>NC_139043.1:153459794-154685628 GCF_965140915.1 Aythya marila
GAGAAATTCATGGTCTAATATAGGAGGGGGTCGTTTTTCTCCATCCTCCCAGCAAAACAGGATTTCTGTGTTAATTTTCTGGCGAGCTGGATCCTCGGGATCTCTGTGGGGACTTCGGACTGTGTTCAGCAGAGGGCAGTGCTTGGTTTGGTCACTACTTGGCTGGCAGCGTTAGCCCTCTTCAACCACTGCCACAGTCTGGGAGCCTTTCTCTGTGCCTGTGCTGTGAGCTTTTGCTGTTTGTTGAAATCCTTTTGCTGCAGGGTATCCAAAAAAGCTGTAGAAAGCAGTGATGGGAGCAGATCCTCCCTGCCTTGCAGCAGTGCAATGCAGCAGAGATGGCTGAGGGTCAGCGAAGTCTTTTGGGGGAATTTAGCCAACCTCCCTCTTCCCACCCTGTGGCATTTTACAGAGCTAAAAAGGATTTCCAAGGAAAAAAAAAATATTCCTTGACCTGGTTTAAATCTACTGATTTACTAATGCTTTTCTAGGAGTTTGGCATTTTGTTATCCCCGAGTGTTTAATTGAAATAAAAAAATCCTTAAACCTGCTGGTTGTGTTTATAAAATTTCCCTAAACAGTGTGTGTAACCAGTACTGCTCATGTGAGCGAAGAATACCATGCGGCATCTCATCGTCCGGGCATCCTGTTCCCGTGGGAAGGGAAGAGATACGAGAAAATGGAAAAATTCCTGCAAAACAAGGATACCAGCCACCTGGACCGAGCAAGTGAGTCGTAGGTGGCCTTGGAAAAGTTCCTTAAGCATAATAAAATTGGTGTGGGACTGCTCTGAGCTGCTCCAGAAAGCCTGGGAAGGGAAAGCTGGGGGACAGCTCCTGTGACAGTCCCTCGGTGGCTGCTGGCATGTCAAGTGATAGCTTTAGGATAGATTTAGGATCTCACCTCTGTCTGGCAAGGGCTGGATTCTGGTTCACCGACTGACACTGGACACACTGGCGTGAGTAAGGCTTGAGAAGAAATGGTAGAATGGCTGTAACGCTGCTAATAAGGCAGACAAAAGCTCGTGGGGATCTGGGCAGACTGGGAGGGATGAGTGGAGAGGTTCAACATTTGTCCTGCCCAGTGCTGAGTCCTCTGTTCCTGGCAGCAGAGATGAGCCACTTCCTAGGCTGAAGCCTAAAAGCCTAAAAAGAAGCAATAGAATATTTATGGCTGTGTCCTGACAGCTTTTTCTATTCTCCAGGCTGTTTCCTGTGATTTTACGCTCCACTAGGTGGTCAAAGAGGCTCCTCTGGAGAGCTATTAAAGCGTATTTAATCCATAGAGGTGTTTTGCTGATTGCGGAGGAAAACCACCCTGCCATGAATGGGAAGCAAATTGTGTCCTCGAGGAGGGTGGAGAGAGCATAAAGAGATCTCTTGCCCCTTTGGGCTTGCATTAACCTCGCATCAATCAGGGTTTCTCAAGGTGCCGGGGTCCTCAGGTATTCAGCCAGTTGTTCAGCTCTCTCAGACCCCAGGGCAGGGGACCAGGAGTGTTTTTTCTTGTGAAGGCACCAACAGCTGGAGCAGGTGGGAAAGACTTCCAGGAACAGCCCAGGACAGACCACAAACCCCCGAAATCCTGCCTGGCTGCCAATGGATTCTGGACCTGGCTTTGGGTGATGTCTGATTTACATCACACAGCAGGAATTTGCTGTTGTATTTAACAGCCCACAGGCTCCTGCTGCCTGACACAGAGAGGATTTCCCTTCCTGCAGCTGTCTCATCCAGGATCCTTGCCCTGTTTCTCCATCACCCCGTTATAACTACACACACACACACACAGAGGATTCATTGCCACCCGTGCTTGCTTTGCACACCTACACCTCTGTGCAGCTCTCCTGCCCTGCTTTGTGTGGCTCTCCCTTTCTCCTCTTATTCAGCATTGCTATAAGTGACCCTACAAGATACTCTCGGCAGAACCAATCGATTTTTCTTGCCCCCAGGAGCTTGCAGGACAAACAGCTGCTCTATCGATCACCAACACTAGGCTGCAAGTCTGACCGTGGAAGTATGCCTCATAGGAAGAGACAGGGCCATTTAATATATTTTTTTTTGGAATGCGGGAATGCATGGCTGTTTACAAATACGTCTGCTGGAACAAAGGAAAAAAAAAATCTGGCGTTGTGGGGTGTAGTAATCTGTTAGACAAAGACAAAGCAAAGAGCCGTGGTTGGAATGTGATGCTGCAGAGAACGTGCTTTATCTTTTGTAAACCTCAGGGAAACATCGGAGCAAAACTGGAGGATTGTCTAAAAAAGGGCTTAAAACCCCCTAAAGAAACCCTAAAAAGGGCTTCCAGTTTAAAAGGGATGATTGCATGAGGCTTTCTCATCTCTGGTAGGCATGCAGTAACCTTAAGAAGAACTCCTGCAGGCCTCCAAGTCCTGCCAACTGTGGGAGGCAGCAGGGTTTTTGTGCCTAATTTTGCTGTTGCAGGGATTAATATATCCTGCAGCACTTGCTGAAACCTCTGCAGGCAAGGTATGGTGTTCGCAGTGGCAGAACTGTTAGGATTGTATAGATAAGTCACCCAATAATTCGCTTTAATTATGACAATACTGATTTGTTTGCTTTACGCAGTGTTTGTCAGAGGATGAAGCATGGTTGCCAAAATTATCGTGCAGACTAGTCTGTGTATAATAGCAGGCCAAGAGGTTAGAAGAGGAAGGGTTTCCGGGTTGGGTAGGAGGCACAAAGTAAAGCTACCAGATAAACAAACCATAACTTCTGTCAAGAGCCTATCAACAGATTCCCACCACATGGGCTGCGAATGGGCAGCCGAATAGCTTGAGCACCGCCGTGTTTTCCAAGTGGTGCTGGCAGGACGGCATTTCCAACTCTAAATAATATCAATCAAGAGAGGCCTGCCCTTGGGAGCTGGGATTTGGGCAGTCTCCGAGCTCTCCAAAACGTCAAGGGGCTGGGTACGGAGCTTTGGTGTAAGCTGCTGTCTAAGGAGCCTCATGAATGAATTTATAGGGGTCCTTCACTGGCTGGAGAGGTGCTGCCTGTGAGATCAAAGGAAGGATGAGCCAACTTCTGGGCTCCGACCCAAGGCTTTTGTGCCATGCCCTGCTCTGATATGGGCTTCCCCTGGGCAAATCTGTTGGGGGAATCTGTATAACCGACTTGCAGCAATCCTTTCTTCCCCTGTGGAGATGAACAACCATTTCTAGGCCTGTTTTAGACATCTGCATTTGGAGGAGATGGAAGTAAACCCACTCAGGAAAATCTTGGGTAGTATTTTGAGGCCAGGTGCTTTAACCATGTAAAGGGAGTTTTGTTTGGTTGCTTTAAGGTCACGTCAAGAAAGTCCTGTTAGGGTTTACTGAGATACCAAGGAGAATACTAAAGGTCTGCTGCAAGGGAGAGAGGAGAGGAATTATCAAAAATGCCTCTTGTGGGGGGCTGGAGCTCAGAGCAGTGCTTGCTCTTTGGCTCTTCCCACTGAAAAGAGCAAAGGTGACATGGCTGGAGAAGGAGATATGTTCGGATCAGAGCTCTTGACTGACCTTTTGACAAAATAAAACCTATTCTGGCAGATCTGCCCATTCATGGAGCATTGTACATCTCTACATGGCTGTCAGCTGGTGTTTGCGTATACATCCCTTCATGATCCATAAAGAAACCAAACTCTGGATCACATCTGTCCATCAAGGCATAGCACTGCAGTCGATTCTGATCTCTACCCACACTTATCTACAATAAGCTTCAAGTGAGCTCTCCAGAAAGCTCTCTGAAGCGACTCCTTTTCTTCCTTACAAGAGGCTTACACGCTGTCACACACCTACTTGATCACATCTTGTAGTCAAGAGCACAACACTCAAAGAAAATCAGCAATCCATGCCCCATTCAGCCCTATTACCACAGGTGTAAGTCAGGTGCTGAGGTGGTTTTACCCAGCTGGGCATCTGAGAACTACCACATCTCTCACTCCCCATCCTCAAAGGGAAAGGAGGAGAAAAGAAAAGAAAATGGGAAGGGCTCAAGGGTTGAGATAAGGACAGAGAGATCGCTCAACAATTACCGTCACAGGCAAAACAGACTCAGCGTAGGGAGATTAATGAGATTTATTGCCTATGACTAGCAGACTAGAGCAGTGAGAAACTCAGAACAAACTAAAACCACCTTTCCCCTTCATCCACCCTCTTCCACCTCCTCCCCTCAAGCAGTGCAGGGGAATGGGGGCTGCAGTCAGTCCCTGACACTTTGTCTCCACCGCTCCTTCATGGTGTGGGCTGCCCACAGGCAGCAGCTCTTCAAGAACTGCTCCCGCACGGCTCCGTCCCATGGGGTCCATCCCCCAGGAGCAAACTACTCCAGCAGGGGTCCCCCACAGGCTGCAGCTCCGGCCCGGGGCCTGCTCCTGCAGGGGCTCTCCATGGGCCGCAGCCTCCTCCAGGCCACATCCACCTGCTCCACGGGCTGCAGCATGGAGATCTGCTCCATGTGGGACCCATGGGCTGCAGGGGGACAGCCTGCTCCACCAGGGGCCTCCCCATGTGCCACAGGGGAACATTACCCCATTGTTATATTTCTCCTTGAGGTCCTAGACATGTTCCATTTTTTGGTAGGCTCTCGCCAACGTGGCCTTACATCGTCAAGACAACGAGGAAAGCAGACCCGTAAGGGCTGCCAGTGGTTTAATTTCCCACTGTTAATAGAATTTAATCTAAACATCAATGGCAAATGTTTACCTTTGCTTTTCTGCGGCCTGGTGTTGAAAGGTGACGGCCAGCACTCTGCCCTTCCTAATAAGAAGAAGTGGGTTTAATAGGGGACTGGAGCCAGGAGAGGGCTACTTACTGTCTGGTTGTGGTGGTAGAAGCTCCTTTCTGTGAGTTTTCGCTGAGACTGCCATCAGGTGAAGGTTTCTCCTCCACATAAACTTGGCTTTATTTAATCTGAGATGCTCTTTTCTGATGCATGGGGAGCTGGAAAGGGCAGCCCCGCGTTGAGCAGTTAGCTCTACATATGGCTGTGACAGAGAAGTGAAATCACTTGCGATAGAAATCAAAGCTGTACCTAAATTAATCTGAGCTCTAATGCTACAGTCAAACAGCCTGAAGAAGGATAGTTTCGTGAATTAAGGCCTTGATATGGTGCCAGCGTTGGCAGATTGCAAAAACGCTTAGGAAATTTCATGTCTCTGCCAGTGAAGTTTGGGTGCTTTTTGTAGCATCTGCTGGGTGTAGAGAAAGGATGGAGGCAGACCTGAGCCAAGCCAGTTTTTCACCCAGGGTAAAGGACTTTGCTGGTCCAATGTCCTTGTCTCAGCTTGGTATTGAATTGTTGTGTTTGTGACTATACGGAAGGCCAGCAGAGGAAAACAAGAACCTGCACACCTTAAAGAGCAGCTGAATTGAGGCTACATGTCCTGTGGTGGATCAGAGAGATGGGGAGGGAATATTGCAGGGGATATCCTCCCTTGTTTCCCCATCAGATCCCAGTAGACGAACAGTACCCCCTGCTGAGGTACTATGGTGACATATCCACTCGTTTCCCATGTTCTTGGACCTGCTGCAATATCCCACTCTGCCTGTGCCTGGGATGCCCCGTGGGTCATGAGGTGTGCCGTGATGTGGTTTTCCAGGTGGCACCATCCAGCAGCAGTGTCACCCAGCCCTTCCCTTAGCAATCCTCCTCATCACTTAACCAGTATACAAGACGGATGCTGCTACTAGCCCACCCATATCACACCAGGTCCCTGTCTGCACCCCCTGCACCCCTTTTCCATGGATGTGGGGGACAAAAACCTTCTTCATCTCTCCCAGCACACAGGAGCCCTTCCTTTCCTTTACCCCAAGAACACAACAGCTCAGACGGCTGTGGGGAGATCACTCTTGTCCCTTTGCTGGGCCTCACCTTGGGAAGAGGGTACAGTGCTCCGCTTTTAGGCTTTTTCTTCCTTAAATGGGAGTCTTCCAGCTCTGATCCAAGCACTGGAATCCTCCCCAGAGCTCCTGTTTCAGGACTAGCGATGCCCTGATGGGGAAAAGCAAGCCAAGCCCTCCCTCGTTTTCCTGTGTCATCCTATGCTGAATATCAGTTCCCTGCGTTCCCTGGCTGCCTTCCCCTCCATTATCTTCCTCGTCCTTGTTCTCACCAGCCCTCCCCTCTACCAAGCTCCACTTGAACAGGAGGGAAGAAATCACCTTCAAGCACCACTGTGCTGGTTCCCCTTTGCAGTTATCAAGGAGGTTTTGGAGCTAGGGCTAGCTCAGAGCCCAGGGGGAAGGCGATCTGGCATACAACCCCATGTGTCAAGGCAGGGGCTCCTTTCCTTGCACAAAATTGCAGATTTTCATCATTTCCAGGCCCAGCTGTGTTTGCACGGTGACCTAGGGCTGGCTATTCTGCCTCTCTACAGACATCAGTGACTCAGGCAGGCGAGCTCACTGTTAACAGAGATGTCTTGTCCCAGGAATGGCTGAAATCCCCCCCAAAACATGAGATTTTGCACAGTATTTTTTTTCTAGCCTTGGGGCAGCTGGTAGAAGAGGATATTTCTAATTCACTTCATAGGATTTGAGATGTGCAAGAGAGCTGCGGTACATCAAAGGGGAATGAACGATGTAATTCCCCTGAAAGGCTGGAGCTTTTTACAGGGCTCTTTATTGCTGTTAAGCTCTTTAGGGAACACTGTATTCTGTCTGCCACGGACTTGGCGGTGATAGCATGCTATGCAATGCCATCCAACCCTATTAATATTTCAGCCTTTGGCTAATGACTCAGATTCTCAAAGGCTGTTAAGTGCCCGATTTTGTTCGAAATCGTCGGGCATTCAGCATCTAAATCTTCAAGTACTCAACGTAAAATCTCGCCCTGCAAATGTCGTCTTGTAGGTGCTCTGCTTTCACAGCCTCTGAGTGTATTTAATGGTGCGTGGCGTTACTCACGGTGCCTGTGGAGGCTTTCCTGGTGTATCTTGTGCAGCTTCTGATGTGCTGCCCTCGTCAGAGGAAGGGCAGGTTGGGGCAGGAACAGGGCTGTTGCAATCCCTGTCGGTGATCGCAGAATCCCACAGTGGTTGAGGTGGGAAGGGACCTCTGGGGCCATCTGGTCCAGCCCCTGCTCAAGCAGGGCCACCTCCAGCAGGGTGCCCAGGACCACGTCCTGGTGGCTTTTTGATCTCCAGGGAGGAGACCCCACAACCTCTCTGAGCAACCTGATCACGGGAAGGCAACCCAACATGAGACCTGAGCAGAGGGATGGAGAAGATAAGGGGTAAGAGACTTGCCCCGAGCCTAGAGAAATTTGGAAGAGAACTGAGAGAGGCTTCAGCAGCAATGAGAACTGAGAATTGGAATGGGCCCAGCAAACCTGTGCTATTGGAAACTTGTTTCCTATGATAGCCAAATTTTTCATCCTGATTTTCTACATTGCACCCTGAGCAGAAAATTCTGACTCTAAATAGGACAGAAGTTTGGCAAGTGCTGCACCCTGAGGAGAAATGACACGTGTAAACAATATGGATTAAACGGAGAGCACAAAGAGTCACTAATAAAATAGGCTAGCTTGTGAATGATTTAGCAGCTTGCCAGTTTTTGGAGACTGTGTTCTTGATAAAGGACCTGATCCTGCTTTGGAGCTGGGAGAAAACAGAAGAAGGACCATTGAAAGCTCTAGATAACGCAACAGGCTTTACCAAGTAAAGAGAATTATTCAGTGTCAGATGGGTCTTCTGGGGGGTGAATAATACACTGAAAGTAAAGGGAATTCAGCCTACTGCAAGTTAAGTTTACAGCAGAGAGATTCAGCTGAGACACTATTTAGGAACTCAAACATCTAAGCAAATAATCTCGGAGGTTTTATACTGGCCACAAAGAAACAACGGCACTGAGAAAGATGTTAAAGCATTTCTGTATATGGCAAAAACCCCGCTGATAGCAGAAGAAAGGGAGGTGTGAAATTGTAGCTTGTTGGAACAAAGAACCTAAAATAAGCTATGCACCGAGCCTGCACTTTTGCTCCGGTTTCTCTGAAATAGTCTTGGCAAAAGGCAGTAGTGTTAACAACTCTGTATATATGAGGCAGATTTTCATTACAAACAAGTTAGCTGTAATGAGAACGCGGTCTGAGAGCACGTTGTGGGTGGGTGGGCATGGGTTTTGGGGGTCTGCATTGCAGTGCAGAACTTTGAGGCATATTTTCGCAAAATGAGGGGCTGGTGGAAATGCGAAGTGCCTAGCATGGCCAAGAAGCAAGAGCATAATCCGTGTGTGCTGAAGCATCATTTGTCGGAGACCTGCCAAGAAGGTGACCTTGGCTGTTAGGTGCCTCATCAAAGTCAGTAATTTGCAGATGAATGAAGAAAAAGATGAGGCAAAAGGAAAGCAGAGTACCATGGGAATACTCACCATGGCCATGTCTAGAATGGGAAGCAACAGCCAGAACAACAGTCTTACATCCCGTGGGATGTACCACTGTGTCGGTGGCTGTCATCCCAACCTCTAGGAAGGAAAAAATCCTCTTCACGTCCCTCAGAAGCTGAGTGAGCAATGCCCATTTGTAGATTGTAGGTATATACTTTTATTTCAGGCACAGGACTCAGCTGTCCAAGCAGACGTGTCTGTGCCTGGGAGTGCTCTGGGATATGTGAGGATCATAGAGTCATTAAGGTTGGAAAAGCCCTCCAAGATCATCTGGTCCAACCATCCTCCTACCACCAATGTCACCCACTAAACCATGTCCCCAAGCACCACGTCCAACCTTTCCTTGCACACCCCTAGGGGTGGTGACTCCACCACCTCCCTGGGCAACCCGTCCCAGTGCCTGACTGATTGGTTGAGGAAACGGGGTGAGGGGAACATGCATGTAGCTTCAGGACACGGTTTGAAGAATCATTTGGGTTGTGTTTCTGTGAAATGGAGGTGGCTGCCCCGTGGGTGGAACCTGGGGGAAGCAGAGTGTTCAAGGATGGCCAGCTTGGACCAACCCTAGAGCCTGCTGTCCTAAATGGCAACACCATTGTGTGCCAGGAAAAGCCTTTTGGTAGACTTGATGACTTCAGGGTAGCCTTCCAGATGGAGGGTGAGTAGCCAAAAGAGCAAGGAGAAATGGAGCAGCAACAAATGTTATTGCCATTTGCACTGCAGGTTTTGCTCTTTTCCTAGGATAATTTTAGTATTGGCATTGTTTAATTGGTAAAGTCCAAATGAGGACACTTACCCACTATTCTGGACAGAATTTCCTGGCATCCATATCCTCACATACCTTTCAAATATGGCTCCTAAATCATCATAGGGGCTTTATGCTGGGGTGAGTTTTGACCTGGATGCTTGAGATGGAATCTTTTTCTGTCCCTGGAAGCATCAGCATTTAAATGACTGAGTGGATGAACCGATAGAGGGAATTAGGACTGCGAGCCCTGGTTTCACAATGTGCCAGGAAGAAAACTCAGACACGGATAGTATAGCATCACAGTCTGGTTCTGCTTTTCATCTTGGCTGTTCTTCAGGGAGAGAGAGCTGAACAGCAGAGTTTGCTGGAAAGCACATTCATTTTCACAGCTTTTTTTGTATGCTCATCTGCAATTTAGGGGATTTAGGGATCCAAATAAAGGTGGAACATATCCTTAACCTCTCTCCAAGCACAGAAAACGTGCATGAAAACATACACACCCACATATATTTTTTTTTTCTTAAAGCTTAAATAGTGAGAGGAGACATTACTGCTTGACTTCACAATTTCTCCCCGAGAAAGTTCAGACTTTTTTCAGAAACAACTGAGTAGTTACTGGGAATAGGTGGGTTAGAGTGATTCTGCCCCACTCCATTGGCATCTAAAATCTTTGAATAGCTCTGGAAACATCACTTTTATCCTTTACCCTTAAGCACATGCCTAAGGCCTGAAAGCTTTCATAGAAAACAGAGGGATTTACTGCTTTCTAAGTCATAATAGGACTCGTAGTCATCATTACAATGTCAAACAGGAAAAGAAAACCACAGTAAGGAATTCGTTGCTAGCAAAATGTCTGTATTAAAATACAAAGAAAACATTCCTGTTGGGAACAGTAATTAATAATCTCTCTTTTGTATTGGTACTAACCACACTGCAAGTTCTATTTTCCAAACAGACCACAATGTTTCTGAGGAATAAATTCCACCACTGTCAATCTGAACCTCACCCTAAAAAAAGATGTCAGGCAATGGTACAATGCACCCTAGCAATGTTCCAGCATCATTACGCCGGCTTCCTGCAGCAAGTCCCCTTGGAAGTAGGTTAGATCTGGACACTGCTTGGTGATGGCAAGCTCACAGGGCTTCCTATTGTGTTGGAGAACGCGATGATTGCGTTGGAGCCCTTGGAGTTCTTGTTTGTGCCCAGAATGTCCACGTTGGCTTGCTGTGGCTCGGTTTTCCTGAAAATGTTTTTCATGGTTGACTGGAAGTTGTTGGTGACAAAGCAGTAGACAATAGGGTCCATGCAGCTGTTGAGGCTACTCAGAGTCACCGTCACGTGGTAGACGAGGAGGCTGACATTATTGGACATGTTGGATTTGATGGCGATGGCTACCTGTCCCACGTGGAAAGGAGTGAAGCAGATCATGAAGATGATGAGGACGGTGATAAGGAGTTGCACAGCCCTCATTCTCCTCTCCCGGCTCTGGTGCATGAGGCTGGGCTTGGAGAGAGCGCACATAATCCTGGCGGTGAAGAAGATGATGATGATGAGGGGGAAGAAGTACTCACAGACCATCAGGACCAGGATCTTGGAGAGGCAGCACTGGGCAAACTGTATTGCCATGATGAGGATGGAGAAAGTCACTACGGTAGCAAAGATCCAGATGAAGACGCAGATCCCCTTGGCACAGGTGGGGTTCCTCCATTTACGTGAGGCCTCCACCTGTACGATCGCCAGGTAGCGGTCAACACAGATGCACGTCAAGAAGAGGATGCTGCAGTACATGTTGACATAGTAGCCAAAGATATGAACCAAGGAACAATACAGGCAGTCCCCGGCGCAGTAGAACATGATGAGCCGGATGGGCAAGGAGAAGCCCACCAAGAGATCAGTAACAATCAAGTTGATGGTGTAAATAACAGAGGTGGTTTTTGTCTTGGTACGGAAGCAGAACACGTACAGCGCCAAGCTGTTCAGCACGACACCCACCAGGAAAATGATGGCATTGACCGCCATCAGGGCGATCGATAGGCTGTAAAATTCTCTGTACAGCTCTTTGTCAGGGTGGATGAACACGGAGAACAAGTAGAGGCTGGAGTTGGGTCGCTGGGTGGCATTGATATGGTCAAGAGCTGGCAGCTGGGTGGAGGAGGTCGGCATGGTCATTGCCTTCTCAGCAAGCTGGAACAAAAGAAGCAGAGGGTTATTGACGGATATATCACAGCTTAAGGCTCAGAATCTTGTCCCGAGAACATTTTAACCAATGTATTTGCACATCCTCAGTAATTATAGGTATTGCTGTACTCTCTAGGCAGCTTATCAGTCAATACACTAAGTGGCAGGTTGGTACTTGCTAGGAAAATACCTGCTTTTATATCTGCTGTCTTCCAGCGGTTCCAGCTGGGTGTTTTGGGGAAGGCGTGCGATCCCCACTTCAAAGGTGTTTTGGGGAATCCCAAAACAATACGATGCCAACTTCAAGTTGCTCTTCCCTTGCTCTGTTCAAAATTGGTTTTAAGACCCTAGCAAGAACAAAGAAGTGAACTACACCAAGGAGGACAGAGAGGAGAAGGGAAATTAAGGGATTTGGGTCATGCTCGGCCAAACACATGGCCAATGGCCCAGAGAAGTGGACGGGGTTGCTGGGGGTAAGCAGGGTGCATTGACGCATAGTCCATTTGCTGCTGTGGGAGGGAGGCTCAGACCAGTATGAGGGTCCTACCAAGTCTTACTTCTAGAATAAGGCACTCATTTTTTGAGTTCTTTCTCCATGGGAGCAGTTTCTTCCTAACTAGGGCCTCTCTCTGAACCTCTCATGGGAGCAGGATAGTGCTGGCAGGCAGAAGACATTTTACCAACCTATTAGCACGACCACAGCCCCACCGTCTGACTCCTAAAACATCCCATTCCTTCTCTTAACCAGGTGATCCCATTAGAGAGTTCCATGCAGCAGCATCTTCAGGAACGGTGAGACTGTCCTAATAGCAAAGGGTGGCTGAAGTTTCCAGGAAAACACAAGCGGGTTGTGTGGCATTTTTCTAGAGATCTGCACTCAGAGCAACAGCAGCCGGGAAATTTCAACCAAGGGCGTCAGCCACCACTCCTGCCAGGGTCTGACAGTTTAATTTGCAAATCATTCCTGACTTACACACTATTTTAAACTGATTTGTATATTAAAAAGATAAAAAAAAAAAAAGCCCAATATATACAGAGACTTGGCTGGTTTCAATAAAAATAAATGGTTGAAAAATGTCTGGAATATCTCAAAGCAGCTGAGCAGGCCTGTGAGGTTAAAAAAAAATCAGCTTGAATCAGCAGAGAATGATGCTGAAAGACTTGAGTTATGAGGGTTTGAAATCCTTGTTACCGAAGAGCCAAGTGCGGAAGGGCGAGGAGACAAGGAACTGCAAACACATCTCCCAGGGCTTGCAGGAACCGTGGTGTGTCTCAATGGGGAAGGCTTGAGATGTTAAGGGGGTCCTGATATCAAGCTCCTCCAAGCTTGGCAGCTGATTTCCTATCTGCACTAATCCTTTTTGCTGCCTCTGGGGATTGGGAGGTGTCCCAATAGGACTTCTGTTGCCTGCAAAAGGCTTCAGGCTGTTGGTGGCCAGCCACCAAGAGCTTGTTTGTTGGGCTAACGAATCACAAAGTCCTGATAGATGGAATTCCTTGGGCTGGACTTAGCTCTCTTGAGTGCTGAGCAGAGGAGATGGATCATCTCCCTTGACCTGCTGGGAACGTTCCTCCTAAGGCAACCCTAAGGGTGTTGTCACAAGGGTTTATTGCTGGCTTGTGTGCATCTAGATGTCCACCAGAACCCTAAGTCCTCTGCAAAGCTGGTTTCCAGCTGATTGTCCCCAGGATGTACTTGGTTCCTCCCATCTGGTAACCCACTGCTGTCTTTCAGCTTTCCCCTGAACAGAGTGGAACCAAGCTGGGCACCTCACCAGGGCTGAATTGTTGGAGGTAACTTGTCCCCTCAATCTGCTGAGCATGATCCTCCTGACCTAGCACTGTCTTCACTTTGTCTTGTCAGCTGCAAGAACACATTGCTTGCTGTTTTTTTTTTCCAGCTTAAAATCAATTGTAACCATAGAAGCATATTTCCAACCCCCTGCCATGGGCAGGGACACCTCCCACCAGCCCAGGTTGCCCAAAGCCCCATCCAGCCTGGCCTTGAGCACCTCCAGGGATGGGGCATCCCCAGCTTCTCTGGGCAGCCTGTGCCAGGGCCTCACCACCCTGAGTGAAGAGTCCTCATGGCATGTCACAGCCCACCTGTGTTTTTTCTGTTATCATTCACTGAGGTGATCTTAAAGGAGAGTATTTGCTGAGAAAAAGCAGAGATTAGGACTAAGAATTTAGGTCTGCCATCAAGCTCCCTCTGGAGATGTTTGCAGAATTGACTTTGCCATCATGAGGTGTCCTAGGTCAGCCAGCCCGGGATCTGGTGGCTGCTCTACTTTCTTCTTGCCTCTCATCTAGTCAGTGGAAGTGGTAAAAAAAAAAAAAAAAAGCTGGGTTTTAATATCCTTGAACTCGGGAGGATGTTTATAAGCAAATGGCAATCTGTCGTGTTTAGGTAGCTGCTCAGATCCATGCCTCTGAGTTGCCCATTGGAATGGCTGATGCTCAATCATTCAAGCCCTCCTGAAATCAAACCCAGTCCCAAGTTATTCTGCAGGACTGAAATCCCGAAGGCTGGTGTCAGATGTCCCAAAGGACTGCTGGGCAAAGAGGAACAGGCCTGACTTTTGCACTTAGGACATCTCCATCAGCAATCAGATGTGGGAACGTGTATTTTGGAAACAACTGGATTACCTCCCCCTGCACTGACCTCCAGCGGCAGCCAATGTCACACACGTGTTCACGTTATTTTGTCTGGGTCTGACTGAGCCTGCAGGCTCCTGGGGAAAAGTCTCGTCTCTTCTGATTTTGTGCCAAGGATGCTGATGGTAAATAACAGGAAAAAACAGACCCAAGACTGGCTGAAGGCAGTGGAATCGCAAAGCGTGGCACTTGAGAAAGACGCGTGGGGAGGATGTAGAAAGTTGGCCCATCTTCTCATGATTTTCTAATATTCTCACCATCTGATCTGCTCTGTTTGTTTGTGTGGCTCTTTAATTACAAACACAAACTGAAACCAGCAGATGCCTGGATCTGCTCCCAGGCTTCCCTTTGCAGATGCTGTCACGGGGAGCGCTGCAGAAGCCACTGCACCCGTGCAAGTAAGGAAATAAAGACTCCATTGCCTCTCGAGTGTGGCATGAGCTTGTATATCTGTGTTCATACAGGTATGTGAGCAAGGGGAGAAGACAAAATCACCCATCCCACCCCTTAGGAGGAACTTGCATGTGCATTTGTCCTCCTATTGTAATTGTAAGGCATTGGCTGTTTGCTCTGATTTTACATCTTGTTAGTTGCTTGCCTCTTCTGCAAGCTTTTTACTCACTCTCAGATCCCTTATCAGGAGCACCTGATATTCATCTTCCATTTTTCTTTTCCTGCTTCAGTGAAATAAGTAACTTGAGCTGCCTTCAGATGTGCCCCATCCTCACAACGCTGTTGAGGTAAGTAGGGCACTTTAGCCTGATAGGAAAGTATCCCCTGTGAGTACTGCCCGTACACAGAAATGAAAATCATCAGCACATACGGTGTGCTGGCTTACGTCGGCCCCTCTTCCACTGAGATCTGTGTGCAGTGAAATAAACTCCAGATATTGTAATCACCCAAAAGAATAACAGGCAGCACTTTGCCAAATTGTAATGGAGGAGCCGTGTTAGAGCTGATGTTTCTTCCTACTCTGTCTCTGCCCTGCCTGGGCTCACAGTACAAGCAGCTACGTGAAAGAAACCCTGACAAATGTAAGTAATTCTGAAGATTTCCTTACTGACAAGCGATGGAAAAGCTGCTCTTGGGCTGCAGGGGAAAAAGTCTTCCTCTAATCAAATTGCTGCTGATGGATGTTCGGGTGAATGGCCTTTTTTTTTTTTTTTTTGTGGGATTGCTCACAAACAGCAAGGATGGAGAGCTTGACGACTGGCAAAGCAACGGCATTCTTCTGAGTGCTTTTAATGAGATGGAGCTGGACCAAACCCTTGGTTAACAGCTACTAAGTATTTTTCCATTCTGGGTCTCCAAGCACTTGACAAAGGTACATTGCCCCATGTTGCAGCAGGCTGAACAGAAAGGCAGCGTGACCTCGTGTCTGAGGAAAAGTGAACATTCCCAGAGGTTTCCAATTCTGCCCCCTTCCCCGCATTTCTGAGTCCAAAATTACCCCAGGCAGGTCTCCCTGTCTCCACCACCAGAATTATTCATGCAGGTGTTAAAGTGGGGTCAGTTCAATTATGCATAACCATGGAGCAGTCAGTGAGGGTCATGGATAAGCACACGAGAAGCTTTGCAGCCTCCAAAAACCTCTTTTTTCTATGGTACCTATTCATAGCTTGCAACTCTAGCATAAACTCACGAAGAGCTCCAAGAACCGGAGTCACCTTTTCTTGCAGAGTTTACAACTTTTGTGCCACCCCGCTTCCTAAAATACCCAGGGAGATTGGAGCTGGGCTTCTCCATGCCTACATCAGCTCGCAGCTCCCCAGATTTCCATGCAATCCCTGTCTCATGGAGCTGGCAGTCTGCAAAGTCCACGATGGGTAAATATCCTCCCATCGGAGTGGTGTCTGAATGCACCAGTTAGCCCGTGCTGTTATATTATACCTCTCAGGCTGGATTTTGTCTGGCTGGCTGTGAGTAGCATTTCCTTAAAAGTCCAGCAGGCATCTGGGTAGGAACGGGATAAGGGGAGGGATGGAGACTGGAGGTTGACCTGGCTTCCCTCGTTCTGATAAAGGTCCCTGCTCTGCAATGGGAGACAGGGACCTGCTCTGAAATGCTTTTTCATCGTTGCGAGACGCAACCAATTCCATCATTCTTGGGCCAAATAGGAAACAGATGGTCTCTGAGCCGAAAGCAGGACCTGCTGCCTCTTGTCTTGCTCACTCGCTGCTTGGATCCCTCTTGTTCACTCAACACGGGCGGCTCAGTGCCTCATCTGTCCCAGAAGAATACCCTTGGCCATCCCTTATTTCTCTCCACCTGACTTTTAGCTCTGCCTTAGCCCTAAGCTTCACCCCTTGCTCGCTGAAATCAACAGGAGTTGTTTCCTTGACCCAGAGGACTTTTGGATCTAGCCCAGCAATTCAAATAATGGGATACAAAAGAAAAGGCAGGTCATGCAGTGGAGGTTTGTCCTAACCAGTCTCCAAAAGGGTTATTTATTGGCGTGTGCAGATAGCATCTCTGCATACAGGGAGAGAAAAAGAGAGCCATGCACTGGGATGGGAAAGATGAAAAGGACATTAATAAGTGAGAGCAAGCGTTGTTTAGTATAAACAGCTTCAGCTTTCCTCATCTCCCTGTCCTGAATCTGACCATCTGACCTGGCAAACTGGCTCCTCCATCATCCCCCCGTACCCCTCACCCTGTCCTGCCTGCTAACCTTGGCATGGCAGCAGCATGTGTTTAGCTTTGCAGCCTCGCCGTGTTTAAAGTTCCCTAGGTGATTTATCATCCTATTTATAAACGAAGGGTTAAACTCACTCTCTTTCGGTTTAAATTGTCTGATTCTCCTCCTGGCAAGCTCTCACTCAACTCGGGCTCAAACTGGCCAAATATGGTGTTTTTGTGCATGTTGAGGACCTTGCCCTATACATGGTAGGGCTCATTCTGTCAGCCTGAGGAGGGTGGGTTTGTTGACAGTGGGAACGGAGGGAGAAAGGGAGAGAAAGGGAATGAATCCAGCTGCCAGCAGGGAAAAGCTGGTTCCCATCTAGCCCCTGGGCCATGAGCTGATGTCTGGGGGGGAAAGATCCCACCCCAAAGCAGAAATGAGGCTGTTCCCAGGGTGGGGAGGATCCTGTATTTGAAGGCATCACATCTCTGCTCTCACTTGGTTCCTGGGCATCGACAAAACCCCCTGGTGCGAGGGTAGCTGGATGAAGTGTATGAAACACCTGGCTGTGGGGGAATTACCATCAAAAACTGTGAAACCCAGTCCAGGGTAGGATTATTCCTCCCCCTCCGAGGCTGTGGAACTAAAAGGCGCATTGGAGACACAAAACACACGGCTCTGTGAGGGTCGGATGAAATGACACCTGCTTTCTCATGGTTTCATGCCTTGCAGTGGCTCAAAGGGCTGGACGAAAGCTTTCCTCTGTTTGAGATGCTTATTAATAGCTTTTTCCCATGTGGACACCCGGCTGCCTTAATGAGCATTCACGTTCCAGCTATTCCCTTGGCTCCGGCACTTGTTTAACTTTCTCCTCTCGTTGCTGCCTAATATCCTGAAAATGGAGGTGATCTTCCCCTGCAGCCAAATTTTGGTTGAAATTAGCCAACAGGTTGAAAAACACTGGGAGGACAGAGGAAGCCAGAGCTGAGAAACCCACAACTAGGCACTGAGCATGGCCAGAATACATTTTTTTCCTCTATTATGAAGCTGCAAGGAGTTTACTAGCACTCTCCACCACACATCCTTTCCTTTAGGTCTTCTTCCCTGAAAATTCACAATTGCTTTGGCATCAAGACATTGCAAACAAGACCGAATGGCTTCTTTTAGAGTGCTTTGCTTGCCTCTCATTTTTTTTTTTTTGGCCTGATATTAAATGTTTTCAGATTTGCAACAGATTGGCAATCCTGTGATGTTGTTGAGCCATTTGCCTCCTGTCTGATGGGCTCAGCAAGACCACCCATGGTCCTCCACCTCCAAGGCCCTACTATGGATGGGCAATGGGTGTTGCCATGAATTGTGATTTGTTTGGAAAGGTTGGATGTGGTACTTAGGGACATGGTCTAGTTGGTGACATTGGTGGTAGGGTGATGGTTGGACCAGATGATCTTGGAGGTCTTTTCTAACCTTAATGATTCTGTGATACCCTGGGGTATTTCTACTTCACCCTGTTGTGTTTAATGCTGTTTGCGCACATAGGTGTACCCCACGCTTCCTAAAAAGCCCAAGGACAAAATCAGGTCCTCTGTGAGCTGCCTGGTTCTGCTGGGGACAAAAAGTGACCAGGAGGGAGACTTCTTGGCTCAAATTTTCTGCTCTCTGCATTTGGGCTTGAGCTGGCTGCTGAACGCCCCAGAGACAATCTGTATTAAACCTGACAGTTCTGCATGGTCCATCCCTGATAGGAGCATGCATGGAAAATATGGAATGAGGCTCCCAAAGATACACAGAGCAGGCAATTCACATGCTGGTGGAGTTCTGCACAGCTTATACCTCCTCTGTGCCCATTTGCACATTTGACTTTGAAAGAAGAAGCCCAAATGTACAGGTACAAATGAACAAAGTGGGATTGTTCATACAACCTGCAGGTCCCCTGTCTCTCCAGACCCACACATGTGCACCCAGCAGTGGTGGGCATCCAGAGATCTTTCAGCATGTCTCTTATAAAGCTTGCTTGTACAAGTCACCTTAAAAGTGCTAATCATAGACTCATAAAATAATTAAAGTTGGAAAAGAGCTCCAAGATCATCTGGTCCAACCATCCTCCTACCACCAATGTCACCCCTAAATCATGTCCCTAAGTACCACGTCCAACCTTTCCTTGAACACCCCCAGGGACGGTGACTCCACCACTTCCCTGGGCAACCCGTCCCAAGGCCTGACTGCTCTTTACGAGACTAATTTTCTCCTAATTTCCAACCTGAACCTCGCCTGGTGCATCTTGAGGTAATTCCTTCTTGTCCAGACATCTTAGGGCAACATTTAGACATCTACAACAACTTATGGATACCAACTAATGGATACCATAGCATATTTCATGTCCTTCTTTTCTGCTTTACCAGATCCTGGCCTTGGAGTGACAGAATTGCTGTGTTTTGTTGAATGCCCTATAAATCATGCTGCTAGCATTGCAGATATCGATATCTCGTAGCTCACCAGGGCTACTACCAAGTGCCATCTGTCACCAGGGAGCATGGTGTGACATCTCTGCAGCAGGTACCTCGCATTTTTACCTCTGTAAGAGAAATCAGAGCATGACTTCTTGCTCAGATCCCTCTCTGTCCTTAGTATAGTAGGAGGGGAAAGTACATCTTTTTTTTTTTTTGGAGAAGAAAAAAAACTTCCAAGAAGTTTTAAAATTCTTTTTAAAGCTAAATCTGGAAAGAAGCTAATGGGCCTGGAGTTTTGTAGGTCTAGCCAGTAGAGATGGATCTGTGCCTGTCTTCCTGGGAGGCTGCAACAGTACAAGAGAAATGCATTTGATTTTTGGGGGGATTAGAGTAATCCATCTAGCATTTCAAGGGTGGCTGGGACACAGTGCTAGAAATGTCAGTTTGGATTAAAATCTGTCCTGGCTGTGTCCAAGGAGAGCCCTGCAGCGAGAATTACCATATAGGCACATCCAGGAACTTCACAGGCATGTACAAAACCACGGTGGGAGTTTAAACTGAGCGACATCAGGCCTGTGCATTGCCACTTGTTTTTTGAAAAGGAAGTTTTTAATTGCAAATTTAGCTATTTATGAATCCCTTTCCCTCTTTCTGCCTCCAGCTGCCTGCTGGCTCTGTCCCGTGGCAAGAAGCCCGAGCAGGACGCTGGGGAAGAGCAGCAGCAGAGGTTTGCCTTCGGACAATACCTGCAGCTCTGTACGGTCCAGGACAGAAAAAGCCAAGCTGAACACCCACAGAGTAATGGAGGTGACACAAATGCAGGTAGGGACAAGGGACTGATGGAAAATTTGGTGTGCTTGCATCTCCCTACGAGCAGCAGACCAGCCCAGCACAGATGTACCTTTGCAGCCCAGTGCTCACTTCAAGCCGTGCTGCTCTCTTGGCTGAGGGGGAAAACTGAGGCACAGAGCCATGATTAACCCAGGGAGCAGACATTTTTTGGAGGAATCCTAGGATGGATTACCAGATCTTAATCCTTTGGGGACTGGCTGCTGTGTTTTCCCTCCCAAGGCATGTATGTCGCTGCACTGTGCAGACAGCTCCCCACCCAGTGCCTTAAGGTGTTTGCAAATTCTGGATTAACCTGGAAAAAACTTTGAGGTGTTGAAAGGTGTGTTGCTATGAAAGCCGGGAGGGTTTCTGAAGAAATCTGTTAAGGATCTTGGAGAGAATATGCTTCTCCTTAGGCTGACCAAGCAAGATGATTCAGAGAAAGAAAACAGCATCTTTCCTAGAGCTGAACTTGCACCCCTCTGCGCAGCCAGAGATAAAACATCCCCAGTCCCCCGAGCCAGGCAATGCACTGACTTATCTACTGGCTTCAAAAATCTGCACAGATTTATTTTCCCCAAATTTCATTACGTGGACACAAACAAGACAGCCCCCCACTTTCATAAGAGCTGGCATAGTACTTTTCACTGGGGGGAAAGCCAGCACCTTTGCATGCCTTTCATCACCCCCCATCTCCTTGGAAAACACACAGATATCATGGTACAGCCCCCAAACCCCACAACGGGATGCTCACTATGTGAAAAACCCCTTGCAGCCCAGATCAGCCCCATGGTGCAGCCCAGGCACCTTCTGGAGACCTTCCACACCTGCGGCAAGGGCAGAGCCATGGGCTCTGCAAGTAGCTCTTCCACATATTCAACAACATGCCCTTTCCACCTCGCCCTGCTGGGGCTCCCTGCCGTGATAACCACAATTTCCAGTCCAGTCCAGGCTTGGGGTCACCTCTTCCCATATCTGCCACCTCCCCGATTGCTTGCTCCCCCATTTGGGAATGATATCCCAAAGCGTCTGCTGGTCTATCCCTCCACGACGGACTGACTTACCTCTGGCCCGATCTCCCTTCTATGTTAGAGGAACTGCTGGTAAGAAAATTTCCTCGTGGACCTGACTGCTATCGCCCCAGGAAAGAGACATCTGTTCCTACAAGCAGAACAACTGGAGTGGCTACAGAACATGAAGAAATGCCTAATCTCTCTTACGCGCTCTCTGTCTCCCCCCCCTCTTCTAAATATAGCCTTGCAACTAATGGGAAAAAATACACACTACCAAAAAAAAAATATTTCCACTTGTCTTTTAGTGTTCAGAATTTCTCCCCAAACGTCTGGCTCCTTGCCCTAAATCTCTCTGAAATTTATGAAGTGTTGGAAACGCTAAAGAGGGCTCCAGCCTTCCTCACTGCGCTAATGCCTGAACATCTCTAGTGAACTAATAGTGACGTTGCTGCCCACCCTGTCCCCTCCCCAGGTCTTTTTTCCTATGTCTCTGTGGGAACAAAATCTCCTTGCTGAGCATTCAGGCAGCTCAAGGCCACTGCAAAGTCACTGAGCCTCCACTGTGTGACATGGGAGGGAAATACCTCTCTTTTTTGTTTTCCCTACATGAACTGGGATTAGACAGAAACTTTGCAGGAAGGTGCTGGACCTGATGCCTGGGATGCCTGGGATGTGCTTTGAACCAACCCAGCTGTCCAGACCCTAAGAAAGGACCCAGCAGAGGGAGATGAAGGGTGACTTTGCACGCCTTGGTGACTTCTGGCTGCAGTCATTGGAGAAAGGGGTTGATCAGATCTAGGTTGAAGTGGCTGAGTGGAGGCTATTTGGGGGTGCAACTGGACAGCCTGAGGTTCCCCAGCACATTTATCCATCCTTACACAGCCCTTTCCTTCTGGTGGTAGAGTGGTTGTGGGCATCAGAGCCTGGGGCTGAGTTTTCCCTCATCCTTGGCTGCAGAAGAGGTGAGATTGGGTGCAATATAATGAAGGGTCACCTTGATGAGACAGGCTCAAGGCACACGTCTGGACCAGCTTTCAAGATGTCTCTGTTGACCAATACTGTAAGGACCCAAATCTCCCAAATCCCTGACCCCCCCCTCATGATGGGATGTTTTCTGGTCTAGACTAGGTACCAAAAAAAGCCATCTTCTGAGGGGTAGGGGTCAAAGATGCACAGATGTTATTTCCACGAGGCTTTACAGGAGCTTTAGGAGTCCCTCTTGGGAAAAAAAGGCAGAAAAAAAAAAAAAAAAAAAAGAAGCAAAACATTTCATCAAATGTAGTTATTTAGAAGGACAGGGAGAATGGATAGGAATTTAGTGCCAGCCCTGGGCCGCTGTCTTCCTGAACCATTTAGATAAAGGCCACGCTAGTGCCAACACAACAAACAGGCAGGATATGGCCCGTCACAACACAACAAGATCAACTGAGAGGCATTGAATTCCAGGTCAAGAGGCCAAATCCATAAATAGAGGAGAGGTAAACTCCACACATGCGTGTCTCGCTAGAGCACAAACAGTAGCTATGGATATTGGAGAAGGTTGACCTCATTTTCTGGAATTAGTTTTTCACCCTTGGATCTTTCCCAGGAAGTCTGAGCTGATCTCTTTTGTCTGGTTATTTCATTGATTTTCTATTTTGAGTTTCCTCAGAACGAGGGGCAGATTCTTCCCCCAGTTTCAGGAACATCTCCCTTGACTTTACGTGCTCCCTGATGCAGATATCCCAGCCTTTCACAAGTGACCTCCAGCTCAGGCACGTGCCTGGGATCTCATCTGCTTTTCACTTCCTCATGACTTGGAAAACAAGTTTGATTGGAAGGCCTCCGTGAGTCATCTCGGGCTAATAAAATTGCCTTCACTTCCTTCATTCCTGGGAGCTGAGCAAGATGAAAAACAAAAGAGAAGAAACCAACCTATGGTCCAGCGTTGGGTGGGGAAGATGAACTTGGACCCTATTGTTGTTATTGTCTATGGTGGAAAATGTTTAATTTTCTACCAGTCTGTCAACAAACCTGATATATTTAGGGAACAGCTCTAGAATTACAAATATGAGACTGAAAAAAGCAAGGAGACTTTTCTCCAGGATGAGGTATGGACACCTGTGCTCTGTTCACCTGCTTTGAGGCTTCCTGGCCCTTCCTAAGTGAGGACCAACTTGGTTTTGCTCTCCTGCATGATGCACAAGAGCTTTCTTCCCATCCTTTGTGGACAGGAAAACGAGTGCCCCACACTCCTCCGCTATCCCAGCCTCTCCCTCCTTGCTGAATTTAGAGCTAGACTTGGAGTGGCAACAGCTGCAAAGTTTCAAGTTGTGCCTGAGATAGTGCAGAGCATGCCTTATCGGGAAGCAGATGCTGCTGTTAAGGTGGAGGAGGTCCGTCCGGGTTCTGGGCCATGCTTTGGCCCAGACACGGTTCCCACACTCGACTTTGGGAGGAGTTGTAACCGTAGCTGATGAATGAAGAGCTTCTATCATCTCTCGATTTTCAGACATTTATCACGCTCCCGAAGGGGGAAAAAAAAAGGGAAGCTTTAACAAGTGGAAAATTTTCGAGCTTGTTGGCTCAATATCATAGAAGCATAGAAACACTGAGGTTGGAAAAGACCTCCAAGAATATGCAACAACATTAAATATTGAAGTGGATGCCTTCAGAGTGTAAGTGGAAGAAGGTATTGGATCAGCTGAAATTAGAACATGGGATAACAATCGTCAGGGTATGGAAGAGTGCTGCTGGCCCATAATAACTCCTAGCAATCCCATAACAGTGGGGATCAACACGTCTGAGCATGCCTATTTTTGTTGGGATGTTGAATTTAGCATCTGTTAGACTGAACAGATCCTCAGAAATTCATTCTTTTTTTCAGTGCTGAAGGAGAGCTTCTACCCAAGTAGGTCCTGGACCCAGACGCAATGCAATAGAGCTCAGAAAGTTGAGGAGCCTTTATTTAGGGTCATGGCTTCATGGAGACACTGAAGGATAGGATCCTCACTGCATGGAGGACACAAGAAGAGTAGGATCTTCACTAAGTGGTCTGGGAAACCTCTTTTGATTAGCTGCTTCAGAGAACATGAACTCACATGCCCATAGCCCACCTCCTTGAGCATTTTCCCATTTTCCCACCAACAAAGGTATTTCTGAAATGTCTGTCCACTATCTTGGTCCTGCACAAGGCAGCAGGAGAACCAGAAAGGGAAATGGGAAGAGGGAATGTCACAAACACAAGCCTGTCCTCAGAAGGCTACCTGTAGGGGAGGTTGATGGAGATGCAGGGCTGATGAAGAAATGACGTGGATCCTGCTATGGTAAAGGAAATCCTTTACCGCAACAGGAAAAGTTAAAGGCATAGAGGACAGCCTACATCTATTTTACCCTCCCCAACTCTTCTCATAAACCACACATTTGGTTTAGGGTAAAATCTGCAGACACTGAGACTCTCCACGAATGTGTAGAAATGTCCTGCCTTGCAGAGGGGCTTGGCCAACCCCGTTGTGCTTCCTTGCCATTAACGAGTTGGACGTGCGTTCCCATCCTCTGGAAGGAAAACCTTGGACAGCAGTGTGGGAACGTTGTCAAAGGACGAGGAACAAAAGGCTGGCTCCTGTCCCAGCCCTGCTGCAGAGCCTCACGGAGCCGAGCGGGGTCCGACAGGTGCTGAGCTCCTGCCTGATGGATGAAAGCACCTGCCCTAACTTCTACCCTCCAGCAGTGAGAATAGCGGAGAGAAGCAGATATTTGGTGGGGACAACTTCTAGCCAGACCAATTTGGTGGGGCTCATGAGAGCCAGGAAGAAACCTTGACTCTTCATCCTATATCCTTGCTTGTGCACAAGGGTGGGAAACCTTGTGGACAGGCATGGGATGGAGCTCAAGATTTGCCCCTGCTGAGCTCCATTTATTCAATTTGAGTCAAAACTGATCCCGTCAGGGCTACTGGTACTCAGATGGATGCACCAACCCAGTAGCAGACAGGGCTGATCAGGAAGACCCAGCAGATTGTGCAGGGGGTCTGGGGTTGGGGTTTCTCCTTGCTGGAGCCTGTGACCTTCCCTCCTTCCTGCTCCATCACTGGTGCAGGAGGAGAAATCTCACTGCCCTTGTAGCTCCCAGACACCAGCTTGGGAAAGGCAATAGGGTAGGTTGTGAAGGTGGATCTTTTGTCTCCCAGAACTTGTCTCTCTCCTGCAAAGCTGGGACAGAAACACCAAAAGAGCAGGGAAATTTGAGCTTTTTCTGCCCAGAGGAGGACATCCGACTGCTTCCCCTCATCACGTTGAGCATCCCATTGCCTGCCTCTCAGCATGAGCAACAGAGGCTGTGCTGAGCTATAAAAGATGATCCAGCTGCCCCTGTAATTACCTCTCAGCAGGGCCCAGAGGCAGCTGTACCTACCTGACATAAGAGGCTCAGCAGAGAGCAGTCCTTTTTTCCTGCCAAGGCACTGCTCCGAAATCACAGGCACTTCCCAGCACCCGCTGGGCTGTCACTCAGCATCCTCAGAGCACAGCAAAGGCCAGAAGGACTCTTAGCATCCAAACAGGCTCCCCATCGTCGTGTTTACACAGGGAGGGAGATCAGACAGTGACCGTACGGGGGCTTCTGCTGACGGGATGCAGCCGTGCTTTGTCCATTTGATGAGGAACAGGGAAAGAAAAGCGGTTCCCAAACGATGTCCGTGGCCCCCGGCGAGTGAGTCAGGCACGGGGGAGAAAGTATGCAAGAGCCCGTTTCCTGCCTGCCTGCTGCAGTTTTAGGAACTGACTTTTCTGAGCATTTCCTCCCCCTGTGTTTCTCTCCCCTGGCCGTGGCATTTTTGCTGAGCTGAAAATTGTGAAGGCATCTGCAGGGCACGAGGAGCGAGCCGCTTCTCCAGGTGACCCCGAGGTCTGTCCGCAATGACTGGTCCTGGTCCATCGGTCCCGCCTGTGTCCATTTATTACATGACAAGGGTTGCAGAGATGGATGTGCCCTGTCCTGCTATAGACATACCCTGTGCGGGGTCAGGATCCCTCCCTCCAGCCCAGTTTGCCCAGATCAGCCCTGCTGTCACACCAGTGGGGTTTCTGACACGGATCCTCAATCAAGACACCAATAAAAAGAGCTGGAGAGACCCTTCAGCAGCCCAACAAAGCACATCACATCTCCACCACCCTTTGCTATCCATCACCATTTGGGACCCCTTGCGAGGTCTCCCTCTAACCTTTAAGTCCCCCCAACCCAGCTCTGGCCAGCAGCCACTTCTTGAATTTTTTTTTTTTTTTTCCTCCTTGCTATTTTTTTCAAAGTTTGAGGACCTAATTGCCAAGAACACGACGTCCAGTGTCACAACCTCACCACGGAGCTCTCCCCATTCCCAGCAAAGCAATCCCTGCTGGATTTGTTTGTCACTGGGCGCACAGGGACACGGGTGCTCGGAGGGGAAAGCTACGCAGGCAGCCGGGGTTTGGCATCGCTCGGGCACACGTGCTCCAGGAGGTCAGGGACGGGCCCCGAGGAGTGGCTTTACCCAGCTCTGGCTCCAGGCCTGTAGAGAAGGAATCAGCAGGACACTGGGCTTGGCTGCATGGGTATGTAGCTCCAGGGTGGTCCACAGAGCCCCCAAGCAGCTCTCGGCGCTCTGCTCTTGTGTTTGGGGTAGGGGGAAACACGGCGTGGTAGGGCTGAGCCAGAAATCCTTGAACCAAGCTCTGGAAGTGGTATTCCAGAGGGGTTGTGGAGTCTTCTCGTTGGAGACCTTCAAAAGCCACCTGGATATGGTCCTGGGCACCCTGCTTGAGCAGGGGTTGGACCAGATGGCCCCAGAGGTCCCCTCCCACCTCCAGCATTCAGTGAACCCAAGCTGAGCCCATAGAGGCGGGGTGCAGAGAACAGAAAGGACGTTCACACACACATGGCAAGCAAGCAGCAGGGACCTTAGGGGCCCCATCTGGTACCTCCACCTTCTCCAATTTAGCAGCTGCTGCCAGGACCATCTGCTCAACGCCGGACTCCCTCGCTGTGCAAGCAGCTGAGCCCATGCCCCGGTGCCACGCGGAGTCACAGCAACCAGGAGGCAGGATGCCTTCAAGTCAGAAAATCTGCTCTTTGGCTCCACGCTCCCCAAATGGCTTCACAGAAAATCACATCCCCTCCCTGCTCTTTTTCTCTGCAAGCTGAACCCGTGCTAATCCTATTCTCCAGCCCTTTTTGTTCGCCTGCTTTGTGGAGATTGCGAAGAGCTGCCTTTTGTTAGGGGCACGCGGAGCTCAGTGATGCTCTGGTCCGGAACAGGGCAGCGTAAATCTGGTGGATTATGGTAGGAAATTCCACGGGGATGAAAAACCCTATAGGAACATGTAGAAAAGAAAGGGCCCCCTTTGGAAAACAAAACAAAACAAAAAAAAAACCAACCCCGCTGCTGCTTGATTACAAGTGATTCCTAAAATTGCTGCCTCTGGAAGAAGCTGGTACATTTGCTGATTTTTTTTGCCTGTTATTTTGGATTTTTTTTTTTCCCTTTGTGTTTTCAGCTGTTTGGAATTACAGCTCCTGTCCCTGCAGGCGGGCCCTCCTCCCACAGCAAACTCTGTGCAAGGGGCCTTGTTGGGGACAAAGCTGCTGTCTGTGAAGGTGCCTCAGTTTCCCTGTTATCAAAATGGCCCCTCTAAGAATACCCAATGGATCGTAAGGTGTATGGAAGACCTCCAGCTCATGTTTTTGGCCTCAAAGTGAATTTTTTATCAGGAGCAAAAGCTCAACCTGCCACTGCTGAATTGTTCCTCTCCGTAACATCATCTTGTTACTCGTAGCTTCTCTCTTTGTTATTTCAGGTGATGCTGTAAAGTGCCATTTGGCACCCATGTACTGCGGCCCTTTGCATTGCTTGTAAGGATTTTATCTTAGAAAAGCACTGCTAGATGTAATAAATAGTGTTAAATGGGCTAATAAATGGGTATGTGCCTTGGAAAAGGCTCTGCAGGTGAATCCCATGGCTGTACCACAACCCAAGCGTCACCTCTTCATGGGCACATTCTGCTGGCTTCTTTAAAGCAAAAATCCAGCCTGCTGTGTTTACTAAATCGGGCTCTGCTTCTTTGAGTGTCTTTCCATTTTCCAAGAAAAATAAACCGCAGGCCCTGTATTTTTAGATATGCCATCCGATCACGGCCAGTCGTTTATCAGTCCCACTACCGCGAGTCGAGATGCTGAGCTCCAGGGCTGAGCTCCCTTGGGCAAGAAGTGGTGGCTTAAGCCCTCCTGGGTGTATTAATAAATCAGCGTGTGTAAAATAATCGGGCACTTTCCTAGGTAAGCTGCTCACGAGGAATCACACCGTCAGGATTTATTGCTGCTGGTGTCTTAGCAGCTCCGGTTCCTCGGGCAAACTTAATACTGTGGTGAGTGGGAGGCGAGCAGCCTTGGTATGAGACATCCCTAATCTAGGCAGGGGCCAGAGGCAGCATGACTCCCCTTCTTCTCCCCACCAGTGACTCCGGCTCCTGACGTCTGCTCCTTGCTATTTCAGTCCTGGGCATCCTCCGAGGCGCCTGCCGCTCGGTGCCTTCATGGGACGCGGGGTTGTGACAGCTGAATCCATGTGGCTGAGATGGGGTGGGGTATGCAAAGCCTGTGCACCTCTCCCAGCATTTACGAACCCATTTTGGGGTGGTGGGAGAAGGGGTAGCTCGGGGGCAGAGTGTTTCCTTGTGCTTTTCTTTGTGCAATCCTGCTCCTGCCCTGTGTGAGCTTGCCCCATGATCGATACCTGCTCAATTCACCCTGCACAGCACTACACGAATGTGGTCAGTCTCTCAGAAAGCTCTGCCCCTTGCTGACTTGCTTCAGCTCCCAAGTCTGCCTCTAAAACAAACGCAGTCTGCAGGCAATTTGCTGTGTGTTTGATCAAAGCTGCAGGAAGCCCCGAGCCTGGGGTGTGAAAAATGGACTGCCGTGCTCCTGCAAGTTTGTTTGCTGTGCTGCTTCGTCACTCTCACGACAATCAATTTATCTGCATAACTGGGGGCTGAAGACAGCGTGGCGTGCCTTGGCAGCCTGGATTTTTCCTGGAGATGTATTGCTTGGCTTATTCGAGCAGGGGAAAAGGAGGCAGCCTGCCTCCTGGGGGACTCTCACTCTGCGAGAGCAAGCAGGTGAACCCCGGCTGTGACCACCCAGCTTCTCCTCTGCATCCTGCTAGATGAAGTCCTTGGTGTCCTGGATGAAATAGAGAACTTCAAACCTCCCCAGCCTCACCCACAAGGCCAAAACCTACTTGTGACAGCTCCTCTATGGGGCAGCTCCACAGGGAGACCCAAATCCATCTCTCCGGGTGTCCTACAGAGAGAAGTGACAACCCAAGTGTGCTCAGTGATGGGTGCCATCGGCTTGGCCACTGCACCAGGAGCCATATCCCACATTTGGTGGCTTTAGGGCATGTCCCAGAGCCCCAGCTTTCTGGCAGGTATTTGCAGAGCAGGTGGCTGGAGCCATGAAGAGGAGGGGACATTTGCCAGAAAATCTTTTTGGAGTGACGTGGAAGAAGTCACCTTTCCTGTTGTGTGACAGTGGCCACTTTGAGGCTGTGATAGATGAGTTGCACATCTTTTATGGATTATGTGTAAGAGGCAATAAAGAATTCAGTCCTCTGGGTCTACACACTAATGGCATATCGATCCCCGTAAATATCACGTTGGGATTGAACAGCAGTGTCCCTGGTTAGTGTCATCCCTACAGGTGATGTCGATTTGGTGTCACAGCCCAGCTCAGCCCAGACCCATCAGCCCCAAAGCTTC
The DNA here is from genome assembly GCF_965140915.1 of Aythya marila. Lineage (NCBI taxonomy): Eukaryota > Metazoa > Chordata > Aves > Anseriformes > Anatidae > Aythya > Aythya marila. The sequence continues at coordinate 153,489,444 of NC_139043.1, forward strand.
ACACCTTTTTTTCCCCTCACTCACCCCTCACTGCTGCCCAACTTCTTTGACCTCTGGGCTTTGTCAAGCGTGGCTGGACTCTGCTGTGTCTCCCTAGGACCTCCTGGAAGGAGAGAGTTTCTCTGCTAAGCACCAATTAGGATTTTCTCTCTGTGGGTAGCCTTAAGTGGTTGTTTTGAGTGAAATTCTACAAATTAAAATGCCAAGTATAAAAACTGGAGGGGAGGTGAAAGAGAGAGCATGTAGAGGTGTCAGGATCCTTATGGTATTTACAGAAGCAGCAGATGTTCCTCAGATGGGGCTGTAGACCTGACCTTAGATGCTACAGGAGGTTCGTTAAGAGGCACATTTAGGTGATAAATGGTTTTACCTCCCCAAAACCCAACACCCAAGCATGTAAAGGAACCTGCACTGGTGTACAGAAAAGTCCAAGCAATATGCGTTTGGTGTGTTTGTCTGAGCGTTACTCCCATGGGGGAGTTCTGGCTCCAACTTTAATAAGGGCTTGGGAATTTGGACGTCTGCATTTTTGGATGCTGGGGCTCGCGTCTCCTTAAAGGGTGAGGTTTCCCCAAATGTGCTGAGCACCTGCCTGCTGAAAATCCCCATCTACCTGTCTCCAGCCCGTTAAAATGCAGACAGCCAACCTCCCTTCTGACCAGCCGGGGGGCAGGATTTGGTCTTTTCCCCTGAAGGAGGACACAGGGGCAGGAACAGCATCACCCCAGGGTGCACCCCTGTGCTTGGAAGGCTGCGATGCACACACGGGGGAGCAGCGCCGTGGCAGCGTTGTACGTGCATGGGGTGGGATTTATTGCTCTGTTCAGCAGCCTCCCCCATTCCACTGCCTGCGGGAGAACGTGCCGTGAGGGATGTTTCATGTACAATTCCTTCCTTGGCCTTTGCCTCTGTCTTCAAAACAGGGGAAGGAAGACTTGTAGGGTGCTTTCGGCGCCTTTGCGCTCCACGGGGAGGGAAGAGATGTCTCCCTCCCTGTGTTTTGTCTCAACACACAGGGGGGAAGGCAAAGGAGGCCCAAATGGAGTTAAGCAAAATGTACTAAAACTATGAATTAATAATATATACAATAAGTGGCCATCTGTCCTTGTAGGAAGAGAGGGGGGAAGAAGGGGATTTGCTGTCCCTTTTGTGGGCTGGCAGAGGTTTCTGCAGGCAAAAGAGACAGAAAACTGTCTTTTCTTAGAAAAGAGGTTCCCACTGAAGGCAGTGCCTTTGGATGCTGTGTCACAGAGGTGCCTCTTTTCTTCCACAGCATCCTAGCTTTCTTCCAGCTCTGCTCAGGGCTTGCAGCATGAGCTGAGGTGCAGCCTTTTGCATCTAATATTGGATGACAGAGGTATTTGCCCCGGTGGTTTTCAATTGGGACTGTCAGGCACACGTAATAGGGATTAAACTTTTATGCCCACTGCCTTTTGCTTTTGAATGGGGTAGTTTCAGCTTTGCTGGAGGAACGGCCATTTCAGGGAAAGGGACAGCTTTTTGCTGAAGGAGAGAAATTGGCCCTGGCATGTGAGAAATGCTAGGAGAGAAGGCGCCTCGTGTTACCAAAACACAGCTGAAATGGGTCCAAAGAGCTGCATTTCCAATTCATCACACTCCGCCGCTGACTATGGTTTGTGTACACGACAGGAGGTGCTCTCTGTATGAGGTACTGCAGCCAAACACGTCTCGGCCAGCTGTATGCAGGACCATTCATCCCTCTCACCCACCAGCTGCTTCCCCCATTCAAGAACATCCAAAGCAAGGGTGCTTTCCATACCATTTTCCTGGGGAAAGTTTCCTGCTTCCTAATGGTATGTTGCAAAGTTCATTTTGAGCCCTCTCTCACTTTTTCATCTGGGTATAAAACCTCTATGTCTAGCTCTGCATCCCTACATGGGGACATCTGCAAGATGTGTACGTGCATATGTAGCTGGACTCGACAGAGGTAGTCAGAATAGGGAGATACACCAGAAATATATATATATATATATATTTTTTTTTTTCACACTGAATCTCTCAGGTAGCATAGCCTGCAGCCTGCTTTATACACATCAAGTGTGCATCCTTGCACACGTGTACCTGGCTAGAAGGTGGACCGGCACAAATTTGGCTTTCACCTCAACTGGTTCACCCACATCTCCCTCGACGAGGCTCCCTCTTCCATTGCACCAGCACAAAACTCTCCAGCCCTCCCCTTCCCCTGCAGCACCCAGTGCAGGAGGTGCTCCTCAGGAGATGCTTGTTAGGAGATTCTTATTAGGAGATGCTTGTCAGAAGATGCTCCTCACCAGCCCCATCCCCACGCACGTGGAGCCAACAGCACCTAAACCCATGTGTTTTTTGCTCCTGCCCCAGCTTGCAAGGACTCCCATCCCAATCTGCGTGCCTCCAAACTCTCAGCTCAGCCAGGGCTGCCTTCCCGAGCTGCAGCTGGTAAATCTCCCTCCCTCTCCCCCTTGCTGCACGTCCCCGCCGGTACTTACACAGCTCGGATGAGAAAGCTCAGCTGCTGATCCTGCTCCCGGATTCCTCGACCGAACGACAGCGTGCTCGCTCTCCGGCGCTCAGCCCGGCACAGCGATACAGGAACCAGACCTCTTTGGTTTACTTTTACATTGACGTCAGTGTCTTTCCTAGCCTCCGCGGCTCCTTTTGGTCAAAGGATGTCTTCAGGGTGGAGGGGAGGGCTGGGGAGGGAGAGGAGCGAAGATGAGCTGGAGGTGAGTTCTCGTGATGTAGGCAGTTTTAGGGGCTTGTGGTAGATGAAAGGGTGCTTCTCCAGGCCAAGCTGGCCCCGCGTGTTGATCACCACCTGGACATGGGGATGTTTGGAGGCATGGCCCTTGTACCTGTGCAGAGAGCTGTTTTCTTCCTCACCTGAACCAGAAAAACCCTGCCTTCTTCCTCCACACATTCAGCCCCATGTGCTGGTTCAAGGGAAAGGGATGGAGACAGTGCAGGGGGATCAAGGGGGGCCAAGCCCCCTGCCCAAAGCCACATGGACACAGACACTCAGTTGTATTGCCTCTGTGCTCAGGCCAGGGCTGTGCCTATCTTCAAGGGAAGAGGAGGTGCAGATTTGGGTTGCTTTGCCCATCACCAAGGGTGGCCTTAAAGATGTGGGCTTCATGCACCATGAAGTTGTAGACGAGAGTGCACCTCAGTGTACCTGTGTATACACTCAGGTCAGATTTTTACACACTTCCACGTCACAGCTTCTTGTGTTTGGGTTCAACACCTGAATAACTTACCTCTCTGCAGACCCTCATAAGGCTGGAGATCTTACTTGCTCCAATTAGGGCTCAAAAATCATCTTGAGATTTCTGCTATGTGGCGTGTGCATCCTTCCTCCAGCTCCGTGCAGTGGACGTGTGCATGGACACGTGCATGGGACGTGCACAAGACCAGGGTTTGTGAGAGATTTGGAGGATTTGGAGAACACCAGTGGAAACTGGAACCTGTGAGCGCGATCGTTAATGCTGAATTATTCACGGCAGATTAATCACACCTATGTTTAGGGCTCCTTTCTGCCCGGGAGCCGAGCCAGATTTCTTTGCGTGGCCAAGCTGCTTCCAGGAATTCCAATGTGAGGCTTTCATACCTTTAATGCTGATGGTTTTCTGTTAGATTCATGAGTGCTCATTCACTTGGGTGGTGTGATGCAAGCACTCGAGCATGCAGATGTTAGAGCCACACCTAAAGATGAATTTAGAGCTTGACCTGTATTATTGTACAACCACAATTAAACCCATGCTGTTTTTGGGTTTTGGAACTTTTTGCATCATACCTTTCTATGATGCACTTGTCCAGCTCTTACACAACTGGTCTGTCATCTCCTAGTTGATTGTCTAGGTGATACCATGATGCACAAACCCTAAGTTGTAAGGTATTGAGATTAGTCTGTATGAACCAGAGCAGCCCCAAGCATCTGGTGATAAAAATGTAATTGCGCTGGCCAGCTATTGGAAACTGCAGTAATAAAACTTTGCAGGGAAAAGGGAATTTGGGAAAGGAAATCTCATCTGGTACCACCAAATAATTAGCTTGCACTGAAAAACAGCCAGTGAGAAAATATTTTCTGTCCCTATATACCACCACCACTGAGAATAAGAGACACAGAGAGGGGAAGCTTTTGGGTTTTTTGGCACATCCATGGCTGAGCCAAATGATAAGTCTGGTTTGTTGGCTATTGGATCACACACTTTATGTCATAAATATTAAAGTCTTAAAGATTCCCGGTGTTCTTGTCTGAACCAATATATCGTTCTTTGCTGGAGAAAGACAGTCTTATAAAAACCAGAAAAAGAGGCCCTCGTAAATCACCATGTCTATACTTAGAAATGTGTTAAACCTTTTAAGCTCCATTTCAGAACACATAAAGTGTTTTTTTTTTTTTTTTTTTTTTTTTTTCTTTTTTCCGAGTTAAAAAATCCATCCAAAGGTCAGTCAGAAACAGGAATATAGCTGTCTTTGAAATCTCAAGCTGCTGTAATAGCATTTTTGGCAGTGAATGATAAACTTGAACAGTTGAGGTTTACACGGCAGATCAAGTGAACATGTATTTGTCTATACATTAAATGACCCAGCAGCGACCCTTTTTCATTCTGTCTCCTGACCTATCAGCTTATTTATAGTTTTTACTACAAATGGACCTCCTGAACAAAAGAAGGCAGACCATCTAGCTCTGAAGAACCCATCACAGTGGATGGATGCCCATAACCCATCACGCTTGGGCAGCAGTCCCATTTCAGTGATAACCTCCTAGGTAGCAGCAATATTAACCCTCCTTTTACCTGGCAGGGATTTTTAGAGTCTTTCACAGGTTGTGAAGGGTTGTTCAGGAAGATATTATGACCCTGAAGGTGTTGGGTTGTAAGACAACTGTGGATGTTCTTGAGGATGGCAGGGATTTAGGGTTTCTTCTCTGCCAAGCCTCATAGTTAGGAAACTCTTGCTGAACACCTGTGTTGCAGTCCTTGTTTTATTAACTCTGGAGGTATATATTCAGGGTCTCATTTTTGGGAAATAGCTTAGTGTTCATTAGAGCAGGGACTGCCATTACCTCTCTTCCACTACCCTGTGGTACCCTAACCATGCCAGGCCTCAATTCTGGATTTCCTAAGGTGTTTTTTCCTCTTGCCTTGCAAAAGCAGCTTTTTGTGTTTCCGAGCTGGTCCATTGATAAGGGAAACGACAGCTCATAAAACATGATGGCCAGTCTGGGGCCCTGCCAGGGTTTATTATTTCTCCTGGTGCATTTTCTCCTGAGCTGAAGGTTGTGCTCAGAGGTGGCATTTTCTTTGCTTTCCTTTTTGACAGACCCCTGCGAAAGGAGGGAGCCCAGTCCGAGCCCATTTCCCCAGGAGCTTTTCCTTTTTCTCTTTTCTCATTTTGCAGAATTTTAGGTAGCAGACCAGACCCAGGGAAACAAGGAAGCATATCAAAAGAGTTTACCTGCAAAAATGAAAATGGAACAGCAAGTACCTGGATTTATTTTTTTCTTTCTCAGTGACCAAGTGAAGTAGCAGATTGCAACCGATCTGCACCTTTACTCTTCCATTCCCCAAAATAACAATGGCCACATTCAAAGCTTGTGATCTGAGCAGATCTTCAGGAGTCTTTCATTTGGATCTACCAAAGGATTTTGCTAAGCAAACACACAGGACTGCAGTGCCATTGTCTAAACAAAATATATCATGGAGACCCTGGTCTCATGCGCTGCCTGGTTGTGTAATGGCACATGTCTTGCTTTCTCTTCTGTAGGAATACACACTCCCTCCCTTCTAGGCTTGTCTCAGTAAATAGAGTCCTGAGAAATCACCCCTCTAACACCAATAAAATCTGATATTTTTATTTTTATTTTTTATTTTTTAAAGCAGTCTGTTTCAGAGCTATTTCTGGGAGCTCTGTCCTGTGTAAAATTCCATGCTCATTTCAAATACTGTTGCTACATTTCTTCCACAATCTTGCTCTTCTATTCCAGCTAAAATTAAGATTAAAAATAAAAATAAGAAACCAACAACAATGTTCTGTACTGCCCAAAGTGTCTCGGACAAACTGGCACAGCACAACAGTTTTAAGGCTCAGTGGCCCAGCCTTTGGAGCCCTGAAGGCTTAACTTTCCATTAGTCAACAGGACAACTCACAGAGGTCCTAGTTCAAGTGGCCAGAGAAGTACATGCATAACTAACTTGCTGATTTGCAAACGGCAGATGATCTAGTACTTGGGAATTTTCCGTGGTTTAACCTTTGATGGAGGAGGTTGTGTTCTTGAGGGAACTACGGGCTCCCATCCTCGTAGTGCAGTGAGATGGGTGCCCCATGGCATAGCAGCAACGCCAACATCAGCTGCTCCGGCGTGTGACTGTTCCCAACATTGACAAGAGCTAGCTTAAGCTGTCTACCATGGGAACACCACTTTGATGAAAGCTGGCTATTTATGCACTAGCACCTTGGCTACTTAAAGTGAGTTTGAGAACTAAAATGCATTTGCTATGTAATAAATGCTCAACTTTGACATTTGGGGATTTATCTAAGCCAGAGCAGAAAAAAGGGGGGAAAATAGCTACTGCCTTTAATTTCCAGCACCACCAACTCAAGCCCTACTAGCTCTGCCCTCATTAAAAGTGTCCTCCTTGTTCCTTGGCCAGCTCTCTCTAAGGGTGAAGTGAACTCAAAGATTTTTGGCTGGAATGAGCTGGGATGTTTGGAAGGAAAATAACACACTTGTTTTAAGAAAAGTAGTAGAGATGATGGAAGAAAAGCCAGGACTTTATTGGGCCAAAGTCAGGACTTTATTGGGCTGGTGCTAGCTAGACTCTGAGGCAGTGTAAATCTCACCTTGTTAAGGAGTGACAGTGTAAACAATTTGAACATAAATGTTTCAATCAAAGGAGTTAATCTTTTGGGGATAGTACTATTCCTGATAAAATTGGTGGGAGTTCTGCCTTTGGTTCCTTCAGCTTTTATGCAGGACCTTCAACATGCATTATGCAAGGTGATCTATAATCTGTATATCATACACTGTGACACGAATACAGGAGCTGTCATGGAACTTTATGTGTCTTTGCATGACATGTAGTAGCTTTTCCTTGTCTTCTCCAGAACAGTCATTTTGGGTAAAAGATTTACCCAAAGCCATTTGAGAAAATACATCCAAGACCTGAATCATAGAATAGCCCAAGATGGAAGGGACCCACAAGGATAATCCAGTCCAACTCCTGGCTCCACAAAGGACCACCCAAAAATCAAACCACATAGTTGAGAGCATTGTCCAAACTGTTCTTGAACTCCGGGAGGCTTGGTGCCATGATCACTGCCCTGGGTGGCCTGTTCCAAATAAAAATGGTCTGTTGAGCTCTTGTATGAATACACCAAGCCATTAACATGCTTGTTAGGTGCAAGCAATGAGCTCCTAGAGACAATTTCACTTTTGATCCTGATTCTGAATTATGCAAAGTTTCCTCCAATGACAAAAATAGCCTAAAAGTGGATACAAATGCACTTTTTTTCTTGTCTGCTTCATCACGGAGCAAATAAAGGTATGAACAGAGAAGCTTGTGAGGTTCTGATGGCAAAGTTACCACTGCTGGTTGACTGTTCTCCAGGCTGGAGGCCACATTCCCCAAATAAAACCTGGCAGAATTGAATTTCACTGCCTTTTGGGCTGAGGCACAAGAACTCGCACGGGAGTGGATGGAGCACATCGCCATGGGAGGCAGTTGGGTGGTGACAAACGTTGTCCCTCTCTGAAATCACATTTTCTGTCTCTGGGTGAGCAGTTCAGCTGTGGATTAGCCCCTGTTAGCTTCACCTGTGTTGGTCATCTCTCTGTAGCTGTTGTGTCCTCCCCTTTACCCAGCTGCACGTTTCTCTGCCATGTTTACGCCAGGCAAATACTGGAGTGGCTGCTTGGAAAATGACTCAGAGAAGTTATGTGAAAGGGTCTTGGATGAATGAAACAGTGCTTAATCCCATGCTGGATCACTTCCCCGATCAGTCTGTCTGCCCAAATAGAGCGTGGGAGCCCATGACTGGTGGGAAGGTCATGGAGGGTGAAGCAGGGCTGGTCCTTGCTGCATCAGCATGGGCTCACGTTGACTGGAGATGACCACAGAGCTGTTGGTTGGGAAGGACACAGTTCCTTGAGTCACTATGCTCTTGAAGTCAGAAAATAGTTCTTTTCTGACGTGCAATTGACCTCTAACAATGCCGCCTGCCCTGTGGTACCAGCCCGTGATGGGGCTGCGTTGTGTAAGCCTGGTCGATGCTCTCTATAGAAAAAGTGCTACACTCTCTCCATCCACTTACATAGCTGGTGGTACCCATCAGGCTCAAGCCCGTAAAGAAGATGTATTAACACAGAAGGAAGCAGTAAAATGTTTAAGGAATAGCTACTTCATTGATACATTTTATAGCTTGTTAATTTACACCCCATAAAGCCTTTCTGTGTGTTTGAGCAGCGAGGCCAAGGTCTTTCCTATAGGAGTTTCCTAGCAGCTGGCACACATTTCATTCCTGGAAGTGAGTACAGGCCTGTTATTGATTTGTTTGTATTGATGGCTTTTGGCAAATAACCGGGAATGTAAAAAAGGGGGAAGTAAGTAGATCTCAGCAACATATTGTTTTGCTTCCGTGCACCCAATGGGCCACAGATTAATGGGAAAACGATGCTGTTAATTATCTTTGGCTGCCAACACAGCTCTGGGGCAAAACTCCATCAAGCATTGATGAACAAAAGTGAGTCTTGTGTCGGCTCTGAGGTCTTCCAAGGTTACTTCTGACTCTTTGGGTGGGCCATGATGAGATAAACATGCCCTCCTGTTTTGATTGTATATGCCATGACCTGAGTTTTGTGTCTTTTCTGATCTAATTAGGACTCCTCTGACCCCACACTATTGGGAAGGATTTATTTGCAAGTGATGCTCAGCTCAGCTTTTTTCTTGGTTTCAGTTCATGGCTCAGTCAGAAGAGCTCTTAAATCTTCTTCCATGCAGAAAGGCCACATGTTGGATGCACAGAACCTCTCAAACATTTGCCTCTCAGACAGGGACAAAAGGCAGGAGAAGATGTGGGCAGAGGAGTCAGTGTAGGGATCAGCAGGTATGGAGCCTGGTTGTGTTGCAGAACCAGCTAACTCTGGTCCTTCCCAGCTACCCTCCTGCTTCTCCCTTCTCCTACAGGGTCCCTATGGTTTTGTACCAGCCTTGACATGAGCAGAAGTCAGTCTGGCATGGATGCATGAATAGCAAGGGAAATCCTATCCCTCTGAGAGTGCGCTGGCTCCAAGAGGGGGTGGATGGAGTCAGTGTCTACCTGTGGCTGGCTGCTCATCTCCTCCTCTCCTGGGTTTGGTGGCTCAGTAGAAATGAATGGTGGTCAGATACTGCAGAGCAGCAAAAAACCTTTCTTTTCACATGTGGAAAATAGATTTCTGCAGAGGGCAAGCTTGAATCACACATCTCTATCTGCCTTCCACAGACAAAGCTCAGTGCATGTTGCCTTCTCCCCCCTATCCATCAATCCGCTCTGTCCTGAAACAAGAAGACTGATAACCTTTTCCAAAGTACTGAAAAGAACAATCTGAATTGCTTGAGGATGAGTCAGGTTTGGATGACTTCCCCAGGGGCAGGCCTGGCTGCTTGCCTAGCACCCTTACAAAAGGATTAACCAGCCCTATTCAATCGCAGCTAGAGGGGGAAGAACTCTTCTCCAGGCCTCTCATGTTTCCAGACTGGAGCCAAAAATGTTTTACACAGCTGGCAGTGCTTGAGGGTTGCACATCAGGTGCCAAATGCGATGACCCTGGCAGTGCCAACCATGGTTGGGATCCACATGCTTGAGGGGAAGGCTGAGGTGAAGAGGGCAGTGTCTTAGAGGAAATTTGGGTAAACTGTTTGTGTGTGTGTGTGTGTGATTTTCACCTGTCAGTGCATTCTCCATCACCTATGACTTCTGGTCCTCTCCTTTGAGGTCAATGAGACTTTTGCTGTGGACACCAAGGGAAGCAAGACCTGCCCAATTCTGGACCCTGAGAAGCCAGGTGTTGGAAGCTGAGACACTAAGTCAGATGGAGATGCTGAATTTGGGCGTATGAGAAGCTGGTCAGGCATGGTATTGGCACTTGAGATGCCCTTGGGAATATTGCCTGTCTGGTTCAAAAGGCTACGGGCCTACTGCAGCTTCTGGGGGTGTTAAATCTGCCCCTCTTAGATACCCTGGGTTAGGTTGAATGGCCTGAGAGGTTTCTGTGTGGTAAAATGGTTGGAGAGAGCAGAGGTAGAGGGAGGCAGTGGTTTTTGACACTGAAAATGTTAAAGACTTTGTCCCTGTTTGGGAAGATTGAACTAATGCACAGGATCATCCTCTGAGATGTCTCAGCATGTCCCTCCTGGTCACACCCTACAGCCCTAATAGGGAATCTGGGGCAGGACACTCTCATTTTCCATGGGTAGGGGATCTATTTTGGAAAGGCCAGATATATCCTTTCTATATGTAGTACCCTCCTGGCTGAAAGGTAAGTACTAGATGCACACATCATGGGGTCAATACTTGCTTGTTGGGCTCCTCTTTTCTGGCTTAAGCTCTTCCACCTTTAAGGGTTTGAACATTTGGGCTTGAAGATGAGCTTTCCAGGAGCTGTGTCAGGTAGATCCAAGCTACAAAACGTGCTCTTTCCCACTCAGCTCTTGCTTTGTATTATCTGTGGACCCCATACCCAATGAAAACCTTTGGGCATGTTGGTGGGAATTCATGTTGCCAGCTCTGGGGTGGGATTCAGTAATAGATGGGGATGAAGATATGTAGGCGCCCCCATGTCCATGTTTCCTTTGTATTAGGTTTCTGAGCTCCCTTATGGCCTCTGGAGAGCTAATTAGCAGAGATGATCCAGAAATGTCTTGATTCAGTGGCTAATGTGCAGGTTTCTAGCTCTCCAACATCTCACTTGGCCTCCAGCTGCTCCCCAGGCCATGGGTTTTCCAACGTCCTGCGGCACATTGACCTAAACTTTCCACTTCTCTAAAACATTCCCATCCCCAAGAAGCAGGAAAAAAACTCACCCAGGTCTCTATGAGCTTCCTCCAGCTCCAAGGAGCCAAGGGACAGCACAGCCTGATCCACTTGTCCCCCCTCATCCCCAGCTCTTCTGAGGGAAAGTCGTGGCCCGTCCTTCCACACTGCTTTGTGACACCAGTTTCTCCGAAGGCAGCACAACCGCAGGGCAGAGGCGAGGCACATTCCTGATAGGACCAAGATAGCTTTTTCCCATAGCTCCCAGGCAGTGGGAACGGGGCACTTTTTCAAAGGACTGCTATGCCTAAAGTTAAAATAACAGGAGGGACAGAGTGGGAGATCCAGGCTAGATCATAGCACTCAGGGCTTGGTCCCTTCAAATTAAAAGAGAAAAGAGAAGACAACAAGAGGATGCACTTGGGGAGCTTCCAAAATATGTCCACGACCACTCTGATATCCCTTTGGTCTCACAGCACCATGGGAATAAAGTGCTTGCCTGATTCCATCTTATAAATACAAACTGCGCTGCAGCTTTGTTTTTATTAACAGGGATTACCCAGGCCTGTGGTTTTTTTGTTGTTTCTGAAAGACTTCTCCTGCTGTTGGGGTAGCTGGGTCCCTCTTCCTACCCACCCCCCCCCGATGGAAGAACAATATTGATATAAAGTCTAAAGCATTTAAAATCACATGAGCTGAATGTTGTTTTACAGCTTCGAAGCCCGAAGCTGTCTTTGTCTTTCTGATTTTTTCCACAAGTTTACAAGCCATGAAAATCTCATCTGTTTTCAGCTTATAAATCTCCATCGGCCAGGGAAATATCAGAAAATAAATACATGGGTACACTGGGGCCACTATGGTGTTGTAGGTGACAATCTTTGAAGCTCTCACAACTGAGCCCGTGTTGTCTGCAAGAGCAAGGAAAGGGGAAAATTACTGCTGAGTATTTTAAAGCTACGTCTTGAAAAACAGGGACTCCTGCCAGAATAGTTTATTTTGGTTAGAGCTGAGTCGGGCTGCAATTCCCTGGAGGCAAGACTGAACTTGAGGGCGCAGAGCAGGAGAGAGACACGCTCAGAGGGAAGGGAGCATTTAATTGATGTTGAGTGATAGTGGAGGCTTGGGAGCATCAGCAGCAGGGTTGGGTCACTTGGAAAATGTGATCTTCTCCCTGTGTGTCCAGTGGGGAAAAATGGGGAGTACCTTAAGTCACCAGTTGAACCCACCTTGCCCAGGACTCTGATGTCACCAGAGCTCAGTCTTGGTCCCGTTTTGGTCTCACCTCTCATCACTGCAGCCAGAAGGATGCACAGGCTGTTTAAACTGTAGTGGAGCATCCCAGGGACCAGAATGTGATCTATACATTTGACATCAGGACAGGATTACGGGTTGAACTTTAGATTTGGTTGCACCAAAAGTGTTTATTGCATTGCTGTCAGCTTATCCCTGTGGGGCTGGACTGATCCACTGCCAAGGAAGTGAAGGAGGAATCCAACCAGGGCTGCAAATAAACACCAGGTCGTGGGGTGATTGCATAATTCAGATTGGAAGGGACCTCTGCATTTCCTCTGTGCTTACAGGAGAATTAAATCTCTATAGTATGTACATACACCATATAAGAACAGCAGAGATGCTTGAAGCTTTTTCTCCAAGTACTTTCCCTGCCTCCAGTACTTGTGCACTGAAGGTTTTTGGAGCTGCATTGGGTTTTACATATTTAACAAATCCCAGTGGACATCTCTTCATGACCTTCTGTCCTGTTGACTTCTGCAACATTTAGCACCCATGGAGTCCTGTGGCGAGGATTTTTACAGCCTGACCACACATTGCACCAAGAACTGACTTGTGTTTGCTTTGCAGCTTCCTCGTGTTGGTTTGATTAAAGGCCTAGTTCTTGCATTAAAAGAGGCCACAAAAAGTCAGCCTGTGCTTACCCTTTCCATGCCTTTTGTGGTTTTATAAACCTCCATCATCTCTCCTATTGCTCATCTCTTTTTCCAGCTGGAAAAATCCTGGCATGCAATTCAATTGTGAGTTTCAGCTCGCCGAAACCCGAGCTGATGTTTTCATGGTGCGTCCAAAACCAAGCTCTAGTTCCGGCCCATCATTTAAATCTGCATTTTGAAACCCCACTCAAGCTGTTTCCGATCCTTCCCATATGGAACAAGCTCGTTACTTAGGGCAGCTGATTTTTCTGCACAGAGAGACATGATCATCCTGTGAAGAAACGGAAGTCATATGAAATAAAAGTCAATGGGAACATGTGGCTGTTAAATGTGAGCAGCAAAAGCAATAATCGCCCTATGACAGCGTGTGTCACCTTCTCCTTGTTCACCCTCCAGGAACACGGAAAAGGAGCAGCAAGGTGGGGAGGCAGCGCAGGCTGTCGGATCTGAAATCACACCCAGGGTTCCGCAGCCAAGTCTCAGAAATTGCAAAGTCCAGCTGTGCATGTGAGATCTGAAAGCAGGAATCACCCCTGCTAAACCTCCCCGTTCCTTCCAGGAATATGACTCTGCAGCTAGGGCCCTGGGGATTTCTGCAGTGTCTATCAGCCCTCCTCAGTCCTCTGAGGATCTGGACAGGCTGGCTTTGCACAGAGAGGGAGGAAGGTTTATTCCACAGGGGAGGTAGCTGGGATGAGCACAGCTCAAAGCTACCCAGAGACACGGCAGCAGAAAATGTTGGGGGCAGCAAAACAGAAAGGGATGAAGAAAGAAATGTGAAAACAAAACAAAACAAAACAAAACAAAAACACACAACTAATTTCATTTTACCCTTTGGATCAAGAAGTTACAGTTCATTTTTCCTTTTGCTCAACCTTTTCTTCCTCTTTGCAATGTTTCCAGTGGTTCCCCAACTTGGTGGGGCAGCCCCATGACACAATTCCTTGGAGGTCTTCAAAAGCCATCTGGATTTTGTCTTGGGCAACCTGCTATAGGTGAGCAGGGGTTGGACCAGATGACCTCCAGAGGTCCCTTCTGACCTCAGCCATTCTGTGACCCCGTGGCTCTGCGGGAAGGGTAGGGGATGCTCAGCATTGCACATGGAGCAGTGGGATCATGGTGGAGTTGTCCTGTAGATGCAGAACAGACAGAATAAGGTGTTTGTTCTAGCAAAGTGAGAAAAAGCACGAGTCAAGAATGGGCAAGCCTTGCCCAAAATGATGGCTTAGAGCATGATGGGCATTGGGGGAAAGAGCTGGGTGTCCCCTTCTCTGTCTTCTCACCCCTGTAAAGTGCAAACACGGAACTAAAGGGCAACTGTTCAGCAAACCGCCGTCCTGCTGGGTTTGTGTGCAGGCCTGCTGGATGCTCTTTTCTTCTCCAATCTGTTTGTTTTTCTTCTTTCTGAATTTCTGCCCAGCTCAGTCCTACCCCACAGTTGTTTATCTCTTTGTGTTCCCTTATTTTAGTCTTTATTTTCAGGAAAATCAGTTGTCTGGGGAGAACTGGAGTGTCTGAAGCTCTGTGTCATCTTGTATCCCCTCCATGGGCTTTTCTGTCCCTGGAGAGTTTTTCCTTCTGTGCTCTTCTCACCAGCTAGAGAAATGTTTCTGGGAATTGCCTGCCTAGTACTGCCATTGCCTCTTTGCCACCTCTGCTGTCTCTCAGTTCTCCTGGCTGCAATAGGATTGTTCTCAAGCTGCCTGCTGCAATCAGGACCGACATCCTCACGTCAGGAAATTGCTGGGCAGGAAAAGGCTATTGAGACAGAGAATTGTCATCACAGATCAAAATCTTCCCATCAAGGATGCAGAGAGCAAAAAGCACGCGGTCTAACAGCTCTGAGATTTAGCTACTGCACTCTTTTCTGGTTTCATTTATTTATTTATTAATATTTAATTTTATTTCTATTTTATTACATTTTCTCTCTCTAAATAACTGTTTTATTTTTATTTATTTATTTACAAAAAGAGAAGGCCTCATCTGCCAGCATAAAAAACCAAAAAATAAATTCTGATTTTGCTGCAATTAAAACATAATGAACATCTTAATCTGGATTATACAGCCATGGGGAATGGCTGGTTCAGAGGAGAAGAATGGGAGAAAGGGAGGAAAAGGGGAAAGGCAATCTTTCCGACCTAAAACAGGGTGGACACCACTGCTAGGGCAGGTGCTGGTTGGGAAAAGGATTTTGAAACGCGCAGGAATGGCATTTCCAAAGGATGTGCCCCCATGAGAGTGTGGGTTGGAGAATCTCCTCTCGCTGGGTCATCAGCTTTCATCCTCCTTGCCCTGGATATGGCTGATGAACCAACTTCATGTTTAGCAGAAGGAGGAGGCTGGGGAAATTGGGGTATATCTGGTGCAGAGGAGGCAGGGAAGGCTCGAGCAGATGGCGTTCACTGTAGGAAAACATCTCCTAGGGAAATCTACGGAAATGAAGAAATCAACCATGAAGTCAAGAGGCAGACATCACCCATAATAAAACAGGTGGAGTAAATAGAAATTTAAATCCAGTTCATTTGAAAAAATCTTAAAGAGGGATTCATTTCTTCAGTGGCTGATGTCGATGAGGTATAAGAGCTCGAATCCCTGGGTTTTAGAGTCTGTGTGTCTGGCACACATCTGGAAATAGGAGCAGAGAGAGGAAGAGAGTGATGGGACAACATGGGCTGCCCTGTGGGACACCCAATGACACAAGGGAGCAGAGTGATGGGGACAAACGCAACCAGCTTGCTCAGGGAGGAGCTGGAGGGGGCTTAAAATAGTTTCTGTCGCAATTGCTTTCGTAGAAATGGTCCCACCTCGGCACAAAAGGATGGACCGGGTGGCTTCCAAGGGCCAATCTCGCACTATTTTTAGCCTGGTTTCATAAGGAAATGGGCGTCTGTCCATCTGTGTTCCTCCCCGCTCTGACTCTGCAGTCTTTCAGCCACCTGGAACAAAGCACAACGAGAGGCTGGAGAAAATCTGTGGCCACATTTCTCAGCGCTCAGTGCTCCTTTCCATACGTGAGGGGAAGGTGCATTGCAAACAGAGCCAGTCTTTCATCAGTGGTGCCCAGTGCCAGGACCAGAGGCAATGGGCACAAACTGGAGCACAGGAGGCTCCCTCTGGGCATCAGGCAGCACTTCTGTCAGTGTGGGTGGCTAAGCCCTGGCACAGGTTGCCCAGGGAGGTTGTGGAGAAGCTTGGAGGAAGCATGGAGACCTTCAAAAGCCAACAGGACATGGTCCTGGGCACCCTGCTGGATGTGGCCCTGCTTGAGCAGGGGCTGGACCAGATGGACCCAGATGTCCCTTCCCACCCCAACCAGCCTGGGATTTCTGATCCTGATTCTGGAAGAGTGGGAGAAGAGCTGGAGGATGATCACATCGGCACCATTGCCAGAGAGGGTGAGCCAAGAGCTGCCACCCTGGGGCAGCAAGAGGTGCCTTGGGGCTCCTGTGGCCTGGAGGAGTCCAGAAGGAGATGGGTAATTAAGGTGTGGGAAGGGCAAAGCCCTTGTGTCTGGCTTCAGCAAGCATGGCCTCTGTCCTTCATGCATCCTTCCTGGGCTGCCTCCTCTGCCTGTGCTTTGGGCAGGGTGATCCTAACGCTGCTGGAAGGAGACAGCTTGCCCAGTCCCTATCCTGGGGGACAGCGACCTGTACTGATGGCCAGAGCTGACCCTGCTTTGAGGTCGGACCTTCTGAGGTCCCCTCCAGCCATAATTATCCCATAAGGATGCTGTGGGATGTGGAGCCCTGTGCTTAGGATCCTCGTCCTCGTGACCCCAGATCAGCCAGCCCTGACCTCATGGTATCAGATCCTACAACGGCCAAGGTTGCAGTGTGGTCCCCACAAACACCACGGTATCATATGACTGTTTTTTTCCTTCCATGCTGACCCGAAATTGTCTCTCCTCCCAAACCCTCTTTCCTGTTTGATCCCTCTCATTCATCAAGGCTAAAACCGGACTGTAAACTTTCAAAGCCACTGGCAGACCTTCTTCTGACTTCTGCAGCCTCTGCGTTTTACATCATTGCTCAGTAAATTGCCCAAAAAGCAATTTTGAGAGGAGCTATTTGTTTTGAAGCACCGAGAAGTGAATCCACCCCTTCCCGTACTGTAGTTTTAGTGGTTTATCATCCCCATCATTAAAACACACACTTAATTTTTTCCTTTGAATTTGTTTGGTTTCCTAAACACATAACATGAAGTCTAGCCGTGCTGACACACTTTAAATCTCTCCTGCAGCACGCTGCAAATGTCTGTACCGACCTTATCTCACTTTGCTGGTACACAGCTGACCGCTGGGGCAGAACCGCTGATTTATCCCGATGTAAATCACAGCACACGCACATCCCCAACCTATTTTTATTTGTCCAGGGGAGGTTATTGAGCACAGCTGCAGTTATGTGGAAGCAATGTGTGACCCTTGTGAAATGTGGGCTGCTACGAGGCATAGATAATCCTGTGTGATGCTGCTAGGACTATCACAGCACCAGCAGGACCCATGTGGGGGACTCAAAACCCGTGCAAGCCCTGAGAGCTGTAGGTGTGCAAATACCATTAAGCATGGAGAGCTTTGGCGTCTTCTGATGGCTTTCTGTGCTGCACCCAGGAAAGGTCTGGGTTTGGAAATGCGCTGCCTGCATCTCTGTGCTCCTGCCTCTGCCTTCTGGACTTGCAGCTCTGAGGTTTGCTCTCTGCCCACGTTCAGTTGTGCCACCTCCAGCAGCCACATTGCATTTCACAACCTCCTTCTCAGCAGCTGGGGAGTCAGGGCAGGTCCTGGTTAAAAGCTGAGAGCATGGCCTGGCTCCAGACAACTGCAATTTGGGCCTCAAAGAAGTGGGTGTGAGCCCCATGCTAAGGCCTGAGCTTCTATCATAAATTCAGTGCCCTCTGCTAAGCCTTTGATTTCTTTCTTTTTCTTTTTATTTATTGCTGTTTTGAAGAACCTGGAAAAAAATAAAAAAAAAAAACACATGAAGCTGCTGTTGTTTTCTCCAACAGCACCTGCCACAGAGCAGGATCCTGCTGCCAATAAAAATAAAAATACTAATCCCCCAAAGGCTCTTGCTGCACTGGCTTGCAAACCTTGCCCTGCTGTAGTAGGAAACTACCCCTCCAGAGCCCAGGAGATGCAGCAAAGAGGCAGAAGTCCCCAGTTTCCAGCTTTTGAATAGCTCGTGTGGAGCACTCTGAAAGCTTACACTGCACCCACTCTTATCTAAACACGCCTAAGCCCCAGCATGCTGCTTCAGCTGCATTGGCTTTACACTTCGGGCTGTTTTGAAAGTGAATTTGTAAAGCCATTAACATTATTTAAACAGTTTAGCCACAGAATTACCCAGCGGTGGGATCCAGCTGCCAGAAATGAGACGCGAGGCTCCTCTTTGCGCTGAGGATCAAATAAAATCCAGCCAAAACACGTGCGCTTTGGAGGGTGCCAGAACCAGAGGTGATGGGGGAGTGAGAGCTTGCTGGAAAAGCAAGCAGACTTTCCGGTTAGCGGGAAATGTCATCAAGACTTTTTTTTTTTTTTTTCTATTTTATTTTATTTTTATTTTTATTTCTTTCTTTTTCTTTACGAGCTGGTTTGGCTCCAAATCAGACCAAAACCAGACTTTTTTTATTTTTCCTTATTTTTTCCCCCCGAAGTTTCCGGAGGACTGGAAGCTGTCAGGCCCCTGGGTCTCCTCCTGCACTCGGCTCCCATTTCAGCTCATTTCAGCCAGCAGCTCCAGGCTCAGCTGCAGGGCATGTGGGGAGCTCAGCACTTGCAGTCGGTGCTTTCTGTGCTCTGGGTCTCGTGGTGGACCCCACAAAGATCACCTGTCCTGAGGCAATCTCCACCAGATGCTGGTTTCCTCCACCAAAGTTCTCTCATTCTGCAGAAAAAAATTGGGAGAAACATGTGCTAGTATCCAGGGGAATACACTGGAAACCAAGCTTTTTCAGACATTTTCTGATTATTTTTTTCCTCCCAGCTCAACATGTGGCAAGGTTAACATGGGTCCCATCAGCTGAGGCCTCCTCTAATCACCACGGCAAGAAATGCTCCCTGTCCTGGGCACCTAGAGGAAAGGTGGTCAAAGCCCAGGTGTTTGGAGAAAAGGAGGCACGGAGAGCTCAAGTGACCTCTCCAAGGCATAAAACCAGTTTCCAGCAAAACACAAGCTGTGTTCCTACAGATCCCCACATTACCTGATATTCAAGTCAGGATCTTTCAAGCTCTGATGTTTCAGGTGAAAGCATCTTCCCTAAAACATGGAAAGATCCAGGGGTCATTCTGACTGGGGAGTTTTGTTCTTGCTCGTCTCGTTCCCTTGGCTGGTGCCTTACGACAAGCCCTGAGATCTGCCTTTGTTCAGAATAAAGCATTATCTTAAGTACCACTATTCTTCCTTTTGAGTGCATTGCCTTAATTGGCTATTTGATTGCATTCCCCTGAAACTTGCAGACGCAGCTGGGAGAAACAATGGGTATTGTTTTATATTTAGACTGAGTGCTAGAAGCTGAAACACGCACAGAGACGTGAGCTGCTGGAAGGGCTCAGACCAGCAGCTCCCTCTGCTGACCTGCTCTGGAGAGAAGTGGCAGTGCTGCCAAATTTTAGGACTTCTCAGGCTGAAAAAGTGAAGAATAAGGGAGCATAGGGCAATGTTTCTCTTGAGCAGCACAAAGGAGGAGGCTGGGGGGTGTCTCTTCATGATCTCTGCAATGCAAAACTAGAGGACACCAAAAGAAGCTACCAAGGGACAAGTTCAAGACAAGCAAAAAGAGGTGCTGGATCACATAACATCATAAAATTGTGATGGTCCTTGCTAAGGAGGCTATGGGTGGGAAAAGCTTGTGTAGGCTCATAAAGACACTAGAGAAGTCCGGAAGAGAAATTCATTGAAGACTATACGCAGAAATCCTTCTTACCTGGGAAATTCCCAACGCCCCAGACTGTTGAATGCTGGGAAGTGTTTTAAGGAAATATTGTAATATATTTGTCCTAAGCCTATGTTCCTTCTTGGGCGTCCACTCTTGGAGGCAGGATGCTGACTCACCCAGCTTGTTCTCCTGTTAGTCCCAGGGGATGGCTGATGTGTCCAGAGGCAGTGCTTGGTGCACCGGAGCTGAGGAACAAAAACATTTTGGATGCAGTCAAGGAAATCCTTATTTTAGTGGAAAAAGTGGATATGGATAGCTTTTGCTATCATCTCACCTTTCATACTGAAGGAATTGGCAGTGTAGAGACAACTACACCAAATGGAGATGCTGCAATAGCGCTGAGGTTATACTGAGCTTGGGTTCAGCCAACTGGGCAGCCTCATCACTCCTTTCTTGATGTCATTCCTTTTGAGATAGAACAGGCATGGACGTTCAAACATAGTCTTGTAGGACCAAGAATCCTGTAGCAAGCACGATGATCATGGTTTGAGTGGAGGTCCCACCAATGCAAGTAAAACCAGTGAGAGAATTTTGAAGGAAATGGTTCTTAAATGCCAAGAAGACTGATATACAAAGAACATTTCTGAACTCTGGAGATGAAGAGGTTGTATAAATATAGAGTGTCATTCAGGTGGAGAATGGTGATTCTTCTGGGGTATCTTCAGAGAGGTGAAAGAATATCCAGGCTGCTTCATTGGAACATATAGGGACAATTTCCTGCTTAAATGATTATTATTTTTTCTAATCTTTAATGTTAAATGAGCTCTGTGGAGGCCTTTCCACTATGGTTTTATATGTTCTGGATATCTGAATCAATACCTTTCTACTAGGCAGGTAGCTTGCAGGCTTGAAAGCACAGAGATTAGAGCAGAAGGCATTATTATCATGGGAGGCAGTATGCAGAGTCTGAACAGACAGTGCCATTTGCCTAGAGAAGGTGACATTTTCATTGGCAACACTTTGTTCACCATCAGCAAGAAATTTAGATCATTCCCAAAGACCAGACGCTGAGGAGAACATCCAGGTAGCCTGAGGACATATCTGGCTACCTGATATGTCAATGTCATCAACTACTATGGGAAAGCTGTGGAAGGAATTCAATTATCTAAATAGCTCCTCATTTGAAAAGGACCTTGTGTCTTATCTACCAGCTTTGTGTGGACATCTTAAATGCCCTTGGGTATCTCAGACATTTCTAGATATCTCCCTTCAGGAAAATGAATACATACCAAGCTGGATGTCTTATGTAGAATGGGATGGGTTGAATTCTAGGTGCCATTGACTCTTCTGCAATGACTTTGGTGGAAATTCAGACACTAAACTTACATGGGAGCAGCTATGTTTATGTGTCACAATCTGGAGGGAATCTCAGCCTGTACTGTCTCCTAGGAGGTGAATCATGAGGATGGTGAGGAGAATACAAACTATTTAAACCCTTTTATTTCCTCTTGGACTAATCTAGGATAAGAGAACACAACATATGTTCATTATTCAGAATAATGCCCTTATCCTTGGCATCTACTTGTGGTCCCACAGCCACACCATGCAGATTTTTTTTTTGTACCCTACACTTTGCAAAATTACTTTGGAGAGATGGCCTCAAGTACCATCATGTTGGGGTTCTTTTGCCCTGTTGAAGAGAATGGTGGGACTCTTGTGAAAACGTGGGTGATCAGCCAGGTCGCTGTGGCCATCTCAGGGTCTTTTCTGGTTTCCAAAGAGCCCTCTGGTCAGCTGGGCTGGAGCTTGGTTTGCCCTCAGAGCAGGTGGGATAGCTCTCGGAGTAACTGTTCAAAGAAGAATTTGCCCTTTTTGTCTTTATTGGCCCCAGAATTGCTTAGTTTAATCATGGTGACGTCAACTGTGAGGATGGTTTAAAGCAGATTGTCCATCTCTGGAGCTGCATTCTTTCCCTGTGAAGAGCACTGTAGAAAAATGCTAAATTCCCTAGGACATAAAGCTTTTGCTCGGCTGTTTAGACTTTTGTTTATACAAGAGAGTTGGAGATGGATGCCTGAGAATCCAATGCCCTAACACTTCTGACAGCAACAGCTCAGTAGGATGAGGGCTCATGTTGCACCTGTGTTCCTCTTTCATCTTAAAAAATATTTCTTCCTCTTTCCCCCTAGAGCCTGTCAAGACCTTGGGGAAAAAAAAAAAAAAAAAGGAAAAAAAAAAGAAAAAAAAAAGGAAAAAGTTTCAAATGTTGCCAAGAAAGTTGTTGTATCTCAAGTCTGTTGGAAACTATTGTGTGCTGATTTACAATGTGTGGTTTCCAGAAGAGGTTTTTCCACTAGACAAGGTGAGAAGCCATTTCGGCCCTACTGGGGTTAACTACCTAGGTGATGAGCAAGGAAAATGAAGAATAATTACCCTTATGTGTCAAGTGGGATTATAGTCCACACCCTCCCATACCTGGGAGTATCCCGTGGGGCTGACGTGTCCTAGCACCTACCACGGTAGGCTCCAGTGGATGTCAGCCTCGTTACTCTGACGATTATTGTGGGGGCTTCTGAGAAGACCAGCATCTTGGTGGACATTCAAGGTATTTCATCAGGTGAACTGCTCAGAGCTGGAGACTCCAGGATCCTTGCCTGGCAGGCTGCCTTGAAGCCTGGGCTCTGTTTCCTCACCTGGGCAATAAAGAATTAGAGCAAAGCTGTATGTTGAAATAACATCCAAATCCCCAGCACTATTTCTTTTCTCTGCACAGTGTCAGCAGCACAGCTTAATGCTGACTTAGGGTAGCAATGTGCACGGGCTTTGAAATCGACAGAGAATGAGCAAACATTGGAAGACGATGTTTCATGGCAATGCTGGGAAGCTCCCAGCCTGAATTCCTTCATCTCTCTCCTCCTGGTTCTGGCATGATGGGCTGGCACCATCTGCATGGACCTCCTGAGCACTGCCCAACATGGGAGATCTCAGCACATGGGAGATCTCCCCTCCCAAGCAGGGCAGAGCTCTAGTGCTGGGCGGCTTGTTGATATCATCGCTCCTTGATATACGCTCGCCCTGCGGTGAGCGCTGCCCTGACCACCCACACACAAGCTGACGGCTGGTAGTGATGGGGATGAAGTGAGCTCACACAAAGCTTTTGCAGATAGAAAGCCGGCACACAAACACATTTATGGCAAGTGTGAATTTGCTCCTTTTCTCTCTCTCTCTCTTTTTTTTTTTTTTCCATAAGTCTTTGTTTTGCTCTCACTGAAATTGCTGGGCATTTTGCCACTGGCTGAGATAGGAGCACGATCTTCCTTTGAAGAGGCGTAGTCTCCATTATGGGCTAGAAAAATGGGTGCAGAGGAATGAAGCTAGCAAGCACAGAGTAGCCCTAATTCCTTCTACCCTTGCTACCTATTCACATTCCTCTGCTTTTCTCTAGGCTTAGATGAGTGGATATCAGTTTCCCCCTTTTGGAAGTTGTCCCTTTGAGAAAGGCAAGACATTGGATGGACTGGACTGAAGACATGACTCACCTCGTTGCCATTGTGGACACTAGGTCCACAATATCTTGGCTTGGGAGTGCTGGGCAGCACCGTATATTTCCTGTGATGGCTTGCCTAGGACTGTGTCTGCTTCTTTTCTGCCCTCCAAGTCAATGGGAGGAAGATGAGGACCATGCAGTTGTCTCCTCGTTACATGCAGTCATTCCCCAGTGTGGCCTTGGTCTTGTCCACCAATGAGTTTCTCATCATCACTGATCTGCTTATTATGAATGATCTCTATAATGAGCTGCCAATTCCCAAAGCCCACTCATGCTGGGTGGAAGTCGAGGGCATAGTCCAGCCATGAAGTATCGAGAAATTTGACTGTGGACCTAGGAAGAAAATACCTTGCTTTGCCAACAGAAAGAACACAGCCTTCCATTTACAGGTCTGGGTGGAGGGTTAGAGATCCTGAATACTGGCACACCAGGACATGAAGGACAGTCTTTTTCTTGTCTTCTTTTTAGATGCCTGATGTGGTGCTGTGCAAGATGGACACAAATCTATCCTTAACAGGAAGGGTACAGAGAGCCAGGAATGTCCCCAGGTCTTTAGCATCTGTCAGGGCACCACGTCTACATTTTTTGCCATAATTTGTGATCCATGTGATGTTCACTGCCCCTTCCAAGTAGCTGTATGCTGTGCCCATGTATTCATCGCCTTCTCCATGGATAGCGGCCCTGTGGAAAGTAGACAGAACTTGGCAAATGGAAACCTGTGAATAGATCAGAAGGAGAAAACCACCCATCTTTACAATAAGGCTCCTTTACATCTCGTGCTAAGGTGACAAGAAGCTGGGCCGAATTCTTGGACTGAAATTGGGCTGATCAAGGTGTTTGTTATTGACTCATGGGGGTAGAGGACAATAAAATGTGACATTCCTGAACCAGAACCAGTTCATATGGAAGAGAGGAGTCTTGGTCAGGTTTCAGACCTATGTACAGTTGGGAAAAAGGCCCTCTGCAACTTTTTTATTTATTTTATTTAAAATATATAGTATCTATGTGTGCATATGAACTTTATTACACTTGGAAACTCTTTTATTTGTCAGATGCCATCTTTTTCTTCAGCTGGATTTTTCCACCGTTGATACCTTGATGATATCTGACCCAGTGGAGTATGAAGGAGAAGGAATCCAGGCCATTGAGGTGTAACTTTGGGGGTGGTGGATTCCTGTAGCTACTAGTCAGAGGACACAGCATGTTGGTGTCAACATTGAGGCTGATGTTGTTAGCAGTGCCAGCACATAGTGAAGGTGTTTTTCTGGACTAGAAAGGACACCTCTGCCCCCAGATGTGCACTTGAAAAAAAGTAATTTTTTGGTAAGCATCATACAATGTTTATTTCATTTTAAGTTCAGTTTTTATTAGTATTTGAAAGCTAAATGCAAATAATTTCCAAATTCTCAGCAATTTGCTCCGGATTTAATTGCTAACTTCCATGAGATTGACTGCAATGTCTGTCCCAGGGCATTTTTTCTGGCTAAAATTATTACATGGAAAATAGAAAGTTCTTGTGTGAACTCCTGGTCTGACACAAAATGGCTGATTTCAATTAAATGAATAGTTTCCCACCAACAACTGTTACCAGCTTTAAAATATTGTCAAATGCTTTTCCCAGATTGGACGGCACATATAAAAAAAAATGAAATGAAGGCTGAGAACGTAATTCAGTCAAATAACACATTCCAGGAATCTGGTCTCCTCTTCTGTTTTCAATTTGTCCCCTAGGGAATGAAGGTTTTCTTGATTGTACAGATTATTGGATATTATTTTTCATCTGCTTGTAGTAAATATTTTTCAGTTAGTGACAGTTGCATGTCTGGTTAACTTTTTGTAGGCTACACAGATTACACAGTAATGTTTTTGATCTTTGATGAGATTAATGGCATTTAGAATAAGGGTTGCGCAATGAAAATTAACCCTCCTGAAATATTTTTGAGAATTCACTTAGTGTATACTCTTTACACAAAGTTTCTTGCCAGAAAACTCATCCGTTGGCATACTTACTATACACTCAGCAAGAGGGTAGACATATCAGATCCAGATTCATTTTTTCCTTTGCACAAATATTTGCAAAATTAGGCCTGTTTTATTTATTTATTTTGACATCTTTGCCCATTGCTCTAGTGTTGGCACCCCAGATTTAACCAAGACAGCCCATATTTCTGAGTCAGACAGCTGGGAAAAACATGGAAGTGAAAGCAATCCATACTTTGCTGGAAAAATCACATCATTAAATGCCAAGAGGGGCTGACTGAAAGGACTGAGAAAGAGGCAAATGCCAGGAATTGGCCCCGACGCAAGCTTATTTATAGTAAATCTAAGTAGGGTGAAGTCTAGTCTGCTGGGTTCACCTCTCAGGATCAGGCCCTGGGGTCTCCTGGGATTTGATTTCTCAGAGAACCACAGGGATGGCAGATGGGAAAGACTTGTTAGGTCATCCTGTCCACATGCCCCGGCAGGAGCAGAACGGGATTCTCTCTTTGTTTCATTCTCAAGTGCCTCATCTACATTTAAACAACTCTAGCCATAAGACTGTTATTGCAAGAAAATTCCACTGCCTACATGTACTTTTGCTAAACCACTTTTTTAAAGCTCTTGACGTTTGTTTGTTAATTTTGTTTGAAAAGCACCACTAAGGAGGAAAGTGAAAATATCTAACGTGACCTTGGGCAACTCAATCCATCTGATGACTGAAAAACAGAACTAGAGTGCTTAACATAATGAAATGGATTTTTTGTAGACTTGCTATGGGGTTAATATTTTTGGTTATCCTACCTTCACGTTTCTTTATATTAACATGCTTGGATTTCTTTAAATTTAAATTTATAGTGAATTCCTAATGTTTTTAATACTTTGTTTTGGTGTATATATCCTGCAATATATTTACCTGAAAACTGTTTTCAACCTTGACTCCATCTGGGTTGAAGTTATTTTTAATCTGTGGTTTTATCTCCTGTTTCCAGGCTATCTCTGACATGCGCTACTTTTACTAGCTATGTGATTATATTCTGCATGCTTGGCCCTTGCTTGTGTAGGAGAGGTTGCACAGATGTCCATGTAAAATCAAGGATAGGCATAAGAAAGACCTACCACTGCAGTTGGGCTTATTCAGATTATCGTGCATTGCTTATTTCTTTCTTTTTTTTTTTTTTTTTTTTTTTTTTTTTTCCTAAAGTAAAAGAGTCATGGGAAAATGCTAATTCAGAAAACATGAATTTCTCTCTTTGAAAAAAAGCTTGGGTTTAAAGAGATTTAACTGAGTCCAAGGTTGGACTTCAGTGGAACCTGGCCAGGATTATGGGCCAGGAACTCTTGAACCTGCTGTTTTTCAAGCCCTGGTTGCATTCACCCAGCGATTAACCCCAGGAACAGGGGAACTTGGGTGCTGCCTGCAGCAACACAGTGCAACTGGTATCAATTTCTATTTTGCTGCTACTGGCTGTGGAGCTGATAAAATGCCAGTTCCAATGGGTGTGCTCCATGTTTGGAAAGCTTCCAGTTTCCAGGAAACTAAAAAGTATACATATACTGATTTGAATCCAATTTGGACAGGAATTTTTTTTTCCTGTTAACTTGGAAACTGTGCTTTCCTGCCAATTAGAATTGCAACTGTGTCATTCTCCCTGTGATGTTCTCAGTCTAATTAATATGAATGAAAAAAGTGTGCTGCTTTAGTATCTTTGTTTAGTGTGTGATATAAATGAAAGTCATATCCCTGGGGATGAACTGCCGCATTACCCAGGTGTTTAAGAGCTCCTACAGCACCTTCTATGTTTGTGAAAAAGCACTGAGAAATTATTCCTAAACATCTTTTTCAAGGAAAAAAAAATCCTCAAAATCAAGTCTTTCTTTCCCTGCAAGGAGCTGAATTCAATGAGAAATTTAGCCTTCACTTACTATAGCTCATGTTATCTGGCAGATAGTCATAGATTCAAAGGGAGGTCTCCCATCTTTATAGGAAAATGTTTTTATCAGGATTATTTAACATCTTAAAAGACTCAGCTGCAATATGCATGGGATGGTCTGTTCAGATACTAACAAGAGAAGGAGCTTAAATGATGGAGTCAGATTTAATGCCTAGCTGTTGGGTGCTTGCAGTGAGGTGAAATGAATTTTGCGCATGCTGTTCTTGGAGCAGCGGTGTCCAGGTTGTTTTTCACAAGAGTTGGCTTCCTTTCTATCAGAAAATGGCAATCTGCTGAAAGAGAAACCTTTCGTAGAAATCTGTCTCCATGAATTGGGATCTCACTGAGATCTCGGCATAGTTTCTGAGATGATGCTGTCCTCTTTGTCACTCTGGGGAGGCCAAGCTGGCTTTGGGACTGGTGTCCCACACCTGGTGGTGGGCTGCCAAAACATACCTTCCTTTGTGAAAAGGTTAAAAAAAAGCTTTTTGGGAGGAATATAAGCAGTGAGAAGAGGAGAAAGTGGAAGCACTGAAAGGTGCAGGCTGGGAGAAGTCTTGGAGCTCCTAATTCTGGGGCTGGGGTGCAAGTAGAAAGCCAGGAGAACAGCTTTGGGCAAGGAGGACAAGCAGGGAACTTTCTTGGACGCAGGAGATCAGATTTGCAGCTGGGAATTGCTGTGAAGAACAAGTTATGGTGGCTTTTTTGTAAGTGAAAAAGAACAGGAGCAAAGTCATTGGTTGTAACACTTCTGGTCCCATAAGGAGCAGTCCTACAAGGCATGGTTTGAGTAATGCTCAGGCCAGAAGGACAGAAGCTGCAATGCCAACTGGTCACCTATGTCTACAACAGTAAAGTCACCAGTGTCAGGGAATTTTCTATTCCCTTGAGCTCAATGGGAATGATCTAGGCACATTTGGACTGCTAAACTCCCCTTACATCCAAGGCGAGATGGCTGCATGCAAGTTGCCTGGTGGGAGAAGTGTGGTGTGGTTATCCTGTAGAGGATGAAAACCAGCATTAGCTGCTCCGACTGTGTATTTAGGGATTATTTGGATTTCTTTGCTGCAAATCTCACAATCACAGTGAGTACAGACTAAGCCAAGGAGAACCAGCTGCCCTCTGCTTTTTGGGAGGTTTTCCCTTTGCTAACGGAACCCTTCTGCTCTGGGTCTGTCAACCAGGGAAAGGATGAATTTTCCTCTGGATTTGACTTTATATACTGATGTATTTCATATCGGTTGCTAGAGATGGCCTGGGAGAGGTGCGGGTTGGTCTCATGGTTGGGTGGGAGCAGGGCAGAGCACAGCTCTGATGGCAGCAGGGTCTTACTGGGAATTACAGCTGCAGTTCTTGGCTCCCAGTTCAGGCTGGGGTGAACTAATGGACACCCAGCAAGAGGACCTCAAAGAAGAATAGAGCAGCATTTCAATTAAATAGTAAGTTACAATGCACTAGCCTATTATTATCAGCGACTGCTTCTCCTGACAGATAGCCTGGTTATTCAGAATAATTTTCCCCTTGTTCTCTCTATGTTCCCATGAGCACGCAGACCGGCTCACGAAACCTGGCCCTCCTTGTTATTTTTATCCAGGAGCAGCTGACAGTAAAAGTGACAAAAGAATTGATGGGGGAAGTGGGCCAGAGCGTGAAAAATCCGGTCGTAAAAACCGGAGTGTTTGCAATAAAATATCTATACATAAAGGGAGGGGAGGGAAGGAGAAGCAGCGCTGGACACAAAGCAGAGCAATGAGCTGTGAAAAGTGACGTCTGGCCCAGATGGAGAAAGTGTAAATCCAGCTGTCAGTGCAGCAATATCCCTTGGCACCTCGGTCTCCTTCCCCTCGGGGGAGCTCACGCCCATGCTGGTGGGACAGCGGCTGGATCCAGTGGGCTGCCGAGGGGCAGTAGGGTGAGGGGTTGTGCCTGGAGCCTCCCAGGGTCACCAAAAATCCTGGCTACATCCACATGGAAGGGTTTTTTCCTCTTTGATGTTGAAGAAGAGGGCTATCTGCAGGGTTTTGCATTTGGGAAGAGGGGCTGGGCTGCGCTAGGACCCATCAGCTGCTGGGGCTGGGGAGGAAACCACCACAGGGTTGACACAAGCAGGTCAGGAAGAGAAGGTTAATGCATTAAATGAGTCTTGTTAAATGGTTGGGAAGAGAAAGTTAATACATTAAACTTTTCTTATTAAATGGCTTCCAGCTTTTTGGGGGCTACTCTGAGCACTTTGCAGGGCACAAGGCTGGTAAAGCCCACATGGAGTTAAAGTGCTTTTGTATATACATTAAATAAAAAAATGGATGATATTGGAGAGCTGTGGACAACGTCATGGTGAGCTTTCTTTTGGTGCAGTGAATAAAACTGATGCTAAAAACCAGGCCGGGTGCCAGGGCACCTGAATTCTCCCTGTAGGCTTGACCCAGGGTCCTCCTCTTCTATGGAAGAGGACTTCTGTGGGTGAGATCCCCAAAGCATGCCTAGGAAAGAAGGTGCTGCCAGAGGTACCAAAATGGGAATGAAAGCTTCTGTGATCACAAAGCAAATGGATTCAGAGCTGACATTGGTGTGTCTCTTGGTCTCAAGCACTGGGTTTTCAGGGTGTCCAGATATTTGTATCCATCTGCTGGGGGCAAGGAGAGCAGGCTAACAGACAACAGAAAGACCCTGGGATGTCTCCAGCTGCAAAAAGCCTGTAGGATTTGAAGCAAGGAAGGAAACCTTTTTTTTTTTTTTTTTTTTTTTTTTTTTTTTTTTTTGGCAGCCCCTTCTGCACTGCAGGATGTTTAGCTCCCAGATACATCTCTGTTACTTGAGCTCATGGAATAGACTCGTCCAGCTGCTTGGCCACAAGCACATATGGGTGGGCAGGAGGAGGTTTTAGTGTCTGTGCCACTGATACCTGCATTTTGGCTGGTGCACGTGGCCAGGTGGGGTGGGATTCACTAGTCTGGAGCGAAGGGAAGCTGAAATGCCAGATAGCGTGGACATACATCTCTTGATGTAGATGTTTACAGCTGTGTCTCATGCAGATGTGGTGCTTCAGAGCATCCTCTAGCAGGTATTTCCCTGTAGTGCCAATGGGCCTGCTGTGGCTCAGCCTTCCCCATGTATCCCGAGTGCTGCCCAGCATCACCTCTGGGCAGATGAGACACCCAGAAGACCTTCCTAAAATATCCTAGATCCTAAGGATTTCTTTGGCACAGAAAATACAAAAAACCTAACACTGTTTCCAAACCAAGGGCTGTGAGGCTTGTGCTTCAGGAAACAGTAAGAACTGTCTCATATTTAAAGCGGTCCTGGTTTCAGCTCCTTCCTCACTAAGTGCAGCTAAACATGGATCTCCATGCCACAGGGTTTTGCAAAGCAGAAAAGGTTTCCTATGCCTGGACAAATCCATGCAAGGAGAATACAGTTAGGATCATTAGGGAGAAATATGTCTTTTCTGACTGAAGTGGGAATACTTTGGGGGAGTTGTACTGCAGTTCATCCCTGTTTGTACTCACTTTCCTAGGTGACTGCTGGCTCTGGTGGGAGATGGAAGACGGATGGAGGCAGACCTTTGGCTGTCCTCTGTGGGACAGACCCCTGGAAGACCCCTGTGAGGCTGACTGATAGGCTGCAGCTGATGAGATGAAGGAGAAAGTCCCACGTGAAGCTTGCTGGGAGCATAACACTTCCAGTAAGGCCCATTTTACACAACAAGGACCAGGTGGTTGGTTTTACCTTGGCATACAGGCAAATTGTGTTATCAGAGGCAAAAATAAAGTCCTGACACCTACAGCTGCACAGAATGCCTCCTTCACAGCATCCTCTTCAGACTGCCCTGCCAATGCTTTGTGGAAAGCACAGCCTTTAGCAACAATGTGGTATTTTGGTCTCGGAGGACGATAAATCCCAAGCCTACCATCCCAAAGTGTTTGGTAACTGATGTGAGCTCTGCAGGTAATCAACCCAGCAGAAACACGGCTGAAATCACCTGTTCTTTATGGGCTGCCCCCACCCCAGGCTGACTCTGTGTCAACCAGCAGGAACCACAAAACTTCCCAGCCCCATTAATATCATCGGGAGGCAACACTTCTCTCTGGTTGCCTACAGCAACTCAGCCAGCTGGTGTAAATCCTTCAGAGCAGGAGCAGAGCTCGTCTCCACATATCATTTCCAGCCTCTGAGCCGTTGGCTGGGGATTGCTAGCAATTACTCTTGTGAAATAGGATACCGTAAGGGGTGGGAACCAGGGGAGGCGAAGCTCTCGAGTGTTACGTCAGGGTCTGATACTGATCTGCGATATGGCCATCCATCTTCTGAGCAGCTGGGATCAGTTCACGTTATAGTTATTAGAAAAGTTTATATAGCAACTTACAGGGAAAGAAACTTTATAATGTTACGAGATGGTGGCAATTCCTTTAGGACCAGATAGGCTGGTCCCATGAGAACGGGTGGGGGCTGCCAAATAGCCACCCCTATTGTGCTGTCTATGCGTGATTTTTTATTTTTATTTATTTTTTCCTGCTGGAAAAATAATGTTTCTGCATTTGTTTTTGAGAAGGATTGGCTTGCATTGCCATGTTTAGTTTAACAGATCTGATGTATACCTCCGCCCAGCCACCCAAGGTTTAAATGTCTGTTGGATCCCAAGAGATGGACATTGTTCATTGCTAAGAAAAGCCCATGCTGCACTGAAAACCTCCCAAACTTGCTGTTCTTGAGGCAATTCTAAGAAATCCTTCTCTCCCTGCTGAGGGCAGTTCTGAAGGAACATGAAGAAACTCCTCTGGGCACCTCCAGCAAGCCTCAAGGGCTTCGCTAGGACTCTCTGCAGTGCAAGAGGAGCTCTTGAGGGCATGCTGGACACTCTTCATGTCTGAAAAAGGCAAACAGGGCCAGATCCTTGGCAGGGGCAAATCTCCAGAGCCTCACGGATAAGTAGAAAGCAAGGCTGATTAACAGCAGCTGAAAATCTGCTCTCCACAGCCTGTGAAATAAAGGATTATCTCATTAACCCACAGTCTTTCCTTGCCATGCTGGGCAACAAATGGCAATCTCTGTTGGTGCATCTCAGTGTGCTGCTTCTGACAGCAGAGCAGATGTTTGGGCTGAGAGAAACACAGGTGCCTAGAGTAACATACTTGATAGGCTCTGCCTTTGGTAGTTGGTATTTTAGGGGCTTCCTAAGGCAGAAGTTGAAGCCAGATCACTGTGCTAAGTTGTCCTGCTGAAATTCTCCATGAGTTTGAAGAAATCCTTTGTGAACTCAATCATAATGTTGGCCCCCATGACATCCTGTGACAAGTCCCATAAGTTTATAATATGCATCACATATTAAAAAAGACCTTTCCTTCTGTTGGCATCAACCCCTTTGCCTTAGTTTCTCTTTGGGTAGAGGTTGGGTTCTGCAGTGCAAAGCACACAATGAATTGGGAGCTGGATGAGGACATGTGCCAGATGATATGCACGTTGTTTTCTCATTTATTCTCTTTCAAAAGTCAAATGATGCTCACATGTTTTTTTGTGTTTTTTTCCTCAGGCAATCTGCTTTTCCGAGGACTAAACACATAAGACGCTTCAACAAAAATAAGAGGTGTTTTTGCCAGTAATTGCTCAAGTGGCCTCAAATTGAACTCTTCCCTTTTAGCATTCTGACCACTCTGGGCTGAACATATGCCTC
The DNA here is from genome assembly GCF_965140915.1 of Aythya marila. Lineage (NCBI taxonomy): Eukaryota > Metazoa > Chordata > Aves > Anseriformes > Anatidae > Aythya > Aythya marila. Next base: position 153,522,399 of record NC_139043.1, read on the forward strand.
TGCCATACAACAAGCGTTAATGGATATTTTGCCATAAACCCATGCCCAAAAGGGCTCTGTGTCTGTTTAAAGAATGAGCTCTATGCAATGTCCTCCTTAGGAAGGGACTAGGAACAACCCTGAAGGCAACACGGGCTGTCAGCTTCGGTCTGCTCCTAATCATCAAGCCTTTTCCAAAGAGGGGTGTTTATTCTGCTGTTGAGGGAAGTAGGAAGTGACAACCTTTCAGGCAGAAATGCAGAGCACGTGGACACATGTTTGACACAGAAACAGGGCTGGACAACAGACACAACCATTGCAATATGTCAGAAGCTCAGGCAGAAGGAACCTTATCTGACCAAGAGTCTGACGAACAGCTGATCTGCAAGTTGGGGGCATCAGAGGAACCATTCATGCCTGTCAGAATATCTTGTTTCTGAAGTCCTGCAACGTTTATTCATGACAAAGGCTGGCTTTGTCTGTCATCTGAGGTCATTCAGGCTGATCTGGAGAGGATGAGAAGCAGTATCCTAAGAATCAAGGAAATTATGTGGCACACAGATGGGAGAATCATATTTTAATCACTGAAATTTCCATCTTTACTGGTCCTTTATTTTTGTTTTAGCCTATCTTTATCTAATGAATGAATGATACTGGGAGGAAGGAAGTCCTTATATATTCAAATTCTTTTCTCTGCTATGGAGAATTAAGAGTTTGCAGTAAATATTCTTTTGAATCCAGGAGGTGTTTTTTTTTTTTTTTTTTTTTTTTTTTTTTCAGCAAAACTAAGGAAGGGCAATGCTAAATCTCTTAGTGAAATAAAGACAGGCACAATAAAATCATCAAGCCCAAACCTTTCATGCCATATTTCTACATCAGAAAGATGGTCTCTGGGTACAACCTTAAAGTCCAGAGCCTTTCCCAAAAATCATGGTAATGAAGAAAAGCTCTTCCATGAGTGTCTCTTTTGGGGTAGATGTTAGTAAAATTGCCTAGAAATGATTGAAATGATTTCTGATTATCTTTTTCCATCAAAAAATGCTGGTTTATTTGAAACTGAACCTTACCACGGAACATAACATTTTCAATGAAACCTTAGTTGAGAAAATTTTCTCAGGTCCCACAGTGAATCTGTGGTCAAAGCCAGAGAAGAAGGGACTGTAGGCAGTTTTATTTTAGCCTGATAGATAAGAAATCCTCTAGCAGAGGGAACTTCAAATCCCTGCTTCAGTGAACACTGGCTCTTACAAAATGGAGCAACACAACACAGATGGGAGTCAGCCATGCACCCTTGTGGTAATGAAGATGAACCACATACTGGGCTGTTTCAGCAAGGACATAGCCAGCAGGTCAGGGAAATTGATTATTCTCTTTTATTTTGCACTTAAGAGGCTTCTGATGCCTACAGGGGACTTAGAAAAAAGCTGGAGCCAATCTCGTCTCAAAGGTGCAAGAGGCAACAAGCCCAAGTGTCAGCAAAGGAATTTCTAATGAGAAATATTGAAAAAAAGTTTCCCCTGAGAGTGGTTAAGCATTGGGATAGGTGCCCAGAGAGCCTGTAGCATCTCCAGCCTTAGAGATGTTCAAAGTTTAACCAGTTAGGGCTCTGAGCAACCTGCTTTGAGCCCTTGAACAGGGTTGGTAGGCTTCCAGCCTGTGATTCTGCAATTGTGGGGGTAAATATTGTGGGTGGAAGTTGGGTAGTTGAGTCGGGTGAGAATGAAACAGAGATGTGACTATCATAGGGCATGTAAGTGACCTGCCTATGGGCTGACCAAGGGAAAGAAGTTGAATCTGCATCATTCACTCTAATTTTATTTGAAAATCTCAACAAGTTCTTATATTTATTTATTTTGTTTGTTTATTTATTTTCCTTTTCAGTCAGAATTTCTTCGGAAGTTCTGAGAACAAGGAAACCATTTTATTACCTGACCCATTAAATAGAGCAGGAGGCATGGCCCTGGGCAGGTACCTACCTCCAAGCTGCCTGAATCCTGCCCTCTGTAGTCCTTCCTTGAACTCTTTCCCTGCTCAGATGGTTCTCATCCCATACTGCTGAGGGTTGGCACCACCTGGAGACAGGCTGGAAAGACGAGCAGGGTCCTCAGTCACATCATACCTGAATTCCTTGAGGGTTTCCAGAAGAAAAAGATGGAGAAATTGACAGTGTGCTCTGTTACTGATTTATGTAGCTTGGATCCATAACTGCTAAACAACGAGTGATCAGGGGTTGTTTGACAACCTGGTCTAAAACTTTGCACACATTAATATTAAGACATATTTTCATTCTGATGTAGAAATCTCCTGGGATCAGGTTATGGTTGCAGGGACAAATGAGGGATTGAAATTTCTGCTGGCTGCAACCAGAGCTTTTAAACCACCACGACACAGAGCAGGTGCTCATTACTGCTGTGGGAGATGGCAAAACCATGTCCCAGTGAGGCCAGACTGGTTTCCTCATCTTCTCCCTGCCTCTAATTTTCTTATTTCTATTTTTCTAATATCTATCTATCTATCCGTCTAATTTCTCCCAGGATATTGGGAAGACAGAGCAGACAGTTATGTCAAAGAAGGTCTACCCTAAGGTGCACTGGGACATCTGCATGGCGTGGGTGCTCAGCAACCAGCACAAACCCCAGCAATTCAGGAACACACAGAGCTTGCCTTTGTAGTTATTTAAGAGATGAAGCCGGAGATGGGCTGGCACCGCCATCTGGTGCAAGTTTCCAGGAATTAACCGACTTTGAGCAGTCTCAAAGTGAAAACAGTTGTGTGGGATTTTACAGCTGGTCAGAGCAGTGCTGGTATTGATGCTTCCAGCCTAGCAGTGCTGGGCTGAATGGCTCAAGGGGACATCGCCTTGGTCCTCAACATTTTCCAGACTGAATTCACTCTCAGAAATACCAGGGGCATCAAATTGCAAGTGCTAAGTGCAGGGAGAGAAGAAAGAAAGAAAAGTGATGGGCAATGGAGGCCAGCCCCCTGTCTTTTGTAGGGAAAATTTGAGTCTGTGGGGTTGGTAAAATTTGGCTGACAGTCATCTTTAAAATGGCTGCTAGGAGTGCTGAGTGCAACTCTGGAAAAAGTGTTATTTCCCATCCATGGTGGCAAAAAGCTACAGAAGTCCCTATATGAGACAGCCAAATTTTAATTTTCCCCGGTCTCCTCAGTGCTTTCATCTGCTTCTTGTCTAGCTAAAGGGGAGAGCTATGTTCTTGGGCAACCCCAGCACAGATCAACTGAAGGAAGAAGTTTGCTGCCACGCAGTGTGTCGTGGCACAAAGTTAAAAGCAGATGTCTGGCACTAAACTAACCCAAAACAGGATTCTTGAATTGAGTTTTCCGGGAAGAAAAAAAAAATCAAACTAACAACAACAATTTGGAATCAACTTGAACAAAACCACAACTTTTTCTCACAGTGAAGCCTGATTTTGCAAAGCTTGCCTTTCCTGCTGAGCAATTGTTCCTACAGACAATTCCCACAGCCATTTCGGAAAGGCAGGGGGTCACCAGCTGGTATCTTCTGGGTTGTGTGCAGTCAGTTAGTTCAAACCAATTAGGCAGTTACTGGGTGTTTCTAAACTGCAGTTAATTTCAATAAATTGAAAACAGATGAGGTATGTGGGATCAAAAAGCAAATCCAGAGGATTCCACTAGTGTTCCCCAAACCAAGTACTTCCCTCTCTCCGCTCGTTTTCTTAAACCTTATCGATGATGCTGGTGTTGCGATGTTGAAAGAATGTCATCACTTTCCCAGGCAGTCACACACACTCTGGCCTCATGATAAAACAAAGATAAAAAAAACCTGTCCTACATCTTCTGGAAGAGTGAATCCAACTGTCCAGACTGCTCCAACAGAGGTGCACGAGCAGCTGTAGTTTGGCAGGGAAACTGGTGTCCCAAAGTTGAGCACTCATCTGAACATAGCTCTAAGATATTCTTCTTCCCCCAAAGTCCTCTCCCCTGAGGTGGCATCCTTTCCAAAAAAAAGAGTGGGAGGAATTTAAGTCAATATTTAGAAATGTGCCTATCCCTAACCATACCATGCAAGGCACTATGTGGGACAAGTTTAACCCAAGTTTCTGGGACATGCAGAGAACAATCCAGTTGCTTAGACATCTGGTACAGTTTGAGGTGCCCCAGGATACCTAAGAGATACATAGAAAAGGACAGATACAGCATGGGAGCATGGGAGCCATAGGACACCCACATGCTGCCATTGTGCCTGTTGGAGGTCAGTGGGAATATCCCATGCAGTATGAAACAGATGTGTTTAGGGCACTGAATTGCACCCGTAGAAGGCAGTAGGCACCTACATGTAGACACTTGAATGGTCAATCTCCAGCTGAAACCCTCTTCTGCTCTTCATGGTCAAGGCCATGTCATCCCACCCTACAAACTGGTCGTTTGAACAGCTCCCACAAGACCCCAAGCGTCCTCATCTTCATTATGGCCATCCGTGAAGTAATCCCTCAGATTTATTTGAATGTGGGCTCATAGTGTTAGAAGTTGAAGACCCTCTACACTATATAGCCTATCACAGAAAATAAAAACCAACCTGCTGGCCACACTGAGCAAACCTGGTCTTGAACAAGCTCCTTTGCTGTTCTGCAACATGCTGGGCAGCAAAATACCTGTTGAATGCAATGGCAACTGAATGCTTCTGAAGGATTTGAGCTGGTCAATATGTGAGTGAGCACAGGAACTTGTGTTTGGTCTCAATGTATTAGTTTTCAAAGCGGAGTCCCTAGGGAAAAAGCAGGGAAGATCTGGAAGATAGCAGCCCGCTAAATATATTCCGGCACAAAGCTGACAACAGCTAGAGCCACATGTGATATGCCTCTGGAATCCTAGCAGGGTTGATTTATCTTGGTGTTAGGCCTAATATACTTAAAAGCCCTTTATAAATAACCCAGGACCTTTTGCACTTGCTGTTCTACAGACTTGCTTTGTTTATTTGAGTGGTTGAGCTGGGCCTGTCATTTTTAATGAAAATAAACCCCTTGTCAGAGACCTTTTCCTTTTGGGACCTTCAAAAGGACACGCAGAGCAATTCCATGCTCTCCCTTGTTTCCCAGCAGCCCCATTAGTTCTCATCTTTTTGGCTTTGAAAGGCAAAGAGGTTTGGGGAAAGGTTAACTGGGCCTCTGAGGGTTATGTTTCTTCTGGTCTCCAGAGCTTGCCTCCAGAGCTGAACTATGAGGCTTCTTATTTTGGGCCTGTTTTTGAAGGGATGGGTGCCCAGTGTGGTGGTAGAGCCAAGAAGTCCATTCCAAAAGACCAAGAGAGAGGAGCGTGGATAAAAGACAGACGCATGTCACTGCCTCAGCCATGGTTTGGAAAGGGAATCTCACCTGTCCCCTTGACCTTGAGCTACCATTGAGCTACCTGAGCCATCACTGGGAGAGGAAAAATGAACAGCTTTGGGCTGCTAAGAGAGAGATGGAGGGGTGTAGAGCTGCCTCCTGGCCCTCCAAGCCTGGCCATCATCTCTCACTTGTCTGGGAACTACCCCACCTCAGTCTGGGGTCTCTTTGGCAGAGGAGTTTGGGGGATGATGCCATGCAAAGGGTCCTCAGATGGTGAAGCTCCTCAAGTCCTAATGGCCCGGCCTGCTAATGTACCAGGCAGATTTGCTTTCTAGACCCTGGCACTTGCTTGTTTCCAGAGGTTCATCTGAGCTCCTCTTCTGCACCCAGAAGGACTTAGTTTTAGCATTGACAAAGGCAAATGTGCAGGAGTGTCCACAGTTGGTAGAGCTTTGTCTGTGCCAGCCCCAAACCACAGAGCCTTAGAAATCTGCTAGATCGAGTTGGATTGTGAAGACAGATGGACACCAGGACAGGTTGTGTGGTCCTCATCCCTGGGGGCTTTCAGGACCAGACTAAAGAAAGCCCTGAGCAACCTGGGCTGAGCCCTGTAGCTGACTCTGCTTTGACAGCAGGTTGGACTAAAAACTGTCTGAAGTCCTTCTCAGCTTGGATTATCTCTAGGAGAGGAGGGAGCTCATTGCTAGCTTAGACAACCCCACTGATGGGCTCTTGGACCACTGAAAAAGCTGCCATTGCTTTTGAGCTTATCCAGAGATGGGGGATTCCACAGGGGAGAATTTGGGGTTTTGAAGAAGTTCTTGCTCAAGCTGATCCCCCCTCATTTTGGGGCTGTACTTGTCACATTTCCATTTCTCACACCGTTTTTCCTGAACAACAGGTGAGCTCCAATTCGGATTAACGGGTTCATTTTCTGTTACATAGAAAACACCCTGCGTTTAGCTCTGCCACAAGCATTTCTCTGTGTCAGTAGATCATTTGGGACAGCAGAGGGAGTGCAAGAGCAAGGAAAAAGAAACGAGCACACGCTACAAGGGGTTTCATCTCCGGGGTGGATGCCAATCTGCAGGGGACAAAACCCAAGGCAGAGGGACAGTGATTGCTCCTTCCGAGCACACTGGATGCAGCTGAAGTGGAGAACGAAGGATGGAGTCTTAGGACAGCAAGAGAAGGATGGATTCTGCCTGCTGACACTGGGCATCCAGAAGGCTTTGGTGGGCTGAAAATCACTTGGGTTAACCACTTGTCTTGGTGTCCTGGAGAAAGTCCTGGAGATGCTGCTTCATGTTGGGTCTGAAAAACAGTACACAGACCAAACAGCAGTCCCAGGCTATGTCCTCCAGCCTCCAAACCATCGCTCACTTCCAGTGTGAAGTGCCTGGCTGGAAGGATATTGCAGAAAAAACAATTATCAGTGGGCTGCCCAACATCCTTGGGTACATCCTTACTAATAAATGAGAATGCTAGGAGCTGCCTGGGAGGTGAGTGGGATGTTAAGGTGTTAAAAGAGTCCCTAGCATGCTCTTGACTCAGCAACCCTGCAATTCTCCCCACTTATTTCCAAATGTATGTGGGCCAGACAGCATTCCCAATGGGCAGGCTGGACGCAACCACTGTCCAGGACACAGAGACATTAATGGTATGGACACAAGATGTGTTACATCAGTAAATACCAAAGATGGAGAACTGTTCCAGAAATGCTTGATTAATGTGGGCACACATCATGTTAGAAAGACTATTTGGCCTTCAGCAACAATAGTGTAGTCCACACGTTCCCTGGGCACTTGGTCTTCTATTGAAGATGTCCTGGTATTCAGGCCTGGACATTTCCAGGAGGGCAGGGGGCTGGAGCTCTTCTCTTGTGCCCTGTGAACACCAAAATGGGACATAGCCCACTGAAGTCATGCCTCAGATTTTGAACTCTTGTCTGCAGGAAGCCACTTCTCATCATTTCTCAGCCAGCTAGCCAACAGGCTGAGGCAGGCCTGAGTCTTGCTTAATAAAAGAGATCAGCATGGCTTGCTTGTTGCTGCTCCACCAGCTTCATGGAAGGGACATATGACTTTTTTTTACACATAAAAACAGATAAAATACCCTTGTAAGTTATTTAACCACTTACAGAGAGAACAAAGTGATGAAGAGCTTGGTGCTAGCCAGCAATATGACTTAGTGACCCTTAGCATGGCAATGACAAGGACATGTTATCTTTGTTATCCAAAAAACTCAAGGTCCTCAAATTTAGTGAACTGCACAAGGTTGCAGTGAAGTGTCACGGAGGCCAAGGAGATTTAAGCACATGGCTGAGTGCTGTGCTGAATCTGAGCCCCAGCCTGAAAATTTTTATTAGCTTAGTCCAAGAAAACAGGGAACCCAAACCTGGTGGATCCAATAACAAAGACATTCGACATTCTCTGTTGTTTACCCAAAGAAAACAGTCTTGAAACAACTGTTCCAACACCTTCTCTTAATCTGTTCCCATTAATCATGAGTCCAATAAGCAAGCACCTCAGATTGCTACCTATAAACACAAGGCATCATTACCCATTCGACTTGCAATGGATAAAGCAGAGAAAGCCTCCCAAGGAGCATCCAGATTATGGGATTAAGATATAGACCCCAAACCAAATCAACCTGCCTCACCTCTACATCCCAGAACTGTGGTTTGGGAAGGTTTGGTAACACTGGTGGCACCCACCTGAGCCAGGAAAGGCAGAAAATGTGGTGGAAACTGTGCTGAGACAGCCCTGTGCCATTCAATAGCAGTCCTCAAGCTAGATCTGCTTCTGCCTAAAGCCACCCCAGTCTTGTGGGACATCTCTGAGCCACGAGGACACCACACCAGCTGCAGCTGGCACGAGATACTCTTGCAGGAGAGCAAACTGCAGAAATATTTCAGCTCAAAAAAGTTTTGCAACGCGTGTTTTGTTCCTGCAGAAGGGTTGGGCTGAGTCTGCGGTGCTGGAGCAGGGCAAACCCCGTGTTGTTGTTACTCCCACTCGGAGCCATGGACCTGTTTTACGGCTCTCGCGTTTCATGACAGCACAAGACGGTGGCAGGTCTCACCAGTGGTTGTTTGGCGTGCTTAATTAACATACAATTAATCCTATCAATTTCCTTTTTAAAGAAACTCACAAAGGAGAGCTGCCAACTTGCTAATGTGCTTGCTCACCTGGCCCACTTTGGAGATGACGGGGTTGGCCTTGGGTAGACCCTACAAAATCATGTCCAAGGACAATCTGCACCAAATGGAGCTGCAAAAAACTGCTCCCAGGTCGTTCTGGTCTTTATAAAATTTATTTATTTTATGTTTTTTCTTTTTATTTTCTTTTTAGTTTTTATTTTCTTTTCCCAACCCTTTTCTGGTGAGGAAGGGAAGAAGTGGAAATGAGTTTGGCACATCAGGAATTGCATCTCTTCTGCCTCCCTCTCTCGATTCTCCCTCTTCCAGCCCAGGGAGCTCTGCTGTAGGGCCATGCCCTGTCCGTGTGGGATGGGGAGGAAGCCCTGCTGTTCTCAGCCCCATCCTTGCGGGGTGTGATGCTGCCGGGATGGCTCCAGAAGAGGGCATTGATGCACCATGCACGGCCAGCCCCACGTGGGGCTGGGGAAACAATGGCTGGACGAGCAGTTTTTTCCCACCCGTGCTCCGTGTCACAGCTCTTTTGCTGTCTCCACTGTGCCAGGCACTGCCCCAACACAGCCAAATAACAGCTTCTGCCCCAAAACAGGAGCTGGGCTGCTCCAAAGGAGGAGAAGTGATCTGCTGGAAGATCAGCAGCTGCTCAAGGCAGCACCCCACACCTCCAGGCTTTACCAGCTCTGTATCCATACCCCCACCCGCTGCCTCCTGCTCCAACTAATGATGATTTTTGCCTCTCCAGGTTGCTGGCAGGATCTGAAATGTCTCCACAAGACTCCAGTCCTGAACGAGGTGTCTCCGAATGGAACTGGGCATCACTGTGAAACCATGTCCCATGAGGTCCTCCTCTCCTCCCCACTGCACCACTCATCCCACCCTGGCCTTGACCCAAACCCTAGGGCTGCATTTCCTACATCCCCTCCCAATTTTTCTTTTCCCTGCAATAAAGGCTGGTGCAACGGGAAATGCACCATAAACCAAAGTATGACAACACTAGGCTGTGGGATGAAACTCCCTGCTGAGGTGCACACTTTGCTTAGGGGGGGCAGAGCTTAGAAATGGTCATGAATCCCCCTTTTCTTGTTGGAGGGGATGAATTCAGAGCAGGGCTGGGCTCTGTCAGAGCCATCTGTGGAGGTCTGCAGAGCAGACGCTGCTCTCCATCACTTCTGGGGCTGGCAATCCCAAAAGCTGTACCAGTCCCAAGGATGCTTTATAGCCTCTCAAAAGATCCGGTCGCAGAGTTGGGTTGCAAACCACCAGAGAAGGCTTAGCAAACCCAGCAGGGATGCTGCTGGCACAGCAAGCTGCTTTTACACCACACCCTGGCTTTTTTTTTTTTTTTTCCTTGTTTTCCTAAAGAAGCAAGATTTATGTGAATCATCCTGGGCAGTTTCAACCCAAATGACGCCGAGGCTGAAAAGCCCTCGAGGAGATTATGTTCCCTCCAGATTTTCAGGGGAAAAGCAGCCACTGCCCTTGGGGAGCATGGCATTGAGGGGAACCTTCCTCTGCTTGGCAGGATCAGGGCGAAGCCTCCCTAAAACCACGGGGCAAAAAAAAAACAACAAAAAGCAGTCTGAGCCCCGAGCCAGGCCTCCACATGAGCTGGGGTGGAGCTCCTTGAGCTGGGAGAGGCCAGGGAGGGCTGGAAGGGCAGTGCTGGGCCACCCCGCCCTGTCTGCTTGGCCAAAGCTCTTCCTCTCCCCTTGATCCCATTCCAGCAGCTCTCCCATTGGAAATGCACAGCGGTGATGTTTTGGGGTGCCCTGGCCCAGGTTCCTGTGTGTCACGGTGGTGCCAGGGCTTGCACTGACAGCTCCTCGTGGTGGGGTCTCTATGCAGCATCACACACATCATGCTGGCTTTCAGGGCTCCCAGCTCTCCTGTGCAGGGCTGGACAAGGGAATAAAGTTGGGAATCGCTCCTCTTGGCTGCCCACGTCCTCTGCAAATCATGCCTGTGATTGCACCAGCCTTTTTTGTAGGCACTGATGCTGAAGGAGACTGTGGGACCAGGGGGTTCATCACCCAAAATATCTACCAAGCCAAATTGGCTCAGGGTAGGGTCACCTGCTTGGTACTATGTGTCCATGCTGGACAATGGGGCTGAGCCTATCCACAGATTAACAGGGGACACCTCTGGCATCTCCTTCCACTAGCAGCAGGACAGTGAGGCTGGGAGGAGGACACAAACCAGGTTCCCTGTTTGGTTAGTCCATCAGGAACGGGTAAACCCGGCCGTGTCTGGCGATGGGCAGAAGGGAACTGAAAAGGCAGGATGCTTGGATTCATCTCGCTGGGTTGTCATCTCCCCCTTCTGGATTTATCACCCGCTGCTAATTGGAGGCAGCCGACTCCGACTGATGTGGACAAGCCCTGGCTGCGTGCTCGCAAGTGGGGGGAGCAGGGCTTGTCTCCCCCAAGCAAAGGGCTCCTCGGCCACTAAAGCTCTGCCTGTGTCCTCAGGAGCTCGCAAGCTGAGCAGGACAGTGATGGAGAAAAACGCAGGGCAGCAAAAGCAAAGCAAGGAATTGATTTTCTAGGGCGAGCACAGCCCAGAGCTAAGCTTTTCTTCCAGCACCAGACATTCATAGCGGGACAATTACATTTATTTATTTATTTATTTTGGTGTGGCCCCAACAGACCCCAGAGGGGTGAAAATTAAACCCGCTGCATCCTCCTGGCACGATCAACCTCAAAGACAGCATCTGCTTTCACCTTCCCATTTGCCAGGAGCTGCGGGTCCCAGCCCCCTTGGGTCCCCTCCCTGGACGGAGGCAGAGGAAGCGACACACCCTGGCTGTTGTCTGCCCACCCCGAGGATCACCCCATTGTCTTCCTCCCCCCCCCATTGTCTTCCTCACACCCGGGGAGTCCCCGCGAGCCTCGGTGGGAGGAATCTGGGCTGAGCTTGTAAGGAGCAGGAGGGCCCCGCGGCGCAGTTTGGTTTGGCAGCCCCGTGCGGACAATAAAAGGTCAGGCTGCAGAGGAACTTGTTTTGGGTTTATTCCCTGGCTTTTGTTCAAGGCTGTGTCCTTAAGGACGCTGATTCTCTACCCTGGTGGCAGGCTGAGAGCATGGGTGGGCAGCTGGCTCTTTGTGCCGGCTGCTTTTTAATGTTGTAGATGAGTTTGCTGGAAGAGAAGAGAAAAACTAGGGTGGGTGCGGACACCAAGACAGTGGTGGGATTTGGGCACTAGGATCTGGCTCAGTCTTGGGTCCAGAACCTGAGACATCCTTTTTTATGGACTATGTCTTCCCAAGATTCTCAGGGCAGGGATATCCTCCTCCAGCATCATTTTAGACTCTTGAGTCCAACCCGATCCTTGCCATCCTGCAGACAGTGGGTCAGATCCCACCGCATGCTGCTAACACCCAGAAAGGGCTTTGCAACACCACCCAGCTGCACCTGGAGCATCTCACCATCACCACCACTTCCTCTCCTTGGCAGCTCTACAAAGCCACAGGGGGATGCTGTGAGCCTGCACGAGCCTAGCCAAATTGCACCTACATCCTACCTGGGCTTCCCAAAAAACTTCAGCACACACTAAGGAAACCCATTCTTGGACAAAGAGCAGCTGCTTGCAGCTCAACCCGAGCAAGACTGAAGTTCAGCTCCCTGGAAGATGCAAAAGCTTTAATGAGCAGGCCAGCATCTTCTCTCGGTCTCCAGGACCCATACTAATGTGGTGCTAAGCCTCAGGAGCCTGCTGAACAGCTCAGCTGCCTTTATGGGCCAGACAAGTCTAGGAGTGATGTCAGGCTAATAATAACAGGCTGATGGTTAATAATAACAGTCTGATCTAGGATCTGGTTCATAAAAACATAGAGAACAGTAATATAAAAAATGCCAGTCAACGCGGTTTTATGGCGAAAATATCTCGTTGTACCGACTTGATTTTATTCTTTTAGATCGTAAGATTGGTTCATAAACGTTACTGCATGTGCAACATGCTTGTAAAATGTTTGATTTGTACAACGTGGCATTGCAGGGGAGGGAGAAAAGCCCCACGCAACATCAATAGCACACATGTGAAATGAGCTAAGCATTGGGCAACTGACAGATCTCAAAAAGGATCAATGGGGAGTCGTTAATGGCTGGATCTGTTTCTTCTGAGGAAAATCCAAAGTCACGCAGTATTTCCCACCAGCATGTTGGAAATGAACCCTGAATTGCTCCTGGTGAAGCCGGGAGGGGATTAAAAATAGTGGAGTGGTACGGACAGACAGCCACAGCGAGTGGTTATTCGGATGCAGAGTTCAGCCCAGCCAGGTGGAAATGTTTTATCCCTGGGGAAAAGGACCCCAGTGAAGGCTGGAGGGGTTGAGGGGTGCAGCTCAGCCTTGTTGATGGCACGATGGAGCGTGTGGCAATGGTTGATGGAGCCAGACGTTTTTTTGCAGAGCTTTGTGTTTGGTAAATATGCAAATATCTTAGGAGAAAAAAACCCTCAACTGAAAACAGATGAGAGGTTGAGTATGGGATGTGTGTAGAAAAGTGATTTATCTGTTTAGGATGGTGTCTGGGATTGGGTGCAACGTTTGGGTCTGGTGCTCGCTCTCCATGAGGATGATGATGGTAACAGCAAGAGCATTAGGACTTGGACATCCCACCAGGCTGCTGCAGCTTAACAAATAACCACCCATCCCTTGGACCATGGTAGGCTTGCAGAAAAAAAAAGCTCTCTGCAGCCAAATACAGCTTTAAGGGCTTGGTAAAGTTGTTTCATGGACCATGCTGTGCAGAAAGTCAGATTAGATGAACCTTCATAATTATTGGTTTGTAGGAAGCGTGCAGCTTGGACGTAGGTCCCTCTATAGCTGGGGATGCCTTGACCCTACTACAGCTTGGATCTTGGAGGAGACAGTCACAGCTTCAGGAGAAGGTGCAAGTCCCAAGAGGAAACTGGAATCTCTTGCAGCTTTGTATCCTCTGAGATGTAAGATATACATATTTTTTTCTCTTCTGGGATCATTGTGGGACCCCTGGAGGTCTCCAGTCCAGCCTCCTGCTCAAAGCAGGGTCAGCTACTGGGGTCAGCCCAGGCTGCTCAGGGCTTTGTCCCGAGACCCTCCAGGGATGGAGAGTACAGATATAACAGGCTGCGGAGCTGCAGCCACAAGGACTCAGCCTCACTTCATGTCTGGGTCACTTGGTTACAGGTGGGGTAGATACAGATGTCACAGCAGGCTGTTTTTGTGCTGGTTTTGTATGTTTTATGTACTACCGAATTGTTTTTTCTCCCCCCAAATAAACATATGTGGAAGGTTTGAAACCCAGAAGGAGCCCCAAGACCTTTGCCCCTGGTATTTGGCAGCACCCAGTGAATTGTCATGATCCCTCTTGCTTACAGCCCTGCTTCGGGGTGCTGAGCATCCACACACCAAAATCAAGACTCCTCTCAATGCCTTGAGCCAGGCACCCCAAACTTTTGCCCTCTATCACCCACCAAGAGTCGGTCCTGGGCTGAAGTCAGCAGCGCATCCAGCGCTGCGGTTATCCTGCGAGGCGGAGGCAGCCCTTGCATCGTGCTCCTCCCGGCACCCAGCTGGCAGCTCTCTAATTATCTCCCACCCCCGGTCCTTGGCCTGAGCCCCGGTTTGGCCGTGACACGTCCCTGGAGGCTGCCCGGTTCCTGTGGGAGAGCTGTGCAGCCTCCCCTGCTCCGCGAGCCCCAAGGGAGGTGTTGCAACAGAAACCAGCACCTGCAGCCAGGGATGGGCATTTTCCACAGCCGCTGCTTTCTGCAGGGAACTCCCCGGCTGCACACGTAGCTCTCTGCTGGGATGCGGGAGAGGCTGTCAGTTTAAATTTTTATTATAATTTTTTTTAAAGGATGCTCTGACACAGATCCAGGTGGCTGTTTGGCAGCAGCGCTTTCTCCTTGGCTGCTGACACCGTCAGCAAATGACTCAGCCCTTTCCAAGCTCTGTGCAAGCCTCTTCCCTTCCTGCCACTCAAATATTTTTTCTCCCTGATGGTTGAAATGAGTTCTCTGCCTTCGGGTCCTGCCTGGTGAGCAGGGCAGCATGACTCCCTGGCATGGTCACATCAAGGAGCAGCGATTTGCAAAAATCCCTTCTGAACCATGGGGCTGGTGGCATGTGTCTGGGCAAAGCATTTCTCTTTCCCCTCCTTGCTCTGTTTGCAGGGAAAGCTCCCAGGGCAAAACCCACCTCCGGCGATCCGAGTCCCTGTACCTCTGCCAAGCAGCACTTAATTTCTCACTTGACTTTTTAGCTGCATTTCTTGAGAACATTTTAATTTTCTTCCCAACCCAAGATCTGCCCTACATTTTCGTCCTCAGGAACACGGGAGTTTCCAGATACCACAACGCAAGTGGGGCAGCACCTCCCATCCTCCTGTGCCTGATATGTGCCCCGGCCCCACAAAGCTCCCCAGACCCTGGGGGGATGAGGGACCTTCACCCCTGCAGCCTGCCATCACCTCACAGCCTCTCCCTGATGCTGGTGGTGTTGTTGGTGGAAGTCCCTTTGCAGACAGCTCCATGTCCTCAGGTGGAGATGTTGCGAACCCCAAGCAGTTGGATGGGAACAGTGAGAGAGGTGTTATGCCCAAAACAAGGTGGTGTTGGCTTTGACATTGAAAAAAAAGCAAGGGAAGGTTTTGTCACAGCTCAGCGTGCTGCAAACGGGGGCCAAAGTGGCCCTCATGAAGCATTTTTCATCCAGTTTCATGAACCTGGACCATGGCTACACTGAAGTCCCTGCTGCTTTTTCCTCCATGGCTCTGCTGAGAGCTGGCTTTCTGACGTGGTTTAATAATGTTGGTGGAGTGAGTTTAGAGTTATGGGTCATCTCCCAAGGCTTTGTGGGTCTCCAGCGTGGTTGTCTCCATGTGAGCTGAATATCCGCAGAAGTTTGGACTCTCCCGAGTCTCCGGTATCAACTCCTGACTTGATATCTGCTGACTGGAGAGGTGGGGTTGAGACCACGTGATGGATGCTCACCTTGAGCTGGCTGGATCTCACCAAATTTGGTTCTGTCATGACTGAAGGCTCTGAGATACGTGGTTTTGGTAGGGCTCACAGGTACCCACTCCTCCACCAACCATGGCGTGAGTTGTGAAGAGATCCCAAGACCCATGAGTGACCAACCCAGACCCTTCCACACACCCCAATTTACTGGGCTTCTGTCGTGCTACTCTTGATGACGGGCACGTGGAGAGGCACCAGCCTGGCCCGGAACAGAGTCAGGGGCTGGCCTGCAAAGGGGTGCACGATTTTTGGCGACGGAGGGTGAGGAGGAATGCAGGCAGGTAGGAGACAGCATGTACGGGCAGGAGTGCGGGCGGGTGTTCCTCCAGCACACATGCTTGCGTTCAAGAAGTCCCCCTGGCCCTTCTGGTGGGGAGGCGAGGCAGCAATTAGGCTGATTGAAGGCCCAGTTGCTTATTGCACAAACCTGGAGGCAGTGCCCCTTGCAGCTGCCTGGTTCAAAGCGGGTGGGGAGATAAGGATCTGCTTTGCAGAGCGCTTGAGGAGCGTTGGGGCGAACCAAGGACATCTTTGGCTACGGTGCCCCGGTGTGATCTGACCTGCAATTCTCCCTTCTTGCGAGCCAGCATCTCACCGAAAAGTCTCCCTGAGCCTACAGCAGCGCAAGGGGACTTTCCTTCCCCCTTCCCTGCTTACCCCACCCAAACCCCTGTAATTACTCAGGAGCTCACACAATTAGCGTCAGCCTTCCTTCCTTACCAGTCTGTTCTTGCAAACTCCTGCTCCTTGGCCTCCATGGAGCCTCCAGTCTTTGCCTTCCTGCCTTGGCCATGGGGGGCAGAGTGAAAAACCCAGCTGGTTTCATGAGCAAAGCCTGGTTTTGTTCCCCATGGCTGGTCTCTGCCCATGGTGAAGCACTGAGGAAGTCTCATGTGGGTGAGGTGTGAGCAGTGTCTCTTCTAGGTGGACTCCCGTGTTTCCAACAAATCTTGAGCTATGGTTTATTGGACATATTACTTAGAATCAGAGGATGGCTGGGGTTGGAAGTGACCTTAAAGATCATCCAGTTCTAACACCATGCCATAGGCAGGGATGCCACCCATCAAACCAGGTTGCCCAAAGTCCCATCCGGCCTGGTCTTGAACACCTCCAGGGATGGGACATCCACAGCTTCTCTGGGCAACCTATTCCCATGCCTCACCACCCTCTGAGTGAAGAATTTCTTCCTAAGGTCTTTCCTTTACCTGCTGCTGTCACTGGCCCTGTAGGAACGTGGTGATGTTGGGAGCTCTTGTGCCCTGTGGGGTGTAATCAGTCCCAGTCCCCAGGATTCAAATTATTGGGGCAGAGAGGTGGACAAATGGTCCTTACAAGCCCTGTTTCAAACAGTTCAATCATCAAGACTAATGCTGAGCCATCAATCTGGCAGTGGAAGTGTAAGGAAAACCTATGACACTCCTTAAAGTAGCAATGTCAGCACCCACCTCACAGCAGCTTCCTATGCAGAGAGCCCCTGGCCTGTGCTCCCTGCCCTAACTGGGGCTGAGGCTGGTGGAGATCTGCCCTTGGCAGAGCTTTGCAGAGCACAGCACTCACTGGAGAGGGTCAAAACTGTTCCTGGGCCTGCTGGCCCTGCTAAGATTAGTGGTCTAGAGAAGGGCTATGAGGCTGGTGAACGGCCTGGAGCACAGGTCCTGTGAGGAGAGGCTGAGGGAGCTGGGGGTGTTTGGTCTGGAGAAGAGAAGGCTCAGGGCAGACCTCATTGCTCTCTGCAACTGCCTGAAAGGAAGGTGTGGGGAGCTGGGGGTCAGCCTCTTCTCACAGGTAACCAGTGATAGGACCAGAGGGAATGGCCTCAAGTTGTGCCAGGGGAGGTTCAGGTTGGAAATGAGGAGATATTTCTGCTCAGCAAGAGCAGTCAGGCACTGGGACGGGTTGCCCAGGGAGGTGGTGGAGTCACCATCCCTGGGGGTGTCCAAGGAAAGGTTGGGCCTGGTGTTTAGGGACATAGTTTAGTGGGTGACATCCATGGTAGGGGATGCTTGGACCAGATGATCTTGGAGGTCTTTTCCAACCTCAATGAGTCTATGATTCTAAAGCCCACCTCTTCTGCTGCTCATCTGGTACATCATAGTGACTGGGTTTCTCAAGGAGTCCCCATAGGCATAGCTGAGGGGTCCATAATTTGGCCCAGATGGTGAGAGTGGGTACGTAAAACCCATTTAATCTCTTCCAAAGCTCCTGTCCTGCAGAAAACATTATGAGTCCTGACCATTTCAACCTTCCCCCTCTCCCAGTCGAGGGAAGATATTTTCCCATAGAAAACACATTCCAATTCCTGTAGCAATGCTGAGATATCCGTCATGTCTCTGAGTGCCCATGTCATGCCTAGCTCAGTTATCTCAGCAGTTTTAATTTGTTCAGTGTGTCCTGAGCCTGGAGAGGGGCTGGGCTGACCACAGCTGACCCCAGAGCATTAGCGTGGCTTGGGATAAAAACCACATGGCAGCGGTCATCCTCATGTCCTGAACTTGGATGGGGCAAAACATAAGCCCTGTTCTTAAACTCCTCCAAGGGCTTGGACACCACGGCCTCCCTGCAAAAGTCCTCTTCTTGCCAGCAGACAGCCTGCCCAGACATCCAGCCTGTCTCCTCCTTGATGGTGTGCTGACCAGTCCACCCAGTCTGCCTTCCTGGGTGGACTGAGGTCAACGTGTCTGGTGTTGCTCAACTGGAGGATGCTGCCCCAAGCCTTCAGTCACAGTGGCTGTTCTCCACCCAGTAGATTTAGCTGTTTGACTGGTCTATAATGGGAGAAGAAGCAGGAGAGGGAGAAGCAGCCACCACCTCTCCAACTGCAGTCCCTGCCCAGGCTCCCAACCCATCCCCGGTCATGCTGGTGGGTGATGGTTATTTGGGAGCTGGTTTCTCCCATTGCTGCTTCATTATAGGGCCCAGGGAGGCTGGTCATTGTAGACCCAAGTATTTGGTGTTTCTGGTACAAGGGCTACTCGCTGCACAGGTCACCTCAAGGGTTTTACACAGTATAGTTTAGTAGCCATGGTCCTATGGGCTCTTTCTATATGGGATAAGGCATCTCTGGACCTTACAGCATTAGTAGCAACAGCATTTGTCCAACTCCATCAGCTGAGACATGCTAGGCACTGGATCAGGACATGTGCGTGGGCTTTCCTTATGCCGATTATTTGATGACGAGGCAGATACCTACAAACCATGACATGCTTTGGCAATCGAGCATGTGATTAATCGAGCATGTGCTCTGGGGTCTCAGTAGGTCACAGTAGGTCCTACCCTTTCCCAGCCACCTCCGTTATCTGTTCTGGGAGCCCTGAGGAAAGGGGAGGGAGATGAGACAAGTAAAAATATACCAGGGAATGTAGCTGGGATGCATCTGGGAGGAACAAGAGAGGGCTGAAGATGCCAGCCAAGGACCCCAATACACCCTCCTTGTGCACCCCTCCACCGACCCTAGCAGCATTGCAGCACACAGGGATGTACAAAACAGTGAAACGCTTTTTATTTTGCCGCCGCTGGAGTGAAACCACTGTAATTTCATAGAACTCAAAAAAAAAAAAAAAAGTGATAACTAAAAGGCATACATTTTTTTTTTCCTTTTTACACAAGACATAAGTAAACAGACAAGTTCTTTTTAAAAAAAGTTATAAAGTGTCAAGATCCTATACCTCATCTGCATATTCAAAGTGATGCCGCCTGATACAAAAAGCATTGGGTACAATAACTTAGCTATGGCTCAGACCGAAAAAAAAAAAAAAAAAAAGTCATCTGGGCTTAATCTACATACTACTACGATTGCCCATGGAGTTAAAAAGGAAAATATTCAGTCCTTTGTTGCACAGAAAGAAACAGCGGGGAAGTAGAGGGTTCATTTGGAGATCGTTGTCTAAAGGGAAACCGAGTGCAGAGAAACGCCCCCCTCCCCGGGAATGTCTGCTGGAGCCTGTGAGTGGGATCACAACGGGCCCATGACCCCTACCGTGCAAAGAAACTGGACCCATTTTTCTCCCACCAGCCAGCATCCCATCCAAAGCCACCCGCCGAACTGCAGCTACCCTGCCCGCTGGAAGGAAATGAGATAGAAGCCCCTGGAAACTGTATGAAAGTCATGAATCTCCCCGGGTGTTTCCCCACTGGGACGAATAAAAAAAACAAAAACAAAACAAACATAACAACAAACAAACCCAAGAAAAATAAAATAAAATAAATTGACTCATTCTGTTGTAGCTAGAGCAAGACCCTTTGCATCCTTGGAGAATCTGTTACTCATAAACCTCATCCGATGCTCTCAGCCCAAGCTTCAAGATTAAGAATATGAATTTACAAATGCAAAGTCTGCCACCAGACCTTCCCTAAGCAAAGAGCTGCCCATTTTTAATGGCCACGTTGTCCTTCCAACCATGAATTCCTGCTTGGGTTATCTCCCATGTGATACTGAGCCATGATTTACTCCTGGGCAAAGCCTACGAGCTCTTGGCTTGATGGTTTTGCCATTGCTTGGGTCTCTGGAGACCTTGTAGGAGGTTTGGAGATGAGTCCCTTCGGATGCTGGACAGATGGAGGGTTTCCATGGAGGGGGGATAGGGGTGCAGAAGGCTAAAACCCAATTTGTGCCTTTGCCTCTGCAGATAAGGGCAGGCAAACGTGGTTTCCTTGCAGCCAAAGCCATGGTGTGTTAATTCCCTAGGACTTTGCAAGACCCAATGGAGACAACTGGAGCTGTAACAGGACTGGTAAATGTGTAAATTTTTACCTCTCCCTTTTCAACATGTCTCGGCATCTGAGGTGAGACAGGGATTAGATTACCGTAAAAAGGGACCCTAAAATCAACCCAAATCATGAGCTCTTGGTCACTTGGGACTCGCTCAGGCACTGCATATCTACTGAGCTCTAACTTTCCCCTTTACTGTCCCAAGACATGGAAAGAATTGGGTTATCTGAGATTTCTTACCCCAAACCCAAGTGGAAGTCCCCTCCATTTCCATAGCCTGTTGTTTCTGTAACTGGCTTTGTGTCAAAACATCAAGGAGCTGGTACCTCTGAGGTAGGAGCCCAAGTCCAAAAAAAAAAAAAAGCAAACAACAACAAAAAAATCCCAAATATTTGGCAGTTCAACATGGAGAGGTCTCAAACCCTCCATGCAAGGGTGGCAGCTCCTGGGTGTCCTGTCCACGGAGCAGCATGCGGGAGGTGACAGCAAGTTCCAGGACAGGGGGAACACATCCATTCAAACAGAAAAAATGAAAAAAGGGGAAAAAAAGAAGAAAAAAGTAGGGCAATTAAAGCAGCATGGTTTCTTTCGCAGTGACTCACAAAACCGGAGGACATCAAGGCGCTGCTCTGCCGGCCAGGGGTGCTCAGGATTTGGCCAGGTGGATTTTTCCAGGTCAAGGACTGCTCTTAATGCTAAAAGCTCCCTATTTTTAAGGTGTCGGGTGGATGCTACATGAAGCGAAGAAGCGCCGCCAAGCCTGTCTCCCTGTGTTACCCCCAAAATCTTGCCCCGGGTGATCTGACGTGCAATGCTCCTGTGAGCATGGGTGAGAACATTTCTCCTCCCTTTGCCAGGGCAGAAACACCTCCGTACCCTCAGTGGTGGTTCCCAGTCTTATCCTAAACCTTCCACAGGTCCAAGAGGGATTGGGGTCGCCCTTGTCGCAGTGCTGAGCTCCCTCCTAACACCTCTGGGGTCGAGGCGGCAGCCACAGCACCTATTTTAGCAGCAGGACGTGATTGGGAAAATCAGCAGGAAAGGGATGCTGACTCAGAGGGATTGTTTTAATACAAGATACAGCTTTTATCAGCTCACCTTACCACCTTTCGGCCACCACCACCTTCCCCATGAGATGTGGGCACCGACAGCCTGGAAAGGGGCAGAGAAACCCAAGGGGTCGTGGGCTGTCCCACCCCATGGGCTGTCCCACCCCGATGGTGCTGAGGATGAGTCTGGGTGGCTGTGGGTCACCTCCCGAGCTCTGCAGGGCAGTGATGGGAGAAAGAAAGGCCAGAGGACGTGCGGAAGACAAACTTTTTTTTTTTTTTCCTTTAATTAGCAAATTTCTTCTTACCCTCATCAAAAGAAAAAAAAAAAAACAACACCCCTGTGCCCCCTATGTGCCCACCGCTCCCGCTGCTGCAAGCGTTCAAAGGCAGAAAGTTGAGAGATGTTTCACGTCCCGGCTCGGGGGCAGCTCTGCACCCACCCCATGGCACGCACCAAGGCTTTTTGGGGTGCCAAGCACACACGGTGCAGATGCCACGGGGAAGGAGAGGGGAAAGGCAGGTGCAAAATTTGGTGACGCGCTCTTGCCAGGAGCACTCCAAATCCCCCAGGAAAGCTGCAGCCCGGCCCCTCGGCCAGCAAACGCCGTGCTGGAGGATGTGGATGTGCCCCGAGATGCACTTTTGTGTTCCCAGGGCATCACGGCCAGAATTTGGGTTTGCCCTGTGGTTTGGGGATGCAATGGGAAAGATGCTGAGCAGACGCTCGGTGCTGCAGCATTGCTGCGAGCTCAGCTGGGGGGACGCGGGGAGAGAGAAACCACCACCCTCTACTTTGAGTTTGGAAGCTATAAATACGAGCACCCCGCATCTGGAGGGACCCAGCGCTGACTCTGCATCCCCAAAAGCTGGGTGCCTCAAAGCCCTGCCACGATCCCCAAATTTCCTGGTGCCCCTGCCTTCGCTGCAGCCCTGCGGGACCTGGAGGGGCTGCGAGCCCCCCGCGAGCCCTGCAGGGAGATGGTGATGGAAAGGGGGGCAGGAGAAAGGGAATGGTGCTGGGGGGGCTTAGCTCAGCCCTTCCTGAGGCCACAGGGCCAGCACCATGCTACGAACCCCATTCTTCCCTCCTTCCCATCACCACCCCTATCCCTGCTGCTGCAGCCCTTATTTTTAGGGAAGAGGTGGGAAAGGGTTTTTATTTGGGGTGCCCCGGCCCTCCTGCTCCCCATCCCTCCTTGGCTGGCACAGCCCGGCCCGCATCCCCCAAAACCAAGTGCCCCTGTGCCCATCCATCCCTCCTCATGCCGGGACTTGCTCTCAGTGCAACAAGAGGGGAAGGGGAGGAGGAAGAGGAGGAGGAAGGCGACACAGAACCGGCACCACGGGAACTCATTGCCTGCTAGCACCGGGAGTCAAAGTGGCAGCACCGCCTTCGCTCCTCGGGGCTTTGACTGGACCGAGCATCCTTTTTTTGGGGGGGGATTCCGCAAGGTGAGCGTGTTCTGGGTGCCGGCACACATCGGGGGTGCTCCATATCCCCCCAAAACCCCGACCCCTATTAGCGGGGTCCGCGAGCAGGGCAGTGCGTGGGGTGCGCGGGGCTGGGAGGAGGGAGGGGGACGCGTGCGAGTGCCCGGGGTGTCTGTGTGCACGGGTTTTGGCAAGAGGTCGTTGAGGTTACATGATGCAGCATTTGTTCTTGTGGTTATGAGGGTCCTTAAATCGGAGTCTCTGCTTTGGTCGGTATTTTTCCAAGTACGTCAGCTGCTTGCTGTTGATGGCTCCTCTGCGCTTCCTGCAGGGAATGAGAAAAGAAGGGGGTTGGTGTGGGGCGAGACCCTTCCGAGCCCACCCGTTGTGGGGCCAAAATCCCCTGTCCGGAGCCACAGTTTGGGATTTTGGAGTCTGAAGCTGCGTGCATCCTGCAGGGATGGCGATGGGGACAAACCCCAGCAGTGGCACCGGGTCCCATCAGTGCAAGCTCCTTGCAAGTGCCCTGGGAAAGGGCATGGAGGTGGATTTGTTTGGAGTCACCCTAAAATCCTACGCTGCAGGATGACATGAAGGCACTGCCTCCTGCAACAGGAACCTCCCAAAATCTGAGCTGCACCAGATCTTTCCATTCCCTTGGAGCAGGGCTGCTTTCTCCCTCCTTGGAGACCTTCAGAAGCCACCAGGACGTGGTCCTGGGCACCCTGCTGGAGGCGGCCCTGCTTGAGCAGGGGCTGGAGCAGATGGCCCCAGAGGTCCCTTCCCACCCCAACCAGGTTTGTGTGCTGAAACACCGCTCGCTGGGGCACTTACTGTCGGATGAACTGGATGGCGTCCTCGTACTTCATCCCGCTCTCGATCAAGGCCAGCGCCACGAGGACAGGAGCGCTGAAAGGCAACGGCAGGACGGTCACCCCCCAGCCACGCAGCCCAAATCCAGGAGCTCATGCTCCGTCCTGGGGTGGTGACACCGTGGGGACCACGGGGCTGTGACAGCGGTTTTGTGGGCAGTCGCCAGCTCCGGATTTTAATTTGTAAATTAAAATTTACAGCTGCAAGCGCTGCCCCAAAGAGTGGCTGACCCTGGAGGTCAAACCCACAGGACGGAGCTGGCAGCTTTTTGCTGCTCTTTTCATGAGAGGAAGGATTTCGGAAGCAAATCTTTGTACAAGCAGATCCAAATATACATGCAAAGCACAGCCCCAACCTGCAGCAGGGGCTCCTGCTCTCAGTGAAAGCACTGCAAGAAGATTACAGAAGCAAAACCACTGCTGGGCAATCGCAGCACAGCACCGAGCATCCCCGGTACCCCCCGGTACCCAAAATTAGGAGGCAAGAAGAGCAAGGAGGAGCTCAGGCAGCAGCACATCACTGCCTATTCCCAACATCTCTGCTGCTGCAAAATCCCTGCATAAAAATGGGACAGGATCGGGGAAGCAGGGAGGTTTTTCCTGCTGGGCTCTGACTTACCGCCCCAAGCCGGCCACGCAGTGCACGGCCACGCAGCAGCCGGGGTCTTCGCAGAACTTGGTCTTGAGCAAGTTGAGCCAGTCTTCCACGATCTTGCTGGGAGGAGGCGCTCCGTCATCGAACGGCCAGTCCTGGGGGAACGGGGGAAGGATGGGAAGAAGAGAAAAGCACCGTCAGGTCCCCGTGGGGAAAGCCAGAGGGGATTGCTTTTATCCTGGGGAGACGCTGTGTGCTGGGAATTGAGCTCAGGGTGCAGCCAGCTGGGGATAGGAGTGGGTTTGGGGTTTTGCAGCACTGCTTTGGCTCAGGGTTTTGTGGGTGGATGGTGTTAGGCTCAGGGTCTTCCATTTAGGAACAGGCTCATCCTTCAGAAGCACCTATATAGCCTCCAGCGTGGTCCTGTCCCCACATCCTCCTGCCTCCACAGCCTGTTGTGTGCCTCCTCCAAGCTCATTTGGGGTTTCACTCAAACACATTTGCATTTGGCAGCCACGCTGCGAGCCCCATCCTTCCCCTCACCGGCACACCCAGTGCCAGGAGCACCAAGCCACTTTGCAGGAAATTTAACAAAGGTGATCAGGACACAGCCAACATCTCCCACTTCCAAAATCCAGCCTGCTGTAGAAAGGTGAGGAGGAAGCAAATACACAGCCTGGAAAGGATGCCTGGGCCATCTGGGAGGCTGCAGTTTTGGGGACCCCCTCTGTAACTCTAGCAGAAGCTGAAGGGCTCTGTCCTTCCAGAGGGAGACCCTTCAAATGGGTCCATTTAAAACAGCATCCTTATGGGAAGGCTATTAAGGAACAAAAATGAAAGAAAATTGAATTTCCAAAAGGCTGCTGGGGGCAAGAGCCAAATGGCAGGCTTTGCTCTCACTGCCACATCGTGTTCCTGGCCATCAGAAAAGCTCCTTGAGCTGCAGAGACTCAACATAAGGCTTTGGTGATGTAGCAGGTAAAGTGCTGCTACACTTTCCCAACCAGGCTCTGCTCCTGGGGGGAAAAAGCATCCTCCTCCTTGCCTTTGAATGTGTTTTGGGGAAGGGATGGTCTCTCCCTATGGGCACTGACCACCAGTTGGGGTTGCACATTGCTCCCAAAATGGGGCCGTTTCTATCCCCAAATGTTTTTTTTTTTTTTTGGCAGGAGGAAAGTGGGTTGTGAGGCAGGGGTGGGCAGGAGAGCATCACTTGGATGGGATGAAGAGAAATATGAGCGATGGGAAGCACGGGGACAGAATCATCATGGTTTGATGATATCTATAGATATCACCTCTACCTATAGCTATCTCTCTATGTAAGATATATCTATCATGTCCTACAGGATATCGTAGATATAGGATGTAGACACCTTCCTATATAGGCCATATTTTAGAGAGTGACAGTGATATCCCACATATAGGATGCATACGTAGGGCACAGTCTCTCCTGTCTTACAGACCAAATTCTGTTTTTCACCACATTTGTGGCTGGAGTCCTTCAGGCTGAGGTTCTATACCTGGGAAATAGGTATCTCTCTATAAGATATAGGTATATCTAGGATATAGGTATATCCTATATATAGGATATATAGGTATACATATAGGATATGTATCTCCCTACATCTAGAATGTATCTTATATAAAAGATGCATTTGTATCTATCTATACATGTATCTTACATCTAGGATATATATCTATATATAGAGGGTGTCTTATACCCAGGGTATGTCTATATTGATATCTAGGATTATACCTTATATCTAGGGTATATCTATACTGATATCTGGGATATCCCTTGTATCTAGGATATGTCTATGCTGATATTTAGGACATCCTTTATATCTAGGGTATATCTATATCGATATTTAGGATATCCCTTATATTTAGGGTATATCTCTATTGATATCTAGGATATCCCTTATATCTAGGGTATAACTGATATCTAGGATATCCTTTATATCTAGGGTATAACTCTATTGATATCTAGGATATTCTTTATATCTAGGGTATATCTATATTGATATTTAGGATATCCCTTATATTTAGGGTATATCTCTATTGATATCTAGGATATCCCTTATATCTAGGGTGTATCTTATATAGCGAGAACTCTCCATCTCCCCACACCAGCAAGTTGGGCTCCCCAGACCCTTCCCAACAGGGAGAACACCCTTGTGTTTCAGCTGGGGAAAGGCTGGAGCCCACCAAAAACCACCTGCCTGCTCTGCGAAGGGCAGGACGGGGGTGCCCCATATCCCCCCTGAAAGCTCCTCTGCTGTTTTCCTCCCATTCCTCACTGGCCCCCGAGGCTGGGAAGCGGCTCCCAGCTCACCTGGTGCCAAATCCCCGGCACGGCAATCTCGCCTGACATCACCTCCAATTATTTATCAGCGAGATACAGCTTGGGAACTGCCAGCTCAGCATCCTTGCCTTCCTTCTCCTTGCTCGCTCCCCTTGATTCCCCAGAAAAAAAAAGAGCAAAAAAGCCCCCCGATTCCTAATCCCCCTTAGATAAGGGGTAATGGGATCGCTGAGGGTAACGGGAACGATGTGCACCTTCCACGTGGGCTCGGTGGCTCTCGTGGCTGCTCCCAAGCCCCAGCGCCGGGCAGCGCAGGCAGCTGCGGGCTCGGCTGAATGAGTCACAGTTTCGGCTGCGTGGGCACTGCTTTCTTTTTTTAAAGCACCAGCCCAATTTCAGCCCGACGCCGGCAAGCGGGGAGCTCGCCCGCCTCTGCCCGAGGCCAAAGTTGGGCTTCGAACCCTGCCTTCAAGCTCCGGGGCATGCACACGATCTGTGCCGAAGGAGGGATGCTGAGCAGACCCCGGGGATGGGGTTTGGGGCTCAGCTTTGGAAATCATCCTCATCTCTCTCCTCCTGGTAAGCAAACGCCTGGATCGCTGCGGGCTGGATTCAAAGCAAGCTGAGTTTCTCCTGTTTGGAGCTTTTTTCCCTCCGCCGACCAAGGAAAGCCTGTGATTTTTCATTTGTTTTGAAAAGAATTTCCCCCCGCTTGTTCAAACACTCCCTGCGCCGGCTGCGGGGGGAGCTTTGCTGCAGAAATCCCGCTCAGTGGGAAGCTTCAGCTGCATGGCAGGGAGCCTGCAGCTCAGACAGCACAACCAAACCTCCAAAAGCTCCTGCGGTACCTTGGAAAGGCAGTAATTGCCCCAAACCCACAAACCTCTCCCTCGCCACCCCCTATATCCATCCCGAACACAGCCCAGATACTTCCAGCTTTCCCAGCAAGGAGCTTGCTCATTTTTAAGCCCCTCTTTGTGCACGGACATGAAGCAGAGATGCTGAGGATAAAGCATCATTGTCTGGTGCTACCCTATGGGACTGGGGGGACCCCGAGCTCCTGCGTGTCCCCCCATGGAGCCTCATTGCTTTTTGGAGCCGTGGGACGTGGGGGACACGGACGGGGGTGTCCCTCTGGTGTCCACCTACCATGACGGTGATGCCGTCCTTCTCCAGGGGGGTCTTGTCGTAGGTCACTTCGCACACTCGCACAACCGTGGTGGCACCGTACTTCTTCAGATCCTGGGGAGGAAAGGAGATGAGGGGTCTTAGGATGGGCAGAGCTGGAAAAAATCCCACTGGGATGCACCCTGGTTGTCCCCAACGTGGCCGAGCCCTGTGACGACCACACAGACCCACAAATCCCCTACAACTGCATCACTCCCACCTCTCAGGATGCTAAAGCAGAAATTCTCATGGTCTGCTTGGCCTGGGAAGGAAACATTAAAACAAATCCCAAGGAAACTTTAAACCCCGGGGCACCAAACCCCTTGCATGGGCACGGGGATGGATTTTTAATCTAGAGCGCCAATGGAGCCATTTAATTTTAAAGCCACGAAGGGATTTGGAAACACATCAAATTTCCCATGCAAGCACCCAAGACAAAGACCAGGACCACAAAATTGGAGGATTAAAAGACCAGGACTAAAATAGCACCTGGGATCCCAGCAGCAAGAGCAAAACCTGCAGCACGGGACACGATGCAGAGTTGCAGTGCGTGCCCCAAAGAAAAATCCCCGAAAAAGGGACAAATCCTCCAAAAGAGGTGTTAGTGGTGTTCAGCAAGGTTTAAAATCCCCCTGCAGAAGCGCGTGGAGATGGATGAGGGCTTGGCACACCCCTCTGAACCCACTCAGCATCTTGCCCGGGGCTTCTTTGGGACTGACGAAGGCGTTTTGCTGCCGTACCCCGCCAGTTAATTACTCGAACGCGCTGCGGGCACGCCGGGACTTGGGCTCCTTCCAGCCGGGCTTAGCACCCGTGGCACGGCTTGCCCCTGGATTACGTGCCGGCGTATCAGCCCCGGCTGGGCGCCGCCTGAGATCATCCCGGTGCCTGCTCGTGGCGGGCCGGGGGCTCGGATGATCCCGCTGATCCCCGCCCAGCGCGCGGCTGCCAAACCACGGCGAATCCCCGTGTGCTCAGCCAGAAATCGCAGCGGCTGGAAGGAAGGGGAATTGTGCCACCAGTGTGGGGTGGCTGTTTCGGATTTCTCCCTCGTGTTCACACATGTCCCTGGTGCTCATGTGTGTTTTCTTGGGTATGGGGGGTTTTCCTGTTCTCTTAGAGGTGCTGGGATATTTGGGGTGGGAAATACTTTGTCGAGACGCCGGGGAGGTTGCGTGCGTTTGCGCATCTCATTGCAAAAGGTGATGTTTTGCTGGAGCTGGCAGGGGATGCAATGGGGATGGTGAAGCTCTGAAAAACCCCACACTCAGGGTCCTCCAAAATATCCTGCCCTAAAAAGCTGGTGATGATAAGGTCCTCGTCCAGGATGCCATCGGGATGGGGGGTACCAATAGGATTGCGCTGGTGTCCTATGGATGAGATACCCCGCGATCCATCCCCATTGCATCCCAATGAGCTGACTGCAGCTTTAATCCCCCCAAGAGTGCAACGGGATCACGACCCTTCTTACCTCCAAGAAGGTGCTGAGTGTGGCGTTGGTGGGGTTGTGGGTGATGAGGAACCTCATGTTTTTGTAGCAGACCTCCACCGGCGCAGGGCGGTTCATCCGGGCCATGGTGGGATGGGAGGACGGTGACGCAGAGGTGATGCTGATGGTGGGGGGGGGGTGGGAAAAAAACCAAGAAAAGCGTGGCGTGGAGGGGAAAAGAAAACCCAACACCCCTCTGCGCTTTAAAAAACAAAAACAAAAACGAAAAAACACCAAAAACAGGATCGAGAACTCAATGTACAAACGTTGTGCAAATAATCCCAGCTCCTGGGAGTGCGCCGGCTTCCTCGACACACCGCAAGCCCCCCCGGGGTGAAAGCCAAACGGTAGTAATAATATTAATGATAATAATAATAATAATAATTACAAAAAAAAAAAAAGAACAAAAAAAAAAAAATCCCTTTGCTGTAGTGTCGGCGTCCTCGGCGTGTGCAATGGCGAGCGGCTGTCGCCTCCGGTGCCGCGCTCTAGAAAGGCCTCTGCGTATGGGGATGGTGGTGGCACGGGGGTGGCCCCGTCACGTTACCCCATCGGGGTATGTGGAGTACTTGGGGGCGGCAAGGGGGGCCGGGAGCCTACGGGGCGGCGGCGGCGGTGGCCGGCAGCGGTGCCTGGCTCGGGCAATCCATGCACGGGAGCCTTGAATGGTTAAATCCGAAGGTCGGGACGCCGGGCGAGGCGAGGCGGCCGGGGGCTGCAGTGCTCAAAGCTGCTTCTCGGCACCTCCATAAATCCCAGCGGAGAGCGAGGCTGTAAGGGGAGGGAAAGTAAAAGGCAGAGGTCAGGGCAGCCCCGTGAATCAAACCAAAGGAACCCCCGGCACCGCTCTCCGTGTCTCCAAAAGCTTCGCGGTGGATGGGATGGGGACACGGAGATAAAACCCTATTTGCATCAAGTGGACGGGGCTCGCAGCCCTAACGGCTTGCGCCAGAACCTGCATCCCCGATGAGCATCCCCAGCCTGCTCTGACGTTCGGGTGACACTCAGCGGTGTAAGGAGGAGGATGAGGAGGCTCCGAGGTGGTGAAGGGCGAGGGGTCCTGGCGTTCCTGCCCCGTGGGTGCGGGCTGTGCCGGCCGGCACGTGCTCGCCCCAATCCCTCCGCAGCCGCCCGCCTTTTTACGCAACTCAGCGGCGTTTTCGTAACCACCCCGACAGCACCCCCGTGGGGGCGGCGTGTCGGGGCAGCACCCCGATTTCTCACCCATCCCATCCCTCCGGACCTTACCCGAGCGTCCCGGCAACCTCGGCACTGCGCACAACGTGCCCAGCCTGCCCCTAAGCAGCCACACGCTCCCGGCGCGACTCGAGCGGCTAATGTCAACCAAATGCAACCCTAATGCTCTTAGGCCCACTAAGCCGCCTGCAAATGAGCTTTTTTTTGAGGGGGGTTGGCCGAGGAGGAGGCGTGAGGCGGGTGGTTTTGCTGCTGCTGGGGTTGACTGCTCCTTCGCTCGCCCCGCTGGCAGCACACCGCTGCCCATGGGGTACCCTGGCAGCATGGGGACACCTCTTTGCCTTCTTGTTGGTGATGGGAAGGAGAAAGCCACAAAGTTTGCCTAGAAGCCAGGTCCTTCCCAGCCACAGCACCCTTCCTCGGGGTGTGAGAGCACCCAAAGGTGGGCATGATCAGCAAAATTCAGCCTTAAATATCTCCCTGGCCACCCAGCCTCCTCTCCGTGAGGTTAAACCAGGGGGAGCAAAACCCAATACGACGACCACCAGGCGAACAGCCACAAGAGGATGGATCTGGAGGAAGATGAGGACACCACAAGCCCCGTGCTGGGCTTAGAGAAACCCGGTGTTTTCCAAGATCATCACCCACCGGACTCTTGTTTTGAAGCCTATCCCATCCCTGGGTCAGCGGCTGCTTAGCGCCGCGTGGCCGGAGCCTCAAAATAGAACATAAGCACATAAGTAACCGGAGCCGGGCGAGCACGCGCCCCCTCGCCTCTCCTCTCATCTCCTGGAAAGTTTCCCCTGCATCGTTTTACCCCAAAAAGGCTCCGAGGCAAAGAGACAAAGTGGGGCCGGGAGGTGGCTGAGCACCAGCATCGCCGCCGGGCTCCTCGGCACCCAGGCATCATTTCCAGGCAGCCCACCCGCTTGTTTTCCGAGTGGTTGGAATGAAAAAAAATCAACAGGGAAAAAAAAAAATAAAGCCACAAAGCAGGCGGTGTGGCAAGGGGAAGCTTTCCGACTGAAACGTGCCCGGGTTGGCTGTGCAAATCGCGGATTTTCCCACTGCTGGTGCACTAATTGTTAATTATTTGCAGCACGTGCCAGCCCTGGCACTGCCCCGACGCGCAGCACGGCGCCTGGCCCCGCGAGGATGGGTTTATGGAAAGGAGATTGAACGGGGCCAGGCACCAAAATTGAAGGGGATTTTGGCACAGATCCCCTCTGCAGACCCTGGTCCCACCAAACCAGGTTTTTCTAGCAAGGGATGAAGCAGGAAGGATGTGAGGATGGGAGCGGTGGCACCCACACCACACCGTTGTTTTTTTTGCTGAAGAAAAATGTTCACTTGTCCTGTGGGGATGCTCTGCAAAACTCAAACCCAGCCTGGATTATGGGGTGGTACAGGCTGCAGTGATGGGTGCAGGGCAGCTCCTGTTTCCTGCAAAGCTTCGTTAAAAATGGGCTTGATTTTGGGGCTGTAGGGGTGAGTGGGATGTCCCAGGGGGGGATTTTGCAGCCCTCACTGAGAAAATCCCATTTTGGTAGCTGCTAAGAGGCTGTAAGGTCGGCTGAAGGATGGGAGTGAGGTGAGAGCTGCATTTGGGGTCTGATTCGAGCAGCCTCTCAGCATTTTCTTTTTGATATCCATCTTCACAGACTGGTTGGGGTTGGAAGGGCTTGAGTGCAGCTCTGCACAGCACGTCGGGAGCCGTAGTCTGGTCTCCATCCCACACTTTGTGCTCCATAGGTGAACTTCATATTATAGGGCTTTTTTTTATTGCCTCGGGAGTACTTGCTGCCGGCAATGGAGATTCACTGGGAATTGATCGTGTTTGAGAAAAGCGAGCACTCGTTTCCCACAAGGTCTCATTTCCAGGGGAAGCATTTCAAGTATTTTGGCAACTGCACGTCCCAGCAATTCAGCCCAAAGCCCATAAATTCCTAATGGATTTTCAATCGCAAATCATCCCCGGCCATACAGGCTGATTACCATATTAAGTGCGGCAGAACAATGCGGACAAGGGGATTTCAGCTCATATTAATAACCTGCCAAGTGAATAAATACCCTTCAGCCTCGAGAGCTCCAGGGGAGCAGGAGGAAGCACAAGCAGTAAATCAGCCCTGGAGGAGGATGCGTGGTGGCACGGTGCTGGTCTTCCAGGCTCAAGCTCCTCGGGGTGAAGCCCAATGAAGGAAGGGGAAAAAACTGGGGACTCGCCACGTGGTCCCAAATGTCCTCACCTCGCAGCTCAGCTTGGCTGACAAGACAGAAGAGATTCGTTTTGTGCTGATTTTTTTTTCAATTTGTGCTGAAAACTTCATCTCTGCATGCGTACACGGACTTCAGCTTGCTTGGATGGACAAAGTCTCATCCCAAAAATTCTCTACATGCTTTTTGGAGCTGGAAGAGGATGGTGCTGTCTCTTGTATCAGAGAAACCCAGGAAAGGGTGACCTGCAGAACTCAGACCCAAAAGAGAGCCCTGATCTGGGGATGGCACAAACCTGG
Source organism: Aythya marila (assembly GCF_965140915.1). Classification (NCBI taxonomy): domain Eukaryota; kingdom Metazoa; phylum Chordata; class Aves; order Anseriformes; family Anatidae; genus Aythya; species Aythya marila. The sequence goes on from NC_139043.1 coordinate 153,555,176, forward strand.
CGCAAGTCACCCAGCAAAGCCAAGAGCTGGAAATCTCCAGCTCCTATTTCCCACGGGGATGTCCTTTTTAGAGATTCAAGCATGCAAGAGGTTTTGTAGACAAGAGTCCCACACAAATCCAGGTTAAACACACCCTGGCACGGTGAGGAAGCAATCCCAGACCAATGTAGGTTGGAAAGGACCTTCAAGACCATCAAGTCCAACCACCAACCCACTGAGTCCCACCACCAAACCATGTCCCTTAGTGCCACGTCCACACGTCTCTCGAACATCTCCAGGGATGGGGACACCACCACTTCCCAGGGCACCCTTCCCCAAGCTGCCTGGGGTTGTTATGACCCAAGTAGATGGGGATGCTGCTCCAGGACATGGAGACCACCAAGCCACCACCCCAAGAATACACCTTGGAGTGGAGGGGAGCACCAGGCTCCCTTCCTAATTATTTACTTGCAGCCTGGTGGCTCCATGGTGCACACCATGGCCTCATCCCAGCCATCTGGGCATGGACCCTACAATGGCAGGGATGGGGCTTCTTGTCCTCCCCGTACCTTGACACAAAATAAAGGGCAGATCTTCCTCGCTGCAGCTAATGAAAGGGCTTGGTCGATGAGCAGAAGGCAGGCTGCAGGAACAGCCGGTGTTCGGTGTGGCTGGGGTTAGCGGGATGCAGCTGCTAGAGTCAGGTTTTCCTAAACACAGCAACTCCCTAAGTGAAGGAAAAGGAAGCTCTGCAGAGCCAAATCGTTGCTCCACGTGGGTTTTTTCACTTGGAACAAAGGGCCTTACACACCCAGACAATGCGCATCTTACCCGGACATGAATACAGCCATCTCCCGAGCGCGCTCATCTCACGCTCAACCTTCACCTTCAGAAAAAAAAAAACTAGCAAAACACCCAGCTGTGTTACATCTGCTCGGTGGGTTTCAGCCCACGTAGCAGGACTCCACCAACCTCTTCTTCCACTTATGACCAAGTCCTTCTGCTCCTAGCTGCGGCTCCACCGAGAGCATCTCCATCCCGACACCCCCAAAACAGAAGGCAAGTTTCTGAGGGGTCCCAGGCATTCCCATGTAGTGCTTTTGCACAAATCCACCCCTGATCACGGCGGTGCCAACAGGAGACCCACGGCCACCGTGCCCCAGGACCTGGAGAAGACATGGGGCCATCGCAGGGGCCGGCTGGAGGAAAGCAACCACGCTGAGATTTCCTCCAGCCACATCCACGCGGAAGGAAACGGGAACTCGACAGGAAAGGTCCGGGAGGAGAGAGACAAAAACAAGAAACCCCGCAGGAGCCTGACGGCCACCAGCACGTCCTGCTCCAGGTGTTGAGCTGCAAAAAGTGGATGAGGAGTTCCTGAATCTCCCTCCATCCCCTTTCAGCACATGGTTAAGACACCAGCTCCCACCTAAATTGGCAAAAAAGAACCGCGTGGCCCCTTATTTTATATCCCCGGTTGGGTTGAAGGAGTTTTTGGTGGTATTTAGGAAGGAGGCCAGGATGCTGGCACGATGTCAGAGCAGAGATTCGCAAGCAGAAGGCACTTGGGAGGCAGGGAGGAGAGGGAGGACTGGGGAAGATCAGATAGCTCGGCAGACAGACAGACAGACAGATAACAGCACGGTCCTCCCAGCTGTTGTGCAAGCAGGGAATGCACCCGAGGCCGGGGTAACACGATCAATCGACTCCTTTTTATCTTTTATTTGCACTTTTATTCTTTGAAGAGGCACCTACAGCCCTGGAGGGAACACGAGGTGCTGCAGACATCCCCTTTAGCAGCCCTTTAGCTGCTGTTTGGGGTTTCACCCCACCCTACAACCCTCCCCGAGCAGCCTAAATACGGGGTGTGCAGTGACGGCTTTTTTTTTTAGCCCAACTCCTGCTTGCACCCTAAGAGGCTCAGCCAGTGGGAGACGCTCATCAAAAATGCAAAAAAAAGCACCAAAAATTCAGCATTTGGGGGAAAACGATCCGTCCCCCTCCCCGTGGGTAACTCACGGGCGATGTGATCCTGGTTTTATGATGCGGGATATCCCCTCCACCGCCTTCCCCCACCAGCTCGCGGCCGTGGTGCCGACGTCAGAGGCTTTTCCTGGCTTGGATGTGAAGGGAAAGGAGGAAAAAAAATCCAAAAAATAAAAAAAAAAGAAGTAGGGGGGGGCGAGGCCAACTCTGCAGGGAATGGTAATTGCACGCTGGAAGCTGGCTGCCTCCCAGATATGCAGAGAGGTTTTTTTGGGGAGGGTTTGGCTGATTGGGGATTGCCAGTCCCTATGATCCGGCACCCGACGCACAGGGAGCTCCAAATACTGGGTGCTGGGGCCGCTCACATCCCTCAGGGATTTCTTTTGGTGCGAAGAATCAGAGAAAAAAAAAAAGGAATTCTTCCTCTGTTGGGACATTTCCAGGCTTCCTCGAGAGCATCTACGGAAGGATAAAACCCCAAAGCATTGTCCTCGCCCCAAGGCACAACCGACCCTGGGGTTGTCGCTTGGCCACCACCACCACGTGCCTCTACCACCCCAAATATCCATCGTGGCTGAACGTCTGTTCCTCTGCTCTTGTGCTTTTGAGCAAATCTAATATTCGTGGCAGGTGTCTGAAGGGCAAATGGGAAGCACTGGGAGCGCCAGCAACAGCTCATGGGATGGGCAGGACAGGAAGGGCTGCTGACACCTTCCCATTAAAGCCTGGCTCAAACTTGAGCCAAAAATAGCATTTTTTTCTGCATTTTTTCCCCCGTCCACCCCGTCGGCACCCACACCTCCTGCTCCTGCCACCTCTGCAAGCCCTGACCAAAGGGCAGAGGCAGCCCTCCCTGCGTCACCGGCGTCTTGCACAACCCCACCGCCGGCCGCTTGTTGACGAAGAAGGGGGGCTCCAGGGGACTCAACCTCCCCAACGGGGCGGATTTCGCCCCGCAGGGGGTGTTGCAAGCACACGCTGTCCCGCAACGTGCCGGGGATGGCAAAACGTGGGGTAGGAGGAAACATGTTGGGGCTGCTTTGTGATAAGCCCTATGGAAAGATCTCCTCCGGTGGCATCGAGCCAGCATCGATCAGAGAAGCCGGGCCCCGAAGAATGGCAGCTCCTCCTCCGCGTTAATAGGCAGCAGGCTGAGAGGGATTTCACGGCTCCTCGCTCCCTTTTTTAGGTTTCCTCCACCAGCCAGGGCACATGGGTTGGCAGAAGTGGGTTTGCAAATGCTTCCGAGCCACCGGTTTGTGATGCACGGGGACAAAACCTGGCAGGGCTTTGGGCTGACCCGCTGCTGCTCTTGCGCAAAAGCCCAGCGCCGAGAGAGACGCCGTGCCGGCGTCCCCCACCCACCAGAGCTGGCTGTGCAAATAAAGGTGGTTTGCCCTTAAATAATAAGATCAAAGGGAACAAAATGCTGGAAGTCACAGCCTTGACATCCCGTCAGTCAGGTAGACGGGGGGCCAGACTGGGAGGAGGAGGAGGAGGAGGCAGGATCAGGCATTGCTCTGGAAGAAGGAGCCCACACCAGCAAGTAGATGGTGCTCTGGAAATGAGATGTTTTGCATAGCCACCGGGAGACTTTAAGCACTGATTTCTGTGGCAACCAATCTCCCAGATCCCAGAATCACAGAATTCAGATCAGCAACCGGCCACGTGCATTGGGGTCACCCAACACTGAAAGCCTCCAGGAGCAGCATCCGACTTCATCGGTGGCTTTTAGGAAAGCCAGCCAACACCCCGGCATCTCCGAAAGAGAAATCACAACCGTCTGCATGAGCAAAAAACCTGCTCTGAACGGGAGAGGCCAGAAATGCTGCGGGATGCTGCTGCTCACTCATCTTACCACCTTGATAGAGAAAAAAAGGGGGATGTCGTGCAGTGCCGCACCGCTGGCTGCAGTGCACCGTGCCCAGGTGATTTTGGAGAGCACTGCAGAAGGCTGACGTCTTTCAGGGATGGCAGGAAGGGAAAGAAAGAGGAGATTAAAGCTTTATAGTCAGAAAATCCTTTGCCTACAGTGACAGAGCAGATGCTGTTGCATGTGAACACCGCACCAACTCGGGATGCCACATCCCGCGGGAATGGTGCAGCAAGGAGCAAACCCAGCAGCAAGGCGTTGCTGCCCCAAAGCACCTTTTTCCAGGCTTGTGGGACAACGTGGAGGTGGAGCACTCCTCACCCGGAGCTCTTCAGGCTTGGAGGAGCCCTCGATGGCAGCACACGCTGCTGCTCCCCAAAATGCTGAGAGGCTTGCAAAAGAGCACCTGATTTCTTGACAAAAATCCCCAAGAATTGCTTACTCACGAGCACGCTTTGGCCTCGACTTTCTTTCGTCGGGGCTATTTGCATAAAACCGGTGCTGCCCTTAGGGAAATGCAAATTTCCCTGCAGAACGGGAAGCGTTTGAACGCGCTGGCTGCTGAGCCGCGCCGGGCAGGGCCGCGCAACACTTTTTTTATCACCTGAAAATTAAATCAGGGCTGAGATGCGAAAAGCCTCCCCGCCCTGCTCAGCAGGAAATCTTCCCCAGCTCCTAGGGCCGGATCCGGCAGGGACACGGGACAGACAGGACGCGGCGTTTCATCTGCTCTCTGCACGTCCTCCCCGGCCCCAGGGGGAGGTTTTGATGGCCTGGAGACACGCAAGCTGCTCCGCTCCCCGTGGTTTCAGGGACATCTCGACACCCTGGCGTGGGTGGCATTTCCTGGCCACCCTTGCTGCGCTGGAGCAGGCTCTAAGCAGGCCAAAAGCAATCGAGCTTCCCTGGCTTGGATAAATAAAGCTGCGAGCTGAAATTCATCAGTTGTGATGATGAAGCCAGCAGCCAGCTCCCGAAGATAATAAATATTTATTTTCAGGCCCACCTCGATGCATTTGGGCAGAAAACCTGCTGCAGGCTGAGCTGGGCATCTCCATCACCCTTTTCTGCTTAGGGGAACAGAGGTCTTTAGGAGCGGGTTAAATATTTGGGATGAGGGATTTCTCCCCATCTCTTTTTCCTGCTGCTTCCTAAAAAGCCCGGCTGCAGCAAAGAGAAAATAAAACATAAATCTGCAGGGACCACGCAGAAATACCCAGTACTCAGTGCTGGATCAGTTCCTCCCCTACAAAATCAGCGGTACGGAGAGGCAGCTAAAGGAGGGCATACCTATTAATACACCTGGCTGAAACCCATAGAATTTTAACTGTCTCAGCAGAAAATCCACATTACAGAGCCCTACAGGAGCTGTGCACTGAGTGCTTGCAGCAGCCAGCACAAAGGACGCCTTGCTTCTTTGCAAATCTGTCCCACAGTTTTGGCCCCGCACACGAGAGCAAAACCAGCCAGGGGATGGGCAGCCCAGAGCATTGAGAGGTTCCTGGAGAAACCAAGCACTAAACGAGGCTAGATCCTCAAATTGTGTCCTTTTTTTAGGTTGAAATGGTCTTTTTTTATTCTGCATGGAAAAGCAAAAGGAGCATACCTAATTGAAAACAGCCAAGCCAGCATCCTGCATGGGTGGGGCAGCTCATCCCAGTAATTTCACCTCCTTCTAACAAGGCTCGACCTCCCTCTTCCTGACCCACACGGCTGTGGAGATGAGAAAGTGGCTCCTGGGTTCCCGGGTCCTGTTTAGCATCCCTAACCCTGCACCAGAGCAAGGGGTGAATGTGCTGCAACATCCTTCCCGTGGGGTATTTCCTCTTCCCTGCTGGTAAATCGTGATGAGAGCGCGCTGGATGCCAACAAGGACAGGGGGAAAAGACAAGGATTGGTGAAACCACAACAGCCAGCTTTTAAACACGTGAACGCTTGCCTCATCTATGCCAGATTTCATGCAAGAGTCTGAATATTTTTTCTCCAGCACTGGGGTTTTCCTCCATCCCCGCAGACCCCAACATTTTCTTAGGGGCTCTCGCTGGCAGCTCCCTCCCGGGCGATTGCACCAGGAGCAGATCCCGCCTTGGGGGGTGGAATTAAAAAAAAAAAAAGGTGGATTTTCATCTGGCTCTGTTCCCAGCCCATCTGCAGCTGTCCTGGCACGGCATCGTGGGCAGCACGGGGTTGGGATGGGCGGCCAAGGGTTGCTAAACGAGCGCTGTAATTGAAGGCACCAGCACAGCACGAAAGTGCTGCGTGTTCCCAGGCAGGAATTTCCCCAGCATTTTATCAGCCTCTGGAAGAGAACAACCCTCACTCCACCCCCCCCACCCCCATTTCCAGATCTACCGTAAACGGCATCCATCAGCTGGATGGAGCACATCCTCTCTGCAGTCATTACCCTGCCCTGGGCAGGCATTTACTAGAAACACAGCAGCAGGAGTTCCCCCAAGCTTTACCCATGGGCTGTGTCTGCTCTGCCTGGCAGTGATACCTAAAAGACTTCGGGGACCTTGCCACGAGGCTTCCCTGCAGAAAGGCGGGCGCTGGATTAATGGGATGTGGTCACAGGGCTGGCTCAGGGGTTTTGGCGATGCAGGTTTCTCCTGCTAAGCTGGACCCACAGCCCCTGCCAGCTCAAAGGACCGCAGTGAGCTGCACGTAGGAGCACCACGCAACCTTCCCCTTGCTCCAAGGCAGAGGGGTGCTACCCCAAATCTGCTCCCAGCATACGAGCCTTGTACTGGGGTAGGAACAAGAGATTTTGGTGGATGCAGAGAGCTTTGAACTCACCCATTTTGCTGCCACAACTGCTGATGTAAGCACTGTTGCTGGTACGGAGGTGCAGAGAGGGGACAGGCACCAGGGCCACCGGCAGTGGCACAGCGTCACTAACTCCTCACCTACAGCACACCCCGGTAATCCCTCCAGGTTGAGGCCACAGCCCCAAGGACGAGGACAATTCCCAGCAGCCGGTGCCGTGGGTGCATCCCTTTGATGATAAACCCTGGTCCTTGACCCGGCCGCTTGACTAAAACAAACAGAGCTCAACAAAACCTCCACTGACTTCAGCAGATGGCACTTCCAGCAGTTCGTGGGGGGGGAACTGCTGCCCAGCTGCCTGCACGATGCCTCTCCTGCGTTTCACCTGCAGGATAATGTTCAACATTTTATCTGCAGGAGAGCTATGACAGCTGGAGAAGCATGGAAGACCACTGAGCATCTTTTCCTTGTCCCGTTTCCAAATCCATGCCACTGATCCCATTCACGTTAAGGACGCTTCACTTTCTGACCTACAAATGCCATTCCCCCTCTGCCCATTGAACAGATTTCCCAAATTCCTCTTTCAGTTTTGTGTTAGATTTTAGAGATATATATACTTACATGTCCTTTTAGCTTAAATTATTTAAAAATATAGGGCTGACCCAAAGGGAGGAACCATTAAGAAAATCAGAATATATACCTGCAAATAGTTTTTGGGAATACAGAACAATTTTTAAAGTAAAAGAGAAAATAAATTAATTTTTTACAGGGGAAACGGGTACCCCAAAGGTGTACCATGAAAAAAAAAAGTTGGGCTGCGGGCTGCCTTGTTGGCCTTCACTTTTATGTAGTTCATGGCCAGCCACTGGCTTGGCATCTGGGGGGGAAAGACCAAGCCAAGAAGTTTTCTGCTCATTTGACATCATTTGGATGGGCTTAACAGGCTTTTTTTTTCAACTTTTGAAAGTGCTGTATTGTGCCCCTACATTTTATCCCAGAGCAACAGGACAGGATGCTCAAAAGGAGCTCAGGAATCCATAGCAAGCCACGTTCACGTGGGATTAACCCAGTTCAAAACATCAGCTTTTGAGTCTAACTTCTTGCTTCCAAATCACGCCTTTTTGAATGAGTTCACTTTCAGGAAGCCATCCCATGTGCTCGCCTCGAAAAATGTTTGTCTCTGGCTTGCCTCCAGCAAATCAGATAATTGGGAGTTTAGAAGTTCATAACTTGAGCTGAAGTCAGAAAGTTTCATCTTTCATTTTCCAAAGCTGATTCACGGCCAGCCTGGCCCGAAACGTGGGCTTGCCTCAAGTTTGCTGTCATTTCAGGGTTCATTTGCAGTTTAAAACGATGCTCTGGTTGCACCCGCCGTCTCCCGTGCTATCATCCAGACTCAGCACTGGCACTCATATGCTTCGAAACATCTGCATGGTCCCAACTCATTGACCTTTATCGAGAGAAAAGCCCCAAGATTTGCTGCCTTACTACAAATTCAGAGGAATTTCAAGCCAGGGTTTTGATATCGGGGCTGCCCTGTGCCTGAATCATCATTATCAATGCCAAACACAGGCAGAGAGCAGAAACAGGGCAGCAGAGCTGGGGAAGAACATCTTGGACTTATTTTATGGGCTCTGACGGAGAGATTTGAGCTTTTCCAGTTGCCCCCTCTACTACATCGCTACAAGAACTTAAGCTTCCTAATTTCACTGAACCCAGCTGTATTTCTGGTCTGCAAAGTAAACAAGAAGAGAAGCGAGCTTTTTGGCTCCTGTGGAAACTTTGCAATCCAAGAAAATCAGACGAAACATTCGAATCTGCTTAGGTTTGTCCATCAACAGGCTTGATTTCTTAGGGACCTGACCCTGCGTTCAAACCGACCAACGCTGCACTGACAGCAATATTTTTGGGTCCTGTGTGAAATACGCCTGCAGTGGCCCCACTGCCAAGTCTTGCAAAAGTTCCCAGGCCATGGGGCTGCTGCTGGCAGTAGGGAGCCATCCGTGGAGGTGCATCCACTGCAGAGTTCGCTGGGTTGCCAAAATGTCCTGGGTCACCAGGGAAGGGGCAGAAGCAAGGATAGACGTGCACCACGTTAAATAAATCTTATCAAATCTTATCTTGGTGCCTTTTGAAGATCTCCAAGGAGGAGACCCCACAACCTCTCTGGGCAACCTGTGCCAGTGCTCAGCTACCCACACAGCACAGAAGTGCTGCCTGATGTTCAGAGGGAGCCTCCTTTGCTCCATTTTGTGCTCACTGCCTCTTGTCCTGGCACTGGGCACCAGTGACAAGAACCTGGCTCTGTCCCCTCTGCAGCCTCCCTTCAGGTGTTTGTACAAATTGATGAGATCCCCCCTGAGCCTCCTCCTCTCCAGGCTGAGCAGTCCCAGCTCTCAGCCTCACAGGAGAGCTGCTCCTGTCCCACCATCATTGTGTCCCGTTGTTGGACTCCGTCCAGGAGGTCCGTGATGGATGGACAAAATTCCTGCACCAGGCTACACGGAAATATCTCAGCTGTCCTCCTCTTGGGAAATTAGCATTGAAACTACACATCTAGAGTTAAAGGATATAATTTCCTCTCTCTTTGCCCTGCCCACGGTCATCTGAGGACACAGACCACACGTAGGACATCCCAGCCCATCCTGGAGACACAGGCCTTCCCGCCCAGCAGCTGCCTTCCAGCTCCAAGCAGTGGGACGACAGCACCCAACTCCTCCTTTGAGTGAAGGGAAAAGCACCCCACAGCGTGGCGGTCACCCCAAATCCTCCATGGAGGCTCGGAGGCAGAGCCCATCCGAGGCGCGCTCGTAGCGAGGGATGAGGCATCTGGCCGAGCCTGCAAGGTGGAAAGTTCAAGTGGATTCTGTTTATTTGGCTTTGCAGAGAGCAGGCGCCCAGCCTGAACGTTGGCCAAGCACCTTCCCATCGCAGGAAGTCTTTAAATAACCACCAGTGGTCAGGGCTTTGGTTTTACAGCTCTGCTGGATGGAAACCCGGCCCTTGCCCTACGTCTGCTTCAGCTATTTCCTTGGGTACACAAGGTAGCTGCTCACCTCCCGGCCTCCTAGGCCTTCAGCATACCCACTAGGACTATGGGCTTCATAAAAGTTTGCTAGAAGCAGAAAAATCTCTCTCAGCATAGACATAAAAACATCTTTCCTCCCTTGTGCCAGATAAATTTTACTTGCTTCACTTCTTTTTTTTGTGAGACTTCACTCCTTGGGTCTGCCATTGAGGCCCATGCTTAACATCTCACCACACTTAACATTCCCCCGAAGCTCTTCTGCACCACCATAAGGTGCTCCTCACCAGTTCATATAGTTAAAACAGAGAATGAAAAATAAAATCCTCCCCTGGCTGTTGGCACCCCCTCATTCCTCCACCTCCTCCTCACTCAGGATCACCCCATCCTCCTTGGAGAAACTCCTTGGGGGCAGCCAGCGGGGCCTCTCCCGCGGTTTTTGCCAGCGGGACTAAGAGGCAGAGAACGCCCATCGCCCCTAAAAGGCTTTCTTATGTATTTACCTTGGGGATTTGGAGCCAGAAACCTTGCCAAGACCTTGACTGAATGGGTCACCCAGCAGATCCTGCTCTACAGATGGAAAGTTCCCAAAGGCTTTTCGCTGGGAAGCTGGGCTAGTTTGGGATTTTGGCAGCGCAGCCTTGCCAGGACTCTGGGGGATGGAAATGAGTTTTTTACCTATAGCTGTCATTAACAGATTATCCTAAAATGACAGCTGGCAAGAAGAAGCTCTGTAAATAAGCACAAGAGTTTTTTACAGTCGGAAAACAAGACCTTGCACTGACCTCCTCCCGGGCAGATTCACTGGGGTGCAACAAACCAGGATTTTATTTTAAACCATGCTTGTAAAAAGTTTTTTTTTTTAAAAAAAAGCTGCTTCCTTGACACTCAAGTCAGGTAAGGACACAGTGGGCTATTCTGCCTTATAAATAAGCCCGCTCTTGTGTACACGTGTTTTAAAATAAGCTTATGAAATGTAAACATGCAGGCCTTAAAAAAAATTAATAATTCACCCTCATTGAAACGATTTAATTGGGGCCGAGCCAGGCTTCCTTCTCCGCTTCAGAGCTCTGCACAGGGGATGCTAACTTAGACCCAGGAAACCCCACAAATAACTCGCCCACAAACACACAGCTCCATTTGCAATTGTTCAGCCCTCCCGTCCCTTGAAGGGCTGGCCTGGAAAAACACAAAAGAAGAGCAAAATCAGGTGTTTTTTCCTGAGGACCAACACTGGAGCTGCATTTCTGCCTGAGTTTCGAAGCACATGGTTATGATGAGAAGGGAAAGGGCTCCCTCCAACCCATGTGTAGCATAAGCACTTCCCACGCTGCCTATTTTCTTTGCACTATTAAGATTGATGATTTTTTTATTTGCCCCGTTCCCCTACACCCCACCAGAGGAGACAGCCACCAGGAGGAAATCTGGGCTGTAAAAATAAAACTCACTTTTGGCTTTGGAGGAGCAGGTGCAAGGGGAGAAACTATTTTTAACCCTTCTTTTTTGCAAGGAGGGAATGCCAGGAGCCCTCTGAGCGGGGCTTGCCCGGGTTTACGAGATTAATTTGGAGGCAGAGAAGGGGTCTGACGGGTGGTTAATCTTGGTGCTGGGTGCTCGGGGCCGGAGGAGCAGACATCAAAGCATTCCTGCAGCTGCTGGGGAAAAGGGAGAGGCAGCAGCCGGCAGCTCTGCCTCCTCCCCACGTGGCTGCTGGGGCAACACGGCCCTCCACAGCCAGGGAAAGCTGCTGAGATGTCTGAGCAAACTCCCGGAGCCAGATCTTCCCGGTGGATTTGTCACATTTCCATCCTGCTGCAAGCCCAAGGGGAGAACCAGGAGGAGAGAAGCTGGGGATGCCCAACGGGAAATGCAAGCCCAATGGAGACGCACCACTGCCAACAACCAGAGAAGACGTGTGTTGAGTTTTTTCCATGCCAGCTAGACTTGGACAAACACCATTTACCCTTTGCATTCACTTCTCTAATTAATACAGAGGGCTGTGGAGCAAGCCAACTTCTGGAGGTATCTCCCCATCCCTCATACTAACTACAGCAACAGCATGGGACACCCACATCCCTATTTTAAGAGATTTATTTGCACACATCAATTGCACGAGATGTGAGTTATTTTGGTCTATGCCTCTTCAGACCACCTTTCCACCTCACCAGCTACCACTTGGCACCAGATGTTAACCCAAGTCCTATCCACAACGATGGAGTTCCTCTGGTTCCTTGAGGAACCAGCGTTTTGGTAGGAACCTTGCTGTGGTACGCGTGTATTTAGAGACAGAAAGATGTTGCCAAGACAAAATGTAGTTGAAGGGAGTCAGGTGTTAGGAGCAGACCCAAATAACAGAGACAGAAGAGCACTGCATGGCTAGTTTCACCTCACTCTTGACCAAGTATTGGTCTGGGGGAATACTGCAAGACAAATACTATGATTTGAATAAAAGCTAGAAATTTTGGCTCACTGAGTGCTACTTGAAGTTTTCTTTCATTCACTAGGGGCTCCTTTTCCCGGTTGCACTGACAACCACAATGGTTGGCCATCAGAGGACACAGGTTTCCCACCCCACCTTCCCATCTCTGTGGTGGGACCAACAACCCAGGAGTCAAAGGGCTGGTCCCTCAGCCCCAGTGCAGATTCAGGAAGGATCAGCCTCCTCGATGGAGAAGGCAAAGGGTAAATTTTAGGCATTTGCCCACCACAAGGAGAATACCAAATGCTGATGAGGGAGATCGCAAGATGAGCTCCCAGCAGGGGATGGTTCAAACCACTCATGAGCAGGTTCGGCAGTGATCCAAGAGTTAACATCTGGTTTTGGAGATGAACAGCACATGGAGGGTTTAGCAGGACCTGATATCTCAAAAGGGTGGCTAAGGTGACTCAGCCAAAGGCCGGTGCTCGAGACTTTGCCATCCAAGGAACCAAAGGGCCTCAGACAGGCCGTCCCAGAGGACTTCTGGGTATGCTGCATGAACCTCCAATCTCATTAAAACTCCGGGGACCACAGAATCCAGCTCCTGACCTTCTCCAGAGCAGAGCCGGCAGAACGTTTCCTGTTATTTATAGCAGCAGGAGAGTCTGATGGGAAAACCCCACTTGTGAAATGCGGGCCGCCTGCCATCGTGGCTCTGCGGAGAGCTGCCAGGCTGCTCTGAATTCCTGCCCGAAGGACTGCTCCACCCCTGCGCTGGTTTCACCGTGGGCAAGACCACGTCAGGAGGCTGTGCAAGACGAACAGTGGCACCTCGATCCCTCTCGTTTGGTTGCAAAGAGCAACTTGAAGTAAGGAAGCCGAGAAAAGCCGAGCATCCCAGGCAAGGGAGCTTCAGCTGCGGGGCTTCAGGGACCTGGCAAAACCCTGAGGAGCACATTTCACCCACACCACATCCTGAATGAGGTGGTCTCTAATGTTAGAGACATTTGTCAGCCTCTCAAGGGAGCTGTGGAGAGGGTGCAGCCCCTTTGCCAGGTGCTGCCCACCTCCTCGCAGCACAGTGGGATGTGCGCTGGCATGTTTCCTTGCTGGCAGCCCAATTTTCACCACCCTGGCGCGCACCAAAGGTGCTTTCCAGCTCGCTTAGTCACTCAGGTGCAGGAAAGCTGGCAGCCCAAAGGCAAGCCCTTCCTGAAACGGGACGGGCTTCGCCGCGGGCTCGGCGGGCGAGAGCCGCCCAGCACTGGCCCCGTGCGAGACGAGCGTTTGCTGTCACGCTGTCGAGGAGGAATCCCATAGCTTCTGTTCTGGGCCGGCGCCAGCACTGGTTTCTGCTTGCTTTCCGAGCTGAGGCAAGCGAGCAGATGGGCTGTTCGCTGCCGTGAGATCCTGTGAATGAACTCGCCAGCCGCGATAGGAACAGCCGGCTCCTGCTCTCGCTCGGCTGAGCTGCTCCGGCGACTCTTCTCCGGCTGAAATGCTGCGGGTGCACCGAAAGTAGCCACAAACACCCTGTCGTAGCCCCAAAAAAAACACCAAGCTTGGGGATTGGCACGGGATGGTGAGCATCTCAAAGGCCAGAGCAACAGTGAGTGGCTGCAGAAATTTAGGACCACGCTGGGGCAGCAAAGGTCACACTCCTGCTCAGGGTTACGATGCTACGACTAAGATTCAGCTTGAGAGAAGAAATCTGAATTTAGGGAGCCAAGAGCTTGATTATGGTCTACAGAGTCCTTTTAGGAAACCCTAAAGTGCCTGGTTTCTTGGCTGGCTCCTCCTGCGCTTCTGCCCCAGCTCCACTACTGTGGAACCCCCATGCTCTCGTGGCCACTGCGCAAATCTGAGACCCCTGCACGCCTTATCCTCAGCAATAAAACCCCAACCCAGAGCAGGGGCCAGACCCTAAGCGTGTCTCCAAACACATTATGTCCTTCAGAGACAAAAGCTGGGGCTGGAACAGGACCAGCGAGGGAGCAGGAGACAGCACGGTGTGCTGCAGCATCCCCTCCACCCGAGGTCCAGAGCGCGTTACGCACCAGCCGCCTGGCTTTCGGGGGAGCTTGGCGAGCCAAGGCATCCTGGAGGGATTTCATTCAGCTCTCCGCGGAGGTCTGCGAAGAGCACGGCCAGATTTGCTCTCACGGCGCTGCCCTGGGAGATCTCAGCCGCCGTGATGGACAGGCTCCTGCTGAATATCCTCGGGCCGTTTGCCTAAAACCCCAATTAATAACCCCGTGTTTTGTCAACAAGGTCAGGCCAGCAGCGAGTCCAAGGCTTGGGGCTGGCTAACCTTTTTTCCACCAAACATGCCCAGGGATATTTTGACTCCCTGCCCTCGGGAAGTTTATTTGTGTAGGTCCTTTTCACTTCACAGCTTCCAGCAGCGGAAGGCGCTTTCTAATAGCCGGGGAAAGACTTTACGGCTGTGGCCGGGGCTCCCCGGCGCTGGAGCTAGAAAAGCAGAGCACCTGCCAAAGCTGCCTGAGAGAGTCCAAGAGGCTTGTAATTAGCCTGGGAGAGAAACCAGGGCAAGTGCACCACGGAGCTCTCACCCCTGCTGTGTCAGATGCAATGAGACCTGCAGAGAACTCACAGGATTTCTTCTTGCTGGAGGTAAAATGTGACTGGGGTCCCTGTGCCCCAAAACGAGAGCGATGGGGCACAACAGAGAAAGCTGTCCCCACCTTCAGCCCTTTCAGTGTCACATCATCCAGAAGGAGCAGATCCGGTGCCAGACCAGCTCAACCAACACGCAGGACCTCAGCTCTGCATCTGGTGCTCCCGGTATTTCCAAGCATCGGTGGACGTAAGGAAGGGATCCGAGAAAACAGCCTGAATTAACCTCTGCCTGGCACGGATTTCAGACTTTCCGAACCATTTCTCAAGCCAGCACCCAGGATGTGCAGGATACGTCCCTCACCTCGAGCCCACGGGGGAGAAGGCTCCAGCAGCTCCTCTTGGCGCAGACGCTTCTGCTCCAAGCAGCCCAGAAATGTTTGCGGGGATCCAAAAGGGCTGGATGAAAGGGACTCGGGCGAGCCTCCCGCGCTGTCTGGGCTCTCCTGGAAAATGATTTGCAGATGCTCCAACTGGCTGGCGTGCTCTTCACCCAGACGGAGCAAGCATCTGGCAGGCCCATTATTTAAGAGGCAGTAGTGCCTCGCGCAAAGGGTGTGTCCTGGAGAGCCCCGAGATTTATTGTTCAGATATAAAGGGGCTGAGCTCCGTCCCGGGAGCACCGCGAGCAAAAGCAATGAGCTCCTTGACACAAGAGCCAAACGGCTCCCGCTTATCGCGCCTGCAATTATTTGCACAGGAAGGGGAGGCCAGGAGGGCAAAGGCACCCCAGGGTGACGCAGGGAGGAAAGGAGGAGAGAAAGCTGCGCCTTTTAACAGCAACTGGGACGTTTTCTCCGGCACATTTCTCTCCTTCCAGTAATCTCGTGGCAGCCTGGAAAGATGGGTTGTGAAACCCAATTCCTCCCCGCCGGCAGCCTCACACGAGGATGGGATGGGGATCCACAGCACAACACTCGTAATTAAACTGGGTGGCAAGGAGAAAGCCTTTCCCATTCTTCATCTCCTCCCCAAACCTCCTGCTTGGAAGGGGGCTGAGTTTGAGTCCCCAGGTTTGAGATCTGCACAAAGCGGAGGTGATTTGAACCAGAATAAGAGCAGCAGAGGCTCCCCAGCTGGGTGAGAACCACCAAAATTTCAGACGGATGGTCCACGGAGCTGAGCACAGCTGCTGGTGCATTTTTTCCCGTCAAAGCCACTTGGGAGGATGAGGAGAAAGCAAAGCCCCTCAAGCTGGGGCAAAGGATACGGCCCGCTCCGCGTGGTGCAATATTTACCTCCTCCAGAGATTTGGGCCAGGTCATGCATTTGCATCACCTCGGGCTGTCTTTGCTCAGGGCTAGGAAGTTAAATCCTTCGGGTTTCGGTGCAAATCCCAGCTGGGAGCAGGAAGAGAAGCACGGTGGGATGCACCACGACGGCTCCTTGGGGGACCTGGAGTCTCCATCCTTCCATCAAAGCCCAGCAAAGCCACGCGCCGGCCAGCGGGGCGCAGCCGCGTGCCTCTGCTTTCAATTAAAGCCATGAATATTTTTTTTTTTTAGCAAAAAAAACCCTAAATGGAGCCCGCTAACGGCAGCCAGATGTGCTGCTCCTGGCAGCCGCAGGTGCACCTTGAGATGTGGCCAGCGGGCAGGTGGCTTTGCGGGGAAAACCAAGAGAAAAAAAAAAAAAGAATTTAGGGGCAGCTGCCAGCAAAGCGACTCTTGTGGGTTCGAGCAAACTGCACCGAGCTGGTCCTGGATGCCTCGCGTTTGGGTGAGGCCCTGGGGCTGGAATCGTTTTATTCAGGGCACGCAATAGCCCTTGGCTCCTGTTGCGCTCGCCTCTGCCAGGAAGAGGTCGGTCTGGCTGCATTACAGCCGGCGGCAATTACACGCCGCCGATGCCTCCTCGGGAGCGAGGAGGGACGAAAAGGCAAGAGAAAACCTAAACGGTTCTGGGATGGGATGTGGAAATCGCTCCTGTCTGGGGCGTTTCATAAGCGCCGGCCGTATTCCCCGAAGGACGCCGCTCTGCCTTGCCCGGCTATAAACACAGCCAGCAGCCTTCCCCGCCGCCCCGAGCGCACGGGCAAAACGCAAACCAGATGCTCCCAAACGTCTGGTCGCTGGCTTGAAGACATTTTCTTTCATCTGGTAATCGCTGCTTCCAAGGGAGAAGATCTTAAGCGGTCCTCAAGGCTCTTGAAGGATCTTATTTTTGTCCTTTTTGGACCTCGGAGCATCTTCTGCCTTGGTATCTGAGCCATCCTGCTGTCCCTATCTCCTCTTAGGAGCATCTAAAGGCTGGCTCGAGTCTCCTCGACCCCATTTGCACCCCTGGGGGCTGGCTTACGGCAAACCCACTGCAGGAGGTGCCACCGAGATGGGATGCACGATGCAAAAAAAGCCAGCCAGGAGTGCAAAATACAAACCCGAGCTGTTATTTGCAATAATTACAGTGGGAACACCTCTGCCTGAAGTCACATCAGGAGGAGGTGCCCCCATTCCTGCTGCTCCTGCTCTGCTCCTCTGAGGTTTGATGCGCCCAAGCCTGAAGTTCATTGAGGTACGTTTTTGCGGAGGATTTCCTCTCGTCTTCTTCGGCTTTTCTCGCTTTGACAAATAAACAGCCGGCCCTCCAAGCTCGGGCTCTTTGTTGCTTGCAGTTCCTTCCCCTTGGCTTCTCAGAAACGAATAACGGGAGCGGAAGGGTTGCGAAACACGCCCCGACCACCCCTGGCTTCAAACGCAGCGAGAAATCAAGGAAACGGGGAGAGAGGAAAGAGGAAGAGCAACCGCAGGGAGCAAATGGCCAGCTGCACCTAAAAGAAGTGCTGGATGGCGAGGGAGGCAGTGAGAAAACACGACGCCACCAGCACCACCAAGACCAGCGATGGCAAAAAGCGCAGGAGGCGATGCACAACGGGAGATCTGGGCTGGAGTTGTGGCTGTAAAGGAGCCTGCGGGCTGCTCGGGGAGGATTTGGAGAGTTTAATGCCCGATGTGATGCGCTAAAACCACCGCGGAATAGAGAAGAGGTGCTCTGGGCGGAAACCTACTTGCTATGGGGTTCTGGTTTGCTCCCAGGAATTTGCTCAGCGCTGGGTTGGCACCTAAAATCGGAGAGGAGCGAGGCTGGGAACTGTTACACCAGCAGAGCAGCTTCGCTGGTGAAATGGAGAGCCAAGAATAATCCTGCTAAGAACCGCAGAGCCCAGCTCCTCCACGGCGATGCCAATTTACGCGCGGTTTAACGAGGGCATGGCCCTACAGACGGATGCTGCAATGACCATAAAACCCTGCCTCAAACGGACAAAGGCTGATGCAGTTTAGGTTAAGCAGGATGAAAAAAAAAAAAAAAAAAAACACACACAAAGAAACAACACACGTAGAAATCAACTTTTAAGTAAACGAAAGCTTGGGGAAAATAAGGGAGCTGGCTGGTGGTCAGGAGGATGGAGAGGTTGGGCACCTGGAGAAGATTTCCAGGCAGGGAGGGGAGGAACCGAGCCCCACCTGGCAAGGAGAGGGTCCAAACCAGAAGGAGAAGTTCAGCGTCCCCAGGAATGAGCACAGGGCCTCCAAAAAAAAGTGCAAAAACGCACCCAGCGGCCAAGAAAACCCACAGCAGAGCCGGTGAACGTGGCAGCAAAAAGAAAAAGCAGGGGAAATAAGATGACAAAGCGGGTTTTAACATCCCCATGGGGGGATTTACCACCCCCAGGAGGAAAGCAGAGCCCTGACGGCAAATCCTACATTGGAGCAGGCTCAAATTGTGCTGAGTTTTGCACGGAGCCTCGAGCCTGCTTGGTAAGGTTTTAATCACACCCTAATGAGTCGTGGATGGCCCTAAGCACCCAGAGGGGACCCGTGCTAGGGAGCTGTGTGTGTTTTGCTCTGTTGAAGTTAAATGCCATAAATCAATTCGGGTTGGAGGAAAGCACCTGGCTCAGCCCCGCACGAGCAGGGGAGAGATTAGCACGAGATTAGCACGGCTGGGAGCGAGCCGTCACGTCGCTACCCATGTCTGCAAGCTGCAGGGAGAAGGAAGGACGTTACCAAAGGCTGCTTTAGGAAAAAAAAAATAAAAATCTTCTTCTTTGCCAAAAAGGGTTTTTGCATTGCAAAAGAGGAGAGTGCTGAGGAAAGCAGCTGAGGGCTTCGATTGGGAGCTGGCAGCTGGCGTGGGGCATCCTCCTGCGGGTCTGGGTGGTGTAATGGGGAAATTTGGAGGAAGGAGAAGCTCGGTGAGAGCTCTGCGTGGTCCAAAGCATGGCAAGCATCTCAGCATCCCTACAAATGAACACAGAGCATCCAGAAAACAGAAAATGGGTGGCAAAATGGGGTGGAAAAAAAAGTGGGATGAAACTGGGGGAGCAAACACAAGTCACCCAGTCCATCCCCACGGCAGGGATGAACCCTCCAGCCCGTCCCAACCATATTGGAACCACAAGCATTGTTTTTTTTTTTAGACCTAGGGCTCTGCAGCTCCTTTCCCGGAGGATTTGCCGGGGCCCAAAACGTTGTGGTCGTGCCCAAATCCTGCCCCGTGGCCGCACCTGCCCGAGGGGATGCAAAGCGCACCTCCACCGGGATCGAGAGGGACAAAATCAAATGAAATAAAATAAAGGCACGGCTCTGTTTTTCCAGCTGACGGGAGGAGGAGGGGAGCTTAAACGCTGCCTGGGCTTCAGGCTCCGGGAAATTCGACTTCTTGGCTTCTCTTAAGAGGGCAGCCCCGCTCCCCAGGCACCCTCCCAGCGCTAGCAGGGGGAACGGGACCGCGTCGCGGGGCTATTTGTGTAAATGTTCTGTAGCGGAGGGGAGCCTGGAGAACAAGTCCCCTTTTTATAGCGTGTGGTAGGCTGGCAGCGAGCCTGCGAATGAGAAGGAATTCGGAGAGGAGCAGCAGCAGCAGCAGCAACAACAACAAAAAAAAAAAAGCCTAAGGGGTTGGAGGGATTAGGTCGGGAGGGAGAAAAAAAAAAAAAAAAAAAGAGAGCAAAGTGTGTGGTCTGAGGGATGCCACTTGGGGCTGGGAGTCCGGAGCCAGCCGAGAGCACAGGGGTTGCTCCCATCCGTGCCAAAGCTCCCCCTGGGACTCGCAGGTCTCTGCCACTTCCCTGCCTTAGGAGATGAGTTTCTCCCACCTCCCCGCAGAGAACTAAGAATAAGAAATGAAAAAGAGGAGTTGAGGATTAGTCCAGCAGGGCCAGGCCGACGGACGGCTTGGCGGAAGGATGGGAAAGGAACCTACAAGGAGCCGAGAAAACCTTGAGATGAGGGGGGTATGGGGAGCAAAACCCTGCTGCAAATGGTTTTTTTAGCAGGGTTTTTGCCCCAAATTGGCTTGGTTCATCCCCAGCTCAAAGAGGGGTGGTGGGGAAGCAGAGGTGTGAGGCTGGATACAGCCCCGCTACCAGCAGCCCTTTGGGGATCCCTATACTATGGGGGCTATTTCCAACCCAGCTGCATTTGCACATTATCCTTGTTTTGGGGTACCCAGCCCGTCCCCAGCTGCACTTTTTTGCTCATTTTTTGACCAAAACCCCTGTTTTTTTGCCTTCTGCGCGAGCTGCAATCCGGCACCCACAGAGCCTGGGGAGCGGGGCTGGATAAACCTCCCCTCCGACGCCCCCAAAAAGCCACCTTAAAAACCCAACGAAAGCGGGGGCAGCGGAGGTTACAGCTTTGGTATGAGAATTTTCATGAGCATGAGAAAAAAAAAAAAAGACCACATCGCTCCAAAGTCTTTTTTTTTTTTTTTTTAAGCGAGCTTCAGGGGCTCTGGGAGAGCGAAGCTCGCTGCGAGGTTTGTTTTTCTGTTGTGCCCACAGTTACCAAGCAGTGCCGGCCGAGGAATGCATGGCAAGGGGCACCCAGCCCTTGGGGACGTGTGGGGACAGGTAGGGTGGCACCACAAGGGCCACCAAGCCCCACGGGCATCTCCTGCAACACTTCTGGGGTTTAGGGCAAGCTTTGCTTCCAGCAGCGCTCCGTTCTCGGGTCGTCGCGGAGGGCACGCAGCTAACGAATAAAAATAATGATTTATACATTAAAAAAAAAAACATCTTTTAGGGCTGGGATAATGAAACCCATTCCCCCGGGTCTCTTCTTCGCGGTGCCAAGGGTGCAGCGCGGCAGCCGGCAGCTCCCAAAGTCCTCCCCAGAAAAGTTCAAACCCTCAAATACTTGGAATTGCTCCTCGGAGGGAATTTGATTTGAGAGCCGCTTTCGTGGCAGCTGGGAATTACCACTCCGCTCTGCCATTTCCCAGCTGCTGACCCCGTTCACACGGAGGGGGCCCCTGGGTGGACATCGGGATCGCCCGGACTCGCACCCCCATTTCCCCCCGGTCCTGCTGCATGGGAAAAAAAAAGCTGTAGGGCATGGCAGAGGCAAGGAAAATTAACTCCTGCGCCCAGCTTTGAAGTGTTACCCTGCTTAGCTTGGACACAATGGGGTTTTTTAAGCCCCTGTGCCAATGAGAGCTGAAAAATGCACCCAGCTACGTTGTTTGCCTGGAGCAGGAGTGGGGCTTGGGGGCTGTGACCCCAAAAAACCAAAGCCAAGAGGCTGGGGCCAGGTCTGCTCCGCATCCGCCGTGAACCCCAAAAGTTCCCGAGTGCTTCTCCAGCGATTTGCTAGAAAACATCCTGAATGAAAATAAAATAAAATTAAAATAAAATTAAAATAAAATTAAAATAAAATAAAATAAAATAAAATAAAATAAAATAAAATAAAATAAAATAAAATAAAATAAAATAAAATAAAATAAAATAAAATAAAATAAAATAAAATAAAATAAAATAAAATAAAATAAAATAAAATAAAATAAAATAAAAGAGGCCCTGAGGGGGGGTCCTGAGCAAAATTGGTGGTGGGGAGCCTGAGCTGGTGACAGGTCCTGCCTGAAGCCTGGAAGCCCTGGGAGATGCCACCAAGGGGTTGGGGCCATTCCTAAAGCAAAACCCCGTAGCCCCATCACTCTCCCCATTGCCCCAGTAGGGTTATGGGGATGTTCTCCTCTCCTCACCTATCTCGGGGCATCTCAGCTGCTCTGCTTGGGCTACCTGGAGGAGAAGGAGCCCTATGGGAGAGGCGCAGGCAGGTGGGATGGGTCACCAAACACCCTCGAGGGTGTAGGAAGGGGGGGCCCCAACCGCAGCCCACCTGCACGGCTGCATCCCCAGCTGATAGTATCAGCCCCTGTGGCCCCGTGCTGCTTTTCTTCTCGCCCCTGTCACACTCGGGCAGCCGGCTGTGGAAAAACACAGCGGCGAGGAGAGGCTTTGAGTGGCAGGTCGGATAGGGAAGGAAAGGGCTCGGCAGGGAGGGCCAGGCTGGAGGGACGCGGGCGTTCCCATTTCGGTGCGCGGCTCCCCAGGGTGCCGCCGGGAAGCGTTTTCTTGCCCAGCTCGGCCTCCCCTGTAAAACCCTTGGCCAGGAGGGAACGTTTTTGCGTCTCGGTGGAAATAGGGAGATGCTTCGTTAAGTCTGTAATTAAGCAGCGCCACGCGAGGGGCTCCCGCAGGGTGCTGGGGGTGGCGCTGGCTCCGCGGGTACCGCCACCCGCGTGGGGAGCCCGGCCATAAAAAAAAAAAAAGCCATCGGGTGTCTTCACGTAATGCTTTGGGGTTAAAAAATAAATAAAAATAAGGAGAAAAAGGTCCGGGTAGGGAGATGGAGGCTGCTTAAAAATCAGGGAGGGCTCTCGGGTCCTTGCCTCTGGCAATGCAGCAGGTGTAGGGGATTGCGCTGCTTCCCTTATTATTAGCAGGAAAAATAATAATAATATTTTTTAAAGGAGAAAAAATAACAGATGCAAGGAGGATTATTAAGGGTGAAGAACATCGGTTTGGCTCCGCAGCCAGCTCTCCCCGGGTTGAAAGGCTGCCTCGATGCCATCCCCCCAGCACAATCCCGTGTGGGCGCCCGGTGTCCCCCCCCCAAAGGCTTTGCGAGGCGCTCAGAGGCAGCGGCGCTGCCAGCTCCCACGTTCCCCGTCTGATTAACTGCACTGACGTCAAGAGGAAATCGCCGGGAACTATCGCAGAGATGACAGGGGACGGAGCTGCCATCGATCGGGCGCGATACCGCAGCGGGGAGATCCGCGAGGGCATAAACCCCCCCCCCCCTTCGATCCCTCCTTCCCCCACCCCTGGTCCCCACAGCCCTCCTCTGATCCGCCCGTGCCACGAGGAAGGAAAACCGACACGCAACCAGCACAGAGACGAAGGGAAAAGGATCGTTTTTAGATAAAAAAAAAAACTCGCCTTCCAGGAAACCATTTGGATGCGGACCCCGCGCAGCTGCAGCCGGGCTCCCCCCCTGTCGCAGCCTTGGGCTCGGAAAGCAGGCGGAGGACGGAGAAAGAAGGAAGGGGAGGGGAAGAAGGGGAAAAAAAAGAAGCGCTATCACGGCCGCCGAGCTGCGAGAAGAGCCTGTTGGCAGAGTGGTCCAGCGATCAGCTGAAATGCAGACGGTCACGTGCGGAGCCTGTCTGCTCCGCGCCGGGGCGAAGTGCACACGCAGCGCTTCCCCGCGCCGCCAGCACCCGGTTTCCCCCACCCCAAGCTTTGGCCCCGCAAGGTGACCCACGGCTCCTCACCGGGGACGCCTCACCGAAGGGGATTTCCCCAGCCGTGCTTCTTTATTTTTTATGATTTTTTTCAATTTGCACCCCAGGCACCATCTCGCACCCAAAGGGATGCTCCGGGCTCCACGCGCGCCGCCCCACGGCACTGCCGCCCCACCATCCCAAAAGCTACCCCATTGCAACCCTCCTGCCATCGCATCCCGCTGCGTTTCACCCTAAAACACCACCTTTACACCCATTTTTACTCGTACAGAAATCAGCAAGAGGCATTGGAGGCTCCCGGCCGGAGACGCGCTGCATTGCGCTCAAGTCAGGCAGATACAGTTGGACTAAAAAAAGAGCGTGAGGCTTTTATTTATTTATTTTCTTTTTAAATTTTTTTTTTTTGAAGGTGGATTGCCTTTCACGCTGCCTATATTTATAGGTAGAGCTCTTGAAATTTTAAGGGCTCCTTGCCACAGGAATCCGGGCCCTTCTCGTGTTCGCCAAGTGGCGTAAGCGGGTAAAACCGAACCCGTAACGGAGCGGCGGGCGCTGCTCGCCTCCATCAGTTTTGGAATAAAATCAGAGGGAAAAGAACTCCCCCCAAAAAAATCTGAGTGGGTTTTTGTGGAGTATTAAGGTTTGATAGCTCCATCCAACCCTTTCTAAGATGCAATCGGGGATGCTGCACCTCCAAAGCTGGGACAACCCAACACCCACGTGGTGCCCAAGTTCCATACTCCCAACCCCAAAATTTGCCATTTTCTTCCCCAACAACACATTAGAGATAACCCCCCATATTTTTTTTTTCCCCACTGACGCTACAACAACACGCTACGCCCCGTCTGGATGCTAAACCTGCACTTCCCTACGGCGTGGCAACGCACATCTATTTAAGACGAAACCCAACCCGTCATTAAGGTTATCGATAGGAACCCGTGTTTAGTGCCGGCTATTTTAGTACCAAGCGCCACTGGGTTTCAAGGCACCGATTTCCACCCCTCGCAAGGGATGATTAAGCTGGAAACGGGCCTAAATGCGGCTTTTTTGGCTGTCTTTACAGGCACGAGGCAAAGAAATGCACTTTGCAGAGGATGCTTCTGGTGATTTGCAGTCATCGAGGCGCACGCAAAAAATGAGATTAAATCGGTGATCAAGGAAGGAGGGTGGAGGAAGCCGACCTCCAGAGGTCTCCTCCCAACCTTTAAGCACGGTGTTATTCCCCGAAAGGTTTCGCCTTTTGCCAGCGGGGCCGAAAAGCTCGTGGGGCTCCGGTGACACGGCTATTTTGGGCCTCGGGCGAGGGAGCACGA
The DNA here is from genome assembly GCF_965140915.1 of Aythya marila. NCBI lineage: Eukaryota > Metazoa > Chordata > Aves > Anseriformes > Anatidae > Aythya > Aythya marila. Next base: position 153,579,700 of record NC_139043.1, read on the forward strand.
GGATCGCTCCCCCGGGGGGAGCGCAGGGCATTCCCCAAAGGGTAAAAGTTGTTTCCTCCACCTGACCCCGGTGCCACGTGTGACGGTCCCTGCTGGGATCTGACGTCCCCCCGGGCCAGGGATTTGGCTGCTGGCACAGCCAGCACCCGGGCTGTTAACTCTGAAGCCTACTGACAACACAAGAAGCAGCTCCGGGGTGTATCCAGGTACCCGTGCTGGATGCTGGCGGGCGTGCAAAGCCCCCAGCTTTACCTACACCCGCCAGCATTTCACAGCACCCTATTATCAATGATCTGACCCCAAAAAAACTATATAATCCGACCAAAAATAGCAAAGATAGCCACAGCGTGCAAGGCATGCACCATGCAACGTTGCTCGCCCTTCTGTGCAAGGCTCTGAGCACCGTGCAAGGCTCTGAGCACCGTGCAAACCTTATTGCACCCTGCAACCCTAATTGCACCCTGCAACCCTAATTGCACCCCCCCCCAAAAATTTCCAGGACCCCCTCACCGTGCCCCCCCCTCCTTCCCACCGCCCCCTCCCGGCTCTCACCGCACCCACAGCCTCTCCCACGCGTGGAACCACCCCGTGTCTCCCCCCGCACCCATTTCCCTTTTTTTTAACCCCATTTCCCCCCTTTTAACCCCATTTCCCCCCTTTAAACCCCATTTTCGCCCCCCAAAACCCCTTTAATCTCCCTCCCCGCCGCTCGGTTCTCCCGTTACCGACCTGCTCGCCGGCTCCGGCGGTTCCGGCAGCTCCTCCCGGCTCGGCCCCAAGCCGTCCTCGCCGCCCCCCTCCCGCACATGCGGCCCCCGCCGGTCCCGGACCCGCTCCCGGTGCCGCTGCCGGTCCCGAGGCCGCCGCCGCCGCCGCTCCGCTCCCGTCCCGCGCGCGCGCCGCCGCCGCCGCTTTGGCCACGCCTCCTCCCGCTTGGCCACGCCCCCCGCCCCGCGTCTCGGGCCACGCCCCTCCCTCGTCACGTGGCGCCGGCGGCGGGGAGCCAACGGGGATGGGGGGGAGCGAGGAGGGAGGGGGCGTGGTTTAGGCGGGAGGGGGCGTGGTCATTGGGTGGGCGGGGTTATGGGTGGGCGGGGTTATGGGTGGGCGGGGCCAGCTGAGGAGAGGGAGGGAGGGAGGCGGTGAGGGAGGGGGTTTGTTGGCCTCTTTTTGCCCTTTTTTCCCCTTTTTCACCCTTTTTGCCCTTTTTTCCCCATTTATTGCTGATTTCTCGCGGGCTCCTCCTAGCAAGGTTCATTGTGGAGATGCTGAGGGCGTCACAAGTGTTGAAGGAGTGGGGTTGTGGGGCTTTTTGGGGGTTCAAAAGGTGTTGTGCACAAATAGGAGCTGGAGGTGGATATCGGGAGAGCCTCCAACACGCTTCCAGTTCAAGGCTGTGTTTTCCCCAAAGGATGTTCAGTCCCACAAAAGCACTAAATCTTCATCCAGAACCATCTCACAAGGCTGGGTATTTTCTGAGAACCCACCTTGTTCAAAGGGACAGGAGGCCACAGCCTCCACTCGTCCTCCCACAAAACCTTTGGATGTTTGATGCTCAGTGCTTCCATATGAAAAAAAAAAAGGAGATGAAAATAAGGATTCTGAATTTATTAAAACAGCACACACACACACAGAATTAGTAAAGAAAAGTCAGTTTTACCAATCTTAATGTAATGAGTATCTGGATAAGTACAGAAAAGTGAGCTTTTGCTGAATTTTTCACTCTATTGGTGAATTTCAGAGGATGTTAGAGATGTTCAGTCCTTGTAAGCGTGAAAACAGGCAGCTGGATAAAAGGGCCATCCATCGGCACGCCAAAATCCTGCTTTTTCCTCTACAGGGAGAGGAGAAGCATCTACAGCATCAGCCTAACCTCGATGAGACAGCAGCAAACTCACACCTTGCAGTGGAGCCCTGCAGAAAACAGAAACAAAACTGTGACTTCCTTTGCTGCCAACATTTAGGTTTTGCTCTTTGATTCCCCTCTGTGCTTTCTAAGCAAGAAAATGATCTGCTATTCATGCCATTTTTTAAAATGAAATACTTAGAGCACGTCTTTTTGGGGTGCTGAAATCATTCTGGCAGAGATTAGCAAAAGCTCCAGAGGCTGCTGAGGCTGCTGATGTAGGACTGACTGAGAAACCCACTTGCAAATGCTTTCTTTTAAAGCAAAGAACTGAAAACTGAAAAAAAAAAAAAAAGAACAAAACCACGAAAAAAAACACCCCAACCGTCCCAAAAAAACAGCAAAAAGAAAAGCAACTTTGCAGCTGCTTTACTTGGTTGGGTGTTTTTGGTGAAATCCTTTCTGGCTGAAGCAGCTCGACCCTTTTTCCTTCCCTGGGGTTTCCCAGGTGTGATGGGGAACTGCTTTAGGCTCTGTGGGAATGTATTTGTTTTTCTGTATCCTTTACTGTGTGTGAATACAAAAAAATTGATCGGAGGAACACCTTCAGGTCTCCTGGCGAACCCGAGTCCATCTTCAGCCAAACCCTGCCTTGTTCTCAATAATATTTTAGAAAAAAACAGGCAGAGAGAAATGTTTCCACAATCAGGTCACTGCCTTAAGAGGATCACATAGGCTTCATGTTAGCTGTAATTTCCTGAGTTTGAATGGATTTGCAGCACAAATATCGACAATATCCTGTGCGTGGTAGCATCCTTGAGCATGGTTTTCAGTGTAAGGCACTGAAAAGCAAGGTGGAAGGATTGTAACCTCTGTGTGGGTACTAATCCCAGGGGCAAGCAGCCATACACCTGCTTTGTCTGAATTTCTGTAATATTCTTTTCTTTTTTTTTTTTTTTTTTTTCCATGGTCCTTTCCTACACCTTCTGTCGCTTCCATTTCAGCCAAATGCAGCTTTCTTTGAGCCAGGACGCTGTAACATCGAACTGATGGAAAAAATTACTCTCCTTTTTGCCACCTGCAGGGAATATTTCTTGTGGCTGCTGGAGGAAAGGGGCAGAAAAATGATAATTCTCATTTGGGAAGGCTGCAGGAGGAACCACTCCACCGGGGTAGGAAGTGAAACATGGATTCCTGGTATGTCGGTGTTAGTGTTTCAACACAGATACTCCTTTTTCCCATCCACTAATTATTTAAACTGAATGAGTCCTCCACCGAGTAGAGCAGGTAGTTTTCAGCTCCTTTGGTGGAGCAGTTACCACATCATGTTCCTCGGGGATTTCAACAGCTGGATGAGGTTTCTGGTTAGCATTCCTGACAGACGTCACGTTCACCTGCAGCCTGGCTTTGTCCAGCTTGCAGAGCTCCTGGAAGCTGCTGGGCAGTGACTAGTAAATACTTTTTTCTGGGAGAACTGAGAAAGTTTAGGGAAAAAAAAAAAAAAAAAAAAAAAGCAAAAGTTCTGATTCACATTATTATTTTTTTTAATTAAGTTAGCTTTTCCTCCAGGATAGGCTGAAAATAGAGCATTTACCTCTTCCTGAAGAGTCACTTAATAGCTGGGCCAACACTTGGGCTTCACTTGAAGGCACTGACTAATTGAGTTGCATTCAGCACGGGAGCGAAACTGAAGTTCACTCAAACGTGGTATCGCCTTTCTTGTTCCCACACTCATCAAAACCTTGCTTGCATACTTCACGGCTTCCCCGGGTATTAATAGCTGACAAAGACCAGAAAGAGCTGGGCCCAGACCCTAAGAGGCTGTATTTGCATGGACGAGAGATGGGGGAGGCCGTACAGGGATCATCGCTGAGTAGCAGTAACAGAAAACCATTTGACTTCTATGAGTTAGTGGCTGTCCTGGTGATGCTACGTGCTGTGGTCCTCAAGCTTTGTTCCTTTTTTATTGCAGGTGGTGTAGTGGCCCTTTGATTTAAGGAGGTTGGTGGGGGGCAGCTGGTTGCTCCATCCATACCCCACTTCATCTGGCACTTGGAAACCTTAGTATGTGCTGCAAGAGCCCTGCTCGCTGCCAGAAATTACCTGCAGCCAACCTCAGGGACGCATTCAGAGCCTTCGTTCTCCTCATTAAAGGACATAGTTGCATAATTTTCTGTGTGCGATAAGCAGCAGGGCCTACTTTCTGTCTCACACCCAGACATCCAGACTTAGCCAGCCCTAAGGAAAGGACTATTCTGTGTAACCAGCTCTGCCTGGGAGTGCAGACACATCCTAAGGGCACGATACTATCGGTGCGGAGGGGAGAGGGTGTGCCCCGGGCATCCGGCAGAGACGAGCTCTGTGGCTGGTGCCGAGACAGCGACTAGAAGAAAAAGAAAAAGATGGAGCTCAGAAATATCTGTGTGCCTCGGAGGAGCTTCCTCCTTGATCCCATGAGAAAAAAAAAAAAAAAAATAATAATAACAGTGCTTCATTATTTTTTTTTTGGTTGGGGTGAATGGGAAGGATTTTCAAAAGATGCTTCTGGAAGTTGACCAAGGGAAGGGAACTGGTTCACCTTCGTCTTAACATCAATGGTGACGTGTCTGGATTACCAGATGAACCCCAAATAACTTGATCTGGCACCATTCAAAGCCAGCAGAGCTGTATTCGTGGCCTGGGCTCTAATTCCTTCTCCTACAAGATCTGTAGGATCTTACAAGGCTAGGCACATGTTCACTCCATCATGGATGCTCTTAGTCTAGATGAAAGCACCTTGCTGTGGTTCAGCTCAGACCTCTTTGGCAATAGATTAGGTGAAATCCGGAATTTTAGTACAAAAGCTGAGCACCTGGAGCAGGATCTGGCCTTCCTGAGTGGGGTTTGGCTGTGCTTGGTGAGGGATGTGAAGGAAACTCATGGTGCTTGGGGTGGCGGAGGCAGGGGAGGGATGAATCAGTTTGCAGTTGCGAATGTGGGAGCTGTTTTTCCCTTGCAGAAGTGCCTCCGTGGCAATCCACCACAGGTCTGCACTGTTCCAGGAAAAAAAAAAAAAAAAAAAAAAAAAAAAAAAGAGCGACTGTTTTTTAAGTATAAACTGGAGAAGTTTCTGCTTTCGGTCCTGGTGGGCCTTGCTTTGATAATGGCAGCGGCAGCAGGGAGACCAGGCCTCCCACAAGTTTCCTTTCCATTTCACAGAAAGTGGGGGCAGGCAGAGGTTAAGGGGCTTTCCCAGGGCCGTGTAGGAAATCAGTAGGGCAGCAGGCTGGTCATTAGGACATCCTTTCTCCAGAATATTAAAAAAAAGAAATAAGGCTGGGCCTGAAGAAGGTTGTGGGACCATCCCACCTCCTCAGGCACTCGGCCTGGCAGCAGGATTATCGCATACTTCCCGTGCCTCCGCTGCCAGAGGTGAATGGGAAAGGGGGTGTGGGGGAAACGAGCCGGTTGCTATTAATTCAGTTGAGCTTGACTGGACATGCACAGGCAATCCGGAGAAGGAAATAATTCTAGTTCTGTCTGGTTCAGCAGAAACTCCACCCACTGAAGCTTTCCGGCAGGAAATCAAGTTACAAACATTACATGATCTGAGCAAATTCTCATACACTGAGCCTACCCTGGGGACAGGACACTTTTGCTGGCTGCTTATTGAGGCTGAAGTTTTAGACATCTTAACCCTTTCTGGAGGAACGTCACAGTTTCTCGTGCTGGCCAGGCTGGGGAGTGAGAAGGAAAATGGTTTTGTGATATTTGGGGTCACGCTTTGGCAGCAAAGAAGCCCCGAAAGCTGTCTTTACGTGGAGGGAAGAAGGGGAGGGCTGGGAAGTCTTTCTTCTGCTTGCTTTTCCTACTGAAAAATCGAGCTCTGTCAACAATATGTTTCCTGGAACACCCTAAAGATGACCAAAAAACGTGTGGTTTCTGGCACCGGCCTGACCGTGCAAGTGAAACCTCTCAATGGAGAAAGGAACCAAATGGGACTTGGACTGTTTCACACCCATTGTTTTCTATTAGCAGAAAGGCCTGAAAGACAATAGCAGAAAAGCTGCCATGGTAAAAATTTTGGGCACCTACAGCTTCTGTGAAGGGTTAAGAGAAATTGCAACCTGCACGTTTAAATGATATAAGGAGCCTTAAGGAAGTAAGCCTTGACGCTTGCAAGCAGCCCTGAGAGTTAAAATGAAAAAGCATAAGGAGAGAGCCTTTCTTTTTGCCTCCTGGGAAGCAAAAAAAAGCAGCACAGCTCTTCTTTCTCCCCTTATCCAATTACCAGCAGAGCAGACGAATGTCTGAAGGTGAGAAAGGAGGAAAGGTGGTAGCTGCCTGCAGTGACAGCAAGGCTGCTTTTCGCCTGCTGGCCTTTTTAGGAGGACTTGCAGCCTCTCGATGTGATGCTGGAGGGTGGAAGGTGGCGATGGCCCCTGCTAGCATCGCTTTCCGCCCGAGCACGCCGTGTGTCGTGCCTCAGATTTCCTTTTTGTTCGCCTAAGGAGCGGAGCATCTCCCGATGAAGGTCACAGCTTTGATCCCCACAGCTCGCTCTCGTGTTTATGGATGGCCATTATTAGTAACAGAGGCTAGTGCCTGCACTTCTCCGCGCCTGCCCTTGGCTGGCTGCAAGGGAGCAGGGGCAGGATAACAAAAGAAAGTATAAATAGAGCCTTTTTAAAAGCCTGTTAAATAGAAATAGACTTTTAGGGAGGAGGGAGAGGGAATGAGGCGTGTTACCATAGTAACTGCCAATGGTTTATTTAAAAAGGGCAAAGAAACAAACACCACAAAAAGGCAAAGCCGAGAGGAGCTGGAGATTTGCTGGAGGAATCTGTCGGGGTGCAGACGCCGAGGGGCCAGGTAAGAGCAGTGAGCTTCTGCCAAAGCCCTGCTGAAAAATCGCATCCAGCTTCACCTTTTGCAAAGCAATCTGGAAAATGTTACTTTGAAAGGTGTGCTTCCAGTTAGTTTTTTTTTGGGGGGGGCTGGAGGATGGGGAAATGCATGAGGAGAAATGTCAGACTGGTGAGATCATCAGGAGCAAAGGGCCCTTACCTCTGCCCAGCCTGCACTCCCTGGGGGCAAAGCCCAAGTCGTGCTTTTGGTCAGCTCCATGTTATGGAAATAGCAGAGGATGTTCCCTTTTTATTATTATTATTCCCACAGGTCCAGATCCACATTCAGCCTTGACACAGGTAGATCTGCCAAGTAGGCACTACTGTGATTTTCATCCCGCTCCTGTGTGCGGATCAAAGATTTTGAAGGTTTTGCTTTTCTTTCTTGCATTTTCACTCTTGCATTTCTGCCTCCAAGGTCAGGTTGTTGCAGCAGGCAAGAGCGTTCGGGCTTCCTCACTCATTCCTCCATGCTCCCAGACCTTAAAGAAAGGTCAAAATAAGCTTTAATCATAGGATCGGGGACATTTGGTGGTGGAAGAGACCATCTGCAGCAGAAATGGAGGTCAGAGCCATGCGGTCCCCCCATCCTTCTGGATCTGCTTTTTGCACCTGCAGAGGTGAGGGCCACATTTTTTCCTTTTGTGCCATGCCTCAGAGATATAAATTCTGGGAGCCCTGCTTGCTCCAACAGCACTAATCAAACTGGGAACCTGGGCAGAGAGGGCTTTCAGGGGCTCCCACAATGTCTGCTACTAAAACCAGCACCCGAATGTCTTTTACTGTATGCAGGCTGTGGTTTGACACAGGCAGAACTAGAATGATCTTTATTGCTCTTTTTTTTTTTTTTTTTTTTTTTTTTTTTTTTTTTTTTTCTTTATGTATTTTTTTTTCCTGCAGCAAAGCTCTCACCGGGTCAGGAGCTGATACAAAAGCTGAAAATGCCGGCAGCTGTGGTGGCCAAGGGTGCTGGCTGCCTTCCCTTATCCTGTCTGCTGTCTTGCTTTCCCCTCAGATGAGTATTTCATAGGTGAAGCAGCTGACTGTAATGATTTTCATTCATTCCCCTGTTGCCCAGGAGGCTGCTTCCTGCTTGAAGACTGCCTTGTGCTAAATTCTGCCTATTCACGGGACAGGAAGATGCTTTCTGCCCCAGAGAGCTCATAGCACGAGAAAAGAAACAGCAGATGGAAAAGCAGGTGTGATGGTGCCCAGCAGCACCGCGATGGGACCCTTCCACTCTCAACACTAAAGGCTCGAAGACCAGAAGCAACTTGAAAGTCCCCGCATTTGGTTTGTCTTTGGCTGTTTTGTTTTGAATCTTGTAGTTTCTAAATCAGTGTAAGGATTTCCCAGTGCCTGACTCATGACTTTGAAAACCTCAGGGCTGGTACTACTGAAAGGGTTCAAATGGCAGAGAAGCCACAAAGAGAGAACGAGCTGCCCTGTGAGGCGAACTCAGAATTGCGAAAAAAAAAATGCTACTTTCTTCAAAAAACCACACCAGCAGCTTTATCAGGGAAAGGGAAACAATTGCAAAGAGCCTCCAGCCTCTCTGCAGACACCACGGGCTTTCCCATCTTATTTGGCTTCAGGACACAATTTAAAACAGTACCATCTGTACTCATATAACCGGGAGGGAGACTGTCGCACCAAGAGGGTTACATATATTTAAAATCCCTGGATTAGGAGCTGAAAGCCCCATTTGTCCCTGGAGCAATCTAAAAAAAGGGTCGGTTTCCTTCTCCGACACCTCTCCGCTCACTATGTGCGATGTGGTGGTGGCATGACAGCTCCTGCTGGTCCCCAGGATGAAGCTGGATGCACAGCCTGGAAGGCTGATGGCTCTTTGAGCCCATCAGCACAGGCATGTTGGCCAGGGGATGGGAGTGATTTCATCCAGAAAGGGCCCTAGGTTACCTCACTCAGGCCAATTTTTTTGTGCAAAACCAAACCTGCGGGTGGTGTCTTTATTTTTAGCTTTGGAACCAAATTCTCTCCTTTTTCTCCCCCAGAGCAAGAGGCGAATCAGAACCCGACAGCTCCCTCTGTATCCGTTCCCCTGACCCTATGGAGAGTCATCCCATGTGCCCACCCAGGCATGAGAAATTCAGGGTGAGCATTTTCGGAAGGTTTCACACAGTCTTTGATGTCTCCTAGCCTGGGAAATTGGTTCCCCTCCTGCTTCCCAGCTTGGAAGGTCTCCCTGTGGTATCTGCAAGAGATAACGCTCCCTTTCACTGTCTGAGCTCTGGGCCAGCCTGACTGCTTGCCTCTCCTCTCCAGGGCTGCAGAAGGGACATTTCCCTCCACATATTGCAGAAGGACCCTTTCAGAGAGGCTGCTCCGCCTGCAGAGCCGGGCAGTCCGAGCTGCTCCTCTCCATTCTCACAGAGATTGAGTTATGCCAGGCTTTGACCTAAGTGAAACTGCTGACGGTCACAGGGATTTGACTAATCTCCTTAGTTCGCTGTGAAATTTGCTATTCCTTTTAGGGAATAGATTTTTATTTTTTTTTAATGATTTTTTTTCCCTTCGGGCTCACTCGCAATGTAAAAATAAACCGAAGCCCATGGTGGGAGATTAATTTCCTCCCAAACTCAGGAAGGGCAGGCAGTCAACGCAAGATCCTCCTGGCCCATCCCAGGAGGATGCTGCTCCTGGATTCATTCCTGGAGACAGCTGCTGTCCGACCTTGCCGTAAGACTTCCTTCCCCAGTGCTCTCCTCCTGGCCCTGCTGCAGCCCCCTGGGGTCTGAGAGCAGCCCATGGGCACAGCCCAAGCCTTTTCCTTCCCTCCTCACTCTGCTGTGCCTCAAATTCCTGTGCAAGCAACACTTCTGGGGGTGGGAAGCTGAAATGATGAGGTCCTCGTTTCTATTCCTCTATGATCTGTCTCCTAACGGAGAGGGAAACCTCATCTCCCCAGGGATCCAACCTCCAGGGGCTGAGGAATAATTTACCTCCATCCATGTGGCTTGTGGTGCTGTAGGATCCTCTCAGCTGAATTGGGTCCTTTTGGGGGGAAAAACGCACTCCCGTGGCTCTCCCCATCACTCCAGCTGCCACCAAGCTCCTGTCCTTCCCGGAGCACAGGAGGATTTGCACCACACTTATCATCTTTTAATTAACACATCTTTTAATTAACCAGCATTACCCTGTCTTTCCTGGCTCTCCAATCCCTCCCATCCCAAATGACATTTCAGGGCAGATTCCTTATGTATTATAAACCCCTCAAACATATAAACTCCTCAAACATCCCCAAAACCAGCAGTGCGTTGTGCCTTTGCACCTGAAATACCGCAGAAACAGCAGAGCACCTTCCATGTGGAGCTTTGCACGTGGGTCTTTGTGACAAAGAAGCCTCTGTAGGCTCCCTGGTGCCTATAGCTGCTGCACAATGCTGGCATTTCTCAAATAATAAAGGATGGGTTGCTCACACAAATGCCAGAGCTGGGCTCCTTTTTGCTGGGCTCCAGGGGTTCCTGTTTCTAGACATTCCCATGAATTAAGCTGAGCAAGCTGGCAGGGGAGGAACGGTCTCTGAATGTTGGCATGAAAAGCCCAACCACAAATTCAACTGTCATTGTCCTCCTGCTTTGAAAGCTTTAAGCCCTTCAATTAAGGAGAAATGACAATACCCAGAGTGGGATTCCTTTGCTCTTAGTTTGGCACCTAAAAGTGAGATGTCTGACTTGAGATGAACTAGTCACCGTCGGCTCCCTTTATTTCTGATGCAGAGGAATAGGAAGAACCAGAGCGTGATTCAATCCTCAGCAGTATCCGAGAGAGGTCAGATGAATCACAGGCTATAAAAGAAACCGAAGTCGTGTGGCCAGGCATAAAAGACTGCGCTTTAGGTGCATAAACTTAACAGAGATGAATTCCTCTCCTGTGACTCAAGTGGTCGATCACACGATGCCGTGACAAGCTGACCATGCTGAGTAATGCTGCTCTGATTTCATGACTCGCCTTCATCCCTGACTCTTTTTCCTGCCAGTGTGAAGGTGCAGCACGGTGCTGTTGACTCATTTCCTAGCTCTCTGTGGCAGGACTGTGCGAGGTATTATCTAGCTGGCCACCGAGCATGTGCTTGACTTCTGGAGGAGCAATTGTGGCCTTACCTCGTGCTTCCAACTTGCTGTCCTTCCTGTCCTCCGAGACAAAGCATCTTTGAATGAATGGAAGTGCTAAGGGGCAAAATAGCTCAACCCTGTGATGCTGAGAGGTCATGATGTGATGCTTGAGAGCTCATGCTGACCGGGGAAGCTGGAGAAGAGGCCTTGTGAGAGGAGCAAGGAGGGGAATAGAGTAAGGATGAATCTGTGAATTTGAGTCCTTTCAAAGACAGAAATCATCTAGCACAAGGTAATGAGGAAATCCTAGAATCAGGGGAAACGGGGCTGAAAGGTAGACTTGGAGAGATTGTGTAATCTATCCCAGAAAAGGGTCTGGTCTGGTCTGGTCTGGTCTGGTCTGGTCTATTCTATTCTATTCTATTCTATTCTATTCTATTCTATTCTATTCTATTCTATTCTATTCATTTTCTAATGCCAATCATTGAAAGAGAGATGATTTTTTTAGAAGGATGTAGAGAAGCTCCTGCATTTTTCCTGATGTTTTGGATCCATGTCCAGTGGTTCACGTGGTTTATTGTGCAACGAGCAGCATTAACGCTGGGGAGTTTCTTCTCCCAGTGCATTACTAGAAGGTTTTTTGAAAGCTTTCCCTAGAATTCCCTGGCTAGGTTATCCCTAGAAATTTCCAGCTGGGAAATGGGACTAATAAGCAGTCGGGTCCTCCTCCTCTGAACCTCAAGGGCACGTCATTGACGCCACGCTGCCCTAGGACCCTCCTTCACCAGTGGGAATCTGTTTCTTGTTCCCCGTGATATGTGACAGTCGTCTGAATTTGAGAGCTGAAATAGATGTGGCAGACCGTGACGGGGAAAAGCGCCTTGGGCAGGGCAGATGGGAGGGAGCCAGCAGGGAGCAGAGTCACAGGCCGGCTCGTGGCCATGTCTCTACCTTCCTTGCTTCTTTTATCAGGCAGGGAAGGAGGGCTGTTGGCCAGGGCTGTGCTTCTTCTGAGCTGAGGACATGGAGAAACCATGCACGTGCCTCTGGGGATGCACGTGCAGGTAAGACCAGTGTGCAGAGCTGGCACATGATGGTGCTTGCTGTAGAGGAGAGGGCAGCAGAGCCTGGCTAGGTGATGGCAGTGCTAGGTAGCATCATCAAGGATGAGAAGAGAGCTGTGTGGCCAGAACTAACCCTGCCTGCTCAAAATTCACTGCTCAAATTCAGGTGTAATGCACTCAGCAAGCGGCCTCTGGGAGGACGGGGACCCCTTGGTGCTGAGCAGTGCACAGAATTTCAGGTGGGATTGCAAGTGACCTCTCAGGTCCCTAAGCCCTGTCCTGGCTGGTGCTGGCACTCTTAATGCCAACATTAAGCACCTGAGATGCACCCGAGCTGCTTTGCCCATGGTCTGGGCCAGATACTGCCCAGAAACCCTAAAGTCATCTGGCTTTGAGTGCTCAGTGCTGCGACAGGGCTTGCTGGGCTAAAACGCTGCTACACCCATCCCCTGGGAAAGGTCCTTAAAAAAAAAGACTTGTTTCTCTTGCAAAGCCTGAGAGACCTTGAATACTTTAAATCACATTAGCTATTCGTACAGCAATAATTAAATAATGCCGAATGCTCCAGAGGGATGTGCTCAGTAGCTCCATGACCTTACTGGCAGAAGCTGTCCCCTCCTTTCTGCGTGTAAGCACCCAAGGGTGTTGCTCCAATTAACCTCTGAGCTCCTGAACAGATCCCCATAATCCTAAAGAGATATTCCTGCCAATCTGGTGGAGGCTTATGGGAAAGGAACAGTGCCTCGAGTCGGTTGGGGTGGGAACAAGTCCTTTCCATTTCCTCATTCCTCGTAGCTTCGAGGTTTTGCGTGCTTGGTCTAAGCCTCCCTTGTGCGGTGCCTTAGCCCGTGGTGATGGCTGAACTTTATTCTGACATACACGAGGGGTGAGAGGAGCATTATTCATCCCTACATGCCGTGCCTGCTGTGGGCACACCTTGTTTGGTTAGCGTCAGGGAAGGGATTTTGGTTCTGGAGGTTAGGGTCAGCCTCGCCTGAACTGTTTTGTGGTTTCACTTCAGTCACCTGAAATACTCCCTGCTCTTGGGGTGCTGAGAGACCAAGTGCATTGAGAAGCCAAGCCTTTTTACTCCATCTCATGGCAGACAACAAAAGGATTGAGGTTCTCTGGAGGTCTGGTCCCCGTGTCCAAGTGCTCTGGAGTCCACAGGCTTTGGGCATCAAAATTCTGCTCCAAATGTCCTCATCCCGCACCGCTGCAATCCATGTGACTATTGCTGGAGCTGCTTTGGTGTCTGAGAGCCAGCAGGATTCATCTTTCAGGGACAGCTGAGAAAACCACCTCCACCTGAAGGCGTCAGGCCGGGTGGAGGAATTAATCTGGCAGGAGGATTGCCCCGGCGGGTCAGGCAGAGAGGCGCACGGGGAGGGCTGGATGGGTTCAGACCACGCTCTCGTGTGTTTGCGTCTCCCCTCGGTTCCCACGCCTCTGCACTTCCTTGTTTAGCCCAGGCCCGGAAGCAAAACTGCTGAAATGCGAGGAGGAAAGTCATTCTCATGGTGTTTCCAGCTCAAACCGAACCAGGAGGGAGAGAGGAAATCCCATGAGAAAGCCTCGCGGATTGCCAGCCCGCTCCCGCTCGGGGCCGCGGTGCTCTCCCGGTGTCTCCTCTGAGCCCCTGGGGCCCGGGCTCTCGCCATGCTTCCAGGAGCATGGAAATCCCACAGCACCAGAGTGACAGCGATACTGGGGTCTAGAAACTTCCAGCAGCCCCATGGAGCTTTGCTTTTCTCTGCTCCAGCCTGGAGACGGAGAGGAGCAGTGGGTTTGCTGCTTGTTCCCACCGCAGTTGAAGATGATGATGGTGGCTTCTGCAGACCAGAGCTTTTCCTGTTGATGCCCAAGGGAGATGGAGCTCCTTTTGGGCACTTCATGCTCAGGTGGGGTATTCAGGAGAAAATTAGGGATTTTGAGTGGGAAAGCAAGCTCAGAATGGGCACCAGTAGCACCAGTATCCTCAAACGGATCCACATTTCCTCACACGAGGCATGAGATCCACCAGGGAAAGGAGGTCAAATTTGGGCACCACTGTAGCCTCTATTGACACGGTGATGCCCCATCAGTTGCAGATGCCCCATCAGCTCTGCGGTGCGGATGAGGCCACCAGACTACACGGGAGAGGAAGGTATCAGGGGTTAGGATGGATGCTACAGCCAGGCATCATCAAAAATTGCGCTAGGATGTGGTAGAAACAAGAAACACCCCCCGGTACCTGGCTGCTGCCTGCTGATGCCACGAGAGATCCACTCTGGGCATCGCTCCCCCACCTAACACAACCCTAACGAGTGGCTGGTCCCATTCATCCCGATGTCCTTCCCAGCAGCGGGCTGTGCCCGTTAACCACAGACCGTGTTAAAACAAAAAGCGTTTCCTCACCTATTTACTTTTACATTTATCAGCCCTTGCTGCCGCCGAACGATGGCGGTAATTAGGAGTTTGCTGCATCCCCAGCTTTTGTTCCGCAGCGCAGCCGATGCAGCAGCAATTAATCTCCCGGCAAGCACAGGGGAGGTGAATACGGCAGCGCTGGGGCCAGAGATAATCTTGGGATAATTTATAATTGCAAAGCCATGCCCGGAGTGGGAGAGACCTCTGGGAGTTGCCTCGCTTTTCGGTTCAGAGAGGAGGCTGAATGACAGAGGGCTGGCGCTGGCCGGCTTATTTGTCCCGTCGTTTGCATTGGAACCCTTCCATCTTCTGGCACCGAGGGCTTTGGGATGGATTTTGTCTCCCTTCAGAAGAGCTGAGCAGCCTGAAGCAGGTCTCGGCTGAAGGGTGGGTGGAATGTAAGCTCTGATTCCTCCCTGTCGTGACTGAGAATAACTTGCCACAAAGGAAGAGAAAAAAAGGGACAAAAAAAACCACCATAGGAGACAGGGTTCATGCTTGCTATCTTACAGATCCTTAAAGAAGCTCCAGGAGTGATGCTCTGCCTCTTTTTTTTTTTTTTTTTTTTTTTTTTTTTTTTTTTTTGGTGTATAAGGACCCTAGGGAGCCAGCTTTTAAGCATCAGTGCTTCAGCTGAGTGTGTTTGAAATCCACAAGAGGCCCCAGGTCTCTGGCACATCACCAGGTACCAGGCAGCTGATGCACCCCACAGATGGGGGGACAGTGGCACCTGCAGCTCCTCCACTGCACTCGTACGTCCCCTGCGCCTCTGCCCAGCCTTTGTGGGAACGGTTTCCCTCCCAGGAGGACAGGGGTATGAGCTTGGCTTGGAAGCACATAAGAAATCCCAGGTTCCTGGTTCTCCAGCAAGAAGGACAGGAGTCATTCCCAGCGTGGATAAAACACTGTAACCTATTCCCACTGCTTTTTCCCTCCCTGGGGGCTGACATTGCAAGGACCAGTGGAGGGTAGATAGGGAACTTCTGGTAATCCTCATCCAAATTTCCTTAACCTCCATGAGAAGTGCTTCTTCTGCATCACACCTCCAAGCTGGACCCGGGTGGTCTTGGGAGAGTAGACAGTGTCCATAGGCACCCACTTAGCCTTGTCCCTTATTTTCCTTTATTTTTTTTTAATTATTGGGGAAGGGGGCTTCCAAGAGCATCTTGGGGAGGTGGGTGGGTAAAAGGAAGGCGCTTTGCTGGCTGCTATCACAACCTGTCACAGCTGAGAGCCCCAATTCTGCCCAGCCACTGTGGTCTGACCAGGACTCCGGAGCCTGAGAGCAGAATTTGGCTCACGTGCTTTCCCTTTGGGGCCTGGAAATCCTTCATCGGATGCAAATCCATTTTACAGGTGTGAAATGAATTCCCTGTTCCATTTCCCAGCATCGCTGGCTATTTTTGAACCCGCAGATGAAGACGTTGAGACCCGACAATGTTATGGGCCGGAGCCAAAGCTACATGAGCCAGTGGTGAAGCTGGTGATGTGTTGTGTGCTTTAAGTTAAGGGTTTTCTTGGGGTCTGATGGGCTGGGGTTAGGAAGGAGACCCCAACACTCTCAGTGCTAATATTTATCATAGAGTTGAACAGGGTTTTGGGCAGGTTTTTTCCTAGTAATGGGGCAGTTTCGTGCTGAGGATCAGGGATGGTGAGGCACAGTGCCATTAATACGAGGTGTACAAGCACAGTAAAATGAGTTTAACAGAGCCAGCAGGGGAAATACAGTAGGAAACATACAGCTCTACAAAGAAGAAGCAAGAAATTGGGACAGGCCATCAAATGACCTCTTTACAAATAAATGATAGGTACCAAAGAGATGGGTCTGGTCAAGAAGAAACTTTGATTTCCATCAAATTCTCCTTGTGAGACTCCTTCTGGAAAGAAGAGAAGCAGCAGATGCCACGTGCCTTGGATCCAGCAGGGCTTTCATCCCTGATTTTCTCCTAAACCATCTAAAATGTATGGCTTGGATGCTCATTAATGTGGCCTCCAAGAGGGGAAGGAGAAGGTGATTGTGGCTCTGCAGGGTGGATGAGCTTAGAGAGGAGCCTTATTTGATCTGAAGAATGTGAGGAAGACTGGGAATGGCACTGGAGGATGAAGCTGGGATGTAGGGCGGCTTCAGCTCGGGGGAGGAATAGCCAAAAAAGACTAGAGTGAGCTTCAGTCAGGAGAGACACGGGGTGGAATAAGGCAGCAGCAGCTGCACAAATACAGAATGGGGAACAACCGGTTTGGGCAATGGGTTACCAGGCGAATGTGAGTCAGGAAATCCACCCTCTTCTAGAGGGAGCAGAGAGCATGCTGAGAGGTGTAAACAAGCACATAGCCCAGCCTGAAAGTCAAAGTTACGTGCTTGGAAGTGGGGCAGTGCATTTCTGTCACCGTGCTCTAAGTCGGGAAGGAATGATAGAAAGTCTTGGGAAATCTAATGTAGGAGGAAAGGTTTGAAGAACTGGGGTTTTTAGCTTAAGGAGGAGAAGTCCAGCCCCCCTGCGTTATCACAGAGGTCTTTGTGATGTAAACATTCACTGTAATAGAAAAAGAAATGTTGGCACAGCTTGCTGAATTTCTCTTACAAACACATCCTGAATTCTCCTGAGATTAAATACGGCTCAGTTAATAGGAGAGGCCATTCTTCTGGGAACCAGCATCACATACAGATAATTAATGATTACGAACGCTGCAGGATGTGAGAGCCTGAGCAAAATTTTTGACTGCAAGGTGCTCCAGCAAGTCTTAACTCACTGTGGACATTTGGGATTTGATAAAGCTGTTGCCAAAAAGGAGTGCGGAAAAGTACTAATTATATAGACTACAGCGCAGCAACGATGCCAGTATAACTCTTATTCCTGCCTATATTCAGTATGATATTCATTGTCAGCTGAAATCTCTTGGGAACTTTGCTCTTTTCTTTTTATTGAGCCTGGCTGTTTAATGGCTATTAAAACCGAGCGGTATTATTCATTCTGAAATAGCATGTCCAGCAAATGAAGTTATATTTTTCTTTCGCTCTTAAATCCAGTCTGTTACAGATTAATTTGCAGTTCCTAATGGCTCGAGCAGCATGAGGTAATATTTCAGGAGGTGGGTTGTTTTTCTGCCTGTCTGTGCCCCTGCAGATGTGAACAGATAAATCAGGGTGTGGAGTATCTGTCCTCGCTCAGCAAGTCAAATGGTGAGGACAGGGAGTGCTCCTCCAGTGAATGTTGAGCCATGCTTCCTTTTAGATATGATGAGGGCATGGTTTTTGTGGTCTTCAGGGGTGCAACCAAGGTCATGGTCTTCACCAAGGATGCAAACAAGGCCATGGTCTTCATCAAGGATGCAGCCAAGACCATGGTGTTCATCAAGGATGCAACCAAGGCCACCCAGAGCTGCCAGCAGGAGGTCCCACAGTACCTGGCCCCAAGAGCTCTTTGCCAGTCCCAAATACGTTGATTAGGATGTCCAGTGCCCTCTGATCAAGCAGGAGCATCTTCAAGCCCTCTGCCCAAGACCTTGGAAGCCTTAATGGGCAAGAGGCATCTCAGGGCTGGGAGTGGTGGCTGCAGCAGCAGATCCCTCAGGTTCTCAGTCTGCTCTGCTGCCAGCCCTTCAAACACTGGGAGAACCAGAACCATGTAAGGCAACAACCCACAGGTGAGTAAACAGGAATGCAACAAATAAATGGCATATCCAAATCAGTTCAGGCTGATTTTAAGACAAATAAATACCAGTTTTCTTTGCTGTGAGATGTTTTGTTTAATTTACAAGGGTCTGCCCTCAGCTGCCAGCGCTCCGGTTTCTGAGCAAAGCTACCCTGGCCGTGCTCAAATAGCAGATGTGGGTGGAAGAACAATGAATTTCCCAGGTGCTTTTGTCTCCTTTTGCTGGCAGCCTTCACCCTCTGAGCTACTCTGAGATAAAACAGTGAGGAGAAAAGGATTCAGCCCCTCCTGCTTCTCACATGGCTCTGCAAAGCAGCAGCGCAGTGCTCTGGCTTTCGTTTGCCGGTGGCAGTGGAAAGGAGCTGACAGAGCCTTGGCCTCTTCCTCTTCCTCCTCCTCCTCCTCCTGCTCTTCATCCCCAGGAGCTGGGACTTCCTGTGGTTTGGCAGGAGCTCTGTAAACACGCTCCCTAAAGTGCCTCCCCCTCGCCTGCCACCACCGCAAGCCCTTGCAAGAGAGGAAACACCGCTGCCGGGAACGTGGAAGGGGATTTCCATGAGGTCGGCCTCCTTCAGTCCTCTGCAGGGCTGGAGGATGCCAGGATTCCTCCCACCATCCCCAGATGATGCTGGAAGATGTCCCAGTCCACCCAGTGTAGGGTTGGGACAGCACCCAAACAGCATCGGGGGGGTTGCAGCTGGTTCCGTCCTGGTTTTGGAGAGCACCCCACTTGCCTTACAACATGGGGGTGAGCCCCATGTCCTCACTGGCTGTGATCCTGTCCCTGGAACAGCTGATACCCGTACAGTTTCCTGCTCTTCTTGCTGAATTTGGGGTGCCTCCCAGCGGGGTCCTGTCTCCAAACCCTTCAGTCCCCATCAAAGGATGCCAGACATGAGCAGTGCCAGCTCACAGACTTCATGGAGAGGTAAATATCTGGGCTGTTGACCATCTTGTGAGCCGAAATCCCATTTCTATTGGGTTATAGCCGCATACATCCTGCTGCACCCCAAGGTTTAGGGCCATGGCTTGAGGCAGTAAGTTATCCCTTTCCCATCCCCTCTTCCCCCTTGAGCCATCAGCACGTCTGCTGTCGGGACTATCTCCAGGTACCTGGACCATGAGACCTCCCGAGGGCCACCCCAACCTGAATCACTCGATGGTCAGACCTCAGATTTTGGGGAGGGAAAGGGCTTTTCCATGACTTTCCAACGTGGGGACCAGGGAAGGACAGGCAGTAAATGCAGTGCATGGGTGACATCTAATGTCATTTTGGGGTAACACAGGCTGCTTGTTCCAAGCTTAATCCTAGTAATTGCAGAGGCTTTGGTGTGAGAGGAAGGATCGAGCCCATCAGGCTCTGAAAGGGCACTTTTTTTTCCAGGGGAAAGGAGAACATTCACAACGTTTCATATCCAGCTTCGCACTGTGGAGTCAAGACACCAGGCTGCTCTGCGCCGCTGCTATCCTGCTGGGATCTGCCCCAAATTCCCCTGCCAGGGGACAAATTGCAAGGGGGAGACCATCATCCATCCTCGGTGGAGGATCAAGCTGCCCCTTCCTCCACATCTGCCCCATGTCCCCGTTCCCACAAGCCCTGAGCCTCAAAACTGCAATTAGCTAATTTTTCATCAACGCTAATCCCTCAATGCTAATTTTTCACTGGCAGAAAACACGAAACTTGTTTCTACATCAGGGGAAGCTTGTTTCATAGGAAGAGTGGGTTTGAATGGCTCGCCCATCTCCAGAACATTTTGGGGGGATAGGAAGGGAATTTCAAAGTTCTGCTTAAAAATTTTAGGTTTTGGGTCTATAAGAGACTTTGCACTTAAGACGTTCGGTCAATTTGCATTTTGAAATAAACCATTTTTAAAGCATTGAAAGGGAAAATTCAGGACTGAATACATTTTGCTTGGCAAGACCAGACCCACTTTTCAAATACTAATATTTGACATTTTGCTTTGCTTTCTGAGAATGTGTGTGTGTCTATGCACATATACAACATATGGGAGTTCTTAAAAAAAAAACTCTTGCAAAAGACGAAGGAGCTGGGAAGGAGGACTCCTCCACTACCACTCTGGAAGAGGTCCATGTTTAGGACTATTCCCATCTCCCTGCTTCGTTAGGTCCTCACAAATAGAAGCTAATCAGCAAGATTATTTCTCCCCACTTGTCTATTAGGAGAAAGCAATTAAATAAGAGCTGTGGTTCC
The DNA here is from genome assembly GCF_965140915.1 of Aythya marila. NCBI lineage: Eukaryota > Metazoa > Chordata > Aves > Anseriformes > Anatidae > Aythya > Aythya marila. The sequence continues at coordinate 153,599,846 of NC_139043.1, forward strand.
CAGTGTACACTTAACCTGACTGGGGCTATTTCTCTTTCCAACGTGAAGAAAGCCTTTAGGTCTACAGGCTCTGGGGGTGTCAGGGTCTTGGGGGATGCTGTCTCTGCCCATCTCTGGCACATCCTCCAGGAAAGGGAGGGATGAGCCTGCTCCGGGGGCACAGCTCCACATGGCCCTGCTGTTACTGGGGTGATCTAGCAGGGTAGTTTTGAAGGAAAAGGTTAGACAAATCAAAGGATGGAGACAGACAGCTCAGCCTTGGCCCTTTATCAACCCAAAATAAGGAGAATAATAGAGTATTTGGCTCATCCCTAACGTGTCATGCTGTGTGGGGGCCGGACCCTCTGCTTTCCCGGAGTGCCAAATTAATTTGCTGCTGTTTATATTTGCAGAAACTGTTTCAGAGCCTTGGGGAGCCACTTACAGCCCCATCAGTGGCTTACCGAACCCAGGAAAACACAAGCCATTAGGACCAAAGCAAACCCCAACTGTTCCTCTCCTGCCTAATGATAGCAATTAGCGCTTGATGACACTCTGCAAACATTAGTTAATTATTCCTCAGAGCTTCCTCTGGGAGGAGAGAGGTTATTTTTAGCATGTTTTACAAGGAGGGAAACTGAGGCAGGAGACATGAGGAAGGCATGGAGATGGGGAAAGAGGCCAGCACTGTGGCTGCAATCTTGAACATGCCCCCTGCTACTCTGTTTGCCCTAAGTGCATCAAAACACATATTTCCTAATGCCAGAAGGCTTGTTTGGATAGGAAACAGCATTTTATTTTTATTTATTTATTTTATTGTTTTCAAAAAGGGGCATTTGCCTTAACCCACCAAGCAAAACATTTTTTTTTTTTTTTTACCTCCAAACTGGCCATTTTTGGAGAACGAAAATCAAGGATATTTTTGGCTTTCCTGTTTCTGCTTCTTCCTGCTCTCTCTCTCACTCCGCCTTTTCAGGGCAAAACTGAAAAAACTGAGAAAAGCAGAAAACTTAAGATGTCAAAATGCATGCCCAAAAAGAAAGGAGGGCTAAAATCCCTTTGTGTGTAGAAATTAGTTAGGAAACTTCTCAACTCCTCCCTGATGGTGTTTAAGCAGCTCCAGTATTTTACATGGCATGATTATTATATTTTTTTTTCTTCCAAGCCAGTCATTTATTACACTAATTCTTTTTTATCTATTTATTTTTTAATTTAATTTAATTTTATTTTATTTTTCACTGGAGGTTTACTGTCTTGTGAAATCCCTTAGTTGCTGGAGAGGACAGATATTCGGTAGGTTTGTCTAGGTAGGTGAAAGGAATATATATAAGCCTGCTTCATAAAGATGCCAGGCACAACACTGGTGTCAAGTCATGTAACTTTATTGTTAGTTTTGCAATATTTGAGGTTTTCCCTGATATATCTAGCTCCTGGGACCCTCTAACATATGATATTCTCAGGTTTCATGATCAAAAAGTGAATGCTGGCTGGGAAACACAAGCTGGGAATACAGCCGAAGGATGCCAAGGTTGTTGCTGCTGCTGCTGTTGTTATTATTATTCATAAATGTCAAAGTCTCTTGCGGGTTTTGAAGCCAGGCATTTGAGTTTTAAGGGCTGACTCAGGATTTTTCAGTGTCTGGAATTGGCTGCAAGTGCCTCTGAGTGCCAGCCACCCCAGTGGGAGCCGTCAGCACAGCTTGCTCCGATGTATAGCGTGGGTACTACTTTCTATCAGTTCATTTCTTCATTTCTTCAGCTGTAGGCTGATAAATAGGACATTGCTGAGCCTTAATAAACTATCTGAAGCCAAGGGTTCATATAATCAGCTGCAAAATTTCCACTGACCTTGGTTAGCTTACAAAACACTTAAATAAGAGTATGCCTTATTTCAAAAAAAAAAAAGAAAAAAAAAAAAGTAACAGATTTTCTATTATGAGTTTGTTTTGTATAAGTTTGTCATAAGATTAGCAGGTTACAGCATTTTGCTGAAATTATTATACGTGTGACACCCCCCCTCAGGCAAATATGCTTAGGATTCAGCACAGATATATCTGAAAATGTGCCTCTCTCCTTTCTGTGATCTCCGTATCTCTGGTGCATAGCTATCAGCCCAAACCCTTCAATCAAACATCTGCCTCCACCAGGAAAATCAAGGCCAAGCAGGGAGCCAACTGTTTAATTTTCTTTCCAAGTGACCCATCTCTTTCCAGTGTGCTCTGAAAAATCCCTCAGATTTGAAGGCCTCTGGGGTGCATTCCCAGATTGTGATCTAAATCCCGAATCTTTGAAGATTTGACCCCGTGGGGTGTTGGGAGAGCCCCGTTAGCATGGATCAGACCCCAGGGGAAGGCTGTGAAGACGCAGAGCTCTCCCCATGGAAAGCAGACACATCTCTGGCTTCTCAAGAGATGGTTCTTCCCCTGTATTGAAAACATCCCATCTCCCTTGCTCCTTTTACTTCCCTGTAGAGTTTCCAGCTGGATTTGGGATTATTTTTGCCAGGGCTTGCCTGGGAAGCAGCTGTGACCTGAGCCATCAGCCACCACCACCACCTTCCTTCTCCCAGGGCTAAACTCCAGGGGGGACATGGGGAAAATATTACTTTTCTGCCTCGATCATTGCTGTCATTTATTTATTCATTTATTTTATGGTGAATAAAGGTTATAAGTATCCATAAATAATGTCATTATTTATGTGGACAACTACATCTGTACGAAATTTAACCATTTGAGGGCTTGCACAGGAATTCAGTTGTGCCACCCTCTGCACCGTGATGCTCTTTACCTCCAAGAAACTTCATTTCTCCCCTAGAAAATATCCCCTAGGAAATCTCCCCTAGAAACTGTGTTAATCTCACAAAAGCTCTTCACATTTCCATAAAGGAGGAGAAGAACACCCTCTTTCTGGGTGATTTGGGCTTCTTGCCATTTACTGCTTTTCTTAGATCTATAATGAGACTGGTGCTGGCTCTAGCACAATCTGCTGCTGAAGGTGCCCACCAGAAACTGCACTCATTCAGGAGTTTGTGAACAGAAAATGCTAAATCTGAGCACCCCTGAATGTTTGCAACTAAATCTGAATTTTTGTCTAAAGCCTTGGAAATGCTTTCATACAGAGTTTATCTCATACCCCAGCTGAGCCTCCCTTTACAGGACAAACCATTTCCAAGATGAATTCCAGCAAAAGGATCATGCTTTTAGATCAGAAGATGACTTTGAACATTTGAATCTACCCTTGGGAAGGACCCAAGGAGGCCAGGTTTTGAGCATGTGCCAACTGGTTGCCACCAGGTTTGGTAGAGGTTGGTTGGCACAACACAGCTTGGTAAATACTCCAGCTCCTTTCTTGACCAGATATGGGATTAAACCTTGCATTGAGGAGGATTTGAATTGTTATCTGAGGGATGATAGCCAGTTCTCCAACCCTCTCCAACACTCAAAGATCCCATTAATGGAGTTGTGTTGAGGGAGGAACGAATTGTGATAACTCAGTTATCTGCTTATCAGGTTTCTTCAAGCTCATTTCCTTCCAACCTCTAACTGGAGAGAAGCTAAATTGCTATTTGAAATGTTTTGTGAAGCTATTTTGCAATTCAGTGCCTTTTTTTTTTTTTTTTTTTTTTTTTTTTTATTCTTCCTTCACTGTCCTAATTGCATTCCCATTTTGACTGCTTCATGTTTATAGATAATTTAATCAAGATGACTTGATAGTTTATGGATTTGAGCTCTTCTTTGTTCATCTTTTTGAAGAATAACGACTGAAATAGCTGTTTTTCTTACTGCAGAAGCAACCTGTCTGTATGTCTCTTTAGGTGGAATGGCCTTTATTGCTTTTATTTATTTGTCATACCTATTTGGGTTTAGAGGTAATCCTTATACACAATCTATCCAATTCTTCCTCCACTATTTATTAATTTTATCAATAGGTTTCTCAACAGAAGCTGAAAGTAGATCAGAATTCCCTGGGGCATTTTTTTTTTATTAACTCTCAGAAATAAGAGCCAGGCCCTTGATATAGAAATCCAGGCATCTTGTTATTGATAAGGATACCTCTCAAAGGAATAATTTCCTTAGTTATTTCAGGTGCAAGGTGACCCTAGCAAGTAAAGGTAAGGGTAAAGGTAAAGGAAAGGGGAAGCGGAAAGGGAAAGGGAAAGGGAAAGGGAAAGGGAAAGGGAAAGGGAAAGGGAAAGGGAAAGGGAAAGGGAAAGGGAAAGGGAAAGTCATCAACTCATTTCTTCAGTCTCTCTCATAACCTATGCAGCTGAGATCTGCTCCTTTCTGCACTTGCAAAGGAGATTGAAGGATTGAGATAATTAAGTGGTGGTAGGCATAGGGTAGCAAGTCAGGGCTTTGGCTACCAGCTGTGAATGCCAGTGCTTAATTTCCAGTCTTATTTCTGGAGCGAGTCTGCAAACTGCTTTTTGCCTCCATATTTTGGAGGTGCAGCAGGGAGTGATTTCAGCTTGTTGCTGGAGAGTTGTGCAGACTTTACATGGAGCTGAACCACAGCCCGGGGTTATCCTTGCCTGGCTGCAGGAGGAGCAAGATCAGCAGCAGAGCAGGTTCGGGGATACAGCGGTTCCAGCTTGGAACAGGGACAAACTTTCACAAGCGAGCCCTGGCTTCGTGCCCAGCTGCGAGGCAGGGCGGACGTCAGCAGATTTGGTTCAGGGAGGAAGGTCGTGTGAAACTTCATCTCGGGTCTGCCCGCCCTTGTACTCGCTGCTGCTTGTGGCTGGACTCAAGGAGTTGGAGCTTTGCCCATGTGGTGCCTGGGATTTACCTCGTGGGCTCCCTGCTCCTGCAGCAAGACCTGTGGATTGAGGGGTTTTACCATCACTTACCCCACTGAAAACGGGGTGACCCATTCTTAGCGTTCACCCTTTGATGGATACCTCTGGGCTGCATGTGTAAATGGGTGCCTGGTGTGTTGTTTCGTGCTACCACTCATTTTCTAAAGCCTGTTTTCTAAACCAGAGAGTTTTGCTTCTAGCCCAAAAGCCACAGGTTTCTTCGCCTTGTTAAAGTGTGGAGTTGCTTATGGTTTGGAGTGTTTATGGGATGAGGAAAGGCACAGTGCTTGCACATTGGGTTCAATGAGCAGCTAAAGGGATGCTTGCTGGGGGTGCTCTGTGGTTGCCAAACTCTCTGGACGCGTACAAGAGGAGAGGCATGGGAGGAGATGTGTGCAGACATCCACCATCCCTGGGTAGATTCTGGATGCCCAGCAATATGGACTCCTGTCCTTCTCTGAGATAAAGGTGGGAAGCTGAGAAGAGACATCTCTTTCCACTGTGATAATTAATTTTGTGCTTTATTAGCTTGCTACCCCCGGTTTGTTGCACAGTAAAAGGGAGCATATTCTCCTTTTCTTCCTTTAACTAGCCAAATTAGCTTTATTTACCAGCTAAACCTATAAATGAAAACATAAACTGTCTTTAATACAGATTTACCTCCAGTAGTAGATCTGTGATCCAATAAAAGATATACAAAAATACAGAATAATAAAGCTACCTTTGGAGGGGCTGAAGCTGCATGATGGTATTCAAGAAAATTAAGCTCAGTTGTGCTATAAAAGTGCATGGGAGAACCAAATTTATGCAGGATGGCACTGCCCAGAGACCTTGTGCTGTCATGTGTCCAGTCCAGCCACATCTGGGAAGGGGTAAGGAGTAAGAGGGGAGACCCTGGTACATGGTGCTCAGGCTTGGCAGAGAGGCTGCTCCTTCAAAATGTTCTGCAAGGGGTTAAAATGGCAGCAAACAAAATAAGGCATTTCCCAGCAGTGATGGAGATGAGGGTGCTGGAAGTAGTGCCCAAACCCACACGCTGGCCAGGGAAAGGTATTTAGGAAAGAATACCAGTGGTGTGTCCCTGTCTCCCCTTCCTCTCCTGTGTAGTGACTTTTTTGTGGTTGACTGATGCACGATGTGGCAGATCCCATGGCTGTGGCTCTCCAGCACTGAGTGGGGAGAGAGGAAACCTGAAGGGATAGGCAGGAGAATTGGAGTTTTTCTTCATGGACAAGTCGTGGTGGCCATGGACAACGAGCAGCCATGCAACTGCAGCAGGAGAAAGCTTCCTCCAGCAAGCCCAAATCTGGGGAAAAAAATACTTTCTTAATGTGTCATGGGGCCATAATAGCCTCAAGGAAATCAGGGTTTGATGTCCATGCAGGGATCGAAGCTAAGATGCTCCAACTGGAAGAGCCTATACAACAAATATCAACTGACCTGCTCCCGGAGGCTTTGCTGCTTCTTCCCAGCTACTGTTCAGGAATAACTCAATGGTCAATTTGTGTATTTAATCACAAGTTTTCCCTGCAAGACACACTGGGTTTCCTATAATGGAGTCTGTGGCTGTGACTTGTGTGACCCCCAGCACAGAGAGGATGACTCGGAGAGATGGGGAGGAAGGTTTTAGTATCAGACCACCCTGAATGTGGTCAGACAGAAGTGTTTCTGGTCCTCAACTTCTGCTTCTCCTCACATCCCAGTTTGAGCCCACAGCTCTTCGGGTATCAGGAGTCCTATGGCGTGTCTTGCAGCAGGTGGAATTTAAATAGCACTTTGCTCATGGCCAAAAGTGCACGCTGGCAAAAGTGTTCCGCCACCGAAGCAACAAATTGTCATCCGTAAAAGAGCAATCCTCAGAGGTGACCTCCACAGCCCTGGCACTGGCCCATGGTAATCTGCTTAAACGCAGCATTTTCACTTGACTTTATAGGGTCCTAGTAAATCATTAGCTGGGGGAGGTGGGGATCAGAGGTGGGAGGGAAGAGGAGTGGATTTAGATTTGCTGAAGCAGTGCTTTTTGCAAATTTGAAAATTCAGATCTCTGGGCTCTGTGCCCCTGCTGAGACGTTTTGGATGAGGCCGTAACTGCTTTTGTTCTTCTTGCTTGGAAATTTCATATACACCATTCTCTTCTGGGCCCCAAAGGCTGCAAGGCACTTAGAGAAACTGCTGGCTCTGAACTCCTACAGCTCTACCTCCTGCTCTGTCTGAGCTCTCAACAGTTTCTTTCATTGCCTCAATTTCCATCTGTGTGTGATGGAGATACTGATCCTGTTCTGACCATATTTTGCTGTTATTAAAGTGGATTTTGAAATGACCTCAGCCATGGAATTGTTCATTTTGCCTATGTTGTATGACAACGTGATTTCCAGAGGAAGGGGTTAATTCACGTGCGAGCACAGCAGCAAAGCTGTTCAAAAAACAGTTCAAAACTGTTCAAAAGACAGTTCCAGGAACGGTATTGTCCTGGTATGGAGAATTCAACAGAATGAGGTCTTTTGATTTTAAGATTTATTTATTATTTATTTTGTTTTGTTTTTCATGCCCATAAGCCCGTACTCCTTCAAAGGTCACCTTAACCTTCAACATAACACCCAGGTGGGACTGGAAAGACCTTGTGTTTGGGTCACCAATGGCCATTTGATGCTGAGTGTGCAAAACACATGCTTTTACTTTCTGAGATAGAAGAGGAACACCATTTTTATAGTCTGACTTCTCCCCTGCTGTATTATGAGGCCACGCTCAGCATCCCGAGCTGTTTTGTGAAACAAAGGAATTGGGAATGATTATTTCAGCTGTGTGCTGGATACCAGCTTGCCCTTCTACATCCCTGGGTCCTGGGATGCCACCACAGATATCCATCTCTATCTTGCTCTGCATTTTTTTTCTGCCAGTTCAGAGTCCTCAATACTGCCAAAGGATCAGAGGAGTACAGTTTTAAGCTTTTAATTATTTATTTATTTGCTGCTGGTGAAAACGGAGTAAAGGCTTTGCTTTAATTTGTCAGTGAAGACATGCTGGTACTTCAGGTAATAATTTTTCCACTGTTTTAGAGGTAAGGGTGAAGGAAAAAATGGTATGTGGAGATGTGCAATCAACTCACAAACCATTTTTTTTGCCATTTCTTTCTTCCATACTATATATGAGAGATATATAACTCATTAATATCCATGTTTTTCTCTACAAGAATCAGCTCAGCCCCATCCTCTTTGTGATCTGTTCCTCAAAACCTTCATTAGAATCCCTTTTCATAGTTCTTGAACAGTGAGATGTTTAATTAATGTTTTTATTTTTTTTTTCAGCTTATATGACACAAAACTGCACATGAGATTGCAGTATACAGTGGTTAAGACCTCTCCTTAGCCCTGCTTAATTCCTCACACACCTATGGATTTATTTGGCTGTGGCAGGTATTTCTGAACTCAAAATCCATTGCAGAGCTGGTGCTTTTCAGGCCACAACTCCTTGGCTATAGAGTTGTCCCCAGTCCCTGTGTCTTTGTCCTTCACAGTGGAAGTAAACAGCTATTTTGGAAAAAAAAAATCAAAAATACCAAAAATAGGCCCTTGGCCCCTTCCTGAAACTAAAGGAATGGATGAAGCTGGAGGCAGGAGGTGGAAATACAGCCAGTCTGGGAGAAAGCTGCTCTGCCTTCATGCTAAAGACACCTCTTCTGGCAGAAAATTCACAGAGCTGCCCCAGAGTGCCTGATGTGCAGAAACGAGCATGAGCAGCAGCTCTGCACCACTGTTTTATACTTGAAGGACCATTAATAAAATAACCACCATAGCAAGAGTCCCCAGTCATTGTGCCTCAGGTGTGGAGTGTGACAGGGTTTAATCGCTGTGCACCTGATGGGTTCTGTGTGGTGCTACTGTCACAGTGAGAAGATAATTATAAATGTAGAAGGAAATTATTTTTAATAGGTCTTACAACATTCAGGATTTATACAAATGTGTTTTCAGGCAGCTGTAGTAGAGACAAGGAGCCTGAGGCCAGGCACGTGCAGGTCTGATGATAGGAAATGGGAAGGAAATGCCCATGAGGAGGAGGTGAACAAGGCTGGGCTACGTTAATTTGAAGTGGCCTTAAAAGATTTCATACCACAACTTTGTCATTCTCACCAAAAGAAATGGGCAAGGATGTGTAAAAGTCACTTCAGAAATGTTGGCACTCAAACTGTTTTAGACAATTCTGTAGATAGTGGAGAATCCATCTTTAGTTGATCGATGGAGGTGCCACCTCTGCTTGGGGAGGAGAAGGGACAGAAGCTATCTGAGATATTTCTACTGATAAGGGAGTTTTTTTATTCAGCTAAACCATAACTCAATCTGACACCATAGCTTCCTGTAACTGTACTGGTTCAAGTCTATCTTCAAATAAATTCATGCTTTCTGCTTTACCCTTATCAAGCTAATTCATGTCTTGTGCCTTATCTAAGTGTGGGGGTTTCCTTTGAACGGGCTATTGGTACTTTATTGATTATCTGGTAAATAGGAAAGATACCACATCATTCTGCTTTTCTTCCAGAAGCACAGATCCTTCAACCACTCCACATTATCATGCAGATATAGGAGGTGTAAAGGTCCCACTTCTGTCCTGTGGAGGGCAGTGGTGCTTGTTTCCATCATTCAATTACACACCCGCAACTTCATTAAGAACATGCAGCCCTCTTCAAAATGCAGGGTTGGAACCCCGCTTAATCATTTCAGAAAGATTCATTTTTAGAGGGTGATACAAATTCTATTTAAATTAGAAATCACATCCACTTTTCATGCCTGAGGATTCCTAATAAGAACAATGAGAGCTCCCAGGCACAAATAAGGGTGCGAGTGAATTTCTCATCATGAAATTACCACTGAGGTTATTATTGACTTGCTTTTGTTTTTTCTGATCATTAATGTTGTTCTGCTTTTCTGGATGGCTTATTGGCAAGGAGTGCAGTTAACATCCCATGCAGCAAACGCGTCTGAGAGGCAATATAAATGTAAAATGAGTTAAGCGAGGTGCTATTATTTAAGGCGGACTTGCCAGCTTAAAATGTCAGGTAGGAGTTTTGCTCAGAGAAAAGAAACAATAACTGACCCAAAAGGATGGATTTGTTTACCCACTGCATTATACTTCATGAGGTTGCTCACGTTGACATTGGATATGATTGCTTTTTGGGATTGTTTTCTCTTAATTTTTTGATAGTGCAGGTGACAGCACAAAGGATTCATTTGCCAAGCACAAATCCCCAGAGCCATTTGAAACGCCCAACAGCATCCAGAAATCTCTGTGGGGCAGGCAGAAATAGTCTTCTGAGTAACCTGCTGTTTTCTGGATCTGTAACTCAAAGGTTTCTGCTTCAGGGTACCTCACCCTCTGGATGAAGCTGGCACTATTCACACACAGTAGTATGTGGTTGTCATAGGCTCCTACTGCCATTTGTCACAGCCCTGGCACCCTAAAAATTGGCATGGGGCTGGTAGACAGAGCAGAGGCCATAGAGGAGAGCTATGCCCATCTGAAGCCATAATTATGGCCAAGTAGGATTGTGTAGGGTGTCTAAAATGGCACTAAAGACCTCTGTAAAAGCAATTGCTTGCTGCCCACGGTGTACCATAAAGGTAGCTCGGACACTAGCACACAGTTAGGTCCAATAACTACCTAAACCTGAGTGTTGAGATGTCAGATGACTGGGAAGGCTCTCTTTTTAAATTATTACTATTATTATTAATTTTTAATTCCAACCTGATCCAAAAACAGATGGGTTTTGGGTCTGCTCACATCAAGGCTCTGCTCACATAGCCAGCTCAGCATGTTTGTGGGCCCGGCCTCAACCACAGTTTCCATCGCTTATGAGAAGGCCGAGATACAAACGGTCTGATGAGGGTGGAAGAACATGAGAAGTCCAAGAGCCTGTTCATGCAGCGTGAACAGATGGAGAATGAGAAGGTATCTGAGCATGGCTTTCTGTAACCATGATGGGACTGCTCTAAAATTGGGCCACCTGCAGTCTGACTACCTCCAGAGTAGGCTTGCCAACATCATGTCCATGGTCAAACCTTCTCTTCATCTTGCACTATATAAACTCCTCTGGACCTTAGTATCAGGGCTGTAAAAAGGCTTTAAACATCTCCCAGTTCCATCACTGGGTAAATCTGCAGCAGAACTGGAGCTTGCAAGTGGAACTGTGTGGGAGGCTGGAGTGAGAAAGCTTTTGTCATAAAACAAATAGGTGACACTTCCAGGCTTTAGCTACCCATTAGTTTAAAGCATTAGGTGATAACTGTAGCTCAAAAGGCGTCACCATTAAGGAAGGCCTCATTAATCATTTGTCCTGCCAGTGCTAAGCACCTACACCATCTATCCATACCCAGGACAGACTGGGGTGGCAGTTTGGCCACCATTCACAGCAATTTGATACAAAAGAGAAAAGCACATTTATCTCAGTTAGCAACAATGAGATGTAAATTCGAGGAATTCTCCTCTCTCTCCCCACTCACAGACACTTGAGTGTTTTTCCCCCAATTACTTGCAAATACAAGCCTATGCAATTAAGAAGCAGAGCTGAAAATAATCCCCTCCTCTCGTTAAACTCTCCCTTGGATCTTTCTGTGTGGTATCAGAGATAATCGAAGACCTTTCTTCTTGCTGGGTCAGCAGTGTTAACCTTGTGTTACAGAGGCAGATCTGAAGGATGTGGAGAGATGAAGCAAATTCCTCGGAGCTGTAGAGGAAATGAGCGGTGGCACGAAGACCTGAACTTGCTCCTCAGAGGGCTGGCATTGCGTGTTAAATCCTCAGAAGGAGTTTTGTTTCCTTGACAATTTGCAAAGTGCTTCTCTGCATGGACAAATGGAAATTCCTGGAGCTGGCAGGGACACAGAGATTTCCCCTGTTTCTTCTTGAATGAAAGGAAAATCAGTGTCAGTGGTATAGGTTATGTAGTGATGTTGTGCTAAGTCCTACCCACTTGTTACATATATCAGGGCAGAGTTTCCTGCTCACTGAACATACAATAGCCAGGAATGCCATGCAAATGAGACCAGCATGCTTGCCTAGCCCTGTCTAACCCTCTCTGACTATACCTGAAAAAATCCACACAGATACCTCTCTGATCTGCCAGTTCTTTTTAAACCCTTAGCTCTCTGGTTGAAAAAAGTTCAAATCATGGTGCAGAGTGCTCTGGCCTTTGCTATTATACATGTATGATGGATGTCTACATCCCCTGAGTACATCCCACTTTTTCCTAAGAGCCCCAGCTGGAAGAAGACTCCAGCCCATAGGTGCCCTCCATCATTCAAGGGTACAAACCTTCCTGCTCCTCCTAGCAGCCTACCGGGCACTCCATATGGCTCTGGGTTGAAAAATGTAGGTATTTTATATGTCTAGAGAGCTGGAGCAGCTCCAGAAGAAGTCCATGGACAGGATATGGCACAGAATGACATCAGGGGTGCATTCCCTGAGGTACTTGACAGGTCCCAGCTGCCTCCTGTTGGTCTTGTTCATCTTTTATCCTTATCTTCCTCTTCCTCTGAAATCCTGGTGGTTGGCACTGCTGCAGGATCAGGGACATAACATAACAGCCATTTCTGGACTATGTGGGCAGAAGATGATGCCTGGGAGCTGCAGGTTGCCCGTGCCCGATCTAACAATGCCTGCAAACAGCTATTGTCTGCAAGGGCACACACCAGCAAATCCCTTTTTCTATTTGCGGCTCCCTGGGTCCTGACCATGTGTTTCAAAGTCACTTTCCCAGACTAGGTTAACAAATGTGAGAAGCCAACTGTTCTGCTGGCAGAATGGGAGGAAAAGCATGACAACACCTCCTTCCCACTTCCTCAGCATTCAGTGCAAGACCAGGTGTGGGTACAGTGTTAAAATTCTGTGGGAATACATCTGCAACTTAGCACGAATTATTACCCACTTGTTGTATCAGCTAACAAAGGGGAGAGAGGCTCCCTCTAGCCAGTTTTAGCATACACCTGGCCTCTCTGCTTTTGTTTTCCAAGTAGCCAGCTCCCTTGCCACTTCTGTGTGTGCAATTAAAGACGAAAAGAGCATCCTGGGTTCCCTGGCGTGGATGGATGCAGAAAAGCTATGGCAAGGCAGGGTGTTCTTGGAGACGGAGTTTTTCTTGGACGTCAGCCCAGGACTTTTTGGAACAGGAGCCAGTTTTTCTGAAAGGTTCATGAACTCTCGAGGACTGGGCCCAGATTTCCTCTGTCAAAGCTTCACGCAGCTCTACCAGGGCAGACTGAGCATAGCATAGTAATTAGCCCAGGAGAAATTTTGGCCCTGCAGAGTTCAGCTTTGCTGTGTTGGTCCATCCTTGGTGCAGGTGAGATGGGACAGCAGCGCATGGAGAGGGGCTGCAGCTGGGAATGGTGCTCTACAGCGGTACTCTGTTGAGTGGGAGTAATATATTTGAAGTACAAGACTTTCCAAATCTGGGGATTTCATCATGCTTTCCCCTGTGTTTTCTTAAGCATTTGCAGCCATCCTTTCCTTGCTTTCTCCTTGTCCTTCATTACTTATGCCCACTGCTCTGTACAGGGAACTGGCTGTTTTATTGCAAAATATCCTGTGAGCAAGTTGATGTTTATGCATCAGGAACTAGGACTGTGGAGGTGACTGGGAAGCTGAGATATATGATGGTAGAGAATATCCAATGAGACCTGCGTCCAAAGGTCTCTGTGTAACACTCTTGACATTCATAGGGCTGTTCCAGGAGGACTTGAAAGGATGAAGAGCAATCAAATTGTGTAGAATCACATTTTTATTCGCTTCTCTACTTTTAGCTGAAAGCACAGCTTTATTATTGTTTCTGCTATGGTGCCCTCACCACTATTCAGGTTGCAATCCTCAGTGTACAGCTACATTGCTTGTGAACTTTCAAGTTTAACCCAAAACCAACATTAATTGCACAGAGACTCTCAAGACCCTCAAGCTATGGTAGGATCCCAAGGGCCAACCCAGGGATCCTACCATGACCTAATGTTCCATCACCAATATCCTTTGAGATATCCATGGAGAAGTCCCTCATGGCCAAGGATAGAGGGATTACCAGCCAGGATCAGCTAATTATTCTTGACAGTCACTAAGCACACATGCCTTGAGATGCTACAGGTAGTCCTACCACCAAGGGACGATCTGCCAGCGAGGAGGCATTCCTCCTGACCTCTATTAGTTGGAGGTTACCACTTGCCTCGAAGCACGAGCATTTCTCAGCACTGACAAAACTCTAGAGACTCCGCTTTAAATCATAAATAACAGAAGCCTGGATTTTCTTGTTTCTCATGTAGAATGGGTTTTCAAAATGCCTGAGGCACACTGGTATATTCGCAGATCTGTAACATGCTCGATTGCAGGTGAATCTGTAATGGCTGTAGTTGTACAAGCTTTGTGGGGTTTGGACATCACAGCCAAAAGGCTTGTACATCAGACTTGTATTACCACTTCCCAGCGTATATTTATATTTGGATTTCTAAGGTATTTTTTTTTTTCCATGCTCTGTTAATTGTCAGATGGGGGAAATTAAGTCACACCATGTTATTACAGGGGAGTAATAACCCTACTGTTTTGTTTCCGTCACGAATAATATATGTTATAGTTTAGGCACACGCTGAAGTTCTTTGCCAAATTATGTCTTTTCTGAGAGGAGAAAGTGCAGTTTTCTGCACTTTTGCTGTAATATGCCTTCTTGCTGGTAATACTGTTTTGACAAATGCGCCTTTCTGCTTTCACTGATTTGATGGATATTATTCTTGAGTTCTCACTGTGTTGGTAGAAATTACTCATTCTGGTAATGATTTTGATAAGCTTATCAAGGATTTTTCTTCCAATAGAGTTACATTTTTAGGCAACTTTATATGATCTGTTGTCCTAAGTTCCCTGGACCCCTGCCTTACTAAAGGGCAGTAGAGTTTAAGCAATAATTTATATTGAGGGTAGAGGTAGCTGCTGCACAGCCAACAGTAAGTATTAATACTGCCATCACAGCCTTCTTTTTCTACTCAGGAATAAAAAGATTTTTCTTAAGTACCTTATACCTTTCTATGTTAACTCTGTGTTAATCATGAAAGTCATTATATTTTGAACACATGACTCAATGCCTTGCGAGGCTTGTGCCTTAATGAAAGAGCCTTTTTTAAAAAAAAAAAAAAAGCCAAAAAAAAAAAAAAAAGGTGCCTTTGGGAGAGATAGCTTTTTCATTTAAATTAGGATTATCCTGTTGTTTGACAGATTCCATTAAGACCATCTACTCAACCCAATCGCAGACCTTCATAAGAATGTGAAATCTTATTAATAAGGCATGGTTCTGTTTTCCTGACTCAACCAAAGGGATATAATTAAGTGAACATCAAAACTTGCTTTAAGAGTGCTGTCTAATAATGTAGCCTATTTTGCTTTTACAGGCTCAGCTGATTCCATTCTCCTGTTGCTCAACAGTTCAGTGTAAATGTTAGCATCTGAATTTAAAACAAAACTGTCAGTAGTTTTCCCAGCCACTTACATATTTTCTGTCTGCTATCTGATGCCAGCTTACATGTTTGTTCCAGGGAGATACTTAGCACTAGAAACTCCAGATATTGACAACATCGTAAGGGACTGCGTTCCTGGGAAGGGATTGGAATAATTTGGATACACAGTGAAGTCAGGCTTTTCCTGGCAGGCTCTATAACATCCTTTCCAGGGTATTATAGCCTGCTCCAGCATGTCCCTGATCATGTGGATAACCTGTCCACTATCCCTCTTGGATATATTCCTATATTTGTGCTTCAGACAGAGCTTTCAGCCAACACTTTCTGTGTGTGTAGAAGCATATTCCATGCAGGACAGCAACCTCTCTTTTTCTAATTGTATTTTTTGAGTCATGTATAATTTTTTGCCAGTCTGTCTTCAGGTGGGGAAAACAGTTTGGTGTCTAAAACAAGCCCTGGGGTCAGTAATGTTTACAACAACAGTGTCAGCCAAGGGCTTCCAAGAGGAGGATGAGATGAGTCAGGTGCCTGCATTACCATGAGACATCCCAGTGACTGATGGTGAGGAGGAAGTTAAAGGAAGCCGTTTCCCTTCCTTTCAAAGCCAAAGTGAACAAATTGAATAAAATCAGCCACAGTCTTCTTTTTCCTATGATGGTTTTTAATGGGAGGAAATTGCTCCATTTCTGATGGTTTGGAGGAATTTTAGCAGCCT
This sequence comes from Aythya marila, assembly GCF_965140915.1. NCBI lineage: Eukaryota > Metazoa > Chordata > Aves > Anseriformes > Anatidae > Aythya > Aythya marila. Next base: position 153,615,809 of record NC_139043.1, read on the forward strand.
GTGCCTTTGGTTCTGTTTTTTTATCACCCCAGAGGAAGTTTCTGGTCTGTCGCACAGCAAAGCTGTTCATCAACACTCCAGTGAAAGCACCATGAAATCCCTCTAGTTACATCTGAAATGAAGACCGAAACCCACTTGGATAGGTGATAAACCCAAGACAGGTACGTAGGTGGCAAGGTGCTTGGCACTGGTGGCTGCAGTGCCAGCGTTGTCCCCATCCTCCCACTGCTGCACCTTCAGTTCTGGAAAACTCAGGGAAAGCATGGGAAAAAAGGGAGGGAAACATCTTCACTGCAGTGAATCTGTAGGAGAGTTTCATTATGGCTTTTGAAGAACCATCCTTCCAAGTTTATTTTATATATATATATATATTTATTTCCTCCAAAGCAAGTATTTGGGAAGTGATAACCCTGGTCTCCACTGATCCCTTGTACCCTGTGGATGCCTCTGCCCCTTTGTTCCCATCAGGGAGGCTCTGCTCTGGCAAGACTTGTCATATGCATGAGGGAAACTATCATTTCTGGGGGGGGGGGGGGTCTCTCTGTAGAAGGGCTTTCTGTGATTTAAAAGGTTTGAGAGGTTTTCTTGCTGAGCAGGAGAGGGCAGCAAAACATAGAGAGAGAGAGAGAGAGAGAGAGAGAGGAAGGAGATCCCCTTACAGAGCTTGCAGGAGTGTGTTTAGCAGTTTCAGAAGGGGTCCACTGGCATGGAGTGGATTCAGCAGCTGTCCAGTGCTGCACATGGGGATGCTCCTGCAGCCTGGCCAAAGCTGCTGGGGTGGACAGTTTGCTAAAAATCAAGCTCAGAGCAGTTCCAGGCAAAAAGATGATTTACAGCAGGCTGAAGAGGGAGTCTCTGTCCTCCTTGAGGGGTTTTCAGAGATGGAGAAACCTCAATGTCCTGCAGACACTGATGCCTGAGAAGCAGCTGTCTCAGAAAAATAACAATATTGCCAATTAGAGATGTGAATAATGGGCCTTAGACAAAGAGGTACCTTTTTCTTGCCCCGTGACATGTAGCCAAAAGCTTACAAACCGCTGATAAAGGGGGAAAGATAAGGCTGAAAGTTTTGACAAAATAGACAGAGATCTTGGCAACAGTGGGAACAAACAGAGCCCGTATAACAATTGGGATGGAGCAAACAAGGAGTGTTGAGGAATGCAGTTACTGTGGCAACCTGGTAATAATAGATAACAGCAGCACAGAGGTGGAAATAAAAGTGAGAACAAGGAAAGCATCTAGAAATATGAATATGTTAGTCAAAATCCGGAGTAATAAAAAACTTGCCAGAGCATTAAAGCTGAAGCTATGCCATGGCATCATTATGGTGCTGGTGTTTTATTTGGCAGGAGAATGGCCAGAGATAGCCACTCCTGATTAAAACTGCAGAGCTTTCATGTACAAGGTATATGAAGGCTATTAAGAGTTAAGTGGAGAGAAATGGTTATAAATGTGAAAGCACAAGACAGATCGAGATGTATACCAGAGCATCCTGAAATCGCATTGCTGAGTTTTGTTGCATTGAGAGAGGCGTATAAATGAAGGCAGGCATTCCCAGGGCTTCATTTGCAGGGGATATAGCATGGGACACAGGGTTATACACAGCCCTGGCTTTAGGCTTTGTATGTCAGTTGTTAGACATCCAGGTGGAGGCTTGGGCTGCTTCTCCTGACTTTCAGGAATCAGCTGTTGAAGGCAAATCTTCAACACAAGTCCTCTCCCAGTGATTAGTGATGCTACACTGTTAGTGTAGCATGTTAGTTCTGATGGTAAGTAAATTTTTCCTTCTGTGGGAAAAACTACTATTCTGAACATTGCTTCTGAGGCAAAAAGAAACTTATGTGAAATGAAAAAAAAAAAAAAAACACCAAAAAAACACATATAAAACACCAGTGATTGTACAAACATTTTGAAGTGAATTAACCAATATTATTCACAGATAATGTGAATTATATTTTCTTTCAAATTTTCAGATAGTCTGAGGAACTATTACTGTAGTAGGCAAATATATAAATACAGGATTTAAAGGATCATGGTATAAAATTGAGGTGAAATAAAAGGGTAAGAAAGTCAAAACAGATCCCCTCTATTTTACTGAAACAAAACATTCCAGCATCAAAGGGAAATGAGAAAATCAAAACCACCTCTATTTCTTCAGTTTTCCTACCTGAAGTTTCACTGAAATTTAACATGTTTAAGCACTGCATCTCTGTTTGAACAAAATGTCATTTAGTGGTGGAAAATTGTCATGAGACAACTATTCCCAACTCACTCTAAAGGTGGAACACCTGAAAAGTGGCATCCTTGTGACCAACAGAGTTGGACAAGTTTGGGAACAGAGCCATGGCAGCATTCCCAGCTCCTGGGATCAAGGATCTTCATGACCAGACTTACCCTCACTTAGCAACGAAGACAATGAAACAACAGCAGTACTCTCTGATTTATCAGGCTTGGTGGAGCTGTTTTTTGTTTGACTCACATCATCTCAATCATCTGCAAGCCTGGTCTGAAGTTTCCAACAGTTTATTTACGTATTTATTAATTTTTAAATGTAGGAATCTGCAGGACCAGAATTCATCCTGGATAGCTGGGAATAGTTGGGGTGGTTAACATTGTTTTTCTGACATACTCGTTTGATATTCAGCTAACACACTCTTCTGCAACATTTGCAAGCAGAGTGGGAAGGGCTGCCATCTCAGCAACAGTAATACATAAGTGCTATCATTATTAATAACAATCTCTATTTCTATACTGCTTGGAGGCCTCAAACAAGATTAGTGGCTCATTATGCTAAGCCCTACGTAAATACACAGGCACAGGGAGTTTTGTAAAGTAACCCTTATCTAGACCAAAAAGATGAACTAAGGGAGGGCAAGGGGAAATTTTGTTACTTCCAATTTATAGAAGGGAAAAACTTTTAGATTAGGTGTGATTATGAATAAAACTGGCTGAAAGAGATGACGCACTTTAGGGTCTTCTAGGCCAAGGTGATAAGTTATCTGGTGAAAATTTGGTGTTTTATAAAGCATTACAAGACTGTTACTTTAGGATAATGTTAACTCCCCTTCTCCCCCCCCATTAAACCTCATTACCACAAGCAGCTAGAAAACAAGCTCTTCACTGGGACATGTTCACAAGAACTTGCAGATGGGCTGGTTGTCTCAGGAGGAGGTTTCTGGGGTTCAATTCCCTTGGGATATCAGGATATCTCCAGAATGGAATCAAAGCAGTCAATGCCTCTTCTTACTGTTATGAAATAGCAAAAGAAAAAATGTTAATACAGCTAACAAAGAAGAGCTAGTGTTCAGTGTCTTCTTCCCTTTTTTTTTTTTTTTTTTTTTTTTTAACCCCTGGACAAAAAAGTCCATAATGACTTGTGTGCAATCTGCTCCAAGCATAGAAAATATGAGCCCCAAACTATGTAAACTGTTTGAAATTTCTTCTGAGGATTAGTCCCATCAATTAAGTTATTGCAGCTCCAGCCTGGGGCATAGGCAGAATCTTTTTTTTTTTTTTTTTTTTTTTCTGCAAAATGCAAAATACGCAAAAAATACCACCCAGAAAACCCACTCCAAACCCACTGTCACATTGCCACTTGTTCAACTCATGCAGTGATCCAGCTCCACCAAAAGGCTGAATTTACATGGTGACTCTCTGGAGCAAGATTTGTGTCCATGGGTGCTCCAAAAAGCCATTAGACAATCAGATGAAACGTTTAGGGGTGGAGAGCAGGAGAAACTCATTTAATTTAGAGCTGTGCAAAAATTTCTCTCTTTGGCTTTCCCTCTGCTGAGAGGATGAGAGAGGTGGATATATGTCTTGGAAAAACATCAGTTACTTAGGATTATGTTTTACATTAATATTTGGAACATTTATTTATTTATTTATTTTAAATCAGAAACAATAATTACATCCCCTCTAGTCTTCTGAGAGATGGACATATTTATTAGTTTTGACGGTGTCTTAGAGTCATTTCTGTGGTCTTTCTGGATCGAAAGTGACTCAATTCTTCTTAGCAGAACTACAGGGCTAGAGCTGAGCTGCTCCTCCTGGTGGGGAAAGAGGAGCAAGAAGAGCATGGCTCAATGGGTTGGAGATTTGTGGTGAAAGGCTCTGGTGAGCTGGACCTGCTGCCCCACCGAGCTGTGAGAGATTGGGATCTACATGTATTCTGGGGAACTGCCATAGTAGTCAATACCTTTTTTTTTCTATAGCAAAAGAGGCAGCAGAGCTGTGGCAATGTCACAGGGCAGTAGGGACACAAACCCTTGTCTGTGGTCAAGGAAAGGAGGTAGAGGAGGAAAGCAAGGGCTTGGGAGGCAGAGGGGGACAAAGCTGCCACAACCCCCATCACTCCTCTTTCCTTTGGTTACAAGCTCTCAAAAAACATGTTTTTGGTCTGTGCCCAGATAATGCAACCCCATTGTTCCCATCTTCCAAAAACATAATTTAAAAAACTCTAAGCTTTAAAGCTGTCAAAAAGTGATGGATGCTTACACAAAGAGGAATCAAGCTATGTCAGGTTGGGTTGTTCATCCCAGACCCATGACGAAGGCAAAACATTCCTGAAGCATTTATAAACTGATGGTTCTGTAAAGCAGCCCAAAAGCAGGGAGTAGGTAAATGAATTGCCTTCCTTTTGTTTTTGCAAAAGCAAGAAATTCTCTTGCTAAAAAGAGAAAGAGAAAAAAAAATAGTAGCAAAATCCAATTTTCAGTTCTGATGTTTTTTTTTCTTCAGCAGATGAGTGTTGATATTTTGTTTTCTGCTGGGCTTGGGGGATCAGTGCAGAAAGCAAAGTTAATTTAACTAACTGGGTCAAAATAGCAAGTTTATTCCTTAAAAACAACAACAACAAAAAAAAATATTCAAGCTTATGGCTACTAGCAATGGTTCATGAAGGCTTGAATTCTGGTATAGTCTCTAGAGACAAAATTTTTCTGAAGAAACAAAAAATAGCAACAGGCAAGAATTTCCTCTCTACAGAGAAACAGCACTCAATCAGTTTTAGTAGATAAAATGTTTTCTTAACTCCTATGGCATTTCACAATTGATGAACTTTTCAAAAATAGAGGTAGTTAAAATATTATCTCTTTCCCACAAGTCTTTTTGTCTTCTGGCTTTGTTACAGTTGTGACCCAAGCAGCTTAAATTTATAATCTCACCTCTCCACCATCTATGATGAGATGACTAATTAGTGTGGCTGCCACGTGTAATTGCAGTAAGGGATATCTCATACCCTCACATTGTGTTTTGATGCATTTAGCTATCATTTTGAACCAGGGATCCAAAAGAAGACAAATATTGTTATGCTACTCGATGTTTTCATTGAGCTGAATAACAGGTGTGAGTGATTTCAGGGTATCTTAGCCCTGTCTGTTAATTAAGTCCATGGGAATGATGCAGAATGCTTTTTGATCAGGTTGCCTCTTCAAAATTATTTGTGATTAGTAAAGGCCAGATGATGGCTGTATGAGTGTCTAGAAGGTATATGAAAATCAGTGCACTGGCCAGTGACATCCTCTAACTTTCCTTTAACTTGTCTTTAAGAAGGAATGAACAAATATACATAAAGATATAGATTTCTTCAAATATTTTTCTGAAGTAGTAACTTTAAAGTTATCATTCAGAGAAAAGTAATAAAACTCATCTTGGTGTTAAGACCCAGGCACTGATGCCTGGAGAATCAAGTTTTTTCACATTGCCTGTTTTCAGATAAATCAAACACAGAGCTTTTCCTGAAACCACAGCAACTGCAGTCACCCAAACCAGGACTTTTTCCCAGGAATAGATCTTGGTCAAGTACCCCCTGGACCCATGAATTCAGCTCAGAGTCAAAGCAACAGACACTACACCCTACCTACCTTATTCTATATACTACGTCAGACTATTTCAAATTCTTTTGGAAATTTTAAGTTTGTTGGGAAAAAAAAGAAAAGAGCCATAGAGATGCCAAAAAGAAAAATGAATCCTCCACATCTAAACGACAGACTTTTTTTTTCTCAACTAGAAGAGAAGGAAACTTGGCAGGGACCCCAGACATCAGTCTGAGTGTTGAGCTGCTAATGAGAAAAAAACATTTAGCCCAATGATGTGCACCTACCTGAAGATAATCTGGCAGTCTGGAGGAAATATGGATATTTATTAAAAAAAAAAAAAAAGGGTGAAATAAGGGAAACATTCAGCCAACTGAATGCTATGAAAGCATTTAATCTGACAGTCTAGGAGACGGGGCATATATTTCAATAGCATAAGCTTCCACCTCACTTTTCTACTAATTTATCTCCATGCTTTCCAGAAGAGATGCCAGATCTTTATGGACTGGAGACTGTTTTTTCTCAGTGCTGAAGGAAAGACAGCCGGGTCAAAAGGCAAAAGCATGTCTGGTTTTGTAACAAAAGCAGACATCCCAGGGAAACAAGCTTTTATGCTGTAAAGCTATTACGCAGTAGCAAGCTCCTTTCTGCTGCCCTTACTCATGGAGGAAGTCCTTAATGCGTAAGCCCTGCTATTTGACACACTTTGTAATTTATCTTACTGTCATATTGACCACCAGCAGTACTTCATCAGAGATTTCAACATCTGGTCCTCTACTGAGCCCTGTCGGCTATGCCCGTCTTTACCTCAAGTTGCTCTGCAAAGTGCCTGCCTTACTTCTTCGGTCTCATTTTTCCCAAGCTGACTACACCTCTACAAGCTGGGCTACCCATCTAAGGTCCCTTCCCTTTTCTGGCATGCCGTGTACTTTCTTAGTATCTTGAAAAAACATGTCATGCTTGCAGTTTCCCAACAGTGAAGCTGCAGGGGAGAAAGACATAAAGGCTGGAGCTGCATTCGGTTCCTTTTCTATCCTCTCTTTCTTCCTGAGTGGCTCTAAGGCTTGTCTTCAAGCAGGTGGGATCAGGACCCAGCAGCTGCAACTCACAGCTATCTAATCGTGATCATAGAGGAGTGAGTCAGGCAAAGAGCCACAAAGAAGAATAAGGGAAGGGAGTTTCTGATGTACAAGGAGAGGATGAGACTGCTGGGACTGTTCAGCACGGAGAAGAGAAGGCTCAGGGGGATCGTATTGTAACTGTCTGTCTGGGACAGGATGGGACTGGGGGTGTATGTAAAGAAGATGGAGCCAACTTTTGTCATTGGTGCTCAAAGAATCAACAAGAGGCGATGGGTACAAACTGAAATATAATACATTTCATTTAAACATAAGAAAAAGGCTGCTTTTTGTTTTTATTTTTATTTTTTAATTTTAATTTAATTTAATTTTAATTGTGATGGTGATCAAATACTGTAACAGGTTGTCTAGAGAGGCTTTGGAGTCTTCATCTTTGGAGATATTCAATACTCAGCTGAGCAACCTTCTTTAGCTGATCTTGCTTTGATCAAGAGCAGGCAATCTCCAGAGGTCCCTGCCTCCTCAACAACCCTGTGATTCTGTCATCTTTCCATAAAAATGTGCCCAATTATTTTAAAGCAGAGGCTCTTTATACCTGAAGCTTGAAGTGGGTAAATAAAAAGAGGGAAACTGTTAAAATGAAGGTTTCATCTAATACTGTTAAATTTTGGAAAGCTTTATTATTTCACTTTTTCTTGCTTATACAAACAGTAAACAGGTTAGGACCATAATAATACAACAATATTCCTGATATTTCTGTGTGTACAGTGCATACAAGGTTGTTCATCTTCAGAGGTAAATGATCTAAGGGTGTTTTTTTTTTTTTTTTTTTTTTTTTTTTTTTCCTCAGTAAACCCACAGAAACTTGGACCTTTCAGACCCTGCAGCACTCTTCTCCTGGAGTCACAACTAAATCAATACCCCTGTGTGCATGCACACGCATTGCCTAACAGGTCAGACTTTATTTTGGAAGAGCCCTGAAAGATATTTTGAAGTCTTTTTGTTAATGTTGGCATGTCAACAATATTTTCTGGTCAAAGTCCAGTAAGACTCTGTCTAAAAACAAATAAGCAAGTAAATAAACAAAAAAAATCCCACAGTTGGATAGCGTCCTTCCTTTCTTGTCTCCAGGTCTGTATATTCATATTCTCATATACGCTGCCAAAAAGCTAACACTTCTTTTTATTTGGAGGTGATTGTATTTTAGTGCATGATTTCTTTTAAAGATAGAGAAAAATTTAAGAAGCAGAGACAGGTTTTCTGCTTCTGTATCTGTCATTAATAACCTTTTTGTTCATCATCACAGTGTCGTGGCAACATGCAGAGGATGAAGGACTTGTTCACAGTCTGCTTCCATTCCTTTGCTTTCTTTTGATATCCTGAATTAATTTAACCTTGACAACAGCGTTTTATTCCAGGATAAATTTGGAGTGTAAGTCTCTTTCCATCACTGATGGTAAATGTACTGCCATTGCTGGACATGAATTGCATCATACAACTACTTTCAGGGAATTCTACAGTCAATAATCATCCATCACCCTGGCAAAGTTTCAGCCCTTACATCTCTGTTAACTACAGCTGTTGCAGCTCTGCAGTAGAAAAATGAGCTTGCTGAGAAAGTCCAATTCATTTTTCTAAGGGCTTTAAAGATGATGATGAGAATATAAAAGCAGAATTTGTGGGACCAGGAAAGAGCAGAAAGCACTGTCTGATGGTCTCATCAGACTTTTTCGGTGGGAAAGTGGGATGCTAATGGGTCCAAAAGGGCCAGACATTCTGCTAGGACCTTATAATTAGCATCATGTTCTGCTATGGGAAGCTGCTTAGTTGGGTGGTGAACATGTCACTGTGATAATATTATCTCACAGTCCTCCCTCAACAAGAAGAGGAGCTGCAGTGCGGTGGTCACTGAGAGTCCTGCTCTAACTTGCAAAAGATGAGAGTCCACAATGATGTCAGGTTGCTTCGGCAAGAAACCAGTGGTTTATGGGCTTATTGGGCTCATTTTCTGGCTATTCCTAAAGCAGATCTAGTTGTCATTGAGCTGATGAAATGAGGGACTGGTGACCTCTGCCTAGAGCAGAGAAAAATTAGGAGAAAAACACCTTTCCTGTGCCTTGTCCTTCCACTGATACCCACTGTTCCTTCTAGCATTGACGTGATTGAGGCACTCATCCAGCAAGCATGTGACTTTCCTGGGCTTTCTGTTATTAAATACGGGGCATATCAACAGCGACTTGAGCCTTATCTTCAAGTAAGGAAATTACTAAAATCACTGTAGTCAACAAAACAGATGATGGAAGGAAATCCTGGATAAGAACCATTTTCTCTATGACTTGTCCTTATAGTCCTTTTCAGCTGCCCTGTGCTCACCTTACCCTGGAGCAGGACACCAGGAACTCTAATCTTGGTCTGTACAGATGTTCTCGAGTCCTTCCAAGGCTGTGGACAAATGGCCAAGATGTACTGTGAAGCCAGTGGGCAGGGTTTGTGCTGTGTGAGACTGATATCTAAACCCTTCCTGCTTCCAAGAAGGTTTTTATCTCCTCCATCATAGCCTCTCCTGTGGTAGGAATTCCTCCAAAAATCCTCTCAAAACACAAAGCCATTTGAAAGTTCACAGTCTCTGGAGCAATAGGAATGAACATTCAGTAAATTGAAATGTTGCTCATATGATACTCATCTAGTATCTGGTGTCTGAAGTGTTTGATATATAGCATGGTGTGTTCAACATGTTATTAAATATTAACCATGCCTAACATGAATGTCAGTCATTGGCAGAAATCTTTTCTTAAGAAATTATTCCCCACTTTAATTTCCAGCAGAAATGGAAAGATTTGGAGCTAAGAGAGACATTTCCTTTTATGAAAATGCTGTTACTGGCAGTCCTTAAAGGTGGGATCAAGGGATTTAATAAATGTAATTTCGTTTTTATTACTGCTCAGAAGTGGAGCTACTTTGGAATGAAATGGGTATGTTCTGGGGGAAAGTGCTACCATAAATCTGTCGCCATCAAATGAATCTGCCCCAGAGAGGTATTTTAGAGCAGTGTTTTGAAATACATGTAGGAAGGGTAAATCTAGGCAGTGGTTTGCAGGAGCTGTATATGTCTGTGCACCTTTGCTTCTTTTAACCCAATGACAACTTCCTCTGATTCCTAATGTCCCAGAAACTGTTGTCTGGAAGAATTGTATGGGAACCATTCTCTGCAATATCTTCCTAAAGAAAATTGATTCATTAACACATTTATTAAGTGTTGCTCCTACGCTGCTCATAGTCTGTAATGGGTCTTTGTTGTGAAGAGGAAAGATAGGCCCTATTCCAAGATACTCCTTCAAAACACCATCTGTAAATTTTAACTGCGTTAACTAAATGCTACTTTTTTCATGCACTCAGGAGTAACTTTCTCCTTGTTCTTTCTCTACCAAAAGACAATTTTTGCTACAGATAAAGCATAAAATCAACTACAAAACCACACAGGTACTAAACTGAGTAGCCAGGTAGACATGCCCTAAATGAATATACACCTGTTACTGGAATTGCTGATCTATCTGATTTGAAACATCTTGTGGAAGGGTGTTTATATTTTATTTTATTATTACTATTATTATTTTTCATTCAGCAAACTGTTCAGGAGCTTACTCTACTTGAATGACATTCCAGATAGACAGCTCCTGGTCAGTATCTAGAAGCCTCTGGAGTCCTCCATTCCTGTACCAATAGATGGGCAATGTGGCAACCAAAAAGCCAAGTTTCCACCCTCCTTTGGAGAAGAAACACTGAGGTTTCATTATGGATGCAAAAATGGGGTAAGAGTATTCATGGAATCAAGAATCCTAGAATCATAGAATGGTCTAAGTTGGAAGGAACCTGCAAGTTCATTTAATTCCAGCTTTGGGTCCTTCCAGTTTCAAAATATTTCCCAACATCTACCCAATTTCATATTTTAGTGCCAAAATCCCAGGGAAGAAAACAAGAGAGATCAAGGGCTTTTCCAATGTTCCAGGTCATTGCCGTGGCCCAGAGTACAAGGGCTGTACATCCCCATGTCAAACTCTTTTTACTTTTCTCCATACAATAAGAACACACCTGCCTGCCAACAGATTGTTAAAAGGCATTGGCTGAGGCACCGATACCATGTAATGATTTTTTATTTTTTTTTTCTGAGCAAAAGCTTTTCAAGACCTTTGCTTATTTGTAAAGCTTATACTGGGTGCCATGGATTAGGGTTTTGAACATTATCCTTAGTGAATGAACACAGAATCACAGAATCACAGAATCACAGAATTTCTAGGTTGGAAGAGACCTCAAGATCATCGAGTCCAACCTCTGACCTAACGCTAACAGTCCCCACTAAACCATATCCCTAAGCTCTACATCTAAACGTCTTTTGAAGACTTCCAGGGATGGTGACTCCACCACTTCCCTGGGCAGCCTGTTCCAATGCCTCACAACCCTTTCAGTGAAGAAGTTCTTCCTAACATCTAACCTAAAACTCCCCTGGCTCAACTTAAGCCCATTCCCCCTCGTCCTGTCACCAGGCACGTGGGAGAACAGACCAACCCCCACCTCGCTACAGCCTCCCTTGAGGTACCTATAGAGAGTGATAAGGTCGCCCCTGAGCCTCCTCTTCTCCAGGCTGAACAAGCCCAGCTCCCTCAGCCGCTCCTCGTAGGACTTGTTCTCCAGGCCCCTCACCAGCTTCGTCGTCCTTCTCTGCACCCGCTCAAGCACCTCCATGTCCTTCTTGTAGTGAGGGACCCAAAACTGAACACAGTACTCAAGGTGCGGCCTCACCAGAGCTGAGTACAGGGGGACGATCACCTCTCTAGCCCTGCTGGTCACACTGTTCCTGATACAAGCCAGGATGCCGTTGGCCTTCTTGGCCACCTGAGCACACTGCTGGCTCATATTCAGCCGACTCTCCACCATCACTCCCAGGTCCTTCTCTGCCTGGCAGCTCTCCAACCATTCCTCTCCCAGCCTGTAGCTCTGCTTGGGGTTATTGCGCCCCAGGTGCAGGACCCAGCACTTGGCCTTGTTAAACTTCATGCAGTAGATACAAAGGCTCAGGGTCTGGAGGGAGACGTCTTAGGAAGAGACTCCACATGGTTTTATAATCTCATTTAGATTGCTGCTTAATAGTCACTCTTTTTGGAAGGATATCCAACTTTGATTATGGGGATCAAGCAATGGAGAACTTTTCTTCATCCCATCATGATAAGCTCTAATATTTAATTGTTCTCTGTTAAAATAAACATCTCATTTCCAGTTCAAACTCTGTGGACTTTCAGATTCAAACTAGTATTTAGAGCTTTATATGATTAAGAAATGTCCTCCAGAATAAAGCTTCTGGCAGGGCAAGAGGTTGCAGATCATCATAGTCTCCTTTTCCAGAAGAAAAATGAAGTCTTGTCGCCTGTCTTGCCTCAAGTCTTGTCACCTGTTTTGCCTCTTCCACTAATTGAGTAAGGAATTGCAAAGGGTTATTGCATCTCAGCTACAAACTGGAAGCTAGCTGGGCAAGCACAGAAAATGGAGCAGATGATGCTAATTTAACTGCAATGAGAATGTGGTTTTTGGATTTAGTGTCACCAACAAGCAGACAAGTGCTTTAGGGAAATGGCTTTTCCCTTTTTGCAGAAAATTGTCAGGTTTCCTGTTTTGAGAAGCTTCACTTCTACAGGTACAGAATCTCACGCGATGGGCCTCAGATTTGTCTCACTTTGTTATTGCATAGAAATAGGGTGCACATGCAAATATGCTTACCACTTGCCTTAGAAAACGGGAATCCATCCCTTTCTAAGGAGAGCTAAAGAAAGAACTTTGTACTGAACAAAGCCACTAACAAGCAGTGAAATCCCTCCTGCCCTAAAAGCTGCTGCAATTCTGCAGTGGAGTAATTGGAGACCTCATAGGTTGTTAGAAATAATATTCAGCAGTTTTACCATTTAGGCATCTCATCCCTAATGTATTCGTTACTGCCTCTCAGATAACAACGTGTTCTGATTGCCCTTGTAGGCAGCGTATCTTGTACGAGGAGGGGATGGCTGGCACCACCTCATAGCTAAGCTGCCTGGCGGTGTAGCAATCAGCTTGTGAAAGCTGAATCCAATGAATGGCTTCCTTCAGATGGCTTGGAATCAGGCAGGAATGTAATTGAACAAGAGTAATAATGTACTTATTGATCCCTTCAAGGTCTCTGATTTCCTTGAAGGCGAGGGAAGTAATGAGCCTCGAGGAACATTAATGCACCTGAATTATTGAAATAATGGGAGTCCCAGCTCTGAAATGTTTAATTCCTGCTACCTGTGGATATCTGTTCCTCCCTTTGGCATGGAATAACAGCAAGAGAGAAATGCTGGGCTGCATGGTGGGAGGCTGCGTGCCTATATAACAAAAGACTACCACTGATAGCTCCTTTGTGCAAGGGTGTGTGAATTTATGGTCTAAGGGCTTGATAAAGAACAGGAGATGGACATGACGAATGGCAGGCAGGAAGATAACAAAGTCAGAGCCAGTTAGAGTCATGTGGAAAAGCTGTGTCTGCAGCATCCAGATCACAAAAGCCATGTCCAAAGTGCTGCAACTGATTTGAAGTGATTGCACTTCGAAATGAAAACTGATTTCAGACACTTTGTTTGTTTCCTGGCTGCTCCCAGTTATAGTTTGTTAACATAGCCGTCACCATATGTTGTCTCTCATTTAGCACTTTCTGTCGAAAGATGTTGGGATATGTGATGAGCAGTGAAGAAACACAGGCATCCTCCTTGCCTTGCATGTATACACAGAAGGAGCACCTTTACTTCTCAGCCTTGTCCGTACCCAGTGCAATGAGTTGTTTTTGATATGGGCAATTTCCTACACCTTGCTTCTGCTCAATATGTTACCATCTGAACATCCTCTGTATGAAGTCAAAGGAGCAGCCATTCCTTTAAGGTTACATGGACTTCTGCATGAGCCTCAAACTTCAAATAGAGAAATATTCTCCTCTCTTAGAATCACATAATCATTACGATTGGAAAAGACCTCCAAGATCATCTGGTCCAACCTCTTTTCCTGTGCGATGAGACTCCATCTGTCCCAGTGTTATAAATGGTGAGACTGATCCATTCTTGCACTACAGGAATGGGAAATTAAGAGTGGCAGACCAGCTAGAGTTTTCTGAGCCATGACCTGCACTTTCTTCTCCTTCATGAGAATAACTAAACTACTTGAGGTTGTAGCATTCTGAAGTGGTAATGCTTCCTTAGTTAAAAATAAGGACTCTCCAAGCAACTGAAAAAAGATACGTAGTTTTCCCAACAGTGATTAGTTTTTGAGTTTTTTTATTTTTTCCCTCTTGCCTGATATTGACATTTCAATTTATGCTAATTTATACCACTTGAAAAGCCCAAATAAATCACTCGGGCGGAACTGAAGAGAGGGTGAGTGTAAGGAAATTAAAATTATAAAGTTGATGTCTGTGCTACGATAGCACTTGAGACACAAAGCATTTGCAATCACTGTAGCATGCATCTAGTCTGTATGATACTTAATTAGTTTTTCAACAAGTGGTATGAATTCCTTTGAAAATTTGTGGACCTTTGTTTACTGCCAACCAGCCTCCTCGTGTCCACACAATAAATAATCATAGAGATGGGGCCATCTGGAAACCTGAAAGCAGGGTATTTTTCAAGACTTCATAAAGAAGGATTTAAAAGAAAAAGAAAAAAAGAAAGAGAAAAAGAAAAAGAAAGAAAAAAAGAAAGAAGGTATCAAAACTTTCTCCTTCTCTTCCTGTTAGTCTAGATAGAACTGTAGGAAGTGTCTTCATATGGCTGGTTTGCTCCATTGATGTTTCTATAGTACAAATAAAAAGTTTCCACAAAGAAGCGAAAAGGCTGAAGCCATTTCCAGCTTGTTGCCTATGAGGCTACAGTAAATATTCTGAAATTGGATCTGAATGAGAAGGGACCATGGAAAACCTATCTGAAAGCAGTCACAGCCTCTGGAACCAAAACCTTCGAGAAGAACAAGTTTGAGATACTGATAACTGGATACAAAGAACAGAGATACAACACAAGTCAAGGCAAAGATGGCAGGTGCTCATCCAATTTTTTTTTTTTTTTTTTCCCCAGAATATGCTAATCCAATAACTATTGCTAAAATTTCATTTCTACCAATGCTGGTTCAAACACTTCCATGTTGCACGGAAAGGCTGTAAAGTTTCCTTGGAGATACTAAAAACTTGATAGGACAAGACCCCAAGCAATCTGATCTAATGTCAAAACCTGTTTTTGAGCAGGTATTTAGACCATAGGATTCCTTGAGGTCCTTTCTAACTTCAATTTTGTTACAATTCTGGCACTTTACATACTTCTTAAAACAGGATGGACTGCAGAAAGTGCAGGAAAGAACAGCAAGGAAGAAAAAAAACAAAAAAACAAACAAACAAAAAACAGAACAAAAAAGGTTTAGTAGGTCATCCATGACCTATTCTTGACCGAAAACTATTCATAAAGCATTCTTCAACTCAAAACTCCACCCCACCATGAACAGCACTCTTATCCCATGTAGCTGTTTGCATCTAGTGTGCTTGTGCATATACTTGCAGCTACAAGAATATACCAAACATAAGGGTCAGCAGGAAATGCACTCCACACTGAAAGGCGTATGTAGTGGTGAAGATGAAGGACTTGCCCTTTGCTGAGGCGACAAGCTATTATTTAGTCAGTCAAGTACAGGAGATAAAACCTGCAGAGAGGCATTTGCCTCTCCAAATGCTTGTTTTAATTAAGAGGAACAGCAAGACTGTCACCTCGATAGGAATAAATAAACCAGACTTGGAGAGGAAAGCTAAATTTGTTCAAATGGGTAAGATAGCCTGGGTCTGAAGGGGGTAGTCTAAAAGGATGTATCCTCCACAGTGAGGGACACAGAAGGAAAAAGTCTTTGTCAAGATAAATGGCAGAAAACTCCACAGTAAATTAGGTGAATAAAAGGACAGAGGGAGAGATCTCACTGTTTGCACATTAAAAATGATCTTTCATTATGTAGGCTTTTTATTAACATTTTGAATTTCTTGCTGTGGGACAGTGAGGTCACCAGGAGTTTAGGTGGAGTCAAACAGCAGTATGTAAATTAAATGGGGGAAAATCCTTCAAAAAATATGAAAAGTAAATAACTCATCTTTGTCAGAGGAGGCCCCTAATGCTGGAAAATCATCACTGTGTGCTGTCCCTGAGCCTGACAACTGTTCTCAAATTATACTGGGTCTTGCTCAACACTTACTTCCCCCTTAGTGTCTAAGATATAGTTTGAATGGTATGTGGATTTAGAGCTGGCCTGCTGTGAAAGACATTACTCATTTTCAGACCATATTCTGGCAGTCACACTGCAGTCAGCACAGTTCTGGATAAATTCCCCAAAAAAGCCTAGAGATGAGAGGTGACGACAGTGCTCTTGTTCCAGCACAAGCAATGGATTTGTGGCAGGGATCATCAGCCAAGGAGCACTGTCCAGGATGAGGTTGGGACTGTGATTAAATGGATCTGGTTGTTCCCCGTAAATGTCTCTGTATAGGACATGGGGTGCCCCAGTGCCTTTGAGGAGCTGGGTGCTGAAGAATTAAGCTGTACTGAAGCTGGAGCTGGATTGAAATTCCCCCTCTGGCCAAACTGTAGCTGTATACCAAGACCCCTCTCCCATTGAGTCAGAGGAATCACTGTGCTGCCTTTCAGCAATATTTCTGCACAAAACCTAACCCCTTTACATGGCTATTAATCTCACATGCCAGATCTGAGAGTACTTGAAAGCCTTTAGCAGAGACAACACAGCCACAGAGGTTGCCCTGAGGTCAAAGCCTGCTGCTGTGCAGATGAAATATTTGCATAACCTTTTCTTCCAAGAATTTATGTGATGCTCAAATGCATTCATTCAGGCTGCTTCCCTAGTGCTTTGCTGAAGCTGCCAGACAGGGGCGAGACAATGCAGTGTGTTTTTGGGAAAGAATACGATTATCAACCCTAAATAAGCATATGGTAGGGCTATGATAGGGAATATACGACACAGTTGCCCCAGAGGGGAAAGGAACTGGATGTAACCATCCCTCTCCAGGCCTGTACTCCTGTGATAGGGCAAGGACACATCTCATGATGGTCAGCCAGTTCAATTGCTTGGTTTTTCTGGATGCCCTGGGCAGCAATGACATGTGTCAGTAATGTGCAGGGCTTTTCTCTCTCTTGGTGGCTGCAGCTGGAGGGCAATGGCTGGGGCAAAGTGATAGTGAGCACTGCCCACACCTTGTGGGTCTTGGAGGAGAGATGATCTCCTTCAAGACAGCTGTTGCTGAGGCTGGAGTAACACCCTAGGACACTCTCAGCTCTTCCTGAGGGGTATAAGCTGTTGAGTTGACTGTGATGCCAGGTTCCACAGACAGGTAATGGGGCCCAGGATACATCTCAGCATTTTTGTCTTGCCCACAGCAAATGTGGTTATATGATGGTATGACTAAAACAAGAATCACAGTATAGTGCCACTTGGGATTCAGGGTGTTGGTATAGGAGTTGTTCAAGGAGGGTGACAGGATTATTCCACTCTCAAACAACTTGCTTGTCTGCACTGCTAGTGTCTATTTAGCAGAATCTTCTCACCTTCCTTGCTCTCCTCCCACACTTTGAATTCTCTGGATCCCTTCCCAATGTATGTTCTTGTCTCTCAAGATGAAATTAGGCCTCTGAAAGGCTTCCAAATCATTTTGTACCCTATGGCATGAAAATTCATCCCCAACCTGCCCTTAGTGCTGTGTTCTTGGTGGGTTAGCAAGGTGTTGTCCACAGGGCTTGGGACTACAAAGGAGCTCTGCATTTTAGGGAAGTGTGAGGTGTATTTTCAAGTGTGTAGCTGAAGAGA
Organism: Aythya marila; assembly: GCF_965140915.1. Lineage (NCBI taxonomy): Eukaryota > Metazoa > Chordata > Aves > Anseriformes > Anatidae > Aythya > Aythya marila. Next base: position 153,633,597 of record NC_139043.1, read on the forward strand.
TCAGTGTTCACAGTGATGGGGAAACAGCAATGTTTCCTGGCCTTGGGTGTCTTGAAACAAGGAATTTTGTTGTGTGTTTTTCTTTTGGACAAATGGAAATCAGTTTGTTGGGTCATGAGATTTGCAGTTGGCTGCTGAGGCTTTAGTGATGGTTATTCCCATTTTCAGCTGTCTCCTGGGCATGAATGTTCACATTACTGATGTGCTGAAAGCCTGGATCATGGGATTGAAACCTTTCACTAGAAGCTGAGTTGAAGCAGGCTGGTTATTTGGTGAAAGAATCATGAGAGCTGGACCTTGAGTTTTCTTGTTTTCTGAATTGTGTGGTGTAAGGTATTCAAAGAGTTTTCCTTTGAACATGCTCTTATTGCATTTTTCTTTTGTTTAGTGTTTCTAGGCTTCCCACCTGAAGGCAGGTTTTCTACTCTCTTGCAAAGATTATTTATTCTAATCCGACCAATCTAATTACTCCCCTTTGACCTTCTGGGGTTATTAATTTTTTCTTTCTTTCTTTCTTTCCTTCTTTCTTTTCTTTCTTTCTTTCTTTCTTTCTTTCTTTCTTTCTTTCTTTCTTTCTTTCTTTCTTTCTTTCTTTCTTTCTTTCTTTCTTTCTTTCTTTCTTTCTTTCTTTCTTTCTTTCTTTCTTTCTTTCTTTCTTTCTTTCTTTTCTTTTTCTTCCTTCCTTCCTTCCTTCCTTCCTTCCTTCCTTCCTTCCTTCCTTCCTTCCTTCCTTCCTTCCTTCCTTCCTTCCTTCCTTCCTTCCTTCCTTCCTTCCTTCCTTCCTTCCTTCCTTCTTCCTTTCTGTTTGTCTGTCTTTTTCTTTTTAAAATTTCTTAAACCAGATGAGTCCAATCTGAGAGTTAAAAAATCAGAGCTATTGCATATAGCTGACATACTACACTTTGCATGGCCCTCTTCCTATTGTTATTAAACTTTGAATGACTTTCTGCCACTCAGAATACTTTTTTTTTTTTTTTTTTTTTTAATGCCTGTTTTACTTCCCTTAAGTTTTCTTTCAATTTTCTGTCCTTAACTGGAGAAAGCTGTTGGTTGTATCTGCCAACAGGGAGACTATCAGTGGATGCAAGTGTGCATTCATTATTCCCTTCTTGTTAAAAACAAAACAAAACAAAAAACAAAACCACAAAACAACAGACAAATCCCGATTCTTATTGTATTTAGTATGCTCTTATACTCTTAGAAAGAAAATATCTTCCCTTACTGATTTCATCTGACAAAACACACACAGGTTGGTTTGAATTTATTTATTTTCCTTCCTACTTAGAATTCTCAAAGCAATGAAATAATCTGTCATGTTTACTTCACTGTTTGTGCATGAGAATAAGTAGTTTTATTGTCTGAAATGTATCAGAAACATTCTTAAGTGTGAGATAATCTTAGCCCTGCCTGATACTACATGTAATGAGTACACTTCCTAAAGAGACATTTTATATTGAGAATTTGTTTTGAAATGTGTATAAAGATAGAAATGAATTCTTTGAATAAGAAATTTGAGCAGAGTGTGAGCAATCCACCTCAACCAAGAAAAATATTTACTTTCAACTCTCTGTATGTATAAAAGTCCTATGCCTAGTATTGCCTGGGAAACCTTCAGAAATAGTAATTGGTTGTTACTGGAGGGTCTCAGGAGATGGGTCCGAGGCTCTGACGGGGTGGAGGGGTTGTAGGTAATGTGACTGGAACATCGTATTCATGGTTCTAGCAAGTGCTGAGTCAGTCAAGTTACCAAGAGTGAAGAAGGCGGTGTTGGTTTAGTGCCTGATCCACGTGGAAAGTAGACTTTTGTGAGTAGGATGCCAAGAACATTAGATGTTGGCCATTCATTCCCCTTTCATCAGCTTTTAAGACTATTGACTAGTCTTATAAGGCTATAGACTAATCACCAAATTGGCAATTTACAGTTGTGTGCTGATGGAGGCTCTGCTCATGGGTATTTTGTGGCTGTTACATGAAGAGCAAATGTCAGTTGCGGAGTATGGTAAGCTTCAGGAGAGTCCTGACCATCGGGGTGAATGCTGCTTGGCAAACCAAGTTCCTTTTTGTGCACATGCTGCTTTACAGCTTTTACTTGGAAAGGAGTTGGGGAGAGGCTATCCTGGGCTCCTTCTCATTCTGCAAGAAAAACAAGAGAAGCCAGAGGATAAAGGAGCAAAAGATAAAAACCGAAGCTCCATCACACAAAGCAGAATTTCACTCAGCTTGTAGGGTTGCCACTGTCTGATGAGCCAGCGAGACGCATCCAAATGGATCTTGCAGCTTTTTTCTTTGGAGCACGGCTTGATGATTTTCCCTTTTGAAGCTTCTGCATTGCTTCCCATCTGTTTGCTTACTCATGGAGGGAAAATGTATTCATTATTTACTTCTCTCTCAAAAGTTATGTTTGTGGACTTCGAAGCTTCTCTTTATGTCCTGTAGAGCACCAGCCCTCTTTTAGTAATATACATTTTGCTTCTCTTTTGGCAACTTGATCAAAAGCTAAACACTGGTCAGAAATTATATCTAATTTATTAGATGAATGTGGCAATCTAAAAACCTGAAATTCCTACTAATGCCCATCGCAGCCTTGCAGAAACCTGTGTGAGCCATCTCACTGAACTGTAGTTAGTGCATCTCCTCTCTGAATAGTATTAGGAGGATGCATATGTCTGGATGCATGCAAGGAAAGCAGCAAAACACAAAGCTGGCTAAGGAAGGAAATGTTGATGGACTTGTTTTTCTGCAAACTGCTCCCTCTCCCTAGCTTGGCAATCACTTGACTGGAGATAAAACAAGTGCCAGGTCTTCCTCCTGACTCAGCAGGCTTCAGCGTGTTCTTGGTGAGTGAGCTATCCAAAACTCGAATGCAGGAGCGATCCTAGCACATGGTGCAGACCCAAGGGAATGATGATGTATATGCTTCTTTTAGGTAGACCTATTCCATGAGCTGTAGGTAACTTCTTCATTTACTTTCTTCCCATAATGTACACAGATGCTTTGTAGAATCCCCTTAAAGCCTCCCTGTGCTATTTTCATCCCTCCTTGCTCCTTGCCTCCTCTTTTTGCTCTATTCTTTCTCTGATTAGAAGGCACGCTAAAGGATACACTACTCAACTGCTGTGGCTGTCCTGAAATGCTGCCTACTGCTCACTAAGGACTTGTGTTAATGTGGATACAACTCCTACAGGAACACAGGTTTATAGGAGATTTCTCATAAAAATTGCAGCAGTACAGCAAAGCCCATCTTCATGCATAAGAGAAGGCAGAGCAGGAAGCTCTGCCTTCACACAGAAACCAGGTGTTAGGGCCAACAAAATCAGTAATTCCCATTCCCTTTGTATGCTTCTTGTAGTCCTCTCAAGTACCGTGATCCTCCAACAAGGGCTGGAGACAAGGACAGTCCTTGTAAAAGTCATTAACCTTTTCCCAAGAAAGATTTTTTTTTTTATTCTGATGGAATTCCATGTCCTAAACCTCTAATTAATTCATATAAGCAACTCTTCTTGATGAAGAAGTGAAACTTTCCAAAACCCAGAGACTTCTACATGAAGAAATGCAGTAATTTAATTTCAGCCACTGCAGTACAACGGAGGCAGTACTAAAATCTGTGTCCCCTCCTGGGTTCAAAACCCTGTAGAGGCTTTGAACTCAGCCTGACTGGAGTTAATTTAGAAAATTAAAATTTCAGTGGAAACATATGCAGAAAGCCAAAAAAAGTCAGATTTTGCTTTTCACTGAAAAGCAGTGATATCTTGCCTTAGCAAGTAGCCAAATCCAAAACCTATAATTTGTAAGCAGCTCTTATCCTGGATTGTTTTTATTCTGCTTGCTTATCCAGCATAAAGTGCAAGGAGTGCAAGCACTGGATATCTGTGGGAGAAGCTGTTGATCAGAGCATGGGCAGTCACATTTGGGACTATAGCAGAAGCAAGGCTGGGGTGCTGAAGCCAAGGTGAAGACATCACCTTGGAGTGCAACAGTCTGAAGGACACAACACAAACCCCATGGTTCCTCATTAGGAGTGGAAATTGCTGAGAACAGGAGGTGGGAGTGGGTTTTAGTGGTCCAGAAGAAGAAATAAGACTTGGGAACACCAAAGAGATGGGGTAGGTAAACAGGGAACAAGGATGAAAGAGAAGGGTGCAAGGACAATTCTTGGATCTAGAGATAGAAAGGGTAAAGTGGCTAAAAGTATAACTCTGGACTAAACTGTTTGGAGATTTAGTCTTATACTACCTATGATTTTTTTAGGAATCCTTTCCTTGATCTCCTATTACCAACAGCACACACCCACATGCTTCACTTGGGTGGGTAAAACTGAAGTGGGCAGCAGAGGAGGCTGTTGACAGATAATTGTCCCAGGATGAGAAGTGTGCAAATAGAGAGCTGCTGGGACAGGCCAGTTCAGTCCAGGTACATGAACAAACATACACAGAGAAGAAATATTTGTCCTAGTTATAAACGTCTTGCAGCCATGGGGTCACTGCATATACAGTGGGGTTGCCACAAAGAAAGGTGGCCCTGCAATATGTGCTTAAGTCTGAGCATCATTCTCAAGTGGTAGGATGATGGGAAATATAGAAATATTCAGCTAAGCTCATAGAATCATAGAATGTCCTGAGCTGGAAGGGAGCTGAGCTGGACCCACAGGGATCATTGAATCTATCTTGTGATATAGTTTAGGGCCATACATCATCAGTGGCTGCTGCTGGAAGGAAACAAGCCTGTAGTGCTTCAGGTTGCCATTCCAGCTGGTTCCTCTTTGATTTTATTGGGCAGTCTGAGCCTATGATTTCTGATCTGCGTGTCATGTACTGGCTCTCCTCTCTCTTGTCCTGTTTAATAAATATGCTGTGTGTGGATGTGCTTATAAAACCTCAGCACAGCCAGCAGATCCTCAGCAGGGTCTCACCTCCCTCTGCCGGCTGCAGGGAAAGCAGCACAGAGCCCTGAAGTGCTAGGCAGATTAAAAATCACCATTGTTTCTGCACATGAAAGTGCACTTTTCAGAGCTTTTTGACTTGCCAGTGCCCCGGGAGGATGGTTGTTCTGCTGGGGCAGCTCTCGGATTTGAGCCACAAAAGGCAAAAATAATGGCTTGGGTCACACGCACAATTCATCATCGATCCATTAACCAGTGTGGCTTCTTGCCCTCCATTGCCTCCCAACGCACACAGCCCTGACTGGGTTTCAGCACCTCAGAGTCCTTTTTAGAAAATCATTTTTTGGAAAAAAGAACCATGCCCAACAATGCTGCATGAGAGGAAATATTTGCTGCTCTGGTGATGTTTACCACCAGAATGAACAATTTGGTAGGAACCTGATGGACCACGTTGCAATGCCAGGATGGTGATGCTTAAATTACCATGTTCTCATGGATAGCTGGGTGGGTATACACCTCCCTTCCAGCACAAGAAATGTGGTAATGCCATTTGGTCAATCCTAGCACATATACTGTCAAACTAGATGCTCTAAACCATCGTCTTCATGTCATATTTGTTTCTTCTTTATACAGGATGTCTGAGGCCAACAGATTCAGAGACAAAGATAGTCCTTGGTATTGGAAGTCATTTTGTACCGTAGACCTATTTTGGACTGGGCACATGCTGTTTTCTAAGAAAATCTATCTTCTTTAGATAGATTTCTTTCTTTGATAAGGGTACAAGAGATTTGCTAGGTACTCAATACATCTCACAACAAAAATAACATTTAGGAAGTAACAAAAGAAGCTCTAAAAACATCTTTTTGAGAACATGTCAGTAATAGCAATCAGAAAAAAGTGTATATTAGAAGAAGAAGAAAAAAAGACTTTGAAGTAGCAGAAGATAAGAAATATTGATTTTGTAGATGTATTTACCTTATTCTTCCTTTCCCAAATCACTTCACCACGTTTTGCTACCTTTCTGCCATCTCCCAGACCTGGTTTTGAGAATCCAAGGTTCTTGGTGGGGAGTTTGATGGACTTAACCATTGCTGGGACTAACCTGGATCTTGTTTGATGGACTCTGGAGCCTTTGAGTGATTGACATGATGCTGGAAGGTGGACCATAGGTCAATAAAGGAAAGAGGGGTCAGAGGGACAGGCATGACTGTGATGGTGGGACATACTGAAAGCCCAAAGACAATGTGTTGGAGTGAGGGGCTGTGAGTTTGTGTGTGCACTGAGGGAAGGAGGGGGTGTTGCTTACATGAAGGATGTGGCAGGTCATGGAATAATGGAAGAACATCGTTGGCTACTTTTGCTGTGTAGCCCAGTGTCCTGTTTGTGACAGTGGCCCAGGGTGATACCAGATATAAGAACAGGGTAAACATAAAATACATTTTCCTCCAGTATTCTCCTGGCATCTGGCTACTTTCTGTTCAGGGAATTCCTGACCTGCAGGTGGTTTCTAAGTATTTTGTAAAATCAGTGGCTCCGTAGGGATCAGCATGCCCATGAATGCCCTCCACTTTCAGAACCTACAACATGGTGAGGTGCTCCCCAGTTTCAATATGAACCTCCTTGGGATTATTTTGAACTTAACCCATGGGTTGACTTGAAATCAATTTCCCATTCTAAGTCTCTTTCTCTGTATTCTCATCTCCTGTAGAGAATAAAGTGCAGCAATGGGAGTAGTAGCTGACAGGCTGAAGGAAGATTTAGTCACAACAGATGGAAGGATGGAAGGATTAATGGGTGTATGGATGGATGGATGAATGGATGGATGGATGGATGGATGGATGGATGGGTAGATGGATGGGTAGATGGATGGATGGAGCAAGCCCCATGCCCACTCAGCCCCTACAGCCCCTCACCTGCATGCTCAAGCCATCAGTGAGGCGCACAGACAACAGGTCTCTCTCCAGGAACTATGATTTTATAAAGCTTTAAATTCCCAGCGATTCCCTTCAACGCAAAGAGGGAAGTTGACAGTACTGTTGATGGTCTTTATGAAAGGGTCTGGTTGGTTCCCTTCAGTTCCCACTGGACATTGACCTGAAAAAGACCAACCAACACTATTATCAGCATGCACAGGATTCTTTCATTAAATAACAAACCCATATGCAGTTTGTTCCCCTTACCACTCTTTGTGTTTTGTTCTGTTTTGTTTCTTTTTTCCCTGTCATTGTTTCACTCCAGCCACATCCCTCTCCAGCTGCACATTAGTATTCTTCCTCTTGACAAATCCTCCTCTCTCATTTCCTGCCCACGCTTCTCCCTTTCCTCTCTTCCACGGAGCTGCTTATAATTGCACAATTAAACAGGAGTGACTATGTGGACACTAACGTGGAGGTGTCGGTCACTATTACAGCATAGGAGCCAGCAGGTCAAAGGCAGCAAGAAGGGCAAATTTCACCTTGCTGCCTTCCATTCATGTGTAGCTGAGCTACCATGCCACCAGGACCATGGTTACATTGCCTCATTTTCCTTTGCCTGGTAGCAGAAGCAGTGGCCAAAGTGTGTTGGCTTTGGCAAATCAATAGCTCTGTAGATGGCACATCAGAGATAATCCTTTGTTGACATGTGCAATAACAGGAATTCCCACCAGCAGTATTTATCATGGTGCCATTCACTTTCCTTATGGTTCTGGACATACATTCCCCTGATATGACACTGCCTATAGGTTGATGTAAAGACCTTCATAGAGCTCACTGGAAAAGGAACGTCATAAAGCCAACACATGCCCAGCAAGTGACGGGCTGGTCCCATGTTGTGGAGGTGCTGGTGATGGAGCAGGAGAGCTGATAAGGGCTTTCCTATTTACAGCCTTCCCCAGCAGGTGTGGCTGTAAGACCACACTAAGAGCTTCTACTTGTTGCATATCTTGGATGTGGTTTGAATTGAGAAACTGGAGGCCATCTGACATGAAAGGAAAATCATTTGTTTTGCTCCCTTCGTTTGCAGCACATTTTCCTTCTAAATTAGCTGGCAGGATAGTTCAATCACTGAGAAAGGGTAAGGAAAAGGAGGTCTGGGAACACAGTTTATTGTGTTTTATACAGCACTGAATTTCAGCTAATAATGTTTTCATGTGAGGCAGAAAGGAATTTGCTTTGTGAACAAAACAGCACTCCACCACTTGCATGAAGTGAGCTGAAGAAGTGCGTTGCTCCCTGGGTCCACAAAGTGGGTGAAAACTTCACACATCAGCCCTGACCTCTTCTGGGAGGCAGCCAGACAAATCCCCATGCAGTGGAGAAAAGGGGTTGTTTGCCAGGGAGAACCCTTAAGATCAGATGCAAGCAGCCATGGCTGCTGCATCTGGCCGTGAGCAGATTCTATCCCCATTGACGTTTTTGAAGTTATTATTTGATCTTGGGGGCAATCTGGTAATTATTCAACAGTATCTGGTATTATTATTCAGCAGTAGAGATACCAACTACTGGATGCTGAAATTCATCTCTTTCAAAAACAAAACCCAGATGTGATCTGTGCTTGAGGCTGGTGTGTCCTTTCAAAACAGAGCTCATGAATCTTTCATTGTATGTGCAACCACTGACAGCACATACTGCTCTTGAAGTCCAGGAGATCCAGAGTGGAACAAGTGTTTTGTCTGAGAATGGGTCAGAACCCTTAGTAGGCAGTTCTATTCTTGGAGATAGCAAGACCTCCATGTGGAATAAAAAATATACAGTTTTGGGGATGTTTGATTAAATCCGCTTTAGCAATGGCTCAATAGTAGAGGCATTTACTGGGGGGTCTAGAGGCTCCTTGAGTTGTTTGATCATGCACTTTTGGACATGCTATTTACCTTCAGTTCCTCATCCATGATATGAGGCAGTTGGACTGAAACAGGAGCAATATTTTGGGTTGGCCAGTTTTATTAGCCAGCTGACAGCAACTTCAGGTGAAAAATGTCAGTTGACCTCTTTCACACTTTCCTCCAAAATTTGTTAACCTCCTAGTTGTTAACTTCAAGACTCAGTCAGGCTAAAATCTCAGTGTAGATTTATTAGGAAGTGTAACTAAAAACAAAAGTATGGGGATAACACACATAATAAGATTTGGGAAAGACATCACCAGGCCACATCCTGTAAGGTAGGCTGTAGGATAAATTACTTCTACATAATGGTCACAGCAGACAACTCACGGGAATGTCAGAAGCAGCCAAGCCAAGAGAGGAACCCTAGGGTGTATAGGGCTCTTTCCAGAAGTGAAATAAACCTTGCAGGGCTTACTGTTATTATACAGCATCTCATTCACAGGGATGCTGTCCCAGTATTGACTTCAGCACGAGGACTTGGACCAGTAAGGCCTCCTGGTAGGAAACTAGGCTGGACTGAGCTCTCCTGAAGTCTGTGAAGTCTCCCATTGAGTGTAACTCTCCAGGAGGAAATCTCCAGCTTTTTGTGCTGGTTTAGATCACTAGAAATTGTGTTGCCCTGGGGTGTATAGGGCAGAATTCAAACAACAATGTGAGAGCTTCTAAATTTTTAACATCTGCATAGAAGCAAGTCACAGACCATTCTTCAGTCAGGTGGAGATAGTTACAGATAAAGTAGAAATATGATAATTTCAACCCAAAATAGTATGAGATGCATAACTGTAGGTAAATGAATCTTGCCATAAGAGAACATGTAGATGCAGACATCCATAGTGGTGACATTTTACACATATTTACAGCAGTTAATACAGCATTGAATCCCTGTGTCCCAGTTAATAACATAACCCTTAAATGCAAACCCCTCAGAGAAGAATAAGACTGGCTCACTGATTCATTAACTATTTTAATATACTCATATTTTTTTAGCAAGTCAGTTAATATCAGAGCATACAGGGGGGTAAAGAAGATGCTTTCTGGCTCCATGGAAGGGTTAATTTCTGAAAGGTCTTAATAAGAAACATTTGCACCTTGTCCTGGGTGAACTCCTCCAGTTCCTGTCTGCTTGGATAAACAGCTTGCAAAAGACTCTGCTATTTCTTCCATGAGTTTTCTTCAGACAAGAAGTGCCAAGGCTCGATTTACCTGAGGCAATCAGTGGCGCAAAGCATAAGGTTGACAATTATCGCTGAAGCAGCAGCAGCTGGGAGGACACTTCTGCCACCTGACCTTCCTTCCAGTGCCGAGGACAGCTGTCACCTGTGACACCAGCGCCGCGTTTCTTGCCTCTTCTAAATGGATTCTATTTAGGCTTCCGTTCATACCAGCGGTTGGCTGGAAAATGTCCAATTTTGGGAGCAACAGCTGTTGCTTTAAAAATGACAGGCTCTATTCATCTGAAGCAATCTCTGATCGGAGCTGTACAGCTGACCAAATGGACCTCGCCCACGGAAACTCTGTTGCTACAAATATGCCATACATAAAGGCTGAGGAAGGCAGAAAGCATTTGCAGTTTGTCAGGAAAAAAAAGTTCAAGTGAATAGGTTCTGAAACAATAGTAGTATTCAGGCAGGACTTTTTTCATTATTATTATTATTATTATTATTATTATTATTATTATTATTATTATTATTATTATTATTATTATTATTATTATTTTCCCGTTGGGTTCTAGTTTGGTCCCTAAGAGAAGCAAAAATGTAGACAGAGGGTTTGGGTTATGTTCCTGATACTACTATTTTTTCTTCTATGATTTCAAGAAACAGACACTGGGACCAGATTTCATTGTATCAATATTTAAATAATTTGTCCAAATGGTCATTCTGGAGGCTCCATCAGGAAGTGGAGGTACAACTACCAAGTGAGGTTGCCCTGCATTAGCTATGCAATTCTCACTCACAGCACAATCTTTTGGCTTATTCCAAGTGAGAGGTAAACTGTGGTAACATAAACTTGCTTCATTATTTGTCTGTGAATAACCTACAGCTTGTGGAGCTGTCAAAACTTAAACCTGTGTCTCATTCTTTCATTTTCCTGATAGCATTACATTCAGTTATGACAATAGTTTTTTTTTTTTTGTTTTGTTTTTTTTTTTTGTAGTTTCCCTTCGACTTCAGTAATTAATAATTAATAATATTAAATAATAATATTAAAATAATGAAGTCCAGTTGACTTCATTAAACTTAAAAAATGGAATGATCCTCACTCTTAATTGAACAGTTCCTCCCCTTTTCAGGTTTGCAGGGGCTAAAGATTTTTTTTTCTTTTCACCATTCATTTGCTTTCCTTTACAGCATGCCACGGACAAAAGTCACAGAGACTGTTTATTTCTTTCTGTGAGAATGGTGCAGGATAGCCTGGAAGCTGTGAGCTGAGCCCACAGATAGTTAACAGACACAAGAACACAAGAAAGCTTGCAAAACAACAGCTCCTGCTTAGTTTTGGTGGCTTCAAAGCCTGTGACGCACAAAGCACTGAGGATAGAGAGGGGGAGACCTCATTATCAGTCTGAGCCTAGCCACAGGCAGACAAGGAGACTGGAAGAAAAAGGACCAGTTGTGATAACACATAGAGAAAGATCTGTCCTGACTTCCATTCGAGATTTTTTGAAGATTGGATGGGGAGATGGCATACCCTGGCCACCAACTAATTTCTTTGAGACACAGCCTTATGCTGATCCCTGTGTTGTGCTACCCTGACCATAAAACTGCTGTCCTTCCTGGGCTAGGAAGTCCCAGTTGTTTTCCTGGTAGAAGAAAGCAGAGGATATAAATTTGTCAGCTCTACCAGGCTGGCCTCCAGAGAGGTAAGTCCCAGAGCTGAGCTCAGGTTGACCTGTGCTTGTGGTGGCTGAAATTTCAGATCCCTCCAGGCTCCTCCAGGCATTCCAGCCCTCATGGATTCATCAGTGTTTACTTTTCTGGAAGTAGGTAACCTGACACTGACAGGTTATTTCAATTGACTTCCAGTCCCCTGGAAACCTAAGAGGCAGAAATTTGGCTCTGCCCTGCCCTTGGTTTTTCCTAAGATACTTCCATTAACTCAGCATTGGTGAAGCTGCACTTGCAGTACTGTGCCCAGTTCTGGGCCCTCTTTTTCAGGAGAGGTTGGGACATTCTGGAAAGAGTGTAGCAGAAAGCCAACAAGATGATGGTGGGACTGGAGCACCTCTGCTGTGAGGAGAGGCTGAGAGCTGGGACTGTGCAGCCTGGAAGAGGGTTGGGGCAGGAGATCTCATCAGTGTCTATAAACACCAGAAAGGAGGGTGAAAACAAGACATAGCCAGGATATTTGCAGTGGTGCTCAGTGCCAGAACAAGAGGCAATGGGAACAAACTGGAGCACAGGATGCTCCCTGTGAACATCAGGCAGTACTTCTGTGCTGCGCAGGTGCCTGAGTGCTGGCACAAGTTGTCCACAGGGGTTGTGAAGATCCTTGGAGATCTTCAAAAGCCACCAGGACGTGGTCCTGGGCACTCTGCTGTAGGTGGCCCTGCTCAAGCAGGGGCTGGACCAGATGGACCCAGAGGTCACTTCCTAGCTCAACTAGTCCGGGATTCTGTGATCCGTGTGCTTTTGTTTGCATACGTGTGCGTGTGAGTCCACAGAGATCAGAAAAACCTCCTCCAAACAAATAAATCAGGGATCTTTTCATTTACATAGAGATTAAACAAAATATCAACATGGACAAAAGCACTCAGATTTTTTTTTTTTTCCATTACTTCATCCTTCACAACCCTATCTAGTCCTTGTCACCAACGTCCCATTGGCATTGCTTTCAACAGTCCTTTATTGTTATACATACCTTGTGTCATTTTACAGCTTCCCTGTGCCTTTATGGGGTTTTCTTCTGCTGGCCATAGTATAGCACTATTCCCACTATTCCCTATTCTCTGCTTCTCTAGGGATCCATTTGTGTTTCATCCCTCCTTCTAGACCTCTAGCCGCTAGTCACATATAAGACCTCTTCACTACTCTGCCTATTAACACTCAAAGAAACTTCAGGTGGTGGTGGTGGTAAAAAGCCAGGACTTGTGACAGCTCTTGAAGAAAAAAAACAAATAAAAGCAGTAGGCTTAATCAGTTGGCAGCATTTACAGCAAAACTCAGAAAATGGATAGCACACCCAAAGACAGGTGCTTTTAATCCCTAAATTTTGTTGAAAGGCTGCAAAAATGTCTGAGAATGTAAAAGTGTTTTTGGCTTGTGGATAGCCTCTCAAGTCATTGCAATTCCCTGATGCTATGATAATAAAATTCTGAAAGAATTCACAGCCCAGCTTTTCAGATCAAATTGATTGTCGTGAAGACTAATTCCATGGAAACCACAGGATCTGCCCCATTTTCTTTTTCTGAGGCCCTCGCGCATGGCTGAATCTCATTTACCTTTGCACAATTTAGCATAATTGCATCTCTCTAGTTTAAGCAGAACTTTTTTTTTTTTTTTTTTTTTTGGCAAAGATGGTCAGAAAGATGAGCTTGAATGCCTTCTGGAAACTTCATGGGGTTGCAGTCTCTGCACTAGAGAAAAATAGAAGCTTCATTCTCCTGATGTCTTCAGTGTTTCAGTCTCTTTCATTTCCATGTGGGGTGGAGAAAGGACCTAGTTTCTTTCTGGATTTAAGCTCTTTTATTTCATCCTCTTAAAAGAAGTGATGTACCTCTTGATGAATTTCAGACCCTCTGACAATGGAGCAGAGAAGTGGGGTAGCAGCAGCTGGCTGCTGGGAGATCTGAACTGATTTTCATTCTCTCCATTCAACTCCCCCTCAAATACAGGCACTTAATTCAAATCAATATCAGAACTCATGGAGAAAATCAAGAATATTTCTGCCAACTGTGCTGATTAAGAAAAGGAGAAGGAAATCTGGGGTCAGGCGAGGCGAGCTGTTCATTCTTTACTAAACACATGATAAGATGTTTTCATTGACAGGAGTAATTGAAATGCACATTGCAACAGACTCAGCAGGCACAATGAGTTGTCTCTTATTTTTCCTGTCATCTCAGAAAATAGTGAAGTTCCTGTGGCTGTTTCTGTCTGTGAAGTAGGCACTGACAAAAATCTATATTTCCACTAATCTGTATGCTTTGAGTGATATATAAATAATTATGAGAAAAGTCAATAGCAGTTTCCCATCATATCCCCAAACTCTCTGTTTGCTAGCACACACTGTCAAACAGTAGGAAGGACAGGGCAGAAACAGATCTCTTGCACCTTTCTGCTGTATTCCTGCTTTCCTTGATAAATTGGGAGAGATTTGGGAGAAGCAGAGGCTTCTCTAGAGGCTTCTCCTGGAGTCCTGGTTGCCAGAAGTGTTTAAAGCCTCATGGGCACAAATCTCACAGATTTTTACATTGTGAAGGAAGTGGACAACTTCTCACTCTTGTGACTTCGTTTCCCAGTCATATTTCTTTTTCCCTCAAGAAAATGGCCACTGCCACAAAGGCTGGGCCAGTCTTCACCCCATCAAAGGTCTGTAGAGACCAGGCTCTGAAGGCCAACTCAGGGTTTGACAAGTGAGCAGCACTCCCAGCTCAGATGCCCACTGCAAACACTACAGGCATTCAGCAAGCTGCCTCCCCCATGCACTGTTTCTGTGCCTGTTTTTCATTCCCAAACCTGTACTGCTGCACTAAATCAGCCCTCAGGGATATGCAATATGTATCTAAAATCAGTAAGAGAGGAGAAAGTGTGAGAGTGAAGGAGGAAGACTGGCTACTAGGGGCAGATAAAGCCATTTGTTCTCCTTAGCCTCAGCCAAATCCTTGTGCAAGTCTCCTGAAGCTTCATGAACAGGTAAATCATACACAAACACGCCCTCATAAAAAAAAGTAAAGAATTCAACAATATTAATAAGCTGCTGTTCAAGATGGTTTGGTTTCTAAATGGACTATGTTAATAGTGAGTTGGGACATACATCGACCACCACTGGGGAGAAGGAGGACCTTGAGCACAATATTGGCTTTTACATTCAGGATGGATTTACCACTTGAAATTCACTGCACTCCTGGTTTTGAGCCCCTCAGTTCAGGATCTAACCCAGTAAACCTGGCCAAAAAGAGAAAACCAAGTGATCTATACCATGAATCCCTAGACCCTTCTATACTATAGCATGGCTGTAAGAGACAGTGGAAGGAATATCATTATGGGAGGCATAAATAAAAGTAATTTATAATATTTAACATTTTTATAGTTCGGCACCCTCTGGCTAGCTGTTATCTTAGTCATCCTCTGGCACAAGAATTACTCCATGTGCAGAAAATACACAGAGAGCATAATTTGTTCTGTTTAAAAGAAAGCATCACAAAACGAATCTGATCCTTATGCCTAGGCTCTCACGTGGACAGCGGAACGAAATCTCCTCTTACAGCCTGCAGGCAACATCTTTCCCTATATGAATGTGACATCTCAGCCACAAGCTCGTGGTTGTGGAAGATAAAATTTAGTTGACCCAAGGGCTGAGTTACGGCCACCTGTCCAGGTTGTGGTGCTGGCAGTTGCCCTGCTCAGAATGGCTTTTTGGATCCATGCAATGCTCTCCACAGCACATGGATCTGCAGAAAATATCCTCTGTGGTCTCCTTCAGTTCCTACATGGAGAAACTCCTTCCTCTGCTGGAAACCACACACGTAAAATTGTTGTTGAGAAGCTTCATTTTATTTATTTATATATTTATTTATTTATTTGTAAATTAGCATAAAGGAGCTGAAGAAGAGTGTCAGAATGTTTTAGAATTACTAGGCTAGAAAAGATTTTGAGGGCTTATCTGGTCAATCTGTTTCCTCTGTTTCCTCACGAGGGTATTGACTTGGGCTGATGCCATAACAGTCTAGTCTTTTCTTACACATCTCTGTTAATGGAAATGCAGCTTCCCAGTTAATGTTTTAATAATTTCTGTAAGCTTTTGCTTTCTTTTTGTAAGTGTTTTGCAAAGTTAAACTCTTTAACACTTTTGCATTCCTCTCTCAAACAATGCATTAATTTTCTTCTCTCCCTAAAATCTCTTTCCTTCTTTTTCCTATACTGTTGCTTCTTCAGATTTGTGCCTTGGCTACAAGTGGACTACATGGTTATGTGATGTGGACTTCTTTAAGACCCTTGGATGTTTATCTGAAGATAAAATCAGACTAGAAAGTGCTGCTTTTCTTTTCTTTTCTTTTCTTTTCTTTTCTTTTCTTTTCTTTTCTTTTCTTTTCTTTTCTTTTCTTTTCTTTTCTTTTCTTTTCTTTTCTTTTCTTTTCTTTTCTTTTCTTTTCTTTTCTTTTTTCTCTTCTCTTCTCTTCTCTTCTCTTCTCTTCTCTTCTCTTCTCTTCTCTTCTCTTCTCTTCTCTTCTCTTCTCTTCTCTTCTCTTCTCTTCTCTTCTCTTCTCTTCTCTTCTCTTCTCTTCTCTTCTCTTCTCTTCTCTTCTCTTCTCTTCTCTTCTCTTCTCTTCTCTTCTCTTCTCTTCTCTTCTCTTCTCTCCTTTCCTTTCCTTTCCTTTCCTTTCCTTTCCTTTCCTTTCCTTTCCTTTCCTTTCCTTTCCTTTCCTTTCCTTTCCTTTCCTTTCCTTTCCTTTCCTTTCCTTTCCTTTCCTTTCCTTTCCTTTCCTTTCCTTTCCTTTCCTTTCCTTTCCTTTCCTTTCCTTTCCTTTCCTTTCCTTTCCTTTCCTTTCCTTTCCTTTCCTTTCCTTTCCTTTTCTCTTTTTTTTTTTTTTCTTCCCCAAACATTTTTCAGGTCATTACATACATAAAAATTCATCTTCTAATCAGAGACTCTCATATGCCATTAGGTTAAAGGTATGAAACAGCACTTGTGGGACTTTTAAACATTAGATAATTAATTCTCTATTAGACTTCTGTTTTAAAATTTGAATTGTCTCTTTCTGCTAATGAGCAGTAGAAGACTTGTTGAACTTTTTTACTAGTGAAATCCCAGAAACCTGGCTGGAAATGCCACAGACATGCAGAGTACATGCACTGTTCTTTGATACTCAGTGGGAATGTAAATAACAGCAAGAAATACTGGTATTTCTTTTTAGTTTCAAATAATCTTCCCTTCATGCTTGATTTCTCTCCAGAGCATAACAAAAGAACTGCCAATAGCCCATGAGCACCGTTATGAAATTCTTAAGGGACGTCAGCATGAAATTCTGACTCTGGTGAATATCCCACAGCAGATATTTGGAAGGTAAACATTGCTCGGATATTTATGGCTTTATGTTTTGAATCAGCCTTATCTTGCCCTCTCTCCTAGTGTCTGCAGTGACTAATGATACCATTAAGGCCACTTAGATTGCAATTCTTGAATAGATGCATGAAACACGGTATATCAGATCTCCAATTATTTTCTCTGCAGATGAACAGTATTTTTAAACTGTCCCTTCCTCGATATATTAATGGCCATCTGTGTTAGATGCTGTCCAGCTAGACTGCTATCACAATATTTAGTGCGAACCTCAAGTCCGAAAAATCCCTGTGTATGCTGTTGGAAGTGGCCTATTAATGGTGTTTGCATCCCAGCCACGGGGTTTTCCAGCTTTCAGTTCTCTCTCTCCCATCCTACTGGTGAATTTATTCATCCTGGGTGAATGTATTCATTAGCTACTTCTAGAAGAGGGATGTGGGCGACCACAGTATTCAACAAAATGCAACAGGCTTGGCATGAGAAAAGCTATGTCTTTGGGTCTCCTCAAGCCTCCTAGAAATCAGCATCCTGCAAATCTAGCAGCAGTGACAGACTCAATTAATTCATTAGCAAGTTAATATGCTTTGCACAGTTATGCCAGGCCTTAATGTCATTGTTGGAGAGCAACCACCAACTGGATGTGTGCTGATCCCTAGCATCTCAGAAGGATGTTGCTGTTGAGCAGGGAGGAGAAATCGGTGTGCATGGGAATGGCAAAGCAGTCAGTTGGTGTCACTTAAACAGCTTCATTATGCCGGACAGCAGTAGAAATCTGGGCTATCTCAACTCTTTTCACAAAGAATAGGTATTGTGACAAAAAAAAAATAAATAAAAAACTATTAGCAGGGCAGAGCTGCAGAAAAGACTTTTACGAAAGTATCTACAAAGTTGTTCTAAAAGAGAACTCAAAACCAATTTATTGCCCTAGCTGAGTCTGAGTTGAATTAATTCCTTGACCAGCAAGTCAGTTGTGAGGTTGAGGGCTGTACATCCAGTACCTTACTTGTGGTTGGACTTCTGCAAGCATATAGGTTCTTCAGGGATAACAAATGCCCCTTGCAATTGCTTACACTCTGAGTGCAGACTGTGTACTAGGGTTAATTGAACCAAGTTCAGCTGCATACTTGGTCTAATGGATTTTTCCAGAAGTTTCTGGGTAAACAGCTATCTATCCTCTGTCTGGAAAATCCTAACTCAGTGATGGACCTGCCATGAGGGGTGGTCACTTTTAAATTAGTGCTGTGCCTTTCTAGAAGTGCACAGGATTTCTCCCTCCTGTTGTAATAGACTAATTAACAGTGCCACATCCTGCTGCACATTTATTTAACATCTGTAGCATAGACGGTGGTCTAGAGGATGTAGCTGCTAAAACTTTCTGGGAAATGTCTGCAAGTCATATAGTATGGCCCACATTTTCTGTTTTGAGAATGGCTCCGTTCCCATAAACCATTAATATCTCAATCTCTTCCATGGGTGGATACTTGGGTTTCTTTCTAGCTAGAAGCTGGTTTCCAGAAAAATTGCCTTTGATTTTTCATTTCCTTGACTTCCTGATGACTTGCAATGCCTTTTCCACAAAGCCCCTTCTGCCCATTGCTCCCTTGTCACACCCAATGGCACCCACATGGAGTTGGTTTGTCAGGTATCTACATGCCCTCCTACAACATGCTTGCCTTTAAACCCATGGCTGTCTGGAGCAATTTTCTATAGTAAAAACAGAATATGCTCTTCTGTGCAAAAACCAGTACTCAAGAAGAATGAAAGGTGGTTTCCTACCATTTGATCTTTCAGTGTCAAAAATAGAAGTATTGCTAAAATCCAAATGAAGGCCAGGCTAAGTTAATACCAATACCAGTTTCTGAAACATAAATGAAAGATAGCTCCTTTTGCTGTCTGTTTTGACTGAAGAATGCAATTTTATTTGGAATTGTTTTACATAAATACTTTTTAAACTGTTTTCTTTGAAGTTGTTATCTTTTAAAAAATGAAATATTCCTCTTCTCCATTTTCGCTTTTGTTCTTTCTTTTTGGTTCTTGCCCCTCTTCCCCCTCACTATCACTGGATTAAATCCTTCCTGCTTAGAACACTTTAAAGTCTTCACTTTCTGCTTGAAATGCAAGAAGGTTCAGGAAAACTTAAAAATAGAATTGTTTACATATACTAATATTTCATAAGATGTTCAGGAAAGAAGTTTTAAAATTGTTAGACAAAAGTTGGGTTTACACTTTCAACAAAAGTATAACTTTTTATGAAATCTAACTCCAATGAACTTTAATTATAACATTTCATATTTTAATCAATACTCAGGCTGACTGCAAATGTAGGCACAATGAGGTCTCTTTAACTGACATATCCCAAAATAGCTTTATCTATAAAATTTCAATGACATGGACTAAAGAACAAGTTGTTCAGTTCTTGGAAGTGGTTTTTACTTAAATGTAGCTTCTTTATTTTCTTTCACTGTAGAAAGAACACATATTTTTTAAAATTAATAAAAATAACATAAAAAGACCATGTTGTGAGCTTGACAATAAGTGGTATTCAAGTTTTAGAATTAATTCAAAGCACATATTCTCCAGTGATTATCTCAGTGGCAATACTTCTGATCTGCTTATGATGATTTGTTGTGCAAGCATGAATATGTAAGATATGAGCAACTTAACAACCCCCCCACCCAAAAAAGCAAAGAACAAAAAAAGCCAAGTGCTGTTTCTAGGGTGCATGGGGTGCTAATACAGGGATGGTGGTGTGGAGATGCCTGTTGTGCTCAGTCCTGCTGGGGCTTCACGAACAGCATGTGCAATGCTGACATCTCAGTGTCAGAACGATGCTGCTGCATTTCAATAAGGTGAAACACAAACGATGATGGAAGCTGTATTTCTCTGCTTTCAGAGAGAAGCAGGGGAGAGCTGTGGTCACTAATTAGATGTTCAACCACTGACTAGGTGTGCATGTTTTCCTTATGAATGCAAATACCTACTGGGTTTAAAGCCTTGGCAGAAGAATTAATGGAGGCACCTGGTGGTTTCTGCGTAGACTGTAGGTGATCTGAGCCCAGTGCTGTCTTTTTGCATTGTTTTTGCAGCACCAAATACAAAGGCAATCACTACTGAAAGTGTAATTGTTAGCATTAATGAATCTGCATATACACTATTTCTCCATTTATCTTTAAATTCTGCAGAGGTATTTAAATAGTAGACAGTGAATCTTAAATTGCATCCTTTTAATATGTATGTAGCTAAACTTCTAAAAATGTCTGGCTGTAAACCTAAAAACCAGACTGATCACAATGAGCCACACCAAAATTTCCATTTAGTAAATATGCAAATCACAAAGTGCTGTACAATTCTGTCTATTAAAACAAGATGTATTAACTGAGAATGTACTGTTGGTTATTATGAGAAGGGGATTTAATTTACGCAAACTTTTTAATGGTGACTTTGCACATTCTGGGGTGAATATTTGAAATGGGGATGGGTGGTATGCTTGTGTAATCAGCCAGCTTATCTTTAACGTCTCATCCCATTTCTATTTTGAAAATCTTTAATGGAGAAGCAAGGCATGTTTAATTGATTGCCATTAAAATCTTCAAAGGAATTGGCAAGATGAAAGTTGTTTCTAATTACTGCATTATGATGTAAGCTTAATGATACGCCACTTCTCCAAATTGATTTTATTAGAATTTAAGATGAGGAATTAATTGAGTCGCTGTATTGATCCATTTTATTCTTCCACCATTTAACATGTCCAGTGAAAAAAAAGCTATTGAGCTGCGGAATAGTAATGAGGACTTGAGAAAGAAAGTCGAAGTGAAGATGGATTGGCCAATAAAAATAACTTCTAAAAACCATAACGTGATGGCAGAATATAGTTGCAGAGACCAATTTATCTCTAGGTTAATTAGGGTAAATTAAGGTTAATTCTTTTGTTATTTAACTTTTATTTCTTTGTCTCGCTTCATTCTACCTGCTTATACTAGAATAACTGCTTGTCCTGGGAAAGGAATATTTTTCAAGTCTCCTTCCAGTTCTGTTATATTTCTCATTGAAGATCTCTTCAGAACTACTCCCCAAAATAATAATAATAAAAAGCACCATATATATGTCCATTCTTACCTTAAAATCTTCTTGTAAATATATTAGATTGCTTTCTAGGTTTTATTCTCTTAGAACATATTCCTGTTTTCCCCCTTATATATCAATACAAAACAGGTTTTTAGAGTATGTCTCACATGCTCCATTTCTCTCATGTATGTTCTCCTCAGGTAAAGGTACCAAACACACCCTGATTAGGTTCATTTTAATACATTGCTGCTCATCAACTAAACTGTAAGAACTAGCTACATAGATGTTTTTTATTTTGTACAAAAGCTGTACAAATATACATTGACACATCAACTCCAGGAGTGTGGTTTAAGGCAACACGTTGAGTCCTTCAGTGAAGGTGACTCATGCCCATCAGGTCTGTTGTGGGGAAATGAGCAGCAATTTGGTGATACAGAATCATAGAATCACAGAATCATTAAGGTTGGAAAAGCCCTCCAAGATCATCTGGTCCAGCCATCCCCCTACTACCAATGTGACCCACTAAATCATGTCCCTAAACACCACATCCAACCTTTCCTTGAACACCCTCAGGGACGGTGACAAAAGCATCAATTTATTTTAAATTCATAGTGGTTTTCTGTGTTGTACTGTGGCTATATATAATTCCACAGAATCACTGGATGGGTGAGATTGCCAGCTACCTCTGGACATCCTGATCAAGAAGGGCCACTACAGCAGATTGTCCAGCCAGGCTTTGAATATCTCCAGGGATGGAGACTCCAGAATCTCCCTGGGCAACCTGTATGATCACTAGGGCAAAGACCATCTTCGTGTCCTGTACTTGCAAAACGCAGTAAACAGGGTCTCATTCTATGTTTAGAGCTAAGGGCATGGTTTCACCCCATTCTTCTTCACAAATCCCACAAAGAGAACATTTACTCTCATTTCTCCCTTAAGTAAATCTTGCCAAATTTGAGTGAAATGTTCTGAGGATAAATTGGTTCTCAAGGAGTTCATTGCTGCAGCTGGCACTTAAGGAGTGCTGTTTTGACTGTGCTGCTTGTGAATTAATTGTTATATTTGAGGTTTCAGAGATCATGCTGAAGCCATCTCTATCTTTCATACTGATAATGCAAACTGGAATATTCTGTGTATATAAAGAGATTCTAATGCAATTTAATACATGATTTATAATTGTATTTTAAGCTCTAATACAATTTAGAGGAAACCATGTCTCTTTAAGCCTTGAAATTGTAAATTCAAGGCTGAGATCTGGTAATACTTAAAGCTGTGACACTGATTAGAAAAGCAATGAGGATGGTCATACTAGACATGTTAATTATAACCACACCTGTTTTATCCTTGGCGTTTCTATCTCTTCATCAACACCGCTGTCTTTCATTTGAAGTCAGAAATCCCCAGATCAATGATATTCTCATCCCCTCTACAGGGAGAGGGAAAATAGTAATGAAATATTTTAATGGTCACCTCAACAGAGAAATTAACAGTCCTGAAGTAATATTCCTTTCTTCATTTGGAAAAACTCTTTGGCAAAGGGAGAATGGTGCCAAATTTCTAGCTATGTGGGGCTCCAGGAGATAATTTGTCTCTTTTGTCCCTAAATAATTTACATATTTTACAGAATGAGTCTATTCACAGTAATGCAGCAGATACTTATCAAAGCTCTAACTCATTAGCTCCTTTGTTAAAACACATAATAGCCTTTTGTTCTAAATAACCAGCTCTAGTGGTCATGACACCTCACACATTTATTAATAAGTGACATCGGAATGGAGTAACTGAGAAAGTGGTTGCAGAGACCAAATGGAGGAGGAACTGTAATGAGCTCCTAGAGGATCAGAGACATATTTGGAAGGTCAGAAATTGCCCATTTCTGAAATTCAAGCATTTGAACAAAGTTAGTAGCATTTGGAATATTTTACTGTAGGAGAAAGGTGTGTGTTCAATAAAAGTCCGACAAGGGAAATAAAAGTAAACAGAAAATATCTCAAAATTTGGCTTTTTTTCCTTTAAATTCACTTTTCAGTCAAGGTGCCACTTGTAAAGCCAAATAATGACGTTTTAAATTAAATGTTAATTACAGATATCCCCAGTGACAAAACAGACCTCAGATGCAGCCAGAAAACAGTAATTAATTAAGGACTGATGGCTTGGTAGTATAACTAGGTAAACCTTAAAAAGTCTTCTCAGTGGTAAATATCAAAATCCTTCCGATTTGTATGTTCCAGAAATGCAGCCTGAGCTCCCAAATGCACAGATACCTGCCTCACCAAAGAGACACCGAACAGCTGCTGAATGAACACAAGTATTACTTGATTGCTTGAAATTAAAGGGAAAATTTAAAGCTATGAATCTTTATAAATATAAACTCTAACTATGTATCATTTACCTACCCTCTGGCTAAGCAAGGAAATGTGATGAAGCACACAGAGCAAAATAACGAAGTTTTGGAGCCTTTTTTTTTTTTTTTTTTTCAAATTGGTTGGGCACAAAAGTGCTAAGGTACAACAAGCCAACTCCTGTTCTTACCCCTGCCATCAGAGTGGTTCCAGAGTGTTTATCAGTGTGTTGATAGGCACTTTATATATATAAATATCTATATACATATATAAATGATTATGATTATCTGCTTCTAAACTGCAGTGCAAACAAGAAGTGCTCCAGGATAAACATGTTGTTGCAGAAAGTTGGAAGGTTAGCAGAAACTTTCCCTAAGCTCCTTGTAGTGGAACAGCAACACCACGCAATTGTTATGTTCCTACCTTGCCATGCACACACACGCAGATACTCACAAGTCTGTATGAATTGCTTCTAAAAATACTCTTGAGGCCAGGAACAGAACAACCTTTTTTTGGATGTGTAATAGCTTTCATGGGTTACATAATCAAACAATGGAAACAAAGTAGTATTTTATGAATTCTTGAATAATTTGCTGTAATTTATTTCGCCTCTAAGCATTGGACCAAAGGATGCTGCTAAGTGCAAGCTAATGGATTTACCAGGGAATGAGAACAAAGTAAATAAGTTTTGTGAAGGACCACTTAGGGTCTTCAGTGTTTTTGTTTGTGTGTTTGTTCATTTTTTATCTCTCTTTTCTTCCCTGTCCCACTCTTATGTGTTTTTAGTACTCTGCAGAGGAAATAAGGCTGCATCACTGCTCTTGAAATTGGTACATGCTTGCTTATGGAGCAGAGCAAGGGGATTATGCACTGGCAGCCTCTATCAGTCTTGCAAAATTGACCTCAGTCTATTAGCTCTGATCATATCTGAGAAAGTGCATGCATTAATCTTTGCCCATCTGACTGAATTCTTCCCATAATTAGCTGTCTCTGTCAAAGCAGGGGTGGCAAAGCCAGAATATTTAAGTGGGGTTTATGTGTTGCCACATACCTGAGATAAGATTCCTCTCACCTAACTTCAGCTTTTAGGCATCATTCCAAATCTAATTATCCAAGGTCCCTCAACAATGAGTAGGAAAAAAGGATAGGGGAGTCTTCAGAGAATGACATGTGGCATCCTAAAAGAGGTGTCTAAGAATTGCCTTTTTCTGCAGCTTCCTTGTCACCAGTGACACCTCAGGAAACCTGACCAATGAATTGGAAGAAATGCCTAAGTATGAGATGGCAAACAAGTTGAAATGAATCACTCTTCAAGTGATCGTGACTTGGATAGGGTAAAGTACTATAATTAATTGGCTGTAATTTCATAGAATCATAGAATGGTTTGGATTGGGGGGAACCTTAAAAATTATCTATTTCCACCCCCCCGTCATAGGCAGGGATGCCACCCACCAGCCCAGGTTGCCCAAGGCCCCATCCAGCCTGGCCTTGAGCACCTCCAGGGATGGAGCATCTCTGGGCAGCCTGTGCCAGGGCCTCACCATCCTCACAGTGAAGAATTTCCTCCTAACCTCTAATCTAAATCTCCTCTCTTGTAGTTTAAGACCGTTCTCCCTTGTTCTATCATTATCTACCCAAGAAAAGAGTCCCTTTCCATCCTTTTTATAAGCTCCCTTTAAGTACTGAAAGGCCACAGTGAGGTCTCCCTGGAGTCTTCTCTTCTGTATGCCGAACTTCCCCAGTTCTCTCAGCCCGTCTCCATAGAAGAGGTGCTCCAGCCCCTGTATCATCTTTGTGGCCCTCCTCTGGCCCTGCTCTAACAGCCCCACATCCTTCTTGTGCTGGGGGTCCCAGTTTGATGCACCTCACATGTATTCCAGCAGCAGAAGAGGGCAGGATGTCTAAAATGATTTCCTACGTTATCTATCTTCCTCTCTCCTGTCATGCTCCTTGGTCCTTGCCATTGATGGCACCCCTGCCATGGGAAGAAGCACTGAAGTAATTCCTAAAGACCTTTGATCACTTCTTTCTGCCAACACCTCTCCAGAGAAAGCTGGAAGCATTGGGAATTCAGCACAAGAACAGCACGATAGTGATTACGGCTTTTCCTCAGGATGCTTAATATTCCTATTATCTCGTCTGCATACATATTTAAATGTTACACGCTTCCTTTTAGGAATAGACTGCTAGTGGCTTGAAGTACCCATAAAACTGCTGGAAAGTGACAGTGCCAATTAATCTGTTGACAGATTTGTTGTTTAAATATTAACAGAACATTAAGCAAATGTTGGCTGCTGCACTGAGAGCCTTTCAGAGTGCCTTCGTCTAAAATGCTGAACATTTCCAGATTTTTGAAAATGTCCCAGACACTGCAGGGTGGGAAGGATATCATAAATTTTCAGTCCCTTTTTCCCCACAGCTGCTAAACACACCATAAATATCATCTACCCCTGTAAGAAGGAAAAGATTTGTAGAAGTCTCATGCAGATTTTAAACCCCTCATGGCAATAACCGATCGAGCTGTGAGTTTGGGCAGGGAATATCAGAAAAGGGCTTTGCCTCTGACTGCCTCACCTAGGAAGGAGAATAAGAAATAAAGGCAGGGTGCTCAGTTTATCAGTCTGCTCAAGTGGTTACTTGGGAAATCCTGGAAAACCCTCTGCAGAGGAAGGCAATTTTGATGCAAGATCAAGAAGGGTTGTGCCAAGGACATTGTATGACTCAGGATGTCCATGCCAGATTTGCTTCCGCAGTGCTCATGGGTGTTGTGAGGTGGAAGCAGGAGGCTGATGGAAGATGGGGCACAAGCCAGGACTAGCTGAGTCTCAACAAAGATACAGGGCGCATAAAATGCATATTGACTTCTTTGCTTTTGATTTCCATAGCCAAATGCATACACATTGAGAAGGCCTGGAGTGCACAGAAACTTATAAACTGTGTGAACTTGAGCATCAAATGAAGAGGGCATCAACGTGACAGTAAGGATGCCTCCTGTTCTGCAGTTTCAGTCTGCTACTTTTCCCATTTTCTTTTTCCATCAAGCATATTTGTGGTCCTAAACAGTTTCTTGTTGCCATTTCACCCTTTTACCTCTTTTATTCCAATGGGTTTCATTTCTCAGATCCCATCCATCACACTCCAGATCAGTCTTGTATTGTTGCTGGCAGCTTCTCAATTTCATTTCTATTATTTTAACATGTTACATAATAGTCTGAACATAGCCTGTTGACTCCTTCTGGCTGTACATATTTTTTATTTAATGAAGGTTGTGATAAAGACTTCTTCAAAGATTTTAAAGCATCCTAACTGTAAACTTACTGCCCTTCAGTTATTAAAATAACAGCTTATTGACTTTTGCATGGCTACACTTTCACTCCTAAATATCATTCATTCATTTTAGTTGCATACTGCAATTCTTTCCTTCGAGCTTTGAGTATATAAATTAGAGGGAAAATTATTACTTTTGTGCTAATTAAAGATGAAGACTCAAAAAAGCCAGGTTGATAGCAAGAATCTGCTCTGGGATTTGCATTTTTCTGACTTAATAAGGGTCCGTCTTAAGGACAGGGGCTGTGAGTTCTCCCTGTCTAGAATGTTGTTTACAGGAATCAGCATGGACAAAAGTTTAGTGTTGTTCCATAGATCATTTCTTGAGCCTGCTCCTGATATTTGAGCTGCAGCATTTTTATTTTTATTTTATTTTCAGTAAAAGGCATAGAATAAACACCGCCACAAAAGAAAAGGTGACTACAGCTGGAAGTGAAGTCACAGATGCCAGGTGCCTCATGTCAGAGTAGGGAGGCAGCACTCAGGTCTCCTGGGTCCCTGTTCCTTGCAC
This sequence comes from Aythya marila, assembly GCF_965140915.1. Classification (NCBI taxonomy): domain Eukaryota; kingdom Metazoa; phylum Chordata; class Aves; order Anseriformes; family Anatidae; genus Aythya; species Aythya marila. The sequence continues at coordinate 153,660,803 of NC_139043.1, forward strand.
TGCATACACATTTCCCTTTATCTCCAAATTCCATTTGTTTCACTTTCTTTAAAAATACATCATTGGATCTGGTTTTTGATTTGAAAATAAATGAAAAGGGAGTAGATAGCCAGAGAGAAAAGGCTTACTAAAACAAGAAAATATATGGGTTTCTGTGGAATAAAAGCCAATTTGCCTCCAAAAAAATTCTTAATAAGATATTGATTACAGCTTTTCTTAGGAGATTAGTATTGAGTCTTGGACAGCTTCAGTAAATAATAGTAAAAATCAAAAATTCTCAAGCTTTAGTTTCACAGTAAGTGGTGATAATTACGGTCTGAAGTAGTTTAAGCAGATTAATAACTTCTCTTAGGGAAATATAAGCCATGGGAATGAGTTATGTTCCTCCCTAGGGAGACAAGATTTGGATATTAAGAAGTAAAATATTTGATGACATAAAACCTCATGTAATTTTCTCATTTTTTATTTCCTTTTTATGTTTACCCATGTTTTTATGTTATGTTCATTTGGTTTCACTGTGCTGTGATCTGTTGCTGCAAAGGGAAGAGCTGTAGCAGTGACAGCTCTCACAAGCTGTGCTCAAACACACAACGGGCCCTTTGATGTCAAGGTTGGGGTTCAAAATACCTCTGATTATTTTGACTCACATGCTTTCAGTTTTTAGGGGAAGACACAGTCCTGATAAAGTATCTGTGGGAACAAAATGCAAAGTAAAATCAGAAGCAGTGTTTGCTTTGTTAGTGCACACATGACTGGCAGGGTCCAATTTATTGGTGTAGACTGTGCCTGGATGACTGTAAATGACTATTACGGGTGACAAACACAGCTGTCTCATGTCATTTGAGATTCCTGTGAGTATCTTTCTTGGCCTCCAGGTAATTCTGCATCAGGGTTTGCACCATCAGTAGGTTTTCTGCCATAGCTGTCAGCCTCGTGCATGTATCTCAGACACCAAAGTGTCTAAGCTGGCACTGAGTACTTACCTGTAGGCACTTGAATTGCACCCTGTAGCAAAAGCTGCAAATAGGAACAGTGAAGTTGTGTGAGTTAATCCCAAAGGGCTTTTGCTGGACTACAATGGTGAGAGTGAGGACACAGGGAGTGTTTACTGGAGGTCAGACCTTGCACATCCAGGATGAGTCTGTTAACTTAGAGCAGAGGTAATTTGAGGGCTGCTACAGCTCCAGGTATGTCAGAGAAGCAGGAGATGCCACATTTAAAGGAAACTGTGTCTAGAGGTCTTTGGACTGCTGGATGTTGACACGGACCTGTCTATTACAGTCTGGGCAGCAGTACATGACACTTCTACCACCTGCCCAAGTAACGAGTACACAGCCTTTGTTACTGAGCTGAGTTTTATATTCCTGGAAAGAAGACAAAGCAAGCAATAGAAAGAGATAAGCAACAGCATCTGCTTAGAGGAAAAAAAAAAGCAAAGAAACAAATTAGGGTCCTCACCACTGATGTTTAAGAGGGCTTAGATGCCTATCCTGTGCACATAAATGCCATCCAATTTGGATTAAGTTAGGTCTTGTCCTAAAGACCACAGCCATGTGCCTTACAAAGTACACATCTCTTATGTGGTTCACTTCATATTTCTGTTGTTCATAATAAGTGCAATCAGTGGTATTGCATGACTTCCACTGCCAGAAATATATCTGAGGCTGGTGATACACTTAGTTTTGAGGGTTGGGATATGAGATTCTTGCTGTACTTGTGCTGAGCTAACAGTGTACCCCTAATCTTTAGTCCAATCTTTAGTGTGGCAAGTGCAGAACTTGCTAAATACGTTAACAAGCATTAAAGTTCTTATCATGACATTACAAAACTGTCTTTTGTGCATCTAATAAAGTTATCTTCTACTTCATTTTTCTTCTAGGTCAGCAGTACAAAATTCTCGCTATATAAAGGAGAACTTGGCAAGCATTTTCTGAGCCTTTTGTGGAAAAAGAATGCCATATCACATACTAATAGCCTCACCCAGAATGAATATTTAAAGAACAAAAGCAAAACCAGAAAAACAGAGATATTGTGCCAGGAAAAAAAAAAAAAAGGGAGAGAAGAAAAATCAAAGTGAGTATATTTGTGTGCTTTTTTTCCCTCAAGTTATTGCACTAAGACAGAGTATTTCTCTTTCATCAAGGGCATCTTGCTTCCCCATTTTTCTGTAGAGGAGACCAGTCACATAAGTGTTACAGTGAAATACTGTTTTGAAATATTGTTTTCTCTGCATGGAAATCTACCAGATTTTTTTATATATATATTTTTTTTTTCCGTATGTATTTTTGCCATTTTTGTAGTGCCAAGAGTGGTTAAGAAATATGAGGCAGGAATAATGAACCATATCTTTTGCAAACAGAGTGCTGTGATCAGGGCCTTGGCATTTTCCTACACAATAGACCCCAACATGCTTTGCACAGACACTCCTGATAGTGGTACCCTGTGGCTAAACTATCATGGCTGGAAACCAGTGCCACTGGGAGAAAACAGGATCCTTAGAACAAAGTTTTGGATTAATTAGAAGCTCTATAGTAAGTCAAACAACAAAAAGAGGTGAATCTTTATCCAGCGCAAACACCTGAAAAAGCTCTGTGTGATACTACTTGTAGCTAATCATCAAACAACTGCAAATACAGATGGTGATTTCCCTTCAGGAAAACAGAACAGACGGTCCAAACAAACTTTTTGAGCCAAAGCTACAGATAAATGTCAAGCAGGAAGCTGTCAGTTTAAGAACAGAACTCAGTTAATGTTAGGTCCTGAGAGCATGAAATACAAAAACATGATTTTCATTCTCAATTTATCATGCAGCAACAGGAACATCTTAACCAGACTCATCTTACATGTGTCTGGGGAGATCATCCTTTAAGGATTTACAGTGTGAGTTCCCGTGTTGGACTGGTGAAAGGAAAGTTTGCTGTCCATCTGTGGAATTAAAGTCTGGAAGGTTCCCCCTTATTTTTCATTTTAGGATCTAGGGACTTCAGACTTTATGGTGAGATATAGCTTAATTCTTAATGCTAGGACTTGAACAAGTGAAGATATCATGTTCTGGATGAAAATTAGCATCCTAGTTTTCCAGTTGGGAAGACAGTAAAACCTGTGTTAAAAGGTAATGTTTGATGAATATATTCTGGTTCTTGGTTTGTCTGGAGAATATTTCTGCAGACCCATCAGGTATTCTAGAGGTAGAATAAAGTGTAGCACACAGACTTTGAGGAGAAAAGAGTTGGACTCTTGCCCTAGCCAGAACCTTTACCTTTCTGAGAAACAGTAAAAAAGTTATCACCTTGGAGAGCCTGACATAGTCTGAATGTGAGAGAAAGCATCTAGATCCTGATCTTGACTGACATAAAACCACACCAGCGGAAGTTGCTATACTCCATTTCATCCTGCCTGAGCTTTAAGCTTCTCACTAGACAATCTCCAGAGGACCCTGCCAACATCAAAGATTCTCTCATACTATGAAGTCATTTAAATTTCAACATCCACTTCTTCTCCTTCATCTTTCTAACAAGGATGCTAATCTTCTGTCTTGTAGAGGGATGTGGTGATGGGGAAGTAGCAGAAATCTCTGAGGGCTGAATGTATGTAGGTATAAAGCTGGACTGTCAAAGTGAGCTGATCTCTACCACTGTTAGTTAAGGCACAGTAACATTTAATTAAGTTCTTTCTTCTTTCAGCTGGGTATTGTTTGGAGATTCTCAGCTTTATCATCAGAATTGTTGGATTCCACCTTAATAACAACTCTATTTAATGTTTGATATGGTATTCAAAGTCCCTTATAAGCAAGGAATTGCTTGCTTACACATTTTCTTAGATAGCAAATGTGTTTACTGAGCACTGAGCAGCAACATGTATAACATACAGAAGGTGATCGTTTTAATTCTATACATTCGCTCACCAGGATAATAATGTTATTATGAAAAATATTGGACAAATTAATGGGCATTAGAGTGTTGTGATTAGCAATTATTATCTTATTTTGGGGCTAAGTGAAATCTCTGCACATCATAAAATGTACCTGACAATAAATCTATTAGCTCTGAATAACTCAACCACTACACAGTTGAAAGTGGTGTCGTATGGGTAGGAGATGAAGTAGATGATGCTCCTGATTTTGGGAACACAGAGCTCTCTGCTTGTGTGCATTTGTTTTCTCAGATCTTGCAGTCCTAGACATAATGTTATAACATGCCATCTGTTTTTGTTAGTTTGTTTTTATTTGCCTCTCTCCGGAGGAAGCACAAACTGTCTTTGTTCAGCAATGCCCAAACATTTTGTGACACTTTTTCTCCCTCACTTCTTGCAAGCCTGATGGAAGACAGCAGAGCCAGGACTAACTGATCCTGATGAGACCATGAGTTACATCAGTGATGAATCAGAAAAAACACACAGCCAGAAGCAACACTTGAAATTATTTCATTTGACTCGCCATACAAGAGAAACTAGGGGTTTTCTTGGAGTTCATTATTGTGTAAACAATACCTTAAAGTTTAAGAAAGCTCCTACCCACTACTGCAGAATCCACTGCAACATTAGTGAGTTTTGTTACTTTGTTACCTTTGTAAGTATAAATCTTAAATTAATTTCCCTCTGAATTTTCATAAATTAATCTCCTGGATACTAGTTAAATAGTCTTCCATACTCATCCACTACAGGTATCTATTAGAAAGAGATGTAAGAACCACACAAACCTTTGTCTGCCTGGTACAACCATTTTGATAGTCTTACTTGGTGTTTTGCCAAGTTGAAAGACTGTTATGCAATTTATTTTCCCTTCATAGAGATTTATATAGTCTGAATACAGTCTCCTTATTTATTTATTTATTTATTTATTTATTTATTTATTTATTTATTTATTTATTTTTAAACTAAACTGGTCAAATTCTTTCTGTTTTCCATGCAAAGGTTCATTTTCTTTGTATCATTTGCATGGCTCCTTCTTGCACTAGGGACAGTGAAACTAAACAAGGGGAAAATAACATGTTATAACATATTCTGATTTGTACAATCAAAGTTCTTTTTAGCCTTTATAGCATGGAGTAATATATTGCACTGAGTTGCAAGGTAGACTAGACATTATTTTACTCTATAGGAAATTAATGTCCTCACTGGCACTATACATAACATAAGAATACTTGCTGTAAAACAAGGGCAGCATCTTCTGCCCCAGGGGTTATGAATTAAGGGAAAGGTCTTCAAATAGTATTAATAGAAATCAGTGGAGTAGGTCAAAATTATAGCGGTTGAATGAATTTTATCTTTGTCTTAGCTTTGTGTAGGGAAAAAATCATAAATATGTTTTTGATATTTTTTGGTTTGTACCCTGGCAGTTGTGGTAAAGAACAGTGCAGAAACTATTATGGGAAGAGGTGTTTATCCCATTTAACATGAAATTTTACCAGTTTATTTCTCAGCATGTCTCTTTGTAATAGCTTTACAGTGCGTGGACAAAGCTCAGACTAGCTCTTGGAGGCCCTTCAGGGTGTTTCAATCTCATTTAGGATGTGAAGTCTGTCTGGAAAATATTAAAGCTTTTCTGTCAACACAAACTCCAATGAAATCATCGATGGGCTTGTAATGTTACTGATATTGTTGCTTTCATGTTGTAGATAGCTCAGCTTTCTGAAATGGCCAGACAACTAGCATAGATAGCAGTGATGTTTATTTCTGATTCCTTAGTCATAAAACTCCAGATTGTACCAGTGCAAAATAATCTTACATACTCCAGTCCACTACAGTTTGACAGTTACTGGAAAACCTAGAATTAGTTTCATTAGTCTAGAGCATTAATGCTTTGCACATGACACTGAAAGGCAGATGAATTTAATCTAATGCATTATGCTGTTACTGGAAAAGCATAGCCTGGTCATACTTAATAATGTCTTCATTATTTCCCCAAATGCCATTTTAGTAGTACTGAACAACCTGCTAACTGGATGTAGCCAACACAAACCATTCAAAATCAGTCTCCAAGTCTATAAATTCAAGATGGGAGTGATTTCAGGTACTTATTTCTGGGAACAAAACCTCAAGGTCTTCTTGCAGCTGATCATGACGGGATCCATTTCAGACTTCTCACATCACCTCCTGGAGATCAGGAGATGAGGACATCTCAAACATGAAGTCTTTATCAAAGTGTCCAGCTGACTCCTTGAAGAGACAGAAGAGGTCATTCAGAGGCTGGAAATACCTGCTGGAAGGTAAACCTTTGAATGCAATCTGGGCACTACACACAATAGATCTAATGGATAATGACAGGGACCCTGATGCTAATGATGCAATGAAGACTATCTGTCTAGTTCATTTCCATTGCTTGTCCCATCTTTACCACATGTTCCTTGAGCCCATCTAGTCTTGGGTCATGCTGATGTACTGCTTGTTGATTTGATAGCTACCCTACTGAAATCAACAGACTTGGTCAACTTTATAACAAGACAGAATTCTTTGCTCATGTTTATAATATGAAAGGACTGGATAAAAATGTTAACTTTAGTAGAGTGCTTACTCTGTCCAGCTTTTTGAGATGTGTGTATAGGGATATGAATATAAGCAGAGAAGGAAAATTCACCTCTTCAGTCAGCAAAGCAGCAGGTCTCCCAGATACTCTACCACAGCACTGAGGATTTCTTGATGGTGTTATATCATAGCACCAAATATTTTCATTGTCAGTTAAACTAAAATACTTTGTGGCTCAGACTTTTTGATTATAACGGCATAAAGGGCCACATGAAATACTTGTTTCACCAGGATTTTTTTTTCTATTTTTTTTTTTTTTGAGTGAGATTGACTATCATTTTTTCATCTTATTGAGGTTTTCCAATAGCAACTGGTAAATATTGCAGATAGGAAGAGATGGCAGGATCTGCAAAGCAAAAAGCAATGCAAACAAAAGGCTCTAATAGTCTTTAGATGGTGGGATCACATTTTGCATGGGAGTATTGGCACAGCAGTAGCAACCAACACAAAGAGCTTTGCAGCCACAGCAGAGCATCTTCCAATCCCCAGCAATAATCCGACAGCTTTCCAAGCTCATTTCTGCACATTAGACTCACTGCTCTCTGTCACAAATGCATGAATAATGCATTAGTTCAGCAATGAAGCTGGCAAGCTGGGACTTATCAGGATTGGATTTCTTTCTTCTCCCCTTCCCAGAGATCAGAAGCATCAAATGAATCTTTGTGGGAGATATCAATAGTGGTGGGCAGAAAAGATTTCCTCTTCATGTGTTACCCGCAACATGCAGCGTAAAAAATCTCAGGGACACAATGAACCACCCAAGGAATTGGAGTATCCAAGGGAACATGCTGGCCTGGATGGGAGCCCTTCTAAGAATGACCTTTACTTTTTTTCTTAATCAAATCTAGCCAGTGTAAAATTAGCATGTTCTGAATACTTATTCATGCCTTTCCATTCTTATATTGTCCAGAGAAACACAGAAAATAGAGCTGGAGGGGACTGTGAGAAAATGTACAGGATCAACAATTCTGTATTATTACATGATGGGTGTTTGGACTGTTTTTGAGAATATGCAATGTTTTTGGACATGGATGGAGACTGTCTCATCCCTGTGCTATCTACCCCAGACTTCACATATGTTGTTGGAAAGTTTGTTACTCCCCTGAGAACAGAGACTAAATTGCATTATTTCAGTTCAGAGGCATGCTTTATACCTCAGTCAGAATGGAGAGTGATGTATTGTCTCTCCTTGGTTTCTCCATTCTTGGCAATGGAAATCAGTTCCTGTTTTCCTCCCTTGTATGTCATGTTTCCCAAAGCACTGATCACTATTGGTAGAGCAGAAATACTGTGTCTTTTTTCTCTGTATCTCCCTCTCCAATAGTCTGTTACTGTTGAACCATCTCAACCTTAGGACCCATAATATCTGTTAAGAAAGTTTGGTAGAACTTCTACCCTACTAGTTGGTCCTGATCTGCAGAAATACTCCTGTTAGGCCTGTTCTCTCTGAAAATGGACCTAACGTCTATACAGGACTAGGGGCTCTGACTGAGGGCTCAACCTCTAATCCTTCTGTTTGTGTATTTAGGAGGGCATCAGTAAAAAAAGAAAGCCCTGTTCTAGCCACCTGACAAGTGTATTGACTGTAGTTTGATAGAAATTAAGGTTTGATACAGACCTTGCTCCTCGAAGAATTCCCTGAGGTCAATTGAAAGGGAAGGGAACAAGAACAGATGGGAATGACCTATACTTTGGTTCTTTTTTCTCTCTCTTGAATCACTGGGAATATTGTTAAGTAAAAGGGGCATGAGAATGCTGAAGCATAGTGTACCCCATCCACTGGATCACAGCTTCTGATGAGTGTGGAAGGGTTTACATGGCTCAACCCCATGTTGTTAGCACTCTTGTGAAGACAGCAGAGGTGGGATGGCCACAGCACAAACCCAGCAAACGTTCCCAGTGAGAAGAAAGTTATCTCAGCTGCACAATATGGAGCTGAATCACACCATCAGACAAAAAGAAACAAACAAACAAACGTCTTTAAAATTTATATATAGAACGCTTTTTCTTGATGCATCTTTGTAAATTATCAACTTTTTTTTTTTTTTTTTTTTTTTTTGATACAGATAGTTTTAAAAAATTCTTTATGAAAGCATGAAAAATTGGGTATCCTAGAAATAATGCAACACCTCAGATTCTCAATTCAGAAAACCTAGTGCATTACTAATTTTGGCTTTATTTGTGTTGATCCATCCTGTATGACTCCTCTTGTTAGCTGGTGATTTAAACAGAGTTAGACTGCACAGAACCATTTCCTGAGCAGCCTGAGCCCTGCATGAGACCTGAGTTCCTGACTTAAATGTGGTCTCGTGACTATATTACATGAAGTGAATATCCCCATTGGCCTTGCTCAGCTGTGTTATTACTTGCTAGGAAGCCAAGAAGAAATGGTCACTGAGAGCTCAGATTGCCAGCAACAATCAGCCTAACTTCTAATTACCAGTACAGTTAGAATATCAATTACCTATTTAGAATACCAATGTATATTCATTTGGTTTTACATTTTAATTTAAGAAGCATAATCAAATCCTAATTTAAAAAGAGTGTTTTATATATATATATGAATTTCAGTAATGAAATGAACTAGAAATAGTCTAATGCATCAAAGCAAAATGGAACGTCTTGATTGAACTGAAACAATTAAGAAATGTTTCAGGCAATTAAATTTTGTGAGAAATGTCAAAAACTGGTTTTGTTTCATTTCAGTCTAACAAATCTATTCTGAAGATGTCATAATTTCCACAGAATGGAAATCTCAAGTTTCTACCAGCTTCATGTTTATTGTTATAGGTTTTTAAACTCCTGTGAAAATTACTTCATATATTTATTCCAATACAGTAACTGTAAAATGAATGCATTTCTTTTAACTTGTGATTAGTTTGGCTTGTGTTTGAACTTGTCTGATGGTTATTTCCCTTTTCCCCCTTTCTTTTTAATTATGTTTAGTATCGTTTTTTAAATTAGTCTTTAGCTCAGAGCATCTGCTCTTCTTGGGTATGTGCAGAGAGCTTGTAGGTCCACACTGGTGCCAAAGGGAGAATCAAGCATATATGGCATTTACATGGCCACGAGCATAGAAATGTTATATGATATAGGCAGTGAAGTAAGGATGTGAAAGCTTTGAAATGTGAGTACTCTTTTTGACTTTTCAATTTTTTTTTTTCCCGTACAGGACAAGACATTGTCACTTTTAATTTTTCTAGGCTGTTTTTCCCAGCCTCTGTTATCTGACTTGAAACCCACAGTGAAAAGACTGTTTCTCTTGAAAAAAAAAATAAATTAAAAATTACAGCTTCTGGTACTATCTGTTTTTCAATCTGAATCTGATGCAGAAAATGAATTCCCTTTTGTCTTTATATTAAGTTTGATGAATTTCAATAATATAGTATATTATGAAAACCTCATAACTATATTACTGAGTTTGGCATTTAATAAACAAAAGCAAAGCGTGAATCTCTTGATTATTGCTAATCCGCTTCTGTGAATAACAAATTCTTTATACAAAGTCAAAGAAATTCTTATGACTGAGGGTTAACCACTGAATGCTATTAGAAAACAATCACTGCTGGGTTTTCATTAATCTGCCTTCTGGTTAGGAGAAAAATTAAGTTCAGGGTATGTTGGAAAAGACATCTACATGTCACTTAAAGTCAAAGAAAGCAGGGCAAAATTGTCTCCTACACAAAACATAATAAAGTTGTTTCTTGGATAAATACTTGCAGACAATTCTGACTTAGGGACAGGACTTCAAGGAACTTCCTTAAAAGCTGTACACAAATATTTTGCAGGTGCAATGAGCAGGAGATCTTCTGGGAAATTTGTTCCAAAGACAGGTACTTGAGGAAAATTAATTGAAAAGAATTGTCCTTGAACTGAAACCAATTCTAACATCTTTTCATCCAGAAATGTTTTAAGCATATGTTTTGTTTTGGGCACTCATATATCACCACTGAACTCACAGAAAATGACCTTAAAGCCAAGCCAAACCATGCTGAAATGAGTTCCTTCTCTGTTTTACAAGTGTGGATATTAAGCAGTTAACAGTGCTATTGCTGTAGCTTTTCTTTTGCTGTGATAGACTAATAAACATGACATTTTTAATGTATAATTTGCATAATGCTTCTGTTAATTTGTTATTTTCATTATGGCAACAGAATGAAAACGACATATTACACCCATAAAAAATATACAGCAGTGCTAATCCCTGTAGTCATTATATTGTTAACTGAATTGCATCTTTGCATGGTCATTATTATTATTTATAAAGCCCCTTGATAAAAGCGGAGTGGAATGCAATGGGAAAGTTTCCTGATTTATCAAGGAACAAGTAAAATACTAAATTGAAAAAGAAAGTCAAGAGGGAAGGGAACTAGGGGCCAAAACACAAAATAAAGAATAGTCTTCAATGCAAAACATTTATTGGAGTGAAACATTTTTGTAACAATGGTTTATTCTACAGATGTAATGTCCCATGAATTTAGCCCTGTTGTGATAGGTGCCTCACTTACATGTAGTAAGGGATAAACAATTGCTCCAAGACCCTTCTGTCCAAAAGAATTATTCAGATTAAACATTACAGGGAGAAAATATCAATTTTCATTTATTTATTTATTTACAGAGAGCTGCAGAGGGGCTGCCCTAACACTTACAGTGTTGTCCTACAGGGACTCTTGTTCAGTTTTCTGCTCTGTTGATTGCTTGCCTGGCCTTAGAAAAGTCATGCTGCATCCTGACTTGCCAGAGATAAGAGAATAGCTCTGTCCTGCTTCATGAGTGCTGGAAGGTATTTAGGTATCTGAGGTTGATGGAGGGCCAGGGTTATGGGGTGGGCTCATCTGGACCACACGCTCTTGGGGTGGGTTCATAGAAGCATAGAATCATTCAGGTTGGAAAGACCTCTAAGATCATCTAGTTCAACTTTTAAAGTAGCACAGACAAGTCCACCACTGAATCATGCTACTCTAAATCTACATGTTCTACATCTCTATGTCTCTTGAAAACCTCTAGGGATGGTGAGTCAACTACTTTCCTGGGCAGCCTATTCCATTGCAGCTCAACACTTTCAGTAAAGAAATTTCTCCTAATATCCAACCTAAACTCCCCCTGACTCAACTTGAGGCCATCTCCCCTCATCACTTAGTGATGGAGGATAGGTTATTCCGAATATCTTCCATGCATGTATATATTTACATGTGACAAAGCCCATTTTAGGGGTCTATGACAGATCCGTATATTGAATTAAGGTCTCTCTTGTCTCAGCCTCTTGGGACTCATGATAACAGCATTTTGTCTCTACAGGATGTGGTTCTTCTAGTATCTCTGTACCTTATTCTGCACAATTGCAATCAGGTGCTGGGAATGAAGTATACAGACAGTGTGACACAGCTCATATGTTTCAAATAAAAAACATGAAAATTCCTAGCAGTCAACTAAGGAATAACCTTTCCAAGTAGAAAATTTATGCTACTGACTATATTTTGCCTAGGTCTGTGTTATGAAAGTTTGTGTGCATTTTATTTTATCTGTATTTATATTCATAGACTTGGGTATCTAACACCATATGAGATGCCCTAGCTTATCCCTTATCTCTGTGTGGAGCTACTAGACACAATACAAGATTAATGGAAAATCCTAACTGGATTGCATCTAGAGGCTGGGAAAGATAACCCAAGGACACCTCGAGGCTTACATGTAGGTAATGAAGTTCCCAGTGTCAGGTCAGCTGAACCCATCTTTAGTGTCTGCTGATGGTATTGAGTACATTTTCAGCATCTAGGAGAAGTATTTGGATACCTAGTGCACACAGGAACAGTAGTATATTATTATAACACCAGTGTTATAATCTCAAATTGTGGGTGCATTTTGGTTAAATAGAGGAATGTAATGACACTTTAGAGATTTCAGAGTATCTGAGACTTTTCAGGGTCAACTAATATGGCACATGACATACAGGAGCACAACGGTATTTTGGGGCAGGAGCATGAAAGGGATAGGTTAGGATATCTCAAAAGGCAGTAGGTGCTTGTGAGTGAGCAATTAAACTGGGCTTTACAGGTCTATGCTAGTTTTGCTCTATTATGATCTTTGACTGGGTATAAGGAAAGCAAGTTGCACGGATGAAGGCTGCACCATGTAAAATATCTAAATGTTGCCTGTGTTCTGCAGAGAGAAACAGAGACACAGTCTGAAACTGTGGGAAGTCTCATAAAATTCAGCAGTTCTCCCGAATGGCAAAAATGGCAAACACTGTAGTGAATGACACTTAGCATAGTCCTCAGGAAGGGGAGAATAATGATATTAAAAATAAAGATACTTGTAGGACAGAGTGAATTATCACAATATTAAAGAAAGGAATTAATCATCATGATTTAGGATGAAAGACTGAGAATAGGTATTGCTTAGCACAGGAAAGACATTACAACAGTACTGCAGTGCAAAATTTGAAAGAGGGGAGGCAATAATCTGTTCTTCGTGTTCCTCATGAGCAGGTCATGAAATAAATAGTATTACTGCTATAAAGGAGTTTCAGATTAGACACTGGGAAGGAAATTTCTAGACATCAAGTACTGAGAAATGCTAGAATAAATTGCCTGAGTTAAATGTGGATTCTGTCCCAGAAGGCTTTATAAATGGGATGGGTAAACATCTGGGAAGAATGACCTGGGGACAGGGAATTAGGCTGTTACATGGTTTCTTGATGTCCTGCCAACCATCATTTCTGATAATTAAATGATAAATTATCACTACTATGTCTAGACAGACAGATAGAGAAGGCTGCAAGTAACCCTTCTTTTCCCACCTCCATTTCTACCTTTTTCTCATTCCTTGGTGCCAAGCTTCCACCATTTTAAGTTCTATTTGCTATTCTGTAATTCACATCACTCCTTCTCCCTCTCTTTCTTCCTTTACAATTCATCTATCACCAAGTATCTAAACGCCCCTCATCTATAAACATCACGCATGATTACATATCCCTTATAACCTTCTCTATCTGCTCCCCGCCCTGCACAGAATCACACAGTGCCTGCTGAATAGTGCCATTAGTTACTGAATTTTCACAGCAGTGTTGCTGTTTGAGGTAATACTTTTATTTTCTCCTGCACAGCATCGCTAGCTGACTTACAGCCCTTTCTCAGAGGGAAAGCAAAATCGAGCCATTCTCTCATCTCATTCTCAAATGTAAAATAGTTAAGTGATATAGGAAGCTATTTCTTTATTGCTTTTGTGATTCTGTTCCTTTAGCCACCTACACAGCTGATATAAGACTGTGACAGACAAGATGACATAAAGCTTGCTGCCACAATGTGAGATGCAACCACCTGCTGCCAGGGACTGTCGGACTTTGAAGATGCTAGGAGGCAGAGGCATGCAGATATCTGGACTTCAATCACTGAGCTCACAGACTGACTTATTTGGCTAAAATTCCCTTAAATGTGCAGTGACACAATAAACCTGGCCTGGGCTGATGTATTTGTGGCCTTATAGTGCTGCTCAGCTGAGGAGCAGTAACATCTAGCAGATAAAAGTAGAGTAGAGCTGGGTGTCATATATAGTTGTAACCTAAATAAGTCAGAGTACGGGCCATACCAGGACCACTGGCTTCACCAAAATGTAATTATCCTTTGGAGTTATTAAATGGAGTTGACCTTGAAGGTCAACTCCATAAATGTCTTCAACACAAGTATATTGAAGATCTCAGAGGCAGTGCGATCTGGGATAATTATTTGGGGAGACAGAGATACCAGGAAGGACTTTTTTTTAGTATATTCTGATGGAAAATGCAAGTTTTATTTGCCTGAATCTGTTATGCTCCTTGGCAAGAGGCTGTCAGGTGGGCTATCTGGAAAAAGAGGAGACTGCTCCTTCCTTTGAACTGCAACTGAAGCCAAAACGTGGTGGAACACAGAGTGCAACAGGTTAGGAAGTCCCAGCATGGGGCTGAAGACCTGCAGATTATGAAGAGACAGTGAGAGATGACCAGGAGGGCAGGACAGGTCTCAAGGAGGACAAGAACTTTTTAAAAAGGAGAGGGGAATGGATAAGGTTTGCTGCTGCTCAGAAATTCACCAAGTTAATTCAAGTAAGGGCATGCAAGGACACACTGGGTAAACGAGTTCTGTGCAGAAACATTTTAATGGATTTTTTTGTCTGACAAAGATATACTGCATTTTAATAATGGTTGTGTCACTAGCCAGGGTAAAACTGTATTAGCATGGGGGTAGCTGGGCAATGTGTGCACATGTGCAAGCAATAGAGTTATAGCAGCTGAACAAGTTATTTCTTGTTAGCTGAACACTCCTAATGACAGAATGCACGAGCCTCACCTGCTGTGAGTGCAGAATGAAAAGTTTTGAGTCAAACAGCTAGCAAATGTTTGTACCAAATGTTTGGCTTGGCACTTGTAGTTGGACAGGAGAAGCATCATTTCAATTGATGGTGCAGTCCTAGAAGATAGCTTTTGTCAGGAAACTTTGGGATTGGCTTACCCTTAAATAGTTCTCATGGTGGAGCTACATCAGCAATATTCTCTGGATCCAACAACCCTGACCTGGACTGTGGGAGTTACAGAGCACATGATATAAACTGGAGGATGAAAAGCACACTGGATAATATGCTAAAGAGGGAGAGAGTTTATAGTTCTGTTAGCCTCTTCTCCTCTGCTTTTTCTTAGGAGGAAGTATCTGTAAAGGGGCAGGATCACCTCTAGTGACCTGATGGTGATGTTTTCTGCAGTGTTGACCAGGATGTTATTGGCTTTCTTTGCTGCAAGGACATGCTGCTGTCATGTTCATGGCCAGCTTGTCATCCACCAGGACTCCAGCATCCACCGGGACTCCTTTATTCTTCCACCAGCACTGGCATTGACTGGCTAATTTATCTGCATGACAGAACATTTGTAAATGCATCAGTTAAACACTGTGCTCCAGTCGACATTCTTGAAACAGTGAAGCCTTTATTTAAGGAGGAAGCAAGGGTATATTTATGGAAGATCATCTTCTTCCTCCTCAGTGCTTGGTTAGTATCATTATTTTGGGAATAAAAAAGTATAATTTTCAAGATAGTTAATTCAGAGGAGTTGAAGAAGAAAGGACAAGACATGTACAGCCCATAACTGGGAAAGTGTGGAGGACATTTGAAGTTGACTAGAAATCATTTCCAAAGTGATTCTGTCAAGGAAAAATACTAGCTAAACTGTGACATGTATTCTACAACCACCTCTCCTCTGAGTAACTCTGTCTATATACTCCCCCTTAATTGGTTTGAATGGCCTTTGCTCCTTTATTTTCTAAGCTGAGGTTCATGTCTTGCAAGAGCTGGTTGTGTTTCTTTCGCTCATTACATTAACTACTGAGTTGGAAGAATTAATTAGTTGATTACGATAAAGTCTAATTACTGTTTGCAGTTGGATTAATTAACCGAATTCCCTGAGATCCCTTTTACTCCCTAGCCTGTTCCAGTGTAAGCAAGAAGAGGCATCCTAAGGGGTAATGACTTGGTAAACTACTTAATAAGCAGCATCTGCAATAGACACCTTTCCAGCTCTTGAACACTGGAATTCAGCCCTTGGACATACCTTTGAAAGCTTGTCATTGGAGTAGGACAAATGGGAGAATGGAAAGAAATATTCACATAATGAAGCTGCATAACTGATGTGAAAGTCAGTGTGATCATGACAGCCTCCACATGTGAAAGTAGAGCTGCTCTAAAATCTCTGGGCAACACTGCACAAAACAAAACCAAAACCAACAGAAACCCAAACAACCAACAACAGAAAAAAAAATCAAAAAAGTAAGACAAGAATCATTGCTATCTCATTACTGCCCATTGGCCTGGCACAAAGAAACAGTGTAAGGCTGACAAGAACAGAAATACAAGCTCTGTAGCTGCCTCAAGCAAGGTTCATTAAAGATGCATCCACGCCTTGATCAGTCTCTGCTTCTTTTCTTACTTTCTCTATTTTCAAATGTATTGCAGCATTTTTTTTGTCTGTCCAAAGAAATGAAACTAAAGTATTAATTATGGTGTTGGGTTTATCTCATAGGTTTAATCTGCTACAAGTGGAAGAGAGAACAATCATTTGGTCTCATATATATAAAGTGGCATCTCCCAGTTTAATGTTCCTGCATTACCTGACTGTCCTTTGACAACTGAAATATTTGTGATATCTGTCTGGTAGAAAAGTGGCACACGGGAAAGTGGTATTCACTTTGAGGTTAAGGAAACAAAATCTAAAAGCCTATAATTATATGTCTTTTATACTGTGAACAGGGTATCTGAAATTTCATTCTAGTCCATGGATATCTAGTGGAAGCCCAGGGAACCACTCAGCTGACCAGGTAGAAGGGTTTATTTGCAATACTCTCAGTTAGCAAACAGTGATATCTGAGTTATCACAAGATATCAAGGCATCCAAGCTTACTTCTCTTCTTCTGGAGAATCAGATGGAGGCAGAGTGGATGTCTTCTACAACACTGAAAAAATCATTACTCACCTACACATGGGCAACCAAACAGAGTTGTTGGTGTCTGGCTAATGGCAAGCTAAACTGTGTCACTAAGAGCAATGGGAGAGTAGTGCAAATGGAGCTATCTGCCTTTACATGTCTTAGTCTCAGCTGAAATCCCATCCACAATGTTGATGCCTGGAGTATGCCTTCATTGAGAATAAATAAATAAATATCATATTAAGTTGCATTTACACTGGACTAAGAGTTAGGAAGTGGTACACTTGATTGTGTTTCCAGTTTGTAATAACATCCAAGATGAAGGATGGCAGTATTGTTCTTCTAAACTTCTTACAATCCCCAATTGCCTCACCTTGGTGCTTATGGAATGCTTAGATGATGCTTATTATGGTGGTTCTTAATGTCAGTAGATGTCACGTGAAAGTCTAACCATGATGGTAGTAAACACACTCTTCACTGGGGAATATAACATGAAAGAAAGGCAGACCTTCTCCAAAAATGTAAGTAAAATGCATTGCAGGCACCCTGGTGTCCTGTGAAGTCAGATGCCAGAAGAATTTTCTGATGTTGCCAAACCTATTCCATTCACAGCACTAGCTGTACATAATAATGCAAACAAAATCTGTTGCGGCTGGGATAGCTGAATGCTTTTTTCACCGTGAAGCTATTTTTCTACCATCAATCCCAATAATTTCAGCTCAGCGGTACAAAAATTCAAGGCTTTCTCCCAGCTGTTGTTGGCATGCTACTATCTGGCAAGCTGGCTTCCTCTCTGATTGATTTTCTTTACTGCCCAACAGAAATCTGCAAGTAAACCTTCCAACAGCACACTGTGGAGAGAAATATTGTGAACCAAATAATACTACAGATTATAGGATATGCAGTAAAGCGTGTGGACAGTGGAGACAACGTGTGGAAGTAAATAGAAAGAATTTAGTTGTGGTAGGTGAGGGCTGTGAGTCACCACACAGCTGCACCCAAAATGCAGCTAAGAGGCAACAGTTTTGTGGGAAGTTGGATGTGAATATATTGGAGAAAAGAGAATATGAGTAACAACTGTAGAATGGTGCTTTGTGTTGTTAATCTAAATCCTACGTAAATCCAATATAAAACCTTAACTTGAAAGGGTTATTGCCATTTATATTTATGGGATCTGAGGCTGACAGAGGTCAGGAGTAAGTCCAGTCACACAGTGAGACAGTATCTGAACTGGAGTGTCTAATAATAAAAATATAGTCCCCGTGAAAAAATGACAATTTTCTAAACTTCAGTGAAGCTGACGTTTTCCCTGATATCTCATCTGGCTTTCACTCCTACATTCTGTTTGTCAGACCTTTCTCCAAATGCATTTGGAAAATTCCCACAGGTGGTATTGACATAATTTATTGTTCAGATGAATAATGTTGCTTAAATGGAGGAGATAAATGGGTAACATTTGAAGTAACGACCAACTAAATCCAAAATGCATCAAGAATAACTTGTAGAGTGTCAGCACCACCACATGCAAATCTAAGCCATTAATCAACCTTTAAATTCAACCCATATGGCCACTCTGTTTCAGATACGTAATTTCTGCAATTTCATTTATTTGCTCTTATGTGATGATTTGTGACGTAATCATGAATTTTCCCAAAGGAAGTTTAAAGCTTTGTTAACATTTGTTATTAATAAGTACACAATAGTTCCCCAAACTGTAGTATGTTTCATTTGTATAGAAAATATGGCACTTACAGATCATTAAGACGAAAAATATCCAATTAGATGAAGCTACATCATGTGTTTCCCACCCACCAGGGCAAGACAGCCACATTTGCCTTTTCTGTCCTGAAAATGCCTGCTGAATACTGGAGGTATAAATGTGTAGAGGCTCAAGCCTGTTTTGACTCTATGTGGGATTTCAAAGCAGCTTTAAATCAGGCCTATTCAAATCAATTTGCATGATATCAGTGCAGAATGGATTATGCTCCGTATCTCAGCAATTTGCTCTGTTAATTTCTCCCCATGGTAAAAGATCACTATAGCCTTTTGGAAGCAAACATATTGCATTTCAGGCTGTTTTTAATAGCAGTTGAAAAACCTCTGCTGTCCTTGTTTTGTCTGATTGGTTATTTATGTATATTTACCACCAGGGATGCATGATGCTTCACAGATGATTATATTTCTGAATAAAAATCCTGACAAGAATAACTAATATGTAAGATGTTTTTGTTTCTTTGCTGTCCAAGAGTCTACAGAATAAGATGTTATTTATTCTTTTTTGTAAATTGAAAAACCAAAGTTTTTTAGTCATAGATGACAAATACAAAAATAAATCTTTTTTTTTGAAAAAAAAAAAATGTATCCAAGATGTAATGTTCTGCTTGAATTAAGAAAAGAAAAGCAGACACAGCATCTTCTGATGAAGAATCTGATTCTGTAGAGCTGCTGACTAGAAAGAAATAACATTTTATATATTAAAAAAAAATCATTTATTATAAGAATGACAGAAGAAGAGAGGGATGAAGAAGAGGTATTTTATTTTATTTTATTTTATTTTATTTTATTTTATTTTATTTTATTTTATTTTATTTTATTTTATTTTATTTATTTTTAAGTTGTCAGTAAAAACAGTCAGTTGCTACTTTCTCTCTCTCCAATTTGCTCTGCGGATTTCTGTTTTAATGTTGACTCTTGATGGGTTCCTTGTTTCAGTACCCACATTTCAATAAAGTGCAGGTTATCATGCATACTTGTTTTAATATTTTTCACATTCTAGCCATAAAAATGAGGATATTTTGTTTATATGTGTCTACAATGTCTAGAGAAATTGTATTTTAAACTGATAATTTTTAAATTTATGTTCACTCTGCAGTTCTAAGAATAGGTACCAGCTTTCTTATGCTCCTTAACACTGACTGCAGAAGCAAAAATTCAAGTCCGCTTCTTCCTTGTGAGGTAGGAATCTGATTTGATCATCTCCAGCTCAACCTCCTGCAAAGAGAAGGTAATAAGGCAAATAAGGCCAAATTGGAAGATGATCAAGGAAGATGATGATCTTCCTTGGAGATGATCTGGGTTACTCTGACCATCTCCTGTGAGGTAGGAAAATTCAGGATTGACTACGTTATTGGGATTCAATGCACTTCTTTCTTGGAGGGAGATTTGCTGATGAGCATCAGTCAATAGTGATCAGTGGTTATCTGTGGCTAGTCTTAATTCAGTGTCTTTTTTTTTTTTTTTTTTTTTTTTTTTTTTTAGGATAATGTTTCTATTATGATGCCTCTGCCACTGAAATGAATGAGAATTCTTCAAAGAGCTTACTGGAGGCAGGAACCACTTCAGGAAAAACCTTTTCCACAAGACAGTAGAGACCCAACTGTCTTCTAGCTTGTAGTGTCACTGTCATCCTACAGATTTGATGGCCAATGAACCAACCTTCCTTTGGCTGACTTGCAAAGTGAAGCTAAGAAAGTAAATACAAATCATCCCTTCAGGATCTTCCCACTGTAACCTCCAGAAAAAGCAAATCTTCTACAGAAATCTTCTCAGACCAGGGCTGAGTGCATGCCATCCTTCTTACCCCTCATTGAAATCCTTTGCTTGATATTACAGTGCTTCACCAAGTGAGAGGCAGATATTGAAACGCAAGCACTCCCAGGAGGTCAGTATCTCACTGTCATTGGCACATGATATTATCCAGCCTGATGCCACTGCTGGGACTGATAAAGAATTACCATGATAAGCGTGAGAGTTAATCACATACCAAGGTGCCTCTTGTTGTTTCAACATCCAGAACTCTCCACCACATACAATATTTAGCAGAGAATTACTGTACCTGGCAGATGTACCAAATGAATGGAACAATCATTTCCTGTGGTTTAAATGAGGCAGATTGTGCTGCTTTGCTGAAACAGTATGAAAATATTCATTAACATATCCAATGTTAAGGGAGACTGTCAATAGATGCAGGCCAAAAGGTTCTTCGGTCCATCTCTCTCACTCTTTCTCTCTTTTTTTTTTTTTTTTTTAATTTTATTTTATTTTTTGTAATAGCAATGTTTTCTGTCTGGGAATTTTTATCTTTATTTGTGTCTGGAAATCATCATATTCTGAAAAGAGCTAGTGGCACAGGGGGCAGAATCTGGGAGATTTTCAGTTTGCTAGAATGAAAAATGCAGTTAGGCTGGCAGTGAAAGTTTTTAGAGCAAGGAAATTATTGTATCATAACTGTGGGGAAAAATAGACATAATTTGTGTGGACCTAAGTCTGGTGTCTTCCAAGGCAAAAATATGATGGAATCATATTCAATAATTGCAAGGCTTCGAGCCAATTCTGGCTAGGACAGCTTTTGTGAAGAACCTGCAGGGAGTCGCAGGGTATTAATGGTAGTTTTTCTCTGTAACTCTTTTGTACATAAAACATTTGATGTAAGGGAAATTCATCTGCATTGCAGGTCTCTTCTCTTTGCTCCCTTTCTGTCCTGATTGATTGCCAATGGTTACCAGGCTCTTTTCTTTAAATCACTGTGTCACAGAACGGTTGAGGTTGGAAGGGATTCCGGAGGTCACCGGGTCCAGTTCCTGCTCAAGCAGGACCACCTACAGCAGGGTGCCCAGGACCACGTCCTGGTGGCTTTTGAAGGTCTCCAAGGAGGAGACTCCACAACCCTTGTGGGCAACCTGTGCCAGTGCTCTGTCACCTGCACAATACAGATTTGATTCCTAATATTCAGAAGGAACCTCCTGTGCTCCAGTTTGTGCCCATTGCCTCTTGTCCTGGCACTGGGCACCACTGAGTAGAGCCTGGCTCCATCCTCTCTGCAGCCTCCCTTCAGGTTTGTGCACAGTGATGAGATCCCCCTGAACCTTTTCTTGTCCAGGCTGAACAGTCCCAGCTCTCAGCCTCTCCTCATAGGATAGGTACTCCAGTCCCACCATCATCTTGGTGGCCCTCCATTGGACTCTTTCCAGTATGCCCAGGCCTCTCTTGTTGGCCTTATATTCCTTATGCATTGAGTACAATTCTTGGGGACAGGGGTCCTCCCCAGTGTGTGTGCCTGTGTGTGCTTGTATGTGCAAACACAGAGAATCCAGAATAACACATCCCTAGTCTTGGTTGGGACCTCAAGATATTATTGTAACACAGAAAAATAGGGAAAAGGACAAATGTTTGGCTAAATGAGCAACAATGAGTGGAAGTAAAACTAGTACTGAAGAGTTTGAGTTGGAATAATGGGACTGATTCAGCTGTGAAGGAGAGGACTGAAAGAGAGGACTGTTCTCTACACTCATGTTGAGTAGGGAAAAAAGATTTCATTCAGTCTTTAGGAAAGAATTTCTACTGGGAAGGACAACAAAAAGAAAAAGAATACCTGTGGAAGAGACATCTGGACTCTCCATCACTGCCTGGGTTATCAAGCACCTTGAGAAATGGTACGGGTGTCAGTAATGGCACGAGAGGGATTAGGGCTGTGCACCAGCATCAGGAATTATCAGGCTATATTTTTGTATCTTCTGGCTGGTCATTGTAATACTACTCTCTCATATGAATCTGCTGAAGTGCTGGAGGATGACCAGTGTTCTTTAATTAGCAGAGAAGGACTTAGGTGGTACTGCAAGGATTCAGAGGACTTTAATGGGACTGAGCCACTCTTCCCTGCTCCCATCATCCATGGCACATACAAGGCAGCAGTCCCAAACGAGAACTCAGAGAAAAGATTTTGATGGATTTTTTTTTTTTTTAACTAAACAGAAAAACAACTTGGTGTTCATTTCCTCATACCATTAACTCTGGATGAGATTTCAGGTGAAAGACTACTCTTTTATTGGTGTTTTGCTCTGGGCTTCCCAGGTGTTATCCTCAAGACCCAGGATGAGGAATAAGCATAAATCTTCAGGGAATATAACCCAGATCACTGATGTTATGAATTAAATTTAATCTGGTTTCTCAGAAACCAAAAATTATTCTACTTTTTACAATGACCTCTAAAGTCAAATTCTTTCACCACCCATGCTAGCACAGTTCTTTGGGCTAGGTCCTGAAGGAAGTGATCATGTGAAAAACTCCAGTGTGTTAAAAGACATCTTATACTGTGCCTGTGGTGTACTTCTTCTGGCTTCACCCTGATGTTGTGAAGAGCAGAGCCTGAATCTTCCCATCTGTTCATTTGTAATAAATTATGCAAGCCATCTGACCTAGGTTTCTCCTCTCATTGAGTCTACATAGATCAGCCTGCATGCTATGTATATCACCAACACATTATAGAATTATTTGAAATGTATTTACCCTCTAATTCACTAATCTTACTTAAAACTTAATTATATATGGAACCATTCTTGTCACTTTTCCACTCACCCAACACATGCAAGGCTGATTTATTGTCGGTCCCAATTCATTATATTGCAAATAACTCTATCTTCCTCAACCTCCATGGAGACCTTCCCAACCAATTAATATTTAACATAAATGTCTTATGAGAACTACATCAGAAGAGGATGCCAAATCATGTTTTAAGTGCTACAAACTACTTCTCAGAACTTTTTATGCAAAAGTAACAGGTGGGTATGAAGAAAATGTCTAGCTACCTATTACCGTGAGATGAGACAGATTGCTCCAGAATGACCCTTTGAAAGTCAACATGTTTGGTCTAAATTGAAAATCCTTAAATGCACTTGGGTTGCTAATTGTTCATGGCAAGGCTGCTAAATATGTAAATTTCTAATTAAAATATAAATTAATCCTCACAAACAAATACCTGCTATCTGCAGAATGATGAGCAAAAGTTTTATGCCACTAATTAATGTTATCGCCTATTAGCTTTATTTACATAAGTATATAATTCATGCTGCTTTGCTTTTCCTGATATGTAGCAGTTTAAAAAGTTTTTATTTATTTATTTATTTATTTATTTTGTGGTATCACTCTAAAATAATTACTGTCCTTTCAAACCTTCCCTGTGTAATGTAGGTTTGTTGGGTTGCCTTTTAATATGTTAGTAAGTTAATGAAGGCATTTTCTCACGATTAACTTTATACTTGATATCATGGATTAGGAGGAGAAAAGGATAGGAATTGCTTTGAAATATCCCCAAATAAAAAATAGTCAATACTCATTGTGTGTACAGTCTTGATGGATTAGATAATTATTTACAACTCCCAGCTTTTATTTGTTTTTATTTTTTTTTATTAGACAGTTGAATATAACATAACTGTTGTGTTAAAAGATTATAAAGTTCTTTCTGGATTAATAAAGCATTATAAATGCACTGGAATTCATCTTGTAGATATGAATATGTATAATGACATTGTCTGTATTCAGGCTGTTTTTTCTCAGGGAAAATGTGACTTTTTGTCTCATTGTGTATAGAATATTGCCACGTAATAAATTGAATGTGATGAATTTTCAAAAACAGTGGCAACAGTAAGGAAAGACAAATGTTATTTACTAATGGGACTTCAACAATTCGAATTGAAATTCAGCAAGCGATGCTGTTTGATAGGAAATTCCCAGCCATCAAATATCATTATTTGACAGTTTTCTAGTTTATATTTGTTAAGTGCCTTTTTCAATCTGCCCTCTGAATACAGCTGATGGACTAATTTCCACTCGTCAGGTATGACTGCTCAAAGAAAGACATCAGCCATAATATATTCATAGCAATGCTGCTCTCCTGACTTGGTTGTTTCTTGGATTCCTCCCAAGTGCCAGATCAATGCTCGCACTAGATCTCTCCACATGGAGCTGTTCCCTTCCAGCCTAACAACACATGGGGTAAGCAGTCATTTGCCTTGAGCAAATCAAGAGAGAGAATCCACTTCAGCCTTTCCCACTGGGATCAATTCCTGCTTTCTGAATGCCACATGCAAGGCAGGTCCTGCCAACTGATTGCAAGTTGCTATGCCAGGCTGGGTTTTGCTCCCCCTCCACCATGAGTCATGGAGCTCAGCTTGTTCCAGTGTCCTATTTACTGATACTGTTAACTTTTATGGTATTACAGTGGTAAATGTTTATGACCAGTCTTTGCTGGATTAATCTTTAATGAGGTTTTCACTAAACACAACGATATGCTTTCTGACCAGAGTCTTGCAGTAACCCATGAGGAATTAAAATGCAAATTCATGCCGCTCCTGACTTGATTTAGCTTTCTGAGGACAACAAACACTGGCCAAAATGAAGAACAGTTAATTTGATATCAACTTGGTCCCCACCCCAGAAGGAATTTACCCAGGATGGGACAAATTGATAATGACCTATTCTATGCTGGAAATTGTTCTCCTTCTTTCAAAATGTGATAATTTATTTAATGGGTAAAGAAATGAAAATGGGACGATTTGAGTTTATTAACAAGTATCCCGCATGGTGTTATACCACAGTGCCTGCTGAGATCTGCAATTAAAGTCAAAAAAGGAGTTTGTTTCACAACAGGCATTTGGGTTTTCTTGGTACTATTCAGTTTGGTGTTTAAGATTGTTTACTGCCTTCACTGTATGTGAGCTTCATTTGAGAGCTGCTGGTATTTTAAAATTTTCTCTTTTATTTAAACCTATCTTTGGGATGTGGAGGAGGCTGTTAGGAGAATTCTTGAACAACCAGCAAGGACAAGATTGCTTACTGGAGGAGAGATCTGGGTTCAGGTTATGTATAACCATGCTGATCAAGGCACACGTTTGTCATATCTTCCTGCAGCCTTGTTACACCACCCATTATACCTACTTATACTGCTTGTATACACACAGCTGGAATATTAATGTAATAGTGCCAGTTGCCTTTCCTGCCAGGTGCTGTGGGATCGCATCCATATTGGTTGTAAATCTAATTGCTTTGATGTTAGATAGTACATTAACTGCACTGGATTAACTAAATCCAATCTACATTTCAGCCTCTCTTGTACTACTGATTGCAGCCTGTTAGGGCCCTTCTTACCCATCTTAAACAGCTCATCTGGTTCTATTGCTACTGTACTATTAATGTACAGGTACCATACCATGACCTTTCTTGCCTCTTTTAGATGTTGCTCAGACCTTCAGATGCTAAAAATCGTCATAGTTCAATTGACTGCAGTGGAACCATGCCAACTAAAAATGTCGGAAGAACTGGCAAATAGAACTCCTTTTAATCTGTTTTAATGGGCTGTATTTTAGCTTAATGATTATTTTCTCATTAGAAGATCAACAATCTTTTAGCCAAGGAACAGAGTGAATACAGTCATATGGATTTTCAAATACCATTAGAAATGCTGATAGTCACCATTTGACAATAAACATCCAAATGAATGATAAGAAATTATTTTGTGCTGTACATGGTTTGCAAGGTGAGCAAAGGCTGCACAGGTCATTGGTCTGCCCAGAATGGCAGTTTCTGCTTGCACGGGGAATTTCCCTAAACAATTTCAAATGTTTAAGTTTCATCCTTCTCTAATGTGCAGAAATCTCTTGAGTTGAATGAAACATCTGTTTTAAAGCACTCAGAAACTATATATAGCAGTTTAGGAAACACACTGAAAAAAAAAATCATAATTCACTAGAAATTTCTAGAGATATAAGTTATCCCAAAGTATTCATACTTGATCAGAGTCTTTCCTTCTGTTGGTTAAAAACCCACCAAGAGATTTTTTTAAAAAGTAAAGAAACTTTATTATATTATTCAACACTAGTTTTACTGCTTATATAATTGTGCTCATCTGAAGTTCTTTGAATGAAAATAACCCCAAATCCTAGTGATATGCTTGTGTGGTTTCGAATGTACTCAATAAGCTAAGCTGAACTATATTATATTTACATAAAAGCAAAGTTTCTAATAGCGTAGTGCCCAGAGCACTAGACTGGGCATTGTTGGGACAGAGGCAAGGGTTTCCTACTGAAGTTCAAATAGGTCTGGGCTCTTTCTGGTGTTTGATGATTTGATATTACTGAGCTGTTTTATGCTTCATTAGGAAGATAGCCCTCCTTATTGTTGCCTTACACATTTCCATTCTCAAAACATCTGTTCACAGCACAGATGTCTATTAATTTTTTTAAATAATTATTAAATATCAGTATTGTTGACGCATTTCTAGTTACAAGTATTTATTTAACTATTAAAGTTTTTGATTTTAAAATATTTTTGAAGGCTTTTCTATTTAAGGATAGGTTTTGCTTTTTCACAGTGTACATATTTTACCTTAAGCTGGTTGCTTAGACTGTCTTCACATGCAGTGGTGAGAAATGGGTACTTCCAGGTGCAGTTCATTGTGCATGTTTTAGAAAATAGCCTGAGGGTGTCTATCTCCAACACAACAAAATAAAGTGAAATTGCCCTGCAGTTTGCCCAGGCACACGAACTCTCTCCTCTACTTCCCTGCTTAAGTGGAGCTCCTTCAGTACCCTTGCTCTGCTGTCACAAACACAGCTCGTTTGTGCATGAATATGAATTCAGCGTGATGTGTAATGATGTAGGAAAACTGGGGAGGGAAGATGCAACAGACCTCGCTTGTTCAATCACAACTGTTTGAAGTGACATTTGGAAGGTAGCAACAGGCAGCACTTAACATTTACGAGGAATTGCCTTTTTGCACTCTTGGGGCATTAAGTGCTCATTGCTGTCTGTGTAGGAGGGGTACTGTGTGGAAAGTGTAATTTGCAGCAAGTATTTACTGTTTCTAAAGGTTTGCTGAATGCCAAAAGATTCTTTCTGTTTTGTTCCTGGAGAGAGGTTTTCACCTGCATAGAGAAAGATTAGCAAAATGTACATTGAATGAAGTGTAAATCTGGAGAATCCTTTACCCAGAATTACAATGCCACTCTAATCTGGTTTACCAGAAGGCTCATGAAATTCATTGGAATCTAAAGCTTTTCTTCTTGACTCATTCTGCCCTGAAAATTGTCCTGTTTGAAAGTTGTCTATAAAAAGACTTCATTACTTTGTCTTCTATTTGTCAGCAAGACTGAAGTCTTATGCAGTACTTTGCTGCTCTCCATATGAATAAAAAATGGGAAAACTTCAGTTCATACCATCAGTTTCTTTTAGTGATTTTTTTTTTTTTTTTTTTTTTTTTTTTGTTCTGCAGATGTTGTCTCCACATTCCCAACCTGATTTTAGGAACAAAAGACAAAAGAAAATTAAATTATTGGACTGTTAGTGTATCATGACTTTCTATAACTAAGAACCAGGTTGACCCTGCAGATGTGTAGCCTGTATAGCATGACAACTTGCCTTGCAGAATAAATACCATGTTGTTGCCATAAATTTCTACATCCCAGTCTTTTTAAGGATATTGACAGATAAGGATAAGGATGATGACCTCTGCATTAGGCCTTTCTGAGATTTCTTCCTGGTTATTGTATAAGCTAAAATGGCGGCATCTCATAAATCCTGAGGAGCACTGCAAGAACATCTGGATGAGGCTGAAAATCCCCTTTTCTGGCCCCTGCAAATTTACTTACAGACAATTTCCACAAAAAAAAAATAAATAAAAAAGTGTCCTTCCAGTGTTTTGTGAAACAGAAAACAGAAGAGTCTTACCTCAGTCTTTTCAAGTTACAGGAGTTGTAGATAAGTACAAACAAATGCTTTGTCAGTGGCTTTGGTTATATCAACCCAGCTCAGGGCATTCTGAATAAAGCTGCCCTGAAAAATGATGTCAAAATATGTTTTTAATCTCTTTCTCCAAAGGGACAGCACATTCTGGCCCATTCACATACAAATGACAAAAATCATAATCAGGTGCAGAGTCAGCTAGATGAAAAGAGGGACAGCTGAGGGCTGTCTGATGAGATCTGTGCTGGCGTGTTTCTCAGCAAATATTTATAACACCCCCTGCACCAACCTCATTTCCAGAGAACTTAAAGATGTTGGGGTGGAAATGGAAAACTTGTTTGGTTGATTTGTAGCTTCAGGCAAATTCAGTTTTCCTCTTCCTTTGCTAGCAGCAATGTAGCAAGGATGGACATCTAACAGGCAGCTACTTTCTCATGGCTACTAAGCCTAAGGGTTTTTGAGCAGCAATGGGATTTAAACATTTAAACATTTAGCATTTGAAAATAAATAAATAAAATTGACTGGATATCCCCAACACCAAAAGCTATGTGTTTGAGGTATATATGTCATGGGTCTATCAGGAGGCTTAAATCACATAGCATTTGAAACAATTGCAGCAGAGATCATACAGAATGGTGGCAAATACTCTCCTACATGTAATAGGCTTGATCTCAGGAGATGCTTAGTTCATTTTGAGGCCAGAGGGCATGTGACATTTCTCAGAAGTTATCTGAAAGCAATTTAATAGCAAATTTTTCAAAGCAAAGGATGTATTTGTGTTTTGGTATGGGTCTGTATCTGCTCTGAAATGCTGCAGATAACTGATTTCTGACTTGTTGGTCAAACCAGTGTGTATAGCATTTGGATCAGATTGTCATGGTTTTCTCCTAAGCACATTCAAAAGGAAAATATGTTTACTACATATCTCATGAAAATTTTCATTTACTTTCCCCCCCTCCCAATTGTTAGATACACTGACAATACAGAAATAATCTGAAATATTCTTCCAGTACTGAAAAAAAAAACAGCAAACCACTAAGACTTTGAAAAGAAATCTTTGAAAGAAAATGCTGCAGGTTGCAATGGTTGTTTTTTAGATTTCCTAGGGACAATAATTTTCTATGCTTTCTTTGAGCCAGACTGCATAAAATGACACAAATATATAGATATTTTTGTACAATTATATTCAAAATTTCTGGCCCAGACCAACAATTTAAAAAGTATCTGCCAGGTATTATTCCCTTTTCAGCTCTATGTAGACAGTAGTTACTTGAATGATTCTTCAGCCTTCACATCCAACCTTCCCTTTATAGATGTGAGCAAACATAAGACCTGCTTTCCAGAAAGTCTGGGTAGCCACAATTTACTTCATGTTTTCTGGGAACTAAATACCCCACTCAACTTGCCAGGGTCACTGAATGTGCACCCCCAAACAGCTCTTGAACAGATAATACCCATCTCCAGATTGAACCTATTGTTTTGTTGGGTGTATTATTTACTGTCTGTGTAGCACTGTAAGCTCTTCAGGTGGAGAGTACTACAGTGATTCAAGGGAGTGCAGTGAAAAATGAAAACAATTATGTAGGAGGCTATCAGAGAATGTTTTCTGATTTTTTTGTTGAGGTTTCAAATTTCCTGACATCATCCAGTTTACTTTCAAAAGATCCCCATTTTTTTCTTTGAGTACATGGCAGAGGAATAGCTATATTGGTTAATAAAGCATCATTTATGTGTCACTGAAGGTTTCTAAAACATGAAATGTGGACAGTCATGACCAGGACTAAACATCTGTCTTGGTTCCAACTTGGATAGAGTTATTTTTCCTCCTAGTAGCTGGCATGGTGCTGTGTTTTGGATTTAGGATGAGAATAATGCTGATAGCATGCTGGTGTTTTAGTTGTTGCACAGCAGTGATAGGTTGAGGACTTTTCAGCATCTCCTTCTGCCCTGCCAGTGAAGGGCTGGGGGTATACAAGGAGCTGAGGGGACAACAGCCAACCCAAATTGGCCAAAGGGATGTCCCATACCATGTGGCATCATGCTGAACAATTAATATGGGGTGGCTTACTGGGGTGGGGGAGGAATGCTGCTTGGGGCTGAGCTGGGTCAGCACGTGGTGAGCAATTGCATTGTGCATCACTTGCTGAATATATATATATATATATATTATTATTGTTATTATTATTATTGTTTTCCCTTCCTTCTTCTGTCCCATTAAACTGTCTTTATCTCAAAACATGTATTTTTACTCTTTTTTTTTTTCTTTTTCTCCACTTCTGTTCCCCATCCCACTGGGGGGCAGGGGGGAATGAGCTAATGGCTATGACAGCTGTATGGTGCTTAGCTGCCTACTTGGTTAAACCACAACATCAGAAAGTGGAAAAAGGGTTCTGGCAGTTCCCTGAGATCTACCTGGCTGTCACATAAGAATATAAACCCCCATGTCTAAAGGCAGACTAGATGTTCCTTATGGTGGAGCCCATCCATCTACCCCAACTGGCTAGCAGGTTTTTGGCTGTCTCTAGGGGTATCTGAAAGATGAACCCTTTAGTGGATTCTTTTTACCTTCTTCCAAGACTAATTTTGTCATTTGTGTACCAGGACATGATCATTGTGTTCACTCCCCATCAATCTTTCTAACATTACAGAGGGACATATTTGCCAGTCTATGGCACTGATGAAGACTCCTGCAGAAGGAAGCAGTTCCCTGTACAGGTGGATTCACGACAAAGCATGCATCCTGTACAATATCTCATGTCTCCCTCCATTACAAAACCCAAAGCTTTCAGTGCAGAAAAACTGTGGTATTTTGTTTGCATTTGGATGAATGTTCCTATCATAAGCTGGGGAATAATCAACTGTGTGAGTTGTGCTTCAAATTAAAACCCTTATGCTACAGAAGAGGCCAGTTTCTGTTTTTCTCACCCTTTTTGGTTAATCTGTGTAGAGGTTTAACATTTTTTATTCTGCCAAAACAAATTGCCTTTTTTTTTTTTTTTTTTTTTTTGTGGTGAGATTTTTTTCCCCCCTTTACAGCCTGAGGATGTAAAAAATGTAAAAACAATAAATTCCAGCTGAAAGATGGATGCATCCTCGATTGAGTAAACAAAGTTACTGTGCATTGGCAAAAAGTTCTCTGCATTGGATTCTTCATTGGACTCAAGTTGCCAGCTCTAATAAATCAGTGCACTGGACTTCTACTTAGTCAGTGTTTCCAGACGGCAACTAGAGAGTATCATGCTTTAAAGTGTAATGAATCGTATCAGTAAGTAAGTCTACTCCCAACCTGTGTTAGAATCTATCAGTATAACAAAGTGGCTGTCATATGATGTATGGATAGACAAGAAACTCTGCTGACAGATGAGTATGCCTTTCTCTTTCTCTCCCCAGTGAAAATGATAGCTGGATGAAGATGGTGTTTTTTTTTTTGTTATTTTGTTTTGTTTGGCTAGGTTTTTTGTTTGTTTGTTTTTGCAATGCGGCTTATGTTTGGGGCTTAGGGCATGTAAATTAAGAATAGAGGGGCTTCTGGGGAGGAGGGAATTTGAGAGGTATTTTATCTGTGATCATGAAGTAGTTTTACCATTTAAACAGGGCTATCTTTTTATTTTATTTTATTTATTTATTTATTTATGTATTTATTTAATCCTCTTGATATTTGTGATTGTGGTTTGTGTCAGAGCAACTCTTTAACAGTCCAGCTAGATTTGACATTTAGCCCATTCTGCTTTTTTTTTTTTTTTTTGGGGGGGGGGTGGAATTTTTAGCTAAATGCATCTAGAATAAGCAGGATGACTTATATCTTGTGGGATCCAATGACTAGGCGGGGATAAGTGTAAATCCTTTGTAAGTCCTTTCCCTTGTTGACTAATATAATTAAGCAGGATGTCCGTGATTAGGTAAGATCAGCCCTCCATGTCCTGAAGACCATCATTGTTTGGATAGACAAAATATCCATCTTCACTGATCAGTGGTATAAACTGAAGTCAAATATGGAACTGTTCTCTGATGGCCCAGGTCTTTACTTGTTAGGCCATGTTACCTTTCCATCAACGTTAGGAAACAGGATGGTGAATGTGCACAAGCACTTAGTTACTTCCCCCCAATGTCTTCAAACAACTAATGTTTTAAATGAGCTAGATGAAGCTACTGAATGTCACTGAAGATTCAAGTGCTAATGGGATTATATCAACTTGTGTGGATAATTTTTGGCAACTGTGCCCTAGAAGCTGGGCACAGGATGGAAAATAGTATTTTGCTTTGGTTTCGCATTCAAAGTGGATGACTACTTAGTGTAACTGGCAAAAAAGCCAGTCTGTTATTCTAGTGCATATTCCCTTGAAACTCGTCAATTGCAGCTAAGCTCTGCAATTGTTTTGATGTAGGATCAGTTATTTCCTGTTTAATCAAATTGTGCTGTTTTCCTCAGGCTCTGTGCAGAGAGCAGATGGCACTTTTGTGTTACACCACAAACATGTTTGGCCTCATCCTAAGGAGGCACTTGGAAGAGCCATGGTAAAGGACTGCTGCAGATGGCCCAGTTGAGTATTACCACGGGAGATACTCAAATACAGATTGCCAGGGTTGTTTTCTAAGGACTTTGTTGGCATAACTAGGAGGTACCATGCTGGCTGTAGGTCGAGGCCCAGAGAAAGGCATAGTCTGTTTTTCTTGGCAGCATCTCCTTTGTCAGGGGCAAAACCAACTCCTTTCTCGAGACACCCATTTCAGTCTTCTTTAAATAAGAAATGGTGGTCATGCTAGGATGAACCTGAAGGAGAGGATTACTTGGAGAGTGAAGAGCACTCCTGGGCATGAAGCATAATAGGCTGACATGCTGATTATCCTTTTGCTTGAGAAAACAGAAGTACAGAAATGTCTGGGAGACTTCACTGATAATTTCTAGGCCCATGAGTCCATGTGACGAGGCCCTTTCAGGAAATAGTAGGATAGCACACATAACTCTCATATCTTGCACCTTGCAAACAATTTATTAATGGTGCTTCTTAAAGAATGCCAAGTGCTTGGTTCCACAGAACCAAAATTCACAGACTGGTTGAGGTTGCCAGGGACCTCTGGGTCCATCTGGTCCAGCCCCTGCTCAAGCAGGGCCACCTCCAGCAGGGTGCCCAGGACCATGTCCTGGTGGCTTTTGAAGATCTCCAAAGAGGAGACTCCACAGCTTCTCTGGGC
This sequence comes from Aythya marila, assembly GCF_965140915.1. Classification (NCBI taxonomy): domain Eukaryota; kingdom Metazoa; phylum Chordata; class Aves; order Anseriformes; family Anatidae; genus Aythya; species Aythya marila. The sequence goes on from NC_139043.1 coordinate 153,694,476, forward strand.
AACCTGTGCCAGTTCTTCTTCACCCTCACAGCAAAGAAGTGGCATACGGTGAGAAGTCTAATTGGTCTCTTCTAGAAGCAAAGCTGATTTTATTAACTGAGGATGCTTTGTGCTCAGACTTCAACTTTTGCTTGGTGATGCATTTTTTTTCCCATAGGATCACAGCTGCTGCTGTGAATTTTGCACAGAATTAAACTTCGGATGTCTACAAGACATATGTCATTAGTCATTTGAAAAACAGGACCCAGAGCTTGTGTTGGAACCAGAAGCCAGTGATTAGGTAATTGGAAGATATAAGCACAGGCTGAGACAGAGCATGGCACAGTTTCCATACAAACTAAACAGAGTCTGCGCATCATATTCACATTCAACTTCACACATGGTAAACCTGGGTGTTCCAGAATGAAGCTTATAAACACATGACCCAGTTTGGAAAAATCTCTGTTTGATTGGATGGGAAGCACTATGTTTGAAAGATAATGGAAAAAGGTCTTTGGGAAGCTAATGTTGGGGAACAATTCCAGCCTTGAGAAGTCCAACAAGACTTCTCAGCTTCTCTGTAGCCTGGTGAGGGAGGGCTGAATGTCTCAGAAGGAGGCAAAGGTAACATTTTTTCAGTTCTTAAAAAAACTTCTGCTTTTTCTGTAAAGTTTCTGCTTGAAACTACTTCAGGTCTAATAACCCAACCTATAAGTCCTCGGTGACATTCAGATACATAGTTAGGGTAGTCATCAGCAGACAGTATCAGCTGTTGGCTCAGATAACTGAGTTCCCCCACAATAGCGTTGATTATTCAGTACCAATCCCTTGCTCTGTCTTCACAGAAGACTTTTTTTCTAACTGGGCTCATGGGAAACCTCTTGACACCTACCCTACAAGGTTTCGCTCTTATTCTGTCAAGCTAGTGTTTTGAAAAGCTTAGCTCTGTAGGAGAAATGAGATTTGACATATGCCGGTTTTGGGATGATTTTTTCAGAAGATTTCAATGAGGATGTTGCTCTGTGCTGCCATTCTGAAAGATGGTTGTGCAAATTCAAAAGCAGTTTCCTGATTCTGTCATCAGACACAGAATAAACAGTTTGTTTTGTTCTGTGTATTTAATTAATTTTGTGGTTTACTTCTGATCACAGGGACATTTTGATTTTTTAATTTTTATTTTTTAAATCTACATCCAGAAAAAAATCTTACAAATGTTTTATGCTAACAGATTTCATATGCATCTGCTCCTGGACACTCATCACTACTGCATGACTGGTCTACTTAGCCAAATGGAGTATTTTAAATTTCCTGATTGGACATATAAAAGTGAATTAGAGGTTTGGAGGGATCACTGAATGAATGATTTGAACTTTTCATTTTTAATTATACTGGTATGATGAGGGAACATGTAATTTCCTTTTGAGGCTCCATCACAAATCAGTGGCAGACTTTGTAATAGGTCAAGCAAACAAAGGCATGTAACACTTTTGTTCTCCTCAAGGAAATCTGCAGAGCAGAAAAAATAAAGCAAAAATAAGGGAGAACAACTCACCATAGGATGATTTTGGTGTGAGATGGCAAGTATCAGGGAGGAAATGATCCAAGAGAGGCAGGATGTGAAGGTGTGCATTCATGAATAATTTTTTTGCAGCTCCTCAGTCATGTGTCTAAATATAGGCCTTTAATTACTTTTAATATTTCCTTGTATTTTAATTTTCCATTTGAAAGTATTTGTAATTTTTTTTTTTTTTTTTTTTTTTTTTTTTTTTGCAGCTGTTTGAGCAGATCTCAGTTCTTTTCAGACTCTATCACATCTGACTGGCACAAAAACTACAGGTATCTCGGATAAATTAGGTAGGACATTTGAAATATCACTAAAAAGCCTCTTTTTAGGTAAATGAGTTGAGGCATAAGGGCATGATTAGGTCTGAGATTGTCATGTAAATGTAGCTATCTCAGCTCCCATCACAGTTAATGGAAATCTAGTCGATTCAGTCAGTGGAGATAGAGAATGATTTGTGTCAGCATGAAGTACCAGTAGCTCCTGGAACTGTCAGCAGCAAAGTCCAGTAGGTTGTTGAGAAGAAGAAAGAGCAAGCAAAAGTCTTGTGAGACCCAGATCCTCTGTGCTACCTTTTTTTCCAGGCTTTTACCCTGGAAATAGCTCAATCCCAAGAGGCAGGTTTTAGCCACTTAACTTTAGATGTCTTCTGTGAAGGTGTTTACATATGATCTAGTTGTCTAGACTCTTTTTTTACTAGCTGGCAAGAAAAAAGTTCTCAAGGGTCAGACCTATCTCACAGATGTTTAATATTTCAGTCAATGTATAAAACAGGTCTGATGAATGAGGTCCCCAAAGTGTGTGTTTTACTAATTAATATATCTTTTTTGCCAGCTGTAAAACTCCACAAAACTTACAGGATCATTGTAACTTTGAACAATTTATATCTCTGTCAAATGTGGTTTAAGTTGGCCTTAGGGTTTGACAGCTACTGCAGAGCTGATGGGGCAAAAAAAGGGTGTGAGATAGCATAGGCACTGAAAGATGGAAGGGCCTTTAAACATAATTACCTAAGAAGCTGTACTAAAAATGCTGCAAGTGCAGCAACCATAAATACATTAAAGAAACAAAGCCAATACACATTAAAGTTGCATGTAGTGCTGCTCATTTCTGCCCTCCCTTTTGGCACTAGAAAGGCAGATATACACATTTAACACGAGGTAAAGTCCTTTTAAAGATGGAGAGAGACTCATAAATCCCAGGAAACTCTCCATAGCTCACAAGGACAATTTCATTTACCCCACCATTTGTTCTCACATAGAGTTAGAAGAGCAGAAGATGTATTATACTCTACAGCTAGCTTCTGCCTTATATATTTTGAAGTGGTTTTTAGTGAGCTCAGTTCCTTTTACTAAAGGGGCAAACACCTGCTTTTTGGTGTGGGTTACTTTGGCAGTTTCTAATTGTGAATATCACACCTGCAGAGCCCCAAATTGGCTGAACAGGAAAGAATCAAGAAGTCACCTGGTCTGTCCTCTTGAACCTGGGTAACAGATCCACCAGAGGATATGAAGACCTATAATGGGAAGGTAGAAGATCAAAGCCTGCACTCTAAATACTGCCAAAATGAAATAAAACACACACACAAAATGGTTTAAGAAACTGAGAACTTCAAAGTAATGAAAAGAGAAAGAGGACTGTGAGCTATCTTTAGTGATGAATGCACAATGGAGAATTATGGCCTCTTTCATCTGTACCACACTGAGACCGCATGAAGCAGAAAAGACATTTAGACACTAAATTGTCACGTGGAAGATTTCATAAAAGAGAGGTAAAATAGAAATAACAGCATATTGAAAATCTCAAAGGAGAGACATGTCCTTCCAAGACTAAAGATGGCTTTTTCCTTGTTTCAGAAAGAAGTTCACCTGCCATCAGCCCACTTTCTTTTGTCTCCTACTTTCAAATGCTGTTTCTCAAGTGTACAATCAAGCCTATCCCTTTCAACAGCAACTACTTATTAGAATGCATTGAGAGAAATCAGTTAATTAGGTAATTGCAGGAAGGGCCTGAAGCTGAGTTTCTTACTGTACATATGAACAAGTTTCAGGTGTTTTCCAGGTAACAAAAACTTCATGTTCAAGTAAAAGCTTGAATCTTGACTTGGAGTTTATATATTCAACTCTGTTGTGTGTAGATTAATAGAAATATAGAGGAGGAGACAGTCACTTAATTGAGAGTTCTTCAGGGGATGCACGATCACCCTATGCTCTTCTGAAAATCAGTAGAGAAAACGATGTACCTGCAAAAGGTGATTTAGATATTTAGCTGATTTCTCTGCTTTAGATCAGAGGGAGAATAATGGAAGTTCATTTCATTGCTTAGGCAGGTGAGATGCTACTGCTAACTAGAGTGAGTCTGAGCACCAAACATGGTGCAGGACCATTTGCTAGAATTGCTACATAACAGCCATTATATTCAGTTTAAGTTATGTCTTGTTAAACAGTTTGTCCATGTAAATGAATCTTCATTTAACACATTTTGTGATTACCAACAGAAATAGAAATAACTTCCCAAACAAAATATTCATGTTCCACTTGTTAAATTTTTTTTCCTAAATTCCACTCCACATTTGGGGTGTGATGTAATGTATAGGCATACCTGATAATAAAGTTAGTCTTGGCTGTGTTTCTCAAAGTGAAGTGCAGAACCAGGCCCCCTTGGGCTGGGGAAATAGTTGCAGTAGAAAGAACAAAGCAGGTTAGACAGTAACTGAACCTGAGCGTAGGTACTTTCTTTTGGATGGGAAGGGTTCTTCAGGCAAACCTTCTATAGGGGAAACTGTAGGTCTGCCTAGCCAGAAATGGCAGAATGAGGATGATAACGAAGTATAGCACAGATTTACACTTTTTTTTTTTTTTTTTTTTTTTTTTTTTTTTGCTTCTGAAGTGACTGGGTCTGCGTTTCTAAACCTTTCTGTACTTTCCAAAACATAGTTGCAGACCTTTTAATAAGGAATCACTCTTGCCAGTAATTAAATCCATTGATTCCTATGAATAATAGTAGATAACAGCAGAGCTATCTCATTTTGCTTCAGTTTTGTCTTAGTATCTAAGTGACATTTAGGAAGCATGTTTCTTCTGACAACCAATCCTATGCTGCTGTGTATTCAAATTGTTCCTCTTTTAAGCAAACCAATTGGCATGGAAATATACTGGTGCAGTTTTTACAACACTGTGACCTCAAAAACTGACAGCAGGGGGGCAAAAAAGAGAGAAGGTGCTGAGCCTTAGCACCCTGCACTCATGGACCCAATTTCTAGTATTAACAAGTTTCTATTGGGTAACCCTTAAAAGCCCAGAGCATGGATTTCTGCAGAAGCAATGAATTAAAGTAGTATACTTTATGCAGGAAAAGCATGTTAGATGCCTGTAATCTAAGATATGTCTAAGAATTTCATCAATTCAGTGCTTTCAGTCAGTTTCTCAGTGACTGGTCTCTCCATCCTGTCGTCACGTTGAACATAAAGCACCATCCTTCTGAGAAGTGCTAGCGTTGGTGAAATACCTTTGGATATTCCCACTTTATCATAGTTATCTATTTTAGTGCTGTCTCATTTCCTGCTGTTGCTAGAGTGCTTAGAAAAGAGTTCAGTAGGGCAAGGAGAACCCCAGGATATGGGTTTCCTGAACCCATATGATGAAGGTGCTTCTATTTTCTTTTCAGTTATTTTATCTTTGTCTTCAGCAGAAGCAGATGAGCTGTGATTAACACTGATGAAAGTATTAAGAAGCTGATTTCTTCTCCACCCACCAAAATTATTGACTGGAATACACAGTCTGAGAAAATCCAATTAAAACTGTATCATATGGCTGTATTTCCTTCCATATAAAGGGATAGATAAGGGGCATCTGCTATTCCCTTTCTCACCATTATTTAGATTTTAAAGTAGGTAGTCAAAGCTGTTGTCATCTCTAGCATCAGTTCTATTATAATTTGTACATTTGTCTCATTATTTTTAACAGGTATGGGTAATAACACTTTTTTTTTTTCTCTTCTTTTTAAAAACAACTATCAAGCTTTCAGTTATACTGTGTGCACTCTAGGTGACTTCACTGTTTGAAACACTACACTACCTGTCAAATTAAGACATGAAGAGAGGGATTGAGGAGAACTGAGTGGAACTTGTAAATTAAAACATATTTTCCCTATACCATCTGGTTGTGACCTTTTCTTTTTTGAAAATTCAATCTCCTATGCTGTTCTGTGGGGATATATTTTAAAAAGCAGGGCACAGATTTCCAAAAATTATTGTGGACTTTGGATATCCGTTTCCAACTGGCTGCAACAATAATTATTCAATCTGCAAAAGGCCATAAACATGACGTTGTCTTGCAACAGAGAAACAACCCTACAGGATTAGAAATATTTTTGAAATTCTTTTTATTCCATTAAAATGGAATTCTGGCAGCCAGGAGGGCCAATCGTGTCCTGGGGTGCATCAAGCACGGCATCGCTAGTAGGTCAAGGGAGGTGATTGTCCCGCTCTACTCTGCGCTGGTGCGGCCTCACCTCGAGTACTGTGTGCAGTTCTGGGCACCACAGTATAAAAAGGACATGAAACTGTTGGAAAGTGTCCAGAGGAGGGCTACGAAGATGGTGAAAGGCCTGGAGGGGAAGACGTACGAGGAACGGCTGAGGTCACTGGGCCTGTTCAGCCTGGAGAAGAGGAGGCTGAGGGGGGACCTCATCACAGTCTACAACTTCCTCGCAAGGGGTTGTCAAGAGGCAGGAGACCTTTTCTCCATTAACACCAGTGACAGGACCCGCGGGAACGGGGTTAAGCTGAGGCAGGGGAAATTTAGGCTGGACGTCAGGAGGGGGTTCTTCACAGAGAGGGTGGTTGCACACTGGAACAGGCTCCCCAGGGAAGTGGTCACTGCAGCGAGCCTGTCTGAATTTAAGAAGAGATTGGACTATGCACTTAGTCACATGGTCTGAACTTTTGGGTAGACCTGTGCTATGTCAAGAGTTGGACTTGATGATCCTTAAGGGTCCCTTCCAACTCAGGATATTCTATGATTCTATGATTCTATAAAAGAAGAAAGTTGTTTTAATTATAAAGGTAAAGCTGTGATTGATGTAGATGGGGCAATCTCAGAACTCCTCAGTATTAAGGAAAGGTTCACTACTGTATCTTTTATGTCACAGGGAATTTTACTATTAACTTCTGTCTGAATAAGATTAGGCCCATGGGCACTTTTTATCCTCATCCATGGCTCTGCCCACATCAAGCTTATTTGTTCTGAACAGTTTTACTGCTACCAAAACAAATGCTTTAAATTGTACTTGATCAACCATATTTGTTCTTTTAACTGGTTACAAGAGAGTATTTTTAAGGGTAACATAACAATGACCCTACAGGCCAGGGACTGTCTCAGGCCAAGATTACAGTGCTTCAGTTAAGTCTTTTGGGTTCTGATTTCGACTCTTCTGTCTCCAGTTGACATTAGTTGAGTCTCCAATTTAGAGATCACCTAGAGCCCTGATGGATGAATTTGGAGGCACCTCCTTCAGTTGCTTTAAAACATTGCCATCCTATGATGCCTTTCTCACCATCAGGTTTTACTATCCTAACCTTATTTCATAAGAGGTGGAAGAACATAACGTGCATCCATGTCTTGGTGGACCCAGTACTATCTCTAGCTGCTGGCAAAGGTAAGGTTTTGTTGGGAACTGGACAGAATGGATGTGAGCCAAAAAGCTGCCTACATAGCTATATCGGTTTGATGTAGGGAGTGATTGGTAAGCAGAATAATCCCGTTCATATTAGTTCCCAGTAGGATATGCACTTACATACTCTTAACCTAATTGAATATAACATTCCTCTTTCCAGTTTACTTTATATGACTTACTAAATCATTTAAATAAAACTGAAAAAAAATACCTGTCAGAGTTACGCAAGTAAACATAGAACAAGAAATATTTTCCTATGCCTTTCAGCCTTGTTTTGCCTTGCCTTGCCTTACCTTGCCTTGCCTTGCCTTACCTTGCCTTGCCTTGCCTTCCGTTCCCTTGGGCCATGACATGGACACGAGGGTGCCAAGACCATAAAAATGGTGACTGTGTACACTGTGCTTCATTTCAGGCACTTTTTAAATTTTTATTTTTTATTTTTTATTTTTTTATTCTTTCCATTTCTGCAGGCCTAATTGGCATGCCTCATAAGCAATCATCTCTAGCACCTCTTCCAATGCATATTAACCACCTGGGAATGCAGACAAAACCACTTTGGCTGTGGTTTGCTTTGTCTCTGAGGGAAAAGGATTGAATCTCAGTGTCTCTCTAATGACATTATTTGTTATTTTCAGGACAGACAGTTGCATCTTAATGGAATTCAGACATAACACAAGAGATAAAAAGAAATAAACAGTTGCCAATGTGCTCCTTATAATTACCTATGCGGTGACACAGAAGGTAGTTTGTCACCTGCTGAGCAGTTAATGAATTTATAACCCTTCACTCAAGATAAGAAAGTCCAGTGAAAAATGGGATGCTCCTCCATATACTGTAATAGCTCATATAAGATTGATTCCTGGTCCCTTTAATATATTATTCTATTATTCTGTCATTGTTACTACCTCCCTTCCTTCCTTCCTTCCTTCCTTCCTTCCTTCCTTCCTTCCTTCCTTCCTTCCTTCCTTCCTTCCTTCCTTCCTTCCTTCCTTCCTTCCTTCCTTCCTTCCTTCCTTCCTTCCTCCCTTTCTTTCTTTCTTTCTTTCTTATTTACTTATTCGAGGAACGGTTAAAACAGAAAGACTACTGTGGCATTTCTATAATCACTTGTCAGTTCCAAACTCATCTCTGGACTTATTTATACTGTAATTATCTCTCAATGACCTGAATGATGAAACGAAAATTCAATAAGTCTTCTTGATATTGAATTCTGTTGGCTCAAGCCATTCCAATGAAACATCATTGTTTTGAAAGGGGCTTGAGGGGAGAAGGATTAATTTCCTTTTGGGAGCATAAAGGACATAATTTATGTGAATTCTTTAGTGCTTTCACTGAAGATTGGGCAGGTAATTGTGGTAATCTCCCTTTTTTTTTTTTTTTTTTTTTTTTTTTCTGGCATTTTTAGGGGTCATGTAAATTAGATGGTTTGATGCTGATTGCATTTACTGAAATATGGAATTTAGTAGACCAAGGTCTTCTGAGGTTAAGAAGTATATATATAGCATCATTTAAAAGGCACACCATTGAAAACAGGCTTTCCTCACAGGGTCTGTGTTAAAAGAAACCTCTTTTTCCCGGGTTAAAAAACATTTGGCCATGACATAAAAGTGTCTATCTCCTTGGCATCAACATTGCTATGAGTAAACAAATATGATAGGTATTTACAAGAAACACAACAGATCCTGAGAAGACAGTTGGGACAGGTGGGCTTGTCTCTGCCGTGTTTTTGTATTTCACTCCTTACTCTGATGTTCACTCAAACTTTTTTTGGAGTTACTTAGCTGTGGTTGAGGGGGAGAAAAATATCTGACTACCCCTGAAAAGCAAAGACAGTAATAGTAAATAGTAAATATCTAGGATGTGAAAACCCAGGCCTGAATCCTGTGTTAATCCAGGGACTTGTCCCTGCATATTTCACTTGACAAATGGTGATGTGGTGCTATTCTCATGTAGGTAGGTGCTAGTCTTGCTTGTTAGAAGTATTCCTCTTGATATTAAAAATGAAACATGGATAGGATCAGTGAGAAGGTTATAAAAGAATTAGGAATTAGGCTTATTTCCTTGCTTGAAATGATATTTGGGTATTCATCTGAGATGGAACACCTGTGGTACTGAAGATATTGTCCTTAAAGTTGGAAGGAAAGCATATGTATAACACTCCATGTGTTCAACTGGTGTATTTTGCTCACAGCAGTGGAAAGTTTCAAGTTTTGACAGGGTTGCTGAATTGGAAAATTCATGTAACTTGACAAATTTCTGAGGGCAAGGATGCTGTCCCTCCCTTGCTCCTAAAGCCAGCAAGTTGGGATGGAGTGCAGCAAACATGCAAGTTATTGCCTCTCTTTATTACTTTCTCAGAACCACACAGGGACCCAAGAAACAGTTGGCCATGAATGCAGCGGTGGCAAAAGAAAAGCAAAAGAGCAAATGTTGACCGAAATCAAGTTTCTAGGGAATTATACTGGGGTAAAACCTTTTTTAAAACTCCCTATCTAAATTTAATGAGTCTGGTTTTGTTCACAGTGGATTAATCTCCTGAGAACAACAACAACAACACACAATCAACCAACAACAAACCAAACCACAGACATATATGCACACTGTACAGACAGCAAGATGGTCTGATTGCTCTGGGAGCAAGAGGATACTTTTTGGGGTTGCTACATTCAAACTGATTTTGGCATCTCTAGTTTTGTTATGAAGAAAGGTGACTGTTAGACAGAAAGTCATTAGAGCACCATGCATGTGCGCACCATGATGAATGAGCAGTTCACTCCCTGTGTCAGCCCTGGCATGGGCTCAGTCTCAGCCTGAGCTTTTGGATGAGGATCTAATTTATTTATTGAAGATCTTATTTATTTATTTATTTATTTATTTATTTACTTTTATGTGTATTTGAGAGAGAGAAAAAGGCATGCTAATTAGTTATCCATGGATCGTCCTTTACCAGTAGTATTTGTGGTATATTCTGACAGTAACCAGCACTAGCTGCACCTGGCAAAAATGCCTCATTGGAATTTTATGCAATTATTGACTATTAATTACTTACTAAATATTATTAATGGTTAAAACTGCACATTTCATCCTAGCTCACTGCAACTGCATATTCTGTCACCAACAAGCTTGTCAGACTGGGAAAATAAGGGTGCAAAGCAGGGCTGTGAAAATAAAGGGTGAGTAGGGTTTCATGTTGAATAACATAAAAAAAAAATACAAAAGGGGAAGGTATCATGTAGGCAGAAAAAAACCTCATTTTAGATGACATAGAAAAGGCATGAAAATCAGGACATTGCTGTAGCTATTGGGATGTGCTGAGCATTAGGACAGGGAAGCTATGACAGAGAACAGGAGTTTAGGGCATGCCAGAAGCATGATTGGAAAACCAGTGAGAAGATAAAAGTGTGATCGCGATCTGCATTACAAAGTAGATCAGGTTGAATGATTGCAATGGCCCCTTCTGGCCTTGAAATCTTGTGTCTGTGTCTGTAGAAGGGTTTCCTTTAAATAATTCATAGCAAAGAGAAAATTCTGAACAATTGCAGAAAAAAATTTCAGTACAAGGCTGCTAGGGACTCTGGGATTTGGTCTACCTCAATATCTGAGCTCTTGAACTTTCCTAATGAAAATACTAATAAGTTTTTAATCCTAAGCTTCAAGCCTCATTGCAGACAATCATAAATGATATATTCAATTGTAAAATTCACAGAGGGCTTCCTAGTTATATAAATCATTTGATTAAAGAGAACCTGCATCACACGACTGAATCAACTGATTCAGTTTTACAGTTTGCTTGGTAAGTATTGTGTGCAGAGATATTTGCCAGTTTAAAAATTGAATGAAAATTTCAGAAAATCGTTTCCTGCTCAGGAACTAAAAAAGGCACATATTAATAATTACTTATTTTTTCAATGAGAACTATTTCCTTATTTATTAAGTGTTTTGATCATCCACCAGCCAGAGTGGTATTTTTGCTGTGTGTTGCTAAACACTTAGATTTATGAGTTTCCAGCCATTTCTAAGTGAAAAATTAGTGGTACATCCTTCATTAAATGGTGTTTGGGTGACAAAAGCATCAGCATTGCTGTCTGTGAACTAACACATATATTCCATTTGCTAACTCTGAAAAGTGTGGGTAATCCATACCCCGTTACTCTTCTGCCACACAACTCCAGACATTCTTTTTGGGATATTTGTGTGGAATAGGATACTGCTGGCATCAGTGGAGTGGCAGGCTCATGTAGCAGCTTTCAGAAATTTGGTGCTACGAAGAGTCTGCTACGTGTTCATGCCAGACATATTTAGCCACAGGAACACACACATGCAAAATATTCCTGGGTGTTTGGCTGGTGTTTTCTTTCAGCCTGCACCCATCATATTTGGTAACATGACTTGTGCGCTCCACTAGGGTTATGCTGGAATGCAGATGCTACAGAGTGCATGCCTGACACCTCGAGCTACCTGCAATGCTCAAAGGGTTAAATGCTATCTGTGAGAAGCAAATAAATAAATATATACATATACATGATGATGTAGAGCACATGAGCAAGATAGATTGCTCAATGCGTTTATAAGACCAATGGAAAGATGGAAAGAAATATGGTCTTCATTGTAATGATTGCGCTTCTATAGCCTGAGCCATCAAAAACGTCACAGTGTTTATGCACGCTAATAAAATCTTAGCAGTAATTCTCTCCAGCCTCTCCTTGCACAAAACCTTTGCTACAGTCTGTCCTCTGAATCACCTTTAAAGGGAAAAAAAATAGTTGCCTTTCATTCCTCCTTAGGGAGGGATAAAGTTTGCCCTGCTGTAAGACTTAATGTTAGTGGTGACTGTGTAATGCATGGGTCACTGTGCTCAGGAGTTTCTGAAGTGCTCAGGAGCACTTCTATTTAGGGAAAAGTGGGAGGGAAAATGGATTGGATCAAAGGTTTCAAATCTAATGAGTACCTGCTTAAAGATGCATCCTTTAATCATTAGCTTGATATTACTGGAAACCAAAAGAAAATGCCTTCTTATAGTATTAATCAGGATATGTGAAGACTCAACTTCAATTTGGCTGATTGTAATGGCCTGGACTGGGGCTCCTTTCTTGTCTGATGGTAGGAGCTAAATCAGCTAAATCTTTAGTCCTCTCCTGCCCTAAGCAAAATAAATATGAAACAGGAGAAAGTGAATAAAGACAAACAGTTCCATTCTTACTGCTGATTTGACAGCTAGAAAAAGAAAGTTACCATCTGAATTGCACCTCTCAAAGCTCTTTGAGGTTTTTAGAGGGGGTTGAGACAGCTGGTCTCACAAAAAAAAAAAAAAAAAAAAAAAGCACAAAGGTGTTTTTTTGAATTCAGAGAGCAAAAGTCAAGACACCATGTTTAGTGTCTGGGTGGCTAAAACTACACTTCAGCATTAGGCACTTTTGCATCAGACCATCTCAGTGGAAGGTAAATTCCTCTGACACACCAGGTTTACATCCATCCATCACCAGCAATGTGGACTGATGGTGTGGACAACTGCAAGCCTATAAACAGTGTTTGTCTGCAGAATCTGAGTTAAACACTGAATTGGTCTAACACCTCAAGTGTCTGATCTATTTTGGCTTAAGAATATTATGTAAAGAAAGGGGCAGACACACTTATGGTACTGGTCAACGATGAGCAGAGATTGACAGTGTGGGTTTTAGGACATTAAGTGAACTCCTGAGCAGTCAATGTCCAAGTATTGCCACTGGAGATATCTGAGCTTCCACCCTCATTTTAAGGGTGGCTCTGAGAAATGTTCAGCATCCCTACCTGATCTCATGGGTGTCTCTGTGAAACAAACCAAGAAAAGTAAATATCAAGAATGACGGAGGCCACCATAAAGGGGAGGAGAGAAGAAGATCGAGTTAGAGTAGATGAGTGGAGTAGCCCAGGTTTGACATAAAGGATTGGATTGGTATTTAAGTAGTCATAGTCCGTATAAATGGTGGAGCATGGAGAGTTTCTCACCTCGCTGGTCTTGCTGCATTTTAGCTGTTAGGCCTGGGCTTTGTTAAAGCAGCTGTGCAGTTTGACTAATGAGGAGTAACACCTTTGTGCCAAACATCTCTAAACCTTTCTACAACAGTGTAACCTGTATGAACATAAGTTCATATATAATGTGATACTCTGTTGGCACTCATGTGGTAATGCAGATCAGATTCCATCTCTCACATCATTTCATGCTCAGACCAAGAAAATCAGTATGTACATAGGAGAGGGAAGAGAAAGCAGCTGGGATATACTCAATGCATGCATGTTCTCATAAGCATGTAACTGGTTGCTCCCTCTGCACTGGGGTGGAGCTGTAAATCACAGCACAGTTATAAAGGTGAATGTTAATGCTGAGTGACACTCATGCCCTGGAGGCTGGTAAGCAATAAATAAAGAGCTTTTCTTTCTTCTTAGATGCTGTTGATGTATAGGCTAATCCCAGGTCTGTAATTCTTCTCTCTATCCTGCCTGTGCTGCTCTCTCTGGCTCCAGATGCTGGCATTTTGTTTATGAGGGTCTTGATGGGGTTTGTTCTGCTCCTGGGAGGTCTCATCTGTAATTTAGTGCAGCCAGATTTGTGAAACTGCTTAAGCAAAGTTATTCACACTCAGAACTTCTATTAAGCCTAGGAAAAAGGATTTTAATTAGGTATAATGGGGTTTTGAATGGTCTCATTTGGGACTGGTAGTTTATTCCTTTGTAAGACCATCTAATCATGATTGAAAATCAGATTTTCCTTTATAAATCACAGGCACTTTTATGGCAATCAGTGTGCCTTCTTTTAATGAGTTCTTCCCATGATTTTTTTTTTGTTCTTTTCTTTTCTTTTCTGGAAGGGGGAGGAACAGCACCTCAAAACCAAGCAACCCTACAACTTGGTCAGCAGTTAAAAAAATGAATGGGAGCATTTTGGTGAACCCCCCAAACACTTTAGCATTAGAAAAAATCTCGGTTGCTGAAATGCACATTCAGTGGATGTAACCTACAACCCATTCAATATGTCTGATCTTTTTAAAATGTCTTCAGATTTGTGTTGTGAAGTTTGCGGTGCAGTGAGTTAGTTTTCAGAGGAGTACTCACTCCAAATATTATAGTTGCAACAACCTGATGAAAGCAAGGGAAGGCACATGTAACAAGCCTTTTTCAGGCATCAGGAAAGACAAAACCCCAACCTTTTGGGAGTCATGCATTTCTTTTTGACTGTCACTACTTCCAAACACTCAAATGCCTATTTCCTTCAAGTGGTCTATCTCTTGGGAGGAGCGTATAACTTACCTGATGTCTTCTGTATCATTTTGCTTGCAATAACATCTGAGTTGTGAGGTCAGCACTTGCCTTGCATATATTATCCAGCAACACTGTACAAGTCATTTTGACATATATCTATTACATGATATACTATAGATTGTTGATTATATACACTCAAATTATCTGTCTCACCTTTCTTTGTGTTTCATGAACATTTTGGTATGATACGAGTCCTCCTGTCTAGGAGCAGCTCTATGGGAAGATCTAAGAGGCCCTGATAATGATCTAAAGAGAAACCAGGTCATAAACCCATTAAATGTGTGGAATGGCACTGGGTACTAGCCATATTTCATTATGTGAGGCTGGCTTTAGCGTGGTGGTAAGAACATACAGCAATACATACTTGTCCTGTGCCAATAAGGTGGCTGAAATGAAACAGGGCGAGGACTCTGGTTTTAGGCTCTAAACAATTTGAGAGATGTGAAGCATTATAAAAGACTCAAATGACTACAAATCACTGCTAAGATTCTTATGAGATGTGGAAAGCCGAGAGCCTCAGAGGATTGACTCATAACAGGCACTTAGGTCCTAAAGACTGATTGATATATCGTTTTGCCTGAATGCATCAATGCCAGTAAGAAGGGCAAATATGAAATTTATGTCATCATTCACTGGGGAAGTAGTTACAGTGTGACACGTCAACCATCTTGATTCAACCTGCCATCCAGCAAGCTGCGCATCACGGTTTTTAATTTATAAAAATGGCTGTTTTATTTTTCCCTTTAAAAGGATTTTATAAACAGCACATTTGAAAGCTGATATTAACTGTCTTTTGCTTCATTAGTTTCTTTCACCATATACTATGTCTTAGGGCAAGGGAGAGAATTATAAGGCCATTATAAGGATCATAACTATTGCTGTCAATAAAACATATAAGGATGAATTCAGAAAATAATTCCCTGTGGGTACAATAGGCAAATAAAGTTGATTTTTTGGTGACTTTCGTGTCTTTCTCTACAAGTGAGGATGTGGTTGTGAATACCCTAGACCTTTCAAAGAAGATAGCACCTTTTTCCACCAAGTAATTTTGTCCTGGCAGGAAAAGGAGAAGCCAGCCATTTCTCTAGGCTTTCTTGCCATCAGGCCTCTTGATCGGAGATGAAACTAGAAAACAATTCAGATATCTAGAAAATGCAGACCAACAATATGGATATACCAATGTGCAGTGACCATGACTAGTTCTAGATTTGGTGTCCTTTTTTTTGCACAAATCGCTTTCTGTGCAAATTTTGGATTCTTCAGCTTCTAACATGAAAGTACTTTTTTGTCCAGGTAATGCAGAGAGATGGGAGTTTGCATGGGAAGTCGTCTTCCTAGGATCACAAGGGCATAAAGGCATATTTATTCTCAGTGCTTCCTTACCATTGCTAGCCATCCAAAGCACCCACAGTCTCATCTACCGTGGCACACTGCGGTATCTAGAGAGTTTGGTCCTAGGTAGAGCTCTTGGAATGGCACTAGGCAGGGAGGTATCATCCTACGGGGTGCCAGAAAGGAGTCAATACTCTGTATCCCTTCAATTGAGTTCTGCCATCTTTTTTTTTCTGTGGTTGAAGGCATACATGGTTCCTCCCAGTCTTATTTTCCCAGAATTTTAGTGGAGTAATCAGTAATCTTGACCTTTTCAGAAAGGAAATAATTGTGTTGTTGTTTTTCTTTTCCTTTTTCCCTTAGAATCATTTTTTACTTATTAGTTCAGTATTTCTAGTCTATTAAGTAATACACTACAGTAGTAAATGACATTGGTTTTGGTTTTGTCAAAAAAATCAATGTGGTATTGATTTTAACCTCTCTTCCCTCGAGATTTTTTTTTTCAGGAGATTTGTTTTCAGCCCTGTGATCAGGTCAGCAGCCCTTTTTGGAATCCTCTGTGGTGTACAAAATGCAGAGTTCATACCCACATATCACACTTCTGTGTTTTATAATTGGGGATGGGAAGGGCATGATCTTCCTTCAGCTCACGTGAAATTACTTTATATTTTCAGAAGGGCAGCTGGCTCTCGATCCCCGCCACCACTATGTAGTTCTCAGTGTCTCTGGGTGACACTACTTTACTCAAACAGAGTGGCTGATCTGCGGTGTGGAAACTGAATACCTGGACATCAAGTTATTGAAAAGAAGAATGTGAGAATGAAACAGACAACACGGATAAAACTGTAAAAACAAACAAAAACAGAAAGCTTCAAAAAAGCATTGATTTTATGTAAGACCTTTACACTTCGGTTTCACGGGATGAAGGTTGTCAATATTAGGATAATCATTGGATGGGTGACTTCATTTGGCCTGCGCTCGGTCAGCCAGACAGTGAGGCTGGATGGCAGCCAGTAAATCTAAACCTTTGGATTCAGCTTTTTTTTTAATTTTTTTTTTTTTTTGAGTGCTACTCTTACAAAATTAGATTTTTATCGTGAAATGAAAAATTGATGATAGGGAAAAAAAGAGATAGTATACAATCGATCTTCTCCTTTCAAAAGAAAATCTTTTCTTTCAAGTGATTTATGTAAGTGTGAAAAAAAAAATAGCAAAACCCCTTATTATTTTAGTAAAAATAACGTGTGAAACAGCAAGGAGACATTCTGGAATTGTTCTCTTTCTGTTCCTTCATCATCACGTGACATTCAAAAATGTCTAATACACTGGTATAATAGAATCCACATCCTTGCTCACTTTGTTTATGGGTCTGAACATTTCAGAAACTCCTGCTCTGTGCTGGAGAGGGTTTGTGTCCTGATATACAGCATAAGAAAAAATCCTAACTTGGTGATATGGTGGGACAGAGAAAGCACACATACCAGCAGGCAAGCATCATGCCTGGCGTTCACCTTCCCAGTGCCCTTAGATGAGGTCCCACTCTCAGGGACAAAGCACAGCTTCAGTTTTCCTAAATAGCTTTCCAAGCTTGTACCTTGGGAAAAAAAAAAAGCTGTAAAACAGATCAAAAATAAAATAAAATACAAATATGTTACTATAGCATGTGGTTGAAGTACAGGAAGCATTGTCAGCTGGCTGCTTGGAGTGGGACAAGATCATCCAGTTGCAACAAAAGATTCATTTCATTGTTACCAACCAAGATGTTAAATGTCACCAGTTCCAATATTGATCGTGGAGGAACACCACTCTTAACTGATCTCTCCCTGGACATTGAACCATTCGTGACCACAACTCTTAGAATGTGACCATCAAGCCAGCTCCTCACTCACCTAGTGGTCCATCCATCAAATCCACATCTCACCATTTTAGAGACGAAGATACCATGTTGGACAGTGCTGAATGCTTTGTACAGGTGTGCCTCCCTCCAAAAATATCTCCCCAAGCAATAACCAATCTTACAAATAGGAAAAATTCCATGTGAAAATCTCAGAGTACTGCTTCTTTCATGACTTTGGGGACTGCCTCCCAATTTAAGCATGCTTGGCAGAGGTAAAGCTGATCATAGAATCAAATTATCTTTTTGAACTGTACATGGCTAAACAATGCCAAAGGCAGAATTCATTGGGACACATTAAATAGTAAAGTTTAATACACTGAAAATGAATTTTAAATTGATTAAGGTTTTTATAAACAACACAACCTTGTTTTTTTATTATTTTTTATTTTATTTTTTTCCAATTTTGTTTTTACTCGTTCCTTATGAAAATTAATCTATTTTCTGACATGTTATTTTTGGTACCTTTTATAGGTTGGCTTGATTGCTGTCAATTAGTTTCTTTAATGTAAGCAATTAAACAGTTGATCATTTTGCTGGCTTTATCAATTATCTTCCTGCCTGACAAATGCTGCAGCTGTAACTAATTTTCCACTTTTACATTCATAATCCAAATCACATCAGCTGCCTCTTACAGACAATAGGAATATCAGGTGTTAGCTGAGGTGAAGAAGAGGGAATTGGAGAGGAGCACTGGCTTGAGATTTGGGTCCTTGGGTTATGTTTCTTACTGTTTTTACTGCTGTGAACTAAGATATGATCCTTGGGATAATGTGTGGTTGGGACTGTGAGCTGGTTTTCTGTTCATTAGGTGAGGTGACAGCTTGCTGGCAGCCACATAGGGCAGATGACTGTACCTTGCCATGTGTTTATGGAGAACTTGTCTGGGGTATCAGATGTGTTGTAGGCTATGTGACTTAGGAAAATGCAGACTCAGACTCCACTGAAGAATTCTTGGAGAACCTGAATCTATTGAAGAGCTTTAAGAGAACAGCAAAAAGTGGAGAGAAGATACTGTCTGAGGACTCAAACCTGGAATAAGGATTGAATGGATGGTTTCTCTTCACATTGACATTTGCAGTGTCACCCCAAATTCTTGCTGCTGCGTGTCCATCATTTCATCTAGATAAATTCCTTCAGGTTGCACCATTTTATAGTCTACATTACACTCAATCCCCATCTTTTTCTAGACACTGTTGTATTGGAGGCTTTGCTTTTTCTACCTGTGCCAGGTGCTAATTATACTCTAAGTGCTTGCTGGAGGCACCTGTGCAGTAGATAACTGTCTGAAGGGCTGGAGGGATGCATGGATAAACTTGTGCCCAAGAGCAACATGCTGCCAGGGAATCCTTCTGCTAATTGCCCCATTCACAAGTCCTTTTCCATGAATCTCAGAAGAAAAGTTAAACTCAAAAAATGCTTGCAATGGTTTCTTAAAGGATTTTCACAGCTGGTCTTAATACCCACACCTCTCCATCCAAATAATGGATTATCTATTAAACAAGGGGGGCAAGAAGTAAGCAACTGGGATTGGACCACAGAGGTTACCAGAGACAATCTGTAATGGCATTTCACAGCCAGAAGCATGCCATTAATACCATCTTTCACTATAGCATGGGAAAGATTTGCTAGCAGTGGGGGAGGATATTCATATATAGTTTTATTTTCTCCACAGTTTTCAGACAAATTTGTATGTAACTAATGTAAAATAAAAAGTAAAATAATGTATTAATCTTATTATGTAATGCAACTCTGTGAGAAGCACAGTGGAGACAGTTTTGCCATTTCCAATAAGGTCAGATGCTTCATGTGAAAATTCTGCATGAGATCTACATAGTCAAGACAGAAATAGAAGGAGGTAACAGAGGAAAAAAACAGAAAACACTTGTTTCAAAATAGGTATCTATCCAAGAGGGGCTATCTGAGAACTGAAGGAAGGTCTGGCTCCTATCTGTCAGCATATTCAATGAAATGTCCTGGGGCCTTGGGTCTGAGAAGTAGCAGAGGAAACTCAGCCTTTCTCTTACATCTTGGTAATAATAGGGTAACTTGCTGTGCTAGAAGAGCTGCAAGGAGGTAGATGGGGATATCTGGGTTGTTTCTGTTCTAGGGGTTTTTACATAATAGAACAATTGTTGGCTGTACCATTGAGGATGCTACTGGTTATCTCCCCATGATGTTGATATTACCTTATTTATTTGTTTATTATTATTTTTAAACTGTATAACTTAGATAGTAGCCATTAGGTTGTATTTAAGTCAAGCCTGATGTAATCTTGATCCCTCAGCCACCAAAACCTGTGTGGAAGATGTGCAGAGAGCCAAATGTTAGTTTCCTGCAGAATATTCCATTAAAAAAAAATGCAGTTACACCTATTTCATGCCGTTACACCTATTTTAAAGACATACTTTGGTGCCCTGGCAGATATGTGAGTGGTCTCATACTGAGACCTTCACAAGGAGCTTTGCAGCTGATGATATATCTGTTAATAGCAGCTAATAGAAATACCAACCTCTTCTGATTTTTGAAGCATGTAATGCTGCATAACCAGCTAAACTGTCATCCAGGTAGTATTTGTCAGTTCTCTCTTCCTTTTTTTTTTTTTTTTTTTTTTTTTTTTTTTAATGGATGTGGCAATAAAAGTTCTGTCTTGATGCAGACAAGCACGAGTACAGTGGGAAGATTTCATGCTGAAATACAAATTCTCTGAATGGAAGGTACCTGATAGGCTGTGGGGACTGGGTCTGGTGGCGTTTTCATCCTGCTACACACAATGTTGGGGATGATCCAACAGTCTGAGCATCTGTGCAAGGTGCATGCTCAGTTTGTGGCTGCCAGCTCAAACTTTGGCTAGTTTTACTCCAGCTCCTCATGAAGGGCCAGGGCTCACAGCCTTAAGACAGTATAAGGTGTTAAATGGGGACCCATAGTTATTGCAGTCACCTCCAGCACTCTCTCTCTGTGATGCCTGAAGAGAGAAAGATGAAGTTAATCAACTTAGTGTCTCTAACTATTTACCCATTGACGATACCTACAGCACCTGTTCTTCTAAGTGTACTGCCTCAGTTAGAGTCCTAAAATTGAGTGTGAGGTATCTGAGCTTGAAATCAATAACTATTACAGAATCACAGAATCACAGAATTTTCTAGGTTGGAAGAGACCTCAAGATCATCGAGTCCAACCTCTGACCTAACGCTAACAGTCCCCACTAAACCATTTCCCTAAGCTCTACATCTAAACGTCTTTTGAAGACTTCCAGGGATGGTGACTCTACCACTTCCCTGGGCAGCCTGTTCCAGTGCCTCACAACCCTTTCAGTGAAGAAGTTCTTCCTAACATCTAACCTAAAACTCCCCTGGCTCAACTTAAGCCCATTCCCCCTCGTCCTGTCACCAGGCACGTGGGAGAACAGGCCAACCCCCACCTCGCTACAGCCTCCCTTGAGGTACCTATAGAGAGCGATAAGGTCACCCCTGAGCCTCCTCTTCTCCAGGCTGAACAAGCCCAGCTCCCTCAGCCACTCCTCGTAGGACTTGTTCTCCAGGCCCCTCACCAGCTTCGTTGCCCTTCTCTGTACCCGCTCAAGCACCTCGATGTCCTTCTTGTAGCGAGGGGCCCAAAACTGAACACAGTACTCGAGGTGCGGCCTCACCAGAGCTGAGTACAGGGGGACGATCACCTCCCTAGCTCTGCTGGTCACACTGTTCCTGATACAAGCCAGGATGCCGTTGGCCTTCTTGGCCACCTGAGCACACTGCTGGCTCATATTCAGCCGACTATCCACCATCACTCCCAGGTCCTTCTCTGCCTGGCAGCTCTCCAACCATTCCTCTCCCAGCCTGTAGCTCTGCTTGGGGTTATTGCGCCCCAGGTGCAGGACCCGGCACTTGGCCTTGTTAAACTTCATGCAGTTGACCTCAGCCCATCGGTGCAGCCTATCCAGATCCTCCTGCAGAGCTTTCCTACCCTCAAGCAGATCGACACATGCACCTAACTTGGTGTCATCTGCAAACTTACTGAGGGTGCACTCGATGCCCTCGTCCAGATCATCAATGAAGATATTAAAGAGGACCGGCCCCAGCACCGAGCCCTGGGGGACGCCACTAGTGACTGGCCTCCAACTGGACTTGGCTC
The DNA here is from genome assembly GCF_965140915.1 of Aythya marila. Lineage (NCBI taxonomy): Eukaryota > Metazoa > Chordata > Aves > Anseriformes > Anatidae > Aythya > Aythya marila. The sequence goes on from NC_139043.1 coordinate 153,716,348, forward strand.
CATTCACCACGACTCTTTGGGCCCGGCTATCCAGCCAGTTTCTGACCCAACGAAGCGTGCGCCAGTCCAAGCCAAGAGCAGCCAGTTTCTTGAGGAGAATGCTGTGGGAGACAGTGTCAAAAGCCTTGCTGAAGTCAAGGTAGACCACATCCACAGCCTTTCCCTCGTCCACCCAGCGCGTCACTTTGTCATAGAAGGAGATCAGGTTCGTCAGGCATGACCTGCCTTTCATAAAGCCATGCTGACTGGGCCTGATCCCCTGCTTCCCCTGCAAGTGCTGCATGATGACTCTCAGGAGGATCTGCTCCATGAGCTTTCCTGGCACTGAGGTCAAACTGACAGGCCTGTAGTTTCCCGGGTCTGCCCTCCGGCCCTTCTTGTAGATGGGCGTCACGTTTGCTAGCCGCCAGTCGATTGGGACCTCCCCCGATAGCCAGGACTGCTGATAAATGATGGATAGTGGCTTGGCCAGCTCCTCTGCCAGTTCCCTCAGTACCCTTGGGTGGATCCCATCCGGCCCCATCGACTTGTGCACATCTAAGTGCCGTAGCAGGTCACCAACCAGTTCTTCATGGATAGTGAGGGCCACATCCTGCTCCCCATCCCCTTCCACCAGCTCAGGGTACTGAGTATCCAGAGAACATCCGGTATTGCCGCTAAAGACTGAGGCAAAGAAGGCATTGAGCACCTCCACCTTTTCCTCATCTCTTGTAACTAAGTTTCCCCCCGCATCCAGTAAAGGATGGAGATTCTCCTTAGTCCTCCTTTTTGTGTTGATGTATTTATAGAAACGTTTTTTGTTATCTTTAACGGCAGTAGCCAGATTGAGCTCCAGATGAGCTTTGGCCTTCCTAATTTTGTCCCTGCACAGCCTCGCTACTTCTTTAAAGTCCTCCTTAGTGGCCTGCCCACTTTTCCAAAGCTTATAAACCCTCTTTTTCCTCCTAAGATCAAGCCACAATTCTCTGTTGAGCCTAGGATTACATCCTAGACAGCTTTGAAGGTCTCTCTCTGACAAGTTTTTTTACATTTAAAATGTCTTTTTTATATTTTCTTATTTCCAAGAACTGCTGGTTGTGTTATAGACTGCAGTTGGGCACTGGGAGGCATGCCATGGCTGGTAGCATGGCTGGAATACGTAGAGCATAAAAAGCATCCTCCTTCTGTTTTCTCATAGACCTACCCTATGTAGGTGACATCTCAGTCAGATATGTCTCATCCACCCCCTATCTCAACTTTTTTTTTTTTTTTTTTTTTTTTCAGTTATAGGGTAATTGCGGTCTTCTCTAATGATCTTACAACAACATGTATAGCCATCAATGTGCTGGTAGTGTTCCAGTCAGATTTATTGTATCTGAGAAATGTTTTCTCTAAATAAATTTCATATAGGCTTGGGAAAAGAAACAAACAACTAACTTTGCTTTATTTTTAGGATCATTTGTTACTTCTTCAGAAATAAAGCCTGTCAGGATGCATACTTGTTTATGTCTCTAACAACATGAGCATGGCAAAGACAGTCAGAAAACACAAAATAAATCGCAGGTATGGTGATTATCCTTCCACCCCAGTTTTAGACATCTCTTTCCTTATAGTAAGACATAAGGCCTAACATTAAGCAGATGTATTTTAATGAAGCTTAAATTAGTGAGCTAAAAGACATTTAAGAAAGTTGTTGGGTTTTCATATGCAGGTTTCTTTCTCCCCCTCTCCCCTCCCCCCCCCCCCCCCCCCATTTTGCATGGCAACTTACTTCATGCTATTCATTATAATCCTTGCTGACAACTATTTCCCCTAATTTATTCCATGTTGCAGTCCATCTGGTGCTTTAAATTCCAGCAGAAGTTTTTATAAAAAATTATTTTCAGACCTCATTCAGCAAATTTTGCTGGAAGTATATATTGGTTCTCATTGAACACTTTGAAAAATCTGAACAGTATGGACCAATTTCTCATTTTGGTTGTAATGATGAATACATATATATTTCAGTCCTGCTGGTGGATATATATGCAATGCATCTATTGCTCATTCATATCAGTCATATATATACACACACACACATTACTATTCCAATAATACAACATATAAGTCATTCCAGGTTATTATAAGTGGACCTAGCAATCCAATACATCATTTTGGTCCTTTTGAGACTTCCAACTATAAATCTCTGAGTTGTTTGAGAGGAACTTCTGCCACTTATTTCCCTGAGGAGAAATTCACCTGGAATATTTTGGTCCAAGCAAACCAAACATACACCTTGTCCATGTTAAAGAAATCCAGAAGAACTTTGTTGGAGAAGCTCAGATGTCCTTGCTGGAAAAGAGTTGTGTATTATCAAGTTTTGGTGAAGTTCTAGTGACATTATCTGCATTTGTATAACAAGAACAAAAATATACACCATGTTGTTGAAGAAATCTGATTACTTTCTATCTTTAAATTCCCTAATGGAAATCATAGAAGAGTCCTTTACCCATCACTAATTTTCCTTCAGCAGCTGTTTGCGGAAACTGTTGGCACTGAGCAGCTAATTTTTTATATAAAGTCAACCACCATGTAATAGGAGATGTGTGTCAGCAGGGTCCCGATACACATCACTAGTTTTGTTGTAATCCAGAAATCTTAAATTGTCACTCTCTAATGGAACAAGAAATGGGTATTCTAAATTCATAAAGATTTATAAACATTCACTGCTGCCAGCTGACAGATATATGCATCACCTGCGGTTTTCTCATTCTTCAGTTCTCTCCTATGAGCCATGGGAAAATGATGTTCTTGCACCCTTCCTGCAGTGGTGAGAAATCTTAAGAAGGTCAAGTTAGAGAGTCTAAGTGAACTGGATGACTGAAAATGAACCAGTGGGGAAGAACAAACCACTTAATTTGATAAATCACGACACAAAAATATTGCACAGGAGATTCCATTGTGGATCATTACTTGCCTCGTGTTTGACAGGGTAGGCACTGGATGTTTTTATTGTAGGACCCAGGACCTGTTGTGTGGCATCAGAGTAGTGTAAAATATTCTGGTTTTGAATAGCCAGTCCAAGACAAAGGGGTTGTCAGAAAACACTTTTTCTTCCTCAGGTGAGAAGCTGATGTTTTATTACAAAAAGCAATACCTTCCACCCATACGGAAGCAACACATAAACCTCTTAAAACTGCATTTTGGGATACTGCCTGCAAAGAAGAAAGTTAGCATTCAGTCCTGAAACTGGTAAGTATTTCCACTGAATTTCATTATTATCATGAATCAAGCTCAGCATAATCCACAAATGAAAAAGACCATTTTACCACTAGAATTCACCCTGATAGCCCTATATTGACTTCACTTATCTGTGTTTTACTAAAATGGCATCAAAGTTTGATTTGACAAATGGAGAATCCATCATTTCCTGCGGGGAATTTACTGCAGTCTAATCATCTTCAGACTTACAAAAAAAAGCGATGTCTAATTTCTAATAGGAAATGGTGTGGATTTAGCTCCCAGCCACTGGTGTTTGATCTGCATTCCTTCTCTAGATTGAAGAGCCCTATTGCCTTTACTATTTCCCCTGCATGAATTTTCTCATTTGCTGTAATCAAAACACTTTTAACTTCTACTTTTTGATAAGCTAAAAGTATTCAATACCCTTTAAACTTCTCATGGTGTTTTTTTTCCATCCCTCAGACTTGGATAGCTCTTGCTTTGTATAGAGTTTTAAAAAATGCATCTGACCAGATGTGGAAGGGAAATCATGTCCCAGAACATATATATATATATTTATATGGATTACAGGGTGTTACTGTCTTGAGAACTTATGCAAGATGGCTGATACCATGGTACAAACTCACTAGATAACATCTTCTTAATTTTTTAGGAAAATAGCTGTGTTTGGTTGTATGGAAAGAGTTACATGGATACATAATATCCAGGAAATTTTTAAACATCAGCATTTTTGGGTCTTGGAAGAAATACAGTAATTTCCAGCCTCTCTGTTAATTCTGCTCCTGTATTCTTATAATCCATCAAATTTGGTATGGCCTATAAATAATAGCAACAATGATGGGTTTTGGTGATTATTTCATGAGCACTGATTGGGGTATGAAAGTAGAGTTTCAGACTAGATTCCTTGGATTTCATAGAGATGAGACTCCAAATGTATTCGGTTACTTGTAGAAGAGAAACAGAAAGTGGATTTGAGATGCATATATGGAAGAATTCATCATCACTTATTTAATCATTTCCAAACAAAGGAAAATAGGTGTGATGAAGTTTTATTGGTGTGTGTATGTGTGCACATATCATTCCAAAGTATTTACACTGTGTAAATCAAAGGAAAACACACACTGCAATGTGAGATGGTCAATAAGTGTTTATGTTAAGCTAACAACGGGCAGCTGTGAAATGCATTTTTGACTGATGATCTTGCATATAGCTGTAGATAGTTCCAGCAATTTGTACTCAGTTTTAGGCTCTTGTCATTAACTTGGGTAAGTTACCAGCTAGAAGTAATTTGTAATTTTAAATTAGTACAAGATTCATGACATTTCTCTTTTGGGATTGTTCCAGTGACTGGTTCCCTGCTATCATCTACACATTAAAATAGGTAAAGCTGCTGTGGTCAAACTCTATCCATCAGCTACCTGTTCCTGCTTTTCCCGTGGAAGCCAAAAATGATATGTAAAAGGAGAGCAAAGGCAAATCATTGTTGACAAATCTTCATGTTTTTTTTTTTGAGCTTTCTTTATTTCCATTTAATTCTGTTTTTCACTTCAGGGATGCAATAACTAGTGAGTGTTAGTGTTTTAATTACCAGGTCCTCTGACCTGGAGAAATTGATTATTAGATGTCTGAACAGAGGAAGCTGGGTGGAGATTTTAGAATCATAGAATAGTTTGGCTTAGAAGGGACCCTGAAGATGATCTAGGACAGCCTTAATGCAAAATTAAGGACAAATCCAAAATTAAGGATTAAGGACAGCCTTAATGCAAAATTACCTACTGGTCATGTGATACTCCTGCACGCTTTGAAACATGGTTTGAATGCTTAAATTAAATCATAAGGGAGTTGGATCTGTACACAGCATTTTGCTTCTACCTTTTCACAGCATAATGAACAGCTCAACATTTTTACTGTGATTATTTTCACTGAAACATCTATAGGTCAGGTGATTACCAAAAGGAGCAAAAAATCAGGTTATCTGGTCTGTACTTCCAATATTTATAAGTGTCTTTTGATCGTGAATAGGAACAAAGCAGTCAACTGCCAAGAGACATTATTTAATCAGGTAGTTCATGAAACTCAGTTCTCAAATCTCCAGGGCCTCACCATGCTCCAAAGAAAGGTCAGGTAAGAAAAGCTATTCAGATGAAAGTATTGTAGAGCTTTTACTATGTTTAAAATGAGTATCAGTCACAAAATACTATTCTGCTCTGTAAAAGACTGAACTGGCACAAGCACTTCAGATGGTTTACATGTAGGTATATGACTAATTATACAACCTGGGCCAAGGAGGATGCCCAGGGCAAGGGAGAAGCAGCAGAGGGCCCAGGCCCCCATTAAGCTGCAGCAGGGGGACATTTCCTGAGGGAGCTGCGGCTGTGGGGAGCCCCCGCGGGAGTAGGGTGTTCCTGAGGGACTGCAGCCCTGGGCAGGGCCATGGGTGAGGAGGATGGGGTGGCTGAGAGGGGCTCCTCAAAGTCAACAAATCGAGTTTCTGGAGCCTGGGCCATCCCTGTGTGGTGGTTTCCATACAGCCTCTATTGTTGCTGACAAAGCTTGGTGAGAAGACCTCTAGACTTCTTCGTGCTTTTCCCTTGTGTCCTGCTTATGTTTTGTACACACAGAAATGGACCAACAGCCTGCTTAGAAGCTAAGCTTCTAAGAAGTCTCTGTACAAGGAGTCTGTCAGGGTTGCTTGCAATGACGTGGAAGTCATGGAAATCAGGTTTTGGGGCTCTCAGCACACTTCCTGACTTCATAGGTTCATGCTTCTGATTTTGAATGTGCCTCATCACGGGCTTCAGGAGCTGACTGTGATTAATATTTCTATAAACTCTCTATCCTGTCCCCACCTTTGTGAATCATCAGGATTCAGTCACTGCCTGTATCAGAGCTGGTTGTCCTGAGAAATTGCAGGAAGCTGCATGATACAATCTCGATGACCTGCTAGGTGTCAGCAACATATGACATTTTGCTGCCTTTTTGCTACTGTTGTGCATTCACATTCAGTCTGCATTTGTATCAATGTACACGTTTTTGCTACAATTTACCACAGCCCTAGAAGATTCCTGGGCTTCTATTTTCTAATACATTATAGGCACACTGGTACCTGCTGGCAAAAATATGATAGATACCTCTTATGATTTTTTTTTTCTCCCCACAAATCTCTGAGTCTGCTGGTGTTGCCCTTAGTATTTCAGCAATATGTTATAGTAAACTTTCCTCCTTCCTGATCTACCATTACAAAATAAAATTACAGTTTAGTTCCTTCAACATAATTATTTTGTCTATAAATTCCAATCTGATCCAGTCTTCATATTGTCTCTCTCCAATCCAATTTTATTGGATTTTGGTGAACTCTATGATATGTCTTCCTACTTTCTCATCCTCCTTATTTATTTTTTATTAGCACAGTTTACCCAAGACAAACTGGAAAAAGTTTGAGAGGAAAGGGAAGATATGCCTGCAGTTGGTAGGACAGACAGAAAGAAATCTATTGAGTAATGCCAAAAATATTTCTTTCACTTTTAAATACAATTCTAAAGTCTCTTTCTGTGAGCTGTCATGATACTATTTCAATGGCTGTCTTGCTGCATTCTTGTCAAGGACTACTTTGCTGGCTAATCAGAAATTTACTGGTTATTTTAGAGATTTCAGTGGACATCACATCAGACATCACATCACTTGATCCAAACTCTTCCTTGCTGCACTCAGCTCAGAGTGGCAACTGACCCTACCCTGAGATTATCTGCATAGTGATCAATGTCAAATAGTATGGTGATTTGTTCCACAAATCCCAGTTATGAGAAAGTCAGGGTATTCGAAGGAAAACTGAATTGTGCAAGAGTGGGGCAGACATTTGTAATGAGCTCATATTAATAAAAAGAACCTTGTTTTCTGCGAGATTCCATCACATAGCATGTTTCACAAAGTGTTAAATGCTGAAATGTTATTTCAGAAACCACACAAGGTCTGTATTTTCAGTCCCATGTTCTGCTAGTAACAGATGGAGGAGAAATATTTAATTTCATATTTAATATATTAAAAATGTATTTATATATTTAATATATTATATTTATATGTTTAATATAATATTTTATAAACCACAGGATGATTCCAGAGGCCTTAATGATATAAAACAAACCACAAATGTTCAATTGGAGGGCACTAAAAAAGTGAAGCATTGATAGCTAGATAGAGGCAGTACTAGGGTCTATATTAATTTCTACTGAAATGTGCAATAACTGATTGCAAGTGCCCATGATCAACAGCACAGGCAGGCAATCTCAAGACTGCAGATAAGAGTGTAACAACATTAACTTATTGAACAGGCACCTTGCAACAGAATTAGATCTGCAGAGTAGGTCTCTCTGGTATCCTTTATTGCTACAAATGTTAGCAGTGCTTTGCTATTATGAAAGGAAAATACACCTAGAGGGAGCAGTGGATGAACAAGATTAAGTGCCTGTGGAATACAAGTCCAAACTGGGGGCCAGATTTTGGCCAGAGCCATGTCCTTTTGTCCTATGCACACTAGTTTTCTTTAGATGGAGACTAGTAAGTGTATATGGATGGGAAAACAGAGAATCATGAGCTCCTGCAAACCATGAAGAATCCTTGTGTTCAGTTACGCTTCAGGGGCAGTTTTAGCCTGTATCACAGGTTTCTAGAATCTTATCCAGAAAATAAGGTGGAACCTGTCACCTGGCTTACAATAGGTCCCACAAATCCTTCTGGCTTAATGTTAGTTCAGAAGGGTCCTACCTGTCCCAAATCCACTGTCCATTACCTGGAAAACTTCATGAACACTTTGTTCTAACCACGGCTTCAATACAGCTAATAAACATTGGGTATGAATTGGAAATTTTCTATGGGATTTGGCACCTTCCTCTTTTTCTATCTGAAATCAGTTTCTAGTATGGTAAGAGGCAGAAAATATGAGAATGAGGCAAAGGTAAAGAATGATAAGGGAAATTAGCAAGGAGCTGATGCATCCAGTTAAAATTTTAACTGTATACTGTGCACTTTTACAGATAACTGCAGTGTGATACTTTTAGTTCAATGTGTTGGGCCCATCAAGGAAGGCAGTCTAAGACATATAGTAGTCTGTTTCTTCACTTGGCATTTCTGTATCCATCAAGCTGTTTTAAGTAGCCTGAGAGTCATTTCACGTAATGACCATTTTCCCTTAAGTTAGGCTGAGCCAAGTGTGGAGAATTAAAATTAATTATTCTGTGAAAAAAAAAGGCTGAAATGTGATGAAGTTTGGCTGTTTGTTTGTTTGTTTTTCTCCTCTCTAGACACTTGAATCTCCAGGCTCTGTCCTCCTTTTTTTCGTATGGCATTTTGAAAGGCAATGACAGATTGTAAATTCAACCCAAGGTTGCTGAACCATTCAGCAGAGTTAAGGGAGGCCTGATGAATTTCTTTTACACATCCTGCATAAGCTTGTATTATGCAGTCATTAACAATGTGAGTGATAGTCTGAAGTCTGTTGCAATTGCCATATGATCAATCATTGTACCTCTGTTTATATGGAAAATTTCTGCACCTCCTGTGAGTTGCTCAGATGCTGTTGTGCGTAACCTAGTATCCTTGAGGTAAGACACATCCTGGCCCTATGTTTGTGATGCTGACAATAAGCTTCAGCTTCAGCAATTGTTTGTGATTATAGGTGTCCAGGTCTGTTTGAGATGTTGAAGGTACTGTTATGGAGTGACAGATCTTTATCATCCATGGTAGCCTGGCATTTCCTTAAATCAGGTAGTTTAAAGTACCAGAAATTGGAAAAGAAAACTTCAAACAAACTGTACAGAGATGCTTTATTATTATTATTATTATTATTATTATTATTATTATTATTATTATTATTTAAGAATCTGAATTCTGCAGTTCTGGGGAAGAGGGTTGCTTTTCTCACTTCCCAATAGATTTTCCCTCTTCCTGATGGAATCCTAAACTGATTTTGTACAGAAACCTCTAGGTACTAAATTTAACACTTGCTCCCCTTCAGAAGGCTTGTCGTTGCCACTTTCAGTATGTTTTCCCTGAAAAAGTAACCAAACAAAACAAAACAAAAAGGTAAAAAAGGTAGTTGAATCTGTTCTTTATATCTTTGGTAAAAAGAGTTTTAGGAAGAAAATTGGCTGCTTATTCAGCTCTGATCTTGACCAAAAGTTTTATTTCAGTGCTTCGGTCCCTTTCTCAGAGGACCCAATAGATGAACTGGCAACTCCAGAGTTCAGAATAGCACATAGACATGTCCCCGAATAGAACACAGTTATGGTGGAGTTGATAACTTGACCACAAAGGGCACTAAAATCAGTCTTGAATTCCACCTGTAAGAGCAAGTTAAACACTACCAGGACTCATTCTTCAGCCCAGAAGACAATTGTCACGAAGTGGTTTGCAGTAAAAGGGGAAAATTTTCTGCTGAAACAGGGTGACCTTATTTACACTTATTCATAGCAATTTGTGGTCTTCTGAACCATGCCAGGTTATTGGCTGAGAGACTGTGAGTCTCTCACAGGGCAAAGCTACACCTGCAACCAAGACTACAGTGAACCAGGCTGGATGATCCGAAGATAGTGCTCCAGCCCAGTCCTTTCATTTACAGGTGTAGATGAATCCAGTTTAGCCTAATTCTGCCTTTGCCACGTTGCAGGTGAGGGAAACTGAGGCACAAAAACAACAGTCTTAGGCAGATGACAAAATTATCTTTCTTTTTTATTTTATTTTATTTATTTTATTTTATTATTTTATTTTATTTTATTTTATTATTTTATTTTATTTTATTTTATTTTATTTTATTTTATTTTATTTTATTTTATTTTATTTTATTTTATTTTATTTTATTTTATTTTATTTTATTTTATTTTATTTTATTTTATTTTTCTGCTGGTATATACAAGGATAGAGAAAGGAGAAGGTTGATTTGATATCCTGCAACGCTCTGCAGTTTAAATGCCAGCTAAGGTAGAATGCAATAACACTGTGCAAATATCTGCAAAGTGTAAACAGTTAAGGCAGGGAAGGAAACAAGTCAAAGGACCCTCATGAATAAGCAATTAGGACTAACATAAAGTGATAAGGCAGAGGACAATATCAGCTCCATGTCAGGGGGTTTTCATGAGATAACAGATTCCTTCTAATGGGAAGATTTAATGACTGGATGGATTATAGAGTGAAAAACAAGTTTAGACCCTGACAGACTGATATATTATATGTGTGGCTTAAGAGAACTATTAAGATTTTCTGACCTAATTTCCTTCAGTGTTTGCCCAGGGATGGTTAATGTTCAGGTAAGATGAATAGGTATAAAGGCTGCATGAAATCTTTTTCCCTTGCCTAAAACTTTTCCTTATTTACAGTAATCTTTGGTTTTAGAATGGTTATTTTGTCATTGTATTCTTTTGGCCATCTCCTGGATGATGCAGAAGGCAATGCTGTTTAATACAAGACTCAGAGATCTGTACAGCTCCCCTCTTTGAAGGCTGGAGGTCTGACAGACTACATCCAAGAGACTGGACAAGTAAGAGAGCTGCTACTAAACCTAGAAACATTAAGTGTCAATTAATTTTAACATTTATAAGTGGACCTCATAACAGTTTCTATTTCTCACTTTAATTTGTGCACACCTAAAGACCACTCAGATCCCTACAAATAGCTTCAACAGCCTGGGATGTCTCTTTCTGACCAAGCTGCTGTTTCGCTGATTGCCTCAGATGACACAAAAGACTCAGAGAAGTATTAGGAGGCATGTGTCTGGGCCTGATATATTCCTCCTACTGTGGATAGGCTTAAAGAGACCCTGGTGGCAGCAGCGGGCAGCGAGCACATCCAGCTCTGGAGTGCAGAACGTGGGGATGCCACCATGAATTGAAACAGAAGAGTACTGGAAGAAACATTTCGTTATTAATCAGGCATAATATGCCAGTGGGGGAAATTATTATTCCAGGTAGGTTTTTATGTCTTCTTTTTTACATACTTCTTTTGTATGTTCATTATTTGCTAAAAGGCAGAATGGCTTTCAAATCATTTGGGCTATCTGAAAGCATCCCACAGAGATTAAACATCTCCTGCCTGGAGTTTTCTGTGTTCACACCATCAGAACGTCAATCTTCTTTCACCTGGAACCATAGTGGAGTATTTTAGCTGGATGTCTTTATCAGATCTCAGCTGACAGCCTGTCAAAGCATTCTTGGGGAATGACTCATTTGCAAATGGCTTTCCTACCTTTCTCTTCTCCCTTCATTCTGTTTTGCTTTCTCTCTCCGTCTTCTTAAATTGCATGCTATAAATTGCTCTTGAAGAAGGGGAGTTTGAAAAGCAGTGCATTTCATATAAATCAGTGGTAGGATGTTGCCAGGGCTGGAATTTCCTGGAGATTTGCCTGCAGAAAAAGGTGCATCCAAGCTGTTTTTGCATAGTTCTGAGTATGACTATCACAGTCTATCAAACCAATGACCTGTCCTGACTGCTGTCATGTGTGCGATTGTGATCAGTTATGCTACTAACCATTTTCCATGCTATACCTAAGAGAAAAGTTTTTTTTCAATCCTGAGTATTTCTTCTTAAGCTACTTAGTTGTAGTAGATGGTGACTGATGTTAGAAATTTTTATCTTACATATACATAGCTCAGGGACCAAACAGTTATGATATATCTCCTCCTAATGTATCTCCTGAGACGGTGAAAGGTTAAAAATTAAATTCCTATTCCAAACCAAAGTCTCTTAAACTTTCTTTTCATTTCAGTGCTTCTGGATGGAAGTTTCACGCACATGAAGTATTGATGAGTTCTGTTGAAATTTCCCCTTTGTTTGTAGTGGAGGCCAAGAGCAAACCAATTTTTATTAAATCCATTTCCAAAGTACGCGTGTTCTGTATCCCTGGAGAAGGATTAGTGCCTCTGAAAGGGGCATCCCCCATTTCTGTAACTTGCTCTGTGTTCCTCCCTACCCTTCTGCTTGCCTTCTGGTACCTCCTTGGAAGAGACCTTACACATAGTTAGTTCAAAACTAAAACAAATTATCTGCCAACACTCAGCTCTCTCAGATCTTTTCTGCTACTAAGTGGTATAAGATTGGACTAATCTTTTCTCTCTCACACATACACACTCTGTAAATTGAGTTCAAATGATTTGGAGGAGGATAAACCAGGCTGGCACCGCTCTCATGAATATCTAATCATCTAATCAGGCATTTTGAACCCGAGGCCTTCATGGATGTGGTTACTTGATTTCAATGTTTCTGAATTTGTTATACAGAAGTTAATCAGAAAGAACAATACAAGGAATCAAGTAATAACTGGTATCTGTTATCTCCATACAGGGACAAGTGATGCAACCACCAGTGATTTTATGCTTCTTCCTATGCATATAGGCAGTGCTGTGCTATACTTAGAATAATAAATTGAAGTGGTCAGAGATGAATTAAAATATATATTAGCTTATCTGCCTGGTGACTTTCTTGCTTTATAACCAGTTTTAATTGACAAAGGTTAGCTTTAGCCTTAGGTTAGTTTTCCTCTTTAACCAGTGGAGGGGGAAAGGGCAATTCAGTACAAAAAGCTGACAGAAGTGTTGATAAGTCAGCCAGAAGCTTTTTAAAAAGAAAAAGGGGATGAAAGCTGATAAGCATGGAACCAATTCATGGTTTGGCTTTGTGAGTTGCCTTATAAACCTGTCTTTGTTCATGCATCCAGTGAGAATTTAAGCCTTTACAGGGCAGGAGTGTTCTGTCTGTTCTGCCAGGATTGTATCCCAGAAAATAATGGGGTAGCAAAAGTGCCAGTAAAAGGCTGCAGGACCACAACAAACCCTGCTCCTCCCACTGCCCAAGCCTGTTATGTTGAAGTCGTATCTGGTTGTGTTCTGTGACCAAATTCCTAACCACACCAAGTAGATGTCCTTGTGTGTGTTAGCAAGGATGATTTTATGTCCTTGATTTCTGGTGTGTAATTTTGGACACATCTACATGTAGATGCCATTGCCTTTGGAGAAGCCGTGTAGTAATCCAGCTGGCCACTATCAGATAATCCATCAAGATATAGGTCTTCCATAGATCCCATGTTGTATCTTCCTGACCCATCTGAATGCTCTGGGTACCTAAGATCATCTCAGATGGTACCAGGGGCCAATGTTCAGGCGATGAATCTGTACCTAAGGCATCTACCACCCTGTGGACTTTGGACTGTTCAGATTCATTCATGGTCAGTGAAGCTCCAGTCTGTGTAATCAAGAGGATTGCAGAATGACCTGACCAAATGAAGGCATCTAATTCAGGGTAAGGCAAACAGTGAGAAAACTGGCTCTAAAGAGAGTCAGCAGCAAGTTTCTGAGATAGAAACCATGCACTGTATACTTACACATTTGTCCAGATGAGTTTATCCTTTAGTGTTATTGCAAGCATTCCTGAAAAAATCCTTAAATAAAATAAAAATCTATCAACTACAAAACCCTTGCTTGAAAAGGCATATTCTGCTTGTGCCTTCTGTCTGGAAATGAACTCATCAGCCAGCCAGCAGCAGCTACTGATGTTTCATTTTTCAGCTTTGCTGGAGCAAGGATGGTCTGCTGGTACTCAGTGCCCAGCAGTCCACCAGCCATGCTCAGTAAGCATGGTCCCTGCAGAGCAGCCACTACTTGAGGGCAAGAGTATTTTCAGATTTATGTATCTCTGGTGGGAAACAACAAGAAAGCAGCCTGGCTATGGACAGGATTTGTCCCTTGCACAGGGGCATTTGGCAGCAGAGACAAAGCTGTTGCTGCTGCGAGTAAATGAAGACCAGTTGCCAGCCAGGGTCTTCACTGGAAGAAATACCATGAATAAAATCTAGAAAGTGAATGTGAGAGCAGTATGCTTTGCTTATTAGGTAGAGAAAGCAGATAGAAAATAAATGATTAATTTTAGAAATTCCTGAGGCCAAATCTGGAGGCACAAATAGTACTAGAAACTTTGGTGAGAGCTCTTCTCAAGCAAATCTAGTCACAAATGTAAGAGGTGAGGTAGTGTTGAAAGCGTTAAAAAGAGACTTCGTTACACTGCATGCTCATTCAGCCACAAGTCAAGTTAAATGGGAATGAGATACTGGCAATAGGATCTGCCATTATTTAGCAGGTGGTGTAAGGAAGATTTTTTTGTTATCTGAGTTTTTAAGTGAAACCTCAAGCATTGAACACTTCTGTCTGAAGAGATATGAGAATGCTGTTATCTGCAAGTATTTACATTGAAGGCAGAGACTGTAAATGGTCCAATAAATGGCTTAGAGTGTTTAGGGAGAAATACTTGGTTTAATAAGCAGCTAATTTTTGGAGAGAGTTTTGCAGACAGGAGTGCAGCTCATTCATTTCTATGGGATGCCACTTTCTTTCTGCATTACAGGAAAAGGTGTGGATTAAGGACAATTTACCAGGCAAGACAACTGAACTGTTTGTGGTAGGATCCCTCTCACATGACTGTACACATCATGGAGCCTTTTGAGTGTGTTTGACTCAGATTTCACCTGTCACACAGCAGAGTGAAGAGGGAGTGGTACATGCACTTTACGTGGACATCACAGACAGCAGAGCTTGCTTCCTTTGGCTGCAGTCTCCTTTCCCTGCAAAGAATTATCACTATATTTCTCTTAATCCTCTGATGGATATAGAGGTGCAAACAACACTTCCTCTATGGAAATGCTTTTTTATTTTTTTTTTTTGCTGACAGCATCGTGACAAGGAAAATTATTTGGAAGCAATCATTCTTTGAAGCAGGAAAAAAGAACAGGGACTTTAATCAACGTTAAAATCTTCATTTCAGATATATGGGAGAAAAATAGAAGAGTTAGACACTAGATGAAAAACCATTATGTGCGTCATCAGGCAGTACAAGCCTTTGCTTCGCAGTCCTCCTGGGATCTGGGACTGTGAGTGTATTAGCAGATAATAGATTTCTCTGCTGATGAGGATGATTTTGCACTTGTCAGCCTGGATCAGACCCAGGATCTTTCCTAGACCACTATTCTGTCTCCAGCTGGTTTAGTGAACCTGACTGCAGAGGAAGTGTACAAAATAATGTTGGAGATGCCTGTGAGATTTCTGTGGCCAGGCAAAGTTTTTTTTCTGAGTAGTTAGAGGCTGATTTAAGACTTGAAGCTGGAGGGTTTTATTCACTAAACTTCCTGTTTAGCTTTTTGCTTTTTGTCTTAAAACTTTGGCTATTTTCCTTACCCATAAAAAGGTCATATTGCTGAGGGTCGCATCGGGCAGTCTTTTATTTAGTGGTGCCTTGTGACAGTCTGTCCTACGGTGGCAGACCTCTCCGTTCAGACAGTGATAAAGACCTCTCCCTTAACGACAATGATAAGATCTCCTCTGAGTCTTCTTTTTTTTTCCAGGCTGATCAGTCCCAGCTCACAGCCTCTCCTCCTTTCACTTGATCCCAAACTGGCAGAATCAGTGAGTCCTGGAGTTGTGAGAGCTCCGTATCAAAGCCCACAAAGAAAAGATTTTGTGATATTTTCTCTGTGTAGCTTGTGTAGCTGCTCACCCAGTTAACTTCTGTGTCCATTAGATGCTCTCAGCCACAGCTGGCAGAATGACAGAGGTCTCAAAGATACTCATCTCCTTTAAGTTTTATTAAAGTAGGTGGCAGTATAGAGAGGTTATTAAGTTAAGAGTAAGAAGAGATATTCAATGACCATCCCTCCCAAAAGAGAGCCTGTAAGGGGAGCCCACATGTCGTAGAACATAACAGGACCTGCAGATACGATGCTTTGCTGGTTCCTCTGCACACACAACACACCACAAAATTTCTGTTGTACAGAATTGCTCCCAAGCAGCCCAAACACTAATGATGCAAGTGTTTCGGACATGAGGTGGCAAACAAGAACTGCCACTTATGCCCCCATATGTTTACTGTTCATTTTAAATCTCATTATGTTTATCTGAGCTCATGATCTTGTAGGGTGAAGGGGTAAAACTGATTACTGGATGTTGAATTCTATGTGTCTGGGATGCTGAACGTGTAAATACAATACTGCATTGCTGCTGTTGATGGCTAAGACAATATAAAGATACATTAAAGATAATGGATTAAGAACAGCAAGGAATATGAGATACATGGAAATTGTCTCCAGTGTGAGGATGCTTCCTTTGATCTCTGAAAGCAAGAAAAAAAGAATATAATACTCCCACAGCTACCGAGGGGCTCTTCAAATTCAACCAACATATAGAACTATGTAAGGAGAAGATGATATTGCTATACCGTGAAACATGAAGGCTCTTGCTATGTGCAATTATGCTGTCTTCTCTGCAACCTGACTGCGAAAAGAGGTAGATATCACTGCTTTCTGCCATGCAACAGCTGTAATAGTAATCACACTGCGGCCTCAGACAGGGAATGCAAGCACAAGAGGCTTCCCCTCCTGGGGTCCTCTTAGGAAGAAGAAGGGAGGATGGACACAACTGACTGCTCTGGGGAAAACACAGGTGAAGGAAAGTAAAGTTAATTAGTGATGAAAGCATATGGGTATATGCATGACTCCATATGTTTGTATGGACACGGCTTCCCCACCAACACCCTTAGTGCAGTTGGAGTGAATGGGAATAATGAACACATGACTTTCATTTCAAGTAAACCCAATCCACTGACTTAATTCCTGGTCCTAGCAAAAGGTTTGTGTTTTGCTCTTCTACATGCCAGGAAGTCAATGTGCATTCAGCAGTGATTGACATAACAATGTTTACTTTGGATTTTTTGTATTTTTTTTTTTCTTCCCCAGCAGCAAAATTATAAATTCATTATGTTCCTTTCACTCCTCTAATAAAGCAACCAAACAATTGGCTTGATCTTGTTAGAAAAGGGGAGTCACATAAGTAGCCAAGTTAGACAAATTCCACTTGAGATATTTGCTTGACTTCATGACTCCCCCATGAGAAATGTCCATGCCAAGAGTTCATCTCCTGGTATGACAGATGCTACGCCATGCTGTCTTTTATATCCCTAGGATCTGGGTCTGTAAACTTGTATTTTCAATAGAAATAAAACATTTGGAGAGAATGCTGCAGGGATTAGGTTTTTGGCTATTCTTCCACATTTGCCCTTTGGAGCTGGGGAAATATTTGTGAGGATAACTGCAGTAAAGATTGGGAAACATTCAGATGGTGCAGGGAAGGGGACTACATAAATAAACTGTATAGAGAGATGCACAAATTGCATTTAACAGCTGAGCCAATGAATCACCATTGTTAGAATACATTTGATTTTCTGTGTGCACAGCAATTATAGGAGATAGCTTGCAGGTGAATGTAGAGATGATAGATTCAGGTCTCTGCGCAACAATGACAACTGATATAATGAAGATCTAATGAGAACAAAATTGAGATTTAGAGTTACAGATGGCATTCCTTTCCATCACTATCTGAGAAACATTATTTTCTTCAAGGATCTGCAGTATCGTTTTTCTGTGGTGCTTTAGAACAGAACCAGGCGTATGTAGGACTAGCTATACAAAATGACTGGGGAGTGTGTTAGGGGATTATGTCATTTAATTTTAGCAGCGTAAAAGATAAGATTCTTGTCCAAATCAGCTGTCTAGTGTCACCGTAGGTTGGATGGAAACAAAGACACCCCAAGAAGACAACAATTTTCAACTACTTTTACCACCCAACTACAAGTATCAGGTCCTGAAATCCCTATAGAATTTCTGCTTAACTTTTGGGACTTGAAATTCTCAATCCCTTGAGGTTTTTGTCAGTAGTGAGTCCTGTCTGTCTCATTTCTAGAGATAAGGTACCTTGTAACTCTGACAAGTAGCAGACTAAGAAAAGTGCAAACTTTCCCTGGCTCCCTGTACGTTCACTACAAAGCTAACATCTTCCCTGAGCGAGCACCTCTTCTTCATTCATCTTATTTCAGGGAACCTCTCCTGTGGCCCGGTATTGAAAAAGAACCAGTTTTCACATTTATGAGCAGCTGCTGCTGTCTGAAATCCTGTGGAGATGTTGAGCTCGACAGCTGCTTTGTGGTAACTATCTTCACATTCGTGAGGCTGCTGCTCTCTCTCTGCTTTTCTCTGCAGGTCTGTTGGGCTCCAAGAGGCAAGCCATGGAGAGTGGGGTTATGAACATCCCTGTCTGCCTTGATTATCAGCTGGAGCTTCATTTTGGCTCCTCCTACCCAGCAGAGGATGTGGGTCTCACCCATGCGTTGTGCTGGTGACCACCATCACCGTAGTGGTGTTTCTCCCTGCACTGTCTCTCAGGTATCTGTGAGCCTGAATGCTGGATCTGGCTTTATGGATCTTTCCTTTCTTTGTTTGCAGACATCAAATTCAGATGGTTTTTAATTCATTGCAGCAATGCTGCAGGTGATGCCGACCAGAGCATTGTCATCTCTGCACTCTTTCCTGCCTCTCTCCTTGTCTGTTTACCTTCTCAGTGTGGTGGTTTTGGTTCCTACTACGGCTCTGCCTCCCCCTCCAGCCCCTTTTCAGCTGTGAAAATGTTTTTGTAGCTCAAGCCATGGCAGCAGATGGCTCTTTAACTTCATCATCATTGTTGCAATTTATTCCCTCTCCCAAATTCTGGAACAACCAATTTCTGGCTTCTTATCCCTTGCTGTTTGTTAGGATGAAAACCAGTTACAGGTATGAAAACTGCTTATTTCCTACACACACAAAAAAAGTGCAGAGCTCACTGCCAAGCTCACTGCAAATCTGAAAAGAGGGTTTCTGCTGAATTTCCATTAGTGATCCAGTAATAACCCCAAAACAAGTGAGGGTTCAACCTTTTAATCATCACTGGGAAAATCAAATCAATGCAATTTTTTTTTTATTATTATTTTTATTTTTTTTTATCATACCATACTACAGGGATACTTCTACTTTTTTTTTTTTTTTTTTTTTTTTTTTCATATTTTTTTTCCTTTCTGCATTTATTTTCTGCTCTGCCTGTTCAGGCTGTGAACTCCTCAAGGTAGAACTATCCTTCCTGATGAGTTGGTCAATGGGCAGGCATGAGGTGATCCCAGCTGCACTCTCTACTTACTGTAGGATGTTTAATGGCCTGAGAATAAGGGTGGTAGAAAGATTTAACACCTTGCTGAAGGCTGTATGGCTTGGAGGAATGACCTCAAGGGTCTCAGGGGCTATGACTTCTCTTACCTGGTGTGGTGGTTTTGTGGTGCTCTAAATTTTCAGGAATATGCACATGCATTTCAAGACAGGCAACACTAAAACTGACCAAACCCATTTCTCCCCA
This sequence comes from Aythya marila, assembly GCF_965140915.1. Taxonomy (NCBI): domain Eukaryota; kingdom Metazoa; phylum Chordata; class Aves; order Anseriformes; family Anatidae; genus Aythya; species Aythya marila. Next base: position 153,735,787 of record NC_139043.1, read on the forward strand.
GGTGGGAAGCCACCTGGGGAGGGTATTTCAGTCTGGTTGCATTCAGTGGTCCTCTACTTCCAGTTCTTGGGTCCAAACTATCATTTAGGGTGGAGAGACATCACCCATAGCTTCCCCTCTGGGAAGGTCTTCCCCTCTGCAGTTTCCTAATACCCACATAGCTGCAGCAGGACTGGTTTAGCTTTCTGCCTTGCTGTTCTGCTCCTTGCTGGGGCAATGAGTACTGCAATCTGTGACCAAAAAGTTGCTGGATGGAGAAGCATCCTTTATTTATCATAAAGGGCTTTCAGAGAAAGAAGAAGCTTAAAAGCCTTAGTGAAGCAGACTGTGTGCAGAGCTACCTTCATTGGCAGGTTTACCAATTCCAGGTGTAAGGAAAACCACCTCCATCAGCCTCCACAATGGAGTTACTTTTTCTTTTTGTGTTTACATCTTCCCCCTGAAAACAGGTTTTCAGCTCTATATGGGACATTTCAGTTTCCCTGCTCATTTCTTGTCTCAGGGTACTCAGGAGGGGTGACTACCAGGAACCCCTCTTCTTTAGTTCCTTTTTTACTGTGCTGTATTGTTCCCAGTGCTGTAGAGATGCTGGTCTTATTTCAGTATTTCCAATTTAAAAATCATTCAAGACATTAAATTTTAGAAAAAAAAAAGTCCAGGCCGAAAGTGTGCTCCAAATTTTCAGGAATACACACATGCATTTCAAGACGGGCAACACTAAAACTGATCAAACCTATTTCTCTAAGAAAATCCTATGATGTGATGGGGTGTTGTCAGTTAGAGAGACAAAGTGTTTCAGTAAGAATCTCCTTTTAGTGTTATCCAGACTGCAATCCTATATCCTGCTTAAAGTGAACATCTTTTACCTGTCCTATACCAACTTGTTTCTCACTGCCCTGTGTGGAGAGAGAAGTCTGTGCCCCTCTGTCTTCTGTTTGCTGCTTTCTGTAGCTGGAGATTGCAGTAATATAGTTATCCTGAAATTAGATTTACTTCTGATTTGCTGATTTTCACCAAGGTAACAGACAAGAATCAAGCTTAAAGCCTCCAGGACAAAAAAGAAAAGAATAATAATAATAAAAAAACTAGTGATCTTTGTGGCTACAAACGGGTGCTTAAGAGTTTCACCCAGAGGAAAAAGCAGGGTGGGGAAAAGGGATGCTGAGCATGGGGAGTTCCCTGCAGACCTTTTCCAACACTGGGAGACCCTCTGAAGAAGGAACGAGCTGCCATGCCATTATTTACTCTGCTATTTTTAGAACAAACCACACACATTTTCCTGCCATAGCAACTGGTGCGTCACTTGGTATTTGCAATGCACACACCATTTCTATGAATCATCATTAAAGTAATCATCTTTGTGACCAGCGGACTCTAGCAAGTGACTCATTAAGAGAACCACTGGAAAATAATTAGCACACATACTTGTTTATATGCCTCTGTTTCCACAGAGGTCTTGTTCTTGTTGTGGTTTGGTTTAACTCCAAGGGAATTCTGCTTTCAGTGTAAAACACTTGTTTCAATCAAGGTAATTACCTGAGCAGTACAGTTTTGTGTACAGAGTTTCCATTAAACCATCCTATTTATCATGAGAGTAAATGAAACAGTTATAGTCAGTTTTAGAGCAGCTCTTGGCAGTGGTCCAGACCAGTGTCTTTTTTTTTTTTTTTTTTTTTTTTTTTTCTTTTTTAGATGTCTGTGTTGATTTCAGCTAGAGCATCTCCTAAAATTGTATTTCTCTAAAAACCTCATTACAAAATGCTTCAGATGCAGAGATCGCTGCCTCAGGTGCTTAGCAAGTTCTCTGAGGTCACAGCTCCACGACTTACTGTGGATTTCGTTTGAAAATGAGTCCCTGCTTTTTTCCTCCCCTACAACCCACAGGTGTTCCTTTGTGGAGTAGCTGAGATACACAGGATTGGAGCAAAGTGTTGTTTGTGTCTACAAATGCCACTTTGGCAGATGTTCTCTTTTCAGCTGTGTTTCAAATATATTCTTTATCAAGATCCACTGCTAACTTCTGAGCCTGGTGCTTTTCAGCAGTTGCTAAAGAAATGCTCATTGTGGTTATAGCTGTGATTTACCGTGAAGAATTGAAAAATTGTTTATATTTTCTGTGCAATAAAAAATCGAAGTTAGGTGCAGGATTAAATTGCTTAAACATGGGTGCTTAGTGCTAGCTGGGCTATTGCAAGATATTCTCCAGAAAAGTATGACTTTTCTATAACCCAGTGTTATCTCTGCCAGCCCAAATGAATGTCTTGCCCTTTGTGCATGGGCAGCTGTGTCAGCTTCAGATTTCCACTGATGATAGAGTTAAGCTGAGTGTAGGACTCAGTTGCGCATGTGAACATCTAGTCCCATTTGCTATTTCCTTCCAACCTCTGGATGCTCCAGGATGGCTTGGATCTCCACTGAGTCCTGTGAGATGTCTTCCAGTGTGGGATGGATATTTTGGATACTTCATAGCATCTCAAATGACTCTAGATTTTTGCATTTAGGCAACTAAATCAAAAACACCCAAGTACCTTCACTTAGATAACTAAAGTTAGGTGTCTCCTTCCCTCCCATGAAGTTTTTCCTGACTCTAATACTCTGTTACTTGACTGCAGGTTTGATTTGCCATTTCAAGGAAATGTGCACAGTGCATAACTGCTGATTTCTTCAAAGAAAGATATTTTCTGTCCATTGAGGAAAGGTTCATGCTTTGCTGCATGTTTTAAACACCCCGACTTTGCAGCATTACTGGAGAGCAAACTGAGATGCTGTGAGCTGAAATAAGTAAATAATAAATAAATAAATAAAATCTTTCCATTTAAGATAAAATAACATGCCTGTTTTCTGCGGTGAATTTGAGTGTGCTTGATAACATCTATTTACACTCACTCTGTTTGACATATGTCAAAGAGCTGCTATGAATGCCTGGAAAATACAAAGCCTAATTATATTAACTGCACTACCAGAATAATGCGGAACTGAAGAGTGTTATTTATAAACTGTTAAATATTAGACCAAAAAGCTAGATGTTCACACTCTTTTCAAATAGCGATGACCCACCTGTGTTTGAAGGGATTACCAAGCTGGGAAATATCCACCTGTACTGTTTAAAGTTCTGTCCCATGAATGGACTACATATGTTGTGAATGACTGGAGCCAAGCGTATTGAGGAATAAATTAATCACTTAAGAAGAACTTAATGGAGACATAATGGAAGACAATAACCAAAGGAAGAGCAGATGATGTCCAAAAGATAGGTTTTTCTCATATTCAAGCTGCTGGACATTTAGATCCCAAATTGTGCTGTTTAGGCACCTCTTTACCTCCTTACAAAAGTATTGCACTTTCCAATGTAACTGCCTTGAAAAAATCTCTGTCTGATAAATGTGGACAAGCCATGTAATTGGGTAAAAGAGAACTTTTTTTTTTTTTTTTTTTTTTTTTTTTGGTGAAAGAGATGGGCTTATAGAAATACTCCAGGAAAAATAAATAAATAAATAAAAGCCATCAAGAAAAATATGTCCATCCAGGTGTACTGGTAGTGGGTTGAGTCCTAGCAATCCTCCCATTCCTGACATTTCTTTTAGAGGCCACAGAAACAAAGAGGAAGGCAGAAGGCAGATCAAGTGAGAATTAGCTGGACAATTATTTCTCTCTCTCTCTCTTTTTTTTTTTTTTTTTTTTTTTTTTAACAGAAAAATGAGGTTAACTGGAACAGCTGAGTCTGTTGATTTCTTTTTGTCCTTACCCCTTTTTAATGCTGTCTTAAGTTCTGAAAAAGTCCAGTAAGTTCTGTTTCCAGACAAAAACTGATATGTTTTATTTTTGTCATTTTCTATATATTCCTGGTTTTGTAAATTACCCTTCTGCTAAACTTTTCATATGAATTGAATTTATGATTATTTTTTGGCCACCCTAAAACTTCATTTATTGACAGATAATATTTTCAACCAGAAGCATTCCCTCATTCTGATTACAGCACTAAAACTCAAGGAGAAGAGTCACCTCACGTATGGACAATAAATAGTGGTATCCATCACTCCTGGAAATCAAAGTTTGTGTTCTATGAAATATAGACATATTACAGTGATGCAGGCAGTAACCTGAGATATAATAATGGGTGTGATATAAGGACTGGAATAGAGCAGGCTGGAAGACTATCTAAAAACATAAACTTTCAAGAGCTGATGTCCTTTCCAAATAGCATCCTGAAGGAGAGACTGGATTTTATGTCTCAGAATATGTCCAAACTGAACAATTCTGTGCAGCAGAGATAAAAAACACAGTTCCCAATACAGGAAAATTATCCCCCAGGAGCTTACAGTTACATAACTGTTAGGGACCCAAGGTACCTGGTTGTTTCTAAGATGCACTGTACCAAAGAAGATGCAAACACATTTTTGTACAGGCATTTTTCTTTGGAAAAGGTGACAAAATTTACTGCAGCTGCAACCAAGCATGCTGTTAGCCAGCAGCCTGAAATTGAAAAAAAAACATGCTCCAAATGTGGGTTTAGCTTTCACGCAGTCAGCATATAATGTAATGATGCAGAATGAATCCCTGGGACACAAACATGAGCAGTCAGTGGCAAAATAGTATCTGTTTTTTGTAGCAGCAGCTAAATCAGACTAGTAAGCTCTGTATGAGAAAATTGAACTTCAGCAGTGGATTACTCTACTCACGAGTGAAGTAATATGACAACTTTAAAATCAGTCCTCTAATTTGGTTAACCCAACATTAGTTCCAAGACAAGCATAGTTAATCACAAATCTTCTTCCTGCATTTTCATAAATTGACGTAAATGTAATTTATTCTGGGGTCAGGAGGTCTGGTCACTTTACAGGCAGCCAGGTTCTGTCCAAGGAAAATTATATTAAAAAAAACAAAAGAACAAAAGAAAGTTAGAGTTTGAAATCAGCATTTTTTTTTCTCTTCTCTTCTCTTCTCTTCTCTTCTCTTCTCTTCTCTTCTCTTCTCTTCTCTTCTCTTCTCTTCTCTTCTCTTCTCTTCTCTTCTCTTCTCTTCTCTTCTCTTCTCTTCTCTTCTCTTCTCTTCTCTTCTCTTCTCTTCTCTTCTCTTCTCTTCTCTTCTCTTCTCTTCTCTTCTCTTCTCTTCTCTTCTCTTCTCTTCTCTTCTCTTCTCTTCTCTTCTCTTCTCTTCTCTTCTCTTCTCTTCTCTTCTCTTCTCTTCTCTTCTCTTCTCTTCTCTTCTCTTCTTCTCTTCTCTTCTCTTCTCTTCTCTTCTCTTCTCTTCTCTTCTCTTCTCTTCTCTTCTCTTCTCTTCTCTTCTCTTCTCTTCTCTTCTCTTCTCTTCTCTTCTCTTCTCTTCTCTTCTCTTCTCTTCTCTTCTCTTCTCTTCTCTTCTCTTCTCTTCTCTTCTCCTCTTTGCATTTCCTTTTTCTTCTCTTCTTTTCCTTTCTTTTCTCTTCTTTTTTGTTCTCTGCATTTGCAGTGCATTTGCTGCACTGTTAAAAGAATAAGCTGAGTGAAAAATACCACTTTATTCAAGCAGGAAAGCTGCTATATTTTGTTTCATAGTGTTTATGCTCTGATGATTTATGCTGGTGCCATAGTATTGAACTTAGTTGTGTATCCAATTCCATTCTTATCGTTGCTTCTACAATTTACAATGTTGGCATCAAGATGTAAATGTTAGACTCTTTAGATTCTTGCTCATCCATCCTGTGACAGCTTCTGCCCATGGTGAAGCTTCTGCTTTTTCTTCTTCTTTTTTCTTGTTTATTATTTTTTATTTTTATTTTTATTTATTTTATTTTTTTATTATTGCATACAAAGATTTTAGGAGATTTTCCTTTAAGCCTGTGAATGAAATACTGTGAGATCATGAGGCAAATATTGGAGAATTAATCATCTGCAAGAAAGAAAACATTGTTTTTGGAAAAGCAGAATAATTTATTAGATCACCATTCTCATTGGTATTTTGTTCCATTATTTGAAGAAGCCAGTATCCTGAGAGGCTTAGACATTAACATCGAAAACATGAACTTCTGTGCTGTAGTTCATATTACTAAAATTTAGCCCTTGAGAAATTAGGAGCTTAGTCTAAGCTCTGTGCCTAGGATCTCATTATGCTCAATGACAAGAGAGATGCAATTCCACAGACTGATCCATCTCACCTGCAATAGGGACAACAGGGAAGGATTCATTCCTTGGATTAAATAGCTGCAATTTAGGTTTCCACATACAGGTGATTACAAGTGGACTGAATGCCTAAATTCTCATATTAAACAATGAGCATCATGGTAATGCAGTTAATGAAACAGAAAAATCTATTCTGCTGACCAGCAAATTTGATTATTTGATTCCCTAAGCATGGACGTGTAGTGCCATTTAGGTGCCCTGGAGAGACTCACGGGCTGGCAAAGACAGCACAACCAGCAGATATCTACACCCATGTGAAGACAGTGTGGGATGTCCTATAATGCTTAGAATGACAACAAGTTCCTGTAGTAGGGGAATTAAATGTGCCACAGATCACTCTTGAGTGAATTCAGAGTTTTTTAACCCAATGCACATGGAGACATCTCCATTTGGGAAATGGAGAGCCAATGGAGCCAATTTTCACCCTGGATAATGATTGCGTGAATTAAACTCTGAAGGTGTTTCATTCCTTGCATTAGCTAAGACATAGATGACTATCTTAGATTAGATGCCTAATTTTCAGATGGTTTAAATTAGGTGACATAAATTTCGCCTTCACTTTACGGCTTAAGGGAAAAACTTTGCTTTCCATGCTGGAAATACTGTAAAGCCATTACAGTTTATGAGCTAGGCACTGACTGAAGAAATGTGATGCACTCTTAACTGCAGTTTACATTTGCATGTTTAAAAGCCTGAACAACCTCGTTATACTTTCACAACTTTTTGTGTGGATGATGCAAAACCAGGCAGATGAACTGAGTAATAGTATGTAATTTTCAGGGATGGGAAAGAACAAAGGCAGCAGGTGAGTATGTCTTGAAAAAAAGTGCTTTCATGAAACAGTATTTTAGTGGGACTTGGGTAGGTTACTTGTAATACACAAAATACCAGAAAACTTTGGGCTGATCCTCCTGAAATTTCCACACCAACCCCAGTTTATTGCTGAAGACCCTATCTGAATTCACGCTGGAGTCTCAGATCCTTTCTCGATCTGGTGGTTGCCTCCATGCCCTGCAGCAGTTTTACTTTGATTTGTCACTGTATCCCTAATTGAAAATCCACTGAAGTCAATAAGAATTCTTCCATCAAATAAACGTGACGATGGATTAAGTGCAAGCTACTAGTTTCCATTGCACATACTCTTTTAGGGCATTTTTTTTTTTTTTAAAGTTAAAATCTTTCAACTATTGCATAAGTAGAAGATAAGTAGATGAAAAGGATCATGGCAGGGACCCTCAAGGTTCTTCAGGCACTTTCATATTGAGTTGGAATAACCATTTGCTTCTTGTAACAGCATCAGGCTCCATTTGACTTTGAAAGCAGCGGAGTTGTCTGTGATTGGGCCGTAGAGATTTGCATAACATTTCTTATGGTGCCGAGTCTGTCTCACTACCCAACTGCAGCCCCCTGTAAATGCGCTTGTTTGTTCATTTTATTGCAGCCATCTCCTGCAGACATGTAAATGGTTGTTATCAAACACCCCATTGTATTCTTCCCGGCCAGATGGCTAAAGGGGCATTACTGTTCTCTAACCATAAACTGTATGCTTTGCTGCAGGCATTAACAAGGCAATATATTTTTCAGGAACCATTAAACACTTGAGATTTAGGTAGTAGCAGGTACTGCAGTTGTGGGCTTAAAGATGCTTTTAAAGTCCTTCGCTTTGTCCTTAAAAACTCTGCTCAAATGAGGTTGCCTCAGGAGGCAAATGAAAATAAAAATAACCCTCTAAACCTGAGGTTTGGTGGTTCTCCTGAGATCTGCTTATGCTAGGAGTGGAATCTTGCAAGTTGTGAAATGCCTTTTAACTTTCCTTGTGAGACATGGATCCAGATTTCCACGGGCACAGTAATGATCTCTTTATTTTTTCATTGATAGCCTGCTTCCTTTACAGGTGCGTCTGTTCCTGACACCTCAGCAGAACTGAGCACCCTGAGCCCAGAAAAAGCAATTAATAATAATAAAAATATGAATAAATCAACAACACAACACATCAGACTGTGACCCCATCACAGCTGTATTTCTTACGAGAGGCCAGACTGCCAAATCTTGAGTGAACGTTTACTCTATCACATCCTGAATACTGGGTAATAACAGAATAGGACTCTGTGCTTGTAAAACTAAACTGCTCTGTAGTTAGCGAGCCCTTTACAGCTGCACTGTAACCTTTCAGCCATCCACACTCCTTCTGTCAGCTCCAGTCTTCCCTCCTTTCCTTTTCTCCAGCTTTGGCATTTCTGTTTCCAAGTGCAGTTGTGTCTCTCCAGTTCACTGCTGTGGGCTCTAAAGCCACCACTTGTGAAGTGTTCACCCCCACAAGAGCCTGACAGATGTAATATGCATGGGAGACCAGATCTCCAACTAAAATTCTGCAAAATGTTCTGAAAAATGTAGAGATTTCCTAAGCAGCTGCTGGGAGCGAATGAATGAGAACTCAACATTGTTTTTCCTGGCCATCCACCCGCTTCTGATCACTCAGTGTCTAGACTTCCCACTGAGCAAAATATCATTATTTCCATGGGACTAACAAGACACTGACACAATTAAAACATTAGCTCCATGCCTTCTTTGTATGTTTGTAATTGAGCTTTGGCTTTACATTCAAAGCCTGTGAGGGCTGTTCCTGAACCATCAGGAACTCAGTGCTATTAGGAAGTTTCTGATTTCCTTTCATCCATGAAGTCTCAGTGCTTGCTTTTTAGGCTCCTTGAAAACAGCTTTATATCTTTTTCCAACTGTCTTGTAGTTGGAAGGAAATGTCAGTATAACAGCCATGGGAGTACTTTGCTGTTATTCTCTGTTCCTTAGTATTTAATACTAGATCATGACAATTAGGCTAGTGGTGCATGAATATGTCCGAGTCATAAATACTACTTCATTATCTCCATCCTTCTGCACCCAGGTGCTGTGGTAGTATGTTAAGTTGTTTGGGGAAGACTCTTCTGGTTCTGGACTTATACAGCTCATAACACAGCAGAAACAAGGACTGTAAGGAATGATGGCGTTTTGACCCACAATGATAATAAAAGTGATAGTTGTCATGAATTTCTAATGCTGTGACCCCATCATTACCACGAGTTCTCTTAGACTTTGAGGCTTGGCGGGAGATGATACCCATATTTTCCAAATGGAGGAAAATAAAGAGATTCTATAGACTCTAGAGATTCTAATCATTGTTTTGTGCCTTGATAGACCTGGACTCAGTTCACTAACACACTTCCTGGGCATGCCTCAGGCTCTCCATACCTCATCTCCCTGCATGCTCTGTTAGGATACCACTGTTGCCTTGTTTTGGGGCAATAAGTGGCAAAATATTAAAGCTTTAGCAATACATTAATTGGACAGCCAAAGAAAAACTTGCTCTTATTTCCAATGCTTATCACGTCTTTTATGTTGCTGAGAAGTCAGGTCCATAACCTGCTATCCTCAAGATAACAGCTTTTCTATGCTCAGCTCAATTTTCAACAGTTTTTGTCCTATGTCTTTGCTCATGGAAAAGTGCTAGAAGCAAGAAAACAAACAAACAAACAAACAAACAAAAACCCTTCCTTTTTCACCTGGGTCTAGACATGATATCCAGAAGTAAGACACCTTATTAAGATAACTTTTCATCATGCTTGTGAATACATTTTCACTCTTTCTGTGCTTGGAGTGGGCACTAAGTTTTTTGTTTATTTGTTTTTCAGTATCATGTGAAGCATACCAAGTGGAGTGAAATCTTCACATGTACCTTTTGACATCAATAAATCAATCAAAGCAATTAAGATTACACAGAGATATTGGTACCTGCAGGTGAATTTCACATTTTAAGAACGTCACTTTAGGTAGAAAATATGTGCAAAGCAAACCTGAAAGCTTCACAGTATCATAAGCATTGTCACATAATGTATGCTGACCAAGCATACAATGAAATGAGTAAATTTACAAACTGCAAGGCCATTACTACTTTCTGAAAGGTCTGCCAGAAACTATTAGTCCACATGTTTGCATCAAAAGAAATTCAAATCATGAAGAAATGTGAAAAAATGGAAAGCTGTTAAATGCATAATTTGCAGACATGAACAAGAAGCTAAGTAATGCTAATAAATTGTACTCAAGAAGTAGTTTGCCCAGCCTAATACCACAATCATAACATAGGAAAGAGGGAAATTTGCAGGCAAATTTAATCATTTTCTCTAAGCTACAGTCTTTCTATTTCAAGATTATGCAAATCCAAAATTCTTTTTCTTTTCAAAAGCAAATTACTGCTTGGATTTTGATAGCTTCTATTGTCTTTGCTTTTCACTGTGCCATTGATGTCACCTTATTTCATTTATATGAATGTTTTCTGTTCATTAGGGCAACTCAATCAAAATTCAGATTTTGGTCCTGTAGTTTCTTTGAGCCTGACAACAACAAGCAGGTCAAGTCAGGGCATCAGGGCAATAGAGAAGAGTCATAGTTGTTGTCTGTAATGCTAAGAGTTCATTTGTATCCAGAGCATCTTTTTTTCACATTGCCTAATGATTTCTCAGTTCCATTATCTATTTCATCTAGTTTGTGTTGTTACAATGGTGATAGTGCTTTTGGATGATGATGTTTTAATATCATTTTTCTTTCAAGCTGTCACTAAATTCCACTCTTTTGTCCAAAACTTAATGAGTCAATATATTCATGCTCATATACATTTCTCTTTCTGAACTTGGAAAGGCTTCAGTCTGAAGAGCTGGCATTGACTGGTGTGGGTTTTTAATGTTATGTATAAAAAGTCATCTTTGTAGACTGACCTCATGAACTTTCATTCCTGATGGGAATACCTTGTTCATGCACAAATCACAGGGTCTTTCTTGGAGTCAGTTACTGTGAGTGGTTTCGTTGCTCTCCTTGTTGTATGAATGTATGGGTGGTCACTCTGAGGCTATATCTTCACTGCTGATCTAATTTTGGATTTCATCTGTCCAGTCTATTATCATAGAGAAAAAACAGTTTTAATAGAATCATGGTCATATCATAACATGTAGTATTTTCATTTTGTTTTCCCACTCTCTTTGAAGCTATTTTTTTTTTTTATTATTATTATTTTTTTTCTCTCTAGGAAATGAAAGAGACAACAAAGAAAAAGAGAGAAGTCCCTCTCGGGAAAAAGAGCTAGCTTGGGCACAGATCTCAACACTTACCCCTACCTTATGGTCCTCCTGAGTTAGCATAGCTGTGCTGTCCTTCATTGCATCAGGTAGATAAGACTCTTTCTCTACCTCTGATCATAGATTTACTCTGGAACTTCAAGAACTCACCATTGAGAATAGCACAACTATATTTCAGCTTCCAGCTTTTACCTGAAGATCCTCTGCTTAGCAACAGAGAGGAAGGCTGGAGAATAGTCCCTGACTCTGTGTTATATAATGAAGTAAAGACGTAGTCTTTACTACCCACATCATCTTTTGTTGAACTTCCAAGTCAACAGCATACATAAGAGGTAACTCAGAGGGCTAAAGGAGTTAGCTCATTCAACTGCTCATGCATTAAGCAGAAAACAGGTTTCTGTGTCAGATTTTGCTTAATGGAGTCACACAACCTTGCTGTTTATATTTCAGTAAAAAAAAACCAACAACAATTGTTTATCAAGCTTCTGCTTCAAACTTGTGTTTGTCACACCTCTGCACCAAAAGCAACAGTGCGATTTGAGAGGAAATCAGAGAGCAATTCCAGATGAGGCTGAAGACCTGATGCTCCTTCATCACCTACTTTCCCTAGGATCCCAAATAGCTTTTGCAAAGGAGGCAGGTCTAGGAGAATGTCATAGGCTATTCCAATGCAGGAGTAGAACTTTGGGTGCTACAAACTGCCAAAAACATAGTTCATCCTTAAACACAAGTACTTCCTTTTAAAAAATAGCCTTTTTTCTTATTTTTCTTTTTCTTTTTTTTTTTTCTTTTTTCTTTTTCCAATTAAATAAACTGAGTTTGCCTTTTCTGTGCTGTAACCACAGAGTGCAGACCACAAGCACTAGTAGAAAGGGTGTTTGTATTTTATTTTAACCAGTCATCCCATGACAACAAAACCTACCAGAATTTATGCCTTTGTAAACTCCCAGATGTTCTGGAGATAAATGAAGTTGTTTCTCCTAGGCATTTGAAGTCATTAGGGATCACATCACTAGTTTTTGAAATTTTGAGACATGTATTAGGGATGTGATTAATATTCCCTTACTTAAAGTATTTATGGTGATTTTTTTCTTTTTAAATTTGTTTTGTTTTGGTTTAATATCTGACTTGTGTGTCTAGGCTGATGCTATGGACAACAGAAATCTAGGCAGTAGGGGTCAAAGGCATCTATAGCTCAGTTCATCTGGCCAAACATAGCCTTAACTTAACACCTTTAGCTATGATGAGTAGTCCTCCTTGAGTTATAACAGGTCCACGTAGAGGTCTCCTGCCATTTCTCCACTTTGGATAGTCCAGAGCATGGCATTCCAGGCTACATGTGGTCCTGGGCACCCTGCTCTAGGTGGCTCTGCTTGAGCAGTGGTTGGACCAGATGGACCCAGAGGTCCCTTCCAACCTTAACCACTCTATGATTCTGTGATTAGATCCTTATGTTGGTGCAACTGAAGTTAGCCTTGGTAGGGATTTTAGTTTCAAACTGAGACAACCTAATTAAGTGTCTCTATGCACGAAGATTGTCTGCTCCTATAACAGTCAGTGAAGATAAGAATTGATCAAGCTACCTAAATAGAAGCATCTGGCATATGCTAAGATGCTTCAAGGTATTCCTCCTGGGCTCCAGCTGCTGGTCTGGACCAGCACTGGCCTCTTTTAGGCTCTGCATTTTACCTGTCAGCTGGGTGTAAATGTCTCAAACTGAGTTCTGAAAAGAGGAACTATGGAGTGACTCAGTTCGCAGAGAACTAGACACCAAGGGGCTGAATATGTCTTCTCAGTTTTGTACACAGAGAAGTATATTGTGAATTTAGGAGCTATGAGTTGAGCAGTTGAAATCTCAGTCATCTGAAAGCCATCTCACTGACTCTGTTGGCTAGATCTATGCTGACTATACCAGGAGTTCAGACAGCTAAGGGTCAACCCTGTTGCACATACATGGGCATCTGGCATCATCTGAATTCTCTTAGGGTATCCAAAACAACCATATGGGTCTGTTTGACTTGTCAAGAGGACCATGCCCTTCTGGAGCAACATCTGGAAGCTGGAAAGCATACTTCAGAGCATCTCAAATACACCTACAGGCAGACTGTTAAACTGGTCATCTTGTGTATGTGTAGACACCACTATGTGCATGCATAAATTCAGATTTGTCAAGTAAAATGTGTATGTCTATAGCAAATTATTTTATAGTAAAAGGCAAATGAGAGGAAATTCTTTCATGCCTTATAGTAATCCTGAGATAAATATATTGGACAACACCCAATGCAACACTTTGTGCTGCTCCTCAGTTTGAACCAACTGAACTAGCTAGTTTAAAATCTGCCTGACTGTAGGAGCTGTGAGATCCTCATTAAAAACCCTGCAGTAAAAGAAAAGGGCAATATTTTCTTTCTCCTCTCAGAGAAAATTTTAAATGGCTGCTGCTGCAATTGCTGCAGCTTAATATTCCATAAAGATTTTTAGTGTCATGAATTCATGAGCTACAATTCTATTAGAAGAATGTTAAAACAGAGTTAAAACAGATTCAAGACATATCAAAGAGGTGAAAGTATTTACTTTCAATTAAATTAATAAGAATGTAAGCAAATATTTAATCTGGGAATGGACAATTATTTATTTAAAAAAAATAAAATGAGAAATACTGAATAGGTATTTACAGGATTTTTTTTAATTTTTTTTTTTTTTTAATAAAACTTTTGTTCTAAATCTCATGCTGAGGCAGAAAACAAAATCTAAATGTTCAGTGTTATAGAAATCTAATTTCTGATCTCCTCCAGTCATAAATCTTACTATCCACAGATATTTTTGTAATATATATAACACTTTTCTTACTCTTCATTTACATGTCTATGTTCAAGGTATTATTTACTGACAGTCAAATTAAATGACTATCAGTCTGTAAAAACAAATAATAATAATAATAATAATAATAAAAAACCAACAACCAAACAAAACTAGAAATATGGGTTAAACCTTCGTTCTTCCTTGTTTTTTTCCATGTGTGGTTGCCAAAAGCTTTGTTAAAAGACAATATTTTTTTTTGTTGAGAGGTGCCTAGAATGACGCATGAGGTAGTCGTCAGTGGTAATTATGATCTGGCATCTATTTAGTGAACTCATATTTTTCTAATCTTCCACGGAAGCTCTTTTAGTCAAGGTCAAATTCTTCCAGTGCTTTCATCTTCAAGGAGCATGGACAATGTGCCTTTTCTTCCCCCTGAATGTGCAAAGACGATTGGTTTTGTCACTTTCCTGAACAACCTTCTGAAATGCGTGTGTGTGGTGGAAGGAAACAACCACAAAGAAAAGAACTTTTACATTCAGAAGAGAACAACATGTCAAAATTCCTTAAACCATGATAAATGTACCAAAGTCATACAGCTCTTTCCAAATAGCGGTGAATGATGGTGATTTATGACTGTGGAGATTTTTCTTAAGCTACTAGTTTTTGTAGAAGAAAGAAAGGTCACTGTAAGTTAGAGTATACATAGCTTATCTTGTTCTCTGCAGCATGCTATTCCCTCTGAACTAGTCCATGCCAGATTAGAGACCTGCACTAGGGGACTACCATTAATAATCATCATTATTGTCATAAGAAAAAGAAAGAAAGGAGCATGTGCACATGCAAAAATACTTAACAAGCATTGTATTTGTGAACCTTTTGACACCACCACATAAATAAAGCCAATAGTTCATAGAAAAAGAAGAAAAAAGGCAAATACTAAGAGGAAAAAAATAGCTGATCCCTAAATAAAGCAACAAAAACTGAATCAAAGAAGGTAAATGGAAAAATTTCAGCAATCTGCACTGTATTAAAGAGATTGGTCAATCATTTATAGGTAACTGCAGTGTAATCCAACAAATGATGATGGAAGCTATTGCATGGGTGGGAACATTGAAAAAAAAACATTTCTCCAACAATTCCTGTCTCTTTGCCACAGGTAATATCACAGTAAGCCTTGCTTTTCTGTTGCTCACTTTAGAGATTGCTTAGCTCCAGTAAGCAATGGGATGGAAAGACTTGGGTACGGTCTGAGACCAAGACTTTGTTTCATGAAGATATCTGATAGATACAATACAGAAAGCCTTAAGCATCCCCAGAGTTCAAAGAATCACAGAATTGTCTAGGTTGCAGGAGACCTCGAGATCATCAAGTTCAACCTCTGACCTAACACTAACAAGTCCTTCACTAAACCATGTCACTAAGTTCAACATCTAAACAGCTTTTAAACACCTCTAGGTCATTGCTGGTACAAAAATGAAATGCATGAGCACCATCCTCACACCATGGGTCTGTCCAGCCCATCATTCTGGCTTTGGTGGGACAATATGCAGAAATATGAAGAAAAGATGAATATGCAGAAAAGATGAATTAACAAAAAGAAGTACCATGAGACTTCCCCATGACACTCTCACTTTCCAGTAATTTACAGCTTCCTATGTAAGAGTTAATCTCAGACAGAGGTTTCAATGGGAATTTCATGCAGTTTTCTTTCTTACCTTCCGATTGCCAAACAGATGAGAAGTCTTGGCTAAAAGAGTTAAAAGGATGGTATGACTGAGGAGGGACTTAACGGATTTCTTTATGAAGGCTGGGGTGTGTGACTGGTAGAAATATAGGAAAGTCTGGTTAAGACCTGAGTACATGAGCCTTGATAGTTTTAATGATAACTGAATAATGACAGCTTTGAGGTTATTTGGAAATGCTCCACACAGGAATGAGTGACACTACTTCAGGGAAAATCTCCCAGTGACGAGTGGCATTTTCTTGATATTAGTACCAAAGTATTTAATATCTTTGTTGGTGACATGGACAGTGGGATCGAGAGCACCCTCAACATGTCTGCTGATGACAACGAGCTGTGTGGTGCAGCTGACAAGCAGTAGGGAAGGGATGCCATCTAGAGGGGCCTGGGCAGGCCTGAGGAGTGGGCCTGTGCAAACCTCTTGAGGTTGAACAAGGCCCAGTGCAAGGTTCTGCACCTGGGTTGGGGCAGTCCCAAGAACAAATACAGGCTGGGTGGAGAATGGATTGAGAGCAGCCCTGAGGAAAAGGACCTCGGGGTGCTGGTGGAACAGAAACTCGACATGAACCAGCAGTGTGCACTTGCAGCCCAGAAAGCCACCTATATCCTGGGCTGCATCAAAAGTAGCATGGCCAGCAGGTCAAGGAAGGTGATTGTTCCCCTCTGCTCTGTTCTTTTGAGACCTCATCTGGAGCCCTGTGTTTGGCTCTGGCGCCTCCAATATAAGGAGGATTGGATCTATTAGAGCAAGTCCAGATGAGGGCAATGAGGATGCTCAGAGGGCTGGAGCACCTCTCCTGTGAAAACAGGCTGAGGGAGTTGGGGTTGTTCAGCCTGGAGAAGAGAAGGTTCCAGGGAGACCTTATAGTGGCCTTATAGTACCTAAAGCAGCCCTTCAGGTTTGTGAGGTCAGCACAGGTTGCCCAGAGAACCTGTGGATGCCCCATCCCTGGAGGTGCTCAAAGCCAGGCTGGATAGGGCTTTGGCCAACTTGGTCTGGTGGGAGATGTCCCTGCCCATGGCAGGGTGTTGGAAATAGATGGTCTTTAAGGTCCCTTCCAACCCAAACCATTCTGTGATTCTGTGAAGTTTACTTTTTAGAGCAGATAGTAAAAGATGCTGATAAGAAAACATTATTAGAACCTTCCTGTTGCTGGATTATCTCTGTTGGTTTCTGTAAAAAAGTGGATTTCACCCAGGTAGAATTAAACTGACTGATGTTTCCCTGATGCTGATTAAAAACAAAGCAACTGATCTCAGGTGATAGCAAGAGCTAAGTGGACAGCAGATGCTGAATGACATCTTTCTGATTCACCAATACTGTTTCTTAGTATGCTGGGTGGAGCAAAAAAAGTATGCCTGGAGCTAAATTAATGGACAAGTAAGAACTGGAAAAGCAAAAAAATTGCAGAGTGATCTAAAGAGAAGCATTGCTAGAATGAAGTTCAGTGAAGACAAATGCCAGGCACCACATTGGAATAGTGCAAAATAAAGCCAGCAATTTATTTGGTTTAGTCCCCAGGTCCAAAACATGACGAAGGCTATGAAATCCCCTTCTCAGTAGTGTTTCTAATTAATTTCCTTTAAAATTGCTAATGGCAGGGATCGCTAATTCCACAACCCCATCAGGCACTTGTTGCAGTATTAGCTTGCCTCTACAGTCTTATAACAGGTCTTACAGAGGATGGATAAAGTGGGAATATGCATTTCAAAAAGCTGGGAATAATTCAAGGAAACAGCAGAATATGACGGAAGGTTGCCAACTTGGCAGCATTGACCACTTTATTTTCAGTAAAATAAATGTCCAAGACAAACTCCTCGGAAAGAGTCACTGGGTGAATTTAAATTCATATAAACAAGCAAATGGCTAGGAAGAAAAAAAAATAATCTCCAGATTCTGAATTAAACCTGAAATAAAGTAAAACAAACAAAGAAACAAACAAAAACAAACAAACAAACAAAAAGCCTCAGTGTTAGTTTCTGTTGTCCTGAACTTTGTTAATGTATTTTAACTCTCAAGCACATACAAACCTAATTAAGATATCACACTGAATGAACCCAAAGTTTACTTCAGAACTTTTGGAATAAATTTAATTTCTTTGCCTGTGGATACTTGTCTAGTGGTATATTGGCTTTGGCTTTAAGCAAGGTTTAAGACTGAAGCTTTTCTTGTGCTTGGGGCACCTGTACAAGGCTCTGTCCCATGTGTATTTTCTGGTGTATGCCAAGATTTATGCTTATGTTTATTTTCCCTAGAACTGTGGTGTCTG
This sequence comes from Aythya marila, assembly GCF_965140915.1. Taxonomy (NCBI): domain Eukaryota; kingdom Metazoa; phylum Chordata; class Aves; order Anseriformes; family Anatidae; genus Aythya; species Aythya marila. The sequence goes on from NC_139043.1 coordinate 153,753,881, forward strand.
TAAGATGTCTCCTGCATTCAGCCTCCTATTTGCATGAAATGTAATTATCTATGAGGCTTCAGGCTCTTCTGTCATTTTGGTTAATGAGCTCAGAAGTTATTGGCAGTGCACATAGAGATGTACACAAGGTGACTAAGACCACCTAGGCTTCATTTCCATAGGAAAGCAGCCTAAAAACAGAACAGTGAACTAGAAAACAGATGGATGGATCATTTACTGTGAGAAAAGCATGAAGGTCAGTTTGAAAAGGCTGGTTTAAAGGGATGATTTCAAAGAGAAAGAGAGCACTTAAGGGCAGAGTTTGGAGCAAGGTAATTTGTGCTCTGCAGTCAGCAGGAAGTATGAAATGATGTTTGAGATATATGAGGGTGAAAATGGAGACAAGGGACAAAATGTGAGTCCTGAGGGTGCCTGGGCAGGAGAGACACTGTAGTGTGGACGAAAAATGATGGGAACATCTGTCTGGCCCAGGAGAGGCACCAGCTCAATATAATATATCCATCAGGAGCTGGACTGCAGGGGGCTGTTCCCCATCACAGCACTATGGCAGGGGCAGCAGATCAGTGGGTGAGTGAACAGAAGGCACAGTGAGGGACCCACGTCAGTATCCATTCTTAAATGGCAGAGCTGTTACTTTTACAACATTTTATTATTTATTTTATTTTATTTTATTTTATTTTATTTTATTTTATTTATTTATTTTATTTTATTTTATTTTATTTATGTGGAGGACTGAAATGGACAGGACTCAGGATATTTCTTTTTTGTTGATGTTTTGTTTTGTTTGAGATTTTGTATTTCCAATTAAAATAATATATATTTTTTCCCCATGAAGTGAATAATTCTTTCTTTATTCTTTTATTTTCAAACCTTTGGCATAGGAAACAAAGCAAACAAACAAACAAACAGAAATAACAACATGTATTTATCACTTTCACTTCCAAAATATTGAAAAATCTGACACAGAAATAGATTTTCCTTATCTTTCCCCTGTTATAAACAATTCTTACCAATTCAAATATTCAGAAACTTATATGGAGGCATGGAGATCCACCCAAACTCAGCTAATATTTCTAATGCAGCTAATTATACTCAAGTGTAATAAACTAAAATATTAGGATCTGAACTCAGTATAGTCATCAGGAGAAGACAAAATTAACATACATATATTACCCAGACCCAATAATGACCATGACAAAAGTTTCCTCCCCTCTGGAAATACATGTCCTTAATCAGCCTCATGTAAGAGTAAGATGAAGGCAAGCACCGTCCATGCCCAGAACAAGGAAAGATATTTCAAGACTGTGATGTTCAGGGCAGTCTGTGTATGGTGTGAACACAGAGGAGTCAGTGAGTGCATTTAAATAGTTAATTACACATATTAATGTCTACTTAGCTGCATTAGAAAAATAAACGTAATGGCTTTTCCTGCCAGAAGGGTGCTTCAGATAAGGGATCACTTTGCTGATGTGACTAAATACCTTTCTGATATGGATCCAGAAGAAGGAAACACTTGAAGATGCTATGAAGCAGCCAGGGAGACAGCTCAGGTATGTGGCAATGTAGAACAGAATTTGTGCTTTCAGAACTGATGCCAAAAGCACTTTTGGAATTGCCAGGTCTTTCAGCAAGAGCTGACAGGCAAACAAAAGGAGCTGTTTTCTCTTCTTGTAGGTGTCTGCACCTCCTCGTGTCCTTCTTGAACAGATATTGGATTCTTTGTATGCTGGGACCAAAGGGTCTGAGATCTGCTTTTATATTTGGATCTTTGGAGCTTTTGTTAGTTATCCCTCACCTGGAAACACTTGTTGTTAGGTGGTGCTAAGGCTTTGGACGGTATTTGCAGAAGGGTAAGCTCTAGTCTGGATACAGCCACTTTTGCTCACATATCCCACCTGCATCCCAGGTAAGTCTGCTCTTGAGCCTGTTGACCTGGTGGCAGGTGGTGGGATTCATTCAGTTACATTGGGCTCCGCAATATGGTGTATTTTCAGATGTTTCATCTCTAAAACAGATGGGTGCATTTTTACAGTCTAAAACTCCTTGATCTTACTGACTTGATCTTCATTTATTCCAAAGAAGCCCAAGGATACTTGCTAATAAGTCTGTCCTAAGGTCATCTAAAGCTAGATAAAGTGACTTCTACCATAGGCTTCTACTATATTTATTGTTTCAGCACATATTTATTAGACCTGGTAACTCACTGGCAGATGACTAAAATACAAAATTGAGTTACAGGGTAACTGGAGTGGGAGACAATTAGATCTAGTTCCTAGGGCACTGCAGGTTTTGTTTGCTTGCTTATTTGCTTCTTTTCCAGAGACATCTTTTCTGGTCTTAACAAGGTTTCTGGTCCTGACTACTTGACTGCTTGAGAACATGGTCTGATGCTGGTCAGTTTTCATCTTCATGCTTCACTCTTCCCCCTCCACCATCTTCTTACAGTTTGGATTATAAACCTGTCAAGATGAGAACATTTTGTAAAATAGGAGCCTCACTCAGTATCTGATACTGTAAAAACAAGCTTATTGCTTACTTCCCTATGGTTTTGCTCTGGTGTCATGCTCTACAGGAAAATATCTCCATGTTTCTTGTGACTAGCTGTGATGTCCTTAAAACAAATCTTTTCCTGCATGGTGGAAATAAGAAAGCACTGGTTTCTATGTCCTGCTCAGAGGGTATGGGTAGGTGCTCCTGCCTGCATTCTCAGATATTTAGCATTAAGCTGCAAACTCTGAAGCTTTAAGCATATTTATAACATCTCTTTCCTGTATAGATTTCCAAGCATTTGATTGGTGGTGAGCTCAGATTGCAGATCCCTGTTTCCATTAAACTTGAAAAACCTTCCCAGTCCTTTTCTCGTTTGTATTTTCCTGTGTCTAAAACAACATGCCTTTATAATAATGCAGTAATAGGTCTGGAAAAGTCCACTACACTGGGCATGAGGAGTTAATATACTTGATAATCCACTCAGGATAATAATTCCAATCCTTTAGGTACCTATAAGAAGGTGCCTGCCTCCCAGGTGAAGAATATATTAGCTTTTGCCGTGCCTTTGGCTTTAGATCAAGCAGACTTAGAATAAAACAAATGCAGTGTATAGCAAGTAGCACTTTCCTTTTTAGATTGTTTTTGCTTCCATTAGATAAAGCTCTCATGTGCTATGGGAATATTTGCTGAGATGCTCTTGGGGACCAATTTGCAAATCAGTGGGGATGCAGCTGATACACTCCTGTATGCTTTTCTTTTCTGATGCCTGCAGCAGAAGTCCGCTTAACAGAATGTAATCTTAGTGTCATGGCTTTGCAATATATCAACAGGATGAAATAGATCCTTGTGTATGAATACTTAAAGTACAAGTTCTCTGACCCTAGTATTCTGAAAAAGCAGAGAAGACTGCAGCAGAGATGCACAAAGAAACACATGGGGAATAGAAAAATAAAAATAAATGTGTATTTTTATATAAAGCCAGAGTAAAGTATTGAAGGTTGTAGGGATGTGATCGTGGAGAGTGAGGACTCTGTTACCTTTAAGGGCACGATGATAGTCTGTCTTTCATCCACATAAAGATTCAGTCAACTGCCTGTCTTCTGAGAACACTGATTTAAGGCTGGATTTATATTTTGCTGTAGAGGATTTATGAAAAATGTTGGCTAAAAATTAATGTGGAAATCAAACATCAAATATCCCTGTTTGCTGTAAGTACTAAGGGATATTTGCTGCTCCACCCGCCCCGGTATCCCCAGTTTTTTTGTAAAACCCTGAATGACCAGCGACAATAAATGGGGTAGCTGAACAGTGAAGGTGTCAGGAGAGATAAGCTTTGAAGTTGTACTTTTGCACCTGGGTTCACTATCTTGTTGCCCTGAATACCCTTTAAACATGCTGGTGAACTTCATCTAAATTCAAGTCAGGTATGGAGGTTTCAGACATAATTAAATTCCTACAAGATTCATAAAAGCCGGGTAGAGAATAGATATCAAAACTGATGTTTTCACTGGAAGACAGGCAGAGCTTAGCTGTGTGTCCAGTCCAACAGCAGCCAGGATAGATAATTGGCATGTGTCGACCCACCTGCCATACAACACATACATAAACACAGTGTCTCTGTCTAGAGTGGGCATCTTGACAGGGCAGAATTACAGAAGACGAGACCAAGAGAAAAGAGGACACATCAGAATTTTTCTGTGGATAAGTTTCTTCTGTTTCTTCTGTAGAATAATGCTTTATTATTTCAACATCTCCCACAGCTGGTTGCTCGACCTGATATTAGTGGCAGTCCACAGTGACCTCAGTTTACACTAAATTTTGGACAGCTAGGAAGGAGCAATTAGTCTGGGTAATTACTGTGATTTTATTCTTGAAAAAAAAAAATACCTTCATGGAATCCAGATGACCTTCTTATCACCATCATTAATACTATTTATTGTTTTGTTCCATATTCATTTAGTTATGTTTGGGAGCCAATTATTCTGGACAATATTTCAACACACAGAATGGAGAAAAACTAAAACCCAAGCTCCTCTTGAAATCAGTGGCTCTATTCACATGTTGCAAAGGTGATGGGTGCCTCTCCTAAAATGTAACTTCCTTCTGAGAGTTTGTTACCGAACTCTTTTGCAAATATAACAGTTGAGTGACCATGGTTTACTGAAAGGGATTAAAGAAAATCATATGTATACCTTAAATCCTCTTCTTACATAACTGCTTATCACCACTCAGAGATCAACAATCCACAAAGAGAATTTTGGAGTGATTGAGAAATATTTTTGCCATATAAGGAATAGCTGATTCTTGTTTGCTTTATATTTCCATTGATCATATTAAGTCTGTGGCCAGAGCTTATTTAAAAAAATAAATAAATAAAGTAAAAAAAGAAATCTGCATTCACAAACACCAAGCCTATTATTCAGTTTTTGAAGTCTCTGAATTATCTTCCCAGGAAATTTAGATACAGAGTCTGAGTTTCTTTTGCTCCTATTCAAACAGTAGAACAACTGTGATTCTTGGAGATATTATTTCCATTTACGGTCCCAGATGAATAATGTACTCTAAAGCAATGTATTTGCTTTAAACCTGAAACCAAAAAGAGAAAGTATCTTTTTATGAGACGATCCCAGCTGTGTAGTGTGGCTGCCAAGTGCCATTAGCTGTGCTCTGTGTGCCCCATCCCATTAATCATAGGCAACAGAATAGGACCTTATGTGCTCAGCTAATGGTTAGGACCTTGTATTGGATTGAGATTGCTTGGGTAAGTGGCTCTCTGCTCAAGAGCTTTTGGACACAACTTTTCTCAGCATTTCAGCGGAGGGTATCACTACAGTGACACTTTAATGACTAGACGATACAAGTAGATGATATGGATCTGCAAATAGGACAGAACCGAGCATGTACACATTGGATTCCGGTATAATTTGAGCCTCTTTTTTGTATTCACGTTGGCCTTCAACTCTATGCAGTAGATGCCCTTGGAAATAGTCAAGACATGGGTCTACCTGATGTGCTGCAGAACCTGTGGGAAACCCATGCTCTTGTGGAATGGGAGGTGGGAGCAGGATTGGTTCCCTTGAAGCATCTACAGTGGCACCAGATGTGTGTTTAGGTCACTGAACTCCATCTATGAAGCCTGAGCAGGTAACTCTTGATGTATCTGGATCTAAAACGAAACTTTTTCCAGTGTGTGACAGCTGGTTTTAGCTCAGCTTTATTGAAACGTTTCACCAGCCTGTGGTTTGAAGACCTTGGTAAGTGAAATGCATCTTCTATTTTCTGGTACTCAGATGGTTAGATAAATCCCTCTTGTTACTGGCATAATTTTTCAATTCCCTAAGTAGTCTAAGGATGACCTTTGTTTACTTCCAGGATTATGAGGATTTTTGTTTTCTTTGTAGACTGATCCTGAAACAGGATACAATGCAATAAGTTGGATGAACCTGATTATATGCAACACATACCTTAACAATGTATTATGGTCCTTTTGATAGCTGGCAAGAGTACAGGTTCTTTAACAGAGAGCCCTCTTGAACAGAGAAACAGTTGTTTAACCGAAATTAAAGAGCACCGACAGAAGCTCGTATCACATAGAGAACAACAGATTATGAGACTAAAGGATTTGCCTACAAAAATGGTTTAGAATGCAAGTGAAATCCTAATGTCTGAGGAGTTCAGGTACTGAAGTGATAATCATGGCATAAAAGTCGAACCAGAACAGAACAAAGTGTAGCTTTGCATGAATCACAGAAATCTCCCATTACACTTGCAAGCAAAACACATATTAAACTGCATTACAAGATTATCATTTGCAGTAAAAAGTACCTGATGACTTTGGCTGCTACTTGTTATAGATGCAGTGCCATGTACCAATGTCCCTTATTTGTCTAAACTAAAGAAATTTTAATCTCTGTATCTCCTGGCATTTTTATTTTGTACCCTGTCATGTGTACTTATTCTATTCATTTTTACCCCCCAACATAGAACCATCAACACATGGCAATTAGCTTCTTAGATTAGAGGTACAGATATATATTATTCTATTTTTCTGCTGTAGAAGGATTTTTCTTGTTTTCCTTCCATGAAGGTTGTAGTTATAGCTTAGTTCTTTTATGCTAGTCCTGGTACTTCTAATGTGTGTCCCCTGGATTTATGCGGATCTAAATGAACAACTGCACTGAAGCATCTCATAAGCTTCTATATTTTCATTTTAGATTTACTACTAGTAATTACATGCTATGCATATAACAGAGGATCTAAAATCAATTGTGCACTTTACATTTTACTGGGTACTTATTAATTTCAATATCTATCTCAATTTAATTGACGATCCATGCATAAATAAATGTAGCTTTTTTCAAGATGCAGTGATAATCCATTAGTGACATTTATGAATACTTTTTAAATGGTGTGTGATGCTGTGACCTGAAAGAAATAAGGAAATATGGGATGATTGATGAGGCAGTCCATCTTCTCCTTGGAGAACTGACCTGTTGCCTAAATTTGTTACTTCCACTTTTTTGCATTACAAATCCCAGAGCAACACATTCTTGAAAAACACAAATGACATTACTTTATCAGATTTGCAAGCCTTGGCTTTTAAAGCAACACTATCATGGTAGGAGTGCATCATTTTTTGATGGCTAATTCATTATTCTCCTCCTTTATTTTCCCTTTGTTATGGCCAAATACTTTAGTTTGTGAACATCGATGCTACACTGGGTTGATGACTGCACAAGGTCCTGATGAGTCAGGAGGATGATGTGTTTTACTGCATGACCAAATTCTTTCTGTAGCAGTGGCTGAGGGACATCTGGGGAATATCACACTGCCGATCACATGCATTGTGCTTGACTTGCAAGTAATTCAAAGCTTGGTTGCTTGGTTGACCTTCCTCTGAATCTGCACAAAGCTTAATATGGTGCTAATATCAGCTGCTAGCAGTAGATGGGAACAACTTTTCCCATTTCATTGCTCAGGTATGTGCCTGGCTGCTGTTTCTGGGAGTGACGCATGAATCCATTTGAGCACAGGTTTGGTTTCATATTAAATTGATGGTGAAAACATAAACATTTGGTCCTTTATGACCCAATTAAAAGAGAAGGAGCTCATATGCCATTTTGGGCATAATTTTTCCTGAGAACTCCTCATCTGTGGCCAAGGACAGGGTATGATTCTTCTTGTCAAGATCTTCCCCAGATCTCTCCTCCTTTGCTTAGCTTGAGACTAGTCCAAATGCATGAAATACAAACATTGTCTAGCCATGTGATGTGTGAGAGAGTTATCTCATGGGAAACCATATTGTGTTTTCCACACTTTAAGACCAATTGTCCCTTCCCTTCAAATGTGTAGATGCAGATTTGTCAAACAACTAGGAAGACAGCAGGGATACATGTTCATATAATAGAGGCGCATCTGGGTGAGGATAAAGAGGTTCACCATGGGGGGCCATTCTGCTTTTCTGTACCTCTCAAAAGAAATACATGGCGTGGCATGACCCCACCAAAACACTGAACATCGCTGATGCAGGCAACCCCAAGTTTGGGTCTTGCTTCCCTTTCTCTACTTCAGTAGTGCCTTGAGCCAGGTTCAGCAAAATGAATGAGTGTTTGGAATGTGATATTGTATTCATCTAGATCAGTATACTTACATAGCATTTCATGATTTAATTTTTCCTGCACAGGGCTGCTTTCATCTGAACAGTGTAGCAGGTTCCTAAGCACTTTGGGGGACCTGAGAACAATTACACACACAGAATCACAGAATTTTCTGGGTTGGACTTTAACACATATTCAGTGTGAAAATACATGTCTTCTTAGATTCTCTAGCTACTTGTGAGGAAAAGGCTTTAAGATATTATTCATCTGGCCTATTTTAGACATCCACTTGTGATAAAAAACATTTCATACTGTGCCAACCCAGGGGAGTTAGCTAGCTTTTCCATGTCTACAAAGACAATCTGTACAGGTAAGTCAGATGTAGACATCTATATTTAGTCAAATATATCCTAGTCTAAACAAGAGTGCCCAGAAGTCTGTGACAGAATGAGGAACAGAAACCATTAGTGTTGAGGAAGCACAAAAATCGCTAATTTATATTTTATTCCCATGTTAGTAGGTAATAGATACATAATACTAACATTTCTATTTAAGCCATCACAGATGGCTTTAACTCTTCCCTCTTTACCCTCACACAAGGTGAATGACATGAACTTTAACTACTCTTTTCCAAAATTATTACTGCTCAGGCTTTCACATGCTGTCACCAGGATCAAGGGATAAAACCTCTGATATTGGGGCAGATGGAAATTCAGGCATTCAGATGCTGGAGTGGTTATTCTTGGCCAACTATTCATAATTCAGGGCTCATTTTTCTTGTGTGTTTGTATTTTCATTTTAGAAGTGTTAGAATTCAGTTGTTTTAATGCCTGCAGAAAACTTACAACTTGCATTCAACATCGCTTTACCTAAAGAAAATTGAAAAATGGCTGGCAATCCAGGCAAGAATTTGCTGAGGAATTATTAACTTACATCTCAATTAGTCACTCATTAACAATCTGTCCTTTCCTCTCAGTTAGCACAATTAACAAAAATCATTGGTTTCTATCAGCCTTGACCATATTTCCCAACATATGTGGAAGATACACAATTAGTTAAAAGGAAACTCAGCAGTATGGAAGTCAGCTTTGTAGCTGATTAAGAGAAAGATTTTTTTATTTTATTTTTTTTTCCCTGGGACATGTGAAAAGACTGCATTACACACCAGGAGTCATATTTCTACTGATGACAGGTAAAAAACAGAGAAACATGCATCCCATGTGGGTCCCAACCCATGTCTGCATATTTTCCCTCCCTTTGTCCTATTTAACCCCTCTTCTGAGTCCTTCCTCAGGATGTTCCTTCACTCAGGTGGGCAAGAGGTGGAGACCAGCAGCACTCCAAACATCAGGGATGAAGCCAAATGCTTTCTTTGTTCAATGCACATGGAAAAATAACAAATATGTGGACTGTTGCATCCCAAAAACCATCAGTGCTTGGATTACAAGGACTAAATTGCACTTGTGATAATCTCAGCTACTTAAGCAATTTGCATGTAGAAAGTCCAGGAACCCAAACTAGAGCTCATTATAGACAATGAAGACCGAGTATTTTAGGGCATTGCAGTTCTCTAGATCTAGCCTTATTATTATTATTATTATTATTATTATTATCATCATCATCATCATCATCATCATCGTCATCATCATCATCATTATTATTATTTTCTCTTTCTTTTGATGATTAAACTCCCAAATCTACATGATGCTTTAGACAATTTCTCCTTAAAATTGCTTCCACATTACTTGTCTTTGTGGCTCCTGAGCCTTGATCTCAGCTGAGTTATTTCAGTATTACCATCACAGAAAACGTAATCAAGAATGTTTCACTCTAAGCCAAGATATCATGGCCTGGTCCTTCATAGATAACCTTCAGAGAGTACCACTGGGCTTCTCAGAGTATGACAAATTCCACCATTACTTAGTTAGCTGAGATCCTCTTTATTTCAATTTACTGCTGGCCTTCTGAAGATCAGATACTGTACAACTATCTTCACTTTGTGAGAAAGCTTCTGTACTTGACATCCCTCAGGGGAACTGGCCATGAGTTTATCTAAAAAGTGCATTAGTCTTAATTCAGACAAAGACACAGAGAATTGTCCATGACTCACTTTGCGGACTGAAGAGAGCTGGAGGTACCCTTTGCTGTAGAGGGAAAGAGAAATGGAATACAAGAATGTGGATAAAGCACTACACACACATGGCTTTGCTACAGTCTTGAAAAGTGAATGGCATTGTTTTAATGTTGCCACTGTTGCCAATTGGAGCTGTCATTGGTTATGAACTTGTCTCCCAGTCACAGTGTGCAGAGTGATTTTCTGTTTGAAAACAGAGCACCAAGTGACGTCTTTCAACGCATGTAATGTGTTTTGTCTTCTGGTAAAGCAGGTTGCAGTCAAGGGTCAGAAACCAGAATACATGATGTCTGCTCCTCAGAGATCTCTGAAAGCACAACAGACACAAAACTAATCATTGAATATTGTGTCATGTCTTGGGAGGCTGCATTGGGTGCTTTCTACTTTGCAGGCTTCTGGAGTTGTGCAGCCACGTGTTAAGATTTCCAGTGGAGACAAAGGCTAAGAGGGGAATTTGGAAGTCTTGCAGGGCAAGTTGCCTTGGTACAAGGCAACTTTTGGTGACCCTTTTGGACCTGCCATCAGTTTCGACCCTTTCTACTTCTCTCCTGGGGTATGGCTGCAGCCCTTGGCAGCAAATTTGGATTCAGTTTTGCTTGCTCTTCTGAGAAATGTTGAACTGTTTCTGCTGACTGCTGTGAGCAGTAGAGTTTGGAGAGAAACTAAGCTTGGCTATGGTACCAGACAGAAAATATTCATCAAAGCAAAGTGCAGACACTGATTAAAGCTCACAGGAGCAAGACAGTGGATGAAAGGTTGTTTAGCAGTTGCTGTGAGCAGGTCAGCTCTGCAGAACTAAACAAATGTTTGGGAATATGCTGACTTACAAGCCTGTGATTTTACAGTGTCTTTTAGTTGCTCTCATCACTCTCATCACTCTCATCTCAAAGAGATTCATGGATTTGTCCTCACAACCTTCTACTGAAGGTTGTGGTGTACGTTGCTATCCCTATTTAGTAGATGCATCAAGAGAGGCATTTTGTGATGGGGAGATTTACCTGAGGTTACAAAATCTATTGATGCCAAGCCCAGAAATAGAACATGATCTTTTTGCATCGCTTTGAAATGTTTTTCTTTTAGTCACCCTCTGTAGTATCAGTTCTCAAGGCTGTAAGGCTTAACATATTTCAGCCTTGTACTGAAATGCTGCTTGAAAAAGAGAACTGTGGATAATAACTAAAGTGTCTTTCACATTAAGATATGCATGTCTGAAGGTATAGAGTTAATGTAAACTTCAGGTACTCAGATTCTTTGTAAATATAGGTATTTAATAAGTACCCAGAAAAAAAGTATTCCATAATGGACATAATTTCAGAGTTCAAGTGCAAAAAGTATTTCTTTCTGGCCAGACTGTAGGAATATTATGAGAAAAAACCTTCTTGTTTGCAAGGTGGAAACTGATACATTTATGAGTAGGATGATATGACCTGGTGACAGATTCAGTGGGCAAGAAGAGCTTTTCTCTTTGGAATGGTTCCTGTTTCTGTGCATGTTTCCTTCCATTTCAGTAATTTGCAGAATAATCAAGAGCAGTACCTAATCATTGGCACTCCGGTTTCTCTATTCGTAAAATACAAAAGATACTGAGAGCATTGTGAAAGCTAGGTATTCACTGCTGTCTAATTTTTCATATACCTTACTAAATTTAGAAAGACAGCTGAAATTTTAGGAGACAAACAAACAAACAAACAAACAGTTGTGTAGGGTTATTTTTTAGCAAAGGAGTAGGGAATAGTGCAGTTATTTCTTCATTTAAAATATCTGTTTATTTATTTATTTATTAGAGCTTAAATATATTAATTGGCATGAAGAAGAGAAATGATTAAATTCAGATTTTATTTTATTTATTTATTTATTTATTTGGTTGGGTGGTATGGAAAACATAGCTCATCAAGACTGAGCTCAGTTCTGTTTCATACATATTTTGACTTATCCTTTAACACTTCTAGGCATCATTTTACCCTGTATTAAATCAGGCAAAAATATATAGCTTTTCCTATTTGATATAGTTCGTCTATAAACTCTTCTGGACAAGCACTATTTCTTACTACAGTTACGGTCAGGAAATAGGGGAAGGGTGGATTTTAACCCCAAAGATATTTGCAGCCAATAGATTCACCTTAGTCTATTATATAACTCATTTGATTATATAATTAAAATTTAAGTAATCAGGAGGAAAAGTCTGTGGTAGATGAACCAAATTGTAATTAACATTTGTGGATATACAGCACAGTCTGTCCCAGTCTGGTAGGACCAGCTTTATTCCAGTCCCAAGACTGCAGACATGAAATAGACATAATATTTTGAAGAATGAGAAGCAAAAAGAGTAAGCCAGCAATAAACGTGGAGTGAATATGGAGCAGCCTGGTTATATTCTGGACTGATTTTAAGATTTCATCTGCTTTTCAATGAATTACACAGTTAAACCACTCCAGAAGCAATCAGAAGCAACAGAGTGAGAACATGCCATATCTGCCTAGAAAATCAAGGCCAAGTTGCATTTTGTGACCACAGTAATTTATTTTTTCTCATCACAAAAGTGTTTCTCCATAAGGTTTCAGTGCTGATAGGCCCAGTGTCTTCCAGAAATGGTTGGGATGCAACAAGCTTCCCAATGAGAGGTTATGAGCTCAGTTGTTTCCTGCTGAAACACCATTTGCCTCTTGCCTTGCAGTGACTTATGCAGGGATTTGTACTCATCAGTCCTGCTTCGTTTCACATCCATCTCTGGATGGAGGAGGGAGGAATCCCTCTGACAGGTTGATCTTGGATTGCTTCCACAGCCTGAGCTGACACCCAGTTTCTGAGGTGATTTATACAGTAGCTTGGTGGCAGCTTGTTTATAATGCAATGTAGGCTAAAATGATTTTGCTTGCATCTTAAAGCAAGCGCTCATCCATCAACATACTAACTCACTTTCCTGGCCCCTACAAGTACATCTGGAAGGTATCTTCACTGTTAAGTTTCTCTTCCCTTTTCACACACATTTGTTTGAATGTGATGCCAGATTTTCAGCTGCAGTCTCTGAAGAAATTCATTGCAGTGACATAGGCAAGGTTTCTGAATTCCTGAATTACTTATCACTTGCCAGGGAAATCACTCAAAAAATGCTTTGAAAAGTGTTTTAGAGTATCAAGGGCCTCATCTTGGTACTAATTGCTCAGAGTGCTTGTGATGATAGGCATAAAGGTATCTAGACACACAGACATATAGTGAGGAAGGACCTGAATGTCAGAAGTACTAAAACTTATCCAAAGACCACTCACTGTTTAAATAAAACATTTGTGTCCATACTACATCTATATGCATTTTTTTCCAATATTTTCTTCCTCTCTTCTTTCAAATAAAGATAATGACGGAATCAATACATGTGCACGTCAAGACTGTAAGGATATTTAGGAAATTTAGTGTGTAAATGTTCTGCAAAGATTGCTGTTTAGTGGAGTTCTCATTTACCATTGCTTAAGCATCAGCCTTACAAATTCAGAGCTTTCAAGTAATTCACAAGCATTTTCAAACTGAGTCACTTCCAGGATGGCATTGTCACGTCAGAGCATCATCCTCGCACTGAATGACTTGTACGTAGAGTCTGAAGAAAATGAGCAAAAAAAAGGGAAACTATATATATATATATATATATATATATATATATATATTTTTTTTTTTTTTTTTTCTGTGAGAGTGTGCTGTTTCTCTTCTTGTGGTTGGCTACCATCTAAAAAGTGGGACAGGCTTTCCCTTGCCGTCACCAAAAAGATACACATGGCTTCATGCATGAGGTGTGATGAGCTCCCATAACCTATATGCTGCCCACTGAGGCTGATGGTTCAACTCTGTTGATTCCATGGGACCAAAATGTCACCCTAGACTTGGCACTGAGCACCACTGAAGCTCCACTTTTTAACTAATCTGCTTTTTTGGTTAAAAATGTGGTGATCAAAAGGAGAGACAGTGTGGGATGAGCAAGGAGAAAAGGTGCAGCAGCATAGTATGAGTGGAGGATGGGAAGAAATAAGAGTTAAAGCTACATTTTTCCCAACACTTGTGAAATGTTCATAGAATCACAGAATGGATTGAGTTGGAAAGGAACTTAAAGATCATCTAGCTGAAGCCCTGCAGTGAGGCATAATTACACCCTCCATTTGTACAGAGAGGAAACTCACTTTTCTTACCCAAGGATACAGGTTTTAGGTTTCTGTCGCTCAGTGTAAGAGCTTTTCCTCTCTCAGAAGAGCTCCCTTGGCACACTGAGCTCCCTGGCTGGTGCACTGTCTCCCTCTGCCCTGCACAGATCCTTTCTGAGCAGGAAAGAAGGTTACTGCTGCTCTTCAGAAGGTTTCTAGTATTTTCTTCTGACAGACGCTGCTCTGTCTGTTTTGAAAAGGGGTGGAAAATTATCTTTTATCTTTCACATTGCTAACAAAAAAAAACTTATTCACACTTACAGGAGGTAGTATAACTAATTCTTATTGACTGGATAAATATTTCTAAACAGTGTGGCTGAGTGTCTTTGCCTAAATAAATTTAATTCTAGCATATTGTGGGGACAACTCATATTTTTCCCACTTACGTGTTTCTATCATTGTATTAATCCTTTGAATTGATCTTTGTTCTCCAAAGAGGCCAACCACAAGGACCTGTTCTGAACTCTCATAGCGTGTTTAGGGTGAACATGGGACTGGAAAAAGACAGAAAAAAAAAATGAGAATTATCCCATTACCAACACATCAAGACAGTTAGAAAAAAAGTCAGGAACTCTGATTTAGATATCTAAATTTTGGGATCAGGACCATGTATGGAATCACATGAAAACCTCAAACTGCTTTGAGAAAACATTCTCAGAATTGCAGTGAAAGTTAAATCTCTCCCCTTTTCTCCCTTGTAGATGTCTCAAAGGACTATTTCAGCTGCAGATGTCCTTTTAGGCTCCATAATTTATCCTGTGTCTGGTCCCTCTGCAGACACATGTGGAAGTAAACTGTGCTCAGTCCAGTCCTGGAATAGAAAGGGCAGTTGTCACTGGGATGATGCCTACAGTGAGACATGCACAATTATCCCTACCTTCATATCTGTTCTTGTCCATAAATAACTTGCATCTGCTTTGCTTGAAAAATCATTTGTAATTATTCTTCCTCTGGCTGTGAGTGCTATAATTGTTAATCAATCTTCATTTTCATGTGGTGATCTGTATTTGCTTCCTGGCTAATATTTTAAATGGATATTGTATTGTTTTGTAATTATTAATAATGATATTGTTATTTGAGCATGATGATTGTGATTAGAGGTAAATGCAATTTCCCAATGGAAAATTATTAAGCTAAAAATACCAGCTTCATCAATTTATATAATTTATGGGGACATCTTTGCAATGAACTCAAAAAGTGATATTTCAAAGTAAAGTAAAGAATCTATATTCCAGGATATTGAGAAGCATAAGCCTCCTTTTATTGTCATAAATACACAAGAATAATTAAGTGAGCTATTTGAAGAATAGGTTACTGGTCATTCTTTGGATCATTGGTAAGGATTCATGTTTCTTATTGAATAAAATATGTTTCTTAAGGAAGGGAACTGTAGGTAAAGAGCAGGAAATGGGTCCACACAGATCTTTCTCCACCTTCTCTCCATTTGTTTACCATACCCTAGACCATCTCTGCAGTACTTTGCATCATGCAGTGACATCTGGTGTCTGGACTACATACTGCAAATAAACATATAATTAAAATCTTTGCCTCGGACATCAAACAAAGACCAGAATAATATTCCAACTTGCACTCAAATGTGCCATGAAAAAGGAAAACTGCTAATGACTCAATGCTTTAAAATAATGTTGGATCCTAATATTTAAGGCTTTGCTGAGAGTCCCTAACCATTGCAGAGGCTGTTTCAGTTTCTGTGATTGAAGCAACTCTAACTCTCAGAGATACCAATGCTATTCACTCTTGGGGTCAAAATTCTAGGAGCTCAAACTCAAGTGAGACTTTAAATGGCACTTTGAAAATCCTTTCTATGTTGCAGGAGAAAGTGTCTGAAAAATGAAGGAGAGATGGAGGACTTGTTTCTCAATAAAATTTAAATATTTAGAAACTAGAAAAGACATCTGGCTGTTTTAATATTATAGAGTAATTCTACTGCAGTATAAAACAAAGGGGATGGCCCATTTGGGTCTTATTGTAGAAACAGATACACAAACATACTATGCTGTCAAAGGAATTTTGTATTGAAATGATAAAGCTTAATTGATAGCCAAAGTAAATCAACAGTTAAACATGGTACACAGAATAAATAATATATCACTGAGCTGTGGCAGGTAAATGGATAGGAAGACATGCAAATTAATGTTGTTAAAGATGTCTGTAGTTACAGGAAAGAAGTAGAGTTTACATGAAGAAAACTGGCAATCATATGTGGAAAGTTCTTTGGTATACCTATTTTATAAGGTCTTTCAGAGCTCTCAGGCTCTGAATTGCCATTCAGATCCATTCCAGAATACATGGTATCCATTTTAGTATTATCTTTCTTCTACCATCCTTTTGTTTCCATGTGTGTGTTTAATATTTAAAAAAAAAAAAAAAAGACTGAGAACAAATTAAATTTTTCCCTCTGCCACTACCAGAATAAAGAGTTTTCATTAAATGTGTCAATTAGTCAATTCTTTGCTTCATCAACATGCACTTGTCACCAGAGGCATTCACTAAGCTAGACCAAAACACAATGAGGACACTAACTGTCTAGAGAGTCTTTCAGCCTTGCAGCTGTTTGGGGTTTTTCAATTCCCTGGCAGGAAGCTTAGACAACATATTAGAGAAATTGGTTAATTAAAACATAATTCCCAGATACATGGTGATAGATACTCAGGCTTGCTGTGTTACTTCTGATTGTTGGGTTAATAAATCATTGAAAAGATATAATTGTTTTCCTCAGCATGTGCAGAGGTGAAATTATTTTTATACTAGATTTATTGAGAAATATTTCAGCAGAAATGCAGCATTTCTTAAAATCCCAGTAAATTCTGTTTCCAGGCACTGAATCTGCCTAAAACAAATTCTGGATTCCATTTGGTCTAGTTGAAAGTAATTGTTGGCCAGGGTCTTATTTTAACTTATTGATCAACTGCATTCTTTATTTAACAAATGACACCATGCAACTACTGACACCTGCAATTGTTTTTTTGTCAGGAGAGGGTGGTCTGGCTTTATTGGGCCCATGTGAAACACATGAATTCAATAAGTCCAAGTGTAAGGTGCTGCACCTGGGCTGGGGCAATCCCAGACAGGAGTACAGGCTGGGAGAAGAACTCATGGAGAGCAGCCCTGCAGAGAAGGACTTAGGGATTCTGGTGGAAAAAAGGCTTGACATGATCCAGAAGTGTGTGCTTGCAGCCCAGAAGGCTAACCGCATCTTGGGCTGCATCACCAGAGGGGTGGGCAGCAGGGGAGTGAGGGGATTGTTCCCCTCTGCTGTGCCCTTGTGAGTCCCCGCCTGGAGCTCTGTGTCCAAATCTGGAGCCAAATGCTCTTTAAGGTCCCTTCCAATGCAGGCTATTCTATGATTTATCTGGTTGCTCTACATTAAGACTGGACAGAAATCTTCCTTAAGAATCTACAGAATGTATAAGTAGTTATTTATTTGGCATTTTAGACAACTAAACACCTGTCATGCACAATTTATCATCTCTGAAACCTCCTAGAAAAAAATGGGCAGATATCATAAATGCCAACTCTTTTACAGATTAACTAAGGTTTGGAAGGTAAAGCAAGGACTGTAAAGCTGTCCACCAGTTAAGCAGGAGAGAACAAGCACTTGCTTTTTCTTGCTAAAAAGTAAAATCTCAAAAAAAAAAAAAAAAAAATTGTTCACAGTATGCAGAATTATTAGCAAATGGATTTACTTCAGGAAATACTGCCACTTAAAAAATGTACAAGAAACAAAAAAGAAAATACACATCTCTGTGGTTCTTAAAATAACTTTTAAAAACTTTTATGCCAAAAATATTATTTTCATTTAGGAATTGATTATTTTCTTTTAGAAAAAAATAAAAATGGTTAAAAATACTCTGAACACAGAATACCATGTCCCGATTTTGATCAAAAAGAACATTCTGTTCAATCTAGCATAAGAATATATCATTTCATTTTGATTTCATTAACAAACAAAACATTTTGGAGCAGAACAAAACGTTTCTTATCCCTGAACACCAGTTGGCCTCTGAAATAAGAATTGATTAATTTTCTGTTTTCAACAACTTTTGTTCTATTCTAAGGATTGCTGAACATCAGGTTTAATGTTTGCCACTCACAACTGAAAAAAGAGACAAGGGTTCATTTTGTTGTTTGTTTGTTTATTTGATTCTATTTATTTCTACTGAGATGTTCTTCCTATGAGGAGTGGATGAGGGAGCTGGGGTTGTTCAGTCTGGAGAAGAGGAGGCTCAGGGGAGACCTCATTGCTCTCTGCAGCTACCTGAAAGGAAGCTGTGGGGAGCTGGGGGTTGGCCTCTTCTCACAGGTAACTAGCAATAGGACTGGAGGGAATGGCCTCAAGTTGTGCCAGGGGAGGTTCAGGTTGGACATGAGGAGACATTTCTGCTCAGCAGGAGCAGTCAGGCACTGGGACAGGTTGCCCAGGGAGGTTGTGGAGTTACCATTCCTGGGGGTGTTCAAGGAAAGGTTGGATGTGGTGCTTAGGGACATGGTTCAGTGGGTGATATTGGTGGTAGGGGGGTGGTTGGACCAGCTGATCTTGGAGGTCTTTTCCAACCTTAATGATTCTATGATTCTTCCTGCATCTGAATGAAGTTTTTCTTGCCTTTCCCATTCTGAAATTCAGATGTGTGCAAATTATGTTCAACTCTGTCCTGTCCAGGTAAGAGTCTATAGAGTGGGGTAATTTCCTCTTTGCTTGCTGATTTGATAAGTGCAAGCCAGGCATTTTTGATATAATGTCCTCACTAACCCTACTCCTGCCTTGGTACACAGCAAAGTTTGTAATTTATATTTAAAGGTGGTTAGCTCAAGGTCAATACCTATGAAAGAGCAACTGGGCAGCTATTTATCTTGGCATTGACCAACTGTGCAGATGGGCCTAGACACCTGACACTTTTTTTTTTTTTTTTTTTTTTTTAATAGATGTTACATAAATCATCTGTCTAGTCTGCTTTTTTTTTTTTTTTTTTTTTTTTTTTTTTTCTGGTTCACAGAGCATTAAGGATTCATATTATTTGCATGGCCAGATGCCTTAATAATTGTGAGTTCACCTGCCTTGACTTTGTGCTTTAGCTCTTTTCTGTGTGAACATTGGGTCAATTCTTGGGTATTGACCTGGAGAAAATATTGTTCCATCAGATTTTCACCTTTTCTTATCTCACCTCCTTGGTTCACTGGAAAGTGACTGCAAGGTGATATCTTTTCTGTAGGAGGTTAATAGAAAAGAATTGTGTTTTCGATATATATTTCTTGCCTATGGCAAGAAATTCACAGATTAATTAGACCCCATGTGATGAACTACATCTTTGTTTTAACTGTGCCTCGCACTATGTTATAGTGATATTTCCTCTTGCTTGTAAAGGAAAAAAGGGAAACACCTGATAATTATCCCCTGTTTCCATGCTATTTCTGATTTCACAGGCCTCTGCTTTGTGACCTCTGTGCATATAAGTATGGGTGGTCTGTGCCTTGTTAACTGAAGAATCCCAGTACACTTCATCTCAAGAACTATTCCTTTCTAAATTCCCTGGTTTACATTTCTATCTATTAGACTATAAGCAAATTAACTGATTAGGAAAATAATATAAAAAAAGGAGGTACTTGCATATTGAGTCTGCACTTTTGCACACACAACTGGCAATATAATAGACAGTTCATCTCATTGGTGTTCATTGTGCACTGCAAGCATCCTTTTAACTATTATAATAAATAATCAAAACCCACAGAAACTGCAGCTTTCTAAAGGAATAGCACAAGAGACACAGAAAGTTTATTAATTACTGAACCATATTACTGATATTGTTCTTGACAGTAGCTTTTTTTTTTGTATGGGAATTACCAGATGTGTGCAGCTGTGGCAGGGAGCTCTGCTGGTTCTCTGCCAGCCTTATTAATCTGCAATGATTTTGGAGGCATGAGGTTTTTTAATGTGTTTATTTTCACATTTTTTCCCCATTCTCCAACATGATAGATGTAGAACTAATCCCATAGACTGATGGATGCTGGAGCAATGGAGTGAGAGTTGTTCATTCTGACAGACTTATTCGCAGCCACTATTTTTCTGACTCATACTTCAAACCCATCAATTACAGACTGCTCTGCACAGAGGCAGTACCGTGAGTCCACACACTCAAGACATGCATAAGAAGTTGTAAGATGAGAAAAATGGTCCACAGAAGAACAGTGGCTTTGTGTGGTCAGCAGTAATAACAACATATCTGTAGCCAAGCAGAATAGAGCTCATTCACAAAGGGAAAAAAACACTATAAAAGATTAACGATGATTCTATGGGTTTACCAGTGGACAGGAGATCTTGGTGTATTTGCCCAGTCCTATAATACAAAAGACAGTTCTGGTTGTCATTTACTCCTTTCTTAGATTTTGGGATGACTTTAAATCACTTTTGTTGTCCTTATAGGCCCTTCTTGTTTTCCAGGAGCATTAATCAAAACAGTTTCAGTGCCACTCTGGTTTTATATATCCCTTGCCTGCAGTTTCCACTGGGAGATGGAATAAGGCAGTATTTATTATATGCTGTGTGGTGGGAGAACAGACAATGTGGAACCTTCATGTTGAATATGCATATATCTGAGGGACAAACTTTTTAATTAGACCTTGTTATACAGAGTTTTGGATTAGAAAAAATTTATTTCCAAAATGGGGGAATTTCAGCCAGGAATTTGATTGGAGTTAGGTATCATTTTCCAAAACAATGAGAAGGTTTATCTCTACATTGTGGAAACAAGTTTTTATAGTGTTTCATTCCAAAACATTTTTTTTATGTACAAATTAAATGAAAGAGAAAGAAAAGTGTGAATGCAGAAGGGGAAAAAAAAAAAAAAAGATAAAAAAAAAAGATTGAATAACCCAAAAAGGAAAGTTTAGCTGTGTGTGGAAAAAAATAAAAAAAAAAAAAAAAGGAAAAAAAATCAGGTAGTAAAGCTGTCCAGTATCATTTATTCTTCATTCAGGGAACTGTTTCAGCTCTCTTGCTACCATGTCTCCATTAGCCTATGTTCTTGGCCAAGAAGCCAATACCATGACACTGTTCACATTGCAGCATGGTAATGTAAGGACCCAGATTAGGATAAAAAAGACAGCCTGTTACTTAGCAAGAACCTGTGCATGATTTTGGGATACAAACTTCTGGCTCCAGCCCAGCATCAACTTTTCTCCCCAGTGTAACTGAGTGAACCATTAAAGCATTTGATTTCCAATATCAGCATATGATCTGACATTTGGTATCCCACTCACTGGGATTTCAGGAAGCTGACATTATTTTTCATTCTCAAAAAGATGTGCTAAAATCCTAATCAGGATATTGCAAAATCAAAGGAAATAGACCATGAAATGGCTGGTTTTAGGTATGGAAATCTGGAGGACTTAATCCTAAAGACAGGATGCATATAGCATTTTGGAAGATCCCCAAGATGACATCAGCAGGAAAGCACTTAAAATGTGAATACTGTTCTGTTTTCTCCTTGTCAATGTAGCTTTGCTAAAACCAACAGCAAGGGGAGTGGATCTCCACCAGCAAGGGGTGTGGACCTCCATCTGTACTCTATAATAAGGGAGTGTTGTACATTGGACAAACAATATGATTTATATACAAAAGGAGGGAGATGCCACAGATCCTTGTGCTCTCAGGGACTTTAATTTATTACCTAATTAAACACTTGCTGCTAAATTGTCCATCCTGTCATTTTTAATTCCAGATCTAATATTCTAGACAACAGAACACTTAAGGAGGCTACCTTCTACAAGTGGGGCCTAAATGAAGAAAGATGTTAATGTGTATTTCCTAATCAAAGTCAATAGTCTATCAGGAACAATTATTCTTAAGCGGGTCTGTTCTGGCACCATGCAACATGTGTGAATCTGCCAAGGTCTGTTGACAGCTTGTGCTCTTGCTATAGAGGCAAAAGGCAAGGGCAGCTACTCAAAACAGCAAAACCCTTGGGAAGACATCCAGACATCAGGGAAAAAAAAATCTTATTTTTATTTGTTCTAGAACTAGATTTGTTTCATTCAACGAAGCTTGTTGGGAATGAATGCCAAGAGGTCCTGAGGCATGAGAGAGGTTAGGACATAACCTTTTAGGCTACCAAGTGACCTCACTATATCGGATGTATTTATAATTGCGTCATTCCTTTCAGATGGGGACATGGGACCCCATGGCTGGTAAAATGGGGCCAAGCATTGAGCTTTTCAGAGTCCCAGTTCTTCTGAGAGTCTGCCCTTAGTGGTCTTAAAGATGTAAAATAGGTTGGTCTTCTCTTGAGTACCCTTATGCTCAACTCCAAACTGCAGAAACCCAACTCCCCAGCCTCAGCTTACATGTCTTGTGCAGCACCCAAACATCATAGAGGGCCTGGTGTGAGCCTGGTGTTCCATTTTTTTTACCTATCTTATAGGTAGGTCCAGGTTGTACCTGTTGTTTATACTTATTATCCAGGCTAGCAGGATATTGAAGGACCATATTGAAAGTCTTAGAGTAAATGGCACCCCCCTTCTCCTCTTATCCACACATCCAGTTATTTTAGAAGTGGGCCCATGTGAAACACATGAGGTTCATCAAGTCCAAGTGCAGGGTGCTGCACCTGGGCTGGGGCAATGCCAGACAAAAGTGCAGACTGGGAGAAAATCTCATTGAGAGAAATCCTGCAGAGAAGGATTTAGGAGTTCTAGTGGACAAAAAGCTTGACATGAGCCAGAAGTGTGTGCTTGCAGCCTAGAAGGCCAACTGCATCCTAGGCTGCATCACCAGAGGGGTGGGTAGGAGAGGAGGAAGGTGATTGTCCCCCTCTTCTCTGCCCTTGTGAGGCCCCACCTGGAGTGCTGAGTTGAGATCTGGGGCCCCCAGCACAAGAAGGATGTGGGGATGTTGGAGTAGGCCCACATGAGGGCCTGGAGTTGAAGTTGATCAAGGGCCTGGAGCACCTCTCCTGTGAAGGAAAGCTGAGATGGCTGGAAATGAGCCTAAAGAAGGGAAGGCTCTGGGGTGACCTCACTGCAGCTTTTCAATACCTGAAGGGGGCTTGTAAAAAAAGACAGAGAACAACTCTTTGCTCAGTCAGATAATGACAGGAAAAGGGGAAATGATTTCAAACTAAAAGAAGAGAGATTTAGACCTAAGGTTAGGAGGAAATTCTTTGCTCAGATGGTGGTGAGGCAGTGCAACAGGTTGCCCAGGGAAGTTGCGGATACTCCATCCCTGGAATTGTTCAAGATAGGGTTAGATGAGGCCCTGGGCAACTTGATCTAGTGGGTGGCATCCCTGGGTGTGGTAGAGGGGTTGGAACTAAATGATCTTTAAGGTCCTTCCCACTCGGTATATTCTGTGATTCTATGATTCTATAATTCTATGATTTTGTGAACAGAATCCTGACTTAAGCTGGCCTTACCATAATAGAGACATGCCTTCCCAATACAGTCTTTCTTCTACCATTTGTCCGTCCTCTCTCTTTTAGTGCAAGCTCCTCCTTTTACAATGAGAAGCTTATGAAACAAGACTTGACTTGTATACCTTGGGGACAACAAGGTGCTATTGAATTAAAAATAGATTTTCACAGCAAATTAGTTTTACCTTTTCTCCTTCTCTGGGTCAATTAAAAAAAAATCTTTCCCATGAGCCCTGAGGACCTCATCCAGCAGGCTACGGAGAGAATCTGACTGCAAGGACTTGCAGAGGAATTAACAGGAGAAATGTAGAGAAGAAGATAAAAAATAGATGCCATGGGACTGGAGCTGTAATAATGGTAGAATAATCTCTGTGTGACTTTGCAGGAACCTCTCCCTTTGGATCAAGTCACCATTCTTTGCAGGTCCAGCTTAGTATAGATGCATGGATGAAAGAAACATTTGCGTTAGCCACTACTTGCAAACATTTTTCACAAGATATCTGTGAAGTCCAGGTGTTTTGTCACTTCTGCATGATTGTTTCTCACTTGATGCAATGGACAAACACAGTGGTCCATCCCTACAATATATGGATGGATGCAAAGTTTTGTGCTAGTTCTGTGTTGAGAATCCACTTGGCATCTTGCTGAAATTCTAGGTTGACTCTAAAGCTGGTTTTGCCCAGCTGGATAGTTTTGTGTTTCTGACTGCTGTGATTATATTACGTCTGCTTATAAGGCAAGACTATTAGAGCAAACCCATCTGTATTTGAATGGTGCTGCATTATGCCATCTACACAGACACAAAGATTTGTGTGAAAAGCATTTATATTCCCTAAATTTAGGTGTCTACAATGTGTACATCTACCTCTGACTGAGTTGCCCACGCTCCACTTATGATCAATTAAGAACAAGTTGAAATACTGAATTAGGCTCAATGCAGCTTACCAAAAAACGTGTCATATTAACATGGGCTGTGATCTCACCCACTGTTGAATCTCTTGATTTTCTATCTGACTTCCTCGGATGTAGATGCAGACATTGCAGACCGCTGCATTTAATTAGCTCAGTCATACCTTTCATAACAAATACTCTTGGGGGTTGCTTTAGAAAGCTACTTTAGAAGGCAAGGAAGATATGAATTGACCCTGCACATCCAAATTCATTTTCTTGATGCCTGACTAAACCCTCATGGGAAGGCTTTTCTTCCCTTTATTGCCAACTTGTGCTGGAAGGCCAAGAAGCTCTGTGCCTGCTGTGAAATCCCTGGAGGAAGCAGAAATCCTTTTAGTGCTCTGAGAAAAACTACCTTTCTTCAATTTTGCCAGCCCTTTATGGGCTAGCTGCCTTTTTTTTTTTTTTCTTCTTTTTTTTTTTTTTCTTTTTTTCTTCATCCTCCAGATGCAGCAGCTGGTAAAGGAATGCCTAAATTGCCACTAGCCTTAGAGGTTACTTGTTGTCTGTAGTACAGAGATAGGAAATGTGCAGACACCAGATTGACTCACTTATAAATTATCGGTATTGAGAACTACACATTTTCTCTTGATATTTTTACCTAAATGGTGTTCCAAGGTTGGACACAACAGGTAATAAATATATCGCTCTGCTCCTCTTGCCACTGAAATGATGCTCCACAGACTTGCAAGGAACAAGATATTATGGATCTTAGAAAACAGGCAGAGTGCATGAGAGAACTGCGAAAATGGGTGTATTATGACTTGAGGTGTTCAGAAAGGAAAAGTGCCTGGAGAAAGCCTCCAACAAAGGAGGAGACTAAACTAAAATTGCAGTGCGAAGATGACACAACACAAAATCTTTGCTGTCCTCTAGAATACAACTGCATAACAGCAAGATTAGAGTTATTATTTTAATTTACTTTTGTATAAATTGTCCAGGGGAAATTCTTTTGTGCTAACAGATTATTTTGTTCAGGGTTGTTACAGTAATTCACATAAGTTTTGAGTATTAAAACATGATACTGTGAATAAGATAATCAGAATTATTAATGGAATCTAAAGACAATAATGTCAGAACAGATAGGAAAACCCCAGGACACCATGATGTGATACTGGATAAGGAAAGCAAATGTATGGATCTTTGCAGAAAATATAGGAAAGGATTTTGAAGCCATTGGCTTAAAGCTGAGCATAAGCAATAATCATATTAAAAAAGAAATGCCCCAAGCTGATCATTTTTCTAGGGAAATAATGTTTTCTTGGACCCCTTGCCTGAGATATTTTCACACATCAAAGTCGTCCTCTCTCCCCCAACCCCGAATAAAAAAAATAATATTTGTTAGGATTTCACTTCCTCCCTGGTGCTCCCCTAAAGCCTGAATCTTTTGGCCTTCAAGACATGCTGCAAAACTTTAGTTCCATCCAGACTTTGGGGATGAGTCTTTATAGACGTAAGAACTGGACTCAAACACAATGCATGTCTTTGCAGTAGATGCAGAGATGCTGTGAGCACAACACCACCTCCAGGAACTTGGCAAGTCTTACTCACAGGGGTAATTAGCTGATAGCCAGGTTTATTAGCTCAGGTGCAGTGGTGTGCTGACACAGCTTTGCTTCTTGCAGTTAATTGCCTCAAAAATTTTCTCAGTGTCCTCTAGATTACACATTGGGTCTTCATTTAAAACTGTTGCATGGTAAAGATCTCTTCTATCCATTTTTTTAAAATTATTTTCTTCTCCTTCATAGGAGACAAAGATAGTTTTGTGTTATGCTCTTTCTCTTATATTAGTGAGAATTTTTGAATCTTTCAGAGGAAAATATAAGATGCAAGAATCAGAGATACAAATTTCCTCCTAGTCCCTATGCCAAGAGAGTGGCCTAGGAGAAACAGAAGACAGGCTCAAAGGAAGCATCCTCAGAGCCTAGAAGAATGAAAGGTTGAAAGAAACTTTAAGATGCTACAGAGAGAAGCAGTTGAGATTCTTCTGCTCAGCAATTCATCTTCAGTGTATTGGTGCCCTGTCCCCAGTTGGACATCATTTCCTGAGGACTCATGGAAGGCTGAATCTGGTCTCTACCTCTCTGGGTCATGCTCATTCCCCACCTGGGAAACACCAGGTAAGGTGAATCTTGCATCATCTGTGTCGGCCTTGGATCCAGTTCCTGAGTTGGTTAAGGAGAAAAGGACACTGGGGAAGGCTCTGGCTGTCAGTCCAATGGATAGAAATGGATGTTACAGAATCATAAATCACAAACTAGTTGGGGTTGGAAGGGACCTCTGGGTCCATCTGGCCCAACCCCTGCTCAGCCCCTGATCCAGCATGGTTCCCAGGACCATGTCCTGGTGGCTTTTGAAGGTCTCCAAGAAGGAGACTCCACAACCTCCCTGGGCAACCTGTTTCAGTGCTTTGGCACCTGTACAGTTAAGAATGACAATGTAAAGATGTTGCCAAAGCTAAAACTGGAAGTAGCTGGAGGTAAAAAAAAAAATTCTCTAAGATATGGTAGGAAAATCCTTTCATGTGCACTTGCAAGATGTTGTCCTGTATAAGCAAAAGGAGAATAATTACAGGCTGTAAAGCTAGATTGGGTTTGGATCTGAATTTCTCAGTTTTAACAAACTTTCAGTGAGATCTCCTTTCACACCATGAGTCTTTGCGGATCAGCCTTGTGCGGTGTTAGAGGAAGGGCCCAGTTCAGGAAAAAATCTTCATCAATCTGTTGAAAAGAAAGCAAATTTTGTGGCAAAGTCCCACCATGGCAAAGTCCCACTCTGAATCTATCCAAGGCAGTGGTCATGGCACCGAGCTTGCCAGAATTTAAGAAGCATTTGGACAACACACTCAGACACAGGGTCTGATTTTTGGGAGGTCCTGTGTGGACCCAGGAGTTGGACTGGATGATTCTTTTGGGTCCTTTCCAATTCAGGATTCTATTCCCAATTCTGTAACTCTATGCCTTGTGGATTTCCATGAAATGCTAACTTTAATTAACAGTCACAGTTGGGAAAGCACCAGCTTGCTTCCCAGCGGCATGGATAAGGTGAAATCAGTCATTTGAACCTAGTCTGCCAGGTGGAGAAGGCAGCTTTTCATCCCCACACCCCATTCCTCTGCATTGATTGACATGACAGCTCTGTGACTATCAAGAAAATGGCAAAACCCTTTTTGCCATGAAAATGCTGCTCATTACACTCTACCAACTTCAATTTTGTGCCTTGTTCTCAGATACACTATGTATCAGGGTGCATCTCTGCTGTGAAGAGCAAACTGTGCCATCACTTCCTGGGTAACAATAAGGAGAAAATGAACAGAGGCTGAGATATGAAGTGCCATTACAAGAAATTGGTTATTATTAGCCTGTACTTGCTAGTGCAGTTACAGAGGTCCAATCTGTACAGAAAAAAAAAAAAAAAATCAAAATCAGAAACACAGTTAGTGGCTCAAATTTCAGAGGCAGGTTGGCAGTCCATGTTGCCCATGTAATTGTCAGTGGACAGTGGACCTCTGGGCTTGGACTTCCTTTGCAATAACTTGGCTGATGCGGAAGCAGTGAGTTGGCTTTGATTTCTTTGATTCTGGTTCAGTTCTTAACTTTGTAAAATAAACATTTTGTGTGCAAGGCTGGAAAGAAGCTCCCTGTTTCAGTCAGAAGCTTTTGGGACAAAGTATTTCTCAGTGCATACTTTGCATACTTGTACAGCACCTAGCACAACAGGCATTGATGTCAGATGGCATTTTGCTTTAATACTGTAATTAATGAAACAGTAGTGATATTTCCTTTGTGCTAAAGTGTGTGAGCAGGTTTCCGTGGCAACAGACCGTTCTCAAGCTTCTTGCCTGTAGCAAGTGTGAAGTTATTTGAATCATTTTGATTATTTTAAAGAAAGAGGAGTATTGTAACTTGAATTAACTCAGATTTACTGCAGGACAAAAATACTCGCAGAGGCAGGTACCTCTCAGGTCTGTTGATGCACAGAAACTTTTTGTCCTGCAATAGCTCACTGACGTGGTTAAACCCTCCATGCTTCCATAGGATATTTCATCACAGAAATATACATATATTAAGTACATTTACTTTTCCCCTCTCTAGACATTTTCTGTCAACAAAACCCTTGTCCATTTTACCATAGGACAGCACTCTGCATCAGATCTTTATCTTCAGTCCTCAAAGGGAAAAAGAACATTCACTTTTTTGACTTCTTCAGCAGCTGTAATGAATGAGCAGATATTCCTTTGGCTGGGTAAAAGGCAAAATAAAAACAAGGAGGAACTCTCTGCTGCTTCATTATCCATTTACTTCTCCAGGAACCAAGGTCTCCCCTAGAAATAGGATCCTATTGGCCCCAGTTTTCTGGAGTTCTAGGCTTAAATAGGCTGGTATATGAAGACTCAGACAATGAAACAGCTTTCTTTATTTTGAGCGTGTGGAGGGAGAAGGAAAATAAAATAGTTTGATAGTTATAGGTGAAAAATGGGTAGAATATGAAAATTGTCATTTCAACATACAATAAAATGTCCTTGCCCAGTTCCGTTGATCTACTGTAAGAACAAGGAAGGATGAGGGACATGGGATTGTATGCATCGTGACTGCTTTTGCTTGCTGTATGTCCCTTCTGACAAAAGAGAACTTCCTTGGGAACAGGTCAACACCTGTTGAGGCAGTTCCAGAAAAGAATGTTTGTGCTGAGGAAAAGTATTCTGTATCCAACCCTTTTTATAATTTACTTACTGTGACAATGAGGACATTCATAGCCAGATGGAGGCAAAGAAACAAATGGTTTCTGGAGAAAAAGGAAAAGTATTAATTACAAAGCCGATCTTCTAGGTATTTGCTTTCTAATGCATGAGAAAGTGCCTCAACAGATAGTGAGACAGACAATATCAATAATCACTTCACTTTCAGACTGAAATTCTGAATACATCATCATGAATTCATCTTTAAAAGGCTTCACTATGAATTTTTGAAATGAAAAAGCTGCTAATGTGTCCTTCCACTAATTTTGTATTTATATTCACCCGCCATCATTACCTAGAAGTGCTGCTTGGCCTGTATAGATCTGATTTGTTGTGTAAATCTGCACTCACTGTTGTGAAATATATTTAATTAATTGGGATCTCAACACATTTTATGACTGGGAACTGGCCTGCATTTGAATATTGGACCTGGGTAATCTATTATTATAATCTAGGATTTAAAATAGAAACATGTATCTAACATCTTGGCAACATGGTGGAAGAAAGTTCTTGCCCTCTCCAAAATATAAGGACATCTTCAGCTAAGTATTAAATTTAAAGCCAGACAAGGTAGAGATCAGAATAGGACTTATGAGAATGTCACTTGATTTGTAATCTGTGAACCATGGAGATCTTACACCACTCATATAGCAATATTTTAGTTCAGATCACTCCTGGAGACAAGGCATTGGATCAGGATTGTGGATCTGAGCCAAGCTAATAGACTCAATTTTTACCCACCCTGTGTCTGGAAACTTGGCACAGTTCTCTGTTTAGGTCTCAGAGAGGTCCACATGACAGCGTCCCTGAAGAAAAGAGAATACTAAGTTATTCAAAATCTCCTGCATTCTTTGTTTTTCAGGTCTGAAAATGCTTTTATAGAAGAGACTTCAAACTGCTTTTTGTGCTAAACACACATATGGAAATCTCATTGCGCCATAGACATTATTTCACAAAAATAAATATTGTTGCTTTTAATATTTAAAAAGATTTTTGAAACAGCCACAGAGGATGAAAAATAGAAGCCAGCAAAAACGTTTCATGTCTCAGAGCCCTACAGAGGCATATATCAGTTCTCCTACTTTAATTTCTTTAGCTCTCAAGGAATTCCAAGGTCTGTGAAATGGCAAGCTGGGCAGGGAAAAGAGAGTTGTTGTCCCCAGGGCTCCTCTGGCTCTTTATTATTCACCAGCGCAGGAATTTTTCCTCAATGTAGACAGGGGAACTCCATCATCTACTTCTCTAAGAAGTCAGGTCAGCAAACATGTCTTGTCTGCTGTATCTCAAATACCAATATCTGATTCTTGGGGTGGGCCAGAAGACATAGGATTTCCTTAATCTTGTCTGTGTCACCACAGCAGAGTTCACTGTTTGTTGAAGTTGATAGGAATTTTTGCTGTTGGCACCCCTCTGTGATGCTGAAGACACAGCCAAGTTGCCATGTAGTAGACAGGAAACCCGTGCTCCTAACACCCATCCCTCCAGATGGGTTCCCTGGGTGGCTTCCAGGTGGGGGACAGTCAAGCTATATGTATGCCAAATTATATGGTAATATAATTTGGAGATATAACAAGTGGACATAAGCTTAGAAAGTAATGAAGGAAGCATATGGGGTAATTCTCAAACAGTGGAGGGCAGAACAAATCCAGAATGATACTGAGCACCATCAGTCACAGGTGCTGGGACCAGAACTGCTTGTAGAATTGCAGCCATAAGATGTCCCTAATTCATTTAAACATTGCAAAGAGCAAAGGGAGAGAACCAATCACTGATTCTGACTGGATAAACTACAAGAGCTGCTGCCATTTGAAAAAAATAAATAAATTGCCTGTAACTTGGAAGACTAATAAAATTAGGAGTACCCACATGTCTCAAGTGCATAGATGCATGCAAGTGTGTGTACATGTGATTGGTCATTTTGGGGTTCTGCAGTTCTAGATTAACATTCTGGGATCTGATTTTTCTCCTGGAGTTATCCTAATGTAATGCTGGAGTCATGCTGTGATGAATCAGATCTTTTTTGTGCACTATGTGCACAATCAAAAATAATGCAGGCATCATAGCCATTGGACTTAGGGCTGCATTGCAATGTCAATTTAAAACAGAATTCAAATCCCTTTGCTTCATCAGTCTGTTCCCCAGTTATTACATTTCATAGTAACAGCAGTTATGTATATTCTCCAGATCTGGCATGATAGCCCTTCACAAGGACTATTTTGTAACACTTTCTTCGATTTAAATGTGAAACTTCCACACTGTTCAGCAGCGGAAATGTTTTAAAATTTTTTTTGGGGGGGACTATTCCCTTTAATTTCCTATGCACTTCGCTCTCACAAAGTCTTATGCAAGCAGTCAAAAGGGTCAAAATGCTCCTGCTGAGGTTATCTACTCCACCTGCCTGTCCTAGCACAGGGTAGACTATCTTTATATATCAATCACCAATCTATTATGGGAATTTCTTAGAGAATTTCATTATATGGGGCCAACAACAGTGATACTTACTAAAGGCCCAGCTTTGGAGTCTTCCTTCCCTATATGTTGAGCAACCTAGTCTCAGTCCACATGTCATATACTAAACAGTACTGTGCACACTCATATTAAGCCAGCCTGGGGCTAGGAAATCCTTGGGTTTGGTCATTTCTCAGCTAATTTAAGATGCAAAGTGTTTTTTTTCTTTCCAGTTCTGATCACATTTAGTTGATCTGAGTTTGCTGTGGAATAAAGGAGAGGTGTTCACTGCTCAAAAAGAAATTATGTTGTTTAAAATGGTGTTTTTAGGGACTGGTGAGTCTGCCTGTGCCATGCACAGTGATGCCATAGTGGGGGGTCCTAGCATTGCTAGGGAATATTGCTTTCTGCTGACATGGCAGTGGGTCTGGGATGTTAAGAGACAGAGACATCCAGGCTGTACCCATCGTGCTGCTGCAACAGCAGTCAAGCACTGCCATGCAGAGTGCATGCTGAAATATTTCTCTGTGCCTGCTGCATTGCTATTTATACAGCTGGTGTATCCCCATCTCCCTGATACCTTTCCATCCTGCTGCCACGAAATGATGCCAGAGAGGGACTCAGCTGGTTATTAAGCATTTACTTCCCAGCTTTGTTTTTCCAGCCTTTGCCTTTACTGCTAAGAGGCCTCTCTGTTCTTGGTGAAATAATACAATTAAAACTCCTCAGCCATTTCCTTACTGGCCTCTTGGTGGTAGTCTTAACACAGCATATTCACTAGCTGCCTTTAACTAAAGGCATCAGTCCCACCCTACTCTAGAACTAACGTTTTTTAAGTAGATACTAAATATATACAAATTTTACGGACACAAAGCAAGACGTTTAAAGCATTTGCCAGAGATACCGAAGCTCTGCATTGCTGATCCATGCTGACCTACTTCAGGACTTCACCTGTTTTGTGAAGCTCAGTGCTGAGATCTGTCAGATATCCCTGAAGTGCAGATATTTGGGTCCAGTGTGTACAAAGAAACAACAAAATGTACAGGAAGGTTGTCATTTGTGTGCAGCAGATTTTCTAGACAAAAAATTTTTCCAGGCAAAAAAAAAAGAAAAAAAAAAAAGAAAAAAAAAAAAAGGAGTTTTTCCTCACTTCTGTCAGGAATATGCTCTAGTGAGTACAGTGCTAGGTTTAACTCTGTGTGACCTTTCTAATGATGGAAGGCAGGAGATCCAAATGGCCAAGGAACAGCCTCACAGTTCAGAAGGAAATACCATGTAGTGACTGAGCTGTTCAAGATACATGAGATATGTTAGCACCTTCCTGCAAGTGTCAATCCCATGTGCCACAGCAGTGTTAAGCCCTGTGCAGATACCTAGAAAAGTAAACACTCCCAGAAGCATGTAGATCAGGGTGAAAATAAGAGCAATTAGTCAAAACCAAAGCATGGAATCTAATCTTATGTTAAAACCAATTTAAAACAATTGACCCAAGCTCAGCTTTTCGTTACTGAGAAGCTGTTGACAGATTAACCTCAACTTTTGGGGTATTTGACTGAAATAAGCAGAATTGTTCACTGCAAGTTCAACTGACTTAATCTTCCCACTGAGGAGCAGCTAAACATATTTTTTCCCCTTTGTTTTTCCCAAACATTTGCTGATGGTTTAAAAGCCTAATTCCTGCCATGGTGGCTGCTAAATTACATACAGCTTCTGCTCTGCAATGGGATTTTTTTGTTTGTTTGTTTGTTTTAGCAGAAAATTAGTTAATAAGGAGATATTACATAACCAATATCTATATAAAGGTATTTACTAAGTATATACAATATACTGAAGATATCTACTGTGGCTGTATTTATGCTGGCAGGCAAGGGACTGTCATTGTGAAGAAGGGGTCTCGCTAGCAATCTCCTTCACAGGCTGCTTCTCAAATGACCTGGAGCAGACTTCAGGGCACGGTAAGATACCTGAACAACAGCATTCTTGCTGACAGAAGACCAAATGAACCTGAAATGCAATGGCTGAAGAATGGCTCTGTCCCTTTCAAATGATCCTGAGCAGGTATGGAGCTGGATGGTCCTCGGTGCGGGGTTACTGGGGTCAATGGATATGTTCCCAATGTAGCAGATCTCTTGGCAGACTCTAATTTCTTCCCACATTCCAGCAAGCTGCTTTTTGCAGGTGACACCAGCTGAGGGTCAACAGCTTTTGTACCAACATCATGTATCCTAAACTGTCAGGTTCCCCAAGATGCACTAAAAATACCACTCAGGTTTCCCATGTTGAGGTCTTGGGGGATAATTTCACAGCTTTTCCCATTTACCCTCTGGAAAAAAAAAAAAAAAAAAAAAAAAAAAAAAAAAAAAAGAGGTAGAGATAATAAAGAAAGGAAGAAATTCAGATTCAAATAGAGATACCCAAATGAGATAAAGACTTCACATGTACAGAATTAGAAGCAAACTGCATTATGAATATACTACAGGGTTATCTCTATCCTCTCCTCTTGTCCTACTAACACCATCAGTTTAAAGAAAGATAAGTGGTTCTTATGTCCTTTTCCTTTCTCTGAGACCACTAAAATAGGAAGCTTCCAACAGCTGCTGCAAGCATATTAATAATCAGATGAAAAATTGATGTCTACAAATCCTCAGACCTAACTCTACCCCTTCAGCCACTGTCAATTAATAAGAAAGAGGAATGCCTGCAGGAAGGAAACAAGCCCTCACTATCTGCCTTAGGAGATACCTTAATAGAGCATAATTGATACTAGGGGAATGATTAGGACTTAGGGATTTGGGATCTGCAGTAAAGCATAGGGTGTTTCTCACTAGGAGAGTTATGTGGTGTGCAAAGGGGACACAAAGTTCCCTTCAGCCTGTTACGTTGCAGGACCGGCCATGTTAATGACCCATGGCTCAGCCCAGGGGCTTGGCTCCTGCCCTGTATTTGTCACCAGCTGGGTCAGGTTGGCCAGTTGTCATCTCATTTCTATGTCTCAATTTCCCTTACTGTAAAGGCCTCAAGTAGGAGATCATTTTCTGTAAATGCCTCGAGTAGGACAGAATAAAACTACACTGTCTGAGGTTTTTGCCTCCATTATTTATCATAATAATAATAATAAAAAAAACTATATTTTTTTCTCTCTCCTTTTATTCCTTTAATTCTTCACTCCTTCTGAGCTGAGGCTTTAAACCTACAACATTTTGGCTTGGAACCTGTCTACAGAGTGGATGCACTGAAACTCAGGGACTGTCTCCCAGGTCTGTGTTGCCACTCCCTCCTTGGACACACCATAACCCCAAACACTAGCTCCTTTGTCAAGATCCCCTTGCCTTTTGCATCTCCTGTTTCTGGCTCCTGCATCTTCCCTTGAGGATGAACACCACAATGAGGGCAGAATTCAAACCAACAAGTTTAACACACCCTAGCCCAATAATCTTATCTGCTACCTCTGTTTCTTTGACACACCTCTGGCTGCCCAAATACATGAGTAAGACATGGTGGGAGCCAAGGAATCATTTTTACTTTGTTGTTGTTGTTGTTGTTGTATTTTAATTTTATTGCTCCCTGGGGAGAAGCTCTTATTATCCAGTGACTGTCTCTGCCCGTTTCCTATGTTTATGCAGCATGGAAACAGCTCTGAGCAGAGCTCAAAATCAAAGCTTCCAAACTGCTGCTCAGCATCCCCTTGGCTTTTCTTTTGCAAAGAAACAGGGCAACAACTCTGTATGGCCTCGCTGGGTGTTGAGAAAGGCCTTTTGCAGAACTGGATGGTGAGCAATGAGGGAACAGCAGGAAACCCAGTGACTTTGTGAGTGCCCAGCTGAGCTGTTGCAGAAATGAAAGGTTGATCATACTTTTTTTTCCTTGCTCTCTTCCTTTTCACTTTCTTCTGCTGGAACCTTGGAGCTCCAGTAAATGGGTATTATTATGTACTCCAGATGATTTACGGTGGCAGAAATGAAGCAAACTGCCCATTAAGGGTTACAATTGCTAGAATAACAGAATCAAAATATTATCTTCCTCAAGTGCCTGTTATTCCTCACTTTGTGGCAGCAGCAATGTGAATAAATCCCTGCAGACTACCATATCAGGCAGACTTCCTTCTCCATGGGTTGCAGAGGCTGTGCCTTAGGGCAACAGGCAGACAGGTCCTGGGCTGCCTTGTGATGCTCTTGGCAGTTGCCACACTGCATGTGGCCAAGGTTAATGGCAATAGGGAGTTTATTTGATCAATGGATGGTTACTATGCTGTTTGTATGTGGGCTGAGCTCTCCACATTCTTGGCTCTCCTACAAAATCCTCATGTGAACTTGATAAAGTCAAGAACCTCAGTTTCTCTTCTGAAAAAAAAAAAAAAAGGCAGAATAGCAGCCCCTGTACTTGGGTAACATCACCCATGCTTTTAAAATACGTTCAGAGTATAAGATTTTCCTCTGCATTATTAAGATTATACTGTGCATTATTTTCAGAGCTATTAGTGATTAGGGGCTTTGTTTGCTCTGTATTATTTTTTGGTTGCAGAAATAGGAATTTCACATGAAACCCCATTCTGAGAAAAGTATCATGTTATATTTAATTCATCTTAGCTACGAAAGGTAGTCTTGAAATTGTATGTTTTCATTGGACCCTCTGCAAGTGTTGGCCATTTAGATAAATGAAAAGCTTGCTGAAGCTAATATGACTATGTAAGCAAGGTAGGGCATATAAACATTGCAACACTATTTAATTTTATTATTACTGTTGCTTCATTTTTCACATGAGCTTGGTCTCCTATAGATTTCTGACTTGAGGACTAGTTCTTGTGTAGACTCTGTGATATACGGTAAGATTTGAGTTCACAGTTTACCTTTTCTTACAACACAGGAGTTAATATATTTTTTTTCCTCCATCTGCCTGCTTATTTTCATGAATCTTGTAAGACAATATCTTTGAAGTCTCCATCCCTGTGCCAAACTTGATTTAAATTCATCATCAGAATAAATAAAGTTAGACAGAGCTGTTCACGGAGGTGGAGGGATCATGTGTACATACCCCGATGTATGTAGCAGGAAAGAAATGCTCTTTTTGCTAGAAAAAAAAAAAAAAAAAGAAAAAGAAAAAAAAGGAAAAAAAAAATAAACAAAAAAAGCAAAAACAAACAAACAAAGCAAAAACAACAAACAACAACAGCAAAGAAAGAAGGGAAAACATCCTTTCTAGGAAAAGGAAATTTGGTCCATGGCACAATTTTCTAGGAAAATGGAGCCAAAACCTTGCCCCAATTCACAAAACTATGCTTCCTGAAATAGCCACCACACTGTCTGAGCAGCAGGAATGTGTGCTTTTTGCTGGGAGAGGCAGCCAAGTAGAACAGAACAGGAAGGCTTAAAAGGAAGTTGACTTCCCTACTCCTGTTGCCCTGTGGGTGTCTCCTTGGGGGCACTCAGAGTTCTTGAACATCTGTTTTACAAGTTTTTGTACCCAGCTTTGTACAAAAAGGACACCGATCTGTTCCTAGAAATATTAAGGAAGGATGCTAAGGTGATTGCATTATATTTACTATTACTGTTGGTCTTCTATCCAAAATTGGGTAAACAGCTCAGTTAAATGCTGGCTTAATACAATGTATTTCCATACTCTAAAGAAGTGGGAATTAGAATAATTTGACATCACCACTAAGGCAACTGGTAGAGAAACGTTTGGTGATACAAGCCGTGTGACCAAGGGAATTGTTCCACCTTTTATCTTTGCTTTAACAGTAGCAATCTAGAAACTGCTATTCATTTTCTGAACATGCTTAATTGAGATCTCATTGTTTGGTTTGGTAAGCAAACCAATGGTTTTGCGTGTTATAATTTTATTTATTTGTTTATGTATTTGCTTGTAGTCATTCTGTACTCATCATTTCTTGATGAATATTTCATATTCTTATAGCTAGCATGATAAGCCAAAAACCATCTAATTATACTCTATGGAAGGCCATCACATCCTCCTATTTCTGGATGTTCAGTCTGTGTCCAAATTTATGTAACTGACTCACCCAAACATCTGGTAAACTTATGATCAGAGTCCTTATTTGATAAACATCTGTCTCAGTTTGTTGATTTTGTTTTCTAAATAAGATGCTTAATAATGATTGCTGTGTAAGTGAAATCACTGCAAACAAATGTGATGCTCACATTCAGCTCTGACCCCTTCCATTATCAATTTTCTTCTGCTACTTACTGAAGCTTGATAAGAAAGGTGTAATCCAGTTATGAATTTGTACTACATTTTGCTTCTAATAATAAAATGCCCTTTCGTAAGCACCTTGATAAAGTTAATAAAGACATGGTTCTAGACATCTGTAGCGTTTGCAAAACCTGATGTTCAGAAACTTGCATGAAAGCCTTTAGGGAGCATGCCAGTGTAAATGAAATTCCTGGCCATAAACGGCTATCAGAGCAGATGGGCCAGTGTGAAATGAAGGCTCTTCTGAGTTATTCTCTGTAGCCACAACAGAAGACAGCATCATTTCCATTGAGTATCCATGCATGGGCAGATGGGGCAGAGTTATGGAAAGAAATTGTTGATCTTAGTGATATGGTTTATTGGAGGACTTGTTAGTGTTAGGTCAGAGGTTGAACTTGATGATCTTGAGGTCTCTTCCAACCTCAATAATTCTGTGATTCTGTGAAATTTGGCTGATGAGGACCACCAGCAATCAACCTCCATTAAACAAAAGGATCAAAGAATTGATCTTCGGAGCCTTTAGTGGATTCCCAGCCCTTCTTCCTTTAGTAGTTCTCCTGTATTTGCACAAATGGATTTTCACATATATGGTTACCAACATTTTCACAATTTATCATTCATTTTTCCAAACTCTAACAAATAAAACAGGAAAGGTCTCTAAGAGAAACCTGTTGTAGTACCAAGCAGGAATGGAATTGTCTGAACTTTGCATGCTAGATTTGTACATTATTTAAAGAATAATCGTTGTTTTCTTTTGGGTTCACTTTAAAAAAATCAGAAGATTTCAAAAAGGGTACGATTATATATCAAGATATTTTTCAAGTATGCTTTTGAGAAAACATTCACAGAAGTATTATTATTTTCTATTAAAACCTGATAAAATATTTTCTAGGGTGGATTGTAAGGAAGCATTTATGTGTTTATGTGTTTACAAATGTTTTCAACCTAAAAGAAAGTGTTTATGAATATCATCAACCACATTCTACCTAGTTCAAAAGTCTACACTTGTATGTGCTTGTACACATTGTATACCTTGTGTACAAGCATGAATATGCATAAAGTGAACTCAGCAGCTTCTAAAATTTAAATTTTAGGACTTGTATTTGATCTGCCCACTCAAAAAGCAAAAGATAAATGTTAGCATCTATGAAAATAATAAGTAAAATGAAATAAAATGAAGTATTAAATATTACCTCTGTTTAGTGATCAGCAAAGAAATCTCAGTGAGGTTTAATTTTACTTTTATGTTTGGTCTACTACACTCATTGTATATACATATACACCTATTACTATCTAATTATAATCCATTAAATCAGTTAATTCACCTTTGATATTTCTGAGTCAGGGAAGAAACCAGCTGATGTGCAAGGGAACTGCTGAGAATACCAATCATCCGTTACATGGAAGACTTTCCCTGACTTGAAAGACTGTTGCTTCACACACTGGCTTCTTTATTATATTATTTCCCCCACTGCTGTGTCTTCAGAAGGAAGATGACAAGTCCTTCCAGACACCTGGGAATAAAAGTATCAGGAGAAGGTTTGTACCTATGGTTTATGCTTTCTGGGTGAGAGGAGCCTGGGCTCAGCTGCTCAACTTGTGTCCGCTCAGCTCCAACAACAGTGTGTTCAGCAGAGCTGTGCTGGCTGACACCAGCCCAAGGCCTGGAGGCAAAAGCAGCATCCTTTGCTTGGCTGGCATTTCAAGATTAACAGCACTGAATGTCGTTCAAGTTTATCATGTTTTACCCAGCATGGGGAAGAACCAACCTTTCTCTTCCCATGCATGTTCTGGTGACATTAACACCTTTTGCTTTTGCAGACAGCCTCTGATTTCTGAACCTACCCAATACAAGAGATGTCTCAACAGCTCCTAGTACTCTCTGTGACACTTCTATCCATCTTGACTTTGATTGCAGCCAGGACTTCGTCTCCTAGATAGAGAGCTCCTGGCTGAGCAAGAAAACCATTTTACTTTTCATTACTGTCATTGTCAGCTGCTGCTGGCTCGTGGCAGAGTGAAGGGGCTCAGAACTTTGTGATTTCTTCTGCCTCAGCTCTTTCTCTGTGTACTTACATGGTGCTAAAGGCCTCTGTAGGTGGACCAGGTTGGAAGTTTCACTGCGGGGCTGATAACCAGGATATTGGAGAAGAGTTATCTAAGAGTCAGTGTCTCCTATTTGCATGGGTATTGGAAAATTCAGGGCAAGAGGCAACTGGCATTCAGTTCAAATGCCCCACATCCTATATGACAGTGCTAACCCTAAGAAATAGTGATACCCTTTCTAGATTGATGGTAAAAAGACTGTAAATTGGAACAACTCCAGCACAGATGACTGCCCCAGAAATTTCATTGAGAAAACTTTGTAATGGATATCTCTGTGAACAGTTTCTTAGGATGGTACAGAACACCAGGTAGATGTAAAGCTTTATGCTCATCCCTCACCCTGCTAACATGATGGTCACTAACTTTTTTGACAAATGAACAGTGCTGGGACCTCAGTTGCAGATATTTGCCTATAAAGCTGTCCCTAGGCTTACCCACAGATCTATCAGTGACCTGGAGAAGAGCTTTGTTTCTGTCCTTCTTACAGAACAGAAGTTCTCTGTGAATAACTTCTGTCTTCAGCCAGGATGTGGAAAACGGAGGGTCATGCTTCACTTAAGAAGACAACGTAGGTATAGGATTGAACACTCATACCAGCCACTTTGGAGATGTCGGACACAAATATTTGTGGTCATTGGTGGAAAATTAGACACTGTTGTTGAGATCTTCCCCACTTAATATCAAATAGAGAATTAATTTGCCTCTACAGTCTATTTAACCTCTGTAGTTAACAGGGAAAGTTAAAAATCAATAAATTAAAAAAAGATAAAAGGAATGAATTCACCCAAAGACTGATAAAGATCTTAGGATGGAATAAAATTCCCTCTGGAAACATCAATTTTTCTCAGTGTGGCAGAAGCTGAGGATAACTTCAGGGAATTACAGGGTTAGATATGTGCTAAAAGCATAGTTCTAAAGGCTCCTAATTGTGAGGGGCTGGTATTTAGGATGATGTTTAGATGCTATCTTCTGAAGATATCTCTAGTCTCTCAATTCTCTTTTTCAGGGTTTAGACTACTGTTTTGTTCCTGCTGCTTATTTAGATTTTCTCTTGGGTCAAGAAATGTCTCCTACTGAAGAGTAAGTATTAGAAATCTATATTTTGAGATGAGCAGGAAGAATTTGTGTGCACCAGAGTTGATGAACTTTTCTAACGGTTTCCACAGGGCTGTCTTTTTTCAGTTTTCTGTTTCCAATTTTATTAAGGCTGGGATACTCCCCCCCCAGGGTAACTTCTCTCTCCCTGGACATATTCTTCATAACTTATCCTGGTGCCTGGTCTGGCATGGGATGAGATGGCTGCTTGTGGAGGTGGTGGAAAAGGAAGACCTAAAGGTGTGCTTGGCATCACAGCTGGAGCCCCAGCCTGGCAGTGCCTCTTATGGTGATCAAGGTCACAGAGAGGAGCCAGCCACATTGTGGGGTGATGGTGGGGAATAAAAATCTAAACCCTTGCCCCTGGCAAAACTGCAAAATGTACAAGGACAGGATTAGATCTGTGCTAAATAATTCAGGACTGGATCCAGCTGTCTGTCATGCATGTAGCTTTAACACAGCTGCTGTTCTTGGATATTCTTGAAATATTGCTTTGGCGTGGGACGCTGATTATGATTAAGGTTTATACTGTAAGCAATGAACAAAATTTCTATGATTTTATTTATTTATTTATTTATTGGTGCTTGCATTCGAGGCATTATTAATCTGCTCATTAGCTTTTGTTGTAACTTTTTGCTTGGTTTGGAAAGATTTCTTCAGTCATTGATGAATCTTTGTTTTTATAGTTGATATTAATGATTTCTGTGATACCTGTATTTCCTATTTTCCATTTTCCGCAATACCAGATAGACAGGCAAAATGGCTACAGTAAGCTGTCCACATGACCTGTATGTGGATAAACTGCCATGCCTTTCAGGACAAGCAAAGAAAGATTATGTAATTTAAAGGAAAATCTGAGGTTACTTGTAAACTCCCAACTGCAATAAGCAGCTGCTAAAAGTTCATGTACAGTTTATGCCAGTGAATTGTCAGTCACTGAGGACTGGTGGTGGGGTCATATGTAAGAGTGCTGTTCATGGGCTATTTTCTTTTTATAGCTTAAATCAATAAGCTGATTGAGCTGAGCTACATCGATCCTTTTGAGTTTTATTTACAATTAGCCTTTAATAGTTAATACAGTAGTGTTCTACAGCAGAGCATACTACAGCAATTCTTTTTGAGGCAATATATCTTCAGTTCAGCCTGAATCCTGCTGAATTTAATGCATCTATAACAGCAAACAGTGCTTTAGCCTTTCGCTAAGTGGGGACCTATGTGATGATTTGAAAGATGATGGATAGTAAGGCTCTTTTTAGGCAAAGGAACAAAGAAACCCATGTTCCCTGATTAGGTGATGGAGAAATCCAGCTCCCTGCAGAGGGCAAGGCAATACAAGGGTAACTTTTATTTGATTGAGAATGGTCATGAGGTGCAACAACATCAGGAAATCATGTATCTGGTCTAGAAGGCTCCCATTTCACAGAGAATGAAATTCCACTCTACCAAATGTTTCCAGTTAGAACAAAGTTAACTCTTCTACGGACTTGAAGCATCTTGCCAGATGCAACTTGTAAGCCAACAACAGCTAATAGACTCAAGAGGCCTATACACATCTTATTTCTTTCACCATTTTAAATCTGATGTTTCTCAGTGAAGGTGAAACCATTCTTAATTTCCATAGAGTGGCTACAGAGGTGAGTCTGAAGTACAGATAAATCAAAAGGAATCCAGCACTCAGTGGAATAATCCCTGATGAAGTCCATTCAGGTCTTATGACTCTTTGTAAATATTATGTGAGTACCAATGACCCTTCAGGCCT
Source organism: Aythya marila (assembly GCF_965140915.1). Classification (NCBI taxonomy): domain Eukaryota; kingdom Metazoa; phylum Chordata; class Aves; order Anseriformes; family Anatidae; genus Aythya; species Aythya marila. The sequence continues at coordinate 153,797,015 of NC_139043.1, forward strand.
CTGATTTTCTTTCTACAAGGCAGAACAGAAAGATTATCAACTTTGGTCATGCTCCTGATGAATACAGAAAAAAAAAGTCACAAAGCAGCAGTTTACTTTCAGTTTCTAGAAAACTGAGAATGCTTCATGATAATGTATTGATTGTGTTAAATTTGCTGGATACTAGTAAAATATTGCAATAACATATATTTCACTTAGAATTCATCATAGTAAATACCACATAATATTTGAAAGTACAAAGTCAGTAGCAGGTAGACAGGAAAACACAAATTCCTCTTTTTGTGAAACCTGTTTTTTTTTTTTTTTTTTTTTTTTTTATCTGAACAGAATGGCAACTTCTGCTGTTATAATTTTTCATTACAACAGACTGATTGATTCTCCAGTTGTTAGGGCATTTACCTCTTATGGGCAAGACTGAAGTTCAAATTCCTGCTTTGAATCAAATAAGGCAGATGTGTGTCTCTTTCTGCTGTACCTTCTATTTTTTAAAATGCTATTGATTTGGTTTTTTTTCTCAGTTGACATTCATCTCTATTTAAATTCCTTCCTATATGTGAGAAACCTTTCTTGAGAAAAGTTTAATAGAATGTTGTCATATACAGTTTAATATTTCAATACTGGCATTTTCTGACTGGAGGAATCTGTTTTGATGAATTGGCATGATAATATAGATCTCCCTTTATGTTTCATCAATAATAACAATAAATAAATAAATAAATAAATAAATAAATCAAAAGACAAACTTGGCCAACTCTATCCCCCTTTTCTTTATCCAGTACCAATAAAATTTCTGCCTTCATTAAAAATGAATAGAAAAATAAGAACTATCTCAGGTTGCTGGACACCCCATAAGTTCCCATCTGAACTTTGCTCTAGTTTCTAAACCAAGGTCTGAAACTCATTAAATCCACCTATGCAGAAGCTCAAACACAAGGAAAAACAGGAAGAGGATTAACAGGATCTGCACAAACGAATTTTCCATTCCACTTGCTATAGCTGTTTCCTCAGCACCATTTTTGTTTTTATTTTTTTATTTTTTTTTTCCCAAAAGAAATACCTGATATTTAAGTTAGAACATTACACAGATTCTTATATCTGATATTATCCCACGTATTGTCTGTTCCAATGATGCTCTTCATATATCCATCTACTAGTTCTTCCTCAATAACAACAAAATTTTCAATTAATAGGCGGACACATCTAGTGACACTTCCAGATCTAAGCATCAGAAATTTATCTCAGCTCTTCCTTCTCAATATACTAGGAAGCTATTAAAATCATTTGTTCTTTCCATCTGTTGTCTATTTAAACCATTATGAATTTAATTTGCAGCTTTATTTCTAATTATGAGACCTAGAAATAGTTTTCTCCATTCTTGAAAGAAACTTGAGATTTTTGCATGATAACTTGGTTCTAGGAACTGGAGATTTATGAAAATAATAAGCCAAAGCCAAATAAAAATTCACCAACAATGGTTGTCTCTACTGAGCTGGAATAGCTACTAAAGCTGTATGAATCTTTTCTTAACTACAAGGAGTTCCCAAATATGCTGAAAAAGCTCCCTTAGGGAAAGGGGAACTGCTTGCTGATTGCCTGATATATTTTATATAAATTGTCTAAAGGTTTGACCAATTGAGGAAGTCCCATTGGAGAAGCTATTTGCAAAATGAATTTCTAAGGTCTGCTTTTTTTTTTTTTTTTTTTTTTTTTTTTTTTTTTTCCCATTTCTTTCTCTTTTTCTGCTAACACAGCTAACACAAGGAAGATAGTCCTGTTGTTACAGAGCAAGGAAATAGAAACTTTCCTTCTAAAAACTTGTATTTGAATCTTGACTCAGGTTTGTAAAACATAGTTACCTGGTCTGACAAGTACCAAAAGTAGATTTTTCTTAGGTTGAGAAAGCTTCAATCTTATGAAGCTTAGTGCTTCATTGATGTACTACTCCTTAGAAGTTGAGTGAAATAGAGCCTCTGCCCCAGACCAACTCCAACTGGATCCTGTTTCCTGAGAGTCCTCCAAGAAACTCTAGAGGAAAGAGTTTGCTTTCTGAACTCCCAACTGTGTGATACTTTCAACACCTTGAATAATTAGACATTTGTTGACTTGTTTATTTTTGTAAATCTGTTGATGCATGCAGATAAAATGGAATAGATCACAGGGTCTCTGTAGATGGGAAGACAGTTGAGTAAATAGAAAATTATTTTTTTTCAAGGTTAGCAGATCTCGCTCTCTAACTGACTTTTCAGGAAATTGTGCCACTTCTGCACAGTTGGTTGTTCAACAGTTTTCATATGATTTTACTTAAAAATAAAGAAGGAAGGAAAAGCTGTGCACTCTGCAGGTGGGGATGTCTGGCTCTGCTCTGTTCAAAGAAGAGCAAATGAACATTTTCACCCCTGGTTCCTACACTTAGATAAAATGCCCTTCATTTAGCTGCAATTTTCCTATGTGTGGAAACTACCTCACCTCAGACAGGGTGAAGCAGCCTTATTCGTCCTTTCCTATTCTTGAGGAAATAATCCATGCCTTTGTATTGCAGGAAGAAGGAGGGAAATTTTGGATGAACAAGTATCTGCAGTATGTAGAGATTTCTAGAAGGCAGCAAACCTTCCAAAAGCTTGTGTGTAGGGTAAAAACAACAAAATTCTTATGTAGGGTACCACAAAGAAGATCTCAAAAAGAACCAGATAATAAGGGAAAATACCTGAGTGCAGTAAAAGCTGCTGAAGACCTTTAAGTCACCACAATGTACATAACAAGGTCTTTACTTCTTCCTGTGCTTTTACAGCTTCACAGTCTCTCCTGCCTTACACACATTTTTATGCCTATGCAATGGCTTTTTGGGACTTCTTTTGTGATCACAGCCAATTCACCTGCCAAAGTGTTTGATTCAATATAGAACTACATCAAAACCAGAGGAATGAGAGTGACAATGTGTGGACCTGCTTCTTTTTCCTCTTGTTGACAATGTGTGCTGGATGGTGATGAGTCTGGGCTCAGGAGAACTTCTCTTTTACCAGAATACCTATTGCATATTTTTGCAACTCTGCGAGCTATCAGACCTGTCTTCTCTATGAAATATGACTTTGAAACGCTGATGGCAGCTTGAGGTTCACCCTTTTGGGAATCCTTCTTCTTCTCGGCATCCTGATGTCTGTGTGGAGCCAGTCACTGCTCTACAGACTGCACCGTTCAGCCACAAATCTGCTGACCCCGCTGACAGGAGAACATTTCCTTGTGAAAAGCAATATGAAGAATTGAAGTCTAGGGTCATCTTTAATATGGTCAATAAATCCATCCCTGACTGACTTTCTTTATTCATCTTCAAGCACTTCTAGTGAAAGAGTTATAATCCCTGTTATAAATGTGCTCTTGTTTTTTTTTTTTTTTTTGTGTTTTTAGATCTTAGTCTATGAAGAAGCAATAGTGAATATAATTGAATTTACTATTGAATCGTAATATTTATTTTTTCGCTGGTAGTATCTCTGAAAATGGTTGAAATGACAGAGCTGTAGCAATAATTCACTGAAATTTATCATGCCATTTCTTTGACACTGATAACTGGGGATCTCAGACCATTTCTTGCACCTACAGTTTTGTACAATGGAAGCTAAGATGTCTCTTGGTGTTAAAATTATTTCCTTTCTTTTTAATACATATTTTAAGACTCTAGTCTTTTCCAAAGTAAATCCATAGCTCTGAATTTCCCTCATTTACATCTTATTAATTGTCTGTGTTTAATCTTTTTTTTTGTTGTTGTTGTTGTTTTTATTTATTTTATTTTATTTTATTTTATTTTATTTTATTTTATTTTATTTTATTTTATTTATTTTATTTTATTTTTCTTTCTTTCTCAATTCTGGTCTCACATCTGAGCTGTTTCTTCTATTGTGTTACATCATCCTTGAGGAACTCCAGACTCCATTAAAGATGTCTTTGATCCCTTTGGGGTCAAGACTTTACCTTGCATACCCTGCTATTGGTAAAGAACGGGAACTCTTTTTTCTATTAATCTATTTCACTGCTATATGTGTGTAGCCATGTTGTAAGTTTAATTTAAAAATTCCCTGCTCTCTAGAGAAAATTTTTTACTTTCACTCTTTCACATATCCTGTGCCAGATACCTTGACTGTCCTCCTTAACCTTTATTCTTCTTCTATAAATTTCCCCATGCAGACCCATGAAGTGACATGTACCATGTGCAGAATCATCAAGTATCATGTATTTAGCATAAGGTGTCATAATTCTCACATTACATGTTTGCTAATTTCATGTGTACAGATGGCTAAGTATAAAAAAGAGGAACCCTGTTAATGCTTCCCAAAGAAAACTGCAGAGTGAATTCAATATGCATAAATTAGCATAGAATCAACGTGAGAGACATTCCTAACTCATTTGCTCATCTTATGGGACATGAGAAAAATGTAAGCACACAATGGACATTTCATTGTCAATTCCTTTGAATGAAGCTTCTAGTTTCATTAAATATATAGTTTCCTCAATATCTCTTGATCTTGAACAGTTTGTCAGTGTTAGGGTTACAAAGGCTTTTACTTAGACTGCAGTGTTGTTCTCCGGCTCCAACTGTACCAGTTGAGGAAGCTGTCCCTTGGCAGAGGCAACCATTGGTCTATCCTTCATATCTATGCAGTTCTTAGATCATCAACAACAAGAAATTTGGGCCAGTTGAAAGTTCTGTAGTTCTAATAACTGTGTTGTACATTGGCTCTCTGAGATCCCTATCTGGAAAGCACTGGGCACACTTATCCTATTTGAAAACTATGGGAAGAATTTTTTTGTAAGCACTGGAAGAGTGTAAACATAAAGATTTAAAATGTACTCACTTTCTTTTCAGGCTTCAGGACATGGTCTGCTTTTCATGGCTGTGATGCTACCTTAGACTTTGAACATTGAAATGAAGACTATTTGATATTGGCACAGCCAGCCTGAAAGACTGATCAAGCTTATTTGCTTCCTGCTTAGAAACCTATCAAAAAATGCCAAGAATTAAACCATGGGATTAGGAAGCCTGCCATTTCTAAGATTTGTGGCACTAGCAATTGACTTAATGCCTTGGCGGGGAAAAGGCTGTTCATGGATTCACTCATGTGGTTTCTCTAATTGTTTGTATGGGAAAGGATTTCCTCAATCCTTATGAAAACCAGATAGAGTATCACAGTGGACCTGAACTTTAGGTTCAATCTGCGCCAAGCTCAGGAGCACTTTAACGCCAGTCACTGATTACTGAATGCCTCTCATGACTATGGTGGTGTACAAAGATCAGCTTATACTGTTTTCATGATGTGTGTTTGACTGCAAGTTTGGGGAACCTTTTTCTGGTGTTGACGATATAACCGACTTTCTTCCTCAGTCTGGTAGCACAAGATATTCCTTATCAATATTCCATGGTAACACTAGGGACTTCCTCTTGCCAGCATGGCTAGGAGGACACTGGCTGGGTGGAGTTTGGTCTGTTCACAACTATGCAGTTGGGTTCACAAATAGACAAGCTGAGTCATTAAAACTGAAAGGGAAGAAATACTCTGAATACTTGTCTACCTCCTTTCTGTCTTCCTTCTTCTTCTCAACTCATGGTCGCCTTGGATATCTCAGGACAGCCTTATTGTCACCTTAGATTTAAACAGGGCACATTGGGAAATAACATTTTTGATTGAAATTTCTCAGTGAAACCTTTGTGTAAAGACAAAAATGACACCATGTGTTCATTGTGACTTTAGCAGTCTACTGAAAGAGGGGGAAGTATTACTTGAGGAGTTATTTAGTTCCATCAGACAGACATACTAAAACTACATCTAAAAATATAGGGTGCATGTAGGAAGATACCTTGTCCCTCTGCCTAGGATTGGTCTGAATAAAAAGACAGAAGAAGCTGAGCAGCAAGGTAACACCGTGAAAATGGTTCTGGCTGCTTTCATTGGCAGGCATCTCAGATGTAGGCATCAACCTACCTCTCCTAATGAAGATAGTGTGGTCTTCTGTAGGAGACTATATTACAAGGACATTCTTTTTGGTTAGATTGTTTTTGCCTCCTGAGTTTTATTCCACAGAAACATCTAAGCACATAAAAGCTAGTGTAGTCACATGGTAATGCTGGTTTACGCCAAATGTGTTATAGCCATTTGCACTTGTCCTCAGGATGGTATTTGTCTGAGGATAATAATATTCCCTACTCAAGGTTATTGTGAGATGGAAATCACAGATTATAAAATTCCTTGAAACAGTGGTGTGGAATCGTTAATGGCTGAAATATTATTTACTACACTTTACATCCATCGTGTTTTGACCTGGCACATTGTTCTTTTTCCAGTGAAAGAAAAAGCTGAAGAATCTCCTGAAGAGTGAGCTTTGGAGAGGTAGGGTGAAAAAATCAAATAAAAGTGAAGCAAAAGTGGACTTCAGTAAATGATTTCAGTAAAAAACACAGTAGGAAGGTTTGTTCTGTGATATATGTGCCCACTGTAGCCAGACCTCCCTGCACATAACTGTAGATACACCAATCAATTTCCATTAATTTAATCTCTTTCTTGCAGAAAATTGAACAACAGCAACAACAACAAAAAGAGTCAAAATGAAACAAACTGCAAAGGAGGCTAGAACAAATGCCTTCCAAACTGAGTGCTACTGAGAGTTTTTCTTTCTTCTTGGCTACACTGTGTGATATTTTTCTCCACGTTTTCTGCTCCGATTAAAAACACTTTCATCTTCTGTGATGTTAGTAGTGCGTGGGCCTGTACAAAAGCATGCACACAAATGAAGACTAAAGCTACATCTCTGCTCAGTAGTGTTGGCAATTTACCATCAATCTTGTCTCTGTATAACACAGACAGAGGGACAAGAAAGGATGCATCTTCTCAGCAATTCAGGGCATATGTTTTCAATGTTCAAGTTAAAAGAAAGGCAAAGAGGTGAAAAAGATCCCTCAAACCAAAGACAAATAGAATTTCAGTCCAAATTTTGGGCAATTAATACTCTCATTAAGTTGCAGCTTCACTGTAGAGTTTTCTGTCATTATGTGACAGTCGCTAAAGCTACATAAGCAGCTGAAATTTTAATGTATGGGCATACACTAAAACAGTAGTATTGCAGTATTGACTGTAGTTTGCCTAATCCATCTGCTTATACATAAGGCAAGTGGGATTTGAAGAACAAAAGGTTTACACTTTCATCTTGTGGGGCATTTGCCCTGTTTTCAGGAATCAGTGAATAAACTGTAGAAAAGAAGCAGGTTTGTCTGGAAAGCTCTTCTAAATGTCTGCTATTAGAGTGCTCAGCCATAAAGCAGAAAAACAGATTCCACCCTCTCTCCAGCCTCCCAAGAGAGTACCTTCTGGTCCTCATTTCAGCTGGGATAGAGGTAATTTTCCTCCTCGTAACTGGTATGGTGCGGTGTTTTGGATTTAGGATGAGAATAATGCTGATAACATGATGTTATTTTTTAGTTGTTGCAGAGCAGTGCTTACACAGAGCCAAGGACGTTTCTGCTAGGGGTACCCTGCAAGTGAGGAGGCTGGGGGTGCACAAGAGGCTGGGAGGGGACAATACCACAACAGCTTACCGCAATTAGTCAATGGGATGTCTCATACCCTATGGCATCATGCACAGCAATAAAACTTGGGGAAGTTGGCTGGGCAAGGGGGCCAGTGCATGGGGAATGGCTGGATATTGGTCAGTGAATGGTGAGAAATTGCATTGAGCATCACTTTCTTTTTATGTTCCTTTATCTGTATTATTATTATTTTCCCTTCCTTTCCCATCCTTTCAAACTGTCTAGCTCAAAACATAAATTCCACCTATATATATGTCTTGATTTTTTCCCCCATCCCACTGTGGCGGTGCTGGTAGGGAAGTGAGCAAACAGCTGTGTGGTGCTGTCCTGGTTTCAGTTAGCACAGAATTAATTTTCTTCCTAGTAGCTGGTGGAATGCTGTGTTTTGGCTTAGAATGAGAAGAATGCTGATAACACCCCGATGCTTTAATTGTTGCAGAGCAGTGCTTATACTAAGCCAAGGACATCTCAGCCTTTGCTCTGTCCTGCCAACGGGCAGGCTGGGGGGTGCAGTAAGAGCTGGGAGGGGACAGACCCAGGACAGGTGACCCAAACTAGCCAAAGGGGTATTCCATACCATCTGACGTCATGCTAAACAATATATAGGGGTGGCTAGCCGGGGGGAGGGGGCCGGACTGCTCGGGGTTAAGCTGGGCATCGGTCAGCGGGTGGTGAGCAATTGCATTGTGCATCACTTGTTTGTACATATTATTAGTAGTAGTACTATTATCATCATTGTATTATTATTATTATTATTATTATTATTATTATTATTATTATTATTATTATTATTATTATTATTTTCCTGTCTTATTAAACTGTCTTTATCTCAACTCACGGGCTTCACTTTCCATTTCTCTCCCCCGTCCCAGAGAGGGAGGGGGGAGGGTGAGCGAACGGCTGCGTGGTATTTAGCTGCCAGCCGGGTTAAACCACGACAGTCTTTTTGGCGCCCAACGTGGGGCTCGAAAGGTTGAGATAACGGCAGATCTGACCAGAGTGTGTTAAAACAAAATTGGTATAAGTATTAGACCTGCTTAATAGTCACTTGTCATAATGCTGATTGCTTTAATCTCAACTGTGCTGCGCCTGTTTTCCAAATTGAGTATTATAGCACGTTATTTTCCGTATGTGCTCTCTGTCATGTTGTTTATCCTCTCCGGGCCCTGGTTTCAGACCATTATGGTACTGTGTGTTGTATCAGTGGCTTATGAGATGATGAAATATCTGGCCATGACTCTAACCTGGTATTTGTACTCAGTAACATCTTCGATTCTGTACTTTGGAAACTGTATTTTGGAAACTATTAGCAATTGTATCTGTTGCCTTTTTTCATTAGGGAGTCAATCTGTGGAGGGGAAAGGGGAAGATAATTTTTCTTACTTGATCACTCTCCCTTTCTCCTTCACCACCCCTGTACCCTCCTTGATCACTCTCCCTTCCTCCTTCACCACCCTCTTATCCTCCGAGTTTATTACAATAGCTCTCCAAGATATTGAATATTTCTGGAATACTCAGAATACCATAGTCTTGTTGTTCTGCCTCATGAATGCACTTCAGATTCTGCTTAAAGTTAAACAACTACTTATGAAGCTCATCCGGAGATCTGCCCGGAGGCAGTATAGTTGTGGGTGGCAGGGAGTATGGGTGGATATGGGCAGGCATCTAGAGCAGTTAGCACCCCCAGTGTGTTGGAAATTCACCCCTGAACAATGGCAAAATCCTCAAAAACTGGCAGAATGCTTGAAAAAAAGGTGTAATGATTCTGGCAGTTCCAAAGTAACACAAATCATTGTAACGTGCTGGGGCCTGGCTCATGCCTATCGAGCTGCCATTGATACTGCTGTCAACTTAGTGACAGACCCTGCGGCCACTCCAAACCCTGTGACAGATCCAACGGCCACTGTGACCCCTACGGTGGATTCTGCAGCCGCTCCAGTCCCAGCTCCTGCAGCCGCTCCAGTCCCAGCTCCTGCAGCCGCTCCAGTCCCAGCTCCTGCAGCCGCTCCAGCTCCAGCTCCTGCAGCCGCTCCAGCCCCAGCTCCTGCAGCCGCTCCAGTCCCAGCTCCTGCAGCCGCTCCAGTCCCAGCTCCTGCAGCTGCTCCAGTCCCAGTTCCTGCAGTCGCTCCAGTTCCAGCTCCGGCCGCTACTCCAGTCCCAGTTCCTGCAACTGCTCCAGTCCCAGCTCCTGAAGCTGCTCCAGCTCCAGCTCCTGAAGCCGCTCCAGCTCCAGCTCCTGCAGCTGCTCCAGTCCCAGTTCCTGCAGTCGCTCCAGTTCCAGCTCCGGCCGCTACTCCAGTCCCAGTTCCTGCAACTGCTCCAGTCCCAGCTCCTGAAGCCGCTCCAGCTCCAGCTCCTGAAGCCGCTCCAGCTCCAGCTCCTACTGCTGCTCCAGTCCCAGCTCCTGCAACTGCTCCAGCTCCAGCTCCAGCTCCTGTAGCCGCTACAGCTCCGGTTCCTGCAACTGCTCCAGCTCCTGTAGCCGCTCCAGCTCCTGTGGCCGTGTCAGAGAAACGAGCTGTAGCAGTGCAAGTTGACCCTGCAGAGGGCATTCCAACCCCTGTGGCAGACCCTGTAACAAAGTCAGAGAAACGAGCAGTAGCAGTGCAAGCTGCCCCTGTAGAGAAGGTGAAAATATGGTATAGAAATTCAAGTCGTTTAGAACGCAGAGAGTCTTCTGCCAATCCAGGTAAGGCTTCTGCCAAAACTAAGTATAGAGATGACGAAGATGATGACGACGCTGGGCCATCAAGGATTCAGGAGGAGGAAGATGAGGATGCCGAAAGAGCAACAGTAACTACCCGAAGCCTAAACGAGCGCGAGCTACGAGATGTGCGAAAAGATTTTGGTCGCTGTATAGGTGAGCAGCTTGTCACCTGGCTGCTCCGGTGCTGGGACTCTGGAGCCAATTGTGTGGAATTAGACGGCAGGGAAGCCAAGCGGCTGGGATCCCTTGCTCGAGACGCCGGCATTGACAAAGCAATTGCAGATGGAGCACGACCCACCAGCCTCTGGAGGCGTCTCCTCTCAGCTGTGAGGGAAAGGTATCCCTTCAAGGAAGATATTTTATGCCTACCAGGCAAGTGGACCACTATGGAGAAGGGAATCCAGTACCTGAGGGAATTAGCCGTACGGGAAGTGATTTATGAGGATCCAGACCTCAAACAAACATCCACAGATCCAGATGAAGTCAAGTGTACACGACCCATGTGGCGGAAGTTTGTACGGAGTGCACCATCATCATATGCCAGCTCATTGGCAATAATGGCCTGGAAAGAGGATGAGGAACCCACAGTGGGTGAAGCGGCTAAACAACTCCGGCAGTACGAAGAAAGTCTCTCCTCTTCCTTACAGGCCTGCGTCTCAGCTGTGGAGAAACTTTCTGAAAAGGTTCACCAACTTGAAGAGAATCTATTGTCCTCCCCACCTGAACCAACCAGTGCCCACCGACCAAAGGAGAACACTTGGGAGAAACTTTCTGAAAAGGTTCACCAACTTGAAGAGAGATTATTCTCCTTCGCACCTGTACAAAGCAGTGTCTCAGCTGTCAGGGGTAGGCGTTCACCCACACAAGGAAGACGATATGGTGGGTACTCACCCCGTGCCACCCTGTGGTTTTACTTACGAGACCATGGAGAGGACATGAGAAAGTGGGATGGAAAATCTACCGCGACCCTAGAGGCACGGGTACGTGAGTTGCAAAAGAAAACAATCAGGAAAAAGGGATTCTCCGAAAAGTTTGCTGCTCCAACTTCCAGCAGACAGTCCTTCAAACACAGAAACGAGGAAGATTCTGACCAGGATTAGGGGGGCCCTGCCTCCAGCCAGGGGGAGGAAAGGGACAATCGAGTTTATTGGACTGTGTGGATTCGATGGCCTGGCACATCACGCGCACAGAAGTATAAGGCTTTAGTAGACACCGGTGCACAATGTACTATAATGCCATCGAGCTATAAAGGACCAGAGCCCATCTATATTTGTGGAGTGACAGGGGGATCTCAGCAGTTGACTGTATTGGAGGCTGAAGTGAGTCTGACTGGGAATGAGTGGGAAAAGCACCGCATTGTGACTGGTCCGGATGCTCCATGTATCCTTGGCATAGACTATCTTAGAAGAGGATACTGCAAGGACCCAAAAGGGTTCCGGTGGGCTTTTGGTATTGCTGCCTTAGAGACAGAGGGCATTAAACAATTATCTACCTTGCCTGGTCTCTCAGAGGACCCCTCTGTTGTGGGGTTGCTGAGGGTCGAAGAACAGCAAGTGCCAATTGCTACCACAACTGTGCACCGGCGGCAATATCGCACCAACCGAGACTCCCTGATTCCCATCCATAAGCTAATTCGTCAATTGGAGAGCCAAGGAGTGATCAGCAAGACTCATTCACCTTTCAATAGTCCCATATGGCCAGTGCGAAAGTCTAATGGCGAGTGGAGACTAACAGTGGACTATCGCGGCCTGAACGAAGTCACGCCACCACTGAGTGCTGCAGTGCCGGACATGCTGGAACTTCAGTATGAACTTGAATCGAAGGCAGCCAAGTGGTACGCCACAATTGATATCGCTAATGCATTTTTCTCCATCCCTCTAGCAGCAGAGTGCAGGCCACAATTTGCCTTCACTTGGAGGGGAGTCCAATATACTTGGAATAGGCTGCCCCAGGGGTGGAAACACAGCCCTACCATTTGCCATGGGCTGATCCAGTCTGCACTAGAGCAGGGGGAAGCTCCTGAACACCTGCAGTACATCGATGACATTATTGTGTGGGGTGACACAGCAGAGGAAGTTTTCGAGAAAGGGAAGAAAATAGTCCAAATCCTTCTGAAAGCCGGTTTTGCCATAAAACAAAATAAAGTCAAAGGACCTGCACGGGAGATCCAGTTTTTAGGAATAAAATGGCAAGATGGACGTCGTCAAATCCCAATGGATGTGATCAACAAAATAACAGCTATGTCTCCACCAACTAACAAAAAAGAAACACAGACTTTCCTAGGTGTTGTGGGGTTTTGGAGAATGCACATCCCAAATTACAGTCTGATTGTAAACCCACTCTACCAAGTAACTCGTAAGAAGAATGAGTTTGAATGGGGCCCTGAACAACGACAAGCCTTTGAACAAATCAAGCAGGAAATAGTCCATGCAGTAGCCCTTGGGCCAGTTCGAACAGGACCAGATGTAAAGAATGTGCTCTACACTGCAGCCGGGGAGAACGGCCCCACCTGGAGCCTCTGGCAGAAAGAACCTGGGGAAACTCGAGGTCGGCCTCTGGGGTTTTGGAGTCGGGGATACAGAGGATCTGAGGCCCGCTATACTCCAACTGAAAAGGAGATATTGGCAGCATATGAAGGAGTTCGATCTGCTTCGGAGGTGGTCGGTACTGAAGCGCAGCTCCTCCTAGCACCCCGATTACCGGTACTAGGCTGGATGTTCAAGGGAAGGGTCCCCTCTACGCATCATGCAACTGATGCTACATGGAGCAAGTGGGTTGCACTGATTACTCAGCGGGCTCGAATAGGAAACCCCAGTCGCCCAGGAATATTGGAAGTGATCATGGACTGGCCAGAAGGCAAATACTTTGGGATATCATCAGAGGAGGAGGTGGGTCGTGCTGAAGAAGCCCCACTGTACAACCAGTTGCCAGAGAATGAAAAGAAATATGCCCTGTTCACTGATGGGTCCTGTCGTATTGTGGGGAAGCATCGGAGATGGAAGGCTGCTGTATGGAGTCCTACGCGGCGAGTTGCAGAAGCTGCTGAGGGAGAAGGTGAATCGAGTCAGTTTGCAGAAGTGAAAGCCATTCAGCTGGCTTTAGACATTGCTGAACGAGAAAAATGGCCAGTTCTCTATCTCTACACCGATTCATGGATGGTAGCAAATGCCCTGTGGGGATGGTTACAGCAATGGAAGCAAAACAACTGGCAGCGTAGGGGCAAACCTATCTGGGCTGCTGCATTGTGGCAAGATATTGCTGCTCGGGTAGAGAACCTGGCTGTGAAAGTACGCCACGTAGATGCTCATGTGCCCAAGAATCGGGCTACTGAAGAACATCAAAACAACCAGCAGGTGGATCAGGCTGCTAAGATTGAAGTAGCTCAGGTGGACCTGGATTGGCAGCATAAAGGTGAATTATTTATAGCCCAATGGGCCCATGACACCTCAGGCCATCAAGGTAGAGATGCAACATACAGATGGGCTCGTGATCGAGGGGTGGACTTGACCATGGACGCTATAGCACAGGTTATTCATGACTGTGAAACATGTGCTGCAATCAAGCAAGCCAAACGGTCAAAGCCTCTTTGGTATGGAGGACGATGGCTGAAATATAAATATGGAGAGGCCTGGCAGATTGATTACATCACACTCCCTCAAACTCGCAATGGCAAGCGCCACGTACTTACAATGGTGGAAGCAACCACCGGATGGCTGGAAACATATCCTGTGCCTCATGCTACCGCCCGGAACACCATCCTGGGCCTTGAAAAGCAAGTCCTATGGCGACATGGCACCCCAGAAAGAATAGAATCAGACAATGGGACTCACTTCCGAAACAACCTTATAGACACTTGGGCCAAAGAACATGGTATTGAATGGGTGTATCACATCCCCTATCATGCACCAGCCTCCGGGAAAGTTGAACGATACAATGGCCTGTTAAAGACTACCTTGAAAGCAATGGGCGCTGGGACGTTCAAAAACTGGGATACGCATTTGGCAAAGGCCACCTGGTTAGTCAATACTAGGGGATCTACCAACCGAGCTGGACCTGCCCAATCAAACCTGTTACGTACTGTAGATGGGGATAAAGTTCCTGTAGTGCATGTAAAAAATATGCTGGGTAAAACAGTCTGGGCTACTCCTGCCTCAGGAAAAGGCAAACCTATTCGTGGAATTGTTTTCGCTCAGGGACCTGGATATACTTGGTGGGTGATGCAAAAGAACGGAGAGGTCCGGTGTGTACCTCAAGGAGATTTAATACTGGGTGAGAATAGCCCATGAACTGAATTGCACCATGTTAAATAGTATATTATACTGTATGTTATCACTACCATGATTACTATAGGTGACTAATTAGAATGTATGGAAAAGAGTGTAACCTGAGCATGACATAAATGGTATGGAATAAGGGGTGGATAGATGTCCTGGTTTCAGTTAGCACAGAATTAATTTTCTTCCTAGTAGCTGGTGGAATGCTGTGTTTTGGCTTAGAATGAGAAGAATGCTGATAACACCCCGATGCTTTAATTGTTGCAGAGCAGTGCTTATACTAAGCCAAGGACATCTCAGCCTTTGCTCTGTCCTGCCAACGGGCAGGCTGGGGGGTGCAGTAAGAGCTGGGAGGGGACAGACCCAGGACAGGTGACCCAAACTAGCCAAAGGGGTATTCCATACCATCTGACGTCATGCTAAACAATATATAGGGGTGGCTAGCCGGGGGGAGGGGGCCGGACTGCTCGGGGTTAAGCTGGGCATCGGTCAGCGGGTGGTGAGCAATTGCATTGTGCATCACTTGTTTGTACATATTATTAGTAGTAGTACTATTATCATCATTGTATTATTATTATTATTATTATTATTATTATTATTATTATTATTATTATTATTATTATTATTATTATTATTATTATTTTCCTGTCTTATTAAACTGTCTTTATCTCAACTCACGGGCTTCACTTTCCATTTCTCTCCCCCGTCCCAGAGAGGGAGGGGGGAGGGTGAGCGAACGGCTGCGTGGTATTTAGCTGCCAGCCGGGTTAAACCACGACAGGTGCTTAGCTGCCTGCTGGGTTAAACCACAACACTTCTCAACATTAAAATTTAATTATTTGCCTCTTAGACACAGCTGATTAGGAAGATACTAGATTGGTTGGATTAAAATTCCCGAGTTGCCTAGAGCTTCTTATATGAATCCCTTTCTGAAGACTAACATTTATGATTGCTAAAAGCACAATTATACATCTAGGAACAAGGAGCACAGCCTGACCTACAAGGCAGGGAAAAGCACAGGAAAACACCTACATAGTACAATGGATGAGCTGCTCATTTAGCATTCACAGGTCTGTCCTGCTAACAGGAAAAGAGTGCTAATGAGAACTTGGTTGCACAAAAAAGGGGTTTGTGACTAGCAGCTGATTTTATTTTCCTACCCAAAGCTGTGGCACTGAAGACAGAGCTGGTAGTGACCCACAGACATAATTTGCTCTGACTTAAACTTGCATCTGACTTAAAGAACTTATCCTTTTTAGTTTACAAAAAAAAAAAAAAAAAAAAAAAAAAAGGAGGGGGAGAAATTTTTTTTTTGATTGAAGTGTATAATATGCTTTTGCAAAAAGAAAATACTGGGTAGTAAAGGGCTCCTTAACCTAGCAGGGAAACACATTACAAGAAGCAGCAGCAGGCAGTGACAGCCAGGCAAACTCTAATAGCTGGCATGTTTTTAGCAGTGGAGGCTATTAGTCACTGCAACAAACAAGCAAGGGAAACTGCATGTTCCCTATCCCTTGGTATTGTCAAATCGTCTGAACATTTCTGTGGAAAACACACATTTGTCACGCAGAAATGTGAACCAGCTAGAGTTCGAAAAAAAAAAATCAGAGCTAAAAAAAGATTCAGAGAAGGACAAGTCATACTTCTGATGGAAAGAAAAAGCTTTATTATGAAGAGAGACTACAAAGTTGGGGACTCTTCAGTTTGAAGAGGAGAAAGATGAGGGAGATATTCTCAAGGCTCTTCAAATAATAATCTTGGTGGATGAGATGAATTTAATCCACCTAGTAGGGAAAATTCCCTGTAATTATAGAAGACTGATTTAAAACATAAAAACAGAAAGTAAATAAATATATACATGTACATATATTTAAACAGTATTAATGAACTTTTGGAGTTTTGCTGCTTCAAGAAGTTGTATAGGCTGAAAATAACAAAATAGCACAGCCAAAATCATGTGTTCGGTTATCAGGGAATATAGCAAATAGGCCAAAGTTATTCTTTACCATCCCTGATGAAACTCTGGATGTTGTAATCTGTAAGAGGAAAGGATCGCAGGCAGTGACGAGGCTTGTGTGTCTTCCCTAAATATCATCTCTTCTTCATGCACATTACTGGTCTAGCCAGACTCAGCCTAGGAGGGTATGTTTTATGTTCAAGTATTCTTATGGTCTTAACAACAGCACAAGGACATAAGTGGGAACCTGACATATTTCTACATGTGGTCAGATGATGGGGGGCTTCTCAAAGTGGTGGCTGTTGGCCAGGACAGCAAGATGAGGCTGAAGCAGCCTACCTGCATCTTCAGGTTTTGCATTTGGGTTTGGGCTGGAAGAAAAGGTATCAGGACCCAGGTAGATCATGTCCATTCAGACTAGTAGTGTCCTACTTTCTGGCTTGATTTGAGAGAGAGAGTTTTCTGCTCATGGTCCCTATTCCATGATGTAGCTCTTCTAATGACAGCGGAGTGGCAGCAGTAGAGCACAGTTAGCTTTATTCTCAGATGTTTTCTTCCCCTGGATCTGTTTCATCTTTAGAAATGTTGTGAGTTATCTGAGGCAAAGGGAGGGACTCATCTGGGAGGAGATCACCTTACGGTGAGGAATTCAGAGGGCTAGTAAAAGTCAGAAGAAAGGGGGAGAAAGAGTCCAAAGCTGTGTGAAGGATTATCTTTTTGCTTCAGGTGCCAAAACATCTTGCTAATACCACATGCTGGGAAGCAACTTTTTGCCCTCATGTCAGTCAGGGCAGTTTCCTGATTCCGTGCTTTGGTAGCATATAAAAACTATATCTTCATGTGAGTGATTAAGGATTCCTTCTGATTTTAGTCTCTATAGAAATGAAGAATGTAGATATTTGTAGTAGGCTGGTGTCAGACATGGTAGAGAACAGTTAAGGCATTCAAACTATTTTTTGCTGTTAAAGAAAAAAAGCCAGATCCTTCTAGAAACACGCTTCTGTCATCAGAGAAACTAGTGAAAGATCGGGCCCTCTTCTACACATCCACATTCATACCATAGCATGATTATTCCTGTGGGTCTTTTCCTCTGTTTTGTCTGCAGAATTTCAAGCACCATTTTCTATCAAGTTTTTCACAAGCAACCCAAACATTTCAGTTTATCCTTAAAGTCCATCAAGTCCATCACTGATGTTGTACCATCATGTTGTTTTCTTTCCTCTACCGCAGAGCCATCATGTCACATTTTGCTTCAGATTAAATCACTGAGATGAAAAAAGAATGTTCTTGTGGATTAACACAGGACTTAGCCCTAGGAAATGTTGGTTCAATTCCCATCTTGGTCACATATGCAGCAAACCCATCACAAGTCTCTTGATCTATTGGGCATCAAATTTGTTGGCAGAATGGCAATGAAACCTGCAGGTCTTATTTCTCTATTAGTATAATGAAATGATCAAGGTATCCTTGTCCTTTGGGGGAGTCTAGGGGCTATTCACCCTAATACACAAATTACCCTGATATTTCCTTACTGAGTGTTACATAATAATATGGAGAGAAAGACTAATCATACACGGGGTAAACAAGTAGCAAATGGTTTATATGAGAGTAACTCTATGTGCAGCATAGTCTAATAAAATTAACATTTGAGTGATGACAAATAGAGAGCCTTTGGGGATGAGAGTACTGGAAACAAGTAAACATTAAAGAGATTTCTTAGAGATGAGAAATAAACCAAAATGACCTCCATATTTTCTTCCTGCTCAATTCTCTTACCTTCAAGATTTTGCTTTCAGGTGCTGAATAATAAGTGATGCAGACAGAAAGAAAACATCTGTCTCTATGCAGGGCTTCATTAAATATTGACCAGAGCAGTATGTGTAGTTGTAAGGAAGGTAAAAAGGTAAACTAAATGCAAAGCACTGAATAAGGGAAGTAGCATTTTATCATAGGCAGCATCATAAGTGATAGTTTCCTGTCTACAGTGGCAATGAGAGCCCAGACATCTCGACTTGAGATGTTTCTGTGTATACAAAACAAAAAACAAAAACAAAACAAAACAACAACAACAACAAAACACACACACATGAACTACAAGTTGACCTTTGGAGGAGTGGAGAGATCTGAAGACAGGGATCAACTGTGAGACTGAGGGTGACAAGATTCTGTGGATATCAGAAGGAAAAGCTCTCACAAGCTTGTGCTGTGAGCAGTGCATTCATTACTGTCTTTTCAGTAAAACCCAACCCTCAAGATCATTGGATGTCACTGTACATAAACCCACAGAGAAGTATGTTTTTTTACGTAACCTCTAGGGCATGGGAGGAAATGATGTCCCAGCAGCCCTTACATCTATGACAGATGCCAATTCTTGAACAAATCAGCCTTGTGGACCTTCCTAGAAGGTCCTCATTGTAGTGTAAGAATAATGGGACACATGCAGAGCTTGAAAACAAGCTGCTCTTCATCTAGTATGAGTGCACTATATCTATGAAGCTATTGGAAGACAGGAGCACAGCATGCTTTTGTCTGTTCTTCACCCACTGCTCCTTCAAATAACAACCATAATGGTGTACCATAACACCCATACAATGTAAGTGAGGCTTCCTGGCAGGAGCTTTTCCCCTTTTAGTTCCCAGTCCCTCCTGAGATCCTTTTGGTTCACACTTTAGAACATTACAGGTTGCTTCTCTGTACTTCTCAGACATTTCTCGAGGTACAAAAAGGTGAGGGTAAACTCTGAACCCATTTGGAGATGAGCAGGACTCCTAGTCTGGTCAAGGCTTGAGATGAAATTGGCTGTGCAAGGACATTTCACAAAAGCCACATGAACTCTGCTTTTCCTGTTCTCTGCAAGCCCAGATGCTGTACAAAACTGCAAAAATCTCTTCTCTAAAAAGTTGGAGAAGTCAAGGTTTGGTTTTGATCCATATTAAAAGTAAAAGAACATTTGAAATCCTGGAGGGAAAGGAGAGTTCATCAAGAAAATGTCCATTTCTGTCTCCTGTCAAGACTCAGAGATAGTGGTTTTCATTTGAGCCAGTGCCCAAACAGCTGAGCCACTGATCAATCTGTCTGTCTCTCCAGGCTTCTTTTCCAGAACACAAATCTATGAAAAAACAAACAAACAAACAAACAAAAAAAACTTTCCCATTTCCATATTTCACTAAGATACAGCTTTCTGAAACAGATGAAAATTTCAAGGAATTGTGTTTCTGTTGAAACAGAACTAATGTTGGAGGTGAAACCTAGGGCAGGCAAAGGACTATATGACCCTGTGCAAAATTGCTATATCCTGCTCTACTTTTGTATCGTTACCTTCATTTTGGTCCATTCATCTTTATATTGTAGCAGGTATGACTTTAGTTTTATGGAAGGCAATATGAGATGTGGGTTGGTTGTAGGAGTCATGATGTTTCCCCCAGGAAAATGTAGGCATTTTTCTGGGATGCTCACTGATGCACCTGACTCACTTTTTATTGAATACAGGTAGAGCCCAGGGTATCTTGCTCATACATATACTTATTTGCTATAGGAGCTCATGGCTAGTCAGATGAATAGCTCATTGAGGGCTAGACAGCTACAAGTCATCTGTGTCTTTAAGAAGCTCCCCTACTGACTATGTAGCTCTAAATATCCTAAGGGGCTTCTGCAAGCACATGCTCCCTGCTGAGAAATCTCTGTTTGAGCACAGAAGGAAAAATGCATTAGCTGATGAAAAGATATTAATAATGCAGAGAAAGGTAAAATTCTTTCTGCTCTACCATAATGTATCCAGGCTGTTCGGAATATATGGCTCTGGTTGTGTGTGTATACCCAGTGATGCGTTTACTTTGATCAAGACATTATGGCAACAATTTCCACTAATAAAGTGCGCTTCTGTTAATGAGATCACCTGGGCCAGTGACTGGAGAGATGACAACTGTGTATGCATTTCTAGGCTGATCAGATAATCCTTGCTTTGCGTGCTGCCTCCAGACACAAAGTCAAAGTAAATATCCATCAGCCCAGCAACACTTCTCTGACTTTATCCTTAAAATCGCAGTTTATTTGCATTGGGGAACTTGGCGTCAAACAAGAGATAAGAGAGGCCAGGGGAAAAAAATGTGCACTGGCCCTCAATTTTTTTCTTTATATCATGAAGATCACATGAACTTAACTTTGACTTAAAGATGCTGATAAAGCTACTGGTCATTAGTTTGCCTCTCTAGGGAGTAGGGGAAGTTCAGCACTAAGAAAAGGTAATTTCCTACTATCTCAGTCCTGTACAGATTACAGGGCAATAGAAGGTGAGAACAACTTAGACTGTAATTTAGAGTTGCTCTAAATTATGTCAACAGCCATCAGAAAACTCACCAACAACTGGGAGTGAGACTGATATGGCAACTCTACTAAAATTCTGATTACAAGGTTTTCAGCAAGAAAATTACCAGGAGAAGGATGAAGTTAGGAAAAGGTTTGACTCCTGAAGCTAACCATTGGAAATTCACTCTGTTCTTTAAACGTTCATATTGTTACATCATCAGAATAACTCCTAGCAGTGTATTAAACGATACGGTTAGGTATGAATAATATCTGTAATGTTAGTTTCCTTCTTTCTACTGTTCTTTTCCAAGTAAAATTGTATGGACAGCACAGAATTTCCTGTGGGTGTGATTGATTTTCTTCTGTATTTATGCAGAAGGAGATCTGAGTTTGGAGAAACCAGTAAGACCTGTGAGGACCCTTATGTCCTGGTGAGGATCATTTCACAGTCTTTGACAACCTCCTTTGGAACCTTTAGTAGTATTTACATGAGAAGACGAAGGCAGATTCATCCTTTCCCCACCTCACCTTATGTCAAGAGAGCAGTCTGGATTCCTAGAGCCTGGTAGTTGCTGAGAATCAATATTTTTGGGAAGGAAAGACCAACAACTCTGAAGTACCATGATGGATGGTGAGGATCTAATATTATTGGCTCAGCACCCAGGTAGAGTGAGCCCATTTCTGCCTGTATGCTCTTCCTCCTAGGTAGAAACACCCATCTGATTCCTACCTGGAGAAATTTTAGGATGATTTTACAGTGTTCACTTGTACATTGTAATGGATTTGCTGATCTTCCTCCGTTGTGAGGAATGTGTTAAAAGTGGAAGACTTGCAAGGAGGATGGGATGGGAACAAAAGGCTGGTGAGGCTTGTGAATATGCTCAAGTGACCTTGCAGCTGGAAACACAATAAGTCTGGGGAGTAGTAATGTAGAAACACACTTCTACCACACTTACTACTGCTTATGCTCTATGTGTTTGGTGAGTAGCACATCTATGCATAGATAACATAGGTACCTAGTAGGTTCAGAGGTGCTGTAATTGAGATCCTGGCCTTGGAACAGAGAAGATCAAAGCAGCACAGTGAGGATCATGGCATAGTGATAGAAACTGCACCTGCAAGAACCCTTGATAAAGAGGCATAAACAGCAGAACAAGGATCTTCTAACATGGACCAAACTTAGTAGTGTCTGAGACACCTTCTACAGTGTCTCTGCCTGGGAATTGTTTCAGGGATCCCCTGGTTGGCAGGGTAACAAAAATAAATCTACTCTTTGTGTTTTAGCTGTGGGTCTGTGGTTGTTCCAGCCGCCTGCCTGAGCTGACTCACACACCCTCCTTGAATTTTAGATATTTAGGTAAAGACCTTGATAGATGATAGTCTTTAATCTCATTAAATATTATGAGAAACATACTGTGGTAATAACAGGTGATAAATCCATGACATACAGAAAAAAATGCTGCAGTGACTGACTCTCAAAATCCATCTTCATTGCTCTCCTTTTTTCTCCAGGACTTCAAAGCATCACTGTTGGTGTACAAGGAAAGTTAGAGAGGTGTCATAGTAAATTTCTAATTTCGAACTTCTAATGAAGGTGGTTATTTTGTGTGTCTGTGCTTCAATTACTTAACATGTTCAAAGTGTGAACATGACAGCAGAGCATTGGTATCAAGCAGAGCATTGTTATCTGGGAGAAAGGCTGTCAAGTATTTTCCATTCTAAACATCCATATTCATCGTTCATTCATTCATTGATAAGTACACTAACCTTTTACACATTCTTAGGTTGTTTTACCCCACCAAAGTTATCTACCTCCACAGATAAAATCTTTTATCTCTTTCTTTTGCTTTTAAACAAGTAAATTAATTTGCTGTTTCAAAAGAATTTTCCCCATCCTGTTGGGAAAAAACAAACAAACAAACAAAGCAACAACAACAACACCTGGTTGTTACTGGTTACACTGATAGTTCTGGGATATAGCAGGTTGAAAACTGAGGATGGTTCACTCATTCTTATTAATTCCTGTTGATCTATCCTATTCATTCCTGTTGACATTTTGTAGATGTCTATAGGAGGAAAGCTGTTTCATGGGTGCAGGCTGGTTTCCTGGTAAAGTGGGAACAGGAGTTCTCAGATATTCTTGTGGCATCAGTGACACTGAGCATTACGTATGTAGGAAGGATTTTAATAACCTTGAGATAACCCCACTCAAATACTACTCAATAAACCCTAAAACCAACAGGGAGGCTGAAGGAGAAGGATGAAAGGATGGGGTTTTTTCCTCTGAACAGCCTGTTCTCAGGCCTCACACCTTTTCTTCCTTGTGTCCAGGAAGGTGTCTACAAAACAAGCTTTGATGATATGATAACTTATAATGTGCGAGGAGAAAGGCAAAATTCTGTTGGCTTCTGGAGATAAAAGTCCTTCAGGGAGATGAGTCAGCTGTCCAGAAGTGCTGGCCACATATCAAAGTGAACTATCTTTGCTTAAGCCAGAGGTTCTCAATCTGCATTTGTGGTGGACAGGAGACAGCTAGGAAATAAGGTTTCCTAAATTACAAGAGAGACCTGGGAATCCTTAAAATCATCTGTGAAGCTTCAGCAAGTCTTATTCATAGCCTCATGTGTGAGTGAGTGAGAGAAGATGTTATGGGAGGCTGTCAGTTCTGAATGGTAGCATTCAGGTGGGGGAAGCGTTATTGGATTGTGACCTTGGATCCCAATGCAGTGGAGTCTCACAGAGAAATCCAAAGTGGCAGCTAGGAAAGGAGACAGTACAATCTCACCTCACCTTTTATTGTTTTTCATGTTTCTCTGTTTGTTTCCAATTTTGCAGTCATGTTCTTAAAGCTTTGTTTGGCAAAGATAAATCTCTTATCTTCTTTATGTTTGTCTGCTGTCAGAAGCAATCTCAGGTAAATCTGACAAGCTCAAGGCCTCTCATTTTCCCAGAAGATTAAAAAACAAAAGCAAAACCAAAACAAAACAACAAAAACAACAGAAAAGAGGTGCCTTCTTCAAACCTTTTTTGTAGGTTATGTTTAAGTACGGACAAATCTGGGAGAGAAAGGCTCATGGTTGAGTATATACTATTTACTGTTACAGCTAGGCAAGACAGATTTCATTTCCAAGTAGCCACAGATACTACCAAATAATAATGTCCAGAACCTGAAACATTCTGGTGAGGAAGCATTTTTCAGCTCAGGAATTGGAAAAACAGGAAATTGTCTGTCTGTGTTTCTTGAGAAGAGCTAGTGCCACGATGCCATGGGCCTGACACCAATAGCAGCAATACTCAGGGATCAATACTGCCTTTTATTTCAAAAACAATTCCATTTCTTAGCTTCCAGTATGGGCTGTCAGAGATAACACCAAAGATGTGGCCCTGTCCCTTTCATTGTTATGTTTCCAGAGGCACTGGGAATGGAAAGGAGAGAAAGGAAAAGGGAAAAGGTTGCATCCTGCATTCAAGGTGTGCTGATGAGAAAATCAGGTCAATGACTTCTTTCAGCAGGCACCTTGAATAAAAGAGCATGCATCTACACATGTGAGAACATTGGTAAATGTGCAACAAAAAAGCCAGAACAGTTTCAGCTGAATCTTTCATAGTCCCTAAAACCAGTCATGAAAATACCAGTAACGCTAATTTGATTCAGCTGCTCAAGAGGTTAGGTGAAGAAGGGAATCAGGGAGATTTTAGGAAGATGGAGAAGGGGAGGGTCTTTATTTCTCCTTCCACACACCCTCCTACACTTATTGCACAGTCTGTGTCTGCTTTTGGGCAGATGGGGTTCATCCCTGGACATCTCACATGACGACTGAGGCTCCTGAAGAAGGACGTCAACATGAGGGATGTTGGTCCCACTGGGAGGTGCACAGCCATGGCTCAACATATTATCTTCTCTCCACTACTTGTTTTCCAGGACTCAAGAGCCCCTCACTAACTGTATGAAATGATGCCACTCTGGTTCACCTTGGAAACAAAGAAGGGGAGGGAGGAATGTGAGAAAACACCAGATACAGAGCCATATTTTTGCAAGATGGGAGATGAGGGGAGATACTCAATAATTCAAACACAAGCATGCTTAAGCTTTGTGAATTGGCAC
The DNA here is from genome assembly GCF_965140915.1 of Aythya marila. Lineage (NCBI taxonomy): Eukaryota > Metazoa > Chordata > Aves > Anseriformes > Anatidae > Aythya > Aythya marila. The sequence goes on from NC_139043.1 coordinate 153,821,930, forward strand.
AAAGTGGGGCACAAATCTAGTGCTCCTTGGACTGCAGTAGTGTTGACAACTTGGCAGGGATTCAATTTACTAAGTGTGGTTGTGCACAATGAAGAGGACTCAATGTGAGCAAAGCACCCCAGCCTCCTTTTATAGTCAGAGCAAAGCAAGTCAGTAGACTCACTGAAGGTGATTTGTCTTACCTAAACTTAGTGGTGTCTCATCCTCTATGTGCTCTAACCATTGGTTAGGTATCTGCTTGTTATAATTGTACCCAGATAACTAACTAGACCTTCGCTTATAAACTGCAGACAGCTAAAGTTAGGGAAAAGAATCCTGCCCTTCAACAATGTGCTTTGGCTTTGTTTGGTCTTGTGTATATTCTCATTGCAATTTTCCTAGGATATTCAATGTTGCATATCTTCATTTGAAAGCAGCCATTCTGTGACTTAAGAGAACATTATAATGAAAATAACTAACACTCCAGGTTGCAATTTCTCTTTGCATGTTTCACATTCATTTCCTATGGTGACATTGTTATCATTGTTATTATTACTATCCCATCTTCATCTCCAGGAAGAACTCCAGAGATCTAACAAGAGACAGTAAAAGGAGAGACAAAAACTCTAGCCCCACAAGAAAATGAAGCTGCCACAGAGTTCACAGCAGACTGCAGAACGCATTAGAATGCATTTCTATTTTCCAGCTGAGGAAAGAAAACAAAACAAAACAAAACAAACAAACAAACAAAAAAAGTCAAAATCAAGATACACTATCCTGCTCAGAAATGAACAGTTTTTCAACCCTGTGGGAATGTCTATATATGCTTATAGTCAGAGCAAAGTCAAGGCAGAATGAACATACAGAATAATTTACCTGGATCAGACAAGAGATTTTAATCCCTATTTCCCATCTTTAAAAAGTTTCACAGCCTCTTACCTTTTGCTTTGAAGGACACCATTTTCTTTCTGTCTATATGAACTAAGCCCTGCATGTAATTTCTTCCACCAATATTTTGGATGAATTTAACCCAGAATCATAAGTAGTCGGACTTTAAAAATCTGCTTAATCCACTCCCAAATATATTGATTTAGAAAACTACAGACACCAAGTTGGTATCTGAATTTAGACAGAAGAGTGACAAAGTTAATTTCCAAAATGCCACCTGAACTGAAGAAGTGCTGATTAACTTAATCAGATTTTTATTTGTTTATTTTTTAATTAGAAAGCATGTTGTTTTAATTAAAAATTTCAGTGCTGGAAGAATGAAAACAGACTAATTATAACAAAGTAAAAATGCAAGTTACTTATATTTCCAATCCAGGTGGTTAACTTCCAAAGTTACCGTACCACAGATCTGGCTTAAACTCACTCACTTATTTCATCTCCTTCTTCTTTCCACTGTTAAAGACAATTCTGTTTCATGGTGGATATGACATAGCATTTTGATTTCTCCATGACAAGGAGCCTTGAAAAAACAGTTTGTGAATAAAGAAATAATTCTACTCTCAGATATGTAACTATAATTTTCCCAAATTTTATCATTGAAGGAATTTCATTTGGTAGTACAACTTTTATGCTAAAAAGTACTTAGTGCAATCTTTATCAGAGTGCATTTTCAGGAGTAAATCAAGGGGGATATTTCAAGGAAATGGTTTGTTCACAGTGCTATGAGTTATCAAGCTGTACTTGATATGCATGCTGACTGAGATGCAAACTACATCTCAGGTGTCCCTTGTCTGCATGTGTCTTATACGAGGCTAATCAAAATGCTTATTCTTTTGCTTTCTGAAGGCTGGGACTGTTGCTTACACTAGAAGTCATTTGTGAGCAATAGATCAGGCACAAGAACTGCTGGACATTCAAGAGTTGCTTACTTTTCCACTTCACTTTTCATAGAAATGAGATCTATAAGCAGGAGTTTCTTTATTTGACAAGGGATAGAGTCTGAAGCATAAGGAAGAGTTAAAATGTTTCATTGGTGAGCTTTAGAACCTTGCCCCTTGACTTAGACCACAGAACCTAATCAAATACCATAGCTATTTCTGCAAGGACATGTGAAGTCGTTAAGAGCTGCAGTCTTTCTCAAACCCATCACAGTTCCTCAGTCCCTTGTCCAGACTATTATTGCTCTGAAATTTAGTCAATAAGAATGCCTCTGCAGAACAAGAAGAAATATTCCAGTCTTCTTGTCTGCATACAGAATTTGGTCTTTTCCTCCTTTAGACTGATAAATGAGAGAGACAATCTCCAAGCTGAATTTCTCTGAGTTGTGAGCTAGATCACAGCATAAATACAGCTGTAATATATACAAATGATTTTGCTCATTCCACTGGTGCAATTTCCCATTACTACTAATTAAAGCTTCATCTTAAGAAATCCTGCCATCTGAAGATCTGCAAGCTTGTGTCCTTATTACTACAAAGGGAGCAGTAATGCAGATGAGGGCTTCCCAGTTCCCACTGAACACATTCAGTCAGGCACTTCCTTTGCACTACAGCCTGATCCCTTTCTAGGATCTTGCTGTGTTCATGGGAACAGTGCTTTTTTACTTCATGGGTGCAGTGGGATTTCCCATATGAGTCAAGGATTGTGGCATTTCCTTTCCAAAATGCATCGCAGGGAGGAAATAAAGCAAGAAGGAAGTGAGATTGGAGCTCTATGCTGACGTCTTTTTTACATAGCAGAAAATAAGTAAACACCTCTGTGGAATAATTGCTGGAGGTGACTTATTGAGACCGAAGATATGTCCATATTTTACAAGAAGCTTCAGTGTTGAGGAAAATTCCAGTGTGAGATGTGACAGACACGCAAAGAGTCTGTTCTACATAGTCCCCTTGGCAACATAACCTGCAACCTTAAATATTGGCCAGCTCTGGGCCAAACTGATAACACAATCATGTCCTCTGGGTGAACTTTGCTCATTGTAATCTCATTATGATGCCAAAACACATCTCCATCCCAAAGGCTACCCACCTCCAAGGTGTGACCATTCCTCACTGAGCACGTACTCTGAGTTTCTCTGAGTCTGTACCTTTAAAGAAAAAGCAAAATTTTATACCAGTCATAAAATGTCTAACTAGAGTCACTTAAGCTCCACCTAAAAGTAAGAAAATTGTATAAAAATGGCTCAAGAGAGGAAAAATATTAGGGAAGATACCATCGCAGACAAGTTGGAATGACATCATTGATGGATGGGCTGAATCTGATGTCTGAAGACAAGGTGGAACACAAGGGGGTTTAGGTCCTGCCAAACTGTTTACCCTTTAACACAACACACCTGTTTTGCAGGGGGTTGTATTCCTTAACTCCTGGTGTTATTGCAAGAGGAATTCCTTAGGAAAGATGACTTTTCTTCTTCCAGTTCTGTTTATAGGATAAGGATAAGGCCAGACATTTTTACTTATTCCTCTCTCCCTCTAACACAGAGGTATCAGACCCATAAATCTCATACTCTGAACCATTGTGCCTTTTGACACTTACTGGTACCTGCTTTGTTCCTGTGTTTAACAGCATCATGTATGGATTTGAGATCCCTGACAGCAGCTACCAAGCTTGATGTCTTCTTTGGATTACTTCTGAGAGCTGGTGCAATTTGGTCATTGCTGGCAGAAACAGACTCTGCCCCAGCTGTGCCTTCCTTTCTCTATTTGGGGTTGGGACCTACCCCAGCAAAAGCTGAGTAAAATCACAGCTCTTTCTTTGGGCATTAAAGCAATAATAAAATTTTTATTTTTTGGGGGGGGGGGGGTTAAGAACTTTGCAAACATCCCACTGACTGCAATGAAAACATTCAGAGATAAAAGCGTGAGGTGCCACTTCTCCTTTACTAGGGCAATAACAGATCAAACCTCTGCAAATCAGGAACAAAGACAGACAGATTTTGCAGAGCACTCTGTAGCAGGGACTGCAGGAGGGCTTAGCCTGCTGTGCATATCAAAGTTTCTCTTGTATGCCTTGTGTCAGTGCAGCTTTAAGAAATTCCTGAGGAAGGGAGATGCCTTAATAGCAAGTTGTACCACTTTTAAAGCCACATTTGTATCGCTCACACAGCAAGAGCTCTTGTCACATGGAAGCCATCGAATCAAAACACTGACATGGCAAGAGAATAAGGAGAGATAATGAAATGAGAAATTAAGAGCATGAAAAGTAAATGCTCTAGAAAAGCTGACTCTTCATAACACTCCAAGTGAACACTTGCCTGTATTTCAAAGTCGACCGATAAGAAATTATTTGCTTTTCTTATATAACAGAAATAGATAAAGGATTCCGTTTGGATAGGAGAAGATTCTACTAGGCTGCAATTTACGTATGAATGCTCAATATTTAAGGAAATTGCTTCTTTCACTTTGTCAACTGGTATAAATGTATGCTAAAGAGGGATTCATTAGAAGAAGCCATGCAATGCATGAGCTCAGCTCAAATAATCCTGATCTCTCCAGGCAGGTGTTTTGCATCCTACTAGGAAATGGCACATTGAACTGCAGGAAGCTTACCACATGGGTTGTGTTGTTCTTTCCTGAAAACAGCACAAATATCTCACCTCTCTCCCTTAAAACAAGTTGCCATTTACTGTGGGTGCACTCACTGTGGAGACACTCATCCTAGCTCACTGTTCTGCAGCTGCTCAAAGATTAATGTCTCCCAGTCTGCATCCCTGTGAATAACAAGGGAACCATGGAGCTCCTCTCATGCACTCTAACCTCCATGGTTGCTACATGCAGGCTGCTACAGAGTCCCAGCTGACTCTGATCAGGATCAGCAGAAGGTCTTTGTACCCCAAAGGAAAGCTGAGAGCCTGGCAGGACAGGGGTGTGTGTGACTGACAGCACAATTTACTGAAAGAGGCAATTATTTCTTGTGCTGTTATGGCATGAAGGCTTTGTGGAGATCTGAGGAAAGATCTATGGTAGCACTTATAGCAACTTAACACAGGATTTATATGTACAGATTTAAAAGGATAATCCAAAATAACCTGTCTAATCCTGAAGAGCTATCTGGGAATGTGAGGGTTTTTCTTCTTCTCCTGGAAAATTTACTCTATCTTTCAGTTTCTGCTGCTTGCCATATCTAGCTATGTTGTCACTTTTGCTGAAAGAGCTTGATTTTTCAATCTTGACTAAAACTGTTTTAACTAGCTTAGAGAAGTTTAGTTTAATTAAGGTAAAATCAAGTAGATATGTCCCTGTAAGGGACACTTCTGGGTTCCTAGAAGTTCCTGAGAAAGTCCAGCTCACTAGACATGATACATACCACTTCCCTGAACCTCAACATTTTCCTTCCCAGCCACAGTGAGAAGAGGAGCTGCACCCCTTTTAGCACAATACATTGGTGGTTAGAACACTCCCTGAGCAAATGAGACTGGTAATAGAATTCCTCTTGAAGCTAAGGAGTTTGAATCCAAACTTGCTAGGGAATATTGGGCTACAGGCTAAGCTGATGGATGTGTTCTGCTGGTTAACATGTTCAAATGTGACCCAATACTTGTGGACAAGTATAAAGTGGGTAACTTCCTATTTGCATATACTGGATTATCGTTTTGATGTCATACAGTCATATTAATTACACAGAATGCAATAGAGAGAACCCACAAATCTCATCTTCTCCATAGTATCTTATTTTAGGGTTTCACTTAATGTGGGTATTAATAATATTAATAGTAATGTTAGTTACGTTAGTTATGTTAGTGAGAAGATCTGTTCCTCATTCATTACTTTTATCTACAGTTGCCTTCCTAAGCTTTAATAAGGCCGGGTTAATCCAACGTCTCAGATTTCTGTTCTTGCCATGCTACAAGGAAGAATGTTGTGCCATCTGGCTGACATTCTCAGAGAATATTTATATTGCTAAATGAAATGTGGACATAAGGGTGACTATGTCCTTGTTTGTCCATACTGCATAACTTAACTCACTCCTTAGCTCCAATTAATTTCTTAAAGGCACATATGCTGTAGTAGAAGATAGCTGTAAGCAAAAGTGTTTGGGTTTGTGAACATGTCTGTTTTTCCTTCCCCAATCCATATAGTGTCACTTGGCCAACACACCCTGGAGAAAAGTAGGAAACCAGATGCCTCTCTAGTGCTGGTCAGAAAAGGATGGATGCTATTGGCACACAGTCAGCGACCTTTCATCAGTACTCCTAGGTCCAGAACAAGAGCTCCATTGAAGGAGACCATGACCTTAGGGAAAATGAGATACAGATGAATGTCATGAAAGCTCTTCATGCTGTATGAGAAGGTGCTTAGTTCCAGTTTAGTGACTCACCTGCTGTTTCAGATACCCACCCAGAAGGAGATTCACCAGGTTCAAGTTCAGCTCAAGTCTATCTAACTCTGGACAGATATACTTGATCGTACCAAAGAAGAAGTACCATTTTAGGTCCATTATAAATGCTAAGGAGCATTTCACTTAATCCTGAAAAAAAGAAGGTTTTTCAAAATGTTCGCTTAACTTAAATGTCCATAATTTCTTTTGTGACATCTGGTTCCAATGAAAGATTTTGAAGTGACAGAGTAGGTAGGTTCATGGGTCCTAATGAGTGACCGGCTGACATTTTTTTCCAAAAAAGAACTTTTGCTCTTCTAGAAGGAGACGTGTTATCGCTACAGTTCCCCAAGAGTCAGACTAACTTAAACTGAAGTGTGGATGGGTGGGAAACACTTGCATTCAGTCTTTTTGCCATGACCTTGCTGCTAACGAGGTGCTATTCACATTCATTCTGGACAAAAGAAAAGCTTTGGTGTATTGGTATAATCCAGGTTTCCCTGCTTTCAAAGCCATCATTTATCACACTGAATCCTGCCCACTAGCTCATCAGCGCACATGGTAGTTGTAGCAAAGTGCCTTGAATAAAACTGTCCTAGTCACAAAAGAGGAAAGGAAAAAAAAAAAATGAGCAAAAAATGAGCAACCCTGAAAATTTTATAGATAATGTGAAAGACTGGACCACTCCTTATATCATACTGTGCTTCCCCAGTCATTCAAACAGGACAAACTCCTGATAATAAAGCTGGATCAGAAATGATTCATTTCACAGAATCACAGAATTTTCTAGGTTGGAAGAGACCTCAAGATCATCGAGTCCAACCTCTGACCTAACGCTAACAGTCCCCACTAAACCATTTCCCTAAGCTCTACATCTAAACGTCTTTTGAAGACTTCCAGGGATGGTGACTCCACCACTTCCCTGGGCAGCCTGTTCCAGTGCCTCACAACCCTTTCAGTGAAGAAGTTCTTCCTAACATCTAACCTAAAACTCCCCTGGCTCAACTTAAGCCCATTCCCCCTCGTCCTGTCACCAGGCACGTGGGAGAACAGGCCAACCCCCACCTCGCTACAGCCTCCCTTGAGGTACCCATAGAGAGCGATAAGGTTGCCCCTGAGCCTCCTCTTCTCCAGGCTGAACAAGCCCAGCTCCCTCAGCCGCTCCTCGTAGGACTTGTTCTCCAGGCCCCTCACCAGCTTCGTCGCCCTTCTCTGTACCCGCTCAAGCACCTCCATGTCCTTCTTGTAGCGAGGGGCCCAAAACTGAACACAGTACTCGAGGTGCGGCCTCACCAGAGCTGAGTACAGGGGGACGATCACCTCCCTAGCCCTGCTGGTCACACTGTTCCTGATACAAGCCAGGATGCCGTTGGCCTTCTTGGCCACCTGAGCGCACTGCTGGCTCATATTCAGCCGACTATCCACCATCACTCCCAGGTCCTTCTCTGCCTGGCAGCTCTCCAACCATTCCTCTCCCAGCCTGTAGCTCTGCTTGGGGTTATTGCGCCCCAGGTGCAGGACCCGGCACTTGGCCTTGTTGAACTTCATGCAGTTGACCTCAGCCCATCGGTGCAGCCTATCCAGATTTCATGTAGCTTTATCTGCTTGAAAGGAGCTGTAAAGTTAGTTGTGACAAAGTGATCAGAAATGGAAATGGAATTAATAATTTTGGATACCCATAATATTTGAATTTTCTTTCCAAATAGTATTTACTCCTAGAAAGCCTCAAAACTCTATAGGTAAAGAGTGTCAAATAACGAACAGAGAGACTATTAAATATTAAGAGTTGTTTATTTTGTTTTCATAGGTCCTGAAATTAATAAATAACTAAATAAATAAATGAGCATTTTATTTTTAAATAAATTCTTATAGTATTGCATTTTTATATTTGTTTTTGACAGAAATCCCTCTGATGTTCGTAGTAAAGTTCCTTAATATCAAACTAAGGAATTTCCAAAATGCCCTACTCCTGGTTAAGCTAGGTGTCTGCCTGCAAAAAATGACTGTCAGTCAAATTTCACCCTGAAGCCTTAGGAAAGGATTGAATGAGGTTAATCAAAGAAAGATGATAATACACTAATTGCTAGATGGAAAATTAAGTGTCTTCCCTGATGCTTTTAGAAATAGATGAGATTTACATGGAAATAGGAATTTCTAGCCTGACTCATGAACTTTAGATGTAAATTGAGCATCTGGCATGCTTTTTTACATGGGCATTTGAAATACAAACAGAAATTATATACTTGGATGATTTTTATTAATCCTTTAGTAGTCATTATTATAATCTTAAAATAATAATTATAAAGGGCTCAGGGACTCAAGCACAATTTTTAGGTTTTTGCATTTGTATCTTTTAGATTCAATTCATCCTGAATTATGCCTTTGGAGAACTTAAGGGGCTTGGAGACAGAATTTTGACTGGCAAAGTTTCTGGTTATACAAAAATAACCACAATTTCTGTCTCCTGCCATTTATATCCCAAGAATTTTGTGCTTGACGAGATTATAGATAGGTCTGAGACTTCTCACAGAGTCTTGAAAACTCTATAGTAATTACAAATCTCTTTAATTCTGACTGTTCCACACTCTTTTCAGGGCCTGGGAGACAAAGAACTATGAATCTGCTCAGAGGAAAAGCAGAAGTGATGTCATTTAATGTTCAGGAACAAGCTTTGGAGCAGAGATGTGATTAGACATCACTGTATCACTATACTCTCTTGTACCCAAACAAACTCAGCAGATGATTTTGGGGAAGCAAATGCCCCTTGTTTCTCTTTTTACAATTGCCCACCTTCTCTATTTAGATGACAGATTCTCTGAAGTTATTTTTATTCTTATTTTATGTCTACAGTGTTACTGTTATACAAGGGACTCTACTCTTTATGGGACCTGGAGGCAATGTAATTTTCTTGTGGTGTTTTTTTTTTTTTTTTTTTTTTTTTTTTCTCTCTCTGTTCACTACACAGGATTCAAACCAGCAATTCCATCTGAATGATATTTTATATTTTGTATCACATTTTCGTAGTTCAACCTGGTGAGGGATGTGAAGAGCAGAAGAGCAGCAATAAAAACTTCTACAGGTACACCAGCATCAAAGAGAAGACTAGGGATACATGAATGAGGCTCAGAAACAATGGGCATAACTATTTTTCTTCAAGGAATGGCAGTATTAGAGGATGCATGGTGCCTGGGTTAGTTCACTCAAGAATCCAAGAACTTTTCCCTTCATGTTTTCCACAAGTTCTTGCTTTAAAAATGAAACTTATCATTCATACTTGCTTGGGGATTTGACCATCTGCATCCCTTGAGAGACAAGGAATTCCATCAAAACACTGTGTAAAAGTTCTAGCCATTCATGGCACTTTAAGCTCAAGCTCTGGGATTTTAAAATACATACATAGATGCATACATACTTGTATATATATTATATTATAATTATTTGTTGACTCTTATATATTTAGTGTTTGTACTGCCTTGCCAGGGAAAGTGTGAAGTCCTCCCATCACTCAGTCTAAGCTACAAGTTACCTAGAAAAGACAGAGCTTTCATTTGTCTATTTTCCCTGAGAATTATACATAAAAGATCCTGACAACCTAGGAGATATATTTTTCTGAATATATTATTGTTATTATTATTGTTCCATTCTTGCTTGCCTGCTTTGGCAGCTGAAAAGAATAAGTGATAAAACTTCTCATCTCCTCTGAAGCTTAATGTTCTTCTTTAATGGCTTAATATGTTCTGAATTGGTTAACAGGGAGAAGTGGTTGGAGGCTGAAAGAGTGTCTTGCATGTTGTTGTATATCTTTTATTACTGTACAGCATTGCCTGTGTGAAGAGTTGTTCTCCAAGCCATCTGAATTCTTGTTTACCATGAGACAGCAGCTGTCCCCATTGTAAAGGAAGAAGCAAGAGAGAGGCTACATTAAATTCATTCATCTCGAGCAGAAAGGAAACAAAGAAAGGAAAGAGTATTTTTTTTAAACTGAAGTTACCCATGCTTGGGAATAAAAATCCGCTGTTCAGAAATACCTGGAAAGCAGGTATGTTGCCTTGGAAAGTTAGGTAAAAGTGCTACAAAGCAAACTGACTGTGTATAATTACTCAGATTGGGAAGAATTCAGTAGTGAAGCACATAGTGAAGCACATAGAAATGGATTTTCAAAGGCTGCATTTCTGAAAGCCAACATTTTAAGCAACCACTAGTGGACCACTAGTTTGGGTTGGAAGGGACCTTGAAGATCATTTAATTCCAACCTCCCTGCCATGGGTAGGGACACCTCCCACCAGACCAGGTTGCCCAAAGCCTCATCCAGCCTGGCCCTGAGCACTTCCAGGGATGGGGCATCCACAGCTTCTCTGGGAAGCCTGTGCAAATGCCTCCCCACACTCATAGCAAAGACTTTCTTACTTATCTCTACCTAAACCTACCCTCTTTTAGTTTAAAGCCATTATGCCTTATCCTATCACTACAGAGGAGAAACATTTAAAATAAATTGGAGGCGTATTACTGAAGAGAGTTCTCTGGAAAATATTATTTATTTATTTATTTATTTTAACAACCTAATATTATCACAAGTTTCCCAACCAGGCCTTTCCCAGAATACAGTGCTTATGGGAAATAAACTGAAGACTGGAGAAAGCTTTTCCTGACTCCAGTTGTATCCAACTGTATATTATGGGGTGAACAGACATGAGCTATCTTTGCCTGTGTTTACCTGGGAACTGGAAATATGGGGATTATGGCATGGAAAAAAAAAATGAAGTTGGCAATAAAAAGTCGATTCCTTCCACTTTATACAGCAATCTGGTTGTATGCTCAAGGAGAAGAGTTGATTATCTGGGACACAGTGTAATGCATGAACAGATAGTTTGGTGCTTGTGATAGCTTTGAATGGCAAAATCCAAATATTTGGTAGACTTGCCAGATGAGGCCTTCACCAGCCAAGAGGTCCCTCAGTTGTTATTCTTGTTGTGATACAAAAATCCTTTTTATAGTTCTACTAATCCTTTTATTATATCAGGAAAATTATCTCCAGTCTAGCAACTCAAAGACTGGGGTACACCAGGGTTCCTCTGGTCCCAGTTCATTTTGCTGTACCTGTCACTGCTTCATACAAGAACCAGGAGCTTCTGAAGATCATGAAAACCTGTCATGGGGCAGGGAAGGGCACATTTTCAGGTTCCAGAGAGTATCTGAACAAACTCAACAAAGCATCTCACTCCCCCATGCTGAACTATCCTTAATCATCTTCAAAAGTGTTGAACTCCATAAGAAGGGCTGCTGTTTCCAGCAGTGATACTTCAGTGCCTTCACCAGAAATTCAGAGAACAAGAAGGACCACCTAAAACCAGTCAAAGTCATATAATTAGTAACACAACTGCTAGGACAAGGAATCTGATTACAGTCAAAGTGATGAACACTCCTAGAAAAATTACTTTTTCAGCTAAGTACTAGGACTAGATTAAATACTGTGAAAAAGAAACAAACAAAAATAACTATTTACTTTGACCATCTGGAGGAAGGTTTTTTTGGACATTTATTTGCAATGATAGCATCTTCTAGATTCAGAGCAAATGAATTTGCTAGACAGGAAAGCAAATTATTACAGTGATTTAATCATGTTGGATGAATCATTTTAGATACTGGATGGGTCATGGGACAGGCTAGAAGGTTAGATGACCTGTCAAGGTTATTTCCAGCTTAATTTTCTATTTTTCTATGATTTGTAGCATTGGTCAAGTTCATTATCACAATTTGAGTTTCTCATTTGGGTTGCTTTATGGGATTGGAAATATTTTTCTTTCTGTACTATCAGTAAGTCCTGACTATTGAAGAAGGCCAGAGGGATTCATATAATTTTGAATTAACACTTTTGTTCTTCTGCTTTGACCAACAAAAGTTTGTAATAAGTCTTTCTTACATATGACTTAATCTTATTCCCCTCTACCTGAATTTCCTTGACTATTCAATTATGCTGGATGCTTTATTATTATTACTATTATTATCATCATTATCATTATTATCATTATTATTTAATTTCTTCTCACACTGCATTACACCTTCCTTTGTAAATTTGAACTGATTTAACTCAGGATGGTGCAGGAAGATGAGAGGAGAGAGAAAGGGAGGTCTCATTGGCATCTGAAGCTTTGCATAAGGCCTTGGACAAGTTACTAAATATCTCTACTAACACATTTTTTACATCTCCACCAAAACCTACCTCTCTAACACATGGAAGTGTTAGAATAGATTCAGCTCACTGAGCAAAGAGGGATGCAATTATCACCCATGCAGTGGGTTGACCTTGGCCAGCTGCCTAGTACCCACCAGGCTGTTTTCACACTCCTCCTCAGCAGGACAAGGGGGGAAAAGAAGTCAATAGAGAGCACAGATTAGGATAAAGAGAGGGAGATCAGTCACCAGTTACTGTCACGGGCAACATAAACTTGTCTCGGGGAAGACAAATTTAATTAATTGCCAATTAGAATAGTACATTAAGAAACAGAAACAAAACTAAAATCAGCTTTCTCTCATATTCCTTCTTCTTCCCAGGCTCAACTTCACTACTTTGTTTTTGACTCTTTTGTCCCCTCTCCACCTGAAGCGGCACAGAGGGAAGGGGAATGGGCCAGTTCACAGCACTTCATCCATCCTGCTCCTTCCTCCTCATGTTGCTGTCCTGCCCCATCGTGGGGTCCCTCCCACAGGTTGTAGTTTCTCAAGAGTTGCTGCAGCATGGATCCTATCCATGGGGTGCAGTCCATCGGGAATAGACTGCTTGAGTGTGGGTCCACCTTGAGCATCAGTTCCTGCCAAAATACTACTCCACTGTGGGTCCTCCACAAGCACAACCATCTGCTATGTATGTATGGTATATCTATATATCTATGTACACCTATATGTAGGTATGGGGTGCTCCGCAGTGTGCATATCTGCTCTAATGTGGTCCTCCATGGGTTGCAGGGGCACAGGCAGCTTTAACATGGTCTTCTGCATGATTTGCAGGGGCATCTCTGCCCCTGTGCCTGGAGCACCTCTTCCCCCTCCTTCTTCACTGACCTTGGTGACTGCAGCGTTTTTTTCACACATTTTTCTCACTCACATCTTTCACAGATGCCATGCAGTTGTTTTACTCTTTCTTAAATATGTTATCATAGAAGTGCCACCAGCATCACTCCTTGGCTTAGCTTTAGCCAGCACCAGTCCATATGGAACTGGCACAGTTTGATGTGGGGGAACTCCTGGTCTCTTCTCATGGGGGCTGCCCCTGCATCTTCCCTGCTACCATAGCTCGGACATGGACACTCAATACAACCTGAAAAAAAAAAAAAAAAACAGACAAACAAGCAAACAATCCCCCCTACAAAAAAAAAAAAATTAAAAATTAAAAAAAAAAAAAAAAGTGAAATGATGTAATTATGCACTTCTACTATTGAAGGTCTATTTTTAATCTCTGTGTCTGTCTCAGCATTTTATGACCTTTACCTCAGTACTTACTTTCTTTCCTCAGCATCTCTCTGCATTTGTCATCCGGATGTCACGCTTGGCTCTGAACTGGTAAGCGAAAAGGCTGCATTTGACAGTCCTTTCCAGATGTTCCCGTTTGGCTCCAGGTGGTGAAGTTGTTTCTGCAGACTTACTTCCTCTCTTCATGTTCTTTGAACTACAGTATCAGCTTCCAGCTCCCGGTCTTTAGGAAAAGTGGCATCTTTTTAAATTTCTGATGGCTTTCAGCTTTAGCAAGATGCCAAGAAGATGAACATCAGGAAGTCAGCGAAAGAATGATTTAAGGGTATTGAAAATGAGAGACGGATGTTAATCAGTAATTTGCTTTCTCGTGGCACAATAAACCTGCAGGATAAACTTTCATCTCCAGTAATCACAGCAATGTGGTGGTGATATTTAAGAACAGAAAAACAGGTTTCAGCATAAGACAGTATTGCTGGAAGAGCTAAATAAAAAACTGTACTTGGCATTGCCATCCAGGATAACAGGCCACTGTGCTGAGAAGGCACAGAGCCTTGGCAAGCACAAGTGGAGTTAAACCTCAATATTTATGTGAGCAATTCACCTCATCTTTCTGTTTTGCAAAAGATTCTGCTGAACTCTTAAAGGAGGCCTACATATACCAGAAAGACCTCTAAGTAGATTTCTAGTGCTTCTACCAGGAAGTTTGAGGGAAAATACCAACTCATCAGCCCTGTAATGTTTCCTCTGAATCTTGTTAGGTTTGATGAACTTTGCTGAATTAAGACAGGGTTTCCATGGAAACTTTGCTGTTTTTTCCACACTGTGATGTAAGGTTCACAGCTCTGAGGTAAATCAGTTACATGGATTAACCAAGGACCAAGGATTGCAGGGTTTCCAGTTCAGGTGCCCTCTTCCATGACTGATCTTGAAATGGAGAAAAAGATTTCTGGGGTGCTGAGCTGGTATTTTCCAAAGAATTGGGATGGTATTTTTACTGAATAGATATAGCCATGTATAATGAGTTTCTGCTCTTATCCAAGCTTCCATGAGATGGATTTTCCTAAGCAGGTTTTGTCCAGGTGACTTTTATCAGTACTGAGATTTCCAAATGAAAACACAGGCCATGGAAAAATTAAAAAATAAAAAAGAGAAATACATATGTCAGCATTTACATGTTCTACTATTAATATTATTTTTAATTTTAATCTCACTTTTAAAAGCCTGGATTTGTTTTAGTCCTTGACAATCAGCTTCTAACTTTTTAAATGAGTAAACTGGGTTAGCGAGGTTAATACTGACTGGCATCTTCAGAGAATGGAATTACTGATTTATGTATGAAAGCAGGAATAAAAGGGGTTCTGAAGATTGATTGATTGATTGATTGATTGATTTAATTATTTATTTTTTCTGCACAAATGATCATTTCCTGGAATGATGTGAGAGTTAGAAGAAATGAGCAAAGAAAAGGAAAATAAAATGTATTATAACAGGAGTACTGAGTCTTTGCAGAACAGTTTCTGATACAGTAGTCACGTGCATATTATGAAATCCTTGATGTCACATGGACTGAAGGGACATCACGCTGGACTGAAGGGGCTATCCATAATGGTATAATGAGGACATGGAGTCTGTATCTGTGTGAACTGACCAGAGGTCAGTGGGCAAAACTGTTTCTGTCACTAACTGTATTGAATGGGATCATTGCTGGGAGGTTCAGATGAAAGGATAACATATCAGCAGAATGACTGCAACACACAGACAAAAGCTAGATGAGTCCTGGGGTCTATACAGAGATGAAAAGAATTTTTCTAGTGGAAATTTTCTTTATTTCCATTAGCAAACTTTCTCTTCATATAAAGATTTTAATTCTGTCCCTGGATCTTTCATCTGGCCAGAAGCTTGCAAGTATTAATGAACTAACTTTGCCTTCAAATCCAGCAGGACAGAAGGCAAAAGTCACAGGGACTTGATCATCTGAAAATCAAGACAGTAATTCTGGTCTTTCTTGAAACAAACATTTTGCTTTTTCAACCTACAAGCAGCAATGTCAAAGACAGGCAGTAGGATCATGATAATTCTGCTGCTGTTCACTATGACTGAGGATTAGAAATTTTCTCCGTATCTTTGGAGCACAGAAGGGGACACCTTTTCTGATTGATAAAAGTTACGCTATATTGACTAAAATGTTCATTGTGTTCTTCAAGATAATATACTTCATACCTAAGCACAGGGGAGCGCTGCTCATGCTAGTAATGTTTATGAAAAGAGACTTCACTTTTCCACAGAGGCTGCCGTATATTATTAAATCAGAATTGTCTGCTTCAAAGAGTCATGTAAGAGTGTTTTCATTGCCATCTCCACATCTCTCGAGCCACTTGTCCCCACCTCACATGGGCATGCTCTGTCTTTGGTAGATGCATTTAAAAAGCTAAACTATGTCAATAAAATGAACCTTGGCATAGTATATTGAATCTCTGCAGAGGCTTATATCAGTTTAAACTCTTAGTCACCTACTGGCCATAGCTACACACTTTGACAGTGTCTCTTTTGACCCATTTCAAGATATAGGTAGCCATCATTTCAGATCTAAAGCATTTTGTGACTATATGAAAACTGGGGGGAATAAAAGGTAAAAAGATGCAACTATGGTGCAAGAAAACACGATTATTTTTTTGCATACATATATATACATAAAAATCACAATTCTAATACAGTTAAATCAGTGGAAATAGTAAATGTACATTAGATGTTTTCTGTCTCTGAAGATCTCCATTTTTTGACAGAATGCCCAAAAATAATACTGAAAAAAAAACCCACAAAACAACAACAACAACAACAACAAAAACAAACAAACAAAAACAAACAAACAAAAACAAACAACAAACAAACAAAAAACAAAAACCAAGCCCACTACAGGGCCAAAAAACAGCTCAAGGCTTAACATCATTTAGTATCTCCTCTAGAAAGATTTCACTGACGGGTAAGTCTCAAAGCAGGATTTTATGCAGTGAGGATTTTCACAAATGTGGAGGTTTTATTATTTTGTGCTTTTTCAATGACCTTTGACTAAATGTATCTTTCCTGGAACAATCTAACAGCATTCGGAACATAACAGTAAAGATAAAAAACACCTTGAGAACATTTGTTTTTACTGCAAGATGTCCCATTCCCTAACATCCATGGGAAATGAAGCCTGGGAGGTATAGCATTAGAAATCTCACTTTATTGAATTGGCTCTTCCTGTTCCCATTTCGTAACAATGAAGTATGAAACACAAATTTTAACACCTAGACAATTCATTTTGGCATAAATACACAGCTTTAAAAATTAATAAAAAAGCTATATCAATTATAAAAGTGATTTACCAAGCCCAGTAAATTCTGTCATCTGTCACTTTTATGTGTGCATACCCGCTCTCTCTCTATCACTCAATTTTACGCTTTCTGTATGCTAAACACTCTCATGAACCTACAATAGACTTCACAGAATTTGACAGCCAGCAAGTTTTGCTAAATTATTTGCATTTTTTTCTTCTGTTTAGGGAAATAATTCATCTGTTTTATTCTGCCTCCATTTACAGACACTTGCAGCCAGTCACCTTGGATACATGTCTTTTTCATTATTTGTCATCAGATGTGTGGCAATGCTTAATGCCAGAAGCAGAGAGGAGGGTTCTAATTTGCTATTTACACAGAGAAAATAAGAGAAAATGTTACAATTCTTTTACAGAGAATACTGTAAATTTGAAGCTAGATTGAACTCCTATGTGATAAAATTCATCTTTATATAGCCTGAGAGTTCTGTAATATTCTTCATTCTTAGTACAATATAAGTCTAAATGGTTTAGAGCTCAAATTTTTGCAAACATCTGCCATTCTTTTCTTTTTTTTTTTTTTTTGCATTTATTTTAGTTTTGCAAGAAGAGGAATTGAAGGTTTTAATACTCCATGGAGAGCTATTTCTCCTCCCCATTAATGAAGCTAAATGGCTTTGATGCTGGGAACTGTTTTCTCAGAAAAGTAGACTGTTAGTATATGTTATATTGGACTTTACTAAAGAAATTTATTTTTATTATTATTATTTTTTTTTAATGAACAATAACTTAGAAGAACAGCAGATGAAGATATAAAAAGTTTATATAAATTTTATCTAAACTATATAAAATCTATCCTGCCCCAAACACCTTAACCTAGGATATGATAGTGTGACCTCTACAGAGGAGCTTCCACAAATATTTCAGACAATCTGCTAGAAAAGCTCCCTGTCAGGACCTTCCTAGATCTTCTGAACTCTGCAGTGTCTTGTACCTATTGAAGATTTTAGCTTCCAAAGGATCAGAATGGGGCGCATGTGTCTATTTAGATGTGATATACTTACAGGTATGTATATTCCCACACCCTTAAGGTATGTTTAATATTACTGGAACTAGGCAAGCCTGAGGTCTGACTTTCTTTCTCTGAGAATGAATTTTAGAGATACCTCTATCAGGAAATTTTGTAGAGATAGCTCTGGCAGCTTGATGATCCTTTTGGGTTCCTTCCAGCTTGGGGTATTCTGTGATTCTATGCTCTCACCCTGGCTGAAGTCTCATTGCCATTGCAATGGATTGTATCATCAGCATTGTAAAAGTCCATCTCTAGTATATTTCAGCAGATCTCATCTGATGAGAACCTGGTTTCTAAGGTAGAAAACTAATGGAGAAGTGTTAGTAAGAGACAGAATTACTGATGTCCTGAACCTGTGGAACTATCCAGGAATTATGTCCTGAACTGTGAAACTGTGGAACTATCCTGAGAGTTTCACAATTGCTGGATAACAAAGTGACTTCTGTGAAATCAAAGGATATTTTTCCTACAGTAGTGGGTCTCATCATCACAAAAACAAACAAAACAAAACAAAAACAAACAAAAAACACTGCTGACAACTCAGATTTGGGTATTCCAGGGTATTTGCTTGAAGACCATGTAGGAATCAACATTATTGCCCTTATGCTTATGGGTAATTTTCAGTGGCCATTAAAGCAGGCAACCAGTAGGGAGATCACAGGCAGTTCAAGTCTGACTATACAACAGGTACCATTTTATTTTTTTATTTTTCCCAATAAAACTATTAAAAATTTTTTCAAAATAAGTCATAATGAGAGGCAAGTACTGTAGACTTCAGCATAAAAGAAAAAATAATTAAAAAAAGCGTTTAAAAAAAAAAAAAAGCATTCTTGGTTTCTGTGGGTATAGCCCCTGATTTTGAGGCAGTAAAAGATCTGTAGGACTGGTCTTTTGATTCATTTTCTATGTGCTGCTTTGTCAGACAGATTGTGGACTGTGACTTGTGTCACAATAATAAATTCCAGACATTTTTCATGCAGATAGCGTCTCATGAAAGCTCTTTAACAGGAGAAATAAAAGTCCAAATGTATGGGCACTTTAATGGAGGTCAGGAGCATTGTTCTTTAGCAGAATACAAGGTGACCCTATTTGTCTGATGGAAGTGGAGATTGAAGAGAAGCAAAAAGCTTTGTCTCTTGTTCATATATATATATATTTTTTTTTTTCTCTTTTTGGTCTCTATTTTAAGGCTGCACTTCTAAGACAGAGATGTAATACTTTTGCTTTCTCCAGATGATTATGTATTTTAGTGTAACCATACTCTCCATTCAATAGAAGCCATATTATTCAAATTGTGAATTGCAATAATTTGGCAACCTTTTCTAAGATATTGTTTGGCCAGGGTGAGCCAGGCACATTTGAGATTTATTATGAAATATGTTCCTAAAAAAAGGTATTTAGTGATGAATTTTGCTCTAGAAACAGCTGAATCTGAGGAAAAAAAAACAAATATGATCCTTTCTTGACCTTAGTAGAGGAGAGAAGAATCAACTGCTGAAGGAGAGACTAAGGATACCATGACAAGACTGATACTACAATAGGATACCTGGAAGGAATGTATTTTGTAATCACATACCATATTTGGGGCATACATGACACCATTCATTGTGTTCAACAGTTTAGAATAATTCAGCTTTTCATTTATTTATTTATTTGATTACCTACCCAGCTGTAAATATTGCAGTCAGTCTAGTGGGATTGTTGTCGTGTTTGAGCAAAATCCCATATCAAAATTTGAAAAATTCTGCTGTGCAGTGTAGTGGAGTTTAATGGCTTCATATTCAGTCTGCTGACAGACAGTACATAGCCACAGGAAAAAACACTAACAAAATAGGAGGATGAAGCCAAATGAAGATTCAAGTACTGGGAAAAAAACACTTTTATGTAGACAGAGATTTAATGATTTCAGTACCTAAAAGAATGTGTTCCTACCCAGGAGTCAATTGAGATATATTTTAAAGAAAATAGAATTTTCTCTATTCCTTCAAAGAACAGCTAGGTAGGGATAAAATTTTCCATTTAAAGAAATTCTGTAATTTAAAAGTATTTCTGTATTTGGGAATGAAACACATATATCTCTACCAAACTTCTCAGGAAATTAAATTTTAGGGAAAAAATATGATTCAATATATTTGTAACCTTTTTAATTGCCTTTTTTTTTTTTTTTTTAATCTTAATTTCTTGTATACCAAAAATATATCTCCAACTGCTTCATTTCCTCCCTCTAACATAATTTTAACTTCTTTTTCTTATTCATAAATGTTTTCATTTAAATGAAAATTGAAGTTTATTATGAAAACATCTTTTCACCAAACAGCCTGGCCAACTTTTTTTTTTTTTTTTTTTTGGAGAATCTCAGTAAGGCTTTTGAAGGCCTCATTCCAAGTTCACAAATTGGAACTACTTTGTGTCAGCTTCCTTTAAAGGAACAAAACAGAAGGGCTTGAGTGAATGACAATAAATTAGACTTCTAAACCCATGTTATTATATTGCCAAGTAGGTTGCAGCTATTTCTTCCAGAACTTGGGGTCTTTTAGTCAGATCTGTGTCGCTGCAAAATGCTACATAGAGAACTTCACCTTCAAATTAGTCAGAAACTGAAGTGATGTGGGGAGTTAAAAAAATCAAGAGCTGTTGAAATACAAGGCAAGGTACCTTCTCAGGGGAATTTGGAGGCCTCTATGTGTAACTATCTTGTTTGCATTTGGAGATGTCTTGCCACACCAGAGAAAAACAAGAAAAAACAAACAAACAAACAAACACACACAAAAAAACAAACAAACAGAGATTCTGATAGAATGGAATATTCGGCTTTGGGTCCTAAGCTAACTATTTTTTTCTGTATTACTATGAATTAGAAAGTGTGAGACAGGGAGCAATCAGAAATAAAGAAATAAAGAAATAAAAGTCCATAGTAGAACATCTGACTGCTTGCAATCTCAAATGTAGCTCAAAGGCTGACCAAAGGATGATTAGAAATCATACCTCCACCAGACTAGATTATTTTGTGACAAATTCTCTGGGGCGAAACAGTTGCTTTTGCTCATATATCATGTTTCAAACAGTAGATTGACAGGTATGGAAAAACTGATATGAGCTAAATCTCATCTTATTTTCCAGTCTAATTCTCGCTTTCTTTGATGTAACAACAATTTCTTTTCCTCTCAGAAAGTATAATTTTCCCTGTCTCTGGGTCTGGAACGGCACCTTCTAAAACAAAATAATGGTGTGCTGCTTTCCTGTACAAACTGTGCCCCCGTGTGAAACTGTTCTGTTATTTAAAAGAGTTAAATACTGAAACAGCACCTTTGTATGAGCCAGAGACACTGCTTTAGAGACTAACTGCCTGTGAAGCCCAAATGCCAATCTCCTTAGTCAAGCTAATGATAGCTTGGGATAGTTCAGGAAGAGCTGTTCTTTTTATTACAACTATTGCCATTAGTGTTGTAATTATTTTGCTCATCTCACTGTCTCTAGAAAAATTCTGGATAGTTATTAATATATCAAGATACAGCTAAAACTTCCATCAGCTTCCTTCAATAGGAAAAATAAAGTTTCCATTTGCAAGTGACCTGCTATCGTTTTCCATTTGGGTTTTAATTTCACTAGAAAGTGTTACGTTGCCATGGCAAAGCTCATATCTTCACTTTCCTGCCTCAGTAGGTGCTTTGAAGAGGGGAGGTGGTCAGAGCAAGAGGTAATTTGTGCTAACGAACGGCTATATTGCAATAATGTGTTCCTATTGGGCTTATTTTCAAGTTCCTCCAAAATAATACCCCTACAACCTACTCTGTATATTCTCAGCACATACAGCCAAGAGGATGCACAGAATTCTGTAGAAATTAAGACAAGGCATGAAAAGCCTTGTATTTGATATTCCATCTTCCAAGCTGATAATAGTAGCAGTAAACATCAAGCTCAAAGGGCCAAACCCTCAGATCTTCACTAGTCTCTCAATGAGGTTAGGGGAAATGCTCCTGCAGGGCACTGAGCCATGCCAGTGTTCTCAGTTAATTGGTTAAGCAATGCAGCAGAGAAAATCCTTAGCAATGCTGTGTTCATGTAGAGTCTTTACTGACAGATTCTCTGCAGTGAATTAGACTTTTAGGGTGACTTCCAGGATACAGCTGAAAAGAGAAAAGCATCAAACAACCTATTTCATACTCAGGAGGAACATCTGGCTAATGATTCAACTTACCACTCTGTGTTGTACTACTCTTAGATAATAAGCCCTGGAAGGCACGGAATTACTTTTAGAGCATGCACCATTGAAAATTGTGTGTATTTTAATTTCTTCCAAAAAAAACTTCCACAGTCTTGTTTTGGTTTTGCTCTCAACACCTTCACTATGACCACAGAAAATGAGGAGATTCCAATCATATGAGCTAATGTCTGTCCCTCAGATAAAGTGAATTAGCTTTGAAAAATAAATCTGGGAACTCCAATAAAGCTTTGTACTTGTATGTTTTGTGCTCCAGCTCCTTGGATATCTGTTTTACTTACTGTTAGAAGTCATAGGATTCACAGCACAAAAATAATTTGTAGGAGCTTTCCAACAGATGGTGTCAACGAAGACCCAAATTCTTACCAGTGTTTATTTGCTGAGCTACTCTGGAAGCAAGTGGTGGATCATTTCAATTTGAAAGGACATCTGGACAGCCCTGGTCCAGCCTTCTGCTGAAAAGAAGGCTGATTTCTAAGTTAAAACTCTTTCCTCAGGGTCTGATGCAGAGAATTTTGAAAAGATTTGAGATGTCACAGCCTCTCCAACCCTAATATCAGTGCTTAACCACTCTTGTGATGAAGATTTTCTTATGTCGAGAATCTTCCGATTTCCAAACAGTTTTGATATTGGTGACCATTGCCTCATCCTTTCCTCATGAAACTCTGAAAGGAGCCTGCCTGTGGCTTCAAGATAACCCTTCTATATTTTCTACATAACCCTATATATTTTGGGGGACTGCAGGATTCTCACTCCTACTATTCATTTATTGTACCTTGTATATTCAGGTATAGGTACTTGCTTGCTTCCTCTCATCCATGCACTTCCACTTATCCCAGTGTTGTTCTCTATCACCCAGCAAACCTAACTTGAAATCCTTTTTACCAGGTTGCAACTCTTTTGGAAAAGATGCTCTTGTCTGTCCTTGCTTTTTGAAGTCAATTCATTTGTCACAAACTCCTAAGCTCCCTACAGATTCCAGACATGTAATTGGGTATTGATATTCAGGAACCATCCACTTCTGCCTGGAAATTTTTACTTGACTGGTGGGATCCTCAACCTCAGAAATAATAGTTTAATAGATCGTCTTTCCTTTTTTTTTCTTTTCTTCCCCCCCCCCCCAAAGATTTTGCATATCACATAAAATAACAATGGCATTGTCAATCCCAAGCATTTTGCGTCTCAGAACATTCAAGACAAGGAAATGGTTATACTGTGTGTTTGGAAAAAGTGCTTTTAACCATTTATTTTATAGAAGGAAACTGAAGCTGTTACACTCAGGCTCTTTTGAAACTCAGCCAGTGAAAAGAAAAAACTTCAGTTAGACCAACTCCATAGCAAAAGAAAGATTCACCCACATTGATCTCAAGTCTAGGACATCACAACTATGCAACCTGTTCTCCGAAGAATGAAACAAAAGAGATAAAAGAACTGTCAAAAAGCAACTTAACTCCTATTGTGAAAGAGCATTATTAGTGCAGTTACCAGTTTCTGTCAGGGATGAAAAAGGTATTTATCCATCTAGTTGATTCAGCTGAAATTCTAACCAGAGTAATTTAAATCAGGGTTCACAGTTAATAAAACTGTTTCTGGATATTTGTTGTAGATATTTTGTTCTGGATATTTCTGGCTATTTCTCTGCTCTTGTGAGCTCCCCACTGGACTACTGCTTTCAGCTCTGGGAGCCCCAGCACAAGAAGGACAAGGATATATTGGAATGAGTCCAGATTCAGGAGTCCAGGATAACCACAAAGATGCTCAGAGGGCTGGAGCACCTCTCCTGTGAAAAGGGACTAAAGAAGTTGGGGTTGTTTGGCTTGTCGAAGGCTCTGTGGAGACCTCATTGTGGCCTTCCAGTAACTAAAGGGGGCTACAGGAAAGCTGGGGAGGGACTCCCTGTCAAGGAGTGTCATGATAGGACAAGTCGGAATGACTTTAAAGTAAAAGAGGGGTAGGTTTAGATTAGATATAAGGAAGAAATTCTTTACTCTGAGGGTGGTGAGGCACTGGTACAGGCTGCCCAGAGAAGCTGTGGATGCCCCATCTCTGGAAGTGTTCAAGGCCAGGCTGGATGGGATTTTGGGCAACCTGGACTGGTGGGAGGTGTCTCTGCTTATGACAGGGGGGTTTGAAGGGTTTGAATTAGATGATCTTCAAGGTCTCTACCAACCCAAACCATTCTATGATTTCTTAGTTGTTTAGGGAGATGACTTTTTTTTTTTTTTTTTTTTTTTTTTTTTTTTTTTAACTAAGCCTTTGTAAAACTTAGATGTAATTTGAGAGAGTGAGGCTGAAGCACAGTCATTAATGACTAATGAGGAACTGAGCACTGACCTGCAGGAGATCTCCAAATTGAATATTTTTTCTTCAGATTTAGCATGATTAAACAAATTGTCTTTTTGTCCAACCAACAGCTTTACTAGAGAATTATTTTCCTGCTGCTCTATCCAGTCCCACAGAGACTAATTTAGATAGCATTAATTGGTAATTTACCAGATCAAAGCCCTTAGTCAAATCAATAAGGATAGCTGCTGTGCAGCCTTCTGATTATCATTCATAGATATAAAATATTATTTGTCATGTCTACCTTGATAATGACATTAGAGAAATACCAAGATCTACAAGGAGAGACATCCTGATTGCTTAATACGTTGGTAGTGCAAGGGATGTCCCTAGACACTTCACTCTCTAGGGTATGGGAGTTCTCCTGGCTGTGGGCTTCTTTAACTCCAAGATTTAATGGAAGCCCAAACATATATAAATTACTGTCTATAACCATGGTAATTATTTTGAAAAAGTTGTGATTCCTGTGGAGATATTTCAGGGGTGAGTTTATTAGTTGGTTGTGGAGAAAGGGGAGGAATTGAAAAGGCTTAGCAAGAAGTGGTCATTTCTCTTGAGTGAGTGGTAAGAAAAGTGACCCAATTTATATGGCAGGACCAGCTGTATAGATACATGGTTTTCCTATATCAGCCCCAAATCTCATTTTTTCTCTTTCTAAGGGAAATTTTTTAAGAGTAAGTGAAGGGAGAGAATTTAATGATAGTGACAAATCCCAGCTCACAAGCAGGAAGGGCTGATGGTTCACTAGCGATAACTGCTTCTTGATTCAAATGCCAGACAATTAAAACGATCCATCTAGACCTTCTAGAGAGAAGCAAAAACATTCATAAAGAAGGAGACAAAAATAATTTCTGTAGAAAAAAACAGTCTGCTAGGGAGCACTTTGTACTCTTTCCGAGTTATACATGAAATTTTGGTTGCGGTCTCATAGTCATGAGGCCAGGTGTCCCCTTTCCTGCTTAACTCACCTTCACGATCACTAAAGGTGAAACATTTTTTTTTTTTTTAACCCTTTTTGTGAGTAGAAACAAGCTTTTCATAACATCATTTTTACTGTAGTCTAAATCCAGCATCAGCCATAATTCCTAACACCTTCCACCCATGAATCTGAAAACAAATCTGAGCTCAAAAACCGAAGGAGAACAGAAGGGTAACCCCCCCAACACAGGACTCCTTCCTTGGATGCTCAGGAAGCCCACTCATGTGTTAAATGATCTAGCTATTCATTACTTCCTTGTCTAGTTTTACATTTGTGAACTAGTCAGTGAAATTCTCTGTTCCTTTGGCAAACCTGAACATATATATATATTTTACTTCTGCTTTGTTTTGCTTTGTTTGTGGCTTCTTTATTTTAAGGAGGAAAAAAAATCAACAGGCCTCTGAAGACCAGCTGCTTGCAGCATGCTTCTCTTGCAGCTTTCCGTCAGAAATCTGACAGCTTTAGTTATTGTGATGGAGAAATAATGAGGTGAGAAAAGTGTTGTCAAAAAAAAGATCTGTACTCTTCTTCCAAGGAAGCAATTTACTTTTTGTGTGATCTGTGGCTCCTTGAGCCAAGGAAATATCTGTACAGATCTGTTATAGATTAAACTCTGTATTTACTGAAGCCAATGCAATTACAAAAACAAAACAGGAAAAAAAATGTAATTTGTCTATAAAAAGGTCCAACACTTATTGTGTGATTCATCCAATTAAATGTGGGTGTTAAAAGCATAGTTGGCTATATGTGCACCATGGGTTTTCTTTATAGTTAATGGGGAAACAGTTTACAGTGTTGGTGAAATTTAAGATTAATTAACCTCAGCCTAAAATAAGCTCCTTCATTTGGCCAGGTGAATTTTCCCCTAAATGGATTACCTATATTAATTAGAGATGAGATTCAAGTGCCTCAGCATAGGTACATGGGGCTATCTGAGATACCCCACAACCATCCACAAGAAGCTGGAAGCTATGACACAGTATCTGGAAGAGGCCTTACTCTTCTGCACAAATAATTGGATCCAGGAAGGATAACCTAATGCATAAAAATGGCACTAAAAGACTGTGTTTATGTAATTTAAAATTAAACATGCACTAGATCACTACTAACTATTAAAGGAACTTGGGAAATTGCTTTGGATGTAGATACTTCTTTAGCTATCCATCCTGCCCCTACAAGGGCTGAAGTTCTAGGACCTGGGGTGTTCCCTGTGGATGATTTTCATACCCCAGACATCCACGAGGAAAACCTTAGAGCACCTCACATAACAACAGGTCACTGTGCTGAGACAATTGAATCTTCCTTAGTCGGTAGAGTAATGAGATCTGGAGAGCATTTCAGATCACTCAAGACAGACAAGAAATGTAGGGTTCAGTTGTCTGAAACTAGTGATCTAGGGACAATTCAGAGACTTTAGGTACTGAGTCATCCCCCTGCACCTGACCATTATGTCCAAAGACTTGCTGGAGACCTACATGTATGTTATTATGGGCTGTTGACTGGAGGCTGAGCAGCATAACCCGGAGCATCTCAAGTCACACTAAAAGAGTATGTTTTGAGCATTAATTTTGACTCTACAGATTTTTCATATTATTAGTTGTCTAGGCTCAGTAAAATGTACTGATTAGTTCTCCACTGACTGCAATGTGGGTTTTTGTTCCTACACATATATGCATATCTACATATAAATATCTAAGTTTTAGTTATGTAATACAGAGGTGGATCTAACCCTTCAAAAACTGTTGAGATGAACCACAGCATAGATTACTGGATCAGCACCTGCATTTAATATATTTTATATATTTAAAGAGTAGTGAGATGCTTTAAAGTTTCAGGACTAGGATTTTAGACTCATTCTACTTAGTAGCACAGTCCTTTTATATATCTGGTTATTTACATGTCTTTTCTGAGATTCCCCCTTGAGCTGATGGAAATGTAATTTTACACAAATAAGTTGACATCGTACATGGTGCTTGGATTCTGAGTTACCCTCTGTTGGATCATTATTGCTCCATGAAATGATGTTCCTGAAGATAGGTCTGCATTTTGAAAGAAGATCCAATAATTTTTTTAGCATTTACAACACCGGAAGTGCAAGACATACACAGTTTTTGGATCCTCTCAATTTGTCATGCTACATATGGAATGCATATGCATTTTTCATTTGCAAATCAAGCTCAGACAGCTTTTCATATGCACGCTTTCCTTCATATATGCCCAGCTTATGTAGAAGCATGGCTAGCAAGCAATCTATCTTAAGCTATGCACTCCCTGATGCAGAACTTCCACTTTTAAGGTAAGCTGATTGTCACTATCCTACAAGTCTTATCCATAGCCAAGGGTTCATGACTAAAGGAAAGAGTATATAGTTTCTTATTCTCTACCAGAGGATGAATTTTAATTGGTATTTTCAGTTCCCTCTTCTCTTTGTTTCAGAATCTTTGAATTGATTTGGTTGGTACCAAACTCCCTCTCTTCCTCCTTTCTTCCAATAAAACGTTTCAAAACCTAAAACACAGAAAGTCAGTAGGCCACTCAGAATTTCTATATAGAGATTTGTTGTCATCAATTTAGTCTCAGATCTTGAAATAATAAAGTTTTAATTGCCTTGAGTGGGTGATAATGAATATATGATAACTTGAGCTCATATTTTGTTTTGCCATAAAGAATGCGCTTTTCTTCTTTCTTGCCATAGTTCTTGCACCCCATGAGTGCTAAGTACTTGACCCACAAATTAGAGCATCTGCCTTAAACCTATTAAGTATTCACCCATAAAACAAACTCCCCTAAGGCCAAACTAGAGTACATCAACACCTCTGACTTTTCAAGGCATGTAACAGTCACTAATTGCAGTTGGATTCAGACTCACATACATTTGAGGAAATTAGCATTAATGCTCTGGCCCACATTGACACATAAAGACATTTGGTGTCACACAACATGTGATCATGGCTGTATCAGGAATGACACTGATCAACAGCATATAATCATCGCTCAGATTTCATCAGACAGTCCCTGTCAATGTCTTCTGAGTTAGGGCTCGGTCTTGCTACCTACCCCTTTGAAAGACAGTTTGTGGACAACGGCTAGGACTGCTAGCTGCATTTATTTCCAATTTTATCTTTTTTTTTTTTTTTTTTTTTTTTTCTTCCCAGATTTAGGTAGGTGCAGTTTTGGAAAATGTTGAATGAGCACAGGAACTTGAGATACCTTTATGTACCAGCACCCTGCCTAATCACCCAGCAGAACAGCTTTAAGTGATATTACACTGTAATTACATTAGCTGCAGTATTGAATGCTCGTTATCATGCCTTAATTGTACAATAATTTTGATCAATGTTTAATTTCCATGGTGCTGCCTGCTTCGATTTCAAAATAAAAATGTAGTTTAGGAGCTGTTGCATGTACATCTGCCTTTGGTTGTGCACATACATATGTGCCTGTGTGTAAGAGAGACAGCATGAA
This sequence comes from Aythya marila, assembly GCF_965140915.1. Taxonomy (NCBI): domain Eukaryota; kingdom Metazoa; phylum Chordata; class Aves; order Anseriformes; family Anatidae; genus Aythya; species Aythya marila. Next base: position 153,851,037 of record NC_139043.1, read on the forward strand.
CAGTCAGGGCAGCTGTCAGCCAAAATGTTCCCTGATTGCAGCTGGAGGGAGCTGACAAAAGAGCTCTGGCTAATCTTGCTGCAGTGGTTTAAGAAGTCACCCCTGTCAGTCATCTGCCTGTGATCAAATTTATCACCTAGATGGCAGTCAGCAGGATGGATGCCTGTGCCCACGCCTGAGTTGAGTGGCTGCAGCTTGGAGGATGGACTTCAGAAAGAAGGGCTGTGGTGCAAACATGCATTGTTTGCTGTAAACCCTGTTACAAGGGCAGAAAACGACGGTAATGCAATTGCAAAAATAGCTGGCAGAGTCTATGCCTGTGGTCTCACCAGGGAAAACATTCTGTCCATTCACTATGCTTATGTCTGGGCAAAAAAGGCAGATAGGCAAAGGGGGAAAAGAGTGGTAATGGAGAATAAATGATGGTAGACAATACAATAGCATAGACACAGAACACAAAGCTTCCCTTGGGGGAAAAGGAGGAGAAAACCAAAGAGGAAAGCAGCCAACATTGCTTTACAGTCTTCCAAAGGTAAAAATCCACCAGGAGGATGCACTAATTCTCACCTGCTATTGCTTCTCTACAGAAGGTCAATGGGATCTGCTCACTAACAGGACCTTCAGTGGAAACTGAATGTGAATGTAACTTAAAACTTGTCCTTTCTTTTGGAACAGTACCTTTCTACAGCTCAGGATGATGTTTGGAAAAAGAATACCATCCCTTGATTAAAACATCTTGCTTCCCCTTAAACTAAAGGGCCAACACTGATTTGTTAATCTACTTAGTAGAGCTGAGAGAAATTCAGTATATCCTTTGCAGGATAGATTCTGACCTGTTTTGAAAGAAATTATCACCACAGAAGGGAATAAATGTTTAAAAGCATAAAAATCCTACAGGGAAAAAAAAGAAAGTTTTGAAAATGCTTGACATTTCTTTTCAGCTTCAACTTTGTAGTGTGATAAATTATATCCCTATGTGTCATGTATTATAATGTGCAGCACACATTTCAAAATGAGAAGTAATTGCAAAACAAAAACAAACAAATCCTGCAACGAGCTGTTAATGCTGAAAATCTCCCAGCACAGCATTTTCAAACAGCTGTACTGCTAAATTGCCTGCTCCCTTGGTATCAAAGAACAGACAGAAAACTCCTTCTTGAGTGTTCAACCAGCACAGCCTCAGGTAACATGCAAGAACCAGAGAGAAACTGGGAGAGACATCGCTATAGAAAACAGGACAGCCCATTCAAATGCACAGGTTTGGGACCAGGTTTAGAAGGATTTCTTTAGAAGTGACATCCAGCAGAAAAAAAAATGGATCCACAAACAAAATCTTAGAGGGGACATTATGGATGTGCATCAAGAGAGAAAAATAATAACTTGTATTTTCTCCTTACCCCAGGAAACAGATCTTTTCTAGGTGACATCATTACATGTGGAAGTGTGTCATGTTAGGATAAGCTCCATGTCATATTTCCTGTTGTAATGGCCCCACTTATTACAGGGTGAGAATGAACATCTTCCTCACTCTAGAATAGCTGGTGGATGCTGCTTATGTAGCACAGGTCTGCTCATGCCATGACAGTTTGTTTATGTGTCTATGCCCTAGAAAATACTAACCGTATGGACAAGCTTGGTGGAGAACACTGAACCAGATAAATGAGGATGTGAGAATTAATAGTGCTAACATCTAGAGCAAAATTTCATTGTTAGCAAAGACACTGTAGCTGGAGTAGCTGACATCAAACACTGAAAGAGAGGAAAGTCAAATCTTTCATCTCTATTGTTTCACTTGGCAGGACCTTAGTTTTCAACATGGGCTAATGTGACAGGGAATCAATGTAATGACTTCCTGGAAGATAATTTTCTTTGCAACAACAACAAAAACTAAGATGAATGTACAACGAATGAAGGCTAAATTTTGTGCAATGAATGTTTGATTCATATGCTGCACAGGTTATATTCTTTCATCTCTTTCTTGAAATCCTGACCCCTTTCAGCTCTTGTAATTCTGTGTTCTCATAGATGTCATTAACATTCAAGTGATGTGATCCACCTTTAGACTGGATCTGCCCTTCAGAGATTCTCCCATGGCTCCAAGGGGGTTCACAGTATTCATCTTTATGCCCCTTCTTGTCCTGGACACACATGTAGTTACCAGGATTATTATTAGTTATTAAGTTTTTTTGTTTGTTTGTTTGTTTTTTTTGTTTGTTTTTCTTTTTTTAAATCTTTTGGCACTGATAACTCAGCAAATCATCCCCAGTTCTGGTTCTGTCTTGCACCACAGTGTCCCATAGCTCAGCCCATCCCTGACGTTTCCCTTCAAATTTCCAGAAAGGACACTAACATTGCCAATCTGAGTTCTTGACTTTTTTTTTTTTTCCTATTTATTTATTTTCACTCTGCCATTAAGAATGTCTACTGCTAAAACACAAACAATGTCACAATTATCAAAGCCAAAAAAAAAAAGAACAACACAAAAACCCAAAACATTAATTAGGCTATGATTAATTTTCTAGGAAAACAAAAATAGGAAAATGTCACATTCATTTCCTTTGTTATATTTTAGCAATCAATCTTTCCTATGAGTTTGTATCACTTTTTTTTTTTTTTTTTTTTTTTTTTTCTTTCACCTACCAACATCTTGCCCAACATAAAGAGATCTCACTAAACTAGTGGAAAAAAGAAATCTGTTATTTAGAAAATGTAAATCTTCTAACCCTTTGGAGGAAATTAAAATTTCAATATAAAAATCATAAGTGGAAAATTTCACTGATTCTTTTCCTTTCGCTAAGCTGAAGGAAATGATCTGAGTTATCACTTATTTAGTATGTTTGATATACTTTTAATATTATATTTGCATACTTTAATAAGAGCAATATACATGATATTACCAGAAAGGATCATTTCTTTCTTGTCTGAATGAAAGGAAAAATGATCTGCCATTAACACCTGATTGATATGTTTTTATATGTCTAAGTCACACACAGTTATATATATAATATGCACAATTATAATTTTGTGCATATTGTCAGTACATTGCATATTCTGATACCCATCCAGGACAGATGGCAAGGTCATGACATTCCTTATGGTATGGAAATTTAGGTTTATGACCATGTTAAATTACACTCTTCTCTTTGACCTAACTTTCTCGTACTTTGTCCTCTCAGCTTTCCTTAAACTCTCTGCCTACAATATCTTTATGGCTCATTGCTCTGATTTCCTAACCCCTCTAATGGGGGTTATGAATGACCCCTATGTTGACTCCTTCTGCAGCCCATCAAATACAGCTTTTCACATTATCTCTAAAGGTTTTTGGAGCTTATTATTATCATTATTTAAAAACAAAACAAAACAAAACAAAACAAAAAAATAAACACGCCACTTTTATTAAGATATCATAGAAGGAGCTGCAACATATCTTCTGATGGTCTTCCCACCACCTCTGCTTCTCTTTTGACTTCACAGTTTCTTTTTCTCCAGACATTATGCATAAAATCCTCTCCCCTGTGCTGGCAAAAATTTCACAGGCTACTTCTGAGGTCTCTTCAAACTCAGACTTTTGCTTTTGGACATTTACAAGGGTATGGATAAACAATAATCACATTTTTGGTTAGAGTTTTGGTTGACCTGAATTTTTGGTTAGACCTGTGTGAAGCCTGGAGTTGGACTCGATGATCCTTATGGGTCCCTTCCAACTCAGGATATTCTATGATTCTATCATTTCCTCGGACACCCTCAGGGATGGTGACTCAACCACCTCCCTGGGCAACCTGTTCCAATGCCCTACCTCTCTTTCTGAGAAGAAATGTCACCTAATTGTTTTAATTGTTGAAGAGTGGTGCTCTTTTTTCAATTCTTTGTTTTAATTGTTGAAGAGTAGGGACATGACATTTTCCATTTTCCACTCACCAGTGACATTGCCCGACTGCCAGGACTTTTCAACTATAATGGAGAGAGGCTTGGCAACTACATCAGCCAGTTCCCTCAGGACTCTGGGATTCATGTCATCAAGTCCCATGGACCTGTACCGGTTTAGATTCATTAGGTGGTCTCAAACCTGCTCTTCACTTACAGTGGCTAGGACTTTGATCCTCCAGCCTCCATCTATGGGTCCAGGGAAATGAAAGACTTAGGAAGCCTTTCTACCAGTGCAGACCAAGGCAAAGAATTTGTTGAATATCTCAGCCTTCTCCATGTCTGTCATTACCAATTACTCAGATATAGAAACTTACTCCTAATATAAGAAATTAGCCAGCTATAATCTCCTACACACTACTATTTTCACCCCTCAGTCTGTTTCCACAAATGTTAAAGGTGCATGGTGGCCCTCGGGGACTCCTCCTGGCAGAAGGACAAGCTAGTCCTTGCCTGGGACAGCTCAAACGTGATGCCTTCCATCAGGAATGTTTTCAGGCCAGGGTGCTGAACTAGGGGATCATCCAGTTCCACCACTAGGTTCCATACCACTGTCCGGTTGATTTCCATGCATGGGTTTGATGTTGCCATCTGTTTTGTGGCTTTGGCTGGGTCCCACGTTCCATTCTGGACAATAGGCATCTGTGTTGGGAGCGGCCTGGAGGATGCCCTCATGTGGAAGAAGGAGGAGGCTGAGGGCCCCTTTTCTGGCTCTCCTGGCCCATTTGGCTCGCCAGAGAGAAAGGCTGCCCCTCAGCCACAGGGACTGCCCTCCATATCCCATCCTGTGCCCAGAGAAATGATAGCTTAGAAAGAAGACACCCAATATGTTGCTTTTGTTTTCCTGTTTAGGGACTGGCAGCAAGTTTATCCTTGAACTTTACTGAACCTTGTTCTAAAGATAAAGCTGAAAATATCAGCTTAGCTTGGGCTCTTCTATGTTCCATACTGTGTCTTCTGAGAGTTTTGAATATATGCAGGAACCAATTTTCAAAATGTTGCTATTTTGGGGATCACACTAATCTGAGATATCTGATGCACAAAATTATAGCTAAATATTTTCTCTGATTTTTGCGTGCTGCTTGAAATAACTGTACTGGGGAACTCAAATGAATACAATTCCCAAAACAGTCCTACAATGCCCAGGTGATGAAAGAGTTGGTTTTCCTCTGATTTGTAGGAGCTGGGTAGAGTGCTGGCAGCAGAACCACAGGTCAAGCACTATGATGTGTCTCTTCCAATGAAGATGTCCAGATACTAGAAGCTCTCTGATATGCAGAATGTGGGGTTGTATGCATGAATCTCACATAAAACAAGAATGATTTACTATACTGGGAGTGTAAAATAATAAAGACCTTGGGATTTACTATTATCTGCAGGAGTCTTTTTGTCCTACTTGGTTTATTGATATCAGCTGGATGATGGATAGATCTCCTGAGGCATGTTTCCTAACATCCCTGAAGCTACCAATCCAATGAGCAAAGTGATTAGCAAGAAATCGCTGCTGGACAGGACTTTTCACAGCTTGGAAGTGACTTACGAGCCAAATGCCTTGAACAGGTTGAGCAGAGAAGCTGTGCAGTCCCTCCATCATCAGAGGATTTCAAGACTGGACTGGATAAAACCCTGAACAACTAGGACTGACCTTGTAGCTGATCTTGCTTTGAATATGAACCTAGACTACAAATTTTAATTCTTCATAATTTTTAGGAAAACTATACATTTCTGCAGACAGGCAGAGCTGAGAAGCTGGTCTTCTACTTAGAACCAGCCTTAAATTAATTTTTTTCTCTTCATTGACTACAGAAGTAACCAAGGCTAAACATGACTACTTCCCTTAGGTGTATATTTATTCTCCTAATAAACATAGTTTAGATTGGAGTTTAGATTTTTCTCTCTCTTTAGTCACTGTGCCAATATTCTGCTGCAGGTCTGCAGAAATGCTATGGAAGTCCTTTGTTCCCAGCAGTCCCAAAGCAAACAATGTCATTATGTTTTTGGAATTATCTTTCTTCACAGAAAGATAGAAGATCTGCCAATCATATTCCTGGGAAAATGAGCTGCAATGTAGTTTATGGGATTGCATTCTCCTGTTTTCAATAGATCTTAATGGCTTAAATGTAAAATTTGGACCCAGACATATTACTTTTTCATCCATTTACAGATCTAGAACTCCTAATTTTCTTCTTTCAAATCACAATTCAAAGGGAGGAATTCCAAGGGAAAGAAAAATTCTTTTATGCCTTTCATTTTCTTTTCTCTGGAGAATATCTCTGTCACCTTATTTCCTCATACGGAAAATCCAGAGGAAATTTTTCTAAACTTCATTGCCAATTTGCTACCCCTCAAGAAAGCTGAATGATTCTGTATGGTTCCAGTTCTTTGTTATCAAGAATGTAACAGCTCTGCTGTGGTTAATTGCAGTAACTGATGAAAATAGACAATTTTCAGCTTCTTGAAAGAACAATGGAATGAATGAAAAGACTAATGACAACACCCAAGTTTTGTGGCCCAGGAAAAGGAGAGTGACATCATTTTCCTATATTCAAAGTTGGACAACATGAATCCAATTTTCTTCCTTTCATCTTCAGCAAATAATTCGGATGTTTCCCATCTCTTAATTGTGCCTTTGTTTCCCTGATGAGGCAAAATCATTACCATGATGATCTGTTGACTAAATTTTCCCCACATCTGCAGAGTGTTTCACCAAATGGGAGTCTACTCAGGGTATTATGCCCATTTGAAGACTAATGAGCCAAAGGAATTTAGGAGCCTTGAGATGGAGGACGTGCCAGGAGGCTGGGAAACATCAAATTTCAGAAAACAGGGCTAGGGGAAAGATTTCACAGATTCAGCTGAAATCTGGGAGAAGGATAACAGTTACAGTCCTCCTCTGTGAATCTCAGTGAAAAGTTCAACTGCTTTCAGGACTATTCTGCTTTCAGGACTATATACAACTTTCAGACTTTATTCTTTCAGTGGTTACAGCAGGCCATTGCATTGTTCCTTGCTTGACACAAAAGCTCTGAAGATCTTACTTAGCTGTCACTTTTCAAGCAGAGAGCCACCTCCAGCAACCCTTTCAAATGCCAGCTCAGACACAATATTTCAACAGGTAGCAACCAAAACAACACAGCTCTCCAGGCTTAGTTTCCTTCACTGAGGCTTTCACACCCAGTAGCTTTCCATTTATCTACTCCGACACAAAAAGTGCTGACTCAAGATCAAATTTTGGTAATTGGCTGAATTTGGTCCTGCAACCTCAAGCTTTCTATCCTCAGGATTGCTGTAGAGGCTCAGGAGCCCACAACATGCCAGAAAGGAAACAAGACTCAGGAAATTTGCTCCTAGACTGGACTTTAGGGTGTTGAATCCATTCACACCAAGCTTACCCAAACTGCAGGAGAGGGCATATGTAACTACATTGAGACACTGACCCAGCAGAAGACAGGATGGGATTTTACAGTCTGGTTAATGGGTGAAACAAGTCTTCACTGTGGTATGGAAATATATTTGTAGAGAGTGGTACAATGGATACAGGAAATGCAAAACACCTGGCAGCATTCTGATCGTTTCTTGGCCAATATGGGGATTACGTACCCCATAACAGTCTCTTTTAAAATTCAGCAACAAAGCAGCTCCTTTGAGTATGTGATATGGTTGCTGGCCAAGACAGTGCTTCAATTAGAATGTCCCTTTCCATCGTATTGTCTTATCTATCCATAAGCACTTCCATATTGCAATCTGTATTGTGGGTTGCAAATAAATCACTAAGACAGTGTACACCATTATGTTAAATTGGACGGGTCGGGTCATTTTCTGGACCAAAGAGATATAGGGATATAGAAACATGAGGTCCTCTCTGGAATTGCTTAATGCAGACAGAATTTGGTCCCTTTTAAAATCCTTTTGAAAGCTGAATTAAACCACATCATGGTCAAAAAGCAAGGAAATAAACAAACCCTCTGTGCATGGTATTGTTCTGTGTTCTCTTTTGGGTGGCAGGTGGTTTTGAAGTCATAATAACATGAATTAAGAGTTCAGAGTGGCAAACATTTAAAAGCATGGTTTCCATCTCTGCATGCCTTTAATTTGTTCTCTAGCCCTGGGTTATAAAGATGAATTATCTGCAAGAAGATACTATGCCAGCTTACTGCATGTGGCTTTGGAGCTTGGGTTGTACAAACTGATCTTGTCTTCTGATATTCTCTACAGGATATTGCAAATATTTCCTTCTAGGTTTTTAATATACTAGGATATCTTGTGTATGTTTTTTTCTTTCTTTTTTTCTTTCTTTCTTTATAGGCCTTGGGTATACGTTCTCATCTTGGATTGACATTTCAGCCAGGAGGTGAAAGTCATAGGAAGTCATTCATTTCACAAGAGAGAAAACTAATTTCCTACCGCTTTAAATTTGGAGACTGTCTTCAAGAAATATCCCAACTGACCTCCAATTATTCATGCAAAGACAAATGCTTTCAGGCATGTTTGATTTCAGATTTGCATCTTCATCAGGATTTGAACCTGGATGCTTCTCTACTGAATCACTGCCAAACAACTAAGAAAGCTACTTTGCTCATGGAGCTAATAGGCTATTATTCTGCAGCAGATTGATCATTAGAAGTAAACACACTATTCACTCTGATCATCTGCACTGTAAATACATCCATCCTGTTAATTCTGTGAGTGCTTACCTTTGAATTTAGAAATGGCAACATCAAGATCCTAGTTAACAAGCTTTGCACAAGAAAAGCAGAGTGAGATTTCAAACTCTAATTTACCTAACAAGAGATGAGACAAGATGGGATGATTTTTATTACAAAAAAAACAAAAAACAAAAAACAAAACAAACAAAACACCCTCCACCCTGAATCCTTGCTGTCTTAATGTGTTCCTGTATTTAAGAAAAAAAAGTTGAGTATCTGAAGTATCACAACATACAAACATAGCAATTTAGTAGTATCATCTTTTGTTTGTACTTGATGCTTCTTAGCAGTGAGAGAAACACCTTAAGCATACAGACTTTTGATGCAACAACATCTAATTTAAAGTGTTTTACTCTGGCAATATTAATAGTACAAAAACCATAATCACATCCATCTCTGTGAGGCATGATGAATCGTCTCATCTCTCATCAGCTCTAAGTGTGGCAAATGGGGACTTCAATAGAGGCTTAACTGGGTGATGGGATGAATTTCAGGCTGGGAATGTTTCATAGAGAATGTGTTCCTCTGAGCTGTTTTTATCTTCCTCTTTTTTTCAGGACCCTAGGAAATATCATCGGTACTCTTGTTGTGCATATTGCACGTTTCCAGACAATATCAGATCTACTCAGAATATCTGAACATGGTTTTGTCCCATAAAATCTGTCCCAGATGAAGCTTTTGAAGCTCTTCAGTTTACTTTTTTTTTTTTTTTTTTTTTTTTTTTTTTTTTTTTTCCTGCTTGAAAAGAGATGACTGGAAAATATATGATTAATGAGGGATGTGACAGAATGGTGGAAAGAATATAATCTCAAAATAATTATTCACTGTCTTGCTCATTGCAAGAATTAGGGGTTGGCCAGCAAAATAATCAGACCAAGCAAAAAGAAGTAATTTCTCAGGCAACACAGAAGCAATATATGGATCTCTTTCCTACAGGATACTGTAGAGTCCTAAAAGGTCCTTATGAGGGAATGGGCAAATTCAGAATGGCTAAATATGTGAGTGACCGCTAAACATTAAAATCTTCATGCAACTTGTGCATGAAGGAAGGAACTGCCAGAAGGTGGGAAGAAGAATTACCTCTGACATTTACTTGTCTACTATATGTTTTATCAAAACAGCCATTCCTCTTTTCTGTTGGGCAAGTATGCTGCCTAGCTCGACCATTGGTCCATGACCATATTTTTGTTTCCTATGGTAGTTCACTTTGCCCTACATAAGGTTGTAATCTTGTTGGGGTGAAGCACTTGGTTTCTTACAGAAGTTTTCAGCAGCCACTGTTGTGAAGAACAGGACATCTACACCTACTGAACCAATAGACTCTTACGCTGCTGTCAGGGTTATGGGCAAGGTGGCCAAACTTTTATCTCCATGACTGCAAAATGGTGTAAAAGGGTGGGAAAGAAATGAGGCTGAGGAAACTGAAGCCAGAGTTCATCAGTCACTGGAAGCTAAACCATAATCATTACCATTAATTAGCAATACTTAAGAGTCTTAGTAATGAATCATCTTGTCAGTAACGTTAGTGGGATGAATGGCTCAATGGCAATAGATCTTAAATCCAAGCATCTCCACCTGTTCTGCAGTTGTATCTTCCAGATTAGACTGGGATGCAGCTTCTGTGTACCTTTGCTGGGGATAAGAGGCAGCATTCTCCCTTCAGGGCCATAAATCTCATGCCTTTTAAGCAGCATTACATTAATTTTAGATTAAAAACAAACAAAGAAACAAACAAACAAAAGTCTAAAGACTAAATCATGAAAGGCAACATAGAGGAAATCGATGTTTGGGGATCAACTGATTAACTGAGGGAAGAATAGTCTTTGTGTATGTGTACCCTGAACTAGAAAAATGAGCACACACATGCACACACACAAATAAGTTTGAAGTGTTTAAGGAATGAGAGTGTAAAGAAATGATATTTTATAGTACACCATAGTGCCAAACATACCATAACCCTGTGGAAACCACTTATGCTTTAATGACTGAGAGGAATAAAAATGACAAAAGAATAAATTCCCTGTGCACTCTCTGACATCAGAATAAATTTCCTATGGAAATAGTGTCGTTTTCCGCACTGACTTCTAAAAGGCCACCAAATAGGATGACCTTGAAAGAATTTGTCTCTTGATTTGATAGGGCAGCACACCTTGGCTTGAAGAAGGCCGAAGAGATGTGTCCTGGTGAGATCCAAGTAGGTGAGTGTAGTAAGTGAGCAAGAAAATGTCTCCATTTGTACAAGTGGGAGAGTTGGCATGGAGAATCTTGGATGGCAGGTGCTTGGGGTTAAACCTATGTGTTTAAGAGCTGGAATGCTCTTTGGAGTTTATTCATACAATCATAGAATTATATTCACACATTAGTAGTGAAAGGTACTGTGTTGTTTATTAAGCTCAACCTCCTTCACTCAAAACATGCCATGGATGTTGGATCCCAGAAAATTCACTGTGGGCACCCCCAAATTGCACAAGCTGCAAAGCACTCTCTAGAATAGAATAGAATAGAATAGAATAGAATAGAATAGAATAGAATAGAATAGAACGCACTGCAACAAATTAAACTTGATACATTTAAATACATACATTCATAAAAAGCACATAAATAGCAAGGTGTCTCAAGAAGTGATCAGGAGAGAATGAGGGCATTACCTTTGACCTTTCAAGTTCAATAACTGGAGGTTTGTAAAGTATAAAACTCCCAGATGGTCCTATGATGTGGCTGTTGCCCAAAGAAGAACATGACCCCTCTTTGTCCATCAAAATTCAATGATGCGTGCTGTCTGACACAGATTTGGGGTCATAATAAGATGATGAGAGAAATAAAGGGCATCTTTAGTTAGGAAAGAATATTCTTCAAAATTATTAAACACTGACATCCCCATTAACCTAAGATCCCCGACAGTCAATGGAAAGATAATTAATATAATCCCTGGAGCTGAGGATGAGATTCATGTCTTCCTAAGGTCTAACACTGGTCAAAGGACAGACGAATGAAGCCCTAAAAACACCTATTTCAGTCCATTTACTATAGAAGAAGTCAAGGGTGACAAACTCAGCAGTAGATTTTATACTACATGCATCTAAACTTAGATGAGATGAATCATACAGAAAATGTCCTAACAGTGAGGACACTCATTATTCTTACATGGAATAATTGACCACAGAAAGGGGGACAAACCTGCCCATTGCTTGATAACTTCAAGCAAGAATGGATACAATATCCTACAGGCAATAAAGCTACAGACATCTGCAGTACAATCTATTAATTTTCCTTGATCTCTGAGTTTTATTACATTATCAAAGCAGGTAAGATAGTATGTTAGAATTGTAAGCCTTACACACATTCCTCATATTTCCATCATTCTTATGTTAGCTCCCTCAACTGACCCAATGTTGACAAGACATGAAGAAACGGCATAATTACAGCATCACTGCACGCATAAGTGAGAGCAATAAAAATGCATGAAGTCATGTTTATACATGCAGTGATTCCTTCGTGGCTGTGAGGAGCCCTTGAGACTTCCTAGAACTTTGAAGATCTGAGCAGGACTTACTGTGACATCTTGCTGTATGTGAGTGCAACCTTCCTAAGCAACCTTGCATGAATTATCAAGCTTTAAAGTACTGGCATCCTTTGCTTCACACATTCCCTGACACGGGTAGCAGAGTTACAGGAAGAGGGAAAGAATTGCAGTGAAGGAGGCTGAAGTGTCTTCACCAGAGATGCATAACTTAGTTCCTTTTCTCGACAAAACATGCAGAGCCAGCACTTCAGCACCTGCATGGCTTCACCTGCAGTCTCATTTACCCTTCAGTTTCATTGAGATTAAGAGCACTGCCAAAACACTGAACTAAAGGAATAAAACAGCCTTCAAAGAATTAATCAACGTTTCTTTCATCAGCCCTTTTCCCACTGTTGTATTTCTAGCTGCAGGTTAGAACCCCTTCATTTCTGATTACCCCTTCATTCACCTGTCTCTATTCTTGTCAGCTCAGAGTCAGGATGCTCATGTACCATGCAAAAATATGTATTTCTATAAAATCATTGTACTGACACCATGGCTGGGGTGAGGAGAAAGAGAGTGGACTGTAATGTTTGTATTTGAGCTACTTCAGGAGACCAGTCTTTTATTTCTCCATCTTACTGATGAGTCTAATATGTGCCTCAGTTTCCCTATTTTACTAAAATAAATTCATTCAGAAGTGCTGTGATGTTTTCAAAAGCTAGGTCAGTGCTAGGCAATCATCTGGACAATTACATGGTGCAGGGGAACTGAGACTACCTGATCCATTAATTAGTGTGAAGAACTAACTGACAAAAACATCTTGAAAATTGGAAGGGCCCTGGACCTCACAGAAGTTTTGAAATCTGATTTTTCTATAAAGCAAGTGTTTTCATGTTTCTTGGAACAGAGATAATTAAGACCATGTTATGAATGTAGTGCTGACCTTAACCTTGCTCCAAACACATACACTGTGAAACATTGAGTCCAGTGGAGGTCATTGGTCTCTCTCATGCATTTCTGCAGTATCTTCCTTCCCATCCCCATAGCTTGCTCACCGTGCTCTTGATAATTTTTAGACTTTTTTTTTTTTTTTTTTTTTTTTTTCGTTAGTGACAAAAGTTAATAAGGGGATTCAGGCATTTTAGCCTCTCTTTGAAAATTCTCTCCATAGTGATTGCTGAAGAAAACTGCTTAGCCTTTAAAGTAACTCTGACAACTGCTTTAGGGTGGCACTCAAATGATCTAGCCTATCCAAACCTATCCATGGTTTGTCATTCTGGTGCCAGTTCACTTGGGGTTGGCTTGGGAAAGCTCACACAGCACAAGAGAAATCTCCACGTTTTCTCCCAAAACATCTTAGAGGTTCCTACAGGTGTTCTTTAGGTTTTATAGGCAGTTCAAAGCAGTGTCTTTTTCCAGATGAATTAAAGCTTGGTGAAAACTGGTATGCAAGTTACACAGTCAGTTTATGTACCTCAGCTGCCTTGCCATTAAAACTCAGGTGTTAGAGGGAGGCAAAAAAAAAAAGTAAATACTAGAAACAAATGAAATACTTCCTTTTTACTGTGAAGCAGCTTAATCTTCAGTTTCTGAAATCTTTTTGTCCATAACTCTTACAGTATTTTTGGAGGTTTTATAGATATCAAGAAGTTGTGACTCTCGCTGTTCATCAGAAGGGTCTATAGCATGACCAAACAACACAACCAGAGTATGGTGACAAACCAGAGTGAGGAAGAACAACTTGTCAGGTCAAATCTACTCCAAACAAAGAAAAGATTTGAAAATATCAGAATCCCAGACTAGTTTAGGTGGGAAGAGACCTCTGGGGCCATCTGGTCCAACCCCTGCTCAAGCAGGGCCACCTCCAACAGGGTGCCCAGGACCACGTCCTGGTGGCTTTTGAAGGTCTCCAAGGAAGAGACTCCACAACCTCTCTGGTAACCTGTGCCAGTGCTCAGTTACCTGGACAGCACAGAAGTGCTGCCTGATGTTTAGGCAGTATCTCCTGTGCTCCGGTTTGTGCCCATTGCCTCTTGTGCTGGCACTGGGTACTACTGAAAAGAGCCTGGCTACATCTTGTTTTCACCATCCCTTCAGATATTTATATACATTGAAAATATACTGTATTCATTATTAAGATTAAATAAGCCAAATGTCTCTTAGGTCTTTGGACACAACTACCTCACTGACCTGAGAACAAGAGAATGGTCACGGGACTGGAGAATGGCTCCAAGACTGTTTTATTTACAGGTGTAGATACAACTCATAAGTCTAATGCTAACTCTGCTTTTGTATGCATTGTGTCTACAAAATATTGCTCCTTTTGGTCGTCCCAAAGAAGAGAGAATATAGTGTTTTCTTCATCAAAGTTCCAATGTGTTATAGGGCAGTAGTTTGCAACTGAGTGGACTTGAAAGACATGAGGTTTCCTGCCCCACAGACATACCAAGTACAGAGCCTTTCTGAAACCATTTTTTACCTTTTATCATCTACAGAACAATGTTTCCATCACATATGATTCCTCCCTATTTCCATCAGTGTTATAATTCTGGAATTACACTTGATAATTAGATCTGAATGGTGTTGTCTCCTTTCAAGACAATCCTGAAGCTCTCTTCTACATACAGAATTTTTAAACTCTTTATTTTGAAAGAAGCAACAGCCCCCAAGCAGGGCAGGGGGACAAAACATCATAAAAAAACCTAACGGATAAGTAAATAAGATCAGAAAATTAGGTATTCTGTCAGTAATAGGGAGTGAAAGCAGGCAGATGTAAGGTAGAAATGCTATACGCAGGTCGAGCAATCACACAAAACAGACAGGAAAAAGGAAGCCAAAGTGTTAGAAGGGAAAAGGTCTCTGATCAAATCTTTATAAAAGCCAGCACTAAGGTGTGTGTTACAAACATTTTTCTTCTCCTTCTCTGATCTCCCAGTCTCCCAGTGAATCTTATAATTAGAAGTGAACCTCAAACAGCTCTCACCTGAGTGTGTTCTCATGCTAATTAGAGCTTTATGAACTTTCTAAAGATGGACCCAGCTGCCCTTTCATTTTCCTGTTCTCCTAAAAGGTGCTAAAGGTGCTTTTGTTACATCTTCCTAAGCTTTTTTCTTTTCTCTCTCTCTCTCTTTTTTTTTTTTTTTTCTTTCTAGAAAGCACTACATACCAAATTGAGTGACATAAAATAAGTGACTGAGTGAAGACTGAAAAACTCAGAGAAATTAATGTTTTCTTGAATAAGGTTTCTATAGTTATTGAGATATATTATGCAATTTTTGTGTTAGTGAGGCTTCTTCTTTCCTCATCATTTACTAAAATGCTGCATTTTTAGTCACTGTTAAGAATGTAAGACTGTTAGAACATCTCACATCTTTTGATTTCCTGTACATTATAGATCCAGAGCATAGTGTTTCGAGGTGGAAAACTCTGCTTATTGAAAATAATGTTTCATGATAAAAAAAATAAAGAAATAAAAAATCATTGAAATTCAGGTATGTTTATTCTGTAACTTCACTTCTGCAGGAAAATTGTGATTTTCTAGAGAAAATGCATATTCAGTACATTGGAATGAACAGTGAACTTGATTTTTGCTCTTACTGAAATATTGCAAAACTCTTTATATTACACAGAAAAGCACTGTGGTATAACTCTTTTTTTCCTCTTATTGCATAAAAATACGTATTGATCTCAGGTAGATGTAGGCTAATTTCCTTTTTAAGCTCAAGTTTGGACAACAGCAAGCAAGGAAGGTGGTTGAGTCTGGCTTTAAGGACAGGCTTGAGCATATGCTTGTGTGACTGTATTGACATAACCAGAGAGGTGGGACAATGCAATGAGGATGCCTGGAGAACCACAGAAGCATGAAGACCATGCATCATTGTCTTCTAACTGATGAACAAAGCCCTACCCCAGCACGATTCTGCAATATTTTTATTTAATAGATGGCAAAAAGGGATGGGGTTTGCTTTTCTGCAGTCTCACAAATAGCCATGTGAGGGATTACAGTCAGGACCAGGACAGATCTCTGCATGGGGGCACAGAGGTTTGTGCATCCACTTGCATCCTTACTGTGCTTAGACATCCATCGTCTGCTCGACATCCCAGCTTCAGAGGAAAATCCTGCCTTGCTGACACTCTATACCTGCAGCTGCTGCCTTCTCAGAGTCAAATGCATGGATTGCAGTCCCAAATGCATGGGAAGAGCAGTCACTCTTCCCTCTGAGGTGTTTGGGGGGTAGCAGAGCTCAGCTTTTGAGCTCAAGTCTGCTTCAGACCATGACAGATTTGTTCCCTGAATCCATACTCTTTTTAATCTAAATGTCAGGTAGGAAATTAAAGCCCTGCTGAAACGGAGTGTATTACCAGCTTTTTATTAGATCACAAACAATTTAATAACCAGATAGAGGGAGAAGGTCATTTTGTTGTCAGTCCAGCTTATCTCATAAATTAGGCATCAGGTTTTGCACAAAAGCATCTCTCAGCAAATAAAATTATCTGTTTTGATGAAGGGCCTCTGTCCATGGAAAACAGATAACACAGATGAAAGAGGGAGCCCTGTAATAAAATTATTATCCAGGAATGTATGAAAGGGGATGGATTCTTTAAAAAATACTTATCATGCGTTTACCCTATTGACAGTAACTAAATGCCAAAGTAGCAAAGGACACACCTTCCTGATGAATTAATGTGAAATAGTTTCAAGGTCAATAAACAAAAGGTATGGCAGATGAAATATTGATTATAAATAGGGTAGCTCTTGGTGACCTCACTGGTTGAAAAGGGAAGAGACCCAGAGCATTATCTCTTCACTAGAAAGATTTATGGCACAGAAGTGACAGTCTTCTGAGTAGGCGCAGGGCAATGAGTGATGCACTGCCAACACAGCATTGATTTCAATGTATCATGCTGCAAATCTGTTTTTGGGGCGTAGGAGAGGAGTGACAAGGAAATGATTTGGCTAGAGTAAATTTTTTTTCCCAGAATATGAAGGTCTCCTGTTACTCAGGTTTGTCTGCATGCAGCTGTCTGATGCACGGGGCTTTCTATGCCCCTGCCTATCTCAAGTTGTTTTCTTTTTTTTTTTTTTTTTAGCCTTGTTAGAATGAAGTTAGATTCGTGTATTAAGTGTCCTACTGAATGTGGTGGTTCTTTATCTCCTGAGAGGTGCTGCAAGACAGATGTGGCAGCAGCAACGGCAGAAGCTTCCCAGATGACAGTTTACTTGAACTGCAAACATGGGGGTGGAGAAAACACCTTCCAGGGCAGGATAGTGTTTTTTTCTCCCATGGCAATTGTAAGCTGACTTGCATAATTTTTTCCCTTTTCTCTGAATAATGTGAGATTTATGCCACCTGAAAATGTAGCCATGCAAATCTTCTACCCCTTCCCCAATGTGGGCCTGGGGATGCAGTAAGTCAATGGCCTTCAGAAAACGAAGAATTGGAAGAAAATTCTGCAGAAAGAGAATTCTTAAAACAGCTGCCACCCTCCAATATAATTGTCTCTGAATTCATGTTTACAAATCAATATTTACTCAGGAAACCTTTCTGTGACTGTGTCTAACAGCCAGGTCTGGTGCATCTGCCAGAGCCCACTGGTCAGTAGTGATGCCCATGACAGAGCCAATCCATCCCATTATTCTGTTTCATGAAAATCATCCTGATTGATGCCTACCCTGATGTGATATTATATGCCCAAAACCAAGCTTTGAAAGGAAGTACCATGCCTGGTAATCTAAACTCTAGTGATCACTTAAAACATACACATTCAGTGTAAGAATTTTTCAGGAATAATTGGAGGCTGCAGAACTTTTCTAGTGCATGTAACCCATCAGTGCTAAATCATGCTTATTTGCAAACACTTTGACTATATGCAGCCCCAGGTGGGAGAAAAATGTATTTTTGGTAAGCTGTTTAACTTCATGATTGTGAGAAATAAAACAGCAGAAAACTTTTGAGAGGGGATGGGGTGGGAAGGAGAGGGAGAGTGTAGGGATAGAGAGCATTTTTTTTTCTGGTCTTCATAAGCTCTTAAGGACTGCTTAGTGAGGAAGTGGGAATAACAACTAATAAACTCACATCTTCTCTTTTGGGTTGTGAACTTCCTTTTTTTTTTTTTTTTTTTTTTTTTTTTTTTTTTCCCTTTTATTTTTAATTAATTTATTTATTTATTATTTTCTGGCAGAAGCCAGAAGCTGCCCCTATGACCAGCAGCATGTTTCTATAATGGGGTCCCAGTGCTATTGACACAATGTCATTGTGCTGTTTTTAAAGTTCAACCTTGTTCCTTATAATAGTTTAGACTTGATGCATAGATTGATGGCGTGCAAAATAGTAGGTCATCTGATCATGGAATACAGGATCTCTTACTGTGTATACCATTAGACAAGGATAGGATTTTTATTGGGAAATACAAAGGGATATGCATTCCCACAACATGAAATGGTTCACCATCTTAACAAGATAGGAAAGCCATGTCACAAGAGAGATTTATGGTCTACACAAGGATAAAAAGAAGAAAAGCTCCCAGCATGGCATTTCAGCTGGATAATTAATCCAATGCTTGGATTTATTTACTGTGTTTGAACAGATTATTTTAGTACCAGGAAGGCTGTGTTTTAGTACAGAAAGGGCTGTAGACTTCAACAAGATCTTATAAGCCTGTTGCTAATGAAGTATGTGATGAAGAAAAAGACTGGTAAGAAGAAAGTAAAGATTAGCATAAGAATCACATGCTATATAGTCTGGATCCATTCCATAAGTGGAGTCCATATGAACATGGACATTAAGGTCATCTGTCCTATCATTCTATCAAAATTTCTGATTATTTTATTGTGTGAATGTGCATGTGTGTGGAAACCAGTCAATGAAGAGACTATAGAGCTGGGTACAGGAGAAACCAGGGGCCTGAGAGTGTGTGTTTTGTCAGGTTGTTTCAGATGATTTGGCTGGGACACCATATGCCTAGTTTTAGATTTCATCTGGGATGGGAAACAGATATATCAAAATTCTTTGGAAGTGGGAATTCCCATACTGTGAATGTGAAATCAAACAGACAAGAAAAGCCTCCTCATTTTTATCCAGGTCATCTGAGGAAGATTGCATATAAAACCCAACCATAATGTCACCTACAGCTAGTTATGAACACAAGTAAGCTTCAAATCAGATGTCAATATCCAAACCCTGACAGTTTCAGAGTTTAATCCATTAGGTATTTAGGCCATTTTTCTAATTGAGCCCATGCCAAAGTCCAGTGTCTGACTTTGCATAATGTTGTGAAGGACTGCATTCTGACCAGTTCTAATCTAATTACAGGCTAATCAACGTAATTTATTTATTTATTTATTTTTGTTTAGTTTGCACTGTTACTCTTGATAGCATCTTAACTTGAGTATGGTGCAAATAGTGGAGCTGGCTAATTACTGGGGTCTCTTTCTGCAGATGCTTGATGTAAACGGAAGACAGAACTACTGCTAGTTTTATGAAAAACTCATTCACTGTTGCTGAGAGACAAATACAGAAAACCATATAGAAAATACAGACAGATGATATTTAATAAAATAGCCTTTTCAGAGACCTGAATATCCATTACTGTGGAGGTAATGGTTAACAGGGTAAACAATTCAATCCATCTCAATCTATGCACTTAGACCTAGCTATATCCCTGTCATTACTTACCTGCTCAAATTTATCTCCTTATTTACCTTCTTATTGATATATATATCTTTCTCTATGGTGTTTCTTGGCACCCAGGGATTGGAGCGCTCAGCTTCTGGCTTTGGGTTCATCCTGTACAAACAGATACAGAGGGAATCTGGAAGCAATGAATGAGATGTAAATGTCCATGGTGGCATTGCAGACAAACCATGCAGAAGAAGCCTTGAGACTTTTTTTAAATTTAGGATACACTGACTGAGAAAAGCTTGTGAATCTTAGGTCACTATGTCCAGTCCTTTCTATGGACACGAAGGAACTTTTGTCACAAAAAATAAAAACATCCAAAATGAGCAAGCACCCATAGAAAATATGGGAGTTTGGGGCTGGAAATCTATGGGGAAAGTTCATTTTAGTAATAAAAAATGTGTCCTGTGTGGCATCCACTGCCTAGCTCTCTACTGTTATCTATTTTCATTTTCTTATAATTCTATTTATCTAGTTATGAATTCAATTTTTTTTTTTCCTGAGACGTTCACCACCTCAGCAATTGTGTTCTCCTGTGATCTCATGACAGTATTTTGCTGTTGTTTAAATCACTTCCACTACAGAAAGCAACCATATACTATACTCTCTCCAGTACAGCACAAGGAGGAGAGGAATTTCTTGCCATGCTTATTTGTTTAAACAAGTTACTTCTCATACAAACTCAGGAAGATCTACTGTTTGTTGAGTGGGATGAGCAGACGCAGCCCTTGGGTATCACAAAGGTGATTTGCAGCATAAAAGGTACACTACACTGTGTGAGGTCCTTAGCCTGCTCTGCTTCACTATGACAACTTAGAGTATCGACCTTCAGAATAACACTCTTGTGCATCTGCTTCTCAAAAGCTAACCAAAATGAGGCTTAGATTCTTTATAAAAGGTTTATTGTTATTATTATTGCCTGCTATAGCTTCCCCCCCGAGGGTTCCTTTATCATTCAACCCAGGCAGCAGATTAATTCTCTCCTAAATGCAAAATCTGATGACATTTTTTTCCATAAATCTATGGAAAAAAACTATCACTATCTGGGGATTTACTCCAGGGCAGTAGCTCTCAGTCTTGACTTTACAAAGACTTACGTTCAAAAAGGTTTCCAGCAGGAACTGTCTCTGTCCCCCAAATCTTCCATTCGCTGGAAGGCAGTGCCAGTGAAATTCTGCTTATGACAGTTCCTCCACAGCTGGTTTTAGGGTGAGAAATGAGAACAGATGGAGCAGCTGTGGCAGAAACAATCTCCAGGGTGGAAAACTCATGTCTTCTTAGTGTGAGCTCATGAACTGAAGTTGGTATCTGTGGCAGAATTTTCTCTCCTATATGAGCAGAATCAAGCAAAGGACATTAAAATGCAATTTTCTAAGAGAACTACTGAATTACCAACAAATATATTGCAACTAGAGCAATGGATTCAGATAGTGTATTAAATATCAGCTTTAGGAGGACACCTAGCATGTGTAGTCTAAAGGACTGTATGTATAAATACAGATGGTCTTAATCAACATGAGGTTTCAGATTATTTTTACTGCATCCATCCCAACTCATGGAAACTGTAATGAAATAAATGGCTAATTGAGCATGAACACTTTACTGAACAAAATGATCTTGTCTTCTGAAATGTTTTATTTGATAAACCAGAGATAATGGACAGGTTTCCAATAAATTTGATCTTTAAATATCATTTTTCAGAAGTGTGCATCCTGCTTTAAAAATTGGTTCAGCAAAGATGATAAGCGCAGGTGGGGAGTATCATGGTAATTGCCTGTCTCCATGTGAGGGGGAGAATATTTGCAATATTGTGGTCCTCATCTAGGAGCAGATTACCCAGGAAAAGGAACAAACCAGATTGTCAGTCTGTAGAAGTCAATGAACCCAAGCATATTTTGAAAATTACATAGTTTATGGTGTGCTCTGCTAATTCTCCATCATAGTTTCATCCTACTTGATACAAAAGATACTGCATAGCTGTGTTGACCAAGGAGAGCAAAGCAGGGATCCTCACCATCATATAGTAGTTTCTATTATCTTTTTATTTCCTCCAGCAGACACTGATTTCTCACTCCTCTCTGGGTTACAAGTGCTGGAAGACCAGAAGAGCGGCAGACATACAGCCAAGCAGCAAAAGAAGGCTGTTCTCTACCTGGATTGGAGTCCCATGGGTTGAGGCAGCCCTGGATTTGAAAGGCTAGGCTTCAATTTATTGTATGTGTCACTGTAAACAGAATTAGACTTGTAGTGAATAATTTCAGGAACATATTTCATGCAGGGTGGGTAAATTTCCTTTCACAACCACAGTTGTTCAATATCCCAACATCAGATAGAGCCTGACATAAATTATGGGTTTAAACTCTCGGTACTACTAAAACAAAACTGAAGACAGAAACACCAAAAGAAAGATTTGAGGTGGAAGAAGACTTCTGATCCTGGTCAGCAGCAAACGAGCATGTGGGTGATAAGTCAAAATGATGGGGAGTGAACATGGATGTTGGAGATCAACTCCCAGAGCAGATTGTTCTTGATGGCTTCAAGTGCTTACTACTCTTAGAGCAAGAAAAACTGAACTGCTTGTGAAGATGCTTTGGCACTTTTCTGGTTTTGCAACCAAATATATTTGCATCAACCATGACTGGTACTGACTTGACTTAGCATGTAAATTGTGATGGCTTATGAGCTGCTTTCTGATGTACATGAGAAGTTGGGGGGACTCTTAGTGCTGAATAACCACCCAAAAACCCTGTATGTGAGAGGCTGTACAAAGGGTCAGGTGGATTATGCTGCATTGCAGCTACCTCAGCTGTCAAAATTAATGTTCAGCTGAGCCCTGACAGACCTGCATGCTACCCTGAAGCTTAGCTGGTATGAAGAAATCTTAAGTCAAATTAAGGGTCAAATAAAATCACTGATATCAGAAAAAAAAAAAAGGTGGAGGGATTAAATCTACCAAAACCAAATAAAAAGGAAATACCTACAATTTTAAAGCATTATTTAATTTATTTTCTTTTCCTCTCATAAAAATAATGGATGAATATCTTCTGGATGTGATTACTAGTTTTTGATTAGGCAAATTTAAGGAAGGTGATTAAGAAGAGGAATCTGGGGCCACAAAAAGAAATAAAGTCAACCCCCTAAACCAAAAACTTTTACTAGCAAGGAGCTAGAAGAAAAGATGCAGTAGAATGAACATTGCCTAGAATATCATTGAAGGCACAAGCAAAATATCTGGTATATGCTCTTAAGTGGAAAGCTATTATCATTGATTTTATGTTTCAATTATCTCAGAATCATTTGCTCCTTTATGACTTTAAAATAAATATATTAGGTGAAAGTCCTTTGGGATTTTATGCAACTTGAGATCAGCTAATGTCTGTAACAAACCTTTTCCCTTCAGAACTGCTACCATGAGCAAAACTGAAAGACCTGAAGAAGAGAAAATTAGTTTTGTTAGAGGAACTGGTCAAAGACTATAACCCCTCACTTGTGAAAATAAGCAATTTGGAAATTAAATAAATTAATGATATGTGGAAATTAAAGCAGTGATCCAGGTTCAAAATTAACCACCTTCTGCATATGCTGCAAATGACATTTCTTTAGACGTATTTAGAGGGGCTGGTAGAAAAGTACTGAGGCAGTGACTAAGAATAAAGGCAGCTTGCAGAAGTGTTAATGCCAACACCTTATTTGAGTCATTCTGGTGATTTCTATTAGAGAGCCAAGCAAGCCAAACCTGTGGATGGTCCCATTCTTGGTTGCTGAAATCAGACTGTGCCCAACAGTTGTGCTGTGTGGCCTTGTTTGTCAAAGGGTCCAATCCGTCCCTGTGAACTGTGTTTAATGAGGGTTTCTGATTCTCTCTTGAAAATGACCAAATGAGAAAAAATACATAAATAAAAATAAAAGTAAAAACCCACAACACTGTCTTATGAATTGTTATAAATTATCGGTAATATGAAATAAAATTGCTTTAAAACACTGGGCTCCAAGACATGTCCAGCTCCTGTTTCTAAAAACCTAAAAAGGCAAGAAAGGCAAAAACCTACTTTTAAAACAACAGCAGGAAAAAAACAAACAAACAAACATGAAACAACAACAACAACAACAACAAAGCAAATAAAGATCTCCTTTTAGATTATTAATATTAGCAGGATGGAAAAATGTTTGGAGACATGGTTTGAAAAGCTATTTCATTACCTGCACTGCAATCCAATCCATGTACTTATTTATCTGGATTTGAAAGAAGCTGACAAATTCAAGGCAATATGCAACAACACTCCAATTAGCCTTGACAGCATTAATAACTATAATGTGCCACTTGTATCTGCTAAATGTTTCACCATCTTAGATTAAGTTAATTGAAATTAATCAGCAGCATAGTGAGAAAAACAAAGGCTGAGAGAAATTTTTTAAAGATATGATGGATTCATACACTCATAGCCTTTACCTAATGTTAGGGAACAAAACACACATCTACATATACATGGAGTGATCCAAAACAATTAAAAACCAGGAAAATGGTTTGTCATTTGTTTTATTAGGATATTGAGAGAAGCTTGGAGAAAATGTGCAAGTGGCTTGATTCTTTCCATGAAGTTTCCCCAAGGAACAGGCTGTAATTTCTACCCATCCACCTGCAAAAAGATAAATATCCAAGAAATAAAAAGTATTTGTGTCATTACTTAATTCATATAAACTCTGGATAGAAAAATATCTTGCTTTGTTTTCCAGACTTTTAATGACCTGTACATTTTGAATAGGGATTATCTCTTCCATCTTTCTACTTGGCTGAAATCTGCCATATATGCATGTCCTATGTTTTGTTCAGATAGATCTCTTTCTGTCTTTCCACAGTAGGAATAATTGGGGTTTAAAAGCTCTCTGTAGTTGCCTGGGAATTTATGGTGTGGAGCAGAAAGTTTAGTGGATCGGTAGGTGACTCTGAACTGACAGGAAGATGGATGCATAAGTAGAATCTACCATTCTCACCATCCTGTGTTTTGGGGCTTGATGCTCTTCTGGAAGTTTCATCCATTTGACTGTTTTTTCTTAATCACCTCTAAAGGGAGAAGCAGCAAGACAGACACAAGTCATATGTCACTGACAGAAATCCTATTTTCAGTGCTGGGAAAATGCCTCTGCACCTGGTAATTAAAGCTAGAGACAAGACTACTTCCTATTTTTATCTTAAACTCCTGTTGTTAGAACTATTTCGGTCCCCTTGTCAAACATTTCAGTGACAAAGAACTGGAAAGGTCATTGTATCCATCCCTTTGCTATCAGAAGCAATTATATAATCCCAGGTGGGAACAGATCAAGATCTACCTAAAAAATGTAAAGTTTCTTTCCCAATGTTTTCTTCCCCTCACCCATTACCTAAAAGCCTGAGTGACTTTGTTCCTTCTGAAATCCTTGAGGGCCTCCAGGTAGGCTGAAAGCTACCCCAAGAACTGAGAGCCTGCTGAAGTCCTCATCTCTGCCACCCATATGGGGATGTAGTTGTTCTACTTTTCATGTGGACATTTCTGGACTTGGTAATTACATGGCTTCAGCCAATGCTATCTAATAAGCCAGAGCAAAACCTATGCAGTTGACACTGGATCTTTTAAACCTCTTTTCACCTGTTAAATCAACATTAGTCTAACCTAAAAACACCAGTTCAAAAAAGTCTACTGGGTGACTCGGTGAAACAGACAAATTAGAACTGCGGTAACATTTTCATTTATTAGGCTTCTTCCTGATATTTCCCTTTCTTCTGTTCTCACTTTTACTTATTTTAAAAAATACACATGAACTTTGCTACTGTCTATTTTAAGCAAATCCACTCATGCCAGCACTGTGGGTGCTGAGGTCAGCAGAGAAACCTTTCAAAGCTGACGTAGTGAACTCTAATGAGACCATCTGAGGCAGCCTCATCCTCTCCTGCTCCTATACAGCGTGCTTAGTCAAACTTGACATGTATTATCAGTCTGTAATTCTTTTAGGGAAAGCATAATTTTCAACATTTAGAGGAATTAGTCTTCAGGAATCTGATGAGGATATAAAATTGAAACAGGGTGTATTGAGCTCCATGATTCTTGTGGGTCCCTTCAAATTCAGGATATTCTATGATTCTATTATTAAGCACAGGAAAAAAGGGCTATACAGGCATGTGTGGATATTGTTTAATCAGGGTCGAGATATGGAGAGATATATACCAAACTTTTTTTTTCTTTTTTTTTTTTTCTTTTTTTTTTTTTTTTTTTCCCTCAAGAAAGAGCAATTCTCTTTAACGTGGAGTGATTTTAAGGTAAAGAGAGAGAGAGAGAGAAAAAAAAAAAAAAAAAACAGTTTGGTTTTGAATAAACCCTGCTAAAGGTCTTCTTGCAGCTTCATTCCTCAGCACACTTTTCCACAAATAGATTCAGATGTTGGGATATCACTTGTTTGTATCTGAAGAGCAATATGTTCTTGAGCTAAAAATGTAGCATTGAGCAGATGCTGACTTGAAGAGGCACATTCCTGAAAGCAGGAGAGTTGGACGCTGTCAACAATCAATAGACACATGGAAACTAAACAACAACAACAAAAAAAAAAGAACAAAAAGAAAAGTCAGAATTTAGACATTGCTTATTTTTCCTCACCACCTTTTGACAGGG
The DNA here is from genome assembly GCF_965140915.1 of Aythya marila. Classification (NCBI taxonomy): domain Eukaryota; kingdom Metazoa; phylum Chordata; class Aves; order Anseriformes; family Anatidae; genus Aythya; species Aythya marila. The sequence continues at coordinate 153,877,492 of NC_139043.1, forward strand.
GATTAAGGAACAGGATGAATTAAACAGGTATTATTAAACCCACACAGCAACTTATTTCTAATTTAGAGGTGCACAAACTAAGTCACAAGTTAGTGTAACCACATACATCACTGAGGGCATGGAGATGTTTATCTTCAGCTCCTTCCTCTGTGCAGATGTTCTTCTATGGGGTTTTTCTACTCTGCAGAAGGCAACTTCTCCACTGAGCAATCTCCAGATTTATGTTGCCAAGCGGTTACAAGCCTTTGATAGTTGCATGCCAACAAGTCAGAGAAATGACACTGTGAATCTAAAATTCAACCAGGGTACATAGAGATAGATATAGGAGAGAAGTGGAAAAGGAAAAGAGAAAAGAAAAGAAAAGAGAAGAAAAGAGAAGAGAAGAGAAGAAAAGAGAAGAGAAGAAAAGAGAAGAAAAGAGAAGAGAAGAGAAGAGAAGAGAAGAGAAAAAAGAAAAGAAAAGAAAAGAAAAGAAAAGAAAAGAAAAGAAAAGAAAAGAAAAGAAAAGAAAAGAAAAGAAAAGAAAAGAAAAGAAAAGAAAAGAAAAGAAAAGAAAAGAAAAGGAAGAAAGGAAGAAAGGAAGGAAGAAAGGAAGGAAGAAAGAAAGGAAGAAAAGAAGGAAGGAAGGAAGGAAGGAAGGAAGGAAGGAAGGAAGGAAGGAAGGAAGGAAGGAAGGAAGGAAGGAAGGAAGGAAAGAAGGAAGGAAGGAAGGAAGGAAGGAAGGAAGGAAGGAAGGAAGGAAGGAAGGAAGGAAGGAAGGAAGGAAGGAAGGAAGGAAGGAAGGAAGGAAGGAAGAGAAAAAAAAAAGAAAAAAACAAAGAAAAAAAAAAAGAAAAAGGGAGGAAAAAAAAAAGAAAGAGAGTAGGATTGCTCACCTTCTGCCTGCTGGGTTTTCTTTTCATCCCTATCCCAATGGGACATACATTTGGAGAAAAAAAAAAAAAGACCTCAGTAAACTCTACAGAGACAGGTTCTCATTGCATGGCCACAAGGTGTTGAGAACCAAGTGACATGAAAAGAGCAAACTGAGCTGGATAGGGCACAAAAGCCACAGTCTCCCATGTGAGAGTTTGGAAGAGTTAGAACCATGGGGACTACTAAGCAGCAAGTCTCGTATGTGGATGTCATAAAAGAATCTAGTCTAACAAAATTTTAACCTTATAGATACCTAAAGGACTCCTTGAATCTGAAGATCTGCCGCTCTTTCTCTGTAGATTTTTGCAAATTTTTCAGATGGTATAATTTCAGACTAAGATATTTTACCTGTGTGAAGTTCACCAGTCATCTCACGTCCATGTAAACTTCTGAAGAGATTTTCTTCCAGGCACTTGCCATTATTTATTTGCAAGATTAGTTTTCCTCTTTTTTTTAGAAGGAGGTTTCTAAGAAGATTTATGTATTTTCTTATTTTCATGGTATAGTTTTTGACATTGCACCTTCAAGTACATGAATATTTTTGTGATTTTTTTTTTGGTTGTTTTGTTTTAAATTTATTTTCACTGCACTTCTAAAATCTTCCATTCTTTATTTATGTCTTTGCAGGTGATTGAGCATAGGAACACTGTTTAACCTGAAATTTGATTATTAATTGTATTTCATGACTATACTATCTTTTTTGTTTGTTTGTTTGTTTTGTTTTGTTTTAAGTAAACATGTAGATGCAGAATAGTTTTGCCTTTCTTTATTGATGCTTTTTGTTTAATTACTTTGACATTGTTATTGTTTTGTGTCATTATGACATCCTGTAACACCACTAGAGAAATTTTATTTCATTTTCCTTTTTGAAAGAAGATAATTATATAATTTAAAACAACGTCCATCCTTGAAACAAGAACCCTCTATAACAACCGTTTTATTTTCTTAAGTTGTTGTGTTACAACTCCTGTCATTATCTGTTAATTTAATTCCAATATGTTGGATATTGAATCCTTCTGGAAGAAAAGGATCAAAAATGTTAAATTAGGCTTCAAAACAAAGATGACATTTTCTACAAACTGGTAGGAAATAATCACCATTTCTTTTGAATTCTTTGTCAAAAGCAAAAGCTCAAAGGAAAAACAAACAAACAAACAAAACATCAACACTCTTTTGGACAGTTTCAGGGAAAAAGAAAACAGAATCTGTGAGATAAACAAATAGAAGGAGAATACCTTCTGATCAGACAGTTATTTTTCCTGTATAAAAAACCTTTTGCTTTCATCAGTACTCACTCACTCAGAAATGTTTCAGTCTTCAGTGAGTATAGGTTGAGGAGTTTTATAGCTTTCTTTACTACAGCACACAGCACACTTCCAAGGACTGCACATATATCTGACTGGTCTATCACAGTCAGTCATTCTCTACTCTTATGTAAATAAATGCTCATTCTCTCTATCCACAGAAACAGTCACATCACCAGTTCTGACTCCTTGATTAAATATGACAAGCAATTATTGAAGTGCCATTACAAACAGAGATATCCCATCCTGGTACATCCCCAGATAATGTTATTACAGCTCTGCAGCTTGAATGTAGCTCAGCTTTACACTAAGTGGCACATTACAGCATAAAGCAAATATTCATGAGTAACATCAATGGATAGAGAAGTCATGCTCCGCAGTATGTAGTTTAATGAATTTGCATATGATGGAAAAGTGGAAAGATGCAATTTCTGTTTTTGAATTAGAAAATTAGAACTGATTTTTAAAAATGTAATCTCCATCTTTAAGGAAAACTGTTGCATTGCTGTGCATTACGTTTACCACAAGCTGAAATGTAAAGTCAATATGTTGAAGGTTTAAATGGAATGGAAAAGTCTGATGAAATAGATTGGGAACAAAATTTTCCATCACTTCAGAGATATATTGTGCTCTGCTATGAAATTCATAGGTGCTGTTGTCCCGGTCAGTCATTCTTCTCTCAAGTCTTATGACCTAGACAAACTATAACTTCATGAATCACTGTCTTCAGTGGGCTCCCCCAAAACCTTTGTGGTATATTTGAGGAGGCACATGAGGTTTCCCAATGGAACATTTTGCCAGAAATCACTTTTTATCTCTAGAGCACTCATATTTCAATAGAACATTTCCATCAGGAAATTTCTAAGAATTTCCATCAAGCTGTAATGACTGTTTCAGTAATGTTCAGTGCCCTCCATCAGATTCAGGACAGTATTGGGCCAATGGTGCCTGAAGGAGCTCCCAGTCTGAAGTCCTGATAAGTGCCTTAAATTCATGTATAAAAATATTTGGTTTTCTATTAGCCCATGCATCATGGCTTTTAGGAGGCAGGTGACAGTGGGGAGGAAAAAGAGATGGCAGGAGGGAGGTGAAGTCAGGAGACAGTAAGGAAGACAGGGTTATACTGATGTGGCAGCAGAGAGTTAGTGAATTGAAAGAAATGGCATTAAGCATGGATTGATTAATGGCAATGACAACAGAGACAAACAGCTTACAGGCTAAATCCTCTGCTCTGTGCATTTCACTGTTCCTCTGCTGCATGGCACAGAGCTGTCAAGTCTGCCTGGTGGCTGTTTGCCTAATTTTTCAGCTGAAGTGATGAGCAGTTGTGGGCACAGATGAGATGGCAGCAGTCATTCAGGAGAAGCTCAAGTGGGTGATCGCTTTCCTTCCCCCACCACTGTGTCCAAAGCAGTGGTGAAAGAAGGTAAACAAAGTCACTGAAAAGGAAGATCACATAGCAGCTTCTAACATTCCTCTAGTTATTTATATTCTATTTATATATTATATTCATCTTTTTTATTATTCTGGTGTTTTGTCCATTTTCATATTTGAGGATGCAAAGACACGACCAAAAGAGAACAAATGGATCCAAGTAAAAGGTAATAACAACTGGAGGCATCCTCATTGTCATAGACACCTGCAAGGTGGAAAGTTCTCTGGTTTCTTGCCTTGTACAGTGTGCTCTAGCTGTAAGGGTAAGCCTTCCAGACATTCCCTAACCTTAAGTCTTCTGCCTCTAGTCAGTGTGATATTTGCATGCAGGGTTTCATCAGCTTGGTCACACTGAGTCCACATATGCAGTTTTCCATGGACACATGGAAAAATGAAAAACCATTTTGGATAATGTCTGTTTTGTTAGACAGGCAGGGAACTGTTGTTAAGGATGAATGAGATCCATATGCAAGCTGGCTCTGCAGTCTGACAATTTACACTTTTCTTCAATACACTTTTGTTGGTGACATCAATGGACAAAAAGAAGTGACTGCATAGCAATGTACTTCACATCCTTTCTTTTCCAAGGAAAAGCATTTATTCTTAGAAGAATTCATAGAATCACAGAATATCCTAAGTTGGAGGGACCGACAGAGGCCATTGAGTCCAACTCCTGGCTCCACACAGGACCACACAAAAATCAGACCCTGTGCCTGAGTGCATTGTCCTCACACTTCCTCAACTCTGTCAGACTCGGTGCTGTGACCACTGCCCTGGGCAGCCTGTCCCAGTGCCCGACCACCTCTGGGTGCAGAACCTTTCCCTAACCTCCAGCCTGACCCTCCCCTGTCCCAGCTCCATGCCGTTCCCTCGGGTCCTGTCGCTGTTCCAGAGAGCAGAGCTCAGCGCCTGCCCCTCTGCTCCCCTCGTGAGGGAGCTGCAGGCCGCCATGAGGCCTCCCCTTGGCCTGCAAGGGCTGTCAGCTGCTGTTCGTATGTCTTGCCCTCTAGACACCCACAGAAAGCTCTACTAAGCTATATTGGGAAGCCTGTAGATGGGAAAACAAAACAAAACAAACAAATAAAAGCCCTTGACACTTGAGAGGATAATTTGAAGCAATGAAGTTCCCCCCCCCCCCAACCTTTAAGTTCCCGTTGTAATAGAACCATGACTCATGAGCTGTATTTAAACACCAAGAACTATTTCACCTATGGTTAGATTCATTAAAAACCAGATTTTTAGTCTGTCAAAGTCACATTTCTCAAAGATGGGGCTATTAAATTTTGTAAAGATCATGGAAGGTGTAACGGAATGGACTGGTCCTTTCTGGACCAAGGGCCACAGAGAGCCATTAAAGTAATAGTTCAGTACCTAATCTTACACTAACTACTTATTTATATCCACTTGCATCAGACATATACATGTTAATATTTATATTCATAACAGAATTAGATATTTATAAGTGCTATAACTATATGTAATACACTGCATAATGTAGAGGTTTATACATACTTAAAGCAGCTGTCAAAATTAATAATACATATCTTAACATATAAAGGATTTGCTTATTCTTGAGATGCTGCACCTGTAATGTATGTCACTTATGTTAAATTTAGCTAGAGTACAATGTATTTTTCATTCTAAAAGGTGGTTATACTAATATCAAATCAGGAACAGCATGTCATAAGGTAGTCAGTGTAGATGTAACTGTCTGTTTATTATATTTGTGGTACAGTGGCTCATTTAAGAAAATAGAGTTAGTTTAAATCAAGTCAAGATAATGCTTAGAGAATTAGGCTATTCATTAAAAAGATACTGGAATGTTTTAAATCCCTAAGAATGTTCATTCTGGACCAGAGCTTACACCAGGATTCATGTTACTGAACACTGGCTATTGAAACATCAGTTGGTTGACACGCAATCTCTACAGAGACAGAGACACAGATGCACATTCTGCTGCAACTTTCAGTGCTGAAAACATAAGTTAGTTAACTTGCATGGCTCCATTAAATCAGATATTCAGAGAGCTAAATTCAGGTCAGAAAAATCCTGCCCACAAATCAGTAAAAAGCCCCATCCATTTTGACTTTTCTATTTAAAGAAATGTCTTACTTTGTTTAAAAGGCCCCTTCATTTGCTGTTAAAAAAAAAGAAAAAAAAAAAAAAAAGCTAACTGAATGTAGGTATCTAGAATTTAGTTTTCCGAATACTGAAATTAGCCTGTATTTAATATGTACCTGTTGCAGTTTATGGAACTGCAGGTTTCAATGGGCATTAATATAAATATATGGAGATTTTCCTAAAAATAAATAAATGTTTTTGTAAGAAAAAGAATAAAAAAAATAAATAAAAGAAACATTTGATCTTACTCTTTCCTAGACTGCTTAAGAGCTGAGAATCATTTCTGTTTTGTTTGGGAGTGTTAGACCTGAAATATTAAAAGGTCTGGTCAAACAGGTACAAGAAAAAATGACAACAGAGCAAGATGAATGCCAAAGTAGAGTAAAAATGTTTTAGTACTGAAAACACTATAAAAATGCAATTATGCTAAGGGAAAAAAATATAAACATATTTCTGAGCATTCTAAATATTTTAAATATCTATAAATATTCATTATGTATCCATCCCCCATACATATTTAAAACCCAGAGTCTCTGCTTTCATTAAGTGAATGCTACTGGAGATAAAAGTATGTTTAAAAGAAATAGAACAGCTATTGCTGGACCAGCCGTAGTGATAAATCACAGACAGGCAGGGAGGTTAGGCTCCAAGAATGGAAACAAATGCACGTTCACACTGGAGTTCCAGCAGGGAAGGAAAGCAAGATAGAACAGAGGTTTGAAAACCAGTGTTACATAGCTAAAGAACTGCAAACAGAATACTGCAAAATGACAGACAGATTTTACCTCAGGATGCTTTGGACTTTGACATTTCTGAAAACAGAAACGGAAGGATACCAGTTTAAATTAATTAGCCCTTTAAATTACAACAGCAACACAAGCCTGCAGGCTATGCACAGTGAATCCTTTTCTTGTGCTGTTTTTTCTTTGCTTTCCTGCCATCTATCATGTGATATGTGAAAGCAATATGGTATTAGAGCCTTTTGTTAGAAGAGGCATGTTCCTAAGCCAGAGCTGTGTTCATGAGCAGTCACCACTTTGCAAACTTTGTACCACTTTTACAATACTAAGTAATAGTATTACATTTGTATGTAGAAATGAAACAGATGCCTGATATGAACAGCAAGTAGACTTATAGGCATGGTAGGAAACTGTGGGAGTTGGTCATGGGATCATCATTTTTGCTAACTTCTCTGGCAAAGGTCCTGCTATCCCTGAACTCTGTAGCTTCTTTACTGGTGATTCTCCAAGTTAATTTGGGTGCAGGCTACCTGAAGTGTGTATTATAAGTGTGTATACACCAAACTATGGCCATGATTGCATAGCAAGAATTCCCTGAAAAACAGTCACCTTTACAACAAAGACAAAAAAGGGTTAGAAAAGAAACTGAGATCGGAAATTTAAGGATTTGATCCATTAGGCCATTTAAAACCTCCCTCTTGTTCAGATTGAAACACTAGTGAGTCCACTATTTTTAATTTTGTTTTATTTTTTCTAGTGATGTAGATGCTTATGGAGAAATATATACATACAGCAGTCATAGAGTAGCATTTCCCTCCATACTCAACCAGTCTCTGGACAGCTACTACTAGGATTGCCTGAACTGTGATAACATTGTTTATTTTGGTGGGATTTGGCTGGCAGAATTTCCTTAAATCTGGGCCTAATTAGTTTGCTGAGGAAGGGATCATTCTGCCTCAGCGTGACACCACACTAGAAAGCAACTGATAAATGTGAGAAATTCCAGAGAAGTACTTTAATATGAAGAAAAAACTCAGCTGGAAAAGTAATGTTAAAACTCTTGTAGTATTCAGATTTCAACTTTATTAAGGTACAGTGAAATATTTTCATAAGTAATGAAAAATAAATTGCACTTTTCATCAGCATAGTTCTCTGATTCATAAGTTATGAATTGAATGGACTGATGTTCCTTTTCCAGCTAGTTACAGCATCTAGTAACTCTATGGTCATTAACACTAATGGTGATAATTATTGAGTAAATGTTGCATATATCTATTAACAGTTCTTTTGCTGTTTTGGGGAATACTGTGAAAAATCAGGCTAAATCTTTAAAAACAGATATGACATGCTTGAAACTTAAAATACCATCAGGCATTTGTTTAATCAGAGCAGTCTGGATTTTTGTCCTGGTGAGATTCTTTAAAACACTTGATAGTATTAAAGGCTTATGGTAAGAGCTTTAAAAGTTGTTGTGGTAAGGTGGACTGGATTCTGAATATTATATTGGGTATGTGATAAGTCAATAAATAAATACATTGAGGAGCATAATCAAGAAAATGTTACTGTAAGAAAAGAAAAGAAAAGAAAAAAAAGAGGTAGAAAGCATATTAGACCACTAGTCTCTCTGTAAAGGAAACAAAAACAAACAAACAAACAAAACAACAACAAAAAATGGTTTTGAAGCAAAAAGTAAATTATCAGCCTCCAAACCAAATGGAAGTAATTCTAGTGAGCTTCATGTTCTCATGTCAAGAATGGCGTGAACTCTACAATGTTAGTAATGCTTGAGTTACTTTTCTATTTTCTCGCTATGACAAGAATCCTTCATTTTCCATATTTTAATATCTTTCCCTTCAGAGATTTGTTCCTGACATACATAATGCAGTCCTCATGAATTACTCTAATGGAAAATGGGGTTAAAAATGAAACAAGGTGTCTGTCTATGCTGTGCAAGAAAATGAACAAGTCTGAATTCCCTTAATGAAAATGTTCATTTTGTGCAACAAAATCAGTGCCTGCTGCCAGGTGTGGTGCTGAGATCATCACAATGACATAGAAAAAGAGCAATGCCACCCAAAGCACCTCGTGGGCTGCAAGGTGTCACCATGATGGTCATGATAGGCCATATAGGACCCAAGAAAACATATATGAGAGTGTGTAGCCCTGCAACGTGGTATTGCCATGGCTAGTCATGTGCCATAAACTTTGAACTGAGATGGCAAGGCTGTGTCAAGTGTGTTCTGTCTGCATTTTTCTTGATCTGCTGCTGATTTGTTTTATGTGGTTTAGGTAAAACAGCTATGTTTATGATTGACTTGTTTTGCTTGTGTTTTGCTTTGTATGGTGCAACAACAGTTTTGCATGGACAGAGATAAGAAGGAATTGTTCCAAGCAGTGAGATATTTATGACTGTAACATAGTGATGTAGCATAGAGAAATACAGGGTTCTCAGGGCAGCAGAGGTCTTGAGAATTGAAGACACAGGATGTGGCACAAAGAAGTAACGGTATGGGATGATTAAAGGTGGGCCATAAGCTTGGCATGAGAGACCCCCAAATGCTACAGTTTCCTAGTTGTCACTTAAAAAATATAAAACCTAGAGAAACTGTCTATAGGGGTAACAATGATTATAAAGAATAGTACCTAACTTACAAAGTGGTACTGTATATAGCAAATTTGACTATAATTTTTTTTGGAGCCATGAACAAAGATAATGGCTAATGTATAAAAATGACAACAAGCAAATCCTAGAGTGATGGAGAAGAAACTATCAATATTATATTCCTCCCAGTGAAATATGTTCCTCCAGACTTCCAAAAAGAATGAATCCATCACCAGCAGTATGAAGCTACCAATTTTAAGACCCAGAGGAGCAGTGAAAGGATGAGCATAACACCAGAAAAAAGGTGTTGTGTACGCCCACACTAAGAAGTGGGTGTATGAAATTTTTAATTGTATTATTACTATTATTAAGACTTTCTGTACTGAAATACTTTTTCTTTTCCCCCTTTTTTTTTTTTTCATTCTATAATAATTATAAACAAATAACAGTCCTTGAATTACACTGTTATGATTTTAATTATACTTACAATAAATTCTTGGGTTTTTATGTAAGATGTGTTTCCTCATTTTCCATAAATAAGATTGGTTGCTGTGCCTTCTGTTTCTTGTCTGGAGAAAGAAGAAAATGGAGGGGTCTCTGTAAAGTAAAAAGCTTTTGGTGGTGACCCCTAATTGTTTCTCACATATATATCTGAGGGACATTGCCATCTTAGTCTGAAAACGGATCTTGCTTTTATGGAAATGTGATCTGTTTTGGCAAAGTCATCAGCTCACACTAATTAACATCTTTTATGACTGATCTTATTGCAGGGAAGATGAGCTGAAAAGAAAGCACCACTGATCACATTCAGATAGAGGAGATGATGAAGATGATGAAGCCTGTTTCCTCTGCTGCCCAGGAATTGCTGCTTCAGGACCAGAGGACCAGGCTACCAGTTAACTTGGTACTCCAACCACTTGGCAATGCCATACTCACAACAAACAGAAATTTGTGGTCCCATTTTGTGGGTTCCCTGGAGAAATTTCTGTATGACTGGCTGCATATTTTTGGGGAGTTCTGTCATTTTGATCTATCCTGATGTGAGTCCCTGTGGAGGACCTTGTAAGATATTCCTGAGACCAGCCACCAAGAGACAGAGATTCTCCTTGACTAAGGGAGTAAACCAAGCAGTGAGAAGAAAGCTGAGTTAGAGCTTTCATTGTAGAAGCAAAAGCAGAGCTCACTCATATAACAACTATACTGCAGCAGACAGAGCCAATCCTGGACTATTAGCAGCAATGACAACACAAAATCTGCTGCACCCTTACTGAATTTTCCCATCCCCAAATATATTTCTGTCAGTTTTTTGGGTATATTTTAATTTACACATCTGTTCACTCTCAGACATACTTTTGCAGCTCACAGAAGCTGGCTCCTTCTAATGATCTATGGCTGTACCTTGTGAAAATATGTTTTCAATTTGGCTCCTGAAACATGGATCAAGTGATACTGCCAACACAAATATCCTTTGCTGTCAAACATTTTTCTCCTCTGGAGAGTGGAACACCTGCATAGCAGCTCAGAAAAAAAAATAATAAAAAAAAATGTTGTATAGTGGTGTTTCCTATTGCTTCCAATTTTTCACTTGCATTGCATTTAGCAATTAGTTGAGGCAGCCGTGAAATAGTTTTACATATTGTTGTTACATATTGACTTACACACACAGGGCTGGACTCCCAGCTAGTTACTTACACCTGCTGGATGACTGGCCTTGGGCATTGCCTTGCTAAAAAACTCTCACAGACATATCACCTCTTTTTAGACTATTGGACTTGTCTGCAGTCCTCTGATATTAGGCAGCCTGGCAGCGTGCCTTCTTCTGCTTCTGTATTGAACGAGAGACCCAGATCAGTTAGTGGAATCCAGAAATGCTGAGAAATACCGTAAGAATTCTAAGTGGTACTTGAAGATTCCCATTTTTTCATAATTAAACCTTAGGACAAACATATGTAAAATCCTGATATGTAGTCTGTCACTAAAGCACTACTCATCTTCAAGAGTAGGAGTGTTCTTCAGTTTCCCCAAGAAAGGCACATTAAAGCAGATCAAAAGTAGGGACTATAAAATGTTATTGATCAGAAGCCACTGAGATGCAAAAATACTGGCCATTCTCCCAGAAAATTATTTTCTTGAAGTTTTATGTATTCATCCACACAATTTCAAGTGGTATGTTTTAAGTATGTGTATATATATTCACACACATAGAGGCACTATATGAAAGCAACATTATATATAATTATGTATATGATAATACATACAATATGTTATTGTGTATGTATATATATATATAAATATAGAAAACATATGGCTTGGTCTGCTCAGATCTCAACAAGAATGGGAACATCTCAGTTTCCCAGCCATTCCACAACACCAACACCAGCAGGTTAATTCAGGAATATCAATTCCTGCTCTTGGACTAAAGATAACAAATACGCAGCTGGTGGTGAAACTGGAGACAGTATCCGAATGGGACCTGGAATCTGGGGGGATTATCCATAAGGATCTGCACAGTGCTCTTTTCCTTCTGCAAGCACTGCTAAGTTGGGCAGGATTGTGAGGACCAGAGGGACAGAGTAATTCACGTGTCTTTAAATAACATGGGAGCAAACCTGTGCACACATAATCAAAACATAGAAGTTGGGGGAGAGGGGCTTCCATCCCCTTAGCTTCTTAGAAATTACATGTTTGGAAAATCTGGTTTGTCATAAGAAAAGATGAAATATCACTTTGCTATAGGTATTGTGGTTATAAATATAAGGACTTATCTCTCACACATGCACTTTTCACCAGGTTTTCTTCTCCAGCTGCAAGTTATTTGTGGCAAAGTGTGTTTAAGTGGTTTCCATCTTTCCCAGCTCCCAGATATTTTTTCCTGTCCAGGACTGAGTTTTACTAACTCCTTGCCTATGTCAATGAGGCTATAAAGCAAGTCAATGAAATAAGCTAGCTCTAAAAATAAAAGATAGCCAAGTTTAAGAGAATTGTGTTATTTTGTTTGCTTTTCATCACTAGAAGTTGTTTTGTTAATTCAGTTTACATCATGACTCCATGAAGAGAAAGGAGGTCTATGATTCTATGAGTTAAACTGCTGCCTGGGGCTTAAAGAAAAAAAAAGGAGTTTCCAACACTGCCAAAAATCAGCTCATGTGGACAGTGCCCTCAGACCTGAAGGGATGGGATTCTGGGAACATCTGCTTGCCCAGGATTCCGGCTGGGAGCCTTACATCCCCCTATAGACACATGCAGAGATTGGCTCAGCAGTCAGGGAAAGATAGCTAACTGGATACAGACTGCTGACAATAACCTTTAAAGCATGGTAAATGTCTGTTATAGGATGTTTCTGGGCCTCACCAACTGAATTACCCTGTCATCATGGTCCTTGGGGAAGAGACAGTGTTTTTTTTTATTTGTTTGTTTGTTGCATTTTGTATGTTTGTTTGATTTTTATTTTATTTTTTTTTCCCAGACATTATTAATGTCTCTTTTCCACACTTTGCATTTCCTTTTTTTGGTGGGGGAACAAAGTTCCAGTTTGGCCCTAGCAGCAATGCTGTATTAGGCAATGGATAAGTGCATTTATAAAGCTTGGGACCAGATTTTTAGCTTGTCTTCTGATTTCCAGTGATGGAAAATCTCTTTTAGTAATGCTGGCCATCCAAACTCAGTAATGATGATCTCTTCTTAGAGGAATCAGAAGCTGTAGCTTTCATGACCCCACTAAATCCACTTTGATTTGATTATTTGCATCTGATTTCTAATCTCTTGTTGCAACAGCGTAAGAGCATTCCTCAGTTTCTATCCAAGCTATGCTGTGACATTACTAACTGCTATAAAGTGTCTTCCCTGGAAAGAGTTGCAAATCCATAGAGTCTAATAGAAAAAAAAAAATCATACTGAAGCTATTGGTGCTGGGGGAAAAAGAAAACAAAACAAAACCATAATAGAGATTGCAACAGTCCATTGGATCTTGTCTCTTAGCATCCTGTCCCAGAGGCTGAACAGTTGCAAACAGGCAGAAATGTAAGAGGTCAAATGCTATTTCCCCATAGGAGCCTCCAAGTCTCCAACTTGTAGGTCTTAGCAGATCTTGTAGATCTTGGTGGATTCTTCTTTTTGATAATTAGTTCTGCTTTTGGAAGGCAGACATTAATGTTGTCAAAATGTATAGTCAGCTGTGTACGCTGCAGAAGCTTTCATATGATGGAAAGTGACTGAAGTTTAAAATGTATTTTTAAATTTTTTCCCTATGTTCACTGGATGTCATTTGCTTGCTTACTGAAGAGCCAATTGCCTTTCACAAACAGGGCTTAACTGTCACAAAGGCATCATCCTGATAGCTCTGAGTATTCAAGTTAACCTAGAGCAGTGGCAGAGTTTGCCCTTCTCCAGAGAAAGTGGATTTCAGGGTAAAGTGGGGAGAAGGTTAGCCTTTTATGCTTTTTAAACCTCCCTCATACTTCTAGGTCTGACATAAAATCCCATTAAGAGGCACCCTATGCACAGCAACCCAGGAAAACAGCATCACCACTCCCTTCTGTGAGAAGGTGTCCTTGAGGAAGGTCATGGGAGACATACAGAAAGCGTTGACGTTTGTGTTCAAGCAGCACCAAGCCCAAGCTGCTCCTGCTGCTGAGGAAAGCTATATTCTTTCTGCTCTTCCCAGCAGTTCCCAGTGGTGAGGAGCATTTTGTTGTCACCATAAATAAACACTGAGGTTGTATTCTTTTTAAACAGCAAAGACCGTCTCAAGTACAGAGATCAAACGCAGCTTCTTCAGCTCAAGACTGGATACAGACTGATAAGTGCGAGTAGTTAGGAGAAATATTCTTATTTGCAATAGATTTCTGCTTCATTTTCCCTCATAGCTTAGAGATATATTTAAAAACAATAAAACTTTTTTTGTTGTTGTTTTTAATTACATTGATTCCCGGGGCTGGTACTGGAGGGCAGCCGTTTTGCTGGAAAATAATCCCACTTTGACAATGGAAACTTGAGAGACTGCTGGAACAGATTGCAAACCATTTTCATGCCTGGTTTAACTGCTTGACTGCCAGTCTGTATAACTAATTTTCAGAAGGCGTTTCATTGCATATACAGCTATTTCTAGTTTCATGTTGCTATGGGGCTAAAAGTACATCAAAAGGAGTCTTTCATCCTGGACTGCACAAACATGGGAACAGGTTTGGGATATGCAAGGAGATGGTGAGCAAATGTAGAGAGAAGGGTTTTTCACTCCCATGAGAAAACAACAACAAAGAAGCATAAAAAGATAGGGATTTGGACTAAACCAATGAAACAAACAACAACGACAACAAAAACAAGCAAACAAAAGAAACAGAATCTGTAGTAGGCAATCTTAATGATTGCTTACATATCTCCACTGACCAAGGGAGCTTGTGAAAGAAGAATATCAAAAAATATCGTAAATTGGAAGGGACCCACAGGGTTATTGATTTATGGCTCCTGGCTCCAGAAATGGGACCTCACAAAAATCAGACCTTGTGTCTGAGAGCATTGTGCACACACTTGAACTCTGGAGGGCTTGGAGCTATCACCACTGCCCTAGGCAGCCTGTCCCAGTGCCCGACCACCTCTGGGTGCAGAACCTTTCCCTAACCTCCAGCCTGACTCTCCCCTGTCCCAGCTCTGTGCCGTTCCCTCAGGTCCTGTTGCTGTCCCCAGAGAGCAGAGCTCAGTGCCTGCCCCTCCGCTCCCCTCGTGAGGGAGCTGCAGGCCGCCACGAGGCCTCCCCTCAGCCTGCTCTGTGCTGGGTTGAACAAACCAAGGCACATCAGCCACTCCTCATGTATCTTGTCCTCCAGGAACTTCACCATCTTAGTAGCCCTCCTGTGGACACTCTGTAATAGTTTTATGTCCTTCTTATATTGTGGTGCCCAAAACTGCACACAGTGTTCTAAGTGAGGCCGCACCAGCGCAGAGCAGAGCGGGACAATCCCATCCCTTGACTGGCTAGCAATAACCATACCTGATGTGCCCCAGGATACAATTGACCTTTTTGGATGCCAGGGCATGCTTCTGACTCATACTGAACTTGCTGTTGACCAGAATACCCAGATGCCTTTCCATGGGGCAGATCTCCATAGCTACAGTAAGTGTACTGAATTTCATGCTGATCTCTTAAATCTAGGTTCATTGCACTGAATTTTGTCCAGGAAGAAGTTAGGCAGCTGCTCTAATCTAAACATTAACTCAGTCCTCATCAGCAGTAAGAAAGAAAGTATCCCAAAAGGCAAATCATCTGTTTGCTGCTGATTCTCTATTCCAGATGTGACTGTCTCTCTCCACAGATGCTTGTGGGGGTCTAGTTGCCCAAACACAACATATGAATAATTTTTTGACTGTTAAATTGAAGGGAGATTAAACTTTCTGTAAGTAACTTGTAAGTATTTCTGTAAGTATTCTGTAAGTATTGAACATGACCTGGCAGTTTGTCCAGGTGGCCAAGAAGGCCAACGGCATCCTGGCTTGTGTCAGGACTGGTGTTGCCATAAGGACCAGGGAGGTGATTGTCCCTCTGTACTCTACTCTGGTGAGCCTGCACCTTGAGTACTGTCTTCAGTTTTTGGGTTCCTCAGTGCAAAAAAGACGTCAAGGCCCTGGAGTGCGTCTAGAGAAGGGCTGCAAAGCTGGTGAAGGGCCTGGAATACAAGTCCTAGGAGGCTGAGGGAATGGGATTTGTTTAGTCTGGAGAAGAGGAGGCTTAGGGGAGACCTTATTACTCTGTACAACTACCTGAAAGGAAGGTGTGGGGAGCTGGGGGTCAGCCTCTTCTCACAGTGATAGGACTAGAGGGAATGGCCTCTAGTTGTGCCAGGGGAGGTTCAGGTTGGAGATCAGGAGACATTTCTTCTCAGAAAGAGCAGTCAGGCATTGGGATAGGTTGCCCAGGGAGGTGGTGGAGCCACCGTCCCTGGGGGTGTTCAAGGAAAGGTTGGACACTTAGTGTCATGGTTTAATGAGTAATATTGGTGGTAGGGTGATGGTTGGACCAGATGATCTTGGAGGTCTTTTCCAACCATTTTGGTTCTATGATTCTATCTACAGCAAGCTTATGCATCTGTGTAGGGAAAGTGAATTTGGCAGTAACAGCCAACAGAGGAGCATCAGACATCATACTCACCACATGTAGAATGTATGCACATGGAGTACAGAGTGAGAAGTGAGTAATATGCCTATGTGGTGTTGAAGATGTGATTCTGGCTGTGGTAGATAGGGCATGAATTGGTATTCATTGTATTGCTGTGGGACACAAACCACACTCAGCGAAACCTTTAACAATGTTAAAGTAACTCTATGCATGACAGGAGAGAAAAGCATCTTATCCTTTTTGAAGAGGAAATATAAAGATCCTCATGGGTTTGTTATCTCTCAGATCTGCCCCTCTCACTCTCCTCCAGATCTTGATCCAGGCTAGTAGGGCTAATGTTCTTGACCTTCTCTTATGCCACCATGGACACAGAAAGATGAAGTCAGGGCAGGCAGGAAAATCTGACTGCTGTGCTGAGTGAATGATGTTAATGCTGATATAGATTGGTTTTCAAGCATTAAAAAAAAAAAAAAAAAAAGACATTCTCAGTCCATTCTACTTTCATCTTCACCACAACACCTTTACCTTCATCAAGTTGATGGGCCATTGTAGCAGAATGCTGGTCTCTGAACAGACATCACAAAAGGATGAAATTATAGTTTCCCTGGCAGGGAGAAAAGTAAATTTTGAACCCCATAGGATATTGAGTGCTTTGGCAATTTGCTTCAAACTTTCCATCATCTAAAGTGTGAGCACATGAAGGAGAAAGAACAATTATTTCTAGTGTGAAATTACTCAGAGAAAAAGGGTGAAAATTAACAGAGTAATGCTGTTGTGTGCAAAGCAAAAAACGTGCCAAGGGAAATTTCTGCCTTCTGATACCAGCCCCCAGACAACCCTTTCATTAGTTGTAAACACTCTCTCCAGTTTCAACAATTCTCAGACTGTATTTACTTTTTTTTTCTTTTTTTTTCTTCTTCTTCTTTTCATTCTGCCTTGTAACTTAGAAGTAAGAAACAAAATACAAATGTAGCAAGTGTCTTTGTTGGGGGCTTCACTAATGCGATGGGACATTCTGTGTTATTGTCTTATGAAACTATCTTTAGCTTATAGTTATGCACTTTCTAGAAACTGCACAAACTGCCAAAACAGGACTTATGTCAAGGCTGTTTTAAGAGTGTGGAAAACGTACTCTGAACTCTCCTATGTTCTGCTTATCACAAAATTACTTATTTGTACGAGGATGCTGACCCAAAATGAAATGGGTGTATTTTAGAAATGAATCTGTTTGAGCTGGAAATCAAAAGAAGGCTCCTAACTACTAAAGAAATGAGGTTTTAGAGGAACAAGATGCAGCTTTGCAAAGCAAAACACTTAAATGCTCTAATACGGAACTTGATGTGATTTTAAAAGGGGTATATCACACTTGACTTAGGTCTTGGTTGCTTAGGTTGTCCCTTGAAGTTGCTGGTCTGTTCAAAGAGAAAATGTCAGAAGGCTCTGTCTCGGGAGCGTAGAGGACTGGATTGAACAGAAAACTTATAACTGTGCTGGAGAAAATTCAGAATTCCCTGAGCAATAGGAAAAATCATCAGTTCCAATATTTTGATACATCCCTGACTGCAGGATTCAGGTGGATGCCTTCAGTTCTCCCAGTTTGTACACACAAAGCTTCAGAAAACTACTCCCTCATCTTATAGCTTTTTAAATTTGCAAGAAATTATAAATGAAGATGACAAAATCTCTTCCTTGAAGGATTATATATTCCTCGTTAAACTTTAACTTCATTTAAAATCCATCCTTGATCCTCTTAAAGTATTTGCGTAAGTGAATGAGTGCTGTAAAGCACGACTGAAGCTTTCCTCCTTGGGGAAGCAGCTTGACCAATTTACATATTTATTAAATATTTTATATTTTACCCGATTGTATGCTCTTCAAAACGTCACATCTTATTTTTGGTCTGAGTACCATATAACAGTAATGTCTGTTTCCAAACTTAGGGAAAAAAAAAAAATTACATTTCCTGAATTGGTCACTTCCTTAGAATCTGAGTTTTTTTAATTCATTTAATTATTCTATCTTTTACTCTGTTCTGAAAAATTTTAGCTTTCAGTGTTTTGAAGTTCTGATAGTCCATAGTGCAAATGAGTCTTTTGTAGGGCAACACAACCAGTCTCACATTTTTCCTCTGGAATTAAATTCAGCTTTCTAAGCAGCCAGACTGAACTTCTGATCCTGTTTGATGGTAAGTTTGCCTTAAAATAAAGAAAACCAATGCTGTTGCAAGGCAGAAAAGCTTATGAAGATGTGCTTTCCCCAGAGGTACAAGGAACTATCAAGGAAGTGTTGATATTTCATTTTTTTTCATGGGCCTTGGTTCCTGTGTAGTGCATAACAGTTTTGTAAATATTTTCCCTTACTGTTCATCTGTCAGGGCCTGGAACAGACTTTATTTAATTGCTAATAGTGTATAGGATTAGTGCCTTCATGAGAGATCCTAACTAGGGCTTCCTATGAGCAGCCTGGAGTCTGGAGACAGAATGAAGTAAAGATCCATATCTATATCAGGATGCCCCAAATGGGGTCACACTCCCATTTTTGTTGCTGGCCTCTTGAGAATTGTTGTGGAACAAAGCCTTGATTCCTTGCTTATATTTGCAGGCACTGCAGTCCGTTATATTATCCTTTCTGCAGAAGATGGTATTGCTTTCACAACTTTCCTCCCCATTTGTACTCTTGCATGGCCCTTTTATGATATTTCTTAATCTTGCCTTGATGAAATGAGATGGAACTCCTCACTGAAATCATTTGTGTTTCAAGTGCAGAATCTTAGAATTAGGTCAGAGTCATAGAATAATTTAGGTTGCTCCAAATGGGCATTAACATTAATAAATGGGATTTCCCCTTCCCCCCCCCCCCCCCCCCAATTTCAACCACAATAGGTAAAAATTGAGGGAATAGACCTTATTTAAGAAAACCTTATTAAAGAAAACCTTCTAGCACTCAAGGCATCCTTTGCTCTATTAGCCACCATACTTCTCTGCAGTGGAGACAGAAACTCCAAAATGTTTGATGGAATAAACTCTAGACTCAAATATCCCTCTCTGAACAAAGATCCAGACAAGGGTTTGCCCCTGTTACTATTTCCTCAGCCTGGCTGAAATATGGACAAATCTTTTTCAGTCATACCTTCCCTGGGGAGAGTCCACATTATTCATTCTTTCCTCTTCATGGGTCCTCTGACAGCCTTATCAGTAAGGATTTCTTCCAGGTCATTGCACAATGAGCACAAGAGACTCCACTAGAAACATGCCATGCTAAAAATAGCTTTGTATAATAATTATAATACATGAACTATCTGCTGGCCAGCATTTGCTCCATCTGATCTGTGCTATGTTGACTTCTGAAGTTTCTACTTTCTTAATCAAATAGTACAATGGAAACTCTTACAGAGGTTGTGTATAAGATATATAAAAAAAAATCCTATAGGGTGATACCAGTGATCCATTTAGCCCAGGAGTCTGTCTCTAACAGGGTCAGTGGCAGATGCTATTTAAACATGTATTGTAGATTAACTGTTATTAGTTTTCTCACATTATAAAGTCACATTAAAGTGCTGGCATCTCTTTTCCATAGATTGATAGCCCTATTATTATCTGCCTTTAACTCCAGATGCTTTGTGAATTTGACTGGAGTTGACACGGGTCTTTTAACTTGAGAGTTAGTCAGGTGTGCATCTACACTCACAGCTTCTTTCAGTGATAAAGGTAAATCATATGCTAACAGAGCAGAACTAGACACTCTCTCACAACATGTCAAAGCAAGTCAAAGAAAAGGGTATTTGAGATGTTCCTTTCCACCACCCCTTAATTTCCTTCAAGCTGATATGATATGTTGCTCTCAGGAGACAGCAAAGGACAGGACAACATTTGAGATGGTAACACCCCCTCAAGGGCATGAAAAATTCTCAGATATTTACATAAAAAGGAGCCATTCAGGTATTTTAAGGCCCTTCTGAGTCAGTAAGTTCACTCTGCTTGCCAAACACTGTACTTTCATCTGGATATACTAAGGAGCATGGGCAAAAGGGGCTAATGGCAAAGAGCTTCTAGGAAGCATCACTATGGAAAGGCTGTGGTGGTTTAACACTGATGGGCAGTACTGAAATTTAGGCCACATTTCCATTTATTGATACCTACTAAACTGCAAATTGCTGATATTCCCTCACTTGTTTAACAGATTTAATTGCCTCCTCCATCTGCCATCTACCTCCTCCTCCCAAGCAGCACAGGGGAACAGGGAATGGGGGCTGCGGTCAGTCCCTGACGCTTCATCTCTGCCACTGCTTCATGCTGTGGGCTGCCCGCAGGCAGCAGCTCTCCAATACTGCTCCCACACAGCTCCATCCCATGGGGTCCATCTCCCAGGAGAAAACTGCTCCAGCACAAGTCCCCCACGGGCAGCAGCTCCCCCCAGACCCCCTGCTCCTGCGTGGACTGCTCTCCATGGGCTGCATCTCTGGCCCAGGTCCTGCTCCTGCAGGGGCTCTCCATGGGCCACAGCCTCCTCCAGGCCACATCCACCTGTTGTTGTTACAAGTTTAGATGCACTGTGTTGATATCCTTGCGATTTGGTCCTGCACCCTCCAAATATAGAAGGAGGTTCCATAAGTGTATTTTCATAGCCAGCAAATGTGTATTTTGCTGACACCATGCTTATTAAACCTTCATTGCTTTTGTGCTGGCAAAAGCATGGACAGAAAGTAAATAAGTGCAATCTATGGATCACAAAATAATAAAATCATAAAATATCCTGATTTGGAAGGGACCCACAGGGGTCATCATGTCCAATTCCTGTCTCCACACAGACCTACCTAAAACTTAAACCATATGTTTGAGAGCATTGTCTAAACACTTCTTGAACTCTGGTAGGCTTGGTGCTATGATCACTTCATTGGGAAGCCTGTTCCAGTGCCTGACCACATTCTTGGTGATGAACCTTTTCCCAATATCTAATCTGAACCTCCCCTGACACAACTTCATGTCATTCCCTCCGGTCCTATATATTGCCTCTACTCTCTGACAGATGGGGCAGCCTCAGTCCATGAACCGATCTCTGGGTATCAGTGCCAGAAGTACTGCTGAAGTAAATAGTGTGTCACATAAGAAGAGTTGTTCCTTTACATTTAATATCTCACTGTTAACAGAGGAGGTGGAAAGATCAATATCCGTTAATTGTTAAGCAGGCAGAAACCACAGTGTCTCTTAGTGAATTCGGTAACAGATGTAGGCGAGCATTCAACCTTACTGCTGTACATAGCATCTGAGTCGTGATCCTTCCAGGTGTTGCTCTTGGCAAATTACCCTGAGAATGAGATGAGAATTTGGCTCTATTTGGGTGTTTTATGGTTCTTGGTGCAAGAATATTAATGCCATAGAATCATAGAATGGTTTGGACCCCCCTGACATGGTTAGGGAAAGGACCTACTGATTTTTCCTTAGGGTGGTTTTTTCATCTGTTTGAATATCATAATTTATTCTGAGTCCTTTTAGACTGTTTGAGACACCTCTGCATGTCTGACGGGTAAAACAGAAGATATGAAGGAGAAAAATTTTTCTTGAGCACTCATGGGACGGAGGTCAGAAAAGATAGCTTTGAACATTTCCAATGGCTCTAGAGATCTATGTCTAGGTACATGAATCATACCCAGAAGGGACTGAAATCAACCTGAAGTCCTTTTATGTCATGTTATACACCTGGGGCAGGATTAATTTCAAAATAAGGATACTAGAAATTTGCTTTTTCCAGCAGCTTCTTTAAAATAATTAAAAGTCTTGTGCACTTGACCTGGAGTTTGTTGCTGGCCTCAAAAAAAAAACAACAAAAAAAACACAGTACCATGATGTGGGTGATAGATCCAATGTGCTGCATTTTCTGGAAATAGACATAAAGTTTTCAACCTTAAGTGTTATCAAATGATCTTGCTCAGTCCTACAGCCCTATGCAGAGGTATTACCTAAGGATGTAGTTGTGATTCATGACCTCTTCATTTACAACAGCAGAAACCAAACTCGTGTTTTAGACTTCACAAGGCTGGGTCTGAAACTATCCCAACCTGCAGTGTCCACGGAAAGAAAAGAAAGAAAAGAAAGAAAAGAAAGAAAAGAAAGAAAGAAAAGAAAGAAAGAAAGAAAGAGAGAAAGAAAGAGAAAGAAAGAAAGAAAGAAAGAAAGAAAGAAAGAAAGAAAGAAAGAAAGAAAGAAAGAAAGAAAGAAAGAAAGAAAGAAAGAGAGAGAAGGAGATAGAGGGGGGAGAGGGAGTAATGCATCAATACTAAAATAAATCTTAATTTTTACTTAGGAAAACATATATATGTTTGTGTGTCAACAACCATGTCCTACCAAAATGCCTAAAGGTATGCTGCTACTGAAGAACAGAATTAGAGTTTATAAAATTAATCTAAAAATTGGAACAGCATGATCAACATCAAACAGTTATGCAAAGTATCTTCTCAATCCTCAGAAGCTTTTTTTTTTTTTTTTTTTTTTTTTTTTTTTTTTTTTTTTGGCTTGGGTTTCTCCTGCAGACAGCAGATTGGCCAGATCCTTTTCCTAACTGAGAGGTGTAATTAAACTTTGCCATGTCTCCCAGCAGAGCAATGCCACTTTTCTCAGAGCATTCATTCCTTGGTGTTGGAAGATACACACTCCCCTTAGGTTCCCCGTGTATTTCTATATAAATAATACAAAGAGAGGTTGTATCTCCTCTGGCCCTGAAGAGCACATGAATTATATTCAGGTACATAACTTTATTTTTCTTCTCAGCTGACTGAAAAGCAGCCAAGGCCTTGATAAAGGGATCATTGTTGACTGTGAAGAGACCTCCTCCAGCACTGCTACCGTAAACTCAGAGGATATAAAATGTGTGAACTTTATCCAGATGCATCAATGCCCCAGTGAGCAAAAGAACAATCTGAATATTAGAGGGAAAAATTTTCTTGCCTTAATAGCATCTATTATTTTTTTCAGGGTTGTACTGAGGTGCCCTCAGGCTAACACAGGCTGTCTTCATCAGCAAAACTTCTTGCCAGATAAACTCCTTAAACTGCTTGATTTTCTCCTTCTTTCAGGCAATAATGAGATTGTGAAGTTGATTCTATTACAGCTAAATCTGGGACAAATGCTTTTCTAGGACTCCTTTTAAAATAACCATAATATTTTGGAGAAACAGGGTGCTCTTGGCAGCTGTTCTTGCCTACAGTGTTTTCAGGCACCACTGTCAGCTATTGCTGTGCATCTTTTTTTACCTAGTCTAAATCCCAAACTAGCATCCCAATTGCATTGCAGGTGATGGGGTATGTGCCTGGGAACAGCATGATGTGCAGATGTTAATGCTCAGAAAGTGTGCACGCAGGGCTTTTAAGTGCTAAAGTATGTTTTGAAAACTGGTCCCAAATATCATCGGAGTGATTAATCTGTCTGCTCTTCTCAGTTTCTTTAGTAAATGCTCTGTGACAAGCCAATTAAATCCAGTAATAAAATGTCCTCCACTGGGATGTCTGGAATGCTTGAAGTTAACCCGATGTTGGAGGGTTTCCCTAGCTCACGGACCTGTTACAAATTCATGGGGCTCGCAGGCTTTCTGTGAGAGGTGCTCAGCACCTCTCTTGATGTGGCTTCTGGCATTTAGAGACACACAAAAGAAAAAAAAAAGCAAAAATAAATAAATAAATAAATAACACCAAAGCAAAATACCCCCCCAAAACCATCACAAGATCATATGCCTAAATCAAGGGTTAGACTATTTCTGCCCAAATATTCCCTGGTGCTAAGTCTAGATCAGCTTTACATGCTTAAAGTGGTGACACGTTTGCCACTTCCATGGGGCCATCCTCACTCAGGCTGATAGGTCAGTGCAGTAGTGCCTAATGCCTGTCAGCATAAACTGTGTTCTCAGTTTCTCAGCCTTATCTCTGGTGAAAGAAATGTACTTATCCTTTTTGCTTTGCTAGTGGTTGACAGAAAATTAATTATAACCAGAAAAAATCTTTTCCACTAAAAAGTTCACCAGGAATGTTTTTTTGACTGAGGAGTGAGTCCAATTAGTACTTTCAATAGTCTCCACTTAGGCAAAAGTGCTGAAGTTTCTGATATACATATTTTTGAAGGAAAGCTTCCCTTTTATACGTAAAATGTGCATGAAATAACATGTAGCATCTTGAGTCCCCCAGGAAAGCAGTAGTGTGCAGAATTAGCCTCTACAGTGAAGCACAGCTAAGTTTCAAGTTATTTCATCTGCCTCGTCCATTTGCTGAATTTCATTTTTAAACTGTAGCTTCAAATTCAGGCAGCTTCACTGAAAGCATGATGCTGACACCGCATGTGTGAATCTGCCAGGAGAGTAAGATGGAGCTGGGCCTCTCCCATTCCTCTACCTGTCCTCTCAGAACTGCTGCAGCTTCTCATCCTTATTTCTCCAAAGCTGTACACAGCTTCCTTTTCTCCTATACCCATCTCCCATACCCAGATTTCTTGCTGTTTCAAAGCACTATGTAGAAAATAATTTTTTAGACTACAATACAGGCAAGGATGTGTTAAGGACTGTATTATCCCCACCAAATGCTCCAAAAGATGCTGGTACGTCCTAGAATAAACTCTCATTAGTTAGATATGCAAGGAAGATAGGTCCATTTTCATCTTTATCAATTAGTTTGAACTTTTTAAAGGGTTCACAGGACCTGGTATTTTCAAGGCAAGTGATGGAGGTCAAAAGTGGTAGTCAGGTGATTGAATTATTCTGCTAGAAACCAGGAAGATCTGAGTGTGATTTATTCTACCACAGAAGCCTGTGTAACCTCAGCCAAGTTGCTTCATACCTTGGGTTATACTTTACTTGTTGTGGGTGCCAAAAATGATATTTTCTTCTTGTACTTTAAAAAAACTATTAAATTCCTGTGTCCCAAATAGGATTACTTTCTCTTACTTTGTCCTTTCACATTGTGTAAGAGAGCAACCTCATCACTACTGCACCAACCCCTCATGCAACAACAGCTTCATACCCACTTTTGGGAACTGTGTCCACAGTAGTTAGAAATAGTTTTGCCAGGCTGTAACAGCATAATGAAATACCTGGAAAATGGGCAGAAATGCTATGAATAGTGAGCAAACTTTCTGCAGACTGTGCCGTAGAAAGTGGGCACATCCCCTGGAGCTGCTCTATCCCAAGAGGTATTTAGAAGTGTTGTGTGGCAATCCTAAGTCAAACAGCTTCCAGCATTTGCACCAAAATAAATTGAGTTGCAAGCCCTCTGCTTTCTGCTGAGGGAGCCTGAACCACTTGTGTGAATGGGGTGTTTCCATGCCAGAGAAGGAAAAGGTATGTAAAGGAAAAAATGTTATGACAGAGGCATCAAAGTGACAGCTGAGGGCCTTGAAGAAGGCCTTGAAGGAGGAGGGTAGCAGAAGCTGTCTGATGAAATCCTCTTTCTTGATGCCATCTGAGGAAAAGCCCCAGATATCTGCTCTGGTTCAGAGGCAGGGATCATTACCTTGCAGCATCACTGTCACTCTGCCACAGATTGGCCTCTGATGAGAGTTAAAGAAAGGGGCCAAATAGTTTGTATTACTTTTTCATTATTATTATTTAAAATTATTGTGATGATTTACATCTGGAATTTAAAGCCTAGTTTTTAGCTTGCAGTCACTTTCCCAGACATAAAGCGATATTAAAGTAATTATAATCTAAAGCTGTTTGCAACTATCTAGGTCAACTCGTGATAAGCACCTGACAATAGTCTTATTCCTTAATAGGTGGTGTTCAGAACTGGTTAACTGGTTTTCAGTAGGTTTTGTGCATTTCAAACAGGAAAACAGGATTCTGGCCAAAGACATTAGCAAGGCTCTTTTTTTTTTTTTTTTTTTTTTTTTTTTTGGCAATTTAAGGGGGAAGGAGATGCACCAGAATGGGTGGATAACCCAGATCCAACTGAGGGCATCTTCTGGTGACCCAAAGACAGAACAGTAACCAACCCCAATATTTAGAAACCTGGAATGAAAAAGAGTGATCCAAAAAAGCCCTTTTCCAAGGTGGTATCAAGAAGTGTCTAACTGCTCAGCCAGCAACAGTGATATATGAACATCCAAAATCAAAGCAGGGGAAGCCGAGCTAAGGACTAAGACCTGGAGCTGTTTCTCTAAGAGAAGGATTAACTGGAGCCATGAGAGCACACAGAGGTTAGAGGTGGGCTCAGAGGAGATGAGCAGAAACCTGTTACATCAAGAAATGGTCCTATTCAAAGACCCTGAGGAAGTTCTGCTGCCTCCACATCTTATGCAGAAATGGGCAAAATGATGACATTCCTGCTGTTATTTTTTGTAAGCATTGGTAGTCATGCTGCACTGTGGATTGAATAATAGCAAATTATCTTTTCTTTTTTCTTTTTTTTTTTCCTCTCAAAAACTCTGAAGCTCATGGCTCTTTGTTGATAGTTTTAAGATTACCTTTCAGAAATGAGCATAAAAATTAGAGAAATGTTGCCTGGAGGTCACCTTCCCTGAAGTTTTAACATGTGACATTTGATAGATGTAAAATGCTTGCTCTGAGTTTGATTTAGAGATCAGCTTTAATATCATGATGCTGATGTCTTTCTTAAATGTCTGTCAGGTTTTATTGAAGTAGATTTTATTATTTACAATGAGACATTACAGGTATGTCTCAGGGAGGTGTTAATTTGAGTGAAGGCTCTGTGCATACCTCTGTACTTCCATCAGCAGCAGCTGCCAGTGCTGGGAGGGATAATGCTATTATTCTGTTATTCTCCCATTCAGCAATATTATTCCTCAGGCCAGTAATAATTTTTGCCTTGAGCAGCCCAGCCTCTGTTTAAGCAGCAGACCATGGAGAAAGGTGCACTCCCCAAGAGCAAAAATGCTTTCATGGCTAACCATCATCTCACGGGAATTTGCTGAATGCAAGGGCAAAGACATAGAGTGTAGATTTTGTGAAAGACAGAAAGAAAGGTTACCAGGGTTTATCTGGGACAGATTCCTCACACAAATATTTTTTAATGCAATGGGATGGTTGGAAGATAAAACATATTTGCCTGAGGGTGTTGCCTGGGAGTGTCTGATGGAGGCTGAGGAAAGAGCTAAGGAAAGGGCGAGCAGCATCTGGAAATTATGCCAGGGAGAAGACCTATAGGGTGGTGTAGGAATTAGTCAGATTTGGGTTTCAGCATTATTCCAGATTCTCCCTAGCCATCTTTTCTCTCCATATACAGTCACCCAGAACAGCCCTGAGCCCAATTCATGCCATTCATAGAATTATGCAACCACTGTGTACTATGACACAACTTGAATTATTTCATAGCCTCTGGACTGAAAATAAAAGCACCCAAAATATGCTTATGGATCCTAAGTTCAGAGGCCTGGGAAAGGATTCAGAGGACACCTGAAGTGAAGCATCACCCAGTGCAGAGCAGACAGCCTGCCATGCCAAAGAGCCAGCCACCTATATGAACAGACTTTGCTGGAAAGGTTTTGACCAAGTATTTTTTTTTCAAGAGTATAACACTTCTGTTGAAATACTGCAATTCTGAGCTATAAAAAACAGATCAAAACCCAATTCTTTTTATTTTCATATAAGCTGTCTCATTTTACTAAGTGATTTTAATCATTTTAATTTTGACTCAATTATGTTTAAAATCATTTCTTTTCCTGGATTAACTGTATATTTGACTTCACAAACTGAGAATGTTTGATGGTTGAATCAGTTTTGATGGGCAATTTACACTATGTGGTAAATTTTGAAATTTTCTTTGACAAATGAAAACTGCTTCCTGAGAGGCTTAAATTTCCCAGGGGACAGAAATTCTATTTCCCAGTCACCTCTGGAGGAAAACTCATGTGAAAATGACAACTTTCCCTGCACTGTAATAAAACATTGTCTCAACTGAGTGCTATTTATGACCAAGCCTACGAACTGTGATTCTTTTGGGGAGCATAAATAGCATCTAATAAAAAACTCTAATTTTTCCTTTAAACTAGACAACTTACTTCCAACTGATTTTTTTTTTTTTAAATATTTATTTTACTTTATTTTATTTTATCTTTTAATTATATTAGTTTTCAAAGAAAACCCTTCCTATGCTGTAAAATGAATTAGAATTTCCTGATGTTTGGTTTAACTGTGTGAGCTGATACAAGAGAATAACATAAACATGGCCAGCCTTAGGTCAGTTCAAATGTTCCTCTAGCCCTGTATCTTTCCTCTGACATGGGCCAGCAGTGGCTGCTTTGGAAGATAAGGACAGATCTCATACTATTTACCCTCCCAGCAGTCAGTGACTTGTACTCCTGTTAAACTGAGGGGAAGTGGAAAGATAGAGAAGCAAGAAATTCAGTATCTCCCTCCTTTCTCCGAGCTCCAATTGCCTTAGTTCACTTTCTTTCCCTTTTCAGAGTGAAACAGTTAGCGGAGAACATTTCTTACCTTTATTAGTGCAATCCCACCATTTAAAGCTCCAATTCAGAAAGTGCCTAAGCACCTCCTGAAGTCCCAGTTGCATGCTCAAATTGAAGCTCCTGCTCAGACATGTTTTTTCTAATAGATGTGCATAACAGAGAGAGTGTTCATTACAAGGTCTGAACTATGTACAAAGTCAAGAAGGGGTAATAGCAAGAAAATAAGTGCAGAGACAATGTTTGAAGAAGAACAAAAGAGGTATAAACTGCCCATGAATAAATTTATTCTGGCAATTAGAAGAGCATTCCTGATCATTAACACACTCATGTTCCAGAAACAGATTTTCAGTAGGAACAATGGTGCAAAAAGAAACCAAACGGGGGCTTCATGAAGCTTGATATATGTCTGCGAGGAGTCAGGTGATATAGATTTGCTGTAGCAGAACTAGATTCTGTTACCCCGAGGGTCTCAGGAAATTGCCAGAAACTTCACACAGAAACATCTCTTGAAGCAAATCAAAGTGGTACAATATGGAACCTCACCTATTGAGTGTGAGTCAGATGAACTAAATTTTAGTTAGGGTATAAGTGGTAACAATCCGCTTAAGATTACAGCAGCTGCAGATACGGTTCTATAACTTACAGTACAGACCCAGTAACAACTACACTGAAGAAAGAAACATGGAACACATTTCCTTTGAAGCTTTATTGATTTGCAACCTTGTCTTGATTCAGTAGCCGGTACAAATGGCCCCTTCACTGACAAACATGAAAGAAAACAAAAGTGTCCTGGTACAGAAAAGAAATTAACTTTCTCATTTCTATGTGTCAGTCCTTTGAATCCCATAATTTCACTACCCAGGATGGTTGCCTCTGAAGTCAACATTATTTTTACCAATTTTACTTCTTGCCAAGTATGATACAACTGGGTAGAAGTGACTGCCACTTGCCTTTATTTGTCACGTGCCTTAAAAATTTGAGCACACTGGAGTTTCAAAGCATGAACATGAAATACTGGTGCTGGAAGCATATCCATCGACTTGTCAAAAATCAGCCCACCTTCCTTTTTTTCATACAGGGAAAATATTGTAAGGATGGCTGTTTTATTTCTGTTAGTGGCTGAGTTTGCATAGGTAAATAAGAATGGGCATATTGAGTCAAATCGAAGCATGTTTCAGCTCATTCTTTTGCCTTTGACAGCTCCAGAAGAATACAAGCGTATATTCCATTTCCTCAGAGGGAATAGTCATTCATGTCTCATGGACTTTCTGAATTGGCTGTGATTTCTGTAGTGTATTTACTCCTTCAAATTCATTTTTCTTTCATGCATGTATTCTATCTCCCTTTGAGCCCACGCAACTTTCACGATATCCTATATCAAGTCATTCCTTGGATGAACAACGCACATATACAAAGAGGGCATGTGCAGTTAAGTTGGGGCAGTCCATACCAAAGGATATTGTGTTGTAGTTTGTAAAGAAATGGCAGAACCAGCCTTGTGCTAGCTATGGCAGATACTGCTTTATTTATTGAAATCCACCCAGGATCCTTAATATTTACTTTGATACCCATCCTGATTGTGTTACCACTTTATATCACTACCAGAACCCAAATTCTCTGGTCTTTGCCCTATGTATTCCAGTGTGACTTTCACAACAACCTTTTCCAGACATTCACCTTTAGTGAACCTAGAAAAATTAACTTTTATTGTCTTTCAAATGTTAAGTTCAAATGTTCAAGATTCACATTTCTGGTGTCTGGATGTCTTAATGACACAGTTTTCCTTACTGTATTTCTTCACAAACTATGTAATGCAACTTGTGGTAATAGGAAGTATGGAAACACTTGAGGAGCATATGGACACTGGGTAATCAAAGTGACTTTAGATCCATTATAAACTTTGGGTCATGCCCAAAGCTACTTAATGAACCTAAGGAGAAATCCTGCTATATGACAGTGCTTTGTCCTCATTGCTGCAGACTCTTTCTTTCCCATGTAAAATTCTTTTGCTCAGGATTAGTAATAAAGCCCAGGGTTGGGTGGAATAAAGCTATAAGGATCACAAAATGAACACACCCGATGCTTAAAATCAAAACCAATGCAAGTTTCCCCCAAATGGAATTATTTTACAGGCTGACACTCTACCAGATAAAACCGTGAATTCCCTGTAGACTCTCTGGCTTAGTTCATCTATAATTTCTCTGCTGATCAGCAGAGTTAATAAAAAAATAAAAATGTCTCCCTTTAAAGCTGGAAGATACTCACATACCTGCATATCTTATCTCCAGGATAAAGATTTAATTACCTCAAGAAAAGGCTGGAAGAACAATGAAACACTGGCACCTGTTACAGCTGTGAAGATGGTGAGGAGGGCCAGCATATAATAATTAAATCTTTATAACCCAGAAGGG
This sequence comes from Aythya marila, assembly GCF_965140915.1. Classification (NCBI taxonomy): domain Eukaryota; kingdom Metazoa; phylum Chordata; class Aves; order Anseriformes; family Anatidae; genus Aythya; species Aythya marila. The sequence continues at coordinate 153,908,528 of NC_139043.1, forward strand.
AGTTTGCAGCCTGCAGTGTCTTCCTGGTGAATATCACCATGTGTATTTTCAAACCTACTCCATGCCAGCATGTCCCAAAGTGATTTTATTTACACAGCTGGTTGGGAAAAGGCTGGCTGGAGCTTGAAAAGGCAAGAGCTAGAAGGAGAGAGAGAGTAGCCACCTAAAAAGGTAGCAAAAAAAGGGCTGGGATGGAAGTTTTCTATACTCAGTGACAGGTAATGTATGTTTTCAGACCTGTCTGAAAAGATCTTCCAGAACTTCATGTCCCTCTTTTCTGCTGTGTTGAATTTCTTTTGTACACAAACCAAACTTTGTTAAAGGGAATTATTCTACTGAAGTTTATAAGGACAAGTGAATATGCATCACATTTACTTATTCACTTATTTGTGCATACGTGTCCATGTATCCTCAGAGGACATGCAAATTGTATCTGTATGTATGTACTTTGACATGTGAAAGTAAGTGTTCAAAAACTTCTCTGCTGGAGAAATCACAGCTAACTGGCTGCATTAAGTAGCCCAATGCCTTAGGTAAAGGGAGAGATAATTCCCTCCTGCCTAAATTTGGGTCTTCTCATGGAACCCAGATGCACCAAGGAAGGTTGTGAGCTGCATATAATTTTGAGGCTGGCCCTACTTCATGTGACAGGTTGTATCAGAGACCTTACAACATCCCTTACAACATAACAGGCTTGATTCTCTGGCTGTTTTGTGAACAATGAAATTTGTATTAATGACAAGGGGGAACTTCACAACACTGCATGTGTTGGAAGTACTGCCCTGCAGCTCTGGGCTCCCTTGGAGAGCACGGACACAGAAGCTGAATCTTAGCCAACTAATTACCCCCACCTTTGTTTTCTTCTGTCATCTCCCTATTCGTTGTCCCCTGAGCATGCTTGTCCTGCCTTCTGCAAAAAAGCAGGAGGAAGGTCCTAGGGCTGTGGTCCTGAATTGTTTGAATTCTAGCTGCTAATGATATCATGAATGTCTTATTGTACTTTATAGTGAGCTCTTTTGCCCCTGTCTAGCTTCGGTATTTTTAGCTCAGCCCTCCCTTCCACAAGATGCCTGTACTGGTTTTTGGTAGGGTTTGGATGTTCATTTATTTATTTTCCTAACAGAGTGATAAAATAAATTATTTTAAAACATGCTTAAAAAAGGACGGACAACTTACCACCTGGAGGGGTTAGCTGCAATCCTGAGTATATATGCCAAGAACTAAATATATTTCTAAATATAGCTATGTTGTTTCATTCTTTACCTTTTTCTCTGTGTGTGTGTGTGTATGTGTGTTCTGCAGAGATTAGTCATGGCTTTACAAAATGGATTTTCTCAAAAAAAAAAGATGCTTTCTGCCTCTTGTTCCTTTGATACAACTTCAACATCTTTTTTCAATATAAATTTTTCTCCTCCTCCTCTCCGTACATTTGTGTGTGTGTGCTTGTGGGTGTGAATAAATATATACATATATTGTGGTTGACTGGAAGTAGGAAAATCCATTTTCTTTAACAGTCATATCTCTGAGAAGCAGGCTCACAGAAAATCTTTTAAATGCTAAATTAAAAGACTTGAACTGCTTGGCTTTTCTGGTCAGCTTCTCCTTAATTCTTTTCTCTCTTCCTCTTGCTCCCTCATTCTTAGTCTTGCACTGAGTTTTCAGTTTAATTAGAGGGGCAAGAAAATAGTCGCATCAAGTCAAGGACATAATCTCTTTCCAAGCTGGAAAAGTCAGAGTTTAATCTTCCTGGCATAGTCCCATTCAGAAAAAGGAAAATTCTTCCCTAAGATATTGGTCCCAGTGTAGCACCTATTGCAGACTGTGGGAACCTTTCTTTCTATATATTGTTTTGGATGCTGAAACCTCTGGAAACTGAGGGTTGACAATACCCAGAGGTGTTGTGCTGAGATGTCTGCAGGACCTGGGCCTTTAAGCACAAGCTTTGTTGCTTAATAAGCAGGCCATTTGCCTTAAGCAGGCTCATAAAAATGCTGTATGGTCCATCCACTTGGAGAGGGCATGGCTGTACTCCTGTGTAGTTTATTTTCTTCAAGTTGGGAGCCAGCTTTTGCCATTTACTCATGCTGTGCTACAATAACTCTATGTTCATTTCTACACCCCGTGTTTTGGTTCACATCCAAGGTTTCTGCATTCTGGGTATAACTCATCTCGCTCAGCATCAGCAATGGGCAGTCCAGTGTCTTGCATAACTTCCCTAGTATAACTTCGGGGACTGGAGAGTATATTCATATTCTTGGACACAAATCTTAAGAAGGGATGATTTATCTACAGGAGTCCCACTCTACTGATGGCAGAGGAGATATTGCAATTTACTTTAGGTTAGATGTAGATCTTTAAATTGTCTACAGTTTGACAAGATGCTCCCTACTTCAACAGAAGAGATTTTGCAGAAGGGGAGTACAATTTCTGATATGAATTCCATGGAGATAGTCTGAAAAGGCACATGGAGATCTTCCCCCCATCATGCTCAGTGTGAAGGGGACTCAGATCTTCTCACAGAAATCAACAGCAATATGATGCATGTTGTGTTTACATGAAAATATTTTCCTCTGGATTCCGGTATAGCCATTTGGGGTTTAAGAGTAATTCGTTATCATGTTTTACCAGAAAGAAAATGAGTTATATAATCTGTCAACTCTATTTACCTCTAACTTTCCAGCTAAAAACAATGGCAACTACAAGGTGCCTGTTTGCAGCGGATGACAGATGACTGCAGTTGCGGTTTTGTGAACTATAAAACAATATTCTGTACCCTTCCTATAGGAGTCAACTGTACACAGCACACTGAGGGCTTCACCTGGGTGCGTACTGTGAGCAGGCAGCTTGCACTCTGTGTATTGGACTCAGGTGCACAGTGTGGAAGTCGGAATGGCAGCAAGTCCATAGAAAACAGTTCCTTGCACTAAAAAATGCAGCAATTTCCTCCGTGCAATGTGGCAGCTGAGATCACGGAGCAATCGTTTCCAGGCGAAGTGTGGAACAATGCCTCCAAATGAAATTATAGCTGGAGGAAAGGATTTCTTTGAGGCAGGAAGGAATGTAATTACCCAAGTTGGACTTTTGCCAGGACACTGATGTTTAAAACACTTTCTGCTCTTGTGGAAAGTGCCACAGGATCTTTTAATGACTGCAAGGGAATGGGCTTTAGATTTTTTTTTTTTTAATTTTATTTGAGTGTCTCATTCAAAAGACAGAATAATAAAATGAGAAAGAAAAAAAAACTATCAAAGAAAAAGCTAATCTTTAAAAAATGATGGAATATGTAAATCCTACTTTGAAATGGTAATATATTAACTTCTTTTTAAGATAAAAATGCAATTAGTTCATTCTTTCATTTCCCCCCCCCCAAAATGCACATATATTGTTATCATGTCCTTTGCTCTTATGTCAAATCTGAATCATTTAATTTTGTTGCAGTGAAACTTGTAGGTTTTATGAAAAATTGTTTTGTTTTTCTGCCTTGTTTCACTCATGACTGTAAATAAAATATTCTTAAATGCAAAAATCATTGCTGTCAAATGTCTACACTTTGTTGAATTTTATAAAGGCAATGGGCTATTTTTATATTACATGTAGTGTCAATAAAGAGTAATCAGAGAGTGAAAGGGACTTTTTATCATTCCCAATTTATGCACAGATCTTTTTAGCTCTGAAGGAAAAAAAAAGAAATGTTACATGTGATGGAAGGGTAAGCTTGCCTTATTTTCCATTTGCTCATTTTTGGTAAGAGAATGAATGTAGCGGCATCTATATGCATCTGTATGCACAGAACACTATTTATTACTAGCTGGCCAATCCAGAATAAGTTTTTTGAATGCACTGTAATTTTATCACCGTGTTTTTGCTATTTCATCCATATTTTGTGAAGTTGGATTTGACTGTCTGGTCATTGTCTCTATTTGGGTAAATACTTGTAAATGTTAACTAAAGGGTATAAATAAACACAGAGTATAAATAAACATAAATTAGTTAAAGAGACACTGGAAAGATTGACTTAAAAACAGTCGAATCTGGAGATTGCTGTGTTTACTAACCTACTAATTTGGGTGTTCATGGAGGGTGCAGTAGCTGTCTGTTCACACTGTTTTCTCTCTGTAGGAACTTGAATTCACATCTGGCCCCAGAGCGAGACTTGTCATCACAAAGCTGTTGAATGGCCTCCATTATTGTTCTCACAGTCCTTTCTGCCAGGGCTGCTTCACGTTGTTTAGGATATTTCAATACGTATCAAGTCTGAAGTAAAGCAAGCAGAAGGGAGTCACTTGTTAAGAACTGATACATTTCTTTGGCAGTGATGAGACTGGGGTAGGATTCACCTCCCCTGTCATTAGGAATCTATAAAGTGAAAATCTCTATCTGGATTAAGTAGTCCAGGCTCCCATTGAGATTAATAGAAAACTAGTCCATCGAGTTGAGGGATTGTAATTCACCCCCTCTTAAGCAGACTCTTGCATGTAAAGAAAAGAGATATGGCTCTTCCATTCTACAAGTTTAATTTTCAGGTCTTGCTTCTCATGGATTATTTATTCCTGAAACAGAATGCAAAAAGAAATTCATATTTAATAAGTGGTCATTGAAACAAAGAAAAACTAAAACTCGAGGTATGTCTCTGAGCTTGGGAGCTGGGCTGTTACTTAACTCAGAAGAGAAGGCATCCTAATAGAACAGACATGTGAGCTGAGATTCCAGTTTTGGAGAGAATTAACCTGCAGCCCACTGAGATCTGAGTTCAGCCTCTGCTTGGTTCTGGCAGCAAGATCCTGTCTTTGTAAGCATCATGGACAGCTGGTTAGCAGCAGCCTCCTATCCATGTTTTGCAAGGATCTGCTGACTTCTGGCAGCATCAAGGTACCACCAGTGGCTGACCCCTCTGAACAATCAGAAGAAAATAAAAATGCAAAGAGAAATAAATTAAAATTCCTTCCCCTTCTCTGGTTGTCTTATGTCATCTTATGGACCAACAAAACCCCAGATGGATTGTGTAAGATGCACACCATCTCTCTCCAAGTGCTAATTATGCATTTATAGGAAGAATTCTCTCTGATTTTGATCTATATTTTCTCCTTACTCTGAGTGATGCTCCCATAAATATTTTCTTATTTCCTTTTCACTGCTACCTCTGGTGTCAGCATCAGAAAGAAGCCACACTAGGCTCAAGTCTACAGAGCCTCTAATTCCTCAGTTTTCCTCCATGAAATATTTACTGGAAAATGAATGCCTTCCAATTCATCCTGCTGCTGGAACTTCCTGATCCTTCTAATCTAACACACAATAATTGTCATTTCACAGGGCAGAATTTTTATCTGCTGGCATGATCTAAACACCCCGCTTCCTTTCATCATACGTAATGATGAGCCCCTTAGTTTGGAGTGAAGCAACTCCATTTCTAAAGACTGTGTTGGTATTTTAGTAATTGTCTCACCGAGGAGAGAGAAGCCTATGTCTGGAAAAAGGATACAAATCATTGATCATCCTGCTGGCTCTGACAGTGACAAGAGCTCTGGATTTGTGCTCCCCACCGCTATGCATAGCATTGCTGGTAACCATGGTGTCCGAATGCGTGAGAACGGAGCCTGGCTTCTTATATAATGCTTGCAGTGCAGCAGCACCACCAGACTTACCAATTAAAGATTTGTCTTGGCGAGAAGGGATTAAATACTTTTCATTAGCAAATTTAGAGATTCTAAAGCCCTATTATAGAGATCTGCCACCCACATTGTGAGCAAAACAGCTGTACAATGGGCGATTATAAAGCAAGAAGATGAAGTGACGTTTTGGCTAGGAACTTTATTGTCTCTACACTCTCAGCCCTACAATCCCATGGAAACAATTATCTTTAATAAGAAGTATTGTTATTTCCTTCTGAGCAACTGTGCTATTTGGTCTATATCCCCAGAAAGGTTAAACATAACAACGAGTGACTCTTTGTGCTTTGTTAAGATAACTTCATATTTTCATCACCTTCCAAAAATCACATAATACTAATATCATGCTATATAAATAGAAAAGAAAAAAATATATTGTTATTATATATTATATATTTTCATTAATTAGTAATTAACACTGTGCGAGTTTCTAGAATGAAAATGTCAGAAAAAAAAATAAAAATGACATGAAATAAACAGTCACCTTCTTTCCAAGTTTGACCCTGTAGAGCTTTAATTCCAAAGAGCTATAACAAAGCTGATGACAGAAAGGGCTTTTTTTTTTTTTTTTTTTTTTTTTTTTTTTTTTTTTCCATTTATTAGCACAGCAACACACTGGGTGTACTTCCAGATCTACTTGCTTCATGATGATCACTTCCCATTCTATATGGAAAAAGGGATGTTTTATGAAGGCAAAACCCAGTAAATGGAAGACCTATGAAAGAAAATCCTCACCCCTCTCTCCTCAGATATCCTCCATTTACCTGAAGGAGTTTACATGGTCTGAAAAGATTTCTGGGAACTAGAAGTTGCTGATACACATTTTTACAATGGCTTTTGGTGTGGTTTTAGCCTGCACACAGTCATTACAATTCTTGCACACCAGCTGAGAGCTGGCACAGCCCCAAGAGCATTCCCAATAGGCAGTCTGGATGCAGCCACTTCACAGACTAAAAGAGTTTAATTGTATAAACACAGATCATTGCTGGCCCCAGTGCTGGAAAGTGCTCTCAGGCTTCCTTAATTTACTTGTGGAGATGTCGCCTCAGTGGAGGAAAAATGTGGTTACTAATTTAGACGCATGCAGGACACAGTTTTAGTGAGAGCCCTTGGCACTTGGATATGCACAGTCGTTTCAGCTGGAATTACCACCAAACAGAAACAAAACACTCCACCAGTGACCAGAAGGGGCTGTAAAGTGCCTGCTTGTGTGGCATAAGTCAATCTCCAGTGATGGATGGTAGAAAGCTCCCTTCCTTCAGGGGCTGCTGTTGTGCTGCTGCCTGCTGAGAGATAAAAGCCAAGTGCGTGGGTGTGCGCATTTACAGGACTGGGATTTACTGCTGGGACACAGAGCACTGCAACCTGGAGCTCAGCTCTTAAAGAGAGAACGGCAGAGCCTTTTTCTGCCCAAATTGCCTCTGGGGATGAGATGGCCAGTGGCACAGTGCAGACACTGTTTGGAGCCTGTGCTCATCCTCATAGCCCTTAGGTGTTACCCAAGAGAACTGAGACTCAGCCAGGATTATTTACTCAGATTCAGTGACAGTAATGTAGATGATTCCCCCCCAACAACAACAACAACAAAAAAGAAAAAAAAAAAGAAAGAAAAAAAGAAAAAAAAAAAGAAAAAAAAAAAGAAAAAAAAAAAAAAGCTGGATGATGTTTGACCAGCCTGTGGTGAAGTCAAAGCAGGCACTCAGTTCCTGAGAAGAGGAAGCCTATATGATCTCATAGCAGGACTTTTAGAAAAAAGTGGATGCATTTCATTTTAGATGTGACCCAGAAGGTTCAATATACAGGCAAAGATTTCATCAGCTCATCCTGTTAACCAAAATACCAGGTTTTAAAGGGTACTTCAGCCCTTAACCATCTTTGTTTTTAACCTACTTTGTTTTTCGCAAAAGTTAAGCACTTTTTAATCAGATATCTGGCCAGAAGACCCATAATGTTCTTTATTTTAAATGAAGGAAACATAACTAATCATTACAATATAATATTCATTATCAATATGATATGATGTAAATATGATATAAAATATGATTAATCATTATAAATCACTCTAGACTTGTAGGATACTAAAGAAATGTATGATCTTCATTCCGTTTTTTATAAGTTACCAAAGGTGGGATGTCTTGATTCTGGAGATACCTCCTTCACTCTATTGCTTATATTAGAATAAGGATAGCAAACATCCCACTTCATTTTAGGTGTCTATACCTAAGCTCCCTTTACAATTATAAGAGATTTATTCACTGTGTGCTTTTGTATTTCATTCAAACACATGGAACTACTTAAGGAAATTTGGGGTCTCTTCTTGGTCTCTGCTGACACGGGGAGTAAAGTCTCCCACTGACTATAGAAGGATGCAAATGTGTTTTGTAGATGTTAACACCAATGCTGCAGATGATGCATATAGTCAGGTGGGAAATAGGCAAGGTCCTAAAAGTCTGATTAGATGGCCATAAACAGCTGAGATAAATTTGGCATAAGCTGAAATGCCACTTAATTCAGCACCAATTTGACTTTCCATAATGTGATAATATAAGACATCGGGATAGCCATATGGGGTGCAGCACTCAGTTATCTTATCTATCCCTTAGTGTGGCTGGTAACAGATTCTTAGATGAAAAAAAGTGTAGGAAGATTGCGTGTTTTGTGTATATTTCTTCTCTGGTTTAAAGCCTCCCAGCTTCTTTGCATTATTGCTTTGGGGGTTTGTTGAGCTCTTGGTTTCCTTCAGATCACAGTGTTTAATAGTCTGATGAGCATGTCCTTCGTGACTCTAGCTTTTTTGTATCCAGGCATGGATGCAGATTTTGATTACTGTCATCCCAAAGAAACACAGTAGCATACGTTGGGTCTTTAGGCAGCAGCAACACTAAACACTGGTATAGCAAAAAGTAGGCTTAAGGAGAAAATCGTGTGAATGAGAGAAACTGGGGTGTGTTTGAGACTACATGAGGGTATGTCTATATTGTCTTTATGTTGCAAGGTTTTGATAGCAGGGCACTGTAGGGGTGTGAACAGAGCTCAGCAGAAACCCCATGTTAGATCAGAGCCAGCTCCAGCTGGCTCCAAAAAGGACCTGCTACTGGACAGAGTTGAGCCAGTGAGTGATACTGGTTGGGCCTCTGGGAGAACAGAGAAAAGGAAGGGGAGAAAAAAAAAAAAAAAGAAACAAAAAAGAAACAACAAACAAAAAACTGCTGTGCAACAGCAGCTGGGAGAGAGGAGTGAGAAGTGGCCCTGCACCCCAACAGCCCCAAGGTGAGTGCAGCAGGAGGGCAGGAGGTGCTCCAGGCAGGCAGCAGCAGTTCCCCTGTGGCCTGTGGAGAGGCCCCTGGTGGAGCAGGCTGTCCCCCTGCAGCCCATGGGTCCCACATGGAGCAGATCTCCATGCTGCAGCCTATGGAGGAGCCCCCGGTGGAGCAGGTGGATGTGGCCTGGAGGAGGCAGCGGCCCATGGAGAGACCCTGCAGGAGCAGGCCCCGGGCCGGAGCTGCAGCCCGTGGAGAGGAGCCCACGCAGGAGCAGGGGGTCTGGGGGGAGCTGCCACCCACCCGTGGGGGACCTGTGCTGGAGCAGTTTGCTCCTGGGGGATGGACCCCGTGGGATGGAGCCGTATGGGAGCAGTTCCTGAAGAGCTGCTGCCTGTGGGCAGCCGATGAAGGAGCGGCAGAGATGAAGTGTCAAGGATTGACCGCAGCCCCCATTCTCCATTACCCTGCACTTCTTGCGGGTAGGAGGTGGAAGAGGGTGAATGTGTTTTTAGTTTGTTTTTAATTCTCACTACCCTATTCTGTTAGTAATAGGTAATAAATTACATTAAGTTGCCTATTCTTCATCTGTTCTGCCCATGATCTGACTGTTGAGCAATCTCCTTGTCCTTATCTCAACCCTTGAGCTCTTCCCACTGTATTTCCTCCCCTATTTCTTTTGAGGAAGGGGAGTGAAAGAGTGGTGTGGTGGAGCTAAGCTACCCATCAATGGTAAACCACCACAAGGTCACTAAGTATGAGTGGGATTTTGGATGGGTGAAGACTGTATTTTTTCTCTTCCTTCTCCATCATTCTGCTCCCCAGAAATTACCTATCTCTGATGAAAATTTCCTTTCCCCCAAATATCCTTTCCATATTGGCCATCTCTTCTACTGCCACTGGGGACTTCTCACCAGCTGCTCAGGTATTTATAAAAAAAAAAAAAAAAAAAAAAGTCATTTTACATGGACAGTGTGATTTGATGGTCTTCTATTTCAGCCGACTTCTGTAATTGGAAGCATATGGCCATAAGTGCCAGTATTATTGACTGTGTGTATGGGACTGGAGACAGATGTACAGTTACAAGTACAGGAGTGTTTGTTCTAGCTGTCAGTTTAAGTAAGGCATCTACGAGTAAAATGTGCCTAATGCCTTCCCGTTCTTTTTGCATTTGGTTCTTACCTTGTACAGCAGTGTTAAAAAAAAACAGCCAATACTTCAGCAAATAGTGGAGAAGGTTTGTAGAATATGTAATGTATCCACTTGCACGAATAAATGGGTTACACCTTTCACTTTGAGAGTTTAAAGAGCAGGTTGCCCTCCACACTTGGGTGTATTTCAGCTAGAAATTACTATTTTGAGTTTTGCTAACATTAAAGGCATGGTCAAGGACAAGACTGCTACTGTGTTGGGCGCTATACTGACAAAGAAGGAGAAAAAAGTCTGCCAGAAAAATGATTTCCAAATGCCTTTTTGCTATTGGAAATCATGTTCTCAGTTAATTTCACCCAAGTGGATGACACAAGCAATGCCATGTGAACTGCAATGCTAATCAAAATAAATTTCTGATTTTTATCTTAGCTGGTCATGTGATGGTAAGAGATGTCATTATTAGCAAAACTCTACAGATAGTTACACTACTGCAGCACATGGAGCATGAAAAGGCTCTGAATTATTTATAACAACTGGGTCAGCTTCTCAGCAGGAATAAACTGGCAGGGCTAATTAACAGATATACCCCAACTGATGATCCGCTCCATATTTGAAGAATATCTCCAAATACGAGAAATTCAAGGAAATCATAAGCCGCTTTGCTTGCTACAGGCTGCTAGCTCAGTTTACTACCAAGCTTGCAGGAATGCATAGCAGTCTATAAAAAGTGAGGCTGCTGGCTGGTTTGTAACCAGTACGTACATGTACAATTCTGTGCAGGAGGGAAACAAGTCGAATTGCATTTTGCTTCCTTACCCCACTACAGAATAAAGCTCGAGTGCTGAAATAAAGGCCATATTTTATGGCAAGTATATTGCTAGGGTCATTAGCTTTCCCATTCGGCTTCATCAGATGGCTACACAGCAGGATGCATTCCAAATTTATTTGATAGCTTGTCAATAAGCAGCTTCCTTTTAATGGCTCTTAACTTCATGGAGTTGAAAAACAAAATGCCTCATGCTCACATAAAACCAACTGTTCCATAAGAGGGATCTCTTTTTTTTCTGGCATGCAGGACAGATTGGAAACTGCCCTCCGAGATGGGAAACTATCCACTGTATTCTGCTTCATCCTTAGACAGAGAGGCTTGTGTATACGTGCAAGTTGCACGGGTTTGGGTGGCTGGATTATCACAAGCATGTTCTCAGCTGGAAACTTATGACCAAAGGTCAATTCTTATGAGATCAAAACATAAAAACTTAACATATTGTTGTAAAAGGGTCAAATAGTTGCAAATCAATGACAGCACAAGGTAACCCTGCAAGGTGTACTGCTTGCAGGCACTTCTGAGTATTAAATTCTTTCCCTTTCTTGCCCTCCAGTCTCTAAAATCTTTGAAGACACGGGCTTCTGTCCTTATGCAATAAGAAGTCTTTAGACTGAATTTTTACCTCTAAACTTTTTACCCACAGAGGATCCTTGAGAGATTTGACAACTTTGCAACTAGTACCTAGCTCTAAGTACGTAAGTACTACCTGGATATCAGCCAGGGTATATGAGTGTGAACCCAAATTTACTTCTGTCAGATGAATTGACATTGTTTTTAGCAAAGGGCCTATAAACAATAAAATTGTCTACAGGAACAGTATCTTTTTACAGGAAATTTCTAAGCTAGATATCCAAGAAGGACTAAAATGACATTTTTGGTTTTGTAAAATCAGAAAGTATCGTGAGGGTGTTGTTGGAGCCAGGTAATTCCTTATTTTGCTGGTGTGCTTTGGAAGAAAAGGATAGGGAGGGCAGAAAATTGCATTGCTACCCATTGCTTTGTGTTTATGGTATCCAGACAGACAGCGGACTATTTTTACTGTAGAAAAAAGTAAATTGATTTGCAGTGTCATAGCTAGTGTTAAGGCCACTGGTTTATGAATAACCTATCCACATCCTCCAAAAGTTGAGCAACCCGGTTTAGTGGAAGGTGTCCCTGCCATGGCAGGGGGACTGGAACTAGATGATCTTTAAGGTCCCTTTCAACCCAAACCAATCTGTGATTCTGTAAAAAAGAAGGATAAACCACTGTCATTCTCCTTTTCACATGCCAGTCTGACCAGACAGAAGTCAGGTCCTGTGCAGAAGCCATGCATGAAGCCATGTGGTAAATTATGAACCTCTGTTGGACTTTTTTGCTGTTGTGAAGCTGGATGGCATTATTTACAAGCAGAAGAGCTTGGGTATGTCCCTGAGTTGTCAGACCCCTCTATTGCAGGTGTGTGTTTTTTCTTCTGGGCTGAGTTTTGCTTGCATATGCCCGGATGAAGAGCAAATTTGCATTCGTGTTTTTGCAGCATGCTCAGTGCCTTGAGGACACTTCATAAACATGGAGGGACTGGAAAAATAAGTGAGTGAGAGAAAAATGAAAAAGAAATATTAGATACACCTAGGCCATTCTCCTGCTGGTGTTTGAGTGCTTTCCAAACTATTTTCTTTAGTTGCAGCTTAAATGACTCTTGTAATTGGCCTCCTAACATAGAGAGTGCCTTCTACAATATAATTTTATTTATTGTGATTTGTATCTGTCATTTGTTGCAGGCACTTTTACCTAAGCTAAAGTACTCACTGAAACCATCTATCCGTAGAGGGGAAAAAGTGCTACAGATTTGCCTTGTAGTGGTGGTTATTTCCCCTTAGATAAAGTCACTGTGGAACATGACTGTGTTTGAATTAGCAGCAAAGTACCTTCTGGCTGAGGTAGTGTTTAAAGAAAAAAAAAAAAAAAAAAGAAAAAGCACCAATAATCAGGTGCTTCTTGGGCAACTCCAGCGCTCCTCAGAATGGCTCTGTGCTGTACTGTGAGTACTGACTTCTTCAAAAAACATCCACAATCAGCTGAAAAGCAATATATGAGGACAAAACTGTTATTTTTTAAATGCAGGTCATATCCTCATCCTCCTCCAGCAGTACCCAAGGACTTAGTTAATTTATTTGCCCCAGAGCTGCAACCCCAAAGCCACTACTACAGGCCCCAGTGGTGTGAGGCTGGCTGAGACCTTGGCAAGTACAGAAATTAAGAAATAAACAGTGTGGCTCAGGATGCACATGAAGGTAGAAGAGGGCAAGACCTCATAAAATGGTATGTGATTATTCCCCCTAAATCACCACCTAAGGTTACACAGCATCCCTTTTTCTTCCAAGCTGTCCTTCACCCCAATTTTATTCTAATTATTCTTTCTTATTATACTGTGAGTTTTTATCACCCTTTAAACCAGCAATGAATAGTCTTTACCTGAAAGTATAAATACACATATTAATCTTTGGATTTATTTGTTGCTGTACTTTATACCTTTTGAAAAATCAGCAAATGAAACTCAATTAAAGCTTCAAAACAAACTCAGCTATCTCTGATTCCCCACCTCCTGCCCCTTCCCCAGTTTTCTCCGTTCACTTCTTGTAACCCATGTGAAGGCAATTACTATTCTCATCTGCTGTAACTGGGGTTAATTTAGCTTCTAATTCTGGAGGACTCTGATGAAGTAGGAAGTACATTGAGTAAGTAGGCACAGACCAAAATGCAGCCATTACAATTCATAGCTGTGGTTTACGTCATGTCCTCCTCCTTTGGGATGGTGAAACCCAAGCAGGTACCAGACGTCTGCTGTGCAGGATGAACTTCATGAAATGAGGTGTGAATGTCTTATTGCCTGAAAGCAAGTTCATGACTGTTTCAGCTGAACAGGTTGCAGAAAATTTAGAAATACGCTCATTAAAAATTCCATGTAGAAGTGGATGCTGACCTTTTTTTTTTTCTTCTTCTCCTGTACACTGTGACATAGACAACACAGGGAGGCATCATTGAGCTGTGCAGTGGAGTTCTTGCAATGTCCTGCCAAATGAAAAAGGATCATGTCAATACTTATTAGACTTCCCAGCAGCTTATTAAGTTGGTAAGGGAGCTGAATCCCAAACAAATTCCAATTAGATTTTGTTTCAAAATGAAGGCTTCTTCCTGAACTACCTGGCAGGGAAGTGCCACTGGCATGCACTGGCTTCTTTCTTAGGGAACTCTTAACCCTTTTTTTTTTTTTTTTTTTATCTACCATAATTCCATCGGTCAAGTTCTTGACAGAAATGGTAAAATGGTACAGGAAGCATTGCTGTCCAGAGATTGATTTCACAGACTTGTATGGATTTTTTTTTTTTTGCTAAAATAATAAATAAATATTGAAACTATATTTTGTGAATCTGTATGAGGCAATGCTGATACTGGAAATCTGATCTCCCAAGGAGGATGACCAGTTAATGCATGGATGGTGATAGTTGCAAAGGTCATTGCAGTGGCATCTTCAGCTGGATTGAATGAAACTTGTAGTAACTAAAACTTACTCTGCTTGTGGGTAAATTATGTGCAATCCAAAGAAACCTAACAGAATCCCTTTTCTGGTCTTGTAAAGGGCAGAACAGCTATCCTAGAGCTGTACCACTGCTCCAAAAAGCTTGTCTGAAGAAGGAGTGGTGGAGATCTTGAAGGAAGAAACCAGTATGAGACATCTGCTTTCTGAAGCACTTTGGGAGTTTTGATGGTAAATGTAAGATATATTAGGCTGCTTTCCTTGGATTGCAGCTGGGGCAGGAAAGGGTTCAGAACAGTTTTTGTTTCTTTCTTTCTTTTCTTTTTGTTTGGAGGTCTCTGTGAATGAACTGCAAGAGAAATAGTCAGGAGAAAATAGAAGGGAGCAAGCAAAGCAGCAAGACCCAGCTCCTCGAAGAGTTACCCCTGGAGACAGCTTTAGGGGCAAAATGCTGACACTTTGCTAGACAGAAATAACTGTACTCCTCTGTGTATTAACAAGACAACCTGGGCATTCCCTGGGGAAAATAAAAAACACGAATTCAGATCAGCAGGTGTTTCTTCTAGTCCTGTCTGTCTTGTCACTGAATCCTGATGTACACATCAATAGTCAAAAATATGGCAATGAAAATTTCATACCTCACTGCCTAAAAAATTGTAATTTCATAAAAGTGCAAAGATTCCTTTCCAAAATGCACTTGGTTCCCTTGAATGTGTTGTCCTAAGCCACTTTTGAAAGCAAAATTTAGCTATTTCAGCCAAATGGACCTTGCATTGCAGAATGAAGCTAAAACTAATAGCCCTCATGTTTACACAATGGGTACTTCAAACTCTTAGACTAAATACAAACCAGGAATTTATATTCAAACATCTCTTACTTGGCCTTTCATTTACATTATTATATCAAGTCCGCTACTACAGTAAAGAGTGCAACCTGTATTTCTTTTGGAATGTCCTCATTTTCTGATTTGAGACAGGTTTACGTTGCCCCAGAAGGAAGTCTTTAAAATCAGTTTAAAACTCATCTTTTTCAAATGTGCTTGTTGAGATTGGTTTATCTTGCTCCCTTTCCAGGAGCATAAATATAGCATATAATCTACCTGGGAAGATACATTTCTATAGATAGCTCTGTTTAGTAGCCCATTTGCAAAAATCCCCTTCTTTTACAATATATTCTTTACTGAAAATAAAATAGATTTCATAGGTTCAGAGTTCCACATGTGTAACTAAACCAATCAGGAATCTTTATCTACTTCTGTCCTTTGTATTTGCTTATTTGCTTTTTTTTTTTTTTTTTTTTTTTTTTTTTTTTTTTTACCTATGGCAACAATCCAGATACACTAAGAATGGAATTGTAGGATCAACATTTGATCCTCTCCATTACACAATCCTGCCCAAAAGATGTCCACATAGAAACACTTGCCATAAGAATTTAAGTACCATCCAGCATATATATGTATCTACATCAACGTATGCATGTTACAAATTTGTTTAGAGCATGGTATAGCTTGTAAAAGAAAAAGGAAAAGAGAATGAAAAAAGCCTATGAGGTCTATTTTTAGGAGCATATTTCCACAAAATGTCATGTTCAGAGTGAAGAAGTTACTGTGCTTCCTTCCCCTTCAGCCAATGATTTCTTAGGAAGGAAAAATAGGGGAAATTAATATGATATAGGTCTTGTGGAAGGAAAAAAAAAATAAAGCTGGCAATCCTGGCACCAATCTAATAAATCTGAATTCAATTTAAAAGTTCTAGCTACTGCCTGTGGGAAGCACAAGGTTGAATTTTATCTGCTAAATTGAATTAAAACCCAGGTTACCTGTTCTGTATGGTTATTTTGGCCTACGCAAAGATTTTTGTCTTCCTAATAGTATTCATGACCCAGCAAAGTTCATCTCCAGACGGGTGAAACAGAAGACAGCAACTAACAGAGTATTCCCAGTTTCTCTCCAAGGCCCAATCATTTTTTCTATAGCCATCTTCTAGTTTTGGTACATCTATTTCCTCCTCCAGTTTTTTTGTCCCACCTTTCACTGATAATTTCCCTGAAATAATTCCCAGCCTGGTAGCTTCTCTGCTATCCTCAGTGTGCATTACCTGTGAGGACTTGGTACAGTTTGAGATACACTGAATTTAACCCTCAGAGTCATGACCAAACATGATTTTCTTTTGAAAGCTGGCTAAGGTCTAGGACTAGATGAATCAATATATTACAAGATGAACCCCAGGTACCAGGACAAAATCCTGATGTAAAACTTGGACAGAATAGCAATAGACCACATAATGAGTACTGCAAATTAATGATGAGAACTGTGAAACTCCTAAAAGCCCCAGGACTAAAACAGTAAGGAAGCTGTGCAGTCAAATTTACTTTACCAAATTAAAACAAACAAAAAAAAACACATCCTATTGCAGTCTACTTATAATAATATTTTTTTCTTCTTTCTTTTTTGCAAGGTGATGTTAAGATGTGCAATCAAAGTAAGCCGGTGCTTGCTGCTTTAAGTGCTATAAGGATTATCATGCATGTTTCCAAGGTGAAAGGAAGCTCTTCTAAGTAGGCAGCAGAATGGTGCAAGGCCAGGCTGGTATATTGTACTCCGTGGAAAGCAGAAGTTAGCAAAATAATTTGTTTTGTTTTTCTAATTGGCCATTGCCATATTAAGTTTTCAGCTTGGTGGCTGACTGCTCATCTGGCTACAGCATGGTGATACAAGAGGCCACCTGGAGAGGAACAGACTGAATAGGGTTGTATTAGATGATTATTATTTACAGTTGGCTTGGAATAGTAAATAAAATGAAGCTTTTACTAAGTAGCCGAGCAATAAGTAGCTTCCTGCTCTGAGCTATCATGGCTCAAGCTGACATAATGCAAAATTGCTCCTCATTTTTATTTTATTTTTTTGGCTTGTTTTGTCTATTGTGTGAGAGGGTACACTATGCCAGAGCATCCTCTGTTATATGATTCAGCAAGAGGGTAATAATCTACTAGTGCTGTTGGCCAGCAGGATTTCTTTTTCAGTTTGCATGGTGGGACTGACAGCTCTGGGCTAGGGATCTGCTGTGTGCACGTCGCGAGACTGCAATAGCTCCCCAGAGTCCTCCAGAGCTGGGAGCAGAGAAAGACAAATTGACTGATCAGAAGGGAAACTAATAGCAACAATAGGAGTTCCTCTCTGCAATGCCAGAGCTTCTCAAATGACGTGCTAGTGAGGTTTGCAATGCCAAGAGTGAGTCCAATGGATATTTTATTTTATTTTATTTTATTTTATTTTATTTTATTTTATTTTATTTTATTTTATTTTATTTTATTTTATTTTATTTTATTTCATTTTTATTTTATTTTATTTTATTTTATTTTATTTTATTTTATTTTATTTTATTTTATTTTATTTTTCTGGACGAGGACATTGAGTGCACCCTCAGTAAGTTTGCAGATGACACCAAGTTAGGTGCGTGTGTCGATCTGCTTGAGGGTAGGAAAGCTCTGCAGGAGGATCTGGATAGGCTGCACTGATGGGCTGAGGTCAACTGCATGAAGTTCAACAAGGCCAAGTGCCGGGTCCTGCACCTGGGGCGCAATAACCCCAAGCAGAGCTACAGGCTGGGAGAGGAATGGTTGGAGAGCTGCCAGGCAGAGAAGGACCTGGGAGTGATGGTGGATAGTCGGCTGAATATGAGCCAGCAGTGTGCTCAGGTGGCCAAGAAGGCCAACAGCATCCTGGCTTGTATCAGGAACGGTGTGACCAGCAGGGCTAGGGAGGTGATCGTCCCCCTGTACTCAGCTCTGGTGAGGCCGCACCTCGAGTACTGTGTTCAGTTTTGGGCCCCTCGCTACAAGAAGGACATGGAGGTGCTTGAGCGGGTGCAGAGAAGGGCGACGAAGCTGGTGAGGGGCCTGGAGAACAAGTCCTACGAGGAGCGGCTGAGGGAGCTGGGCTTGTTCAGCCTGGAGAAGAGGAGGCTCAGGGGCGACCTTATCGCTCTCTATAGGTACCTCAAGGGAGGCTGTAGCGAGGTGGGGGTTGGTCTGTTCTCCCACATGCCTGGTGACAGGACGAGGGGGAATGGGCTTAAGTTGAGCCAGGGGAGTTTTAGGTTAGATGTTAGGAGGAACTTCTTCACTGAAAGGGTTGTGAGGCATTGGAACAGGCTGCCCAGGGAAGTGGTGGAGTCACCATCCCTGGAAGTCTTTAAAAGACGTTTAGATGTAGAGCTTAGGGATATGGTTTAGTGGGGACTGTTAGTGTTAGGTCAGAGGTTGGACTCGATGATCTTGAGGTCTCTTCCAACCTAGAAATTCTGTGTGATTCTGTGATTATTTTATTGACATGCTTAACTATGTGCTAAAAGATCAAATTTGTAACACGTATAGATGTATAGGTATGGTGGATGGCACCTAAACACTTATTAGTGTGTTTCTACCTGGGCATCATTTGGGCAGGATTGTGTAATGGAGAGGATCGAGCCTTGACCTTGTGTTTTCATTCCCAGTGAAGCTGGATTGTCCCATGACCCATCACATAGTGACAAACCGGTGACCTTTATGGAAGAGCACTAGGTTCTTATGGAAATACAACTGAGGCACTTCTAAAGATCAGAACTTCCACCACCCACCCAAATAGCAGCAATGTATTGTCCAACTTGTTGATTCAGCAGTGGTTCAAGCCACATCCATGGGGAAATGCGATAATGTCATGTGAATACCATGTTTCCTCTCAGATTTGTGTCTGCCAGCTCTTTGGTCCTCTTTTCTTTTTGGGAGAATTCTTTCTCTGTGCTTGCAAAATATTTTCCTTATTCCTCAAAATTCTCCATTGTTTTGAAACTCATGAAAAAACTTGAACACAGGTAGTTTGTCAACAAGTCTTTCATCTCCAAATAAACAATAACTTCTCATTCTTGCCCTGTCTCCATCTCCACCTGTTTGTCTTTTATTAACTACCGAGTCTATTAGATTTCTAAAACTGTAACTTTCTTTTTATTTGATGTTTGCACAGCATCTTGCACAAAGACTCTGTCCCAAGGTTAGGATTCTCATTTACTGTAGATAATTTCTCTTGTTTATTTTACCTGGAATACGAGGGATAAAAAAAGGATTTGGCTCAAGGCATTTATTGATATAGAAGTTTTGTTATGATTCAGTTTTTCAGTGTTTCTCCTCAGCAGGCTGGTGTTGTTAAACTCCAAATGTTCCAGATAAGCGAATTAACATTATGATGGAGTTGCTACTTCAGTTCTGGTCCTACCATCAGATAGAGATGTTTATGTTTCATGCCATGTTGATTTATACTTTTAGGCATGAGAATTTTTCCTCATGTATCTCCCACGATATAGAACAAAAATGTGTTTCACAAGAAGCAGGTATCTCCAGATAGCCCTACAGTACCTGGGGAAAGGTTCAGAATAGTGCCCCATTCCTCTTCCACCATGGTCAGAGAGCTTCTTCTGCACAGTATCAGCTTGGCTCAACTTTTTACCTAAAGTTCAGTTTTTGGTAAGGATATTTTCAGCCAGGCTTAACTCTTTTAAAAGTTTTCTTCAAAACTATTGAATGAGGATTTTGGGGTCTGCCTAAAATTCTGTCTTGAGGAATCCCTACTTTCAAACTGTAAGTCTGGAGAGGAAGAGAGAACAGGAGAAGGGCTTGTCTCCTGAGATTTAGGAAGAACTTCGATCAATCCTGTCGGTTTTATTTTGTTTTGTTGCTATTTTTTTTGTTAGTTTTTATTTATTTATTTATTTTGTGCTGAGTAAATTGAGCTGAAGATAGTTTGATCTAAGCAGGTTAAAAATCACTAAGCCCACTTCACTCATGGAAGGAAGATTTAAATTTCCACAACCAATATTCCAGTACAGGGGTCCAAACTTCAAATAAATGGAGGTCTGGAACTGAAATCATTAGATCTTTTGAATCTTTTTTAACAATAGGGGTATTCTCTTGTTTCTTTCTATTTTTCTTATTTCCAAGACTCCTGAGTATGTTTATTTTCCTCCTTTTATGTTTATTTTTTTTTCTTTTTCCTCAGACAAGGTGGAAGAATCTTGTCTGAGGAAAGATGAAAGTCTTGTGCTGTTATGAAATTCTATTCAATCTAGTGAGAAACACAATGAGATCAGAGAAAAGGTTACCCAGAGGATGAGGTTTCAATTTTCTTTCACTTTTGAGATACAGGGCATCAGATCAGACTATTTGGCTCTGCTTCCTTTCCTTACCAGGGTTTTTCTCATAGACAAGGTGGCTGCTTAGTTCTTAGATTAGACCTAAGGTATTAGCCTGTTTCTGATTGATGTTCAAGACAGAAAAACAAAACAAAACAAAAAAACACAGACAAAAAGAAAATAACAGCTTTTCAGCTCTTTGCATCAGAATTAAATTCAGAGTCAGCTGTAAAAGAAAAAAAAAAAAGAGAGAGAGATGTTGAGAAAGCTGGGAAAAGATGCTGCACACCTAATTGCAACATTAGCTAGTGAAATATTAGCAAATTTATTGGGCTTTTTCTATTTAAAAAAATTAAAGGAAGTTCATTATGCTCTGTAATCCTGCTTAAATATTCATCATGTTGTTAATGAACCACATTCATTTTTAAAATGTTCAACCTGAGACGCCGTCTAACATGATTTGATAATAATATAATTTCTGTATAACCGTAAAAGGGACAAGCACAGTAAAAATAATTGTATCTCTAAACATCCTACCCAGTTTTCTCATGACTAATGAGCAGCTGTTTTTCATTAGCAGCATCGTTTTATCTCTAGCCTATCAACCTGCACAGCTGGGCATATTAGAAATAGCTCAGTGCACTGTGGAACGTATGTTCCCTAAATTGCAGAAACAAATGAGAATGAGGTATTGGAGCTTTTTAAAAAATGTTTTGGGTCTGATTTCTCTCATATTTTATATTATTCACCATGGCGTAATATCTGGAGGCTAGATGTGGGAAAGGGATATTATTACTCTGTCTGCTATAAAGATAGAGAAAAGATAGTTCTTAGCTTGCTTATGAAGAGTGGAAACTGAGTCACAGGAGCTGAAACCTTCTGCTCAAGGTTATGCAGCAAGGAAGGAGCAGAAGTTTATCAGAAATTTCTGCTAAAGCATAAATTGGTGCATTTGATTCTCCCAAGCCTGTAACCTATCCACTACTATTTGTTACCCAGCAATTAAGTCAAAAGAAGACTAATGACTAAGTTTGGACATTGAATGGACCAAAATAGATCAGAGCCAGGTCAGAAGTATTTCTTTTTGCAGCTTACTAGGGAGTTAGGAGTGAAGTCCAACAGATATAATCAAAGTAAGATTTCTGATCCTTCTCATAGTTTAATTTGGCTTCTGTCTTTCAAAATAAAAAAAACAAAGCATAAAGCCAATTTCAGATGACAAAATACAATTATGAAAAAAAAAAAAAAAGAGGGAGAGAGAGAGAGATTACATCACTTTTATTTATTTTGTTTACATCCTATTTATTTGTCCTTTGACTCCCTCAGTAAGTGCAATGGCACAGGCTATCCAAAGAGGCCATGAGGCATATGTTGCTATGTGGCAGACTGATCTGAAAAGCAGGTTGTCCTTTTCAAAGGCCTCCATTTATTGTTTGAATGCTTTAGTCCAAATCAGCTAAAATAAAATAAAATAAAGGCAGTTTTGCAGTTTTTCATAATTGCCCACAGACTAAAAATACCAAGTGAAATATAGCCTGGAAAACATGAAATAATAAAAGCACCTCACCACAAACAAATGCTTTGTGGCTTTTCTACTGTGATTATTAGAATGGCAGGAAGGGAATAGGCATCATAGATTTTCGTGGCTTGGGATCCAGTATCTTCTGCTCCCAGGCAAAAAAATGCCTAGGACAGGCTTTCCAGAGTGTAGGGATGAACATCAAGCCACAGAATACAACATCTGTGTTTCTGTGCCTCCCAAAAACCTGCCTGGAAAAAGGCTCTGAGAACCTAGTCTGAATTCTGTAAAAATCCATTGAACTTCTTCACTGGTCACTTGTTTTGTCTTCTATTTCTGCAGAAGTGACTGGATCTTCAGACTTTGCTGCAGTGCAAGCACAAATTTGGGGATGGGTTATGTTGTAGGTACCTTATTAGCAAAGATTATTGAAACCTTGTGTGTTGGTTAGTGTGTTATGAAATCTTGTTAATTTAGATGGTCTGAGCAGTTTGCTGAGGCTGATTTTGGTAATAGCAAAGGGCAGGGTTAAGCTGTAACAGCATTAAAAACATGAAAATATGACTCTAAGTGCTGGTATATGTTTGATTTTTGTATCCAACAGGAATTGTACTTGGGTATATTAACCAGTGGCTAAATGGTGCTTAGAAAATGAGGATGCTAAATAGATCTACCAAGGTAGGAAAGGAATGATCTGGTACTGTCCTCAGAAGTTGTATCTGGATATCATGATATCTTGCTTTTATCTGGCCATTAGGAGAAACAAAATAGACAATGGTTTTATTTCCAACTATAAAATATATTAATTCCTCACTGAGTTAAAAACTGATTCCTGAGTGCTGTGTGACTGGCATCAGTATGTGCTACAATAGTAATTTGCTTTCTGTGTGGTCTGTTTCATGTTGGCTAAATCTGCCATTAACTCCTTAAATAGTGAAATGTCAGAAAGAAAAAAAAAAAAAGAAAAGAAAAAGTTAAATTATTTTAAAATGAAATAATTCTGCATTGGCCCTATAATAGGACAGTACCAATGAGCAACACTTCTAGATATTCTTTCTTCACCCATGTGTGCCTCAGTTTCCCCAATTGTACATTAACAAATATGTCTTTATCTGATACGTAGAAACATTGTGGGCTATTAATTATTGGAAAAGATCTGCACTCTCAGCTGCTCTACAACAGAAAATGAAAGATATAATAAAAAGTTTAAGCTGTTCACTATAGTGGATTAAGTTCATAGCTGTTTTCATATATGCCTTATTTGGGAGCCTGGTTTCTTATTTTGAAATTCATGAAGTATTGGCTCACCAGAACAAACCTTGCTGTGTGCAGGGAGCTTGTTGTGGTTAAATTGTATGACCTCTCTGGATATGTTGATTCAAGAATGTTCCCACCTGAGCTCAAGGAATGCCTTACATCATACAGTATTTCCAGGGAAACCCCTGGAAATGGATGAGTAGCAGTAAATATCCCTCCACTCCTGGGACTTCCAAGCCACACATATAAGAGCAGAAAAACCTCCCAAGGGCAGCAGTGGAGCGCCTATGGAAAGGCAAGACTTCAGGAAATGCTGTAAAATACAGATAATCCATATTAATTGACTCCAAACAGTCTGAGTGTATTCTGTCCTCCAAAGGAAGAGTTTGCTCTGTCCTGGAAACTAAACTGGGATCTTGGAATTTTAAATAAAAGTTTTGTCTTTTGGACTGAAAAAAGAAAAAAAAAAAATCTTCAAAGCCAGACTTGCACAGAGAGCAGTAAACACTGTTGTCTAGTCTTTCTATTATGTGCTATTTTAATACCTTGGAGGCACAGTATCTGCAGGTACAGTAACTGTGTTAGAAAGATGTAGGTGTCCCTACATCTTCAACAGGAATTAGTGAAGTGGATTCAAAGTCACAGTTTCAGTCCTGTGTATTCACTAGTCCCGTATTTGTATTGTTGTTTTTTTGGCTTGCATTGTAATACTGAGAGGACAATGAGAGAACTTAATCTACATAATTTGTATTTCAAAAGCAAGCTTAATCCTTCTAGAGGTGAAAGTACTTTTTTTTTCTGCCTTCATGTTGATGGGAAGTTAAACTCCACCATATTTCTCTCACTCTCCCTCCTCAAAGGGAAAGAAAAGGAGAGAAAATACAATGAAAAAGGCTCAAGAATTGAGGTAAGGGCAGGGAGATCACAACTGTTACCATAGTGGGCAAAACAGCCCCAACACAGGGAGTATAATGTATTGTTTATTATCAATAGTCTTCAGGAACTGCTCCCACACGGCTCCGTCCCACGGGGTCCATCCCCCAGGAGCAAACTGCTCCAGCACGGGTCCCACACAGGCTGCAGCTCTGGCCCGGGGCCTGCTCCTGTGGGGGCTCTCCATGGGCTGCAGCCTCCTCCAGGCCACATCCACCTGCTCCACCGGGGGCTCCTCCACAGACTGCAGCATGGAGATCTGCTCCATGTGGGACCCATGGGCTGCAGGGGGACAGCCTGCTCCACCAGGGGCCTCTCCACAGGCTGCAGGGGAACTGCTGCTGCCTGCCTGGAGCACCTCCTGCCCTCCTGCTGCATTCACCTTTGGGCTGTAGGGCCACTACTCACTCCTCTCTCCCAGCTGCTGTTGCACGGCAGTTTTTTTGTTTGATTGTTTTTTCTTTCTCCCCTTCCTTATCCTTGCTCTCCCAAAGGCCCATCCAACGTTGCTCCTGGCTCAGCTCTGGCCAGCAGTGGGTCCATTTTGGAGCTGTCTGAAGTTGGCTCTGATCTGACATGGGGCAGCTGCTGGGCTCTGCTTGCAGAGACCACCCCTGCAGTACCCCCACTACCAAAACCTTGCCACATAAACCCAATACAGTTATATTTTATTGTTATTCAAAAATGCTTAATTATGAACAAGTTCACCATAATATTAAGTTTTCCTATCTGTGCCTTAGATTTAATTCAACCGGTACAATTCCTACAGTACATGTTCTGTATTTTCTTCAGCAATGCAGTCTAATAGGGGCAATATAGTCTATCCCATTTAAACTTTTCCTAGCGGAAAAAAAATAAAAATGTTTTCTGGCAACTCTCTCAATGGAGCCATGCAGCCTCCCGGGAAATTCCTAAATGGTATATACGAGCCATGAAGACTTCTAATGGTACAGATTCCACTGTCCTTCTGGTGACACGTTTCAGTATTGCCTTTCCTTCTAGTGAAGACTTTATTTCCTTATGTCCAATCCAAACCTTCCCAGCTGCCCAGAAAGCCTCCCAGCATGTCCCAGAATGTGTTTTCCTGTTTACAATGAGAGCAGTGTTGACTCACAGCTAGCATTACATAAACTGTAACCACAAGGTTCTTCTCTGCACAGTTGCTATTCCACCACTTGATTCCCAGCCTGGTTTTGTGCATGGGCTTGCCACACTGAGATGTAGAGCTTTGTGTTTCTCTTTTCTGAACCTCAGAAGTTTCTTTTGGTTCAGTTGCCTATTATTCCCCCCCCCAAGATCCTTCATGATTGAAATGCTATTGTTTGGATGTTTGGAGAGCCAGTTGTTCTCCTAGTATCATCTTAATATCATCTATAAGTTTGTTGATGACACATCCTATATATTCATCCTGATCAGTGATGAAGATACAGATACAATGTTATTTCCAATAACAACTTCTGAGATGCTATGATGGATATAAAATAAGACTGTGCATGGAATAATATTGAGTCAGGCATAGGTAGGGAGAATATCTTCCCTGTCCCATTTTCAGAATATAACTTTCCTTTTAAATACAGTGGTAAAGTAAGGTTTTATTCAAGAATATACCAGTCAACCTCTCCATTAAACTAAATAAATAAATAAATAGATAGATAGATAAAATAGAAGAGGTCCCTACTTCTCAGCAACCCCGCTTGCTGGCTGCTTGTTTACTAGAGCTTGCTGTGTGAAGTTAACGTGTCATTATTTATTTAATCATTACTTGGTATTCCTATCTTTAAAGATAAATACATTTAAAGAAGACCTTGAAATAGGTCTTTTGCTTTCACTCAAAAGTATAATGTACTTGTC
Source organism: Aythya marila (assembly GCF_965140915.1). Taxonomy (NCBI): domain Eukaryota; kingdom Metazoa; phylum Chordata; class Aves; order Anseriformes; family Anatidae; genus Aythya; species Aythya marila. The sequence continues at coordinate 153,934,673 of NC_139043.1, forward strand.
TCCCTGCATACTCCCTGCTCCAGGAAAGCAATCAAAATCTTATTATAGTGAATTAACTAGCAGCTGCCAGCTTTGTTGACCTTGTTTGCTTGGAAATTAAAAGGCAGGCCATGACAGAACTGAACTGAAGAACCTGGTAGCACAGAGATATAGGCTGAATAGAGGTGCTGTGCTTATTTACAGAGTGTCAGGCAGATTACACACTGATTTTGGAGGGGAGTAACATTTGGAATCAGCAGAGAAGTGCAGAAATTTCATATTTGCATGTGCTTTGAAAGAGCAGCATGGTTTTATGCCTTCTTATTTGTTTGTTTGTTTGTTTTCCAAAGGACTCATGAAGCTGGGTTTATACTGGGCTTTATTAGCACCCACTAGCATATTTATAGATCTCTATATACATTCTGCTGCTAGATGACAATATTGAAAGCAGATACCACGCTTACATTATCAGGAGTGCCACAGAGTATTGCACACAGTTCTGCTAACCACTGGCACCCAGAAAGATGCAATACTGTATTTTGAGAATGGGCAACTGATGATGTACAAAGAAGAAAAGATTTAAGGAGGCAATTTATCATAGCAAAGCAGAATAGGAAAGAGCTCCAATAAATTAACCATGAAGTAAGAAATTGCCATCTGTATTGTGTGGGAAAGAAAGAGGAGGAAGTTACATTGATTTACATCAGAGAATCCACAGCCCCTCCTGAATGGAAATCCAGATGCCATGGTGGTCCAGGTATTAGTTTTCGGTAGAAAAGTGATATTTAATTAACATTTTTTCACCTTGTTTAAGGTGAAAAAAAGGTTCTCTGTAAGGACTACTGTCGTAGTCTCTCTGCCGCTCCTTCTCGGTCACTCTCGTCCCCTGTGCTGTGGGGTCCCACCCACGGGATGCAGTCCTTGATGAACTGATCCGGCGTGGGCTTCCCACAGGCAGCAGCTCTTCCAGAACTGCTCCAGATATGGGTCCGTACCACGGGGTCCATCCCTCAGGAGAAAACTGCTCCAACCTGGCTCCCCTACGGGCAGCAGCTCCTGCCAGATCACCTGCTCCTGCGTGGGCTCCTCTCCACGGGCTACAGGTCCGGCCCGGAATCTGCTCCGGCAGGGGTCTTCCACAGGCGGCAGCCTCCGTCGGTGCAGGGCCACCTGCTCCACCGTGGTCTCCTCCACAGGCTGCAGCGTGGAACCCTGCTCCACCGTGGTACTCCATGGGCTGCAGGGGGACATCCTGCTTCACCATGGTCCTCACCACAGGCCGCAGGGGACTTCTGCTCCGGCGCCTGGAGCACCTCTCCCCCTCCTTCTACACTGACCTTGGTGCAAGGCTGTTCTCCCACTCCCTTGACTCTCCCGGCTGCTGTGTGGCGCAGCGTTTTTTCCCTGTCTTAAATATGCTCTCACAGAGGCGCAAAACAACATCGCTTATTGGCTCGGATCTGGAAAACAATGGGGCCCTTCCCAAACATGGGGCAGCTTCTAGATCTTTCTCACAGAAACCACCCCTATGGCTCCCTGCTACCAAAACCTTGCCACGTAAACCCACTACAACTACACATAGACTTCCATGAAAGACAGTCCTAATCATCCCTCAGGTCTTGTTCCAACTCCAGATACACTGATGCATGCGCAAATTCAGTGCTTGCTCCTCCTGATAAATCAGGGTCCTGATTCTTCTCCCATGTTCAAACAAAACAGGGTTATTTCCATGGGACTGGTGTGAGGGAAAGAGCATTAAGGAGGCCTCCCCTGTACATAGCTGCCTGAGCAGTTGGTTTCAGTCATTAATCTTAGTGTACAATTGATGTGCAAAATTGTTCAGTTGAAAGGTACCTTGAAAGGGTACCTTTCTGTCCCTTGCTTTATAAGATGAAACTAGGATGACTAAGTTAAGTGTAAATACCCCACATTCTATATATGTGAGGTCACATGAGATAAATTCCACCTGTAATGTCAGCTTTGGGCATCCAAGGACTCTTCTCCTTCTATCTGCTTCTCTCCAGATTACTTGGGTCAGGGGCATTTGGGGGAATTTGCCGTCTCAGAAGAGTTATCAGCTGGCATGGTCGGTGAGCATACTCCAGGATGACAGGCACCATTCAGAGAAAGCAGAACTGAGCTGTTTTGCTTAAATGAAGTGGAGGAGAGGAAGATGGCTCATATCTATCGACAGAGGGAGGGAAATGGAGCAATGCATCACAGAATAAAATGCTTTTGGAATAGCTGTTCCTCCTAAAATTCTCTGAATGATATTTTCCAACTGAGACTCAGAATATTGGCTAAATCCTCTTTATAACTCCCACGCTCATTTTTTCTTTCAAATGAGTAAAAACTTCAGTACAAGAAAAACTCAATGATTAAAAATTACAAATGTACTGAATATGTAATACTTTGATGCAAACATTTTTATGGTAAAAGGCCAGGTGTTAAATTAAACAGTGTTTTAATCTGATCCCTATGGAAATATTCCCTTTAGAAATCTGGCAAATCTTTCATTTTACAGAAGTTTGTGAATTCTGGGGAATTACATGTTTGCAACAATTGCATTTAAATGCTAATATGGCTTGGGTTTAAGCTGTAGAATTGCCTCCTACTTGACAAGTTTATATGGAGACCAATTTTCTTCTGACCTTTCAGAGTTCCTTACAATAGCTGAGTACAAGACTCTAAACTTCATCACTAGTAGGGCTTGACCAGTGATATTTAATTGAAGGTGATGTCTGCTCAGTTTTGGCTGGAAGAAGTGGTCATATACATATATGAGGGCTAAACTTCCAATTAATCTACTCATTATTAGAGATTATTCTGTCCTTTTGCTTTCACCATGTATGTATTTTAGAGCACTACCTACCAGAAAGAAAGATTGCCTTGAGCAGGGATATGAATGCGCTATAAAAGATCTTTCTAAATGGATTATATTAAAAAGCAGACTTATTTATGATCACTTTTTATGCCATGTTGCCTGCATGGCTCACTTAGCTTCACAGAAATTCAATTTTCTTGCTGGAAAGATTATATTTAAAAAATATTTTAAAAGCTGTCCAGAATTGGAGCAGATTTTCTTTTAATACTTTTATGGAAAGTTCTTCCAGAGGCTGTCTAACAAAGCCCGTTCATTACCAGACCGCTCACTGTCACATGAATGGGGCAGTGTATGCATACATGAACATGCCAAGAGTCTGAAGACCACTCCAAAAGTCAATCATGGTCATTAGAAGAAAGTGGTTAAAAATAAAAATAAAAAAATCAGAGGCTAGCTGCAGAGTTTGCAGAGAGCTTAGCATGTGAAGTATGAACTGCCACTTGCATTTTCCATAAGTGTTTCCTATCATAAGATGTGTTATTCAGTATGGAAGCATGCACAATTAGCTGGGAGGTGGCAGAATGGGATATAAATAGAACAAGGGCTCAGATTCACAACTGAGGTTTTTATGGCATATTAAGTTCCCACACCTCTGCTAAATCTTAATCACTGATTATGCATGCAGTTGCAGTGCCAGGCAAAGGCAGGAGGATGCATCTTAGCTTAAACCCCTTCCACTGTCGGCTGAACAAGATCATATGGGGTTAGCAAATGTGACTCCTGTCTACAAGAGGGCCAGAAGAATGGCCTGGGGATCTACAAGCCTGTCAGTGTGACCTTGTTGCTGGAGAAAGTTATGGACCAGATCATCTTGAGTGCCACCATGTGGTACTTACAGGGCAAGCAGGCGATAGGCCTAGTAAGCATGGGTTTATCAAAGGCAGGTCCTGCTTGATGAACCTGATCTCCTCCTATGGCAAGGTGACACAATTAGTGGATGAGGGAAAGGCTGTGGATGTTTCTAGATGTACCTAGAGTTTGGGAAAGCTTTTGTTATCCTTTCCCACACCATTCTCCTGGAGTAATTGGCTGTTCATGGCTTGGACAGGCATAAACTTCCTTGGGTAAAGAACTGTCCAGGTGGCCAGGCCCAAAGAGTCATGGTGAATGGAGTTAAATCCAGCTGGAGGCCAGTCACTAGTGGTGTTCTCAAGTACTCAGTTCCCTTCAGTATCTATTAGGACCAGTCAGAATGGTCCTCATTGAAAAGTCTCTTTAACATCATTATGATGCCCCACCACAACTGCCACTATGTAAAATCAGTGGTATCTTACCAGTCCCTAAGTTATTCAGAGAAAATCCACAGCAGATAGAATCAGACAACGAATAAAGAGGTGTAACACCTCCCCACACATGCAAATAGAGGAGAGAAATACATACTAAATAAGAAAAATAGTTAAAAAAAAAAAAAAAAGATTTGAATACCTGTGAAAGTCATTTGCCAAACATTAGCTATTAACCAAATAAGACGATTTTCAGACTTCTTTTCAGGTAGCTAAAAAAAATCCCACCGGTCTTGTTAATTTCTGAAGTCAGTCATTTGGAGGGAGGTCCAGGCTTTTAAAAAAAATGGTATTCCTTGACAGCTCTTATCTTTATTTCACAAACTGATTCACAGACTGCAGTCATAGAGACCATGTGGGAAGGTAAAGCATTTACTGCACCAGTGGAGGAACTGCTCTTCCTGGTGCAGATGTGCACATATTGTCTACCTTAGATATGTTGATAAAGGCTTGCACATGCTTTTTAACTGAAAGCTCAGATGGGTGGAGCTTGCCTGTTTTCACCAGATTTTTAGCAGACTTTTTAAAAAAAGTTCAGTTTTACTGTTTCCACTGAAATGACAGATGGTAAAAGAGCAGGAGGGCTAGCAGGAAGAATATTGTAGGAGTCTGTGCAGATATAAATACTTAGCTAATAAATAAGGTGGTGGTAATAATCCTCATGAATATAAAAAACCTGGAAGAAAGATTGTTAATATATCTCTTCTTTTTAATAATGACGCCTAAATCTAGCAGAATTCTTTTTGTAAGTATATTTGATGGAGAAATCACGATGTGTTGCCATGGTGTTAGGTTTTCCTTTTCAGGGAAGAACCATGCATTTAAAAAAGAAACCTTTACCTTGTTGCTATGCAAACACTACATTGTGTTATTACATCCCCAGAAAGTAGCACAACAGTACTGCAAGAAAGTCAATATCCTGATAAGATAAATGCTCCTTTTCTTTGGCCTTTCACTCAAATACAATACTGAAGTAATTCTTAAATCTGATGAATCCTCTGGAGACCAGGCTGCATAACTTCAAGCGTGCATGCCATTTATGTAAAAAATCACCCACTAATATCACACTTACTGTTGTATTCAGCCCCAAACTCCAACCTTGTGATAGAAAGTTTCACTCCCAAGCAAGAAACATTACTTTGTATTTAATGGGATTTTGTTCCAAGTGGTCGGGAAGCTTCTCTTGCTAAACCAAGATCACAGGTCCTTCCTGAGTGTTTTATTTATACTGGTCTGTGCAACAGCTGACTATCATTTCTCTACCCGGCATCTCACAAAGCAGTGATATGTTGCTACCCTATCCATCATCTTGAGCTTCCCCTGCCATCCCTACTGAAGTATGTGCAGGGCCAGTTAGTGTCTGCTGCTGGCCAATTCCTTACACCCTTTTTCCATTGCCCAGTGAAGCTGAAAGAGACAATTAATAATACGAGTTTACACAGCTTTTCCACTAGTTTATGTATGAGAAATTTATGATACTCTATGTGTGACACAGGCTTTGGAGGTGGGTGGCTTGTTAAGGTTTCCAGGATAGAAGATCATTAGCTGAATAGAGACTGCTAAAGGAAAAAAGGTTGAACCTTATCCTCAACTTAATTATTATATCTTTAGCTTGTTCAGATGAGAACAAAATTTAGTCTGCAGATTGGTTCAAATTTTTAATTATTAGAAATGTAGGAGAGCAGTTAATTGCAGTATTCATTCTGATAAATCACTGTAGCACAGATACAAGAAAACAGTTTTAAAGATAATCGTAAGATGATGTTTCCTGCAACCTTTTATAACTTGATTTCAATGGAAACTGAAGCATTGCCTCCTTTTTCCCCTTTATAACATAAGGGGCTCTGTTATATCACATTTTTGATACTATATTATTATACTATATCATACTGTATCTGCCAAGGCAGTTTAAGCATGTCACAAAATATGTCACCATTTAGCCCAGACACTAATTACATTTTTCCTCTTGCTTTCCACGGGGACAATAACCACACCATGAAGAGAAACTTCCTACTCCATTTTAGGAGTTCATGAAAGCAATGAATGAGATTGGTTCCATAGCCAATCTCCTTCGATTTACTTCATTAACCAATGAACTAATTAGATTCCTTCTTTCTAAAAACACTTTCTGAGAGTCTTATTTTGGCAGTTACAATGTCTGTCATGAATTTTTCAGAGCCTCTTTAACCCATTTAATAATGGATTAACATTTAAATGGTTGAAAAGAATAATCAGTGCTTAACTAGTTTAAATAGTAAATACTGAGAAAAAACTCTCAGTCCCAAAACTTTAAAGCTTATGGTTCAAAGAATCTCTCCCTCTCTCTCTCTTTTTCTCTCTCCCTATCCCCTTCGCTCCCTCTCCCTTTGTCTCTCCCTCTTTCTGCTGGGGGGCAGATGTTTTCACTGTGAGGTAGTTACTCATTTTCACATTCCTTTGAAATGTCTACTTAGACACATGACTGGGGTTGTGGCACTGTTTATCTGAGATTAAGTGTCAGCTGTTTTCCAGGGGAAAAAAAAAAAAAAAAAAAAAAAAAGATTGCAAACAGGTTGCATCTTGCCCATCCTGAAATGACCTTCTTGTGAACATAAAGCTTGCAGAGTTGGCATCACAAGGGCCATCCCTTCTGGTAAGTTAAAATCGGGAAATTATTCTTGGATGTAATTGCTTTTAGGATCTCAGCAGTTCCAAAGCAAGATGAGAAATAACTTCTCTCAGCTAAATGGTAGAGCAAGACACAACTCTGGTATGGCTGGACGGCCTCATCCAGCCCTGAAGCCACAACTCACAGCCTGGGAGCTTTCTGCTTACAGAAATTCCTTGAAGATCCCTGAAGTTCAAATAGCCCCCTCACATCTCAGCTCCATAAATCAATACTGGTGGATTGTAGGATTTAGCTCAAGAAGACAGTCCTTAACAACTTACTTTTCTCTGCTACGATATTTAGTATGATTAATGTCATCACACATCTATCTTTAGGCATAGCCCATCTATAGAAGTGCCAAACAGGCTCCAAAGATACCTCCTCCTAATCCAGCCCCAACTAGATCATTAGACAGAGGCATATAATCATGTTGTTATCTGTTCAGCAAGATGGTAGTTTAGTAAGATGATAGAACACATGGCAATCTAAATAAAGATGTAGGTGATGTCTCTTTCTAGAGGTGGTAAGCATGTAGGGAAGTCTAACAACACCCATCACCCTGTTTTTCAACTTCATTGATCCAAACAGCATCCATTTCACTGGTGAACACACAGCCTACAACGTTCTATTTTACTGGGGAGTTTTTGCAGTTACTTTTACTAGTCTGCATTTGAACTAAATTAACTACTCATAGATAACGAACACCAAAACATGACTAGCTTAGTGTTTGCTATGTATTGCAGCCTGAGGAAGAAAAATAGCTTTTGTGTGCATTTTTACAGCCATCCACATATTAATCTCTTCAGTAAGTTCTGCACATGATTCCTGTAATTCACTACATCACACATTCTATGACTTTGCTTCTCTTCTTACAAGCAGACTCTTGAGTAAATTTCCTTTCACAAAGTCTGCAAGATGCATAAAGTCTTGGATTCCTTCCCAAACATAAATCATCTATTCAGAGAGACTGTGAAATAAAATTTCACTTTCTTTCTTTATTTTTAATAAATGATTTATATCTTTCATCTCAGCTGCCTATAAATTCAGGGGTAAATTTCATAGTTTTGATTCCCCAAACTTACTGGAAGATGAACAATTATCATTGCTTTCTACAATTTTTTTCTTTCTCCGGGGCAAACTCCTTTGACTGCTGTTTTCCTCATGATGTTCTCTTCTATTTCTCCTATGCTACTGATCTGATACTTTGTTAATTAAATAGTACATTGGCTTGGTATTTACACCAGTAATAGAACAAAAACAAATGTTCTGAACCCCAGGACTTCATTTAATTTAATGTTGTTTCATTGAAAGCAAACATGGCCCGTAACCATTTCTAGGTAAAAAAGAAAACCACCAATAACCAGGAGATTTCTAAGTATGATGAACATGCAGAATATAGGGTAAGTAGTTCCTTTCTTTTCAGTGGTTGGGTGCCTGCATCAAGAGCTTTTCCCACTGAATTCATAATGCTGACAGCAACTTCTAAAGAGTGCCTGGCCTCTCTGAACCTCAATTCTGCTGCTCTAGGAGAGAAGTAGTAACACTGTCTAATCTCATCAAAGTAGCATCTGAGAGGTTTTATGTGTACCTAAGCCAAGTGGATAAAATTTGGATCAATGTTAAACCACTAAGAAATGGTCAGGAACCTGGCAGTGTGAAATAAAATACATCATGGAGAAACTGCAAAGGAAATCATGAAATAAGAACTTGATTTGAAGCTGCTAACTGCAGTGTTCGTCTTATCGTTAAGTCAGTGGTAACTATCAAACATCCACTAGTGTATTTCAATTGTTTGACAGAAGGTTTTGAAATAGTTCCCTGAGTTCTTTTTAGAAATAATTCATAAATAAATTGATCTATGATAAAAACAGATAAATCATAAAAATGTGTGTTTTTTCTTAGGGATTATTTGAAGGTCAATGTGGTCATATTTTACAATGCAGATTTCTTTTGTAGAATATCAGCAGCTTTAATGATTGTAGTTCACCAAAAGCCAAGAGTAGGTTTCATGGGGTTTTCTCTAAGGTTGTTAGAAGTGTCATCCAAAACCTACAGGCTGCAAACTGCTCTCAGTTATACTGTGCCCAAGAGGAAAAGCCTACCATTTCCTGAAAACAAAAGGGCTCTTGTTATCTTGTGCAGTGTGTCATAAATGATACACCATCCATGCAAACCTAGTGGTGCTCCAAGTCTGCTAATGAATGCCATGATAATAAAATGATCTGGCTGTGTCCCAGCATGCACATGCTGATGTCAGTGGATTCCCTACTGTTCATACCAGTTGCACGAGGTGATGCCTTTTTTAATCACTCTGCTTGCAAAAGTGAAGCCTGTTTAGAAGAATAAAACAAAAATGCTACACAACAATTAGCAGGCTTACCTTTTATGTGGAAAGACTAAAGCAAGAGGCTTCTGATAATCTTGCGTTTATCTCAACACTGTGGATAACATATCCAAAGATGGTAATCAGTCTATGTGAGGAGTTCCTTACCCACTAATTGATGGTATTCATTTTTGCACTACTTGAATCTGATAGCTTAAAGCTAAGATCTTACTTCTGCAGCTGTATATTTAAAGTCATCAAAATATGAGGAATGAGAAACCCTGGGTTCCCTTATGTCCTGTTTTACTCTTTACTGCTACTAGAAGAATTTTTCTCCCCTGGAACTGGAGAGACGTTGCTGTATAGAATCAGAGTTATACTTCAGGGTGTAGATTTTACTACCTAGGCTCTATTTGCATGACCCTTTGGCCATCCGAATAATAGGAGAGACACAATGATCGATAAAGCTGTATGAGGACTGTAATATCAGTGTCAGTATCAGAGAAAAAGAGATCCTCCTTGATCAGTCTGCACTATCAGATATAGTGAACTTTAATACTTAGTTGTACAAAACCTTCCTTAGGATAACTGTTAAGAGATCCCTTTGATCCTGCTTTTAGCGTTGTCAAATGGGTAGCCACATAGAAATGAGACAAGTGTCAAAGCATGACTTGTTTACTCCCTCAATAGAGAGATGGACATGTATGGCTATATATTCAGCCAAAATTCTGTGATACATACAAATAGTGCTTCTTCCTACAGCTTGGAGAAAGCAGGTCTTCACAGAGCTTGTTAACTCGGTACTCATCCCCCTGCATTCTGAGTAGTAAAAAGTCTTTATGTTTGTCAGGTCAGTAAAAAACAGAGCATCATCCTGTTTATTTTATAGCCAACTTCATTAGCAAGAAACAGCAAGGACTGAAATACAGGGCTGTAAAAACCCAGCTTAGGTTTGTAATGTAATGTAATTCAAGTAATTAGTCCACTTAAACTTTTTAATGTAGTCTCCATTTCCAAAGTGCTAAAATGGTTTTTAATGGCTTTTCTACAGTTTTTCATTGGCTTGGCATGCTGGGTTTTGTCATCAAACATTAAGCCATATCTTAATATCTCTGTTCATTATGCCTAAATTTCATTCAGTACATGTTGACATGACACTCAAAGAGACAATGGAAATATGTCACTTTTCACTAGCTGAAACTTGTTGCACTTTTCATTAATGAGTTTTGAGAAATTCAGCCATAGTCGCACCATTTTCATTCATGTCTAATATTAGAAAAAAATGGACTAAAGAAAAAGTTTATAACATTTTAGTGAATTGTCTTGTGCTTGTACTGTGTAGTTCCTCTGGATGTGCTTAACAAAAATGAAGCTTCAATCAGTAAATTTAGTGCTCTTGTTGCAGATATTGGGATTTATGGATTCGTTCTAGACTAACAGGCCTTCCTGACCTGTACCTACCACAGTAACAGCTAACATATAAATTATGCCCAACTGATAAGCATAGGCAAATGAATAAAAACTTCTATCCATATTTGAAAGTGTGGTCACACTCAGGAAAAATCAGGTATATGTCAGTCTCTGTTATGTACATTCACACAAAGACTAGAGCAAAATCAACAAGCTACCAAAACAATTACAAGCGAAGCCACAATCTGAAATCTGGATCATTTCAGTTATCTAAATTGGATGTTTCCCCAGAATTCAATTCCCTGGACACTTCTGTTCAGGCAAATTAAAGATTAATATTTTCCCATTAGAATATTTGTCTCAAATAGAGCACATATGCCAAAGATATGATGGATAATGTTCATAGTAATTCTTAGAAACTTATCCTTTCAGTTTCCTCCTAAGATTTTAAAAGAGTTGATTATGAATTAAAGGATGTTAGGATATAATATTAGTTGTTTGACAAGTTATTTCCCTAAAGAACATTGCAATAAATTTGAATTTCCTATATTGTTTATTTGAAAGTGGCTGGAAAACAATTTCAAATCTGTGGGGGAAGGAGAAAGAAAAAAAAAAAAAAAAGCAAACAACAACAAAAAAAAAAAGAGAAAGAAAATACATTTTAAAACATTTTATTTTTAATCCTAAAACAATTATAAGCAAAGCTTGATAAGAAAGTGTTAATGTTTCCTAGACAACTCTCAGAGAAAGAGGACCACATATCCCCTAATCAAATAAATGTTAAACGAAAAATAAGAGTTCAAAGCATCGTTCATAGACTTTGGAAAAGTCCATGTAACTTTTAGACATAGTTAGTAAACAGTTTGCATGGGATTCATGTCGCCTAACTTTATCTAGCAGGAAGAAAAGGCTGTAGGCTAAGCTGAACTTTCTCTACAGTCATCAGGAAGAGAACGTTATTGCTGCTGTCATGATGGTCTGAAGATATAAAGAAGACAGAGTTTTTAAGAAGAGGTAATATTTTTATTATGGCATCATGTGTACTTGGAAACACCTGAATGTATCTTTCAGTTGCTCATATTGCTCTTAAGATCTGAAACCAAAAATGGAGAAAGAGATGCACTTCTAGTGGGTGATTCATCCCTTCCTAAGATAGATAGGATGACTCACCCTCTGTAGGTGCCTATTCATCTTTATTGACCATAGAAGGATTCTGGATGATAAGTTTGCATTACACACCTAACTTCAAGATGGGAAAGAATGGATGACATGAACTCTACATTGTGATTACAAGGGTTTCTTACATGAACTTTCTTCCTTCCAATTTTTGTGTCCGTTCAGGTGTAACTTTAGGGTGTATTATTTATAAGTAACTTCTTTAGATAATGTCAAGCCATATTTTCCTTCTCAGTCAGGCATATCTCAGTGTTCAGTGGCTGAATTATCTAGAGTGTATCCCCAGAGAATAGCAGCCTTTTTGTCTCCAAACAACTTATTGCTCTCCTGGGAAATGGGTCCAGGAAGCTTCACAGATTACAGTATTATATGTTAATATCTGTTTGATTTTTAGTTGATGGTAAAATGGCAGTGTAGCTACTGCTACAGAACAATACAGTTAAAACACTCAGCATATGCTAAATATATTCTCATGATCTCTCTAAGGTTTTCAGTATATTATTCCATATTGTCCAGATGGCATAGGGATGCAAATACCTTTTCTCTTTTGTCTCCAGCTGTACCAGTTGCATTAAGCCAGTCTTTGCTTGAGACTAATCTTAAATCATTTTGGCAGAGATGGATGAGTCAGTGCTCATACAATATAAATAAATACATCAGTGTGGATAAAACACAACACTAACTGCTTCTCTAGTATGTGAACCTGGAAGAGTGGTCAGCAAATGTCAAGTGATAAGGGCAGGCGTATTGTCAGAAACAGCAGCAGTGGTTCATTTAGCTCTGCCTGAGTCTTTTTTTGATCCTTCTCTTCCCCCTGTGGTGGTGTCAGAGCTTCTGTGCAGAAGAAAGTCAAGAGGAGAACCTACCAGCAAAGCCACACAAGGACTGCACAACTCCCAGAAGTGAACAGAATCATGAGACACTCAGATTTCTTGGACTCACCTAACATAGCTGCCTCAGAAAGCAACCAGATGTGTTTTTTAAGGGACAGACCTGACTGAACTGACTCAGCAGAGACTGGATATTGAAATCCAGCCCTTGAAACCTGGACTTGCCTCAGTTGGGATGTTTTTTATTTCAATACTTACTACCATTTCCCTCTACCATTCTTACTATGGTTGGTTCAGTTCCCATTTGCTGTCTGGGAGGTGACAACAACATACTTTAAAGTTTTAGCAGTTCTTTCAGAAAATGCTTGGTAACTGTCTTACTCCAATTCAGGTCCCTTCTAGGCATTTTTCATGCTATGGCCATGCATGACAGAGGCAGAGATAGAAGCCCAGGGAGGCCACATAACTCTGCGTGAGACTAAAGCCTGGATTTCATCAGATGCTGCTGAAGGGGAGAGAAGCCAAGGCAGAGCAGTCGGAGTTTCTATTTCTCCTCATCTCTCATGAAAGTCAAATGTCTCCACTCTTCCAAGCATGCTTATTTGTGTGCATTCACTCTAACTGATTAGGCTCATGCACTTTAACGAATGTACCTGCTGAGAGAGGCCAAATGCTGCAGAGCGTTATGTAGTTCACTGGAGAGCCAAGTCTGGCATGCACTGCCCATAGTGGGCCCATTTGCAATTTGCTTAATTTTGTGAATGTTGTGGATAACTACTTGGTAATTGCTAGGGGTACACATATATCAGAGGTTGGCAGGGGGAAGAATGAGAAAACTGAAAAAGTAGTTAACTTTAGTCTTGACTCATATACAATTAGATAATTTGCTATTAGTTATGAGGTACACTGACAGTTGTTTTACTTTCCTCTTATTTATTTATTTATTTATTTATTTTTAATTTAATCCTTTCCAGGCAACTATCAAGCTCTCGAATGGCTGTGTTTTTCTTCTGAAAATTTTCCTGAAATTCAGAATGTGTGCTTTGCCAAATGCGTGCTTTGTTGTAGGGGCAAGGAAGTCTATAGGGAAGGTATGCAAATTGTAAGATGCAGAGCACAGCTGTGAGAAGAATGTCTTTGTGGTTACAGGTCTGACTGTAGAGTCAGCAGGATATTATTCCTAACTTTGCTTCCTACATTCTTTGTGATTATTGGCACATGAATTAATCACTTTGGGCTTTCTTCTGTACTCAGAGTGGTAGATCCCAAAGTATATGTTTTTCCAGGCTGTCTTCACTGCCTTCAGATTATTTTCATCCTCTATTTTCTTCTTATTTTCATACTCTATTTTATTAAGTAGGTGTTTGTCTTTTCCTCCGTCTAGCACCCAGAATTATAAGCCCTTCCCTCCTGCCACCACACAAAATACAATGCAATGTTTTCCATACTCCCTAGAGGCACTCAGTACATCATCTTTCCCCCAGGCACACCATGATGTCTCATGGGAAACTGCCATGGCTTTCTTGTGCCTTCTCTTTTGAGTCCCATTCATTAAAATAGGGACAGGACAATTGTTTTTTTCCCACTCATAACCTTCTTTTCAATAATTTGTAGCCTTATCATGGTGGGATAGCTACGTATACATGTATACTGACAAAGCCTTGCATAGATGAAATTAGCAGATACCCTTCTATGTTAGTGAAAATATCTCACAAAACTTCTAATCTCAAACTTTCTTTTAGACATGATCACAGAGGAGCTTCTTTGAGGAGCTTCTTTCTTTAGACAAGGTCGGCCAAAGGTGGTTGATCTTGTAATCTTGTGCTGAATAAGCTTTCTCTTCTCCTAGCACACTTATTTAAAGTTTATGTCCAAACTACTTTTTCTGTGAAGGCTGTGAAAAAGATAGATACACACATATAAAAGAAGAAAAAACATGCTTCTTGCATTTCAGATCAACCTTCAGATTCCACAGAATCACAGAATGGTTGACATTGGAAGGGACCTCTGGGTCCATCTGGTCCAACCCCTTCTCAAGCAGGGCCATCTACAACAGGATGACCAGGGCCACATCCAGGTGGCTCCAAAGAGGAGACTCCACAATTTCTGTTAGCAAATGTATTTATTTGAATAAATATATCATGAATCAGAATCTGTAACCAAGTTACCACTGAAGACCATGACCAGTCTTAGACTCTCTCTGGCACCCTTTTCAAAAGTCCCTAGAGCTGTTCATTTTAATTCATATATGGACAGAAATCTGACCCATCCCCTTATGAATTACAATGAACTGTAATATAACAGACAACTACACCGTCCTGACTTATGTGTGTGCTTCTTATATCCTGAACATCAAAGCCCTTCAGAGAGTAAGCCAATGCCAGCTGAGGGCTCTCCTTGAAGCCTGTGTATTTTCCAGAGACTTAAGAGATGTATCATTTGTGTGGTGGGGAGGGGATTGTGAGCCAGGGTCTCAGGGGCTTTTCAACCTCATAAAAGTTTTTGCTATGAAACTTTGCTTGTCCACAAATCTCACCAGTACCTAATGGAAAGATCAGTAATATGATGCAAAATAATTACTGGTGGAGGGGAAAGAAACATAAAGATGATCCAAATATCGTATGAACTATTCAACACCAGTTTTTAGAAATCCAAAGATTAGTCAATATTTGCTAAACACATGGTCAAATAAACTGGTTAATTTCAGGTTGCATTCAATTAACTACAATTGTGACTGTTCTGATGGTCACTTGCCTGTTTCCAGGGATTTACTTATTTATTTTTTCTGACCCAGTCAGACTATCCCTTGATACAATGACTTTCTGCCACACAGCTCTGCAAGAAATACATAATCCTTGAAATCTGTATGTGTGCAGGGCTAAAATGACTGATTAAAAGGCAGAGATATAAGACAGTCGTGAACAAGGAAATCCTGACACTGACTTGTTACTGACACATGTTGTTATGAAGTTTTCACTGTCCTTGGGTCCAGCTCTGCCAGCAGCTCAGTGACCCCAATATCATGAATTTAGTCTACTGCATATTATTGAGGAGGTGTTCTGTTCCCCAGATTTGGCCCTCAGGCAAAAAAAGCAAGAGGAAAGAAATGATTTTATTTAGAGACATCTGTTTTGAAATATTAACTAGTAAAAAATGCATAAGTTGGGATGATGTTTAGGCACCACAGAACTGCATAGCTAAATATAACAAATCACAAAGAGAACCATAGAGAAAAAATTAATTTATGCTCCCTCCATTTCTTGCCAGCTGAAGCTGAATAAGGTTGGGATACTCTAAGCAAAGGGGAAATGTGTTTTTGTTGTTGTTGTTATTTTGTTTTGTTTTCACAAAAGCTAGCATTTCCCTAAAGTGTTGCAGGGTCATTCCCACAAAGCAATGCGAGGGGTTTGTCCTTTCTGACAAGCAGGCAGAAATATCATGGTATGGCTAATGGGAAGTAACCCTCCAGTGAGCCATCCTTCTCTCCCTTTGAGCAATGCATCTCATTTGTTTCTAAATGGTTTCAGATGACAGCAGGAAATCCAAGAAAACCTCCTCTGATTTTGGATTACATTGAAATACTGTGCTATGGCTTTTGGCACTCCTGGCTCACCAGTAGCTCGGCTATCTGGAGGTCTGTAACTAGCAATGTTCTCCAAGAACAGACTGGGTCCGATCTTGTTCAACATCTTAATCAGTGACCTGCATGAAGGGATAGAGTACACCCTCAACAATTTTGCTGATGATACAAAGCTGGGAGAAACGTCTGACACACCAGAAGGCCATGCTGCCATTCAGCAAGACCTTGACAGGCTGGAGAGTTGGGCAGAGGGGAACCTCATGAGATTTAACAAGAGCAAGTCTTACACCTGGGGAGGAATAACCACACACATCAGTACAGGTTAGGGGCCAATATGCTGGAGCAGAGCTCTGCAGAGAAGGACTTAGGGGTCCTGGTGGACGACAGGTTGGCCATAAGCCAGCATGGTGCCCTGGTGGTCAAGAAGGCCCAGGCGATCCTGGGATGCACTAAAGGAGCATGGCCAGCTGGTCAAGGGAGTTGATCCCCCCCTCTGTTCTGCCCTGGCAAGGCCACATCTGTAATACTGTGTCCAGCTCTAGGCTCCCTAGTTCAAAAAGGATAGGGATCTTCTTGAGAGAATCTAGAGGAGGGACACAAAGATGATTAAGGGCCTGGAGCATGTCCTGTATGAGGAAAGCCTGAAAGAGCTGGGTCTGTTCAGCATGGAGAAGAGTGAGAGGTGATCTGATCAATGTTTATAAACATATAAAGTGCAGGATGCAAATGGACGGGGTCAGGAGCTTTTCAGTGGTGTGTAGCAACAGGACAAAGGTCAATGGCCAAAATCTGGAATACAGGACGTTCCACACAAACATGAATAAGAAATTATTTACTGTGAGGGTGACAGAGCACTGGAACAGGCTGCCCAGAGAGGTTGTGCAGTCTCCTTCTCTGGAGATATTCAAGACGTACCTGGATGCTTTCCTGCTCAACCTAATGTAGGGAACCTGCTTTTATTTGTGGGTGGACTTGATGATCTCCAGAGGTCCCTTCCCCCCCTAACGATTCTGTGATTGTGATTCTATGCATGCACTGGGATGGAGAAAAAGATGAGAAAACAGGTAGAAGTAACATCTTCACCTTCCTCTAGTAATGACGCAAGTCAGCATTTATTTGGTTACATTTGTTTTGTGCTGGAACAAACTTTGCTATCTCTGCAAGAAATTGAGTTTTCATCTCCATCTGTTTTGAAGTCACCAATTGGCCCAAATGGACTTAGAGCTTAATTGCAAAGCAGTTTTTCTAGTCAGAAGGACTGAAAACTCTGCCATGTTTCCTGATGAATTTGGAACCAGATTTAAGTCTCTGGGAATTGTTTTACAAGCTTGGGCAGAACCCAGATTTGGTTGGTTTTATGCATTTGAAAGCCAGTTTGCAGGGTTACTCAAGTGAGCACTTCCCAATATTTGGGTTTCATAAAAAAGGTTTCATCTGTCTCTAACTGAAGAACATACTGTGAATCCCATCCCATGGCCAGAGATTGCTTTTGTGTATGGTATACTGCTTTCTGTATTTTTAACCCCACTCTTTTCTCCTCACTGCCAGTGGCTCTTTACTTATGTTAAAGCACTGCTCTTTTATCATCAGTATTCTGGTGGCATCCATAAACCCACTCAGCTTCAGTGCTACTGACCTACCAATAACCATGTTTCTTATTACTGGTTTCTGTCTCTGACTGCTGTTTTGGATGCTACAAGCAATACAAATGGTAAAATAAGAAGAGTGGATAAGCTTTTCTTCATGGCAAAATGAGAACTCAACCAGAGAGCAAAGAGAGGTCAGGGAAGTAAAGCCAGTGACTAAGTATGTATTTCTAAAAATAAATGAAAAATGTTGTCTTCCCCAAGGTATGACAAAGGCACAGAAAGGGTACAGCGTGATTCTAGCACAATGATTCACAGACCATTCCTGGTAGATAAGGCTGTGATATGTGGTCTGTGGGTGCTTCAGTTGGATGTGATAGACTAGAAACATTAGCAAGCTCGTCAACTCAACAGTTTATGACAAAGGTTCATACCGATCCAACAGGAATTTTGAACATTGATTGTGTTGATCCAAAAAAAAAAAAAGAAAAAAAAAACTGTCATTAACTCACTGCAGCTTGTCACCTCAGAAAAGTTTTCTAAATTTTGTCTGAATGGATTTCCTTTGTATATCCATAAATTAATAAAGCTTATTAAAAAAAAAAAAAAAAAAAAAAAAAGGAAAAAAATATTTAAATTGAAGGTTGTTCCATGGGCATTTCTAAAATAGGCATCTGTGCCTATTGATGCCCAAAATGGAGTATTCTGTGGAACTAGCCTTTTCAGCCAGATTTAGAGTCACAGTGACAATGAAGAATGTCCCAAAAAATCTGACACTGGAGCAGATACTCCAGACTTACTGATATTTCTCTGTGATACTTATCCTTTAACACACAAATACTCTAATGTTTCTTTGCAAACAGTAGCCTTTCACTATATTGTATCAATATTTATAAAATCTGATGGGCCTTAAAACATGCAAAAAGGGATTAAATTAATTTAGTGGAGATCTGAGGAGTATTTTGCATTTTGTACAGATTTAATATGTCCCTCTGTGTTTAGTATCTCTCACCCATTACCAATTCATGAAGTGTCTACCAAAATTAGTAAATCTCTTTCATTTACTTACTTAGAAGAAAATGTTTAATAGATGCCACATGAATTTTGCAAATTGCTCTCATTCTGATGCTGATTAATAGGAAACCACGTAAAAAACATCAATAATTTCTAGTCTTAAATTAGTGTTCGCTCCTACTTAAATCTGGGGGATAGATGGCGGCTCAGAATATTTTTCTTATACCTGCTTTAGTCATAGTTATTTCTTAATTGAGCTTCATATTAAAAATGAAATAGAAGCATATTAAAGGATGAAGATGACAGTGTCATTGCCATTATCTCTAAAGGACAAAATGGTGCACGTATGTAAAAGCATATGGCTAATCTCAAGTTGCCTCAATTACACTGAAACCTGAGAAATTCTTTCCCTTAAGCAGTTTTAGGCTAAATGGATAAAATTGGAGGAGATAGTAAACAATCTTATGCACTTAATTTTAAGTGGAGTTATTTCCTAGTTCCCTGAGTGCATGCTGACCAACAAGCAATCTTCTACCATGAGATATGATTTAAATTAAGCTGTTTAAATATTGTTCCTTTTCAAATCTATTTGTATTTAATTGAGTTATTTTAGAAGCTTTTCAGTGTTATTTTTTGTTTGTTTGTTTGTTTGTTCTGTTATTTATTTATTTTAAGTTGCTGGTACTTGAGGACACTAATTTCAGTCATTTATTGCAATCATAATCATAAGCTGGGGGTAACATTTACTGAAATTTAGTTGGGAGGTAGTCAGTAATTACACTTCACCCATAAATCTCTGATTCAAACCTAGCCTAGACCCATATAGGCGCACACACATTATCACCCATCAGCTCTAAGAGAAATGAAACTTTTTTCCCCAAGGGAAAAGTATTCTTGGCACAAAAGCTGAAACTACAATTTACATCAAAATCTCCCCTTGTTGGTAGCCTCAGCAACAAGGTGAAACCCTAATACTGACTGTGGAAATTGCAATGAATTTTTGTAACCTCCCTCCAGAACACAATCAAGTGCTTTGGTAGGGCATAACTGGAAGGTTCGACTACTACCGCAAAAGGGAAATGAATGTGAAACTCTCTTCCTGGATTTCAATTCACTGTGGTTTTGTTGTTGTTGTTTGGTTTTGGTGGTGGTAGTAGGCTTTTTTTGTGTTTTTTTTTTTTTTTTTGTTTTGTTTTTTTTTTTTTTTTTTGTTTTTTGTTTTTCAGAAGGATGGAAGAGGGACATTACTGAGGATCAGCTGTAAGATTTGGTAAACCCTGCTTTACTTAAGATATGCGTTCTTTCCTCTCTGAGTAAACACACAAACAAGGTCTGCTGATTCTGGTGAACTGTCCAGTGCTATCACAGGGTCAGTCATTTCTCAGGAGTAGATGAGAGAAGGTAGGGGAAAACAAAGATCTTTCCTGTTGCTGTAATCCATAACAACCAGGAAGGACTGCTCACTAGGAAGGACTGACAGTAGGATAACACACAGAATCACAGAATCATTAAGGTTGGAAAAGACCTCCAAGATCATCTGGTCCAACCATCACCCTACCACCAATGTCACCCACTAAACCATGCTCCTTAGCACCATATCCAACCTTTCCTTTAACACCACCGAGGGATGGTAGCTCCACCACCTCCCTGGGCAACCTATCCCAATGCCTGACTGCTCTTGCTAAGAAGAACTGTCTCCTCATTTCCAACTTGAACCTCCCCTGGCACAACTTGAGGCCATTCCCTCTAGTCCTGTCACTGTGAGAAGAGGCTGACCCCCAGCTCCCCACACCTTCCTTTCAGGTAGTTGTAGAGAGCAATAAGGTCTCCCCTGAGCCTCCTCTTCTCTAGACTAAACAACCCCAGTTCCCTCAGCTGCTCCTCATAAGCCTGGTGTTCCAGGCCCTTCACCAGCTTTGTAGCCCTTCTCTGGACACACTCCAGGGCCTCAATGACCTTCTTGTAGTCAAGATGCAACCTCACTAGAGCTGAGTACAGGGGGATGATTGCCTCCCTGGTCCTGGTGGCTACACTATTCCTGATACAAGCCAGGGTGCCATGGGCCTTCTTGGCCACCTAGACACACTTCCAGCTCATGCTCAGGTGAGCATCAACCAGCACCCCCAGATCCTTTTCCTCTGCACGGTTTTTGAGCCACTCTGCCCCAAGCTTGTAGCACTGCATGGAGTTGTTGTGATGGAAGTGCAGGACTCAGCACTTAGTCATGTTGAAACTCATCCCATTGGTCTCTGCCCATTGACCCATTCTAATTTGGTGTTGTTTGCAAAGTTACTTAAGGTGCACTCAATTCCCTCATCCAAATAATCAATAAATATATTAAAGAAGATGCGCCCCAGCACTGACCCCTGGGAACACTACTCATGACTGGTTGCCAGCTGGATTTAACCATATTCACCCCTACATACATGGCTGCAGTCCATGAAAGTCCCTATAAGCAGACAACAGATCTTAACTAGTTATTTAAACTTCCTCAGCGATCACACAGAGGGACTGGTAGTTCCACAGGGTGATTCATCTCAGTCTAAGACAGATGTCTAACATAAGTGGGATGAATCACCAAGCAGAAACATTATGTCTCTCCAATGTTACAAAAGGACCTACATAAGTAGATAGTTTAGCAATCTAACTCAGACTGCTAAAGTTACTTAAAAAAAATATCTGTGACCTATCATGTATTTAGGAGCTGAGGAGTAACAGTTTCTTGAATTGACTGAGAGGTTGATAATGAGCTGCAGGTTTTCCTAGTTTTTCTCATTTCCATCCAATCTCTAAATCTGCAGGCAGATAGCAGACTTATTTCAGGTTTTCATTTTGAAGATAAAAGATATGTAAGGGACCAGGAGGCATCTTACTATGTTAAGCCTCACTCTATTTATCAGTAGTCAAGGCTTATTTACCCACAAAGAGATGGGCAAAGCTTGCACAAGAATATGAAATTTCAGAAGATGGGTTTCTTCTGTTGAAGAGCTGACCACAAATAACTGATGAACTACAATGCCAGTGGGACTCCCCATACCCTTCTACTCTGCTCAGGCGACATCAACAAATGCACAGTCCTGTCTGTGTCCAGGACGAAGTTAACAAGTTCTAGAATTATATAATCACAGAATTGTTTGGGTTGGAAGGGACCTTAAAAATCATCTAATTCCAACCCTGTGCCATGGACAGGGACACCTTCCACTAAACCAGGTTGCTCAAAGCCCCATCCAAACTGGTTTATTGCCTTTTCTCTTCTGAGTCCTAACAAATATTTTTATAGGAAGACTTTAGTATATTTACCAAGATGGTATTGGATGATGTATTTAACTTGGCAAAGATCGTGATTTAAAATTTTGATTTGATCTTTTAATTTGAAGTTTGGACATAATGAAATGCTTTAAGCTCAGTCCCCACTCTGACATCTGTTTGTGAAATCTGAGGTTTAAGATCCTATCTATGTCTGAATCACTTCTAGTTACTTTATGTTTCTTTGTATTCTTTCTTAATTTCAACTTTAAAAATGAGCCTTTCTGCTATGAAGAATTTCCTGCTGGTTAATGAAACATGCCATCTTACTGTGGGTCACAAGATTCCCCTTTATTTATTTTCATTCTTTATTATTCATTACAGAAGAAAGAATTGTCCTGAGCCAGCAATTAATTCAAGAGTGTTAGTCCACTTTTGTTCTTGTAATAATCACATGCACTCATGTTAATGATTTATGTTCACACTGATTTTTATAGACACTATCTAGATGAAGTGATTGGCCTATCTCATCACATGCTATCGGTCATCCAAATAGATGACAGTCCAACTCTTCAGGTATTCAGAGTATGAAAATTATTAGTGCAAATTAAGTTATATAGGATGAATTTTAGACTCAGGTTTTATCTTTCTTTCTTTCAAAGTTAGTATCAATATATTTTCATTTAACTGTGTAAAATATCTTTTACTGGACACTTTGCATTAATGGCGATATTACATATATATTTTTTACTATTTTAATTCTTGATATCTAAGGACTAGATACCCTGTTCCAGTCACCAGGAAGACCTTCCTCAGATGACAGGATTTCCTGATTTATTACTAAGATCTCTCTAATTTTAGTATTCAGAACACCAAATTTATGCATGCATAAATTGATTTTTCTGCTCTGTTCTAGTTCTAATTGCACTGGTTATTTTTTGCTGCTGAATAGTTTAATCTTAGAAACCTGTGTCAGTTTGGTGGCCAAGATCTTGTGGCTGTAAGGTGCTCAGCTGATCTTTAAGTTAGTCCTCATGTATACTCCAAGTTCCTGTTTTACACTCAGTGCATTTTGCTTTATCTTACAAAGCCCAAAATTTAGAATTTGAAGACAAATAGTGAACAGAAATTAATCATGATTTTTGGATGATGCAATAAACTATTGAAGGAAATTTTAAAGCCTTCACTCCTGTGTACTTCTGGTTTATATTAGTCTTAGGATTCCTTTCCTTTTCTTTTCAAATCAGTGGAATTGGATCATTCCAATGAGCTACTGAAGATATTAATCACTTTGAAGAGCTGATTTTTATTCTTTGAATTTAGATGTACCCAAAATTAAATGGAATTAATCTATGACTGACAATGTTCTGTGTGCTAATAGTTTATTCAAGCACAGGTTGTTGGATAGATGCCCATGTTACCACAAATACTGAGTATGCATTCTCTTAATATTTGGTCTATTTTGACTTTAAAAACATTTAATTACATTTTGACACCTCAAAAAACAGAGTCTGATTCATTGTGTAACTTGTTTGTATAATATCAGAGTCCTACATCAGTTCTGAGCTGTGCTTGGACTAAGTATCTGCTGCATGGATTTCAGAAGTTCTACCTGGCCAAATGGCCTTATGTCTAACATTTAAGAATAACAATGCCTACAAAAAAAAAAAAAAAAGTGCATTTCTAGATTGTTTTTAACTTTATGTCATCCTGTCAGATGGTGTAGTCTGATGGAGAGTTGTCAATATACCCTACCTGTGGACTTATCAAAAATAACACCAATCAAACAAAAAATCTCAGCAGCCACTACTTAGATCCCAATAACTTTAGATTAATTTGAAAGTCCACCATGAGTTCTAAAGCTTGCAAATGCTGGTGTGGATATAATGAAGCCTTCTTCTCTCTAGGCTCTTTAAAGAAAGAGAGAAACTCAAAGCTTTCTGTTATGTTCCTCCTCACATTATTTTCCTTGACAGTCTTCATTGTGAAGATGTTATTCTGTGACATTTTAAATACCATTGTCATATCTTGTGATCTTTCTACATCTCCTTCCAGACCTATCTCTCCTGAAAGATTGAATTTACCTATAAATTTACATTGTTTGTAAAAATCATAGAAGATTAAATCAGTGACCTCTAGATCAACAACTCCATCACTTAGTAATATTTTTATCTCTTTTTTCTTTTTCCTTCATCCTATTAACATATAAGTGCTATTACTTTAGCACTTAATCTTGTTCTGAAAGCAAAGGAAATAGGATAAGAATATTTTGTACATCGATGTCTGAAATACAAGTCATTTTATCTTAGCTGAGAAAACACTTCCTTTCTTCCTTCTCTCTCTTCAGTTTAAAGCCTGTTGAATCTATTAGCCTTTACAATTTTGCATAAAAGAGTTTGGTATGGCTGCTGTTTAAATAGAAACCATTTAATCATAGACTCTATTTGGAGTCTAACAGGAATTTACTATTCTTTAATTTATTTGCAGACTTTTTGCTCTTGCAAAGCATTTTTGGTTTAGTGTTCAGGCACTAAATCTTTAATAAAGGTGCTAAGTAAGGCCTGGAGGAACAAATGACCTGTTGAGACAATTTGAATGTTATTTTTTAGTACTCTTCAGTTATGTGGAGGAGGGGGGAAGCAGATGCAGGATTCTGGAGATTTACCCTCTCCTGGCAATGCCACTGCTCAATGATTTGAATCAATGTTGTGTAATTTGCATAACTAAATCAGGACACCTATAAAGAGGTGTTCTTTCCAAGGGTTCAAAAGCTTTTGTTCTTACTTCAGTTAAAATTTAAATCATAAGGAAAAAAAAAAAAATTTTTACTTTCTCTCAGTAGAAGACACCAATAGTGTAATTTGTGTGTCTGTGTGTGCGCTCACAGCATATAAAACCTGTGTGCAATCAGCAGTAATTCTTGCATAAAGCGCTAAAACTTACAGGATATGCTATACTTTGCTTATAAACATGTCTGATATTGAAAATATTCCTACCACTTAAAATTCAAACTGGAATTCATCCAAACATTTTCAGTTTTGAAATCTGATGGAAAACTGTTATGCCCTGTTATTTTTCACTTCCAGAAGCAACTGAGTTCATGACTCTTGAAGATGCCCCTATACACCAAACAGAAGGGTGTTTTCCCATGAATTTCTTACTCACTAGTACCAGAAGGATAATTCTGTGGTGATTTCCATGTCCAAGAGATTTAGGTTAGAATAAACAAGCATCAGAAGTTATCTGTGCTTAGCTTGAAGTGTGTTGCAGATTCAGCTGGCAAATTTAAAAGTAACCCAGTCGGTTTCCATCCTTGTCTTGCTGGTGCGTGCAGCTTGCTCTGCTTGTTTTCTCAGACAACACTGATTCCATTATATTATGGTTTTTACAGCTCTGAGCCCTTCGAAGACATCTAGTAAATCATCTAGGAAATCTCTGCAGAAGCAAAAATAGGCTGCATTTCTATACAAAGTGTGAAATACACTTTAGGTAGAGAAACTCATTAAATGGAAATGGAGATTTAGATTTAGGTAGGAAAACTTGATCTCATAGTAAATGAATGGAGCATTGAGGTTTTTAGACTTGTTACAAGAATATTTTAGTACTTTTTTTTTTTTTTTTTTTTTTTTTTTTTGTGTGTGTGTGTGTGTGTGTGTGTGTGTTCCAGCCCCTAACGTTATTTAAGGATTGGTTGGATGTATTGTCAGGCTCATCTGAGAGAAAAAATAAAGTAACAGACATAATAGGATGTGTATCAAAGTTTCAGGAAATAGCATGAATAGAGGCCTCTAGGGTGCTAGACCAATGTATTTACTGTACAGCCATCAGCCAACTCATTAAAAGGCCGTTAAGCAAATTAGAAAGTGGGCAACCACTCCTCACAGCCTGTTGTTTATTTGCAGGTCAATGTAGGCTAATAGAGCTTTTTGTTCTTCACAAACACTTTCCATGACATTAACAGATTCCAGTAAAAATCTAGCTCATTTATTACCATTTCAGGCTCACTGGAAGAGATAAATAGGACATTAAACATGTACAGAAGTTTAAATTGGCAAAATCCCATCTGTTCTCATCCATTCTCTAGAAATGCAGGAGCCTACTACAATCCATCAGTCTTGTGGCACCAGCCCAGCAATTAAGGATGTTGACAAAGTCCTTTCAGAGTGGCATGTTTGTGCTGAATGCAAAGTGAATTTCTGTATGCACTGTGTGCTGTATGGAGGGGGGCAAAATGATAAAAGCATTTTTCAGCGTATTTCTACCTCAACAGAGCATTGAAACAGAAGCTGTGAAGCCAGGGTGATAGTTTGTCTTGCAAAAAAATCCAATGTTACCCCGTTTTAAAGCTGAATCCAACTATATTGCAAAAATAATTACTTTCTATGAATACATGGATCTGGGCCAAGGCAGTTAATATTCCTTACTTTACAAACTGTACACTAAAATTGTCATACTGATGGAAGCCACACGACAGGTATCACATATGATGTATGATTTGGGGCCAAAACAGTTACAGGAAGAGTTTTAAGATGGAATATGACAGTGATTTACTGGGAACACAGCAGTCCACTGTGGGATTATGCTAGATGTGAGCATGCAGTTAAATCTCAAGAAATAGACCATGTCCATAGTAGCAGGTTAGTTTATTTGACACCCGGGAACTAGGATTACAAATCAGCACCTTGTCAGCACATGAGACAGACTCAGGAGCTGAACTTAATAGCTCAAAAGCTGATATAGTTAATTCCTGTCAGGACACAAGTTATGTCTCATAGAATCATAATTTCTCAATTTAGGAAACTTCATTTAGTTTTCTGTAACAATTTTGTCATACTAAATTAAATCATCTTTTAAGAACAAAATTATGGAATACTACACCCCTTGTAATTCACTTAAGAAATAAATATCAAAATAATCCAATTTGCATAGCTTTGATTGGATTTAGATGTTTTAGTTCATCCACTCTTTGGGGGAGAACTTGTGGATCTTGGTGCTTGTGGTTCTCCAAAAATCAGTCCTCAGACATAGTAAAATGATGTCTTCAGAAGGAAAGTACAAAACCAGAAGTTACACTCTGGCAGAGGGAGATGAGGCAAAGGGGAATAGGAACCAGGTATTAGGAAAAAGGAGATGAGATAACCTCCTCTCCTTTATATATCTAGTATCCCTACTCCAAAGGAATGTCAAGGTTTCATATTCAAGTACTAAGTAGTTATGAAATAAGCGAAATAAAATTGCTTCTTTGGTAATAAATCTTTTCTCTAGTGAATCTGTACTTTGATTTCTCCAATCACACAGTCATGACCCTGGTTCAGGCTCTTCATTGTTTTCAGTTACAAAAGAACGTGGGATACAGAGGGATCTGGCTTCTTCCAGATCTTTTACCTTTACACAGAGAGGTAATTCTGCTTTTAGGATAATTTCTCCTCTGGGTGACCCAACTCATTTATGTTACAGCAAAGAAGGGAACAGTTCTTATTTATAACACAGCAAGGGAAAAGTCAAAATTTCATTAGTCAGAACTACTTTGGGCCATGTTTCAATTGCTATTTAATGTAACAATGGTAACTACAATGACATAATAGGAAAGTGATGAGTAAATCAGACCGTATGCTACATAAGGGAGGTAAACTTTGGCTCCTTGTTTTTGTGGGTTAACTCCAGTAGGCAGCTAAACACTACAGAGACTCACTCACTCTCAGGGAATGGGATGGGGAAGAGAATTGGAAAAGTGAGAACACCTGTGGGTTGAAATAAAGACAGTTTACTAAGTAAAGTAAAAGCTGCACGTGCAAGCAAAGCAAAACAGGGAATTTATTTCACTAGTCCCTGTTGGCAGGCAGATGTGTAGCCATTTCCAGGAAAGCAGGACATAATAATTACTTGAAAATACAAACACCAGAACTCTGAACATGCCACCTGCCCTGCCCACAACCTCATATGGTATGGAATATCCCTTTCTTTAGTTTCAGTTACCAGTTCTGGCTGTGTCCCCTACAAATTCTGTGTACCCCCAACCTACACATTGGCAGGTAAGTGTGAGAAACAGGTTCAGTGCAAGCACTGATCAACAACAACTAAAATGTTGGAGTATTATCAATGCTTTTTTTCAACACAAATGCAAAACATTATGTTGAATATAGCATCATGCAGAGCACTTTGAAAAAATTAACTCTATCTCATTCAAAACCAGTACACTTGCTGAGGGGAGGGAATGAGAAAGAACAATAGGCATTTCATTAAAAGCAGTTAAAAAAACAAACAAACAAACAAAAAAACATAATTTTGCCAACTAATTTTGTCCCATGGTTAATAATGTCAAAATAACCATAATTTTTATTAGGTGGCCCACTTAACTTCAATGTTTCAAGTATTTTTTTTTTTTTTTTCTTTGACAGCTTGGAGTAAAAATGCAATCACTGTGGGAAAGTAGGAGACATTTCAGTCATGCCCTGACATTAGGTGTGCTATTACCTCTCATGAATAAGCAGGTGCAACCCAGCTAGACAGTTACTGAAACTTAATCACCTTAATCTACCTTTATGGTCAGTGGAAAGCTGAGACTCCAATCTGTTGTGTAAGCACAAACACCTAGCAATATCTGAAATATTTTAAGATATCTGAGGCAGGAAGGACATCAGATCTCTTGGAGACCCAAGCTCCTCTGGACTATCAATTGAGCTCCAAGAGCAATATGCTAGGGTATATCAAATAGTACTGGATATTTTGGTTTAGGTACCTTAACTGAGTCTATAGTCAACAGAAACAATAGATTTTACTGTGTAATTCAAGTCTTTCTAAGGTAGGTACCTACACTAAATCAGAAGAACCGTACCCTAAACTCCTGCCAACCTGTTGACTCAATGTCCTCCAGCTACAGCAGAATCTCATATAACTGGGTTTCCTGTGGGCACCTATGCTGCAGATATCTGAATTTAGTGTGGATGAATCCTGCTTAAATTGAATTCCAGCAGCTTGAATTCGTCCTTCTAAATGACAGGCAAATGGAAAGTTCAGTTCTAACACCATCATCCTGGCTCTGACTTGCTTATATTTGACTGCTTTGTTTTTTTCTATTGCTTGTTATCCTTGGTGGATGTCCTATGATTGATATGGAAAACTGCAACAGTGGCTGTGATTAACTTGTCCAATTCCAGAGGTTTGGCTCAACACTATTGGTTTTTCTGCCAGCCCCAAGCAAATATTATAAAAGACGTACTGGAAATGATGCTGTATCCCATAAAATACTGAGCTGCTCCTTCATACAAAGCACATCTGAAATGAAAATATTGGTCTTCTTAGATAGACAACATATTTCTTTCCTCTACCTTGCCACAAGCAGACTCAGAGAGATAATGACCCTGGCCTTAGAAGGCCACATTATTCACCTTGAAAAGTAACAAGTAATACTGTTTCAGTGTGCTAACTGTACTGCTTTTGAAGCCTAAATTACCTAGCAAACACAGATGGATGAGCAAATGGTCTTCAGTGTGAATTGATTCTCCTTCCTGGAGCTTTGCATATTGGTGTCTGCCTGTGTCTGCATCCTTCCTACTGATCACTGTAAAAAACCTTTTTCCTCATAATAGCACAGTTCACCAATGAACTGAAAGATGGATACCTACTGTAAGATGACTGCAATACTAAAGGGAAAAGCCTTCTGATTATTTTGTGGAAAAAAAGGAGAAATGATTGAAAGCCTCAGAATTCCTATTCTGTTCCTAGAGATGGTATATAAAACATACACACTAGCTTGCATCATTTGAATGTATGTATCAAGATATTTTGTGGTGTTCTCAAAAGCTTGCAGAACCCAGAGCAAGCTCTATCAGAGCTACATCAACACAAGTTGAAAAGTATGTCTGGAAGAGGATGCAAACACCAGGAGCTCCAGAACCATCAAAGAAGAATATCAGTTAAAAGGGAGTTCTGGAGACCTCTAAAACAACCTCCTGCTCAAAGCTGGGCTCTCTTCTAATCTGTGTCAGATTGCTTGTCCAATGAAGTTTCAAAATCTTCAAGGCTATCTCACTACTGACCAAGCTTTGGCTTTGCTTAATCTATCTCTGTCTCAAGTGACATTACTGTATTCCTTCCTAATACCATGTCCCCACTTACACCTCCCACCTGTTTCCTTTCTGTGTTTGTGTTCTGTAGAGTTCCCTGCTTTGCTTTCTGCTATGCCAATTTATCTTCTCCCATGGCTATATTGCTTTTGTGCTTTGAGGAGGTTACCCTAGGAGATGCACTGACTTGATTGTGCTCCCTTTTCCTTCAGCACAGTCTCCCATAGCATACTGTTTCTCAGATCCCTGAAGAATGCTTTATTGAATTCCAGGATTTTACTTTACTACCTGTCTCTCTCAACTTCTTTGTGATTTTAAATCCCACTGTCACATGGTCACTGCAGCTAGAACTGGCATCAGTTTTTGCCAGCATGGTCTTAATTATTTATGAGCAGCATGTCTGTCATGAGACCCATGGTAACTCATGAGACCCAGAGCTTGTCACTGTGAAGCTTCTTCCGATCCATTCCCTTCTTTATTGAGAAACTTATAGTAGATGCTTACACTGACATCTCCTTGACCTCACCTTTGGTCTTCACCCATAAGTTCTTAATAAGTCTATCTATTACCCATGTCTTTGCACTCTGTGCACTCACTCAGTTCCTTTCAGCATAGCGAAACCTAACTCTCTCTCTCTTTTTTTTTTTTTTTTCCTTGTGTTTTCTGCTTGTCCTTCCTAAAGAGCATGCATTCATTTGTTATAGCACCCTACCTATGTGAGCTATACTGCTTTGTCACTGATTCATTCATGCTACAGCTCTGCAAAAGCGCAGAGACATCCAGTGTCTCCTGGGTGGCAGACACCAACTTACAGGCAATGCAGATAGGCCTTCTGTCTTTTTGCTCTGTCCTATGCACTCTCCCCATCCCAGTTTCCTGCTTACTTATGAGTATGTGCCTCTTGGCAGTCATTCTTGCATAGTTCTGCCTCTTTAACAGGGTGTACTGTGCTGTTAAACTTCCTCTTCCTTAGTGCTTTGGCTTAAGCTAAAAGGCAGACTGATGCCATAAAGGAAGTCCCAGACTGAAGTACCTGGGGTGTGTTATCTACTTTCCTTCATTGATTAAATCAAAGAAGATTAGACAAAAGCATCTTTGGCTTTGATTCTACATGTATATTATGTTTCTACTTCCAGTGTGGTGATAAATATATTTTCTCATCTGTTTTTTTTTTTTTTTTTTTTTTTTTTTCTTCCAAAGAAGTATCTTTTCTCGGTCCATAAACAAGCAGCAAGGTAAGTGCCTGCAGTTCCTCAGAAGAGGTCCTTGCAGTCCTTATTTTCACCCTCACACAATTGTATATTGCTTTCAGACACCGTCACCTGAAAAATAAAGAGTAGAAGTGTTCTCACAACTTTGGGAGCCATTGTCCTCCTGCAGTGAGAGACATTTACAGCTCTCCATGTCTGGAGAGGAGGATGCAAGAGCAGCTAAGCAATGTAGTCAAGGACACCCAACACTATCTGTGGCAACTGCAGTTTGTTCAGTTTCCACCTCAATGCCTATGGAGTCATGAGAGCTTTAGATATTTTAGTAGGTGACTTCAAAGCTGTGTCTGTACCATCCTGAAAGACTCATCTTCAAAATGACCATCAGTCCTGTGAGCTCTGCCTTGCATCCCTGCTTCCAATATGCATTAATGTCCAGCATGTAGTGTTACACTTAAAACAGCCAAGTCAGCTATTCACTTTTCTTCTTAAGTGAAAATATGTTAAAAAAGTATCTTCCACGATAATTCTTCTGGTAGCTGGCCAGGAAGCTCTGTGACTGCAAGGCAAGGTCTGCATACTGTGAAAATAGAACTGTGCATACCAGCACTGTCAATCCTCCTAAAAAACTCATAATTCCTAGCAATTATGCCCAGCTTCTCGCCCAGTTGACTCATGGCAATTATCTCCTGTAGCATTTGTTAAATGCCCAGCCTACTCAGAGGATGAGTTCACTGTTGTATCTCAATGGTCTTTTCATCACATTTATTGCAATTGTCTCCTTTGGATTTTCTCTAAAAATAATGAGGGCAAAATTGAAAATACAGTGAGAGACTTGGCTATTAGAACATCCCTCTTATCTAAGTGCTCTGGGATCAGTTATATGACTACAAAATCTGACATGCATTGAAAATCTCAGTGCATTTATTTATAACTGTGCATACCCAAACAAATCCCCTGGCTCCAATCATGTTCAGATAAACAGCCTGAGGCTGCATTATTTTATTTTTAAAGGCACGGCTTGCTGTTCAAACACAGCCAGCAAAACAAGCCTTTGCTGCTTAATTTTCCTCCTTAGACTTCTGGGAGCATTTTAGTAGGGGCCCTGTTTGATTACATTGGCTATTAGTTTGGATTTACAGGGGCAGAAGGAAAGGAGAGGGCTGGAAAATAGTGTAGGTGAGCATCGAAAAGAGCTGGGTGAAAAATCTTTGCTCTCTTGCCTTCTGAAGAAAAACAGGAGAGGCAGCTACGCTTGATTAGCTGTCTTAGTGTAAATAATGGTGACTTTTGCTCCTTATATGAAAAGCAAGACACCTTTGGCTTACTTGAGCCTGAAATGAAGTCAGCTAAGTTAATGAAAGGACATTTCTGATTGCAAAGGGCTCTTGGTGAAGAGGATATGTGTCTCTGCTTGTATCTATGTCCCTTGAAAGAGTGAACTTTCACTCTACAAATGCAAAGCATTTGACACTGTCCCACGTGATATCCTTGTCTCTAAATTTGAGGGACATGAATTTGATGGATGTGACACTTGGTGGGTAAGGAAGGTGGCTGGATGGTCACACTCAAAGAATTTCAGTCAAAAGCTCAATGTCTAAGTAGAGATAAGTCATGAGTGGCATTCCTCAGGGGTCAGTATTGGGACCAGCACTGTTTAACATCTTTGATAGTGACATGGACAGTGGGATTAAATGAATCCTCAGTGAATTTGATGAAACCAAGCCACATAGGTGACACACTGGAGGGAAGGGATGCCATCTAGGCTTGAGAAGTGGGCTTGTGTGAACCTCATGAAGCTCAACAGAGCCGAGTCCTGCATCTGGGCCAGGGCAATCCTAAGCACAAATTCAGGCTGGGCAGAGAATGGATTGAGAGTAGCCTTGAGGAAAAGGAATTGGGGGTGTCAGTTGATGGGAAGTGCAACATGAGCTGCAAATGTGTGCTTGCAGCCCAGAAAGCCAACTGTATCCTGCATCAAAAGCAGCGTGGCCAGCAGATCAAGAGAGGTAATTGTCCCCCTCTACTCTGCTCTCGTGAGAACCCACCTGGTGTAATGTCTTCAGCTCTGGCCCCCAATATAAGAATGACATGGACCAGTTGGATTGGGTCCAGAGGAGGGCCACAGGGGTGATCAGAGGGTTGGAGCACCTCTGCTATGAAGACAGCCTGAGGGAGTTGGGGTTGTTCAGCTTGGAGAAGAGAAAGCTTTGAGATGACCTTACAGTGGCCTTTCAGTACCTAAATGGGGCCTACAGAAAGGCTGTGGAGGGACTCTTTCTTCAGGATTGTAGAGATAGGACAAGGAGAAACAGTTTCAAACTAAAAGAGGGCAGATTTAGATCAGATATAAGGAAGATTTATTATTATTATTATTATTATTATTATTATTATTATTATTATTATTATTACTATTATTACTATTATTACTATTATTACTATTATTATTACTATTATTTTGCTGTGAGGGTTGTGAGGCACTGGAACAAGTTCTCATCATATCTTGAGGATGCTCCATCCCTGAAAGTGTTTAAGGCCTTGCTGGATGGGGCTTTGAGCAAACTGGTCTAGTGGAAGGTGTCCCTGTCCATGGCGCAGGGTTGGAACTAGATGATATTTAAGGTCCCTTCCAACCCAAACCATTCTATGACTCATTCCATGATTCTATGGTCTCTGAGAAAGGTACCCTTAAGTAGTGCAGTTCATTTTCTCCCACATCCTGCTAACAGCACTGCTGCTCAGGCATAATGTCGATTGTAGCCTGATACTCCAGTGAGATGCTCCATCTGTGCCAGTGTTTTGAAGCTTGCTTTCTACAAGAGGGAAGGCTCTCTTAAGGACCACTCAAGTCCACATATAAAAGGTAGAAAGAAGAATCAGAGCCACTAGAGCCATGAAGTCATGAAGGCTCACAAAAAGCCAAATGTTAGCTGTGGTGCCACATAGACATGAGGCTGAGTCCAGCTTCTGCCTCCTACTATTCTCCATAAAGATGTTAGCTCACACCTGGCTAGTACTAAGAGGAGATTAGGAAACATGCCTTTTCTCCAGAATTTCAATATTACAAAGTTTTATTTCTTAAAATAAAATAAAATAAAATAAAATAAAATAAAATAAAATAAAATAAAATAAAATAAAATAAAATAAAATAAATAAGCGTGTTTTTTCGCAAGTTAAAAACAAAACAAAACAAAACAAAACAAAACACATTTAGTTTCAGTTATATTTCATTAGTGTCAAAGTATGATTTTACTGTATATTTTATTCAATACCTTCTGCACAGAAGAGAGGGCTCAATACATTGGTATTGTTAAGATATTCATTTGAAGGAAATTAAAAGTAGTATTTTCGCTCTATTGAAAAGAAAACATTTAGACATTGTCAAAACTAAAAGATGAAGTGATGATGGTTCATTTTATCATTTTCATATTAGAAATGCCACCAAAACACTACACATTACTTTGAAATGTTTGGATTATATTGCACTGTCTCTTGAAAATTTGTCTTGTCAATTTTATTTGTAGTTGATTTTCCTACTCCTTTTCATCTTCATCTTTCAAGTGTGTAAGATGCCCAGCCATCCTTTCTAAATAAAGCTATCCAGCTCTGGGGTATGGATTTTACTGGGGAAGAAGAATAATTTTTACTGTCGTTAGTCACATACCAACATTACTTCACTCACATGATGTGTGGAGTTTTTCACGGTGCTTATTTCCATCAAATTCTAACCCAGAAGAGCTATGTGGATTCAGATTCCTGATTTATGATGTCCAGACATAGATCAGGATCTCAGTCTCAAAGTAATCTTATTTATAGATTACTTTGTTGTTGTCTATACCCACTTCAGCAACTTATGCACTATAGGTCAATTCAAATAAAGTTAACAGAGAGTCACTAAATCCTTAAATGCTTCCTGAAAAGAGATGGCCCAATGGAAGAGAAAGATCTGCTAACACCCCTGCTTAGAGAGAAATTGCTCCACAAATATGTCTTAGCAGACATCAAGGGTCCCTTCAGAATTCCCATGAGTCCAGAAGAAACCTTTGGCTCTTTGTTGGTTTATGAACTGTTTTACCAAAAAGAATCAGTCAAAACAGTTCCCTAGCTGCTCCCATTTATACAAGACAGTATGGATAATCCTGATACTTAGGAATGTATTTCCTCTTCTGTAGTTGCATAACTGTTTATAGTTCAATTATAATTGAACTATAAAGTTAATTAAAATGCTTGCCTAAAATTGCCCTCAAAGTTCTGGTATTGTGAACAACATTCACAAGTCCAAAACTGAAGGCTAAGCAAACCTTCATTTGTAAGATACTCTCCAGGACATTTCCACTTCCAGACTCACCACGATGCAAGTTCATCTAATGAAATCTTGCCATGAGCACTACTGCTCCCGGTGCACAGTAAGCCTAAGGCATTCAGACCATGCTGGCTTAAAGGTGCATAAGCAGATCAATGTTATTTTGGCTGTCCAGGGAACCGGAGTGAACTCTGCCAACTAAAAATCACACTGATAGCAACCTGAAGGGCAGAGAAGGCTGGTGAACTGAGACTACTCATACGCTAGACTAAGCCTATGACATTCCAAGAATAGCATATATGACTAACCACAGGAAAATGAAGGCTGATTGGCAAAAAAGACTTTGAGAGTGAGAAATATTTTGTTCTTGAAGCTCATGTATTTTTTTTTTTTCCCAAAAAATGTTGGTTATACAACTTTCCTGGAATACTCTGAGAAGGATGGATAATGACACTGAGACATAAGACTGGGAGAGAAAGCATGGCATTAATGACTAATTTAATAAACACTTCGTGCACAACAGCTGTACACATATTCAAAAGCAACCCCATTTTAGAATTCACAACTGTGAAATTCAGTAGTTTTTATTATTATTTGTTTGTTTATTTTGCATGCAGTTGAAGATAGCTTATTTTCTTTTCTCTGAAAGTTTGTGCTTTATTTCTGCATATAGTCCCATGTGATTGGGTAGTGGACCTGAAATAAATAAAATAATTTTACACAGAATGCATAATTTACATAGTTTTACACAAAATGCATAATTCAGACATGTAATTCATTATCAGAAACTATTATGGAAGACAATTGTATATGTAGACTCAAAAAGAGTTAGGAGAACCACAGAATTGTGCAATCATTTAGGTTGTAAATGACTTCTAAAATCGTCAAGTTCAACCATCCACCTAAAACTACAAGTCCACCTCCAAACCATGTCCCTAAGCACCATATCCACACATCTCTTAAATACCTCCAGGACTGGTGACTCCCTGCTTCCCTGGGCAGCCTGTTCCAGAAATTCCCAGAGAAAAGGTAAATCAGCAGTTGTTGTGCATGGTGGTTCAGATGTTATCTACATTTCATGCAGGTCTAAGTATCTGACTTAAACATAGAGAAATATTAATCTGTACTTGTCTTGTTTCTGATACAATTTCCATCAACATCTGTTACTATCTCCTTTCAGAGGCTGAATATTGCACAAAAGGGACTGCTGACTGATCCAGCTGAGCTGTTCTTACACAGTTTTATTTACAAATGCAATCTTTGGAATTAAGAGAAAGAAGCAATTTTATGATAAGAGGCAGCAGGACAGCACTACAACTGATCATGAAATATTTCCCACTAAAACACTGAAAATTAAGAACTCTGTTTTTTGCTAAAAAGAAACTAAATTTTCACATTTCAGTTGGAAGCTAATCAATGCCAAATAAATAAATAAATAAATAAATCAGCTAGATGAACAGTAAAAGAATTGTTTACCAAAAAACATACAAACACACAATGGCCCCAAATAAGTATATTTTTCTTGCCTGAAATAAAAACCCAGACCAAATCAAAAGAGCTACCATATACTTTTTTTTTTTTTTTTTAATGAAACAATTTGAATGAAGCGATAACATATCTAGACTTCATCCCCTCCTGAAATGAACTTTTCAATGAAAAAAAAAAAAGGTTGAGAAAATATGCAAAAATGAAGTAATCATTATTTTCAGACAAAATTATGTGGAAGGTGATTTTTTTTTTCTTTTTCTTTTTCTTTTTCTTTTTCTTTTTCTTTTTCTTTTTCTTTTTCTTTTTCTTTTTCTTTTTCTTTTTCTTTTTCTTTTTCTT
Source organism: Aythya marila (assembly GCF_965140915.1). Taxonomy (NCBI): domain Eukaryota; kingdom Metazoa; phylum Chordata; class Aves; order Anseriformes; family Anatidae; genus Aythya; species Aythya marila. Next base: position 153,972,035 of record NC_139043.1, read on the forward strand.
TTTCTTCTTTTTCTTTTTTTTCTTTTTCTTTTTCTTTTTCTTTTTCTTTTTCTTTTTCTTTTTTCCCCTGGGGTGGAGAGTAATTTTCTGTGCTGAACAAGAATCTTTGTAGATGAAATTACATCTATTGGTAGCTGTTTGTATCCATACATCAATAATTATTGATGAAATCTCATAAAAGATGACAGAGATATCAGCTAAAGTGTGTTTCTCAAAGCAAAATCTATTCTAACACATAATTAAGTCTTCTATATTTCTTAATTCTTTATTTATACTTCTACTTTGTATAACTCAACAGTAATTGAAAACCTGGCTTTCAGGCCTCACTTGACCTTTGCATTTCAAAAAATCAGTGAAGAAATGAAAGAAGTGCTAATCTGAAGTGATCAGGAAAATGAACACATCATTTGTTTAAATAAGAAATAATTAAAGAAATGAATAAAAAGATCTGTGTTGCACAGAGAGATGTGTAATTCTTTCAGTGATTTCTGCAAACTGATTTCTGCTTTTGGTACAAAGGGAATGACGGTTATCAGCCCTACTTGGGAAAAGTCCCTTTACAGCATTCTAAGTAGGCAAACTCCATTTTAAGAATAACAATAATGGGAGTGGATTCAGGCCAATGAAAAGTGGCAACCACAGAAGAATTGCAACAGTACATCATGTAGAGTCTGTGTGCTTCCTTGTGAGCCTTCCAAGGGCTTTTTATCAGTCTTCCTCATTGCCTCCACTACCAGTCTCCAATTCATCTCTGCAGGATACGGAGCCGGGGTGGTGCCGTCTGGGGAAGAGTGCATCAGGAGCAGCTGCAAGCTATCCGGGGAACTATTAGGCATTGTGCAATTCCTCAGCTGGCTCCTGATTTATCTTGTTCTTACCTCATATGCATGCTCTTGCTCTTTTGTGGACCACTTCAAGCTGTTGGCCAGCAGTACAAGGGGTGTGTCTCCCTCCAGACAACTCAACAAACTCCTATGATAGTACACCCACCTGTCCACTGTTGTCTGCATGCATCAAGGAGAGAACTTTCATGGCCTTGAGAATTTAATGATTCCCTTCCAACATATCCCTGCTCCTAAGGGACTCTGGCTGGGTAATCTTAGTTTTCTGTACAAGTCAGCAGTGCACCAGTTTCCTCCTCCAGAGGACACAAGGAGGCAGCCTGGCAAGTCTTGGTTTCCTGGAGTCTTTGGGATCTTGAGGCTTCTATTTGGCTTCCAGATGTAGTTACATAAATGAAAGAAGTTCAGAGCAAACATAATTCTACTGACTCTGCAAAAGAGCAATTGATCACCTCAGCTACCATTTATTTTTAGGTATCTATTTTTAAGTTGAATTATAGTACTTTTACGGTACAGAGGGATTGGTATTATTTGTTGGGCAGTGGACATTTTAATTGCAAACGCCAGTGACCTTTACAAGAAATACTAGTATATATTTATTTTCTAGGTGACTAAAAGAAGCCACTGATTAGGCGAGAGTAAATTTTTAATGACTTCTTACTGTTATAAATGGCTCAGGATTCAAATTAGGATTAAATAAAAAAATAGGATTTATTGAAAGAATATAAAGGAATAGAGGTAAGCAAACAGCGCTGGGTGCACCGGGAGTCTCCGCTCCACCAGGACGCACACCAGTTACATCAAGCAGCTGATTTTTATGCTCCTAGACTAATACATATTCATTACTACTTCTAAAAAAATAGATTATTAAAATTAGCTTCCGGGGTGCAGTCCCTCCTACTGGAGCATGCGCAGTCTCCTCTGGGGTCTCTTCTGGGGGTCTCTAGGGGTCTTTCATGCTGAAGGCTCGTAGTCTTCCTCTCCACCTTTGTACTTACTGGGCACCATACCAAGTTTACGGAACATCTTCTTCAAGTCTTGTCTCCCAGCTGCCCTTCAGCTTCTTTCTCCTTCCTCTTTATCTCTCGGCCCCCCCTAACCAGATACCAAAGATCCACATAGTATCCCATAACAGTCACTAGTTGTTATCAGTTGTTCTGAAACTCCCAGACACACAAGTAATTAAAACATTCTTCCCCAGCCATTCACAGACACATCTATAGCAGTGTTAGAAATAGAAGTCCGGAATAACAAAAGCAAACAGGTTCATAAATTTAAGGAGTGATAAATTGACTAGAATGAGGGGGAGACTGGGACACACTGCATCTGTGGTTCAAGAATTAAGTTGCCAGTGCAGGGCCCAGAGGCAGACAGGATTCAAACAGAATTGTTCTTTATGGACACGAATTGTTAAAACATTCCTCACATTACGCTTCTAAAAGATTTTAAACTTTATGAAAGTCCAAAGAAGCCATCCTAGCACCTGTTAGAACTTAAATGCCAAGGCTGTCAATTTGAATACTCAGCAAATCTTGTGGTATGGGACTTTGTCCAGGACTTTGCACTCAATGCTGTATAAGCAAGTGGCACGGGGAATATGACTGTGCTGGACTCTTCCTGCACTGGAGTTTACCAGAGAACACAGGGTTTGTAAGAACAAATAGTGTTGAGTGGCAAAGGGGATTCAAGACTAGAATGGCTCTGGATGAAGTTGCATATCTTAGAGGTCTCAGATGCCGTGTCAGGCAGGATCATCTAACCATCCCAGCATGGTATCCAATACCCTAATTCTTTGCATGCTTTAGACATTTATGATCAAGGTAATTCTGCAATAAGAACAGAAGGAAATAGTTTTTTATTTTCTTATCTTACACTGCTCTTTCCAGAGCTCACTCTATCATTCTTTCCATGCTGATATTCAGCTTTAATCTGTCTTTTGCAATTTAACATGCCTCAGCATTCCAATTCTTTGAAAATATTTTTCAAAGAGAGGTAATTTTCACATCTCAAAGCATGCCAAAACCTGAAACTGGAACTCTGTGCCAGATTCACTCCAAGATGAGTTAATGTTATTTATGTACATGGATAAACGTGAAAAACATGCATAAACAGGCTATTCTTAAAGCAATGAAGATCCGTAAGCCTGTTTTCTACTTGATTTGGGTCCTAGATTCTTGGTTGCTTAAGGAAGAATAAGGGCTGATTACACCTTATTTTTTTTATTTTTATTTTTATTTTTATTTTTTTTCCAATAGTCAGGATGTCTATAAAGCTCCTTCACTGTACAGATTTTCTAATTAAGATTGAGCATAAATTGTATTTTTCTCTGATGGGACATCTTTTCTCTCTTGTCACATTTTTTCACAATTTTGGAAGGAACTGTCATTGAGGCTCCTCTATCAAACACGCCTGGGCAAAGTTTGATGAACATGGACGTTTCAGTAAGACTGAAATTGTTTAACGTCATTAATGATCTGGAGAACAGGGAAGAGCATACACTCAGAAAGTTTTCAGATGACAGAAAACCATGGGGAGTGGCAGATGCACCACAAGGTCATGCTGCCATTCAGAAGGACCTTGACAGGCTGAAGAAATGAGCTGACAAGAACCTCATGTGGTTCAACGAGAAGTGCAAAGTCCTGCACTTGGGGAGGAACAAACCCAGGCACCAGGGGCCACCCAGCTGGAAAGCAGTGCTGCAGAAATGGACCTGGGGGTCCTGGTGGACAACAGGTTGAACATGTGCCAGCAATGCACATTTGCTGCTAGAAGACTAATTATATCCAGAGGCTGCATTAGGAAAAGTACTGCCAGCAGATCCAAGGACGTGATACTTCCCCTCTATTCAGCACTGGTGAGGCCACACCTGGAGTACTGCATTCAGTTCTGGGCCTCCCAGTACAAGAAAGACATGTTCATACTAGAATGAGTCCAATATATGGCTATGAAGATGGTGAAGGGACTGTAATACCTCTACTATAAGGAAAGACTGAGAGAATTGATGCTGTTTCACCTGGAGAAGAGAGGATTCAGGGAGTATCTTATCAATGTTAATAAATAACTGAAGGAAGTGTGCAAAGAGGATGAAGGCAGACTCTTTACACAGGTACCCAGTGTCAGGACAAGAGGCAATGGGCATAATCTTGAACACAGTAAGTTCCATCTAAACATCAAGAAACACTTGAGTCTTCAGGAGGTAAAAATATGTGCTCTTGAAATGAAGAAGCCTCATACAGCAGACTTAAGGGTGCTCTTCCAATCTTAGTATTGGAATTTCCTGATTTGTGGAGACACAGCTCTGAAAAGCTATTGTTTCTTCATGGAGTAGAAATATGAGCTAACTGAGTGTAGGAATTCCAGCAAGAGGAAGACATAGAAGAAGGCTAATATATCTGGATTCCTTGGGTGATAAATTCACATGGTTCCATTAAAATCAATGGTCTGGGAACAGCTAGCTGTGAAACCTTAATGTAACCACTAACTCCCACGTGCCTAACCATCTGACAAAGCTAGGGAACGATCTTCCTTTAAGACTTGGATGCATTCCCATCTCAATTTAGGAAATAAAGACATCTAAATTGTGATCTCTGTCTACCATCAAGAGAGAATCTCCAGAGGATAATTCAGATCAGATAAGATAAAACACCTGCTGGAAATGCTTGCCTTTCTCCTGAGTACTTGGGAAACCTAAGTAACTGATTTTAGGCTAGTCACAGAAAAATTAGTTGTCCAAAGTTAGGTGAGACAGCTCTTCCATGAAGTAGTCTATGTTTTACAATGAGCCATCTTGTATTATACGCAGGAATGTATATCCTTCAGGGCAAGAAATTCAAAACAGGTGCTAAGAAAAACTATTTATCAGCCTGTTATCTGTGACTTAGAAGGAGTGCACATTATTATTTGCATCTGAGTTCTCTTAAAGAAAAATTTTATAAGCAATTTATTTTGTACAGGAAGAAATAGTGTCCTGACACAGCTTGAGGGGATGACAAGGACTGTAATATATAAATAATACAACCTGTAAAGATGAAATATTTAGAGGGATTAAAAATGCAATAAAGGTCCAGAAATAGCTTTTTTTTTTTTTTTTTTTACATGAGAAGGGAATTTTATATTCACCTTTTCTAATATGTATAGATCAAATGTGAAGCCTGATTCACCACTCAATTATTGCAGTTTTCTTCTCCTATTCAGTGAAATCCTCAAGCATACGATGAACTTCAAAAACCTATGTGATGCCACTGATTAAAAGAGACCACTCTTGTGCTTACTTACCTAATGTGACCTTGCAGTAAGGCAGATTGAAAAGGCACTTCAAGAGGTCAAGCAGTCCAGCATCACTTTGCCTGTGGACTGTGGAATCTGAATTTTGTTAATTAGAAGGTGATTTGAAAAACAAACACAAGGAGTTTCAGCAGTACTGCACACACACCTGTATGTAAGGAAAGAAGAAAGAAGAATGGAGAGGATTTAAAAATAATAAATTAATTTTCATTTATGAACACACCTTTGTTTGATTGTATAAGTAAATCACCATGGAAAAATGTCAGAAGGCAAACTCTTCCCCACACCCCCACAAAAAAAAAAATAAATAAAATAAAGATAATTATTTGATTTATGAAAGGTTAAGAGTCACTGATCTTTTCTGCCTCTTGAAATGAAATCACCTGTAGGTAAACAACATGTAGGTGCCCAGCTTATTAAGATCACCAATGATCAAGATCCAAACACTTCCTAGGCAATCTTTCCTGGTACTTTTCATCCTCACCAAGTGGATGATTTTTCTTAGGTCTAACTAAATATTTGTTATGTCTTTCCTCCTCCATTTTTAGCAAAAACAATTCCAGGTCTTTTAATGTTCCCTTAAAGGCCATGTGTTCTAGATCTCTGGTAACTCCTACTGCTGTCTTCTGGCCCCCCTCCTGTTGAATTATATTTTTATTGAAGGTCAGGACATAAAAATGAACTCAGATGACAGCTTTCCAACACTAAGTGGAATGGAAGAGCTAGCTTTGACATCCTCCCTTCCTTGTGACAGTATGACACTCTGATTCCTATTAAAATTTTTATCCACATAATTCCTAAATCCTTCTCTGAAGGATGGCTGCCCAAAGTGTCATTATTTTACTTTTATGCCCTAAGTTATATAAAAAGGAAAAGATTCACGTTAGCATCTCTAGAGTAGCTGGAGCCCAGCATGTGTTCTAGTATAACCTGCTTGTTGGCCTCAATGATCACTGGAAAGACTTACCTACCTCAAAGGGTAATACAATTCCTTCCTACGATAGCTATCTTAAATGGTTTAGTTGATTTGCCTTCTTGAGGTGTCAGTATTCACTAATTGTAAGGCATCCAGGTGACCAAATTAGACAAGAGACTTAATGCTTTGGTGGTTCCGATAAAGTGAGATTAAGTGCAAATTCAGCTATTGCTTTGTTACTGCCTTTACCAAATCTCTTTTTTTTTCTTTCTTTTTTGCACCGTTTCCCAAGTTGTCCAAGATGATTTTGTTTTCTAATGTTGGTCTCCAAAATATTTCTAGCCTGTTATTATCCATGAGGTTAGTAAATACACTCCTTTTTAACGAGTCAACAGAAAAAATAGGCCATAGTAACTGGCAGACCCAGCAGAGGTCTACCCTATGCAACATTTCATTTTATCACAGAACCATCACTGTTTTTACCCTACAATAGTTTCATCAAGTAAATTTGAGTTCTAGAGGGAGGAAGACATTTCTCTGAGCTGATCACTCAAGGAACAGAGGTTGCCTGCCTAGGATGTACCCTAGAAACGCCTTTGCCCCTTCTTCTCTCAGTCTCATTGCAGCTGAATATTGCTGCAGAGGGGAGGGTGGATATCATAAATGTAATGCCCTGGATTTAAGCACTCCATAAACAATGATATTCCTTTAATGGGGGAAATAATAGCCTCGGCACTCTCAAACGTATGCATTTTAAACCAGCCATAAAAGAATAAATCTGGATTTAGCAGTACTGGGGTCTGCTCCTGTAACACTTAATCATGGGCTTCCATGGCAGCTCTGCCACCCGAATGGCTGCAGAACTGGGCCCATGGATGGCAGTCACTGGTTGGTGTTGTTCTATTATTCATTTTTAGATACTCAGTAAATTACACAGGAGAGATGAATGCCCCATTTTATGAGGCAGTAACAGCTTGGATTTTAGCAGAGAACAAGTCACTTTGTCTGGATCTCAGTCAGTATATCAAAACCCAGTTGTCTCACTGTTATTTATAATATTTTATGGATATTGTCAGATAATTCAAAACTGAGCATAATGCAGCCCACTTCAAAACTTCTCCATTGTGCCAAAACAAATTAGGAAAAATCTGATTTAATAAGTAAAGTTATATGAGAGCTTGTGAATTGTGTATTCACCCCATCCAAACTGTTTCTTCCTAAGGTAGTAGAATGATCTTAGATATCTAAAAGGCTCCATGCATATTTCTTTTCTAGGGCTACATGATGCAATAGCCCTTAAAATGATGGGAATTCTCATGAAGGGACTGGACAAACACTTACTGGAAGCTGTGGCTTAAGGATTTTATTTGTCTGACTTTGCCTGCAAGCTATTTCTATACTGCAAGTGCAAGTCATTAGATTGCTTTCGGTGGCATATAAGGGGTCAGCACCTTTTCTTCAAACTTCCCCTGACCTCTTTGAAAGTGATATAATTCCAGCCACTCAATAGAAAGTCAAACTTTCTGTTTTGGAGAGAAATAAAAAAATTATCAGAGTCCAAACATACACATGCACAGAGCGATAATAAGCTTGCAGAAAACATAGATAATCAATTTTGGCTCAGATGTCAGCAAAGCCTGGTAGAGAAAGCCCACAGACAAACAACCCTGCAGAAAAACAACCCTAAATGTACTGATTGAAACTTCTCACAGATCTAGGTTAAACTTTAGCAAGCTGGTGCTTCTTCTGTCAAAATGTTCAGAGATTTCTTTTTGGATATATTTTATATTCAGATTATTCAGATACCCATTTGACCACTAAATTAAACATTCTTTTCAATTCCTAGTTCACTTCAAAATTTCTTAGATGGTCAGATATACACGGACTTTTTTCTCTGTGGGATATATTACCTTAGAGACACTTTCCAAATTATTATTATTATTATTATTATTATTATTATTAATCTATTTATTTACTTATTTTTAGTGAATACTTCTGGTGAAGATCACTATAATATTTAAGACCTTTGTACTGACTGAAAATGCAATACTCAATCAGTAATTCCTTTCTCTTCCCTCTCTTCTCCCCTCCCTTAAGATTCACAAATGTCATATGAAATTTCTTGATTTAGAAATAGATTTTTGCAATGTAAATGCAATATTACCCTAATTTACTTCTTTTTGTTGTGATCCTTCTATGATGCTGTAAAAGTGGAAGGAAACTCAAGTGGGAAATTAAAATGGGCTCGAGTTCATCCTGCTGCATAGGTCTTCCTCATTATGTCCAGCACAACTGACAGTTCAAATACAACATTTGATCATTTTGACAAGTTTCTCATTATTCTTTGGTCAGTAAATGAACAAAGAAGTCTCAATACACTATTCTGCAGTAGGGAGTATGATGCCTCCTGGACCATTGCAGTTGAAATTCTTAGACAGCTGGACAGCAAGTGATCATTATCATCTTGTAGTCTGGAACATCCTGGAGAATAAACTATTAGGACACATAATGGCCAGACTAGCTCTGAAAAATCCAGTCTGGTTTCTAAAGCACTGCAGTCCTTCAACACGTAAGCTGGCAGACAAGACATTCCTGCTTCAAGTACATGAAACAGTTTGTTCAGAATTTTTGCCACAATTAATAGGAGCTAGATCAGGTACCTGTGTCATATGATACACCCCGATATGGTTTCTGAAATATAGTAAGGTGTTAAAAAAGCTCCAAGACAATTTTGAGTGTGAAATATATGAGTTTATATATTTAATATAATATATATGTGTGTATATTGTATGCATAAATATACATATACATTTATACATAATGTATGTAATATATATTTATATGGTATATATTCATGTATTAAGTGTTAAATACTATATATATGTTTATATGTTGTATATACTCTTGTAAGTAATATTATAGTTTTTATTGGTTTCTTTCCTGCGGGATTCTTCACAATTTTCCATGGGGTGGTTTTGTTTATTTTGCCATATATGAAAATAAACAATATTAATATTGATCTTAAATGCAAGCATGTATTTTTCCTCTAAATAAGCTAAATGTAGTCATCAGTGCAGTGAAGCCCATGGCACTGAATTCTGCAAGCAGATTCTATGCCTTTAGCAAAAGTAATTACAGTTGGTTGTTTCACATTTACTAGCTAATAGCTTAATTGAGTGCTAGGAACATGTGATTCCTATAGAAAGAATTCATTTTTCTTATCATTGACTTTTCTGGCTAACTCCTTCTGTCATTTTGTGTATTCTCTTGGGCATATTAAGTAAAAGTTATATTTTTGTTCTTACAGAAATCTATGCTACATTTGTGCAACAACCACCAGTTCTATTGCAACTGTGTATGTCAGTAGCATTGCATCATTCAGAGATTTACAGATATGGAAAAGATCCCTAATAGCATAGAAGAATAGCAGTGTAGAAAAGGGTAGTAACCCAGCATTTCCTCTTTCTAATTTCATATTTGACATGATCTCTTTTTAGTCAATTTGAGTTGTAGTAGTATTTGTTTCCCTCTGAACAGCTAAGTTAGATGTGTATAACCAGATAACTGCCCCATAAGAGACAAATAGTCTGCACAAATACTTTCACTGGCACCCAACAAAATTTCAGTACTCAAACCTTTCCTTTTTATCTTTTTTTGTTTGTTTGTTTGTTTGTTTTTGATTTTGTTTTCCTTTTTTTTCTTTCCTTCTTTATTTATTTAGCTAAAAAAAAATGAAGAAAAGGGGTTCAACATTTTCTCATAGAACAATCTTCTTTTTGAAAATGTTGATAAAAAAACATGTATGTGGAATTTTACCTGTTTTAGCTATTTGTTATAGGCTATTATCCGTATACCTTGTAACAGGTTTGTTGCTTTGACTATAAGTCGGACTATAGCTGACTTAATATCAGTTAACCTATGATTCAGCTTGTTTTGACTTGTGGATTGGAACAGATGACCTCCGTAGGTCTTCTGTAAGCTAAATTTTTATGTGTCCAAGACTTACACTATTATAAAGTTGTTAAAATATTATTGGAATTGTTTCCCTTCCCTTCCCTTCCCTTCCCTTCCCTTCCCTTCCCTTCCCTTCCCTTCCCTTCCCTTCCCTTCCCTTCCCTTCCCTTCCCTTCCCTTCCCTTCCCTTCCCTTCCCTTCCCTTCCCTTCCCTTCCCTTCCCTTCCCTTCCCTTCCCTTCCCCGTATTTTGGTATCATTTGATATCATCAATCTCAACAGCTTAAATGCATGAATATAAATTTGAAAATGCCCACAATCCTTGTGGTATTCAAAATCCATGTTGAATAATAAGCAAACATGGTGCTCTTTTCTTCTTTCTATTATTCCTGGCATAAGTAGAGAGATGTTATTTAGCTTTAAAGAATTTAAGATATGTTTTAATCACAGCCTTTGAATATATTTACAAAGAGAAAATACTTAATGTTAGAGCATACTTTGATCTCGTAGACTATAGTAAAATGCAGTGCACTGAATGGACATCAACAACAACAAAAAATGTAGCAATACGAGGTAAATAGAAGTGAAATGTGCATGTTGCTACTTTTCAACAATATTGGTAGGTGCCATTTTGAAGCACTGTGGAATCCAATATCATTCTGTAGCCTTAACAACAGGTTGTATGTCTTCCTGTTTAAAAATTTATCTTCCAGCTTAAACTCATATTGGTAGCTGGTATTCAAGAACCATTTTATAAAGCTCCATACTGTATGGAATCCCAGAGTGTCTCTGTTTATGATAATGGTCTCTGGCAGCCTCACCAAAGTGCTCTTTCTTTGAGACATAAATATCTACTCACTCAAATGCAAGACATCCATCCATCTACCTAAAAGAAGTTCATGCAAAAGAACAAAAGTTTGTTTACAAGGCATTTCCCCCAACAACTGTTTCCCTCTTTTTATAGACTTTCTTCTGCTCGAAGTTATTATTATTCACATGCCACACCATATTTCACACCATAGCATGTTTATTTGCAGCAATGTGCAATGTCCCAAGCAGCAAAGGAATCTGTAATTTACTGACTCTCTTTCCCCCCAGTGAGCCAATTGATCTCACAATGCTCCTTGGTGGCCTTCGGGCCAGCCTGATTAGATGCTTGTCCTGTTAGTGCCCAAGGTTTGGGCTAAAGCGCTGCACTGAGCTTGTTTAGAACTCATAATTCTCTGTGCCCATCTGATACTTCTAATTTATGTATGCTGGGTACAGGTTGTGTCCACACTTAGGAAGACCTATGGCTTTTATCCAGATTACCATCCTTGAACCAATGGGTCGGCTGCCTATTTATATAAATTCTCAGTCAGCCCCTGCAGTCAAACTAACCCAGGGACTCTAATGATGCTTTCAACCTTCTGATTTTGCAAATGATTTTCCCCAAGGCTGCTTGGTAGAAATGGTCTGGAACAACTTTAGAAAGGCTGGCATTTGTGGTATAATTTAGGGAGTGCCTCTCAACTGGTGAGGCCTGCCTTAGCGGTAAGTAATGGAAAATACAAAAACATCATGGAGCATCACTCACTCCTCTCAGAAGCTATGACAGTCCAATAAGCACAGCTCAGAGAGCAGTCCAGGTGACCATTTGGTAGCTGTCTACTTTGAGGAGAGCTGAACTGCCCTCCCTTGGCCATATTTTCATTTATTACAATACGACCTTAGACACAACATACACATGTAGTCAAATTATGTACCTTAATCTCTAACTAGATTCTATCTGGAGGGATCTCCTTTAGTTGTATGTATAGCTATCTAATGCCACTGGAAATGCCATACTGCAGCTGAGGTGCTTATAAAAGCTAGCAGATATGACCATGACCCTTGAGAACCCACATCATTCTGGACAAGAAGATAGGAAGCTAGGCGGGAGAAGAATTGAGAAGGGGAATCATCAATTTGTCTTATCTGGGTGTATAACTATCTGAAGGGAGGTTGCAAAGAAGACAGAGCCCGGCCCTTTTTAGTGGTGCCCAGTGCCAGGACAAGAGGTAATGGGCACAAAGTGGAACACAAAAGGTCTGTCTAAACATTGGGTGGCACTTCTGTGCTGTGTGGGTGACAGAGCAATAGTAAAGGTTGCCCTGAGAGGTTGTGGAGTCTCCTCTTTGGAGATTTTCAAAAGCCACCTGCTTTTGGTGGCCCTGCTGGAGCTGTAGGGTTAGACCATTTGGACCCAGAGGTCCCTTCCAACATTAAATATTATGAAATTCTGTGATTCTGTGACAGGACTTCAGTGTAGTCTATGGGGTGAGGCTGTGATTCCAAATGCAGGCTTCTCCAATGAGATAAGATAGATTGCATCTACACTTTACTGAATTTATGAATCTTTCCTCAACTATATAAAGGAACCTAGAGTAACTTGCTCTAAAGATGATGCTCACACAGAAAACACATTAAACTCTACCTTTAAGTTCTCTTTATAGTCAGTGAAGAGAGACACCTTGTCTAAGACTGGAATGAGCTGCCATTTGGAGGTGTTCATTTCTTGCACTGACTGCAGATAGAGCATAGCAACTTGCTCAGACTGAACATTAAATTGTAAATGGGTGGAACTTATACTTACAAAAGCAAAGATAAATTATTTTATCATCACTTGTTTTTTTCCCTAGCTTATTAGAAGGGCCTGTGTCCTTAGGCTGGGTCAGATCACAGTAAAAGATGCAACAGGCAGGTGCCTTTTAACTTCCTAGACATAAAGGCAGCTTAAGAAGACAGGTAATCTTTTTATATGCTAAATAAATTCTATGATTCTATGATTCTAAATGTTAGGAAAATTTTGCTGTGTTTCCCATCATCACTTCAATTGTGAACAGTAATAAATATCATATATAATATCTGTCAAAACACAGTTCTGACTGCAGGTATATAACTTATTACATATTAATTTATTACATAAGATGGTGTTTCCTAACAGCTCAAAAAAATATTGAAAATTTTGTGCCAAATTATGAATGATTTATTACATAGTGGTTAGGATTTGTGGAGATTTTAGAAGTTTTTATATCCAGCTGAGCTGTCTCATCCAAACAGAAGGAAAATCTAAAGAAAAGTGGTAACGCTAACTTAGAAACGTGTTGTATGTTTTAAAATGGGTACATCTGATATATAGCAGACAAGTATTTTGGTTCAATCCAAGTGAATAATTAGAAGCTTTTCCTGCATTCTGTTTGTGTACAAGGCACTAGCTAAAATTTAGCTTCACTCTCTATATCTCAAACAAGAAAAAACAACTACAAAGTTTGCATTCTGTTGATATGAAATTTAATAAAATAAAATATGTACATCAGTGCTAAGAGTATCCCAGATGCCTTTTTTTTTTTGTCTTGATAAGCAAATGATATCAAAATGATAAGCAAATGATATCAAAAGTGTATCATACAACAGAATCCCCAACTCAGTCCTGCACTGGATAAAAAGATATATATATTTGATCAGTTCCAAATTTTCCAGCTTTCACTTTCATGGAGATTTTCTTGTTACATGTTTTGAAATTGGAACAAAGAAATAGCATAGTCCATCTTCTGTATAACATTCATATTCTGTCATTCTGTCCTCTCTTATTTATCATCCTACTGAGTAAAATCAGGTATACAATGAGTTTATCAGTCTCCTCCCATCTGAATTCAGAACCGTCTTTGCATTTCTCTGTTTATTGACTTTTGTATGGTAAGTGGTGTCTCTTCCGGAGTGGAGATGATGACTGCATTGCTCACTTGTACTTGAATAACCGAGAATTATGTCTATTCGCTTCAACAGAAATGAGGTGGGTATCCAGAGAAGTCCCATCTCCTTATTTATGGCCACTATATCAAGAATCACCTTTTATCACTTCAGTATCCAAGTACTCTCCTCTCATTCTCAAAGACTTTTACTTATTTTCCCAATATTCATTGCTGGTCCCAGAGACAGGCTGTGCATTATTAGTCAAGCAGTTATTTTCTGGGTCATAATGATCTCCATTCATTCCGTTAAAGAACACTGGTGACAAAACAAGGTCAAAAAGAAGGCATAATCACAATCCATCTTAATTACCTGATTCAGAGCAGCTAAACCTGCAATGTAAAAGCTGGATCCTCAGGCTGGAGCTGTAAAGTTTTATCAGAAGACTCTTGCAGGGTTTTGACATTTACCATTCATGGACTTGAGGTATGATTAAATCGTTTGTCAAATCTAAATTTGGGAAACATTTTTCTGTGGAGAACATGACAGAGAGCATGGGTTACTTTCCTTGCAGTTTCACAAAGATCTGAGCACAGAACCTTTGAGTAACAGGCAGACTTAATCCTTATCTTCTATTTTCTGCAACGTGCATTGTAGGCACTGGATGACTCTTATTGCGTGCCAGCTTCTACTTGTTTCAGGTTTTGGTTCGGCAGGAGAGAAAATAAAATTGTGTAGACCAACTTGGCTTTCTCAAGATGAAGGGCACTGAATTATCCCCACTATAAATGAACAGAAGAGGACAAATTACCTAATTTCTGTTTTTTTTTTTTTTTTTTTTTTTTTTTTTTTTTTTTCCTTTTTAAACCTCTGAAGCCTAACGAAAGGAGTTGTTGGTTTTGTGAGCTACTGCTTGATTTGTGGTCACAGATGTCTAAACCTTGTGTTTGTGAAATGAGGGACTGTGAAAACAATATTGTCTCCTCATCAGGCACAGAGACTGAACATCGGTTTATAGCTTCTTAATATCCCTGCTGCTAAATGGAAGATTTATGAGTATTCATTCATTTCATTCATTTCTTTTGTATCTCTGTATCTCATTGTACAGGGAAAAAAAAGAAAAAAAGAAAAAAAAAAAAGGAACTGTGTTTGATTCAGTGCAGATCTGTAAAAAGTATGGATTTGCATTTTGTCACACAACATATTCTCAACAAGAGGAAAAGTCATACGGCCATATCTATTGCACCAACTTCACTATCTCACTCCTCTCTTAAACAAAGTGTCTGAGAACAGCTAAGTAACATGCAGGACAGCTATGTTTCAAGGAGGTCTGAAATCATTTATGTTCAGGTAATTTTCTCAGTTGTGTAGAAAAAAATATATATAAATCTGTATTGCTTTTAAAATTATTGTGATAGATATTTTCCATTGTAATACTGCACCACCCAATATCTAAGTCAAAAATTCCCCAGGGGCAAAAGGCTGAGTAGAGTAGACTAGAGCATTAACGTGTTCAACATGCATGGATACCCTGACTGCATAATGCAGATTCACCTTTCTAAATCGTTGTCCTTGTGAACACAGGTTTCAAACTACATTTGTTCAGCAGTAACCACTCAATATCCTTCATTTAACATGCTTTCCAGTCTTTATTCAAATTTATCAGAGCCAGAGGCTTCTGTGCCACAGGATACTGAGTCTGTGCATCACCGTATTTCAGGGATACTGAATTTGAGATGAATAATTGCCTCACTGCAGTCCTCCTGTTTTTCACCTCATCAACTGACATAAATCACTGAAATTTATGTAGTCAGATGTCTTTTTTTTTTTCTTTTTTTCCCCTACCAAGAAAATCATTATTTCTTCTCTTCAGTGTGAATTAATTTAGGAGTTCTTAGTATAAAAATTCAATGTAAGTTTTAATAAGACAATTATTAAAACAATGCAATAATGCTAATATATTAAGTTCAAGTAATAACACATTGTAATAACACATGGTGCACATTTTGACTTTTTTTCTCAGTTCTGGCTGAAGTGGTTTTATTCACATTGAAATTCAATCCACCTTCAAAGAGTTAACCTGCCATGTATATTGAAAATATAGCAACATCTGTATACCTCATTGATTTCCAGCCGTTGTCCCAGAATAACATCTTAATTATTTTTCTAGTAATTATCTTGAAACCTAATTATAAGATATAATTTGTAAAAGTTCCGGAGCTGGTATGCTATTATTTGCCAGAAAAAATCATACTGCCTGGCTAACTTCTAATGACACATGAACTAGGTAGTGATGTCTCACTTATCCAAAAAAAAAAAAAAAAAAAAAAAAACAGGAAAAAGAAAAAAAGAAAAAAAAATGAAACAACAACAACAACAACAACAACTACTACCACTGATAATTCTTACAACATTATTTATACATTTCTTGAAGAGTATAGTCCTTACTCCACATTGAAAGAAAGGCACATGAAAACAAATTGCTGAGGGCTGAATATGAGAATTTTTTTCAGAAGACTGCTAGGACTATTATTCTTTTATATCCAAAGGAATTTTCATTGCTTAGAACATTTCAGACTGTGTGGGAAATCCTTTGGGAATACACTTCTCAGCTCTGCTTTGGTAACTGAGCATATTCTATCTGTAACTACTCACCACTGTGATAGGTAGTTGACAAATTCAGGGAGAGTCACTCTTCACAAAGGAGAGGAGACATACACTTTGCTCTAAAGATTCAAGGACCAATTTGCCTAAAATTGCTATTCAAACATTAAAATCTGATCGCTGCTCTCCACTGTGTAAGGACACATGCTGTGTGGCCTCATGCTCTTAGCCTTGCTGTTCTTATTGCTGTTTTTCAGACTGCTTGTACTGCAGAACAGAATTATTCAGACTGTATTTGAGAATAGATGAACTTGGCACATCTCACAGAGTAGCTGTGTGATTATCTTGATCCTTCAAACCAAGTGCATGAGAGTTGGACCTAAATTAAAGGATCAGGTTCATCTCCTGCAACCAGGTCTGGAAGCTAGGTCAAACTGATTGCTTGGTATAGACTTACAGTGGGAGGAAGAAAAAGCTAAGAGTAGAAGAGGACTATGAATTGCCTTCCCTTGTCACTGAAAAAATCTTAAAATACTGAAATATATAAATATTTGAATTCCAACATCTGTAAAACTGAGTGTTCTACTGCAAGGTAGATATGTCTTTGCCCTCCATGTGTGTGTATGTGTATTTAATTATCTATTTATTTATTTGGGTGGGGTTAGGTTAGGTTGGGTTGGGTGGTTGGGCTTGTTTTTTTTTTTTTTCTTCTTTCTTTTTTTTTCTTTTTTTTTTTTTTTTTCATTTTGTCAAAGCAGACAGGAACTGCTTTGACAAAGTGGAGATTTGAAATCTATTAGCAGAAGTTACTGTCTTAACATTTAAACTAGCCCACTCACTGGGACTAGAATATTACTGTGTATTTTCCAAGTTCTGGAAGGAGGTAAAAGCAGTGCATTGAGCATATAGTTAAATGTCAAAACATGTCCTATAATGTATTTCTTAGTAATGCTTTTTTTTTTTTTTTTTTTTTTTTTTTTTTTTTTTTTTAATAAAAAGTACATAAAGAAGGGGGAAGAACACTATCAAATAACTTTCTGAACCCAAACGGAACATGGCTCTTTTAGAGAACTACAAAAGTATTTCTTTTTCTACTGCCCTCTCGTGACAACCTTTAGCGGGTAAGTAATACATCATTAGAGGTCTGTGCTTTCAGCAGCACATCTATTACCACAGATTGCTTTGAAGGAGCAGTGTAGAAGAGAGAGCCACAGTCATCAATTAAAGATGCTAGAAATGTGTCAACAGGTTCATGTCTGAGATTTCTCTCTAGCCTCAGAAAGTATGAATTGAAAAGCTCTGTCTGCTGAAACTTCAGTGCTTCTTGTGTGCCATGAAAATTTAGAATTTGCCCAAAAATTCTTGCTTACGACTTGTATTAATTATGCAACAAGATTCAATGTTTACTTTTAATAGATCTAAATATAAATTTAAGATGTTTTTAATGATACCATGAAAATTGAGAGTCCTGCTTTCACCATAGACTTTGATGCATAATCACTCACTTCCTTAAGAGTCCATACAACTGGTATCTTTATTTACATTGTGGGGTCTCAAGTAAGACATTTTACTAGTTATGGCATAGACACTGGAAAAAGAATGGGCATCTCCCGAATATGAGTGTGTGAGGTATGATCTGAAGCCCAAGGCAGTGAAATGACAACCCTCCCCTCTCAGTCTTAATCATAGAATTACAGAATATCCCAAGTTGGAAGAGGACCACAAGGATCATCAAGTCCAACTACTGGCTCTACATAGGATTACCTAAAAATTATACTGTATGTCTGAGAGCATCATCTAAACACTTTTTGCACTCAGCAGGCTTTGTGTCTCCCTCTCTGCTCCTCCTCATCAGGAAGCTACAGGCTGCCATGAGGTGTCCCCTTAGTCTCCTCTTCTCTAGGCTGAACAAAGCAAACAATTTCAGATACTCCTCATACGTCTTCCACTCTGGATCCTTCAGCATCTTTGTAGCCATTCTTTGGACATTCTCTAGTAGTTTTAGGTCCTTATTATGGCGCCTGAAACTGCACAGAGTGCTGTAGGTGAGGCTGCACTGGCACAGAGCAGAGTGTGACAACCCCTTCCTTTGACTGACTAGCTGTGCTGTGCTTGATTCACCCTAAAATAAAGTTGGCCTTCCTGGCTCCCCATGGCCACAGCTCCCCCAGGAAATGTCCCCCTGCTGCGGCGTGGGCCCTCCCTGGGCTGCAGGGTGGAGATCTGCTCCAGCGGGGGCTCTGCAGGGCTGCCGGGGAATCCCTGCTGCCCCTGGGCCTGGAGCCCCTCCTGCCCTCCTCCTCCTGTGGCCTGGGCCCTTTGCTGCTTCTCCCTCGCCCTGGGCCTCCTCCTCGGCCTGTGCCTGCTCTGCCCTTTCGGAAATCTGGTTTCCTTGAGGCACCACCAGCTTGGTGCTGGGCTCATCTGGGCCCACCATGGGGCCATGTCAGGCACCAGGCAGCCCCAGTATCTGCCCACAGAGGCCCTGCAGCCCCCAGCCAGCACCAGGCCATCAGTTTTTGGATCTGCAAACATTTGTAAAAGCTAGTAGTGTATGTTCCTTGGCCACATAATAGGACTGGCACTGAAAAGGTAGCAGTAAACCAGCCCTGGAGTTTGGTGACTGCTGAGGGAGATGATTTTGCAGTCTTTTTAGGTGGATCAAAGTGGTCCTTTACAAGACTGGATTTTACTTCTCTCCTGAAGCTGCTATGCTGGGTATCCAATTGCAAAGGTGCTGCTGAAAGTAATTTAATTTATTTTATTGTAATCACAGTTAGGAGGAAAATTCCCAGTTATCCTGTTGGCTGCATGCAAAAGACATTTTGGCTGAGCTGAAGAATGTTTAATGAGGAGCAGACTCATTTTGAGTAAGGTTATTTTATTTTATTTTCCATTATTTATTTATTTATTTTTCTGTTTCATACCTGAACTGACAAACTTCATCTTTCAGGTGCAAAGCACCATAATTAAGTTCAGAACATGCTGAAATCTGATGGTAAATCATCCAAAGTATTTCAGAGATTTTGCATATTCGGTTAGCATTCCTGTGCCTCTTAAGGTCTTACAGCTCTACCTTTCAGTTTTGAACCTCTGAATGACTGGAGGCAATGTAAAATGAAGATCCTTAGCACATACTGAAAAGGGAACTCTGACTTATGAAAGAATCACTCTGAACATCTTTATAACTTGATGTGTGATGAGTGAGAAGATTTTGCAGCTAAGTAAAACTCAAAAAGCCTCGCATGTTCTTCCCTCATAAATATGTCTTTCTCCAAACCTGAGTACAATAGGCAGATCAATGTCTGAAATCAAAGTTATATTCTACATTCTGCAATGGTTTTGAATAGTACCATCTCAGAGTATCCAAAAGCAAGGAACTTCTAGTTTTGTTTAACCAGCAGGACTTTCTGAAATGATCTGTCAAGACTAGCTGGAACACATTTACAGAAAGATACTCATTTTATTCTGAATAGCCAACACATCTGTACTTCAAGTACTATCCTCTTCCTAGTGGAAGTTTTCAAAATCCTTGACTTATTGCAAAGATCACTGCTTCCCGCATGCACTAGAATGCTGATTGAGATGACCTTACATATCTGCAGCCCATCAGCCTTTTCTCCTTTCTCTTGGGAAGGAGACTTGTTTATGAAATTATATTTTTTGATAGCAGTAACAGCCAGAATTTTGATTAGTCTAGCAGTTCACCATTTGGAAAAGGAACAAGAATGACACAGGAGCCAAAGTTTTAATTGCATTGGCAATTTGCCCCATTCATAAAGGATCGGGAAAAAGAAAGACTGGGGATGATCTCATATGCAGGTACTCAATGCATATGTATAGCTGGTGTACTCTATTGCAATAAACTTTTTTTTTTTTTTTTTTTTTTTTTACAGGTGCATTCCAAGTATCGATAGAGAAAGCATCTCTGTGAGCCAGTTACAGACTAACAACTTCCTTTTCAAGATATAGCACACAAAGTTGGCTACTGCTGTTCTTCTATGCATTTCAGAAAAGCATGGGTGATTAAGATGCAATGGAAACCCAACTTGTACATTGTACAACTACCTCATATTTCAGGATACTGTGCCTGTCAGGGCACCTATCCCAAAATCAATATAAAAAAGGTGTGGGAGCTGGAGAAAGAAAATTATTTTTATCCTCTCTGCTATTCTGAAAAGAATTGGGAAAAATCTTTATTCTGAAAGAAGAGTAAATATCAGAGCAGATTTGGGCATCCTGAGCTCCCATGCCTTTTGATCTCACTGCTATCTGCCAGCTTTGATGCATCTCCAGTCCAATGGATTCACTCTGGAATGAAGAGAACCAGATTGGTCTGCGAGAGCTGAATGGCTGGTCCCCCTTGTGATGACCCATTCAGATTGCATCAATGAGAGACTGAAACAGATTGTGAGATTTCAAATCTCTCTACATACATCTGTCCTTTGGGTTTGGGCACTATCAATCCAAGAGGGTGGATATACTGATATATGAGAACGTGTGTGTGTGTGAACTGACAATGTTGATAACATCCAAGAGGTGAAGGCATAACTCTCAGATTGGATGTAACAGGTATCTCCCTTGAAATCATTATGAATCAGTGAATTACTGCTGCAGCTGTGGTTATTAATACCCACATAATAGAATCATAGAATCATAGAATATCCTGAGTTGGAAGGGACCCTTAAGGATCATCAAGTCCAACTCTCGACACCGCACAGGTCTACCCAAAAGTTCAGACCATGTGCCTAAGTTCACAGTCCAATCTCTTCTTAAATTCAGACAGGAATAATACATAAGTAATAATCAACAACCAAATGTCATTAAATTTGGTCTGGAAACTGCAACGTGTAATATCCTTACATGAAAAAGCCAGTTATTTACAATACGTTTAAGATTCCAACATGGGGCCTAATGCAATTAGTCAAAATCATTTTGAAAATAGCCAAGAATCCCTAGGACATCTCAAAAGGCTAAAAGAAATCTAACTAGAGTTAAAAAATTGCTATTAATGACCCTGCTGTGATGGAATAAAATAGAATCTGCTTCTCCTTGCAAAGTGAACAAAACCAAAAGGATATTATCCCTGCAGTTAATTCCATGGTCATAATTCCTGAAGGAAATTTTCTGATTTCCTCCCTGGTAAATACATTTTCCTCCACTAATTTGACTTATATCTTGAATAAAGTGCCAGCTTGCTTGAAACATCGCTTTGCTGGTTACAGATTTCAGTAATTTAATCGTTTTTTTTTTCTGTTTTGGAAAACAAAGGAGTTTTTTATTGTTGTTGTTGGTGGTGGTGGTGGTTTTTTTTTTTTATTATTAATTTGTATAACTAAAATGTATTTAAAATTTAATGCATTCTACACACACACACAAATATATATATATTTTTTTTTCAGTGGGGTTATTAAGAAAAATCAACAACAGCATCCTAAGCACATTTAAGAGAAGTTTAATTTATCATTATTATAAGAAACACATCTTTTGCTTAAGGTCACTCAATAAGATACAATATTTGTTGCTTTTCAATTTCTTAGAATCTTTCTAAGATTTTTTTATAACGAGTGTGAAGATATTTTTTTATTCTTAGTTTTATTTTTTCCCAGGTCTCTGCCTCAAGCTGAGAAGTTTTTCCTAGTTGACTTTGTTTGATTGTTATTTTATATTTCCACACAGGAATATAGTAACAGTTTTCAGCAGGAAAGTTAGGGGAAAATGTGTTGCTTTTTTCAATATTTAAAAAAAAAAAAAAAAAAAAAAGGTTGGCTATACTGTTAATAAGTTTTCGCAGTCTGTACTGGCTTGGAATTTGTCAAGAGACTTGCTGCTGTTTGAGTGTGTGACTGAGTGTGTGACTTTTTTTATCTGAAAATCCATGAAAAAATAATTATATTCAGACAATTTCTTAGCTCTCTGTGAGTAGAAGAGAGCTGTTAGGTACTCCATTTTCACTGAATAGT
This sequence comes from Aythya marila, assembly GCF_965140915.1. Lineage (NCBI taxonomy): Eukaryota > Metazoa > Chordata > Aves > Anseriformes > Anatidae > Aythya > Aythya marila. Next base: position 153,994,308 of record NC_139043.1, read on the forward strand.
CAGTTAACTCCCACCATTCCTAAATGAACTCCATAGAGGTTGCTCATATACTTTCTTCATATGAAGTCCTATTAGAATCCAGAAAGGAAGATTTTTTGTAGTTGTTTTTCCGGTGATTTGTCAAATGTTTTGGTTGTGCTCAGCTCTTAGAAGAAGGAGGAAGACCCTTGAATGGAAAGCAGAAAAACAGAATCTCATGGGGGGTTTCTAAAAAAAGATTGAGTAATGGTTTGGAGAAGGGACATAATAGGTTTGATGTGTGTAAAGTGGATAGAAATAATTAAATTATTAAGGTGATGGAGCAGGAGAGTCCCTCATCAAGTGAGATTTTGGGTACAGTACCGAATGCAGATGCACAGTGTTGCCATCAGTGGGGATGGACATCAACTCCAAATTGTAAATATGCAGGTGTAGGTCTCATTACCCATGCTGGCAGCCTAATTATACTTTCTGATATTATTTGTAATCAGATGACTTCACAATTTCTTCCATAAGATCTGTGCCCTCTTCAATGCGGAATTGATGGATCCAGTTTGGGGATATATCAAGGTACTTAAAGGGTCTCTTGTCTGTGTGATCCTCATAGCATTATTTACAGAAAATGGCATTTAAATGAAGTGGCAGGCAAAGGAAAGTGTATAGGAAGAGAGAGGTTGGCCTCCAGGTACAGGAAACTGGGAGCTATCCTGAAGGAAGGGATGGCTTCGCTGCCTCTGCCACTGAGTGTATTGCTTGAATTCAATATTTGCCGCTGACTACATCTTCTTCATTTTCTGAATGGAGAGAGTGACATTCGGGGACTGATTTGCTTTTAGCTAAGCTTTCTCAGCTACAGCAGAAGCTCATTGGAATTTGCCTTTGAGTATACCAGATTGCTACATACTCTGGAAAATCCATATGTCAACCTCTCAGGTAAAAGTACCACAAAACAGTGTTGTAAATGTATATGTATGACATTTATAAAACCTTCTCAACTGATCTCCCCCCTCATGTCTATAGATGACCTGTGTACTTCTTTTCCCTGAATTATTTCTTTCCTTTTTCAGCCTCTGCTTTGTCAAAAAAAATGCACAGGTAAGGTACTTCTTTTTTTTATTATTATTCTTTTTCTTTTCTTTTCTTTTCTTTTCTTTTCTTTTCTTTTCTTTTCTTTTCTTTTCTTTTCTTTTCTTTTCTTTTCTTTTCTTTTCTTTTCTTTTCTTTTCTTTTCTTTTCTTTTCTTTTCTTTTCTTTTCTTTTCTTTTCTTTTCTTTTCTTTTCCTTTCCTTTCTTTTCCTTTCTTTTCTTTTCCTTTCTTTTCCTTTCTTTTCCTTTCTTTTCCTTTCTTTTCCTTTCTTTTCCTTTCTTTTCTTTTCTTTTCTTTTCTTTTCTTTTCTTTTCTTTTCTTTTCTTTTCTTTTCTTTTCTTTTCTTTCTTTATTTTAGTTTAGTTTGTTTGTTTATTTTTTTGCTGAAACTCTTTGGACTTCTACTTTTTTCTTTTCTGTGCTAGAGCTTTCAGAGAAGAGTTTATTATTATTATTATTATTGTTATTATTTTTCAGTTATTAATTAATTAATTAATTAATTAATTTTTAACTTCTTAATTCCTTAATTCTGTCACTCAGTTCCACTTAAAACTATTCCCCCAAATATTTTGCTGGCTTCTCAGATCTCACAGAGCTCACAAAAGTTCTACTGTGGATTCCCACTCAGTTGTCAGGTGTAATCCTTCTTCTGGTAAACCAAATGAAATATATAGAGAGAGAGTTTGCTGTCTTGAGCTTCAGGCTGGTCCTCTTAATGATCTTGTCTGATGCAGCTAATATTGACAGGGTATCTGCTACTGTTATGATATCAGCACTGACCAAGTCTCTCTCTCAGGGCTCTTTTACCTGTGCCAGGACCAGAACACCCTCCATTCTCTCAGTCATTATATTAGGCTTCATCATTTTATAGGACCCTGGGTGCCCTTGTGAGCATTTCAGCATCTTCTCTGCTCAATATCTCTCTTTCTTCTGAACTCATTTATTGCAGCTAAGAATTTGTGGACTCTTGCTTGTGAGCAGCACTTGATGGTATATGATGAGTCAAACATTCAGTCACTCAAACATTTGGTCTGCCAGCATGGAGAAGGATATAAAAAGATCCCAAATATCCCCCAAGACCACCTCCCATATCACATCGTATCTTCTTTGGCTCTGCATTGTTCTAATGTCCACATCGTTCAGTCTGGCTCAGGATTATGTTTCTCCCCATTTCAGCCTGCCAGAATCACCCTTAAGCCACAGATTCACATGTGTTGCTATCTTTTATCAATAAAGACCTTTCATGGCTGCTTCTCTTCTTCATATCATGATATCTCTATGGAGAGGGATGGTTTGTAGTTCCTTTCTTGCTCATTGTAATGATCTGAACTTGTAATTTCAGTTGTCAGATGGAATTTGGCTCTAACTCCCACTAACCCTGGAATCCAAAGATGGCAGTAGTCAGCCTTACTCCTTCTGCACTCTTTTTAGCTTTTCTCAGAGGAACTCCTCTCTTGGGTATATCTTGAACCTATCTTCAATCCCAAGAAGACCTCAGTTTTCCTTGGTTCTCCTCATATAACTGCCAGGGATATTTAGATGAGCTTGGTCCCTGACTTTTTTTTCCCTTAGCTTGCTCTTATTTTTTCTTATGTAGACAGCTTTGGAGCTGTCATCCGAGAACTTGTGCCTGGTGAAGAATCAATGGTTGAAAAACTTACTATCATATGTATATTTTTTATGAAATATTTCCCTCTAATCCTCCCGTTATTGTGGCAAAAAAAAAACAACAGTTCCAAAGCCATTAACCTGGTGATTAGGAATCATAGAATCATAGAATCATAGAATATCCTGAGTTGTAAGGGACCCATAAGGATCATCAAGTCCAACTCCTGGCACCGCACAGGTCTGCCCAAAAGTTTAGACCATGGGACTAAGTGCACAGTCCAATCGCTTTTTAAATTCAGACAGGCTTGGTGCGGTGACTACGTCCCTGGGGAACCTGTTCCAGTGTGTGACCACCCTCTCGGTGAAGAACCTCTTCCTGATGTCCAGCCTAAACTTCCCCTGCCTCAGCTTAACACCATTCCCTCGGGTCCTATCACTGGTGTTTACAGAGAATAGATCACCTGCCTCTCCGCTTCCCCTCGCAAGGAAGTTGTAGACCACAATGAGGTGTCCCCCTCCTTTTTTTTTAATTCTTTTTTTTTTTTTTCTTTTATTCTTGTATTTTATTTTTGTTTATAGTTCATTTCACTTTATTCTTAGTTTTTCCATTTTGTGCTAAATTAATTTGCAGCTTAAGTTTTATCACACACAGAGGCTATGGCAGAAATCAAGCCACAAGGGCAACAGTGTGAATATACAAACTAACAAGATATTAGACAGCTTTAGACTATTACTGAAGCTTTTTCATTCATAGGTCAGTTCTTGTAAGACAGTCTTCATCAACCTTGTTCTGGAGGCTTAAGCTAAACCATTAGCAAACCTGCACTGCTTCAGTACTTCACTGAAGCCCTCACACAGCTTGAGGTCAATCTGGTTCTGCGCACACTCCAGGAATTGTTTCATTTCATACTGGCATGGAGTAAACTGCTGCTGCTGCTGCTGGTAGGCAGGTTGAGCTGCTTGGGATTCCTGATAAGTGATATCAGGCCTCTCAGCTTCTGAGCTGCTTCCCTCTCCAAACCCTCCTGTGAGTGCGTGGCTGATGGTGTAGCCTACAGCAGAGCCTATGGCAACCCCTGCCACAGTCGTGGCCATCTGCACCATCAGGCCAAGCTGCTTCGGCGCAGAAGCACCCACGGCAGAGGCTGGCACTGGGGCCCAAGTAGCAGATGCTGGCGCTGATGCTCTCATGTTTGGCACCCGGCTGGCGGGGGGTGCCCCGCGGGACGTGCGGTTGCAGCCACCCCACAGCATGACAGTGGGGAGCAGACCACAGGCTGACCTCTCAAGGGCACCCAACACCCGCCAGGCATGATGGCCTGGAAGGGCATATCTGGAGACAAACAAGCACAAGCAACCTGTTCCTGAAATCTATCCAATATATCATTCTGACTAGTGGCCTGTATATGTAAGTTCATGTTCCCACAGATAGCAATGCTACACAAATAATGCAAATGTAGTTATATGGGCCTATGTGTTACTCTTTCCTAACCACGTTTCTGTTTGTGTGTGTCCATGTTCTACATAGGCTTTTTGCCTTCTACTCTCAGTAAAATTACCTTGTGGGCTGCTTACAAGCACAAATTTCAAAAGAATCCATGATAACAGACTAAAATATAGGGAGAACAGAATAATTTTAGAAAGAACTGTGTGTAACTTCATTTATATTAAAACCAGGAAAGGGTCAGAGAACAGTAACAACATGAACAAAGCTAAGGAACAACTTGGATCTATAGAATAATCTTCTGAAGGATTCTTCAGCCTGGAAAAGATGTAAATGAGAGGAAATTTAGTGTGAATGTGAAAACATAGGAATGGCACACAATGGTTGTGTGAGGGATTTAAGTGTAGACTGAAAATTGGTCTGCATCTTGAGGTCAGAGGAAAAGAGAGTCCTCTGGGGCACTTATTACCCTTAGCTTGCCTGATTCAGGTTTGTGATATAAGCAGAAGAAAAAACAAGATCATCATACCTGCAAGAGATGTTTCAGTAGGTACTGACTACTCCTTACTGACTGCATAACCATATGGAGGAATCATTTACTGCTATGTAGATATTTACAGTGTAGGTGTCTACATCTGAACTCTGTCCCTTCCAAACTTTCTTTACAATGAATGGAGAGTGAGTCAATTAACTTAGATAAGTCTAAGACATGATTCATCTCCTCCTAAAATAGCTAGATAAAATAGATCAGACTGACTGCACCCTCAACAGTCCCATTTATTTTCATGTACTGTGGAAGGGAGACCAAGGCTCAGACATAAAAATCTACACTGCAATTAAAAGCAGTGAGATCAACCTTTTCCACCATGTCCGAAAGCCCTGGAGACACTGATTTCTGTAGCATTCACTGCCTGCTTGACTTCAGCTGTCCAAGCAATTAAGCACATAAAATAGGAGCTGTGGAAAGACCAAGACTTTAAATGTCCCCTTCACTTTGAGACAACCAGCTCCAAGTCCAGATGAGGGATAGTGAGTGCTGCTTGCTGGATGTTGTGTCTTTGCTAGAAGGCAGGCTCTCATCAGGCATATTGTCCAATCTAAGACTGTTTAAGAGGTTATATCCCTCCTTCCACATCCTTTTCTTAACATGACCCTGTTCCTTTGCTAGAAAGTATTGCAATTTCAGGTCTGTCTGTGTAACTCTCGTGGTGTTACGCTACAACCAATTCTGTCAGAGCATTAATGTGCAGTTTGCTGGAGTCAAGCTGATAAACACCCAATATGAGCTGGGAGCATGGCAGAATATCTGATACTAGACTGAATAACTTGACTGTTTTGTGTGATTTTATTTATTTATTTATTTATTTATTTTTAATGTGTGAGTGAACATATACAGAAAACTGAGTCAAAAGCAATACCAACACCAGACTGAAGTGACCATCTGATGACTTGAGAGAGAAATCTGCTTTAACAAATATCACAGAAACTGCATTTCCCCTTTTCATATGTGTGCTGGACAACCTAAGAATCACAAAACTCAAACTTTCTTGAGTACGTATTTCTGGCAGTTAAGAAATTTACTTCATTACTGAAATGGGGAATTAATGTTTCAAATACCTGATACTCATATAATTGCACATGCATACAAAACAATGAGATACATATTAATTCAGAGTGACATTCCAGAGAGTCAAGCTGTAAAAGCTAATGCAGCATGTTCTTCTGTATTTTCTCACACAAAATAAAATATTTCAAACTTTGATCTTTCTAATATTTGAAAGGTGTCCAGGAATTGCAGTGACCATCCATTTCTCCTCCATGAGAGACAGCAAGTTTGCTAAACAGGATATCTAAGATACAGAATAGTAACTGAGCAGTGTTAGCAGAGTTGATGCCTCTATAATGTCAGGACAGCTTAGCTTTACATCAGGACACAATTCTGAGAATTTTTTTCTGGCTGTTTGCAGGGTTTTCAAATTAGGGTTGAATAAACTCAGTTCCTGGCTATGTTAGGACCTTAATGAATAAGAGCTGGCAAAATCTCAACCTTTCTCTTCCAGAAATGGTATATTTTTCGTGAGTTTAACTACTAAAAATTTCTTATCTTTTCTCATTTTCTGTTAAGCAGAGAGAAAGAAGATAGATGGTAAGGATATAACTTAACATTAATTTAATTGACACCGCTATTTCTTAGTTTTGATGCACAAAGTATCCAGCTTCTGCTATATCTGAAAGCTCACACTGCTATTATCTCTATTATTCACAGACAACACCAAGTTAGGCAGGACTATTGATCTGCTTGGGGTAGGAAGGCTCTGCAGGGGGATCTGGATATGCTGGACTGAGTCCTATTCCATGATATTCAGAGGGGCTAAGTGCTGGGTTCTGCACTTGGATCATAAAAACCTGATGTAGTTCCCCAGGCCTGGGGAAGAGTGACTGCAAAACTGCTCAGCAGAAAAGGACCTGGTGGTGCTGTTGGCAGCCAGCTGAATATGAGCCAAGAGTATGCTCAGGTGGCCAAGAAGGCCAACAGCATCCTGGTTTGTATCAGAAACAGTGTGGCCAGCAAGACCAGGGAAGTGATTGCCCCCTTGTATGTGACACTGACGAGACTTCACCTTAAAGACTGTGGTCAGTTTTGTGCCCCTCACTACAAGATAGATTTGAGTTGCTTGGGCATGTGAAGAGAAGAGCAGCAAAGCTGCCAAAGGGACTAGAAAACGAGACTTGTGAGGAGCTGCTGAGAGAACTGGAGTTGTTTTGTCTGGACAAGAGGAGGCTGAGGGGAGACCTTATTGCTCTTTACAACTGAAACAGTCTCAGTTGTGCCAAGAGAGGTTTAGATTGGATATTAGGAAGACTTTCTTCATGGAGAAGGTGGTGAAGCATTGCAACAGGCTGCCCAGGGAAGTGACAGAATCTCCATCCCTGGAGGTATTGTGACAAGGTGTGCAAGTGGCACTACAGGACATGGTTTAGTGATGGGAATTGATACGTCAGACTGATGGTTGGACTTGATGATCCTGAAGGACTTTTCCAACTTAGATGATTCTGTGATTCAATTATTATGGTATTTTGAGGATGCAAATATTGCAGCATTAGGAAATAATGGCATATTACACTAACTGTTCCCTTTAAGAGATTCTAATAATGGATCCCCAGCAAGTTCTTCATTTAATTCATCCTGTTCTGAGGAGGAGGAATGATATACTCTGAGGCATTTTTAAAAATAAACTCCCAATATGCTAAAGTCTTTGTGTCTTTCCAAAGTTTGAAATTAGTAAAACTGTGAGCAAAATAATGGCATTTGTATCTACTCTAAAAGCCTTTTCCCACCTAAAATTGGTCAATAATTGCACAGCATGAGATAAAATCACTAGCTGTTCCTACTGAAGCAGCTTCTAAACAAAGCCTTCAAACTTGCTAATTTGTTAATGAATCACAACTGGAATCACTGGAACAGATTTGTAGCTGGTGTAGGTTTCAGTGATGCTTAGCTGATTTACTTCTGCTGAAGTTCCCTTCTCCATGCCACAGATGTGTTACAAACTTTTCTGAAAGTCTGGTCTCTCTTCATTACTATTAACACCCCTAAACACACCCCAAAGTGTGTGTATGTCCCCAGAGTGGATCTCTGTGCATTATTGCACCTAGTAGATGGTAGTAATGATAGTGGTTTTAGTTTGTACCTGACAATCTCTAGATCTCTAACTAACATCTCTGGTCTTTTGGGATCTTCTCAGCAAGTGATAAGCTAGTGTGTCCCATTGAACTGGGTTTCTTTTTTCTCTCTTTAGTTTTATTTCCTCCGAGCCATGTATCTCCACTGTGGGAACTTTCCCCACAGAAGGACAAGACCTTGATCTCTTATGACAAGACATGATCCAGATATATTTTTTTTTTTGTTTCAGAATATATCTATATGCATTTGGACTGTGCAAAGATTCCTAGAAGACTGTGATAATAGCTGATGAAAATAGTTTAAGACCATATGTTGCTCTAAAATTGAAGGATCTTAGACATAACCCAGCATACAACTGTGCTTGTGGGAATGCAGTCTTAAAAAATATATATAATAATAATAAAATAAAAAATAAACAACAACAACAACAAAAAAAATGGATGTAAGTCCTAATCTTATTAAAATTTGCATAAGGACAAGTGAACAACACATTGAGAAGGCTTCCAGAGACTCTGATCCATGGCTGTGAAAACTTTTATCAATATCTCGAAGAGTTCTTAACCATTCTGTGATTCTGTCAAGAGCCAAGTTGTAAGTACTACTTATCATACCCCAACAGCACAGCCATTTAATTGTTGATTGTTATCCATACTGGCATAATGGTCACCACTTGGGGATCTGTTCTCCTAAGGGACAGACTAATATTGGAAAATTCAGACTGTGATAACTATACGTATTAAAACAACTCATCCAAAAGCTGTTGGGTTTACTCTTATGCTCATGCTCCTGAAGTAGAGTGGTACCATTTCTTGCCTGGAACCTGTGGGGTGCCTAAAGAAAACATTAGGCGAAGTCCAGCTTCTGCTGCATGAAGGGCATGAAAGGAACTTTACAGAAGATCATGGATTCATAGAACCATAGAATCATATAAAGGTTTGCACTGTATTGGAAGGGACCTTTAAGATCATCTAATTCCACCCCCCATGCCATGGGCCAGGACATCTTCCTCTAGACCAGTTTGCCCAAAGATGCAGATATTAGTATTGTTGCTCCATACTTCACCTCTGTCCTAGCTCAGGTGTAGCAGTCTATTCTGGTTGCAAAAAATATTTGTAATAAAACAGGTGTCTAGCTAAAACCCCTGAGAAATACTAGGAATACCTCTGCAGATGTTAATGAATTTTGGGTAACTGAGTGAGTGAATGTGTATGCAAACTGTTGTTATTAACATTTAAAACAAATGTGGCATCTTCAATTACATATTAAAAATCACTGAAGTGTTTACAGGTAATCTTTCTTTTTTCTTTCTTCTGTTTGATTCAGAATCTGTGATTCAATCAGGCATGGATCTTTTCTCATGTGTTGTATTCTTATTTTGTTCTTATAAATTGTGTTCTTCCTCTGCTGCTCTTGCTTCTGTTTGACAAGCCTGGAAATAGTTAGGTTGCCTAGAAAATTCAGCATCATTTCACACATTATCCTCTATAGAGTTGAGCTGTATCATTAACAGTAAAATATTTCATATTTCTCCCTGTGTATATACAATACAGATATGCTCACCAGCCCTCGATGGAGTTATAAAAAGCCTTCACTTGCCCTCTGTGACCTTGTCACCACAAATTGCTTTTAGAATCCGTGCCATTTGAACAAACACAGCAATTCACTTTCATGTTCCTGCAAATGCTAAGGAAAACAAACAAACAACAAAAAAAAGTGCTACTGTATGCAGTATCTGACTGGGATCATTCTCACTTTGACACACACTTTTCCTCACTTTCCTTTGAGGGTAAAGTTCAGGAAATTCACAGTACTGACAAGCAACAGTTTCTGCTCAATCACACTCTCTTGGAAACATCTGCACTGCTTGGACTCTGTACTATTAGGAAATAATAATAGAGTCTGTACTATTTTGTCTGTACTAACAGACAAATAGAGTCTGTACTATTAGGAAACTTGTTCCATGCCAAGTTATCAAATGAGCTCATATTCTTCTCCACAGGATGACTAAGCTTGGGATGAAGCAGCTTTTTTGGAATGGCCTAAGGGTTTTCAGGTTTAACAGCAGATAGGTCTTGATGGCAAGCTTGGGTTGATGTTTATCTGACTGAGGTAGACTTTTGTTTACTGATGTGGAGCATCCAAAGGACTTCCAAACTGCTAAGTACTGTGATGGACAAAGAGCTGGTTGTGACTCAAAGCTGTGCTTTTGTGGTGATGGGTGCAAATCACTTCTAATGCACTATTAGCACAGGAGTAGCCCATAGATGGAGGGAAGTGATGAGTCCTCTTATTCACCACTTGTGAGGCCTCATCAGTAGTACTGTGTCTGGTTTTTGGCCCCTCAATAGAAAAGATCAACAAACCTTGAAGACTCCAGCAGCAAGTCACCAAAATGGTCACCGGACAGAATGCATCAGGGGAGCTCAGGGAGCTGGGTCTGTTTTTCCTGGGGACAAGAGGACAGTGGGCAGATCTAATAGCTGTCTTCAATTATCAAGTAGATGGTTATAGAGAGGATGGAGACAGAGTTGTACTGTGAAAGGTCTGGAGATAATGGACTTAATTAATCACAGGCGAAATTTGTGTTTGACACAAAGTAAAAATTCTCTACAAAGTACATGATAAAATATTGAAACAGAGCCCCAGCAGGTTGTGATGCCTCTCCTTCCAGATGTTCAGAACAGAGCTGCATAAGGCCCCAAGATATCTGATCTATGAACCTTGCCATGCTTTCAATACAAGACTGGTCTGGTGACCTCCAGAAGTCACTTGCAACTGAAATCAATTCATATTTCTATATCTCAGGAAAAATTAATAACTTTATTGAAAAACAGTGGTTATTAGGTCGAGTGAACTTTTAGATCATCCAGAGGTAATAGCCTCACAAATACCTGCAGCTGAAATGACCACTCAGAAAATCACTTCTGTCCTCATTGCATCTCACAGATAACTACAGGTGGTGGATAGATTCAGCGTTGTTTCACAGGGGCCTTCATATTCATCTAGATAAAGACTGAGAAACCAGCACCACTTCAAAAAACATCCTGGATTCTCCTGAGTTTCCTGGCTACTCACTGAATTTTCTTTGACATCTCATACACTCACAGGCTGGTCTTGCAGTTATAGGTGTTATGTAGACTCTCCTTTTATTCATCTACTGTAATCATAATTCAGAAATCATCAGTCATATTCCAAAACTCATTTTTTCTTCTAAGTTTATGGGAACAACATTGTTTAAACTACTTTATTCAAAAGATTTTTACTAAGAAGTCGTTCCTAAATTGTACTTTCAAAGCCCACGATTTCAAGATTTGTGACAGGTATTTAATGCCTAAGTAAGAGAAAGCGAGACATTCACATTTTGGGTTTTATTCAGGAAGGTGTGAAGACATACACTGCCATATATCCACACTGTTAGATACAAATGCCAGATACTCTTTATATTTGCTCATAATGTTTAAATATAGACTCCAACTGAAAAAGAGAAATTACTGGTTGCAGAAAGTTTATTTTAATTTATGTGGAGGAAAACAAAAACAGTAACAAAATAAAATACAAAACAACATGAAATTGAAGAAAGAAACCCTTGGGACTGCAAAAGAAAGGTGATTGCCATTCTCTTATTGTTACCAGATCTCAGCAGAGTACAAACCAGGCCATCTAGGTGGGAAGTGGAAGTGTCCTTATATTTCTGACAGTGGAGTCATGCACTCATGTCTAGGCGTTCTTTCACAGCTCTGCTCTACATTGACTTGTGTTTTGTTTGTTTGCTTGCTTTTCTTATATTTTTAGAACTTATGTCTTCATTGATTGGAAAAAACAAAAACAAAAACAAAAACAGAAAAAAAAAAACACACACACAATGTAGAAGCCCTTATATTGGGAAGATCTGTTTAAAATGACTGATTTTATTTAACGTATTAGTCATCTAGAGAGGAAATACTTTATAGCAGAAGTGTTTCTCTACACTCATGCAACCACATTGGCTTCTGTGCGTACTTCCCTGCTCTGCGTAAACATTGAAGACTTTTTGGAGCTAGCTCAGGGATCGAACCTGTCCTCTATGGTCTAGTGGAGACACAAACCATTACCCTGCCATATAGAAAAAAGCATGATGCTGTTTCCCTTACTCCTTTTTCCTGTGTATCCGGCTAGATCAATTTCTTCTGTGTGCTCAAATTCCCACATCAGGGACTTGATCCTTTCCTTTTTCCTGTCATGACTTAAAATATTCATGGTCTGCTCCTGTGATTATATGTTCCTGACACAGCCTAAACTCCCAGTCTTTTGCTTCTGTAGCTCTTTAGCAAACAGAGGTTGCATAAAAGAAGGAATTTCAACCCAGATTTTTTTTGGCTGAGAGGTATGGCCACAGGTGCCTGAGTTATTCAATGTCAGTGTAGCTGCACATATGAATGGCTGCTGGCTCAGATCAATAGCCTGTCTAGCCCCATATCCTCTGTGACAGGGTCAATAGTATATGGTATCTAGGAAAAGTACTGGCTACTTTTTGTTATGCATTCCCCTTATATTCCCTGAGCACCCAGAAATGATGTATTAGGGATGCTAGAGGGTCTGTCTCTGTCTAATCATTTTAGTATCCATTTATGGACCTGCTGTCCAACAATTTGTTTAATTTCATTTTGAACTTCTGGTCCTGTCTGCCTCTGTTCTGTGGCAATGATCTGAAGATTTTAACTACTCACTGTATAAAATAAACTACTTTCTTTTACATTGTTTACCATGTATTACTGAGGGCTCCCAACTCTAGCATGGTAGGATTTGTTACATTGAGCTTATCCTTCACCACATCTGTCCCTATAAGGTTCCATTCCCTTTATCATTTTATCTACCTTTCTCTATACCAGTGACTCCACTGAGATGCTCAGACATGAACCACATAATACCAAGTAATTATACAGTGACAAAAGGGCATGCTTTGCTTATTCTGATGCCTAAATTGGTGGGTTTTGTTTGTTTGTTTGTTTGTTTTGTTTTGTTTTGTTTTGTTTTGGCTGCCATTGCAGATTAAGCTTGTGATTTCAGAGTTGGTTATCCATAGGTTCAAGATTGATTTCCTGAGTCATAACAACTGGTTCTTGAGTTCAGCATTACATAAATATGGTTTAGATTATTATTATTATTATTATTATTAGATATATTTATCTTTTTGGTATTTTATTTAGGTAGAAATGTTTTGGTAGCAGGACAGGGGCTGCAGATGAGAGAGAGATGAAGGAGAGAATTGCAGCTTGTGGGAAGCACCCATGTTAGAGAAGTTCCTGGAGGATTGCCTCCCCACACTGGAGCAGGGAAGGTGGAGACAGAAGAGCCATTACCCAGAGGGGAAGGAGGAGACAGAGGAGCCTGGAGAAAAGGAGTGAATTTAAGTCTGGAAAGAATGCAGGGTGGGATGAAGTTGTTTTTAGTTTTGTTCATGTTTCTCACCATCCTACTTTATTTTAATTACTAAGAAATGAAATTAATCTTCTCCAAGTCAAGTCTGTTTTGGCTGTGATGGTAGTTGGTAGGTCACCTCCCTGTCCTTATGTCACCCCACAATGTTTTTTATCTTTTTTTCTCCCCTTGTTTTGAGGACAGACTGGGAGAAGAACTCATGGAGAGCAGCCCTGCAGAGAAGGACTTGGGGGTCCTGCTGGACGAAAGGCTTGACATGAGCCATCAGTGCGTGCTTGCAGCCCAGAAAGCCAACTGTGTCCTGGGCTGCATCACCAGAGGGGTGGGCAGCAGGGGAGGGAGGTGGTTGTCCCCCTCTGCTCTGCCCTTGTGAGCCCCTACCTTTAGTACTGAGTCCACGTCTGGAGCCCCCAGCACAAGAAGGATGTGTGTCCAGACGAGGGTCATGGAAATGGCTGGAGCACCATTCTATGATTACATTCTATGATAACAACACTAAGGGAAAATTAGATTTTAATGGCAGGCAAGCAGGGGGCAGTGGAATGCATGTTCCATGTAAGTTGAGAGAGAGAAGTATCCATGACCCACAGGGAATATGGAATAGACTGGGCTACTGAATTTTACTGCGTAAACACCATCTTTTTTCTTCTTCTTTTGTTTTGTTTTGTTTTTGCTTTGTTCCCTTTGTCCATCTCCTTCATATTCATTACTCTCACTTATTGCTCCCTAGGCTTGCCACTAGCTCTAAATCCATTGCTTGCAGGACAGAGATATATTTTATTCCAACCTGAGCTCATTAAATAAGTCACAGAGTATAATTGATGATAAAAATTCTAAACGTCACCCTGCCCCCCAAAATCACATGGTTAATTTGCCTCTTACACAAAATGGCTTAACACCTGAGAATTGTTGTAGCTTAAATTCTGATAATAAAGAGGGAGACTAATCTGGGAGCCTTTGATAGTAGCTCAATTCATGTTATTTAGCTAGAACCTGTTAACCTTTATTAGCATTAACCTTTGACTTTATTAACATAACTAATTGAAATATGAATGCATGGATAAATTTCTGGGGAATAATACTTTTAAAGAAAATAATTTGAAAGGGAGCTATTTAACCTTCTATAATACTCCAAGGAAATGGCTAGAGATTTTGCTGCCTTTAAGTGGTCTCTGATTTGTGTAGGAGCACGGAAGTAATTAATGGATGACCATCATGGCAATGGAGAATATGGCCATTCATGCTGGACCAGATATCACACAGCAAACTTCTCCTTTTGTTTGGATTTCTTCATAAAACATTTTGAAGCACAGATTGTTTAGCCTGTCCAGTTTGAGCAACACTTGTGTATGAAAGAAAAAGAAAAGGAAAAGGAATAGGAAAAAGGAAAGGAAAGGAAAGGAAAGGAAAGGAAAGGAAAGGAAAGGAAAGGAAAGGAAAGGAAAGGAAAGGAAAGGAAAGGAAAGGAAAGGAAAGGAAAGGAAAGGAAAGGAAAGGAAAGGAAAGGAAAGGAAAGGAAAGGAAAGGGAAAAAGAAAAATACTTATTAAAATGATTAGATTAAAAATAGTCTGAAAATTGTTAAAATGATTGCAAAGAACATGGAAAAAATGCTGGAAAAGTATCTCCATATAGATGTTCTGTTCTTACACTCTTTTCCTAAATATCAGAAAGTAATTGTACCTGGATATTAGGCTGGATGTATTCCTGTCTTCCTCAAAGTTTCTAGAGTTTCTCTAATGTTAGGACACTTTGTGTCCCTTGACTATCCTAGGAACATGCTAGGGCTTTTCCAAGGGAAAGTCACAGACTTCAACAGATGAACAGACCTGCCAGGCTCTAATATCCATGTGGAAAAGGAAAAGATGATAATGTCATCTCAGCTATGCATATGAAAATTATTCATAATAAGACCTGTTGAGCCCAGGAGACAGTCTGAGGCAGTGTTTACAGACGGTTTCATAGTTGTTTTTTTTTTTTTTTTTTTTTTTTTTTTTTTTTTTATGATTGGCAGCCTGGTACTGCACGGCTATAGCTCTTTTTTAGCCTGATCCTTTGATTTTTCTTCTAACAAGAAACAAATAATATTGTGCATGAGAGGAGGGGAACTGAAAAGCTCCCTGAAGTTTACCATCCATCTTTGATGTGAACACCCTCCTATCTTCTCCATGGAGGATGAAGTGGTGGTAAAAAGTCACATTACAACCTTTCCATTTCAAGTTGCTGTTTGGATGCCTACCTTATTTTTGGAAACATTTTACAGAGGGTTTATGGAGTGTTATTACCAATATTTTTCTTATCCCTCTACCTGTATTATCAGTTCTCCTTACAGCCTTGAAAACTGTACACAGTTCCAGGATGTTTAAAAATGTTAACTAATAATTTTTAGAAAGATCTAAAAAGTGTGTACCTTCATTTTTCAGTCCATGTCTCTAAACATCCCTAAAACAAACCATGTAGCTGTAGAGCTTGAAGGTTCTGAATCTGCTTTTCTGGAATACCTTTCAAATTATTTTCATCAGTGCTGTTCTGCTGTTCTTTTTAATCTCACTTTTTTTTTTTTTTTTTTTTTTTTTTAATTTGAGATTGCTTCCATTAGCTCTTGAAGCAACTTTAGGATGGTATTTCCCCAGAAACTGTTGTGCAGAATATAATGACACTTTGATGTGCTCTTGGGGTGCATAGCATTTCATTACATACATTGCACACATACCATTTTACAAAATTTTAAATCCAAGGCCAAACCAATCCTTTGTGTCAGTTGTGATCTCTTCAGAAAGTAATGTGAAGTTTGATTGTAAATGACAAGAGACACACAAAACTTTGATCAAAGTGGCTTCTTTTTTATTCTTTCAGTCATCAGAAAATAAAGGTTTAAATGGATTAAATTTCCCAACAGAAAAGTTCTGATTAATCAGTGGTTTTTTTTTCCTCTGTGTCATGACTACTTTCATGTATTTTTCTTTCACTGTTTCCTTTCACCGTCCAAGCCCTCAGGATAGTTCTTGACAGGAGCACAAACCCCAGATGTTAAAGGTGTTCACAAATAATCAGCGATTCAAAGCCAGAGCCTATATCAGACGGAAGGGTTATATCCCTTATTCCAGAGGGAGAGGGAAAGGTGAAATAAGACAGGAAACAAGGTGAAAGGTGACATAAGACTGTGCAGACCTGGTAAGCAGGGAAAATTGAGAATATTACGAAAATTAGAAAAGTGGGAAATGTTCAACCTGAAGCTCTCAGTTGATAGAAAATTGGGCCTGGCTATTAAGGTATCAGGCAGGTCCTCAGGGGAGGGGTTGTCACTAACCTATTCAAGGAATTTACAAATGAATTCAGCAAAGTGCCTTTGGCAATTGTGTGACTCAATTTCCAGAATTTTAATGATAGAAAAATTGTTTATTTCACTTAACTATGTTTACGTGGGTGTATTTAATTTCTGAAGATTGTATACCATTTAGCACAACTGGATTGTAGTTCTTCTGGGAAGGAGCAGCAGGGTTTGTTTGTGTTGCCACGACACTGCTGCTGTTGGTAATACTCAAGTATTCTGAGAAAGTACTAAAGGCACAATAAATTTGATTGTCATTCAATCAAGTTGGAGGACTTGTATTTCATGTTGATTTGCAGAAAGTGGAACAGAGTCTGCAGAACATGGTGTCTCTCATTCTGCTTTTCTTGTTAGTCTAAATTTCTGGCTGATATTGATGTAGAAGTTATTCTAGAGCACAGGAGGTTCTGTCTACACATCAGGAAGCATTTCTGTGCTGTCCAGGTGACTGAACACTGGCACAGGTTGCCAGAGAGCTTGTGGAGTCTCCTTCCTGGAGACGTTCAAAAGCCACGTGGACATGGGCCTGGGCACCCTGCTGAAGGTGGCCCTGCTTGAGCAGGGGATTGATGTAGAAGGCCCCAGAGGTCCCTTCCCACATCAACCCTTCTGTGATTCTGACATATGCTAGAGTTCAATGCATGCAAATCTCCAGGAATGGTTTATAAGGGCAATACCCATCATGAGCCAGACTTTCCCATGGAGGTAGATTTTAAGCTGATTAAAATCTGCATATCTCCTGTGAATTCTAGAGAATCAGAGAATTAAGGTTGAGAACATACCCTCGATCCTTTCTAAGGAAAATGTGACAGCCATACAATGCCAAAACAAGCTTCGCTTGCTTTCTGCAGCAACTGCAAGTGCTTGGACGTGTCATCATGCAATTAGGTACCCACTAAACCGGCTTTAGTTTTCAAATGGAGTTGAGTGGGGGAGCAGAGACAGAACCCTGTGTCTAACAGGTAACTAGCTTGGGGAACCCCTTTTCATTATTGCAGAGGACAAGAGAAAGGGAAAAGTCAGTTTAACTCTACGTTTGTGTCTTAGCATTACAATCAGACTTTTAGAGAAGGCAAGTGGGGTAGAAGTGTGGACTTCTTCCCCTGTAATAAACAAATTATCTGTAGCTGAGAACGGAGGACGCAGGTCCTCTGACAGCTCTTTCATCCTGTCAGAATTGTGAGGAAAGAATTCCACTTTTTAAGATATGGGTTGAATTGTTAAAATTCCCCACTGGCTTAATATTCTTTTAATGTCTTGCAGCTTCCGATGCACTTCTTACTTCCTGAGTTTCAAGGAGTATGCATTGTATTTTCAAATGTAAAGTTCAAATGTCTGGAACATAGGATTTTCTATACCAGATCAGGCCATGAAGTCTCAGTAGTCAATAGCCTGCCTGGTGGCATGGCCATTATCTCGTAGTTCAGAGCAGGCAGTAAGCAGCCAGGCAACCTAAATGCTGAATTCTCTCCTTTTATGAAAATAACATGAACTTGCCTCTGGGCTCTGAAAGTTGAAAATGTCCATTGATATTTTGCATGACACTGCTTTTGAATCTTTGTTATAGTCAATTTGCTTGGATAAATGTTTTACACTTGAGAGTGCAAAATTAAAAACTTAGTATAGTGCATATTGTGTATATATATATATCTCAGGTAACTCTCATACTGATATTTCTTTAACCTCATTATTTGTTTCAATACTTTCTAAGATGGCCTCTGGGTTCTAAATATTTTAAATTTCCATAAAGAGATAATAATACATATTGAAGTATGAATGTGGGTATATATGGTGTGTAGATTCTTACCTCAATAGCTCATGTTGCGTACCACCAGTATAGGCTATCCAGGGTAAAAATTCTCTCCTTGAAAAGAAGTAACAAAAGATCCTTTGCTATTCTGGCCCTGGTCTTTGGAGGACATAAACATTTTCTTGCAAGCTGGGGGGCTTGAGCAAAAAGATAAGCACATATTTAAATATTTTGCTGAATAAGTTGGGATACTAATTTGATGTCTCAGGTGTATGCAGGCTTCACAAAAATGGCAAACTCATATAGGATTACGACAGTATAGTGTTTATTAGTTGCTATCTATTTACCACCATTCTCTTCTCTATTGCAAAAGATTTGATCTGCCAATTGAGGAAAAAAAAAAAAAAAAAACAACAAAAAAAAGCCTTTGTCTGAGGTATCCATTTGTACATCATAGATAGCAAGTTGTTGGAATAGATGGTGAACTAGGCAGAAGTTCCATTGCGAAGGAGATCCAGGAAAGTTACATATCTACATAACTGCTCATATTACAAGTAATTCATGTATAATTTTGTTTGACCCAGATATGGCACAGTTATGAAGGTTTATAAAGTCAGCAGTTGTCAGCTTAGCTGCAGTAACTGACCACATGCACATTCTTAACATCCAGCAAATTGAAACACTTGGATCTCAGTGATGGAGAAATAAGATACAGCAAGTCACCACACTTTTTACTAGGAAAAAGGAGCACTCCACCATTTATCTAGACTCAACTAACATTCAGAAACTAGTTAAGCTGTAGTATCTTATTTGAAACATTATTAAAGCGCAAAGCTGAGTGATCCAAAATTTTAAAATAATAATAATAAAAATATGTAGATATAAGAAACTTCTTTTTTTTTTTTTTTTTTTTTTTTCCCCCACAACGAGGATGGTCAAACAGAGGAACAGGTTGCTCAAACAGGTTGCAGTCTCCGTTGTTGGAGATTTTCAAGATATGACTGTTCAAAGCCCTGAACAGCCTTGTCTGATCTCATACCTCTCGTGCTTTGCACAGGACCTTGGGCTGAAGATACTATATGGTCTCTTCCAACTTGAATTATGCTATGCTCCTATGATAATCCTTTGAAATGGAAAAATGAATGTCACCTTCATAATTGCACGCTGACTTTGGGGAATGTAAAGATTATGAATTGTAATACTATAATCAATTCTTTTGACACTTCATTTAATTGTGAGTGAAAGAAGTAGGAGATTGTGATCATCTTCTAGTCTTCCAGACTTTAAAATGTGATGAGATGCTCTGTAAGGACTTGAAAAGGTATTTTCTGACTCTAGTTTGCTGTTTAAAAATAGGAGGGGGGGGGGGAATATGTTTTTCACTGTATAATACAGGGCACTTCTCTGAAACAAAATCTAGCACTACCACTGCCAGATTTATAATCTCAACTCCAATGCATATAATGAGTAGAGCTTCTTAAAGAAGAGAGTGCACTGGTCTTATGCACTTTAGGAAAAGTACATTTCTATGGTCTTATGCTGTGATGAATTTGAACCATTCTGTCTCAAATTCTCAGAATCATCCAATGTAAATCAGATGTCTGAAACAGAACATCTTGGTGGTAGGACAGGATTAAGTTCACTTTCTTTAGCAGGTAAAAGTTCAACAGATAATTTTAATTAGTCCTTTAAGCTTCATGTTCCCTTGGTAGAGAGGCAAGGCCACTTTCCAGCTTAGGAGGCTCTTCTCTTTGAGATGGATCACCTTCTGGGAGCACTGTTCTCTACACAGTACAAAAAAACCTTACTTGCCCAGCTCTTGATGCCTAAAGTCAAGCGGAATAATCACCAATGCGAATAGCTGAAAGTTATAAGCACTGGAAAGCAGGGCTTATCTGGATAGCCATCAACATCTTCTGCCTTGAGCAATTCCATCAAGTGCCTCTTTGCTGCAGCAAAGATATAGCAGTGAGCACTCCTATTTAATGAAACACTGGATACAAGATAGTTTTTATTTAAAATTTAAATGTTTCCACTTTAATTTCAAGTAGCATTGTCTTGTCTCTTCGTACTCACATAGAATAAAAAGCAATGGAAGGATTTCCCTTCCACTTTTTTTTTTTTTTTTTTTTCTGACTTCCACATGTTTTCTTTGTAGTCATAATCTCTCTCTAATCCAGTCTCTCCTGAAAATGAAAACCTGTCAGGGATCTAATATTTTTTAGTTAGCTCTCCTCTACTTATGGTATCTTATGTTGAGATTGGATGTATAGAGCTGAGCTTGGTGTTCCATGGAAGAATAAAGCACCAATTTAAATTATAGTATTGTCATGTTCTTGGAATATTTTAATTCTGGTTTACTTACTGAGGTATTTTTATTGTTAGTAAAGGTGCTTTCCATCTCTGTGATGGAAACAGAACCCTAACAGAACTGGTATGAATTGGTATGGTAGCACTGTGAATCAATTTGCATGAACTGAAGCCCTTGCCCTTTAATATTATTTTCACATATAATTGTGAGTTTCTCTTCATGCATATTTTGTTGCTATGTGTTTTATTCCCTTTTGAAAAACAAAATTAGCCTGATGTATTTACTTTAAAATATAGTGTTTTTCTTCTGTCAGTGCCGATCTTTGAGAAACTTTATATTTGAAGCTAATGTCTTTCTTCTCTCTTTCATTTTAATTGACCAAATTTAGAGAACAGTAATAACAAAAGAAGGTAGTGAATTTACATCTGAGAGAAGAAAATTGTAAAGCACAAGAAATTTATGCTGTCAAATATTACTCTCAGATAAAGCTGCAACTCTGAAAAGGTGGCTAGTTCTGTTTTGGAATTTTCTTCCCTGATATATCTGAACTTTGCTGTGATTTTGTCTAAATCAGATGGAGCAATGCTCTACTATTTAGAACACCAATAGCCAGAGGTTGTCATTAATGATACATGATTGTGCAGCACTGTAAAGCACCTTGCTGTATGAATTTGATAGAATTGCTGATTTTTCTCTATGTTCATCAAGTTCTGCTCCAAAAACCAGTAGGATCTTTCTCTGGTGTGTTTGCATCCAGGTCTCATCTCCACTTCAGAAAAGACTTACACAATTTTTCTTTCATTAAAATGTGTCCTGATTTTGAATCAAGCATTAAAAAGTTAATGTTTCCTATATTCCAAAGCCAAATGGTGGCTTCCACTGTTCTCCTGTTTCCTCTATACCCAAGTTGACTTTACAATTAAGGCCTGCTCAAATCCTTCTAATCAAATGTATATTCACATTTTAGGGTAAGTGTGATTGACTGTCAGCTGCTATGCAAAGATCTCCAGTAGCCTCCTCTCTCTTTCTCCTTTATTGCTTTCTTATCCCTTTCAGGATAAGTCTGAGGTATCACGGGACAATTTTATGGCACTATAATCAACTTGCTTAAGTAGCATTAGTATTATGCTTTAAAATAAAGTATCTGTATAATGGAAACACCTTAAGCTTGTCCAGAATTATCAAATTCCGTAGCTGATTATTTTCCCTGAGACAATTGAACTGATTTTACAAATATTACAAATGGTACACTGCACCCTCAGTAAGTTTGCAGATGACACCAAGCTATGTGCATGTGTTGATCTGCTTGAGGGTAGGAAGGCTCTGCAGGAGGATCTGGATAGGCTGCACTGATGGGCTGAGGTCAACTGCATGAAGTTCAACAAGGCCAAGTGCCGGGTCCTGCACCTGGGGCGCAATAACCCCAAGCAGAGCTACAGGCTGAGAGATGAGTGGTTGGAGAGCTGCCAGGCAGAGAAGGACCTGGGAGTGATGGTGGATAGTCGGCTGAATATGAGCCAGCAGTGTGCTCAGGTGGCCAAAAAGGTGAACAGCATCCTGGCTTGCATAAGAAACAGTGTGGCCAGCAGAGCTAGGGAGGTGATCATCCCCCTGTACTCAGCTCTGGTGAGGCCGCACCTCGAGTACTGTGTTCAGTTTTGGGCCCCTCGCTACAAGAAGGACATCGAGGTGCTTGAGCGGGTGCAGAGAAGGGCGACGAAGCTGGTGAGGGGCCTGGAGAACAAGTCCTACGAGGAGCGGCTGAGGGAGCAGGGCTTGTTCAGCCTGGAGAAGAGGAGGCTCAGGGGCGACCTTATCGCTCTCTATAGGTACCTCAAGGGAGGCTGTAGCGAGGTGGGGGTTGGTCTGTTCTCCCACGTGCCTGGGGACAGGACGAGGGGGAATGGGCTTAAGTTGCACCAGGGGAGTTTTAGGTTAGATGTTAGGAAGAACTTCTTTACTGAAAGGGTTGTGAGGCACTGGAACAGGCTGCCCAGGGAACTGGTGGAGTCACCATCCCTGGAAGTCTTTAAAAGACGTTTAGATGTAGAGCTTAGGGATATGGTTTAGTGGGGACTGTTAGCATTAGGTCAGAGGTTGGACTCGATGATCTTGAGGTTTCTTCCAACCTAGAAATTCTGTGATTCTGTGATTATGCCTCTATTCTTTCTTTGGTCTATAAATCCTTAGATCTTTTTATTCCTACTGTTGGTTCTCCCAGTTGTCTGGAGTATTAACAGCTTTTTTCCAAACTCTGTTTCTCTGGGTAGAATCAAGCATGATGCCTGGATCTGATCCACTCCCTGAGTTGTCCCCAGCTATTATTATTTCCATGCCCATCAAGTGTTGTTCACTGAACACAAAATTTGCATCCCTGTACAGACTCTGGCCTTTCTCCTGCTCCATCAGCAGGTGGGTAGTATCCATGTTTAGCTAATAGGGTCTCACTTTCCAAAGAGAAACTCTTTTACATCGTTAGGTGAAATGAAGGTTCTTGAGCACTCTGGCTTCCCACAGTCACCAGAAGTAAGAAAGCCTTGGTCTGGTAAATGGTTGTCTGAGCAAGTCAAACTGATGCAGTAGGTCCTCTAAAAGCAGTACTATTGGATTCATTGGTGTGCATTTTCCTATCTGTGTCAAAAATGCCAGTGTCTAGGTAGGAGAGGCAATATATTATTGTGTAAAGCTCATGGGACCCCTTCTAGCATGAAAAATACAATACAAATACATTATTATGTATCTCAAAATACACTGAAATTATCTGTCCCACACTCATCACCATGGTATCTGAACACTTCTGGGATGATATAATAACGTAATTAATCTAAAAAAGGTAATGTAATTATACCTCTGCTGCAATATTTCACACAGAGACTATTTATAATGAATACTCTTTTACTTACTTTTTGAAAGGATCTGTTTTCGTCAATGAGAGACAGTAGGAGAATTTATATGCAAGAATGCTCTTCGACTGGGGAAGGCATTAAACCTTAAATGAAGAGCTGAGTGTTTCCCTTGGAAGAATTGATTGACTCCTTGCATCTCAGGGCTTCCTAATAAGAAATCAAGCCTTCTTCATACTCTGGAGGTATCTTCAAGCCCAGACAAAGCGAAGTGTTCGTTCATGGCATTTAGCCAAATTTAACAAGTAAAATGTAAATTTCTGGTACTAGATAGCTGTAGCAACATGGTACAAGATAGCCGAAGTATGCCCTGGCAATCAAAAGGGCCAACCGTATATAGGACTAGCATGGCAGCCAGTGGAAAGTGATTATCCCACTCTGCTCTGCATTGGTGCTTCCTCACCTCAAGTACTGTTTCCTGACTGGGGCACCGCAATATAAGAAGGACATAAAACTGTTAGAGAGTGTCCAAAGGAGGGCTGCAAAGATGGTGAAGGGTCTGGAGGGGAAGATATACATGTATATGGAGCAGCTGAGGTGCCTTGGTTTGTTCAGCTCAGAGCAGAGCAGGCTGAGGGGAGGCCTCATGGTGGCCTGCAGCTCCCTCACGAGGGGAGCGGAGGGGCAGGCGCTGAGCTCTGCTCTCTGGGGACAGCGACAGGACCCGAGGGAACGGCATGGAGCTGGGACAGGGGAGGGTGAGGCTGGGGGTTTGGGAAAGGTTCTGCACCCAGAGGTGGTTGGGCACTGGGACAGGCTGCCCAGGGCAGTGGTCACGGCATGGAGCCTGCCAGAGTTCAGGAAGCATTTGGACAATGCTCTCAGTCATATTTTTTGAATTTTGTGTGGTCCAGTGTGGAAACAGGACTCAGAGGTCCTTTTGGACCCTTTCCAGCTTAAGATATTGCATAATTCTGTTTCTATAGCTATATTATTTCCTTCTTTAGTCAATAAAGAGAGACAGAAAAACACTAGAAAGACTGACCTACCTCATATCAAGAAGGGGGTCTTGGAGCAGCTGACTACAATTACAATTCTTTGCAGTCCAAGTAGATAACGAGTTTAGATTGATTTGTAGATGAACACAGGCACTTTACTACCTTTGCAAAGGTGGACTGCAGAGCACTAGGGCTTGGACTTTCACTTCCACACTTCATTGTCTGTTACTGCACATGAAGCTCACAAAGATACAAATTCCACGGGGCCTGAAGGCAAAGTTTTATATGTAGTATATTGTTTTATATTTCTAACTTACAGTAACCTTGTATTTTATTTTGTATTTTTTTTTATATACATATAGATACACGTTATAGTCACTAATTATAACAATACAGTGATACTAAAGCATCCATACTAGTCTAGCACTGTAGTTCTGGAAGAAGCCCAAATTGCACATCAAGTTGCAATGAGAAAAGTGTGTATGCATTCCTTAATACATGAATATGTGCCTATTTCTGCTGCTTATCTGAGAAATGCCTTTCAAAAACAGAAAAACAAATAAATCTTCAGAACAAGCTTTAATCATCTCTGGTGAACAGCAACAGGCCTTGAGGGAATGCCATGAAGTTGCAACAGGATAGGTTCAGGTTGGAGATGAAGAAAAGGTTCTTCATATCCAAGCAGGTAATCTTGCACTGGAACAGGCTCCCCAGGGCAGTGGTCACAGCACTGAGCCTGCCAGATTTCAAGAAGCGTTTGGACAATGCTCTCAGACATAGGGTCTGATTTTTGGGTGCTCCTGTGTGGAGCCTCTGGTTGGACTCAATAATCCTTGAGTCACTTCCAACTCAGGATATTGTATGATTCTTGTTCAGGAAAGTATTTAATGGAGGATTATTTTATGTATATATTTAAGCCTTGATGCCTTCAGAAGGACTGAGAAACATGCAAAAGTTAAGTAAATGTCATCACTCTGAAATAATGCACATATCTAAATCAGGAAAAGTGAAACAATTAATATACAATTAATATAACTGGTTGGACTCCTCCATAAGGTCAAATGCTGCCATGCATTAGTTTTGTTTAGTTTTGTTCTATTTTATTTTATTTTATTTTATTTTATTTTATTTTATTTTATTTTATTTTATTTTATTTTATTTTATTTTATTTTATTTTATTTTATTTTATTTTATTCTATTTTATTTTATTTTATTCTATTTTATTTTATTTTATTTTATTTTTTTTTTTTTAGAGGAGGTGGTGGTTCTTCAATTGACTTTCTTTTTGGTAACATGACTGTTAATTTATTTATTTATTTGTAACATTTTAAATCAAATGGTTAATTATAGTTCAAACACCAGCATTCAATTACTGAAATCCACCTTTAACCAGATTCTCTTATATTTTATGCTATTCAAAAAAAAAAAAAAAAAAAACAAAACAAACAACAACAACAACAAAAAAACACTAATTAAATTTTGTTTATTTTTATGCCTTATTTGCAATTTCTGGTTTTGACATTCTTCATTAATTAGATAAGGAAATAGCCATACAGTTTTAATTACTCAAGATATGTGTGAACATATCTTCATTTTCAATTAAAGGTGAGATAGGATGTTTGAAGAGAAATTAACTAACACCTTAATTTTTTTTTGTATTATCTTTTTTCCTGACAGAAAACATATCTATCATGAGATGCTATCAGCAAGTCTGTTGCACTTCTTAGGAATCTCTTGGGTATGTCTTAACTTGAAAGAACTTCAATTATAGGAAGAACAAATAAAGGTGTAAATCTTCAACAAGGCCTGTGAATAATTGCAGTATTTCTGACTTGCTTTACCAGGATCATTCCCAATTACATTTAGTAGTCTAACTTCACTAGTGGATCTTACTGGAGTAATCTGGCATGGTATATACTTACCCTCCAGCGAAGAAAATAGTGATTTCAATGAGTGCAAAGTCAAGTTTAACACCTACTGGTAGTCCATCTTCCTAATTTTATGAGCAAAATATGTATATGAATATACATTAATTTCTCATAAAAGATGTTTCTAAAGGGAAGCAAAAGTCAATGGGATGATAAATGCCAATGAGTAGAGAATAAGCGTACTGGGAAAGACCACAGGCAAAGACCATAATAATTTACTGTTCATGCCCAGTATTAAAGTGAATGAGCTGGGCGGGCATCTAACACACCCTTGGTAAGGCCACGTCATGGCAGTCTGACAAGTCATATGGTGACATCTCTGAACTCTTTGTCTTTCAGGAATGACAATGTTTCTGCCCTGTCCTGTTCCCCTTCTCTTATACTCTGCATCATAAAAAGCCTTTCAATCCGATCATTGTTTCTCTGCTATAACAAAGAAATGGATGTCTGTACCGAAGCTGCCAGAATCATTTAAAGATAAATAAACTACAGCATAAAAGAAACAATCTGTCAATGCTATGGATTAATTTAACCTGGTATTAGGGAATTGCAGATATAGCCATCATGACATTAAATATGTTTTCATCCTTATAAATTATGTAAAGAAGCTAATACCAACTTTAATGGAGCCATCTCTTCCAAATGAAGCAGTATCAAATCTTTAATATTGAGCTTGTCCCATCAGTCCCACAGACAGATTCCCCCCCCACACCCCCCGCCTTTTTTTTTTTTTTTTTTTTTTTTTTTTTTTTTAATTTTTGTTAGGCCAGAGACCTTTTGAGACTATGAAATCCAGTCTGGCTTTGGATTTGCAAATTTACCAGTGTAATGGCATACTGTCATTTCAGCATATCACAGATTTGTACCAGTAATCTGCTTACAAATTAAATATGTTAAGCAGATGCACTAGACACAGTTATGAAACCTGTCACTGTTTTGAATAAACAAATGGCTTCTCTGTAATGTAAGCATGTACTTAGGAGTATGGATAAAGACCCAATCCTTCTAAAGTAGAGTTTAACTTTGGAATTGAACTTGATCCTACTTTTTAGCTAAAGACATTCTAGTTATCTAGGCAGTGCTTGGAAAAAAAAAAAAAAAAAAAAATCTAATATTTGGAGCAGTAAGGACCTACGTTTATGGCTAGTATCATAGTTATTACTTTTATATTGTTGCCATAGTCTAAAAGTGAGGGATAGGATTTAGATAGTCTTAGGGCTAACACTGCTCTGGACACAAAAGCTGTATAAATTTAGTGGCATTCAGGCAAAGACTCAAGCAGGAGAAGTATACTATTAAACTGTCCTAGAAAACCTTTGGGTCTCACCTACCTCAGACTATCCTAAATAACTGCGAGGCAGAGCTCAAGAACTAACCCAAAAGCAGGACTAATGGACAGTTTGGAAGTGGCCACCATGTTGGAGGCTTAGTTTAATAGTGTGTACATAGAGAAGCTGTGTGAGCAGACATCAAGGCTGGAGGACAGGAGAAGAAAGTCCTTAGCTGATGAAATTAAGGGGATGAAAAACATCTAGTTTTACCTACATTAGGTACTTGTTTTTTGATTGGGGTCATCTCCGTTGAAGGGTGCTTGGTTCTGTCAATTTATAATAGAGGAAGCCTAGGTGATTTGCTCAGATTTGCTACTTACCTTCAAGGCTATGGATAATGGGAGAAGTAACAACTGGTGTGGAATTCCTTGAGGGATCTTACAAAAATCCCTTATTTTATTAGTTCTCATCCCTCCTTCTCCTCCCCTCCCCTCAGGTAAATAGAAGGGATATCTGTCAGATTTTGGAAAACACTGGGGTAAAAGAGCTGTAAAAGCAGACTTTGCTATGACCATCACCTGTGTCATTTTTGATGGTTTGTTTTCTTAAGGTCCAATGTCCTGGTGAGATGTTTAAAGCCTTTCTGGATCTAGTTCATTAGCACTATGCTACCAGTCCTAAAGACTGCTTTTATCAGCATCTTGAAGTTAATCATCTTGCCCAAATTTCCCTCCACAGTTCCAAAATCTATTCGTAGTCATCTGAAATGTGTGGTCTGATTTTCAAAGGGCTGGGCATTTACCACTTCTGTTTAAATGAACTGTCAATCCTTGCTGCCATGGGAAACATAAGCATTTGTTTGGAAGGATTTAAATTGGATGCTAAATAAATAATCAATAAAGCCAGGATTTCTGAAATACAGTAATGATTTAGAGTGTCTTCATTTGTAAGGTGAGGTATTCAGATAGAGATAGGAACAAAGGGTTTGGGATTCCAAAAGGTACCATGTAGCAGTCCTAAAAAAAATAAGATCTTTTTAATGTGTTCCAAGTAAGATTTGCAAAATGAAAGGTCATATTCGAAAATCACCAAAGATACCTGCAGGCAATTATAGCATACAAAATTCACCATTTTTAATTAGCAGAGAATGAATCATTGTAAAGAAGATAAGTTAAAAAAAAAAAAAAAAAAAAAAAAAAGAGATGTGGGGTAAGAAGGTGGTGGTAGTGGTAGTGAAGAATCAAATTAGATTTCCATAATAGACAAAAACAGTAGTTCAAGCCCAGAAAATATATTTGTTTGAGGACAGACCTAAAACGAACAGTGAGAATGTGATAGAATTTGTTTTCCTATTTGGTAACCAAAAGCCTTTTTTTTTTTTTTTTTTTTTTTTTAACAAAGTAAACATATGAACTGCATACTTAACTATCATTAATGTTGTAAGAAATATTTATGGATTTATTTGGCAGTTAACAACATGGCCTATAGCAATTAATATTTTTTATTTACAGTACTCAGTGCTGATAATGGACAGCTAATAGGCATGCTTAATTGGCTTTTAACTACTGGTATCTTGTTATAGTATTTTCCTCTTTGCCCAATGGCAGCAATATTCCTGAGGATTTCAACATGAGTTTAATGTGCTGCTGATTTTAATTACATTTTTATTGCGTACGCAAATGCATGCTCATTTGTGTGGCAAACCAGGGGTCAGAAATGAGGACAGTTCTGGCACATTTCTATACTCAGTGCAGTGCTTGCACTCAGCAGCAGTGTAGCTTCCTCTTGTTTGCTGCATGTGGAAGAAATAACATCTTACTTTGGCTCTTTCTCAAGCTCCCTGCATAAAGTAACCAAATAGGAGAGGAGTTCATATCAGGAATGCAAGCATCCTGACTGGTGGATGGTGGTGCCAATTTGGATTGAATTATCACAGTCAAAATTGTTCTCTTTGTAGGTGGCAGCCATAAAGTAGAACTAGCATCGCCTTGAATAACCAGCTTGTGTTTATGAACTGACCTTGCTGTCATTGGCAGAAGAGAAAATGTTGGCCAGGCAGAGGCAGAAACTGCCATTGAGACTATATACTTGTGTCCTTAGATCTGAAGGAGTTGGCACTATTAACTTACAGTCTATTTCTCAATCGAACTCTGCCCCTGTTTCTTGTGAATTTAAATCTCACTAGCAAGAACAAAACCAAAACAAACAAATTCTGTACAGAGTACTGGTTCGGCTATAACTGGCCAGAGGAAAAGCAACCTGCTTTTTTAAGTCAGTAGCCAGTGGAGGTCGAAATATATCTCCAGAGACTTCTGAAACAAATCAAAAGCCTAGACATATAGCAAGCATGGAGAAGAAATGAAGTCCTATTGTGAAGCAGGACAGCTGTGTGGTGTCCTGAGTTTTGGATCTCAATGACCAAAAGAAAGTTCAGCTGAAATTGTCAACTTGTCCCAACAGACTCTCACGCCTTTAAGCATGTAATCTTTTTCTGAAAACTGGACAGTCAAAAAATTATTGGAGTTGTCCATCAACAGTAGCTGTAATTCAATATTGGTCCTAAATAATTGAAGGAAAATATGACTTACTCTTGTGTCAGTAGATGGCACTGTTTCTATGAACTACTGACACACACACCCAGAAATGCAGATGTATCTCCTTTGTATAGTCTACACAGGGAGGAAACAAAACAAAGCAGAGGGAAAAAATAATAAAAAATAAAACATAATAAAAAAATCCAACACAACAACAACAACAACAACAAAAGTTATATAACATTATTACAGATTGAAGTTATAAAATCAGCACTTCAAATTTTGAAAATGCCTGAACTAATCCAAGATTGTTCATGACACTACTATACCCATGTACTTTCACTGCAGTAAGATATTGTCTTCACCTTTATGGTCATATCTTCTGTCTCCCAAGGACCTCCAGCTCAGGTATTGCAATGAATAGAGATGGGCTTAGGATAAGACAGTTGCATAGGATAAAGAAGAATGTCTAATATGGAATTCCAGACTTCACTGGTCTTGCTTATAGAGGAACAGATGGAGGCACTACTTTTCTCTCTGAGGAAGTAATCTGTGGATGTTCATGAAGAGTACATCATGAAGGATGTAATGCCTTTATGCAGCACCTATTCAACTGGATATCTGGTCACAATGATGGACAGCTGGAAATACTTGCTGAATAACCAAGCCTGAAATTCCTACTGAACAATAAATAAGTAAATTAATTAATTAATATTAATTTAAAAAATCTGCAAAGAAAGAGATGAAGAAATATACATAAAATACTTCTTGGTTGCATGGGTATCCTTAGCAGCACCAACCAACAAAATCCATCTCAAGGTGGTAGGTCATATAGAAATCAGATTTAAGTCTGTAAGATGTTTATAACATAACTGATATGGTTATTGATTGTTTTATAATGTCTTTTTAAAAACTTGACTTAGTTTTTTTGAAAGAAAACTAACAGATAAAACAGATAAAATCAAACAGATGCACCTCATCTATCATGCACCTCAGTGGTCCATCATCTGTTGACTGCAGGGACAACACACCATTTCTGCCACAGAACCAGTTCCTAGCCTTGGGGGATCAGCACACAGGTGAAGTGAGAAACTATCACAGGTCTTCTCTGGCCACAGACATAAGCATGACACTTGACTGTCTGAAGTCCCTTTGCATCCACAAATAGCTATGAATTCTCCCTGATACTATAGCTCCTGTCATACTTGTTATTTGAACCACATCCTTTCTGAAATTGGCTCGACTTGCATTTTTTCCTGTCTAGTTTTGGTCTTCCACACTCCATCCTTTTTACCCAAATCATTCTCTAACCTCAGTGTTCTTCTTTAAATACCTCAAAACCATCTGGCTTCAGACCTCTGGCCCTAGACTTCAAAACTAAGCTTGGAAACCCCGTATCTTTGTCCAGTCTGCCCCAGCCTCATCTCTACCAGATAACAAACCCCTTCATCATTAGTGGTCAGACACATGTAGTCTTCAGTCCCCATTTTTGTGTTTTATTAAATCCTCTGTTTTAATCTACTGCAATCTACTGCTTGGCTTATTCAGTTTTATCAGTTTTATTCGTCCAGTCCATCTCCATCTCCTTTATATCTTTATATCTCCTCTCTCTCTCTCTCTCTCTCTCTCTCTCTCTCTCTCTTTTTTTTTTTTTTTTTTTTTTTTTTTTTTTAACACTCACAACAGAGAGTTTTATCATTTCTGTGTCTTTTCCCTGTCACTTTGTGAGACAGTATATCAAGAGAACACGAGAAACATACTATTGGTGTCCTTTGATATCATCCAGCCTGCAAAAGGTGGAAAGGTGAAAGAAAACCTTGTAGTGTCACATTCAGATAAGTCCAGCAACTCTTCAGTGATCCTGGATGAACCTTCAGATAAGAAACAGAACAGCCAATGTAAAGGCTATAGACCTAAAGTGACTGAGAAAAGTCTCTTCAGAGCATTTTCAAATGATGTTTTCCCGTGTTCCTTGGCTAAATATCACATAACATGATGGAGCTCTAGTGTTTCAGAGAGAGTTTTCTCTTGACATGAACAAATGTCTCAGAAATACATAAACAGTTATTTTAAAATTTTCTAGATATCCAAGATATATATCTTGTAAGATGTTTTCCAAATGAGATTGTTAGGCAAAGTTACCAGCAACATAAAATGCAACTTTAAAATGCAATTATTATAGATAGAAACAGATAATTTCCTATGGGGAATTGTAATTTCCAACACATTAGTTATCTTCACAACCTCTTCTGAGAATTTGATGTGTAAAGGAAGGGAGCAAAATCAGGGATGTTGTAAGGACAGACAGAATGGTATTCTCCTCCTACCCTTCCCATGGACACTTCTCAACTTACCTGCTGTAAGTAGCAGAGTTACTTCAGCCCCAACACTTCAACATCTAAGATGTCTCATCGGAAATGCCTTTTTGTTTTAACCTGCACAGTGAAAAGAAATGGGAAAGAAATAAGTCACCTCACCTACTGTTTTCCAAGTCTGTTACATTCAGTGCATCTCAGGGACAATAGTTATCTAAGGAATCTAACTATACTGATGAACATCTGAAGAAGGTACAATCTACATTCTGTTTTCTAGTCTTGCTTTCAAGTGCTGATAGCCCTACAGGAGGTGTTTCTCTGTGGATCTACTAAAACTAGGTTGGTGTAATCTCAACTGTTCTTTGAAAGCTGTCACACCATTCTGCTGTTGTCCTTTGTCCGACTATTTCAATGAAATCATTATCAGGAAAAAGAAATAAAAGATAAGAAACATAAGTGGTTAGCTCATAACTTTGAATGTGTATTTATTTGTCAGAAAAACAGGAGCAAACTCATAGTGACAGCACACAGGTTTGCCTTACCTGCAATGGATAATATACCTTCTGGCTCACTAGACTCCTGGGAAAACCTGGATCCCATCTTGATGACTTGTTCAGAAGCCACCACAGACAATGAGGTCAACACCAGAGTGAAATTACTTAGAATGGTTTTGTCTGTAGTGGAGATGGAGCACCATCTGGGGAAATATGTTTGACTGCTTTCACCTGACGATCCAGCTCTGGAATTTGCTTCCTCAACTAAACACAAGAGAAGTTGTTGCTGGTACCTAGGGAATAGTATGTGATTAATCTGTAGTCAGAGGAGTTACCAAAAGCCAGTGGTTATCTTTATTTATGTGAGTCCAAATACTGTTTATAAAAAATCTTCAATGTTCTTACTTAGTAGATGTGAGGCACAAAGGAATAGAGAGAATGTACCTCCATAGCATATTACCTTAAATACTGATTTAAAGTATTCTGGGCTTTAAATAAGTCCTCCGTTAGTAGTGTGTTAAGAAATGAAAAATACAATTAAACAAAAACAAAAACAAAAACAAAAACAACTTGACGTGATTTTAGTTGAATATTGCAGTGGCCTTTCTATGTTTTTAACAGCAGGCTGAAAGAAGAAAATACTCTGTACTTCCCTCATTGCAAAGCACTTTGGAATCTATAGATTTACAGAGCTATTGCAGAGCTGAGTATTACTATTATCACTGTGGATTGCTAGCAGGAAAGATATTGTGGAACTGATCTTTTTTTAATGATGTTGGACTCAATTACTGTACATTCTAGTCTTTCTCCTTACTGTGTTTCTATTTCTGTATGTTTTTAAAAAGAAGATGGGGGTCTGAGAAAAGGGAGAGGTATTTTCCATAGTAAATCAATTAACTTCTCCAATCCAGCAAACTGTGAAAAAATACAATAACTCTCTTTAAATGTTCCATTAGGGCCCAGTAACAGCTCATTAGATTATACAAGGTATGTGTAATTGCCCAGAAAAGATGCACTACCTTCCTGCAATGCTTAATTTAATCTCCACTCTTTACATACAACTATAACCACCC
This sequence comes from Aythya marila, assembly GCF_965140915.1. Classification (NCBI taxonomy): domain Eukaryota; kingdom Metazoa; phylum Chordata; class Aves; order Anseriformes; family Anatidae; genus Aythya; species Aythya marila. The sequence goes on from NC_139043.1 coordinate 154,028,376, forward strand.
ACTAAACAAGATTCATGGCCTCATGCCCAACAGTATGTGTGTATGAGTGTGTGTTTTAAACATAAGAATGTGTTTAAAAGTCAAAACTGGCTTGGCTTTATTTCTAGTTGATTGCTATAATCTTACAAAAGAAAGGCTGTGGAGGATGGGCATTGCCCATGCAGAACATTTTCAAGTAGATTGGAAATCCCTCACTATATGTTGTCTTTACTGTATGCAGGAGTTTTCCAGCCAGCTCTACAACCCCAGTTCTGATCATGTGAGATCCTGAAGATACCAAACAATATTGAGGATCATATATGGAGGATACATCTATGAAAACGGGGTACCCACTGCGTCATTGTAGTATTAAATCTCTAAGTAGTAGAGGTCATTTTTACATCTTAGCTGCCATGGTAGAAGATACAAATACTTAATACTTTCCCTCAGTGCCCTGGCTTTTGCTCTTTCTGACTGCCTTCCTTTAATGTTAAAATATTAAATACTAAATAACCTTTCCCTTCCCCTGATAAAGAAATGAGATGCCCATGACCATCTTTGCCTTTGCTCAACTCTGCAATCTTCATAGCCAAGCACTAGAGCATCCTGGAGTCCACGGTGCCAGGGCAGTTCATACTTCTGTGCTTGATAATTGCAGCACTTCTTAAACCCTGTTTTCATCTGAAAGGAATCATTGTAATAAATTCTTGGTCTTCCTAGAGCAGGAATTCTACTTCTTTCATCTTCAGATGAAGCAGAATATCAGACTAACTTTTCTTTTCTTTTATTTTCATTTTTTAATTTTCCTACAAATATTTCTAACAGACTCAGTGTGACAAAAATGAATTTAAGTACCAAAGACCAGTCCTTCTGCAGATACCTCAAGAATAGGCAAAACATAGAAAATGAGGAAAATCTCATAAAAACCTTTTGTCTGAGTTCCAGCTCTGCTGTGAGAATCTAAAGCATCCAAATGCTGCAGGGGTATGTTAGAGGGGTTATCTGGCCTGGAGGTGAACCTGTGCTACTGACACAATCACTGCTATTGTCATCTTCTGTATTTTGAAAGAGAGTTGATATTGAAAATACAGAGTCCAACATAGTTCATTTAAGGATACTTGGGAATCTCTCATATGCTAAGCTAATATCACAAAACCTACTCTATTGTTAGATGAGAGTTCTCACAGGAAAACCTGTTTTCCTAAGATTGTTTAGATAAGAATAGAAGAAGCAGCTAGAGTTTAAGAACATTAAGAACAGCAAGAGCTAGATTTTGAATCATTTTTTTTTCTTTAAAAAAGTAAACACATTTTACTAGAAATAAACTGTTTATTGCCAAGTTTATTTTGTACTTGCTGTTAAGAGGAAAAAATATGTATTTTTCAGATAATCTCATTGTGAGAATTTTGAATGGCCAGAGCTCCAAAACAGTGCAATGAGGTGTTAGGGACACAGCACCATGTTTCCAGTCCCAGTTCTCCGAGAAGTGTCTCTTCTGCTGCTCTGCTTCATTCCATTTTTTCCCTTACTGATACAAGGCCATTTTTCTTTCTGTGCCAGACTGCACAGCACATCAATCCTTATTTGTAGCTCTCATGATTTCCAGACTATTGGTTTATAACAAACAAATAGAGGTTTCAAGCTTTCCCTGATGCAGAGTCTGTTGGGCAGTCATTGATTTTACTGGGATTAAGAATGTTAAAATGGCACTGGGGCAGAAAATACAGTACTTTCTGAAGTGACATAGTAGGCATGTACCAGCTAAACAAATGAGGAAGAAAAATTAAAATGGGCTAGAGAGTACTTGTTTTACTTAATGAAAAACAAAACAAAACAAACAAAAAAAAAAACAAAAAAACTATTTACAGAAGCTTAAAACCTTTCTATTATCACATAGTGATAGAGGTATCTTGAAATGTGTCTTCAAGATGGCCAAGATTTGCTGAAACAAGGCCAGGCACTTGGACAGTAATACACACTTCACTTGCTTTAAAGCAAAATTGAGTCCTCTTGCAGCTAAAGTAAAAATGAACACTTTCTCAAGACCTAGCTGCAAATACACTTAGATACCTCTGACATTTTAATTTACAGACTGTATTTTGAGAGGTAACTGATCCCAAAAGATGAAAGCAGACTTATAGATCTGTGTTATTCTGACTGGGCATACCAAATATTTTTCTTATAATTTGGTGAGTACAGACATTTTGAATTCTGCAGTCAAGCTGAAAAAATAAGTAGAAAAAGAGAAATATACTGAAACAGACCAATGAAATGAAAAGGCTGTGCTGATAAACAATTCCACAAAATGAGCTTTCTGGTTGCACAAAACTCTTTTGTTTGACTCCAATAGAAGCAACTGGTTTTAGTTGTGTTTTACAGTTGAGATGTTTTGAATGAGTAAATTTTGGAATAAAAAATCACTTTAGAAATTAATTACTGAAGAACTTCATTATGAGAACTTTTTCTTCCTCCATTCTTTTTTTTCTTCCTCTTCCTTCTTCTTCTCCTCCTTCATTTCCTCTTCCTCTTCATTTCTCTTTCTCTTTCCTTCTTCTACTCCCTTTTAATTCCAAACTTCAAAGATACCTTCAGTTGGATAAACACTGAACTTTGCAAATAAACTAACTTTAAAAAATAATAAATAAATAAATAAATAAATAAAGAGCTCTGTGGTATTTTGTGGAAGATAATATACAATCTCACATTCAGAAAAAAAGATAAAACTGGACCAAATTCCCATAGGAAAAACCATGGAGACTCAGTTCTTTCCACTTCCATATCCACATTTCCTTGGTTTCCTTTTCACCCTTTCTACATAGCACAATAAAAACACTTAGACTAGTGAACCGTGCTGTAGTTTTGGAAATCAGTCCTTACATGTCTGTTCAGCTCAAATTCCTGAGACTGCACAAGAAGAGATAGACATTAGACACTTCTGCATGAAAAGTGCTTCTGTAATTCAGCACTCTTTGAGAATCCTTTGTGCACAATTTCTTGCAAGAATTCATCAGATTGCCACTCCACAAGGCTATCAGAGAAATCCTGCAAGAACAGTTGCAGTGGACTGCTTCTTCAGCTGTACCTCTACTAATTTGCATCCTAGCACCAAAATTAGATGACCCCTGTTCTCCTGTGATGAAGCATTCATGAATATACATGTTTCAAAATGCAGCGTTATATGGAAGTCATATACTGTAGAGACTAAGGTTTGAAAATTCAGGTAACATATGCAGTGAGACATGGGAAGAGCTTGTGATAGCTCTACAGGGTTTATTAACATAAACTCAGCATCTACATGGTGTGTGGATCTGAACTGGCATGTTCTGCCACATGCATTACTAGCTGTGGAGACAGTGAAGTAGAACCAACTCTGATTTCTTTGAATTTATTTGAACAGGAAAGCATCCCTCTTCCAGTCCACACCAATCCCACTATTTAAAATCAGTGGAATCAACCAAATGCCAAATGGATATGTACTTGAATAAATACCATGTTAAATAATAGGATTGTTTTGTTTTTCTTATAATTGAATTATTAATTAGTATTATAATGTAAACCTCTTTATGAACATATGGGTAGATATGCCTCTATTAATATAAACTGGTCTGCTTCCTGATCTAAATCATTTTAGATCTTACTGATCTAAAATGTCAAGGCTACTCTGCCACAGCTAAGTAGCTCTTGGCTATTTGATACTGGTTACAAAAACTATTCTTAAATTAATTTATGATCCTGGCCATATATAAATCTAATATCCTGCAATGGATATTAGTAGTGATGCTTCACTCTGACCGAGTATCATCAGGAGTAATCAAGCACAGCAATACAGAGATTGTTCTCTGTAACACAAGTGACAAACAATTTCTGAACCAAACTTATATTTCCATGCTTGGTATAAAAACACAATGATGAAAAATAATAAATATTGGGATTGTAGTGCTGGCAAATTGAATAGCATTAAGAATTAAATGGTGGTGAGAAATGGGAACTGACACAATTGAAATGAAACTTTAAATATAGGTTTATTCACAGCAAGAGCTGTTTGAACCTAAAACAATTTTTTCGTCTTATCTGGCAACCTCTCTCCCTTTGAAATTGCTTGCAATTGCTAATTTCCAGGCTCTATGGGAGTATAAAGATGCAAAGGTATGTGGGTGCAGGAGAAAGCTTAACATCTGTGTTTGACTAAACTCTTCTATAACCACCTCAGCATCTTTATTATTCACCAAATTGTGAATAAGCAACAGTTTCTTCCTTTTTTTTTTTCCCTCTTTTTTTTTTTTTCTTTTTTTCTCTTTTTCTTTTTGCAGAAAGCAAAGGCCCAAACCAGCTGATGACTTGGAACATTATGTAACCTAGGATGAATGGACAGATGAACAAAGTATCTTGTGGGAGCAGTTTTAACAATTACTAAAACTTGTAACAATTTTTTCATAATAAACCCTATCATCTACTACTAATAATACTAATACAAGCACTTATGGTAATAATAGCCCAAATTCAATAACAAGGCAGCAATAGTAGTTTTCTGTGTGTGTGTGTGTTCAAACCACTTTACATACATTATAAAGTCATGGATCATTTGCGAGTGCCTCAGGGAAAATAATGTGGTAAATGTTGTATAAGTATTATCTCGAAGTGTTGAACCCATTTGCTATGTGCTGATGCCACTTTCAGCTCATACTCCAGTTTGACTGGTAAAAAAAATACAGGAGCAATGAATTTTAAGCCAGACTTGCATTACTTTGGGCCTGCATTTCAAATTCACAGCATAATCAGGGAGCAGAAATGCCATAAGTGACCTTTGTCTCATCAGAAATTCAGACATCACAATGTTGATTGTGAAACACTTGCGGCATTACTCCCCAATGTACCATATTACTCCCCAGTAAGTACCATATTTCAAAGCTTACTAAAGCACATTGTTCCAAGTGTAGAATACCTTTGGGACAATTAAATCACCATTAGTGATGAGAAGAAGGGGAAAAAAAAGGGGGGGGGGGGGGGGAAGGGGCGGGGAGGAAGAATAAGAAAATCTAAGGATCAAATAAGCCACTCAAACTGGGACTTCTTATGTTTGGTGTAGGTAACCTGTTGCACAGGTGGGGGAGCTCAGACACAACAGAGAGGAAAGCAGCCCTTCCGGGGCTGTGCTTAGGTAAAACCCTAAAGGGACACCCACTGAGGACTCCCTAAGAAATAATAATAATAATAATCAAAAAATCATTTTAGCAGCAGTGGAGAGCAGGGAGTTAAATCTCTAAGCAATTTCAAGAATGCAGCCCAGATCTCCCAGCCCTGTGCTCAGTGCATCAATCACGAGAACTAGATACTTAAGTCAGTCCAATTATTTCCATTGATGTCCTTGAGCTTGATTAAGATCTGAGTTATGACTTTACATATTGTATGCTCAATGGGGGATCATTTAAACAATCAAGACTGGGCTGGGAGAGTGAATAGATGTTACCACGAGAGCGGAAACTAGCTTTCAGGGCCTGGCAGAGTGCTCTTGCCACTAGGCTACAACAATGGGTCTACAACACAGAGTATTGTGCAAAATTCTCTAAAAATAAAGGAATTCAGAAAAAAAGACAGCATAACGTTTCTCACCTTGGCTGTTAATTGCCCTTCCAAAGGGGGTGATACACATTTGAAGTCTATGAACTACCAAGATCATGATAAAGCCCAGGGATGTGCTCTATCACAAAGCTGGTCTAGAAGCAGGGATTTTTCCTTTGCCTGTGTTTTAAAAATAAAGCAGTTGTCACTAAATTTGGTGAGGAACCCAGTCTCCACTGTGTCTTGGATGACATTTCTGGGGTATTCTAGGTTCTGTCTAAAATCTGACCTTTTCCCTTCCAACTCACATCCGTGAATAAACTTTCTTTCACTGTTCTAATGCAGAGGGGCAACACTATTCTTAATTTCTTCTATTCTGTTTTTATATTTCAATCTTGAGAACAACCATACTGAAATAAATATTCTTACCAAGTATTCTGATGCACAGCCCCATCTAATGTAAACTGATGCATCTTTAGAGACTGTCCTGATGAGCTCAACAGCCATCAGACACAGAAGACCAGCTTGTTCTGTAGTGGTGATGAGACCGTGGAGAACATCACAAGTGAGGGCAGTGAGGCTTGGATGTGATGTTGACATGGAGAGAAACAAATACCTAGCAGTTGTGGTTCAGTGACCACTGTTTTTCTTAGCACCAGCTATGAACAAAAAGGATGAAATTGAGTTGACGGGTTTAAGACGCTGTGACTACTTTATTTTTTTTTTTTTATGATTAAAGTAGAAGGACAGAATACATAAATTTTGGAATAAAGAACAACACTTGGGACTGGTTGTTGCCTCTACAAGTCCTCTAAATTGAATAACCAAAGGTCCACTGTGAGGGAATCCAGCAATCCTCGCATGAGTCAACCTTTAAGTGACAAAGAAATATGTAAGTCTGTGGCTAGATACAAAACCTAAAAGTTTAGTTTGGTAATATTCAAGTTAATAACAATAGTAGCAGTAAGAAATTTTTATGCTTATCACAATCACTTTTAAAAAGTGATACAATAAATCAAGAATAGCGGGAAAAAATCCCCAATCTTATCCCCTTGTACAAATTAAATATCTCTGTTCTTTATTCTTCATGTGAAGTCAGCACTATGATTTATATTGTATTTTAGCATCCACAGTACTTTCAAAAGGAAAGCTTTCCTGTGCTGACAGAGGTCATGGGCACCTAAAGAGGCATGACTATGTTCCTCTCTGGAAAGCATTATTGATGAAGAGTTAAACAAATTATATGCAAGCTTGCAGTAGGGTTTCCAATCATAGCATCTACTACCCAAGAAAAGCAGCCGGGAAGTGACTGTAAATAATCAAAGCACACATGCTAGCTTAAAAGCTCTCTCTACAATGCAAAGTGGAGAGCAGGATCTATCATGGGCTTGCACATGCTGTTTCTGCTGCACCAAACAGCTCTGGTCCATGCGGCTGGCTGCAACTCAACATCAGCAAACCCTGTATTTAGAAAGAATCAAAATAAAGCTGTCAGCAGGGCAATCTGTTCAGCTTGTTTCCTTTCTAGTCAGACTATTTGAACAAGAACTTATCTGTAGACTAAGATGCTGAGTGTGCTTGGGCTCTATCCCTCTGCAGTTTTGACAAAGTCCTTATTTTAGTTTCTGCTTGGAAGTAGACAAGGACACAGAGGATAAATCAGAATTTGTGACTGGATTTGTGACTTGCTATTTTCACACACTCATAATACTTGAATTTAACTAAAATTTTCATTTTCTTACTGGCTACAAAGATGTTCTCTTTCTAGTCTGTTCACAACTTATTCATATTCCAGCAAAGTTAAATGTATTTTTGTTCTGTATTAATTTGAAGAAAATACATTGGAGTTAGCTTAAGGTGCCAAAAATATTCAGTCATATCTGCAGTGGAATTCAGGTACCTGCACAGAAATGTCTACAAGCACTTTAGAAGCTACCAGTTTATTGAGACATCTGCTAGTAAATATAGCATGGGAACTGCAGAAGACTTGTGCAGCTTTTAGTTAGTAAATGGACGCCAGGCAGGATACACTGAGACATTTCAAATGGCACCAGAATGTTGAAATGCTTAAGCTTCTTCCCTTGAGGAACACAGCCATGGAATATAAGTTTCTAGATTCCTCAGCAAAAATAGAAATCAAACTAGTATTTCTAGTAAAATGTGGTAAATATTTCTGTGGCAGTGCATTGCTCTTTGTAAACTGTGAGAATCACAGAGGATATACGTTTAATGAATCTCACAACTTTACCATGCAACTATGTAAGATACTCATCAAATGTTGGCTATAGAAAGATGCTCCCCCAAATCAAATAACAATAGCTGTTTTGTTGTTATTGTTGTTGTTGTTTGTTTTGCTTTGTTTTGTTTTCCCTCCAGATGATTAAGGCTTCCTATATGTTGCAATATATAGGCAATATTTAACTTCATTAAAACTGTCTTCCCACAAGTACTGCCTTCAGAGCCTAACATATCACCATGCTGTGATCTGTGATCTCCAACGTGCTCCAGCTTAGGGTGCAGGGTCATAACATACAAACACAATGGTTACATAGAAGACAGGACAATATAGGGTTGTTGGGAAGCAGAATGCTTGTTGGGGGGTTACCCCTAGAATTTCTTTTTCTTTTTTCCTTTTTTCATTTACTATTGTAGGAACCTTTTGTGAGACAAAGTGAAAGCAGCTAGAGACGAAGAGCTAGAGTGGGGTGAGCATTCTTGGAAATGCCACAACCACTTAGGATGACAAGGTCAGTCTAGATGTGCTCTCTTTCTTCTGTTTGTGCTCTGATCTAATCAGCTGAATTAAGCAAAGGGGAGGGAAAGCATCCCTGCCACAAACACTCAATCTGTAAACTCCTTCATTTTCTCTCAGCCGGCGGGGAATGCAATCCGAACTGATCTGGACTTTTCCAGCTGCCAGGTTGCATGTTGTCATTACAAGTCCTTAACTTTCTTTGGCCCCATGTAAGGGCAAGAGAGAACAGTGAGGGAGAATGAATGGAAATATGTTGCAGATAAGGAACACCCCTGGGGAGCCCTCAGTGCCAGAATTCACAGTTTTTGTTTACCAAGATGTAAATATTCAAGAATAAAGGATTATTTGCCTGTCTATTCTTTTAGGTATTTTAATATCTTAGATAAATCCTCTCTTCTTGTGCTATAGATATATTAGGGAACATGATCCACACTCTGATGATAGCTGATGGCAATCAACCCCCAAATTAAGTGGAGAAAAGGAGAAAACTGAAGACAGCTTAATAGTGAATGCAGAAACTAATGTATAAATGTCAACACACTGCTTGCCAAAAGAAAAGATACCTTAATCCTCATAAAGAATTCCCCTTTAGCTCTTAGACGACCAGATTATGTGGTTTCCTAATGCTCTTCTATGTTGTCCTTTTTTTTTTTTTTTCCTCCTTACTTTAGAAGTATAGAATTATTACTCTTTTTTCAGGTTCAAAGGGACCTCTGGAGGTGAACTAAGTTAATGTGTTCTCAAAGTATGGCCAACTTTGAAATTGTGCTAGGTTTATGCAATTTTTATTTTTTTTAATGTATTTATTCATTTATTTTTAATAACTCCAAGTTATACCCTGCCTCCTCAAGAAGAAATATATGCAGGTGTTAACATCCTGATTTTGGCTTCCTGCCAGGAGGACTTTCTACCCCATGCAAGGATACCAGAGGGTTATGGTAAGGAGATCATCAGAATTAATCATGGAGAGCAAAACTGTGAAATAGCTATAGAGGGTTATTTTAAAGGAGTCTCTTCACATTTTATTTATGAATACTTTGTCCTCTCAAAGGCATTTGCTTTATTGAAAGAACAAACCAAGGGAGCAACAGTTATGGCAGACTGCAAATTTGGAAGCAAGTAAGAATCAACTGGGCAGCAAGTAGGTGGGCTTTATAGCCTATTCCACTGCATGAAATAGTTTGATGCAGGAAAAGGTGGCTCAGTTACTAAATTAGCTGAAGAATATCAGGAACAGACAAAATGACAATGACAGAGCTCTAGTACAAGCTCTTACATCAACTGTGAGATTCATCTGGTTTAATGAGGGCACTGCAGCAGACTTGAACAGGTCACCTTGGGCCCCTTTTATAGTCAATGAGAATCTAGTCGATAAAGTAAATGGAGTTTAGGACACAATTTGTGTCATCTTACAGAGGCATCTATGCTTGGTCAGTTGAATTGAAATCTGACTATGACATATATACCACAAAGCTCAATAATGCACATCTGGACACCTCAGACAGAGGCATCTATATTGAGAACAAATAAAATATTTTTATTAGATTAGACTATCAGTGGAGAATGTGTCAAGAAGTTCTTCATCTCATAGAATCATAGAATAATAGAATATCCTGAGTTGGAAGGGACCCACAAGGAACACTGAGTCCTTATCCTGGCTTCACACAGGACCACTCGTCAACTGACTGGCAATGTGGTGCTTGAGGCACCCCAGGATATGGTTGGCCCTTTTGGCTACCAGGGCATGCTGTTGACTCATGCTCATCTTGCTGTCTACCAGAATCCCCAGATCTCTTTCTGTGTGACTGATCTTCATCCTCTTGTCCCCCAGTATAGACAGGGTTGCCCCATCCCAGGTGCAGAATGAAGCAGTCACCCTTGTAATCTAGCTCTTGCTGTTGTATTTGTAAATAACCTGTGCTCCCTTTCTGCCCATAACAGAAAGTTCAATAGTATTTCAAGTGGCATATACGGTAAGAAAGGTTTGCCACCTTTCTGCTGTTGTTTCTTCCTTTTATAGCCTCTTTTTGAACAACTGCTGAAAACTTCCACCTTGTTCATTTGCCCAAATTTCACTGAAACTTAAGATGTCTTTTGGATTTCTTCACAAGCTTCATCTTAGCTTCCCAAGCTCCTTGCAATTCAGCCTACCTCATTCATCTCTTGGTTTGGTTCATGTCCTCTTCCCTGTGTCTATTTTGTCAGTTGAGTTCATGTTGTGTCAACCTTTCCCCTTTTTTCTTATGCCCCTCTATCATCCTGAGTGACATTTTTTTCTGTTTGACATCATGACAAGGTTTGTAGTCCTTAGCTCCAGTCAAGAGTCCCATCTGCTAGATTTTCACTGTAACAATTTGCCTATAGTACAATTGACCAGGGCAATTAAATAAGACATAGGGATTTCTGTCAACCATTCTAAGTTATCATAAATACATTATTTTTATTCATAGTTTTAACGGCCTTATGGAATTGTTGTACAGATGATTCATGGGATAAACACAGCCATATTTTGATCTCTGTGATAGCTTTAAAGAGACTGAAATCTAATTAAAAGACAGCGATGTATCAGCAATATGGGCTGATGCTAGCAACATAAGGCAATAAAAAGATGTTTTTGATTGACCTGATAGAGAAGGGAGGTTCTATTTTACATACATTAGAGTTATACAACTAGTAACAGACAAGATGGACTAAGACTTCCCTAAGGTCACAGTTCATAGCAATTGAAAGGAAGAGACACACTGTCAACTCGAGAGTCACATTTAGCAGAGCATAGTGGAAAGAAATGGCATTTCCCATGCCATTTGTGTATTTTCAGCCTTCCTCCACCATACTTAAGTTTTCTGCTTGAATAAATCATTGTGGAAGTCCCAACAGCAGGAGAGTGATGAATGGGAAGGCAGAATTTGAGTGAAAATGAGCTAATCTCCCCAACACATTAGAATAATAATTCTTTGTCAGGCCTAACATTCAATGAAAAATGACTCTTGCCAACACATTAGTCTAGAAAAGGAGGTTTTGATAATACAGTAGTGTAATGCTAAGACATTCATCTTTGAAACGAAGGAAAGTGAGAGGATTAGAGGATCACTTAGAATAATTCAGATGAAATGAAATACAGTTCATGGCAAGAGCTAACACAATAGCCCCAATCAAATATGATTTAGGCACAGTTAGAAGTAGTACTTTAATTACCGGCAATTGATTTAACTAAATAGTTTCCTGCAACTCTGCTACAGAGTGTAAAAAGGATTTTTTTTTTTCCTTCAGTGACAACCATCCTTTTCCAATGGTTTCTTGGTGCCAAGGAAGAGAAGTAATAGTGCAAGTGGGAAGCTTTAAAGGAATAAGACATTTTGCCATCAGTAAACTATCAGACAGAAATTCATTTACTAGAAAGTGGCTTGGGATTGTATGTGAACAAGTGTGTCCTCAAATGCCAAATCACTGTTACAAAGGAGAAGATAAATGGGGGGCCTTTCCTGTTTTAGCCAATTCAGAGCTTTTTTTTTTTTTTTTTTTTTTTTTTTTTTTTTTTTAGGGTAATACAACATCATGAAAACAATGTAGGTGCTGTGGCAACTTCTCAGAGGCTAAATGATTTGAGTGGGGAGTTTATCACTGCTGACACTAAGTGCCCTGAGCTATAGAATTCCTCCAGGATATTTAAAATATCTGCAGGGAGACAGGCAAAAAGACCGGAGGCTTAATTGTCCCCTTGTGTACACAGTTTAAACTAACATGTCTTCCTCAATATATGGGAGGCAGACTGATGTTCCTGCATGTCCTCACTATGAATTAAAAAGTGAGTGTTTGAGAAAAAGATCAGGTAACAGAGAGATTTGACACCTTCACCTCTATCCTCTAGCATCTAAATGCACAGCATATTTATTGTCTGCCTAGACGTAAATTATGCCCTTCACAACATTGATTCCAGGTGCATTCAAACTTCAGAACACCAAGCAACCTGCTGAAGTAACTTTTATTTTTACCCTTGAGTTGTCAGTAGCTGATGTGAATATCTGAAAGTACTTCATCTAGGAGCAGCAATTTTGAATATTCATAGCATTAATTGAAACAACTCTGTACTGAGCTTCTGAATTTAAGCGACCTGGAAGATTCATGCATGTCAATGACTGGAGGGAAGAACCATGTATGTACTTCAAGGGATGCTTACTGCTCCACTCCAGGATGTCAAATCCTGGTGGACTCTGCAATGGATACATTAGCAGGACTTGAAGATAGTGAAAGGGTTTAATGATTATACACTGAGGGAACAATAATGCACAGTGCTCCTTATGGTGAAACATTTGCAAAGAAGAGCAGAAAAAAATAAGAAAAGTGGTGTTCTCTCTGTGAAGCGAGCATTGAGAGCATAGCAGTACTACTTCTAGATCAGTCTAAAAAGGTGAAAGGGAGGATATGTGTTATGGGTACATAAAATCCTGGTGCTAACAGGTTAGAGTTCAGGATGTGCCTCCCTGTACCCAGTTTTCACCCTTGTAATTAAGTTTTGCTGAACTCATTGTTTGGGAAGGGCACTCAGCATCAGTCACCAACCTTCATTCCAGATTTGCCCACTTTTCCTTGTCATTGGAAGTAGTTATAGCCAATCTAAATTCAAATACTTGCTATATCAAAGGTACCCTTCCAAATAATTCAACTGCCAGAAGCCAGATACAAATGGCAATCATTTCAAGGCTTATAGTTACCTTAAGTGTTTCCTTTTAAATAAGCGGGATGGTAGCTAGAAGAGGTGGGCACCCCTGCTTTAAGCACAAGATGAACTAAAGATCAAGATAATTTCTAAATTGTTCTAATCTCATGCCTCAGTGCTTTAAAGGAGCCCTTTAAAGTCAATTTACTCTTTGACCATTGACTAAAATCTAATAACTTTGGCAGCAAATGAAGTGTGAAATGCTGTCAAAAGCACCTCAATAAAACCTTGTGTGGTAAGTCTGTAGAGAAAGCTGTAGCTTCTCAAATGATGGCTTTACAAACCAACATACTTTCCAGTGAAAGACATTTGCAACATCAACCACACCTTAGATTTTGAGTCCAAAATAAGGAAAACTCCTACATGATGGCAAACAGATTGATGTTATCAATCCTTCGTTTTATTTTTTTTTCCTTCCAGAACTATATACGCAGTTAATCAATAATTAGTTATTAAACATAGTCTTCTGTTTACCCAAGGAGTTCCACAGTGACTTCAAGAGTTGATATTAATATCTCAGACTTCTTTGCATTATTTTTCACCTTAATAAAAGTTTTAGTGCAATTTTCTTTCAAAGTATACATCAAATCATAGACCATAAGTTGCAAAATCCAAGACTCATCTTCATGGTTTTATTCTATAGCTAGTATTATCTCTTGAGGCTGCAGCAAACAATGTATGTATGAGCTTGTATGTAACATGGTAGAATATTGATTTTTATATTCAGGAGTCCTTCATTCTTAGTCCATTTTTTCTTCAAATTCAATGTGTGACAGTATATTTTTTGACATACTCAGTTTTCCCAGCCTCTGATACATTAAGAATAACACAGTCTAACAATGTTACTTTGTGAATGAATTGAGTGATATGTATAAATGCAGAGGCTAGCAGACTTTCAGCCAACCACTATCTGAAAATTAAAATTATCATCAAGACTCTTCAAATTAATTTTTATTTTTTTTTTTATTGCAAATGAAATTATATTTTTAATTTTCTTTTCCTCTGGACTAGATTTTTTTTTTTTTTTCTCAAGAACCAAAATAAAATAAAATTTCTTTTCTTTTTCCCTCTTCTCTTTATTTTATATTTTCCCTTTCATTATACAGGTCATTAGTATTTTATACCTCTTTCTGAATTATTATGAGATCTTTGAATGTAAGGCACAATGTAAGCATGAAGTACTAGCTCATGTATATTACAATCATAGTATCAGGCAGAACTCAATAAGCAGAGGGCATATCTGATAATGCCTCATATTCTGTCAGAATAAGGAAAAAGTACATGACAAAAAAGCTTAGAGGTGACCCATAGGGAAAGTAATAACTTTTAACAAATCTGGCATTTGTTCCCAGTAGAAAAATAATGAATTCAAGAGAAAAATGAAGAGAAATTAAAGAAAAAGTTATGTCTTGTAAAATATTTAGAGACGAGTTCAGTTATTACTGAAGAAGATAGTTTAGTGGGGACTGCTAGTGTTAGGTCAGAGGTTGGACTCGATGATCTTGAGGTCTCTTCCAACCTAGAAATTCTGTGATTCTGTGATTCTGTGATAGGAGATCTTTACAGAACTGGCATTTTATTTTTTTTTTCTTTTATGTTTAGTCAGATAGCAACAGCAATTACAGAATTAACAGAAGCCATATTTCTTTCCCTTTGTCAGCAAAGGCATCACAAATGTTACAGTTGAACTTGAAGCATAGTTGTGTGTTGTTTTTTTTTTTTTTTTTTTTTTTTTTTTGTTTTGTTTTTTCCTCTTTAGATTGTTTTCATATCCGAACAAATATAAATGGCAGTTTTTGAAAAACACTGAACTACGTATTTCTTTTCACATTCAACATTATCAAATGTGTCTGTTGAAATTGCTTTCTGAATTTCTACAACATGTAGGAGATTGAATTTCCCTGTATAACTCAGATGTCTTAACTGAGTCCAAAGATCACAAGGTGATAGACCAGGTGTTCTGAGAAAGTTTACCAACTAGGAACTGCTTTTCTGGTGAACAAAAAGAAAAACTCATATCAGATCTCTTCCAAGAACATGCTAAACATCATATATCCTGAGAGAGGAACTGGCACAACCCAGGAGGTGGTACAAAACACAGATACAAAGGGGGTCATAGAATCTTGGGCAAAATGGCAAAGGCAGGTCTCTAACTTAGTTATAAGGTTCTTCTTGTTTGTTTTTCCTTACAAAGGCCTATAGGGAGTTTAAAAAGATTATTGCAGTGGTGTGGGAAGAACTAGCTTTCTCTGCATCACTTGTGAAGCAGTGGCAGGAAAGTTAAATATCTGGATTTCTCTTCCTCACTGAGTTGTTCTACACTTCCCACTTATTCTGATGTTGTGCCAGTGTTGATTTAGTGAGTGATTTGGTGTGTACAAATGTGGCTAATGAGGACTGCAGCAGCTTTCATGGGCCCACCCAAACTCCAATAGCCTTTTACATGCTGGCAACCATTGTGCTTTCCCTCATGTTTAGTGAAAGTTCTGTTTAACTTATGAAGGTATAGAGTAGGGTCAGTAAGAATCACTCTACACATGGTCAAGATCTGCAAAAGCTTTCATAGGATGAAAAAATAAATAGAAGTGCTTTTTAACAAGGAAAAGAGATGATTTAAAGAAGAAGTGAATGAAATCTGTATACATACCAAAAGCATGTAGAAGGTGACTGCAAAGCAAATCTTCTCTGTAGAAACTTGATGAAATCAAGGAACTCAATTCCTTCCCTTCTGTGGTTCTCACAGTGGGAATATGGTTCTAGGCTTACTAGAAGCCAGTACTTGTCATAGAATCATGGAAGACCCCAAATTGGATCCTGGGAAGACCCACAAGGATCATCAAGTCCAAATCCTGGCTCCACTCATGACCACCCAAAAATCAAACTGGCAGGCTTGGTGATGGCAAACCTGTTCCAGTGTCCAGCCACCCTTTCAGTAAATAACTGATTCCTAATTTCCAAGGTACAATAATATGTTGATTAGTATTTACTTTACTTGAAAGGTTGTTCAAGTAAAGTACTTAGATTTACTTGAAAGGTTGGGTGATCCTTCAAGTAAGGAGGCTGGGCAGACATTCAAATGGTTTGAGAACTTTGGATGCAGCTGCATTTACATGAAACCTTATCCTTAAATTTCTGAATTCTAAAGTTCAAAGTTCCATTTGCTTAGAAAGCACAAAGATGGTTATGCTTCGCAAGAAAAACAAACAAAATCACTCTGCCACTGCATGTTGCCTAATCCCAATGACATAGTGTGCCATTCACTGCAAAGACAGCTCAAGCTGCCTTAAGGAACAGAAATGGCAAAATTGGGTGAAACACACTATTAAGGCGCACAGATATCATCATCATCATCATCATCATCATGGAGGAAGGTTTACTGAGCTATTCATATCGTTGTGCTGATATTGCTAATATTGCTCCCTGTACGCACAGCAGCACAAAACTGACTTCATTACTGCATTGTAGACCTACTTCTCATTTTATAGTTTGTATTTCAGATCTTGAAGCTGGCTCACAGCATTCATTCCATTTTGTCATTCCTACTCATATCACCTTGAGATGTAGTTTCAGCATTTTTCCATCTCCATTTTGAGACTGATTCAGCTCATGCTTCGCTTTTGAAAAGCGGGCAAGTCTATTACATAGATCCATGGTTGCACTAGATAGAAAAGACCCTTTAGGTCAGGCTGCCACTTTTCTATCACCTCCTTGTGGCTCCCCAGAGCAGGCCCTCTCCAATTTAAGTTTCCCAAGCAGTAACATTGCCACTGATTCCCCAGTAAAGATATTTCACAGGCTGTCAGATCTTATCAGCTGGGAACTATTCCCAAAATTTAGATGATATTTTCTCTGTTATAAATTCATTCAGTTGCTCCAGGTTAGTATTTCTAATGTAAGGATTTTTATTTTTTTTTTTCCTAATATAGCCATAATCATTTGTGTCTGTCTCTGGTCTTTTCTGCTTTCAGTTGAATTCTTTTAAATAATCCATTCTTTTCTGCTTTCAGTTGAATTCTTTTAAAAAATCCATTACACATATTCAGGTGGTGATTGAGTTAAATGGTTAAGCTAATTCTTACGTACGATAACATGAATAGCTGCTAGGTGTGGAATTATGGATACAGTTTGTTTCTAGCCTATGTTATTTTTTTTCCTTAGGTTAAGGACCATTTATTTTATTTTTTTCTCCAAAAGACAACCACCTCTGTTGTCTTCTGATCACTTTTTTCTTTTCTTCATTTTTCTCTAAAGTCCTTTTTTCTTGTTGTATTTTTCTGTGGGGAGTGGTCTCTATCCCTAACCAATAAGATGTTTCCTTTTCTTGAAGTCTGTTCAAGATTTCAATAAAGCCATCCTTTTCAGTGTTAGGCCAAAAATAAGACCTAGAAAATAAGATGAAAAGATCACATGATCTCATACTAGAGATGGAAGAAAGATCTACTAATTTTATCTGAATATTAACTGACCTTTATTTTAGTTGGTGCCCTAGGGACTTATCAATTCTTACATGTACTGTTTGCTTTCCCACCTCAATCTTTTGAATTCCTCAATGGTGCATCTGTTCTGATGAAAACTGTGTATGCATCTCCATGGAACAACAAAATGGTAATGTTTCCTTTTGTATCCCTTCCTCACAAAGTGAAATACAGTAGGACATAACAGAAATTTGTGTTCTATTCAGTAAATCTAATATACTGGATACCTGCCAGTGTCAATACATTCTGGGATATAAAGAAATAATAAGACACTTTATTAAGTAAGAAATATGGCAGCTTACCCTACTTCTCTCATATATGAACATATGCTTGGACTATTCTTTTTCTCAAAATAATTCAGGCCAATCCTTGGTCCCTTTCTGAATATCTCCTTAAGGAAACAAACATCCAGTAGAGTGTTCTATTTTTTATGATCTTATTCTTGCTTTACCTGTATGCATTATTCTGAGTTTGTTTCACAAAAGCATGCTGAAAGATATGCTATAGTCTGTTGGATGACTCATCTTATTTTTCTATTATTATTTTTGTTTTGCAAAACTGTCCAAATCATCACAGCACACAATGAGGAACTGTGATGAGCTTTAGTTCTTGCGAAATGCACTGTCTTATCACTTTCTTTAGAATGGATTGCTTTTTCTCTTAAGAAATTAACTCTTGAAATAGAGATGCCTACTGTATCAGGTTGAGGGTTATTGACTCTAGTTATTGACACTGTTCCAGAGGAGCGTTGGAAGGGTAAGCATAACACCAGAAAAGAGATAGAAGCTAAGAAATGCAAGCATTAACAATTTCAATTGTATTACTGCTATTATTGTGACCTTTTCTGTACATAAGCACTCTATCTATATTATTATCTTTGTTTTTCTGTAATAACTAGAACTAGATTAATGATGATTCTTGAATTAGACTGTTAAGATTTAAATTATGCTAACAATAAATTCTTGGCTGTGCTTAATGTATGTGTAAAGTATGCTTCCCCTGTGCACATAAACAAGCTTTTGAACATAAAAGCATTCAACCTGACTAACCACTTTCAGACTTACAGTTCATGTCATAACTTCTAGTTGACATATACAGATAGGAAACCAGCTCATGGAACTGGCACCGAACAGTATTTAGCTAAAATATCTGTGTACAGAGTAGAAGAGAGATTTGATGTCATCCTGGCAATCTGTTCTTACATCAGAGTTCTAGACTGAATCAGGAGTGAAGTTTTAGGGATGAGCTAAAAATAGTCCCTATGTGTCATACTTTGGTTTCTATTGTAGAGCTTGGAAGACCACAAACTGAACTCTGGAAGAAACTAGACAAGAAGAGGTTAGGGCCTCAGCCAAAGCACTACAGCTGCAAATTGGCATGCAGACCATGGCACTGGTTTGGAGTGGGGGTAAGTAAAAAGCCCTAAGATGTGGATAGTCTGAACACAACATCCATAAAAAACAACCCTTATTCAGTGCAGATCCACTCCTGCTCTCTGAGTTATTTCTTAAAACAGCCTGTGAGAGAATGTCTGGAATGTATGGAGCTCTGCCACAGGGTGGATAATGAGTAGGTCAAGAGTAAGGATTGGTAAGGACTACAGGATAGAATAATCTTCCCCTTCTGCTCAGCCCTTACAAGACCTCACCTGGAGTATTGTGTCTAGTCCTGAGCTCCCTGGTGCAAGAGAGACATGGAGCTGCTGGAGCAATTCAAGCAAAAGGCTACTAAAATGATTAATGCATCCTCATGTGAGGAAAGGCTGAGGGAGCTGGGCCTGTTCAGCCTGGAGAAGAGAAGTCTCAGGGGGGATCTGATCAATGTATTTTGGAAGGGAAAGTGTCAAAGCAAAAAGATGGGGACAGACTCTTCTCAGTGATTTCCAGTGATAGAATGAGAAGCAAAAGGCACAAACTGAAACAAAGGAAGTCTGAACACAAAGAAAAACATCTTTACTGTGAGGGTGACAGAGCATTGGAATGGGTTTCCCAGAGAGGTTGCGGAGTCTCCTTCCCTGGAGATACTTAAAAGCTGTCTGGACATAGCCCCAGGTTATATCCTGAAGGGAACCCTGCCCAAGCAGAGAGGTTGGACTAGATGATCCCCAGAGGTCCCTTCTAACTGCAACCATTCTGTGATTCTGTGTATCTAAGGAAAACTGGAAAGCTGTTCTATCTCCTACATGTCAAAAGTGCTCAGGAAACTTAGGTACATGACCTTCTTCCAAAATTCCCTGCCTTCTTGCATAATGGGATGTTTGTTCCTTAGCTTTCAAAAATTCCTGGCTTGCTGACAACAATGCCATGTTGCTCTCTCAAGCATGTGGTTGGATAGGCAATATTCCCAATGGAGACCAGGCTCTGTTTGAACAGATTGTCCCTTAATTGGGACAAACTGACAATCATAACTCAAACTGAGAATCTGAATAGGGCCAATGCAGATATAAGACAAGCTGCAAAGTGTCATATGAAGCATCTTTCATGAACTTTTTGAGGTTGTGCTGATACTGGAACAACTGGGAGAATTGGTATATTTTTCAGCAGCTCCAGGGGTTTGTCTTTGTCTCTTTCTGTTCCCAGAGATGAATATTTTCAAAGTAACACAACATCCCAGTCATAAAATTTGTGCTTGAAAAAGTCAAAACAAGCAAGTTTCTGAGAATGTTTTAAGTAACTCCAAAACAATATCTGCATTGAGACACTTTGAAGTTGATTAGTACATTTCCAATGAAAAATTTTATGAAAATATTCTGCCAAATACTTTCTCTTTCACCTCAGTCTTATCTGAAATCATTTTTAAGCTGTAGTTATTTGGAACAGGAAAGTATCATTGTTACATCTTCAGTGATCTAAATTACTGTTTTGCCATTGGGATAAAGAAAAGAGGAAGCTTTTCTAAAGAGGCAATAGGAGTAGGATACAAATATTGTTGCACTGCCAGCAATGTTCAATCCTTTTCACCAAATGTTTGAAAAAGAAAATCTTTGAAATTAAAAGAATAAGGAATGAAAAGAAAATGCCACAAAGCTTAATTTAATTCTCAAAATTGTAAAGAAAAAAGGAACACTGAACAGGCAAAATTATGTTAATTCCATCAAATTCAGTGGTAATAATCAGGTCCCACAGACTTAGTCCTTAGAAAGTAGTACATATGCATCTGCCCTGAATATGCAATTAAGCACAATCTCATCAATTCCTGAGCTATGGGCTGGCAGTGCTTATATATGTTGAACGTCAAACAGCAACAAGACGTGTTTTTTGTTTTTATTATGATTTTGCTTACAAAATACCTGGAAACTTCCTTTATATAAAATGTTTTATAAACATGTCATAATTTCTCTACTCAGAAAAAATAGTTAAGTAATAAATGTTTACATTTGCTGTATTAATTTTTTTCAGTGTGAAATATTAATGCTAGATTTTCCTTCCATAGATAAAAACATTTGCTTATAAATATTTTCAGGCTTTATATTCCAGCAGCTTTTGAGTACTTGCACAGAAGTGGCCAAGAATTCTATTTGATACAGTTGTGTTTGCATTAGATGTCAGTCAAATTCTATTAATCCAACTAAATTGCTGTATGAATAGGGAATGGGAGATTAAATTGTTGATACAGTGGAACAAGGCAGAAGAAGACACTAAATATTTAATACATTGGCAGCAGGACTTTGGTAACATTTGACTCATTGAACAAACTAGCTGGCTTTCCCTATATGTAATCTGGCATGAAATCGTTTCTGGAAAAAAAAAAAAAAAAAAAAAATCTGTTGCAAAATTCAGATCAGCTGCATAACTTTGGGAAAGAGCTATTGAGGAGATCTTAGGCCATAAGAGTCCAGCTTCATACTCATATCCAGAAGAAACCCCTGTGCTCATGAAGATGATGATCAGAGTCTTCTAAAACCTGACAACAGTCTAATTTAAATGAAATGACATTTGCCTCTCAGGTTTACATGTATTCTGGTCCCAATAGCAGTCTTGATGGGGATACTAGGAGAAGAGGACCACTCCCTGACCCCTTAAATAAGTGAGCTCACTTCCGAGCTCAGTATGGCATCAGCCCTTCTGAGACTCCGTACATCCCAAAGGAACGTTGAGCTTGTACAAAGCTCAAATATTTTACATAATATGATACTGTTCAAGCCAGCAGCAACTATCCACTCTAGGCAAAACAAAGAATTACTAGCCTGATCTACTGTGTAGACCCACATGGGAAACATTTTTATTTCTATGGGAAATGCACAAAAATCCCTTTTGGGATATTTTAATATCTTGGCTTTATATCTTGGAGGAAGAGTTCCATTGGTGTGCTTTCAGTACCTTCTAGCAGGATAACAATTTCCAGTTCTCTGAGCACCTGGTCTCAGACCTTGTAAATTTTACCAGTTTTGATATTTTTAGTCTTGTACTAATTGCTATTATTCAGTGAGTATGTGCATGTTCAGGCTACTCACTTTCTCTTAGGACTAACATTTTCCCCTTAAATGTATGCTATTGCCTGCTGCCAGAGACACAAACCCTGGGCTGGATGAATATTTGGTCTGCTCTCGTACTTATGAACTTACAATTCTGAAGTTTCACAAATGTGACAGCTGCTCATCTCTCCATGATGATGAAGTCAGATGATTATCATGGCTCAGGTGCTGTATCTTCTCTGGACCTCTTCCCATAGCAGTAAGTAATGAACGTAGGCTG
The DNA here is from genome assembly GCF_965140915.1 of Aythya marila. Taxonomy (NCBI): domain Eukaryota; kingdom Metazoa; phylum Chordata; class Aves; order Anseriformes; family Anatidae; genus Aythya; species Aythya marila. The sequence continues at coordinate 154,050,555 of NC_139043.1, forward strand.
CTTTGTTGTTGTTTCATTTGTTTGGTTGGTTTTATAGGCTTTCTTTGTACTGATTTATGTCCATTCATATGCAAGAGAGAGAGGGGAAAAAGAAGTGCATGCTTCATTTGGATCAGAATATGGTGAGTTTCATGCATGTTTACTGTCATCATTATACTGCCCTCAAGAAACAAACCATGATTACAGAGTTCCCACAAGGCTCAGTCTCTGAGAAAGGATATGAAAAAAATCTCATTTTGAGGGAGAAACACACTAGTTCTGAATGTGGCAGTGCCAGAAAAAAAAAAAAAAAAAAAAAAAAGTCAGTATTGTCACCTGCTCAAACTAAGGATGTTTAAATATTCATGATGCCAAATACAACTGCATTACTACCTTGGCTGAACATCTCAGAGGTTGTATTCCAACAAAGTTATTTATAAGCTCTTTTTCTTCAATGTTTTAAATACATCTGTATGTATGCAGGGTCAATTTTATCAAATAGTTTGCAGATGGTGAAAATGGTCTCAAGGCTGGCTTAATATTTGTGGAAACCAAAGTTGAGTGTGGATGTTGGGATGTCAAATAATATGGGAACACACACAGATTACAATACAGTCAAAGCTTTCAACCATTTAAGCAATAATGAAGGGGTTTAAGGAGATGAAGACCATGTGTGGTTAGCCTGTGGTGACAGTCCCACAGTAACACCACTAAGAAAAATAAAACAGGGAAGATATTTATACCACTTAAATTGACACTTGAGCTCAGCTATTGTTCCGAATGAGACTTCTAGAGGAACTAATCTTTCTCCATTGGATATTTAGGGTTGTGAGACTCCTATTCAACACACCTAAATTGGGCACAGAAACTAGGCAGGTTAGTCTATTATGAAAACATTAGGATCTACTTCTAAACCACACACTTCTGTAAACACTCTTATTCTGAATTCAGACTGGATGTTTATTTTCCATTTCTTTTAAAACTTTTTTTCTAAAACGACATAAAATAAACTGAAAGACACTTTTGCAACAGAATAAGAGCAGCCACCAGTATAATTATCATGCTTTCCTGTGAAAAAAAGGACTGAAAGGGAGAGTGAAATGCCCTGAAAAAAAAAGACAAAAATTATCAGCCATGGATTTGTGGGTATTAATGCTTTTTCTCATTACAAGCAGGTGGAAGTGCTGCTCTAAACAATAGCAATAGGTAGGCCTCAAAATAATTTGTATTCAAATGCTTTACTGTTCAAAGATTTCTTGCATAGAGGATTATGCAAAATAGATCTGTGCCTATTCTTCACTCAGTAAATAGGTTATATAAATTTTCAGTGGTATTTCACTATGCATTCCATTTTGCTGACCAGTAAGGTGAGTGCATATACATAATATTTCCTTGGAACAGATCTGAGTATAATGTCATCCAAAATAAATTCTGCTTTGCCACGGACTGAGGAGAAACATTCTTTTCCTCTGCAGTTAGCTAGACTGGAGGAAGAAAACCCCAGTTATATGCAATGCTTCATCCAAACTAGAGAAATAAGAGAACCTGACATTTCTTGCTGTCTGCCTTTTATGCTAGGGGTTAGAACAGAAATGAATCTTTCTGCACAGAACTCTGCAATGCATGGATCCAAAGGCTTGACATATAAAACTTGGATTAAAACAGAATTTCAGAAACTTTTGAAAGCTAATCTGTTGTTCTGAAATAAAAAATTGAATCCCATCTCCATTCCCCAGCTGATAACACCCTGTTTAAGACCCCACTCCTGGACAGCAATCAGAGTGACCTGGGGTCATCCTTTCTTTATTCTGTGATATTTTTGGTCTTCCCTTAACCACTTGTCTTGGCAACAAAATATTTAATATTTTGACATTTTATATCTAGTTCTCAGCCATCAATTCTGTACCAGTGAAGAGACAGAGATTACTTTTATTTTCTGGGTATTGGTTCAGCCTCTGGAAACTCAGCAGTTTCTACGTTAAATACCCATTGGTCAGGCTTTCAAAATAGAATTTCAGTCACAATAACCAGAACAGATTTGGTTGTCAAATAATTATGAGAAGTTGTCAGGGGCAGGACTGGGCAGGTGGGGTACACATGTTCTTTTGGGGTAGTCCTTGGCTAAATAGGCTACCTAGAAAAAGGGGATGAATGATACATGAGAACTTTACACAGCTGGTTGAAACGGCTACCCCACAGCAGGCACAGCCTGGTCTTCCCTCTTCAACCCCAGTTGGGCACATCCCCGAACTGAGAGCTATGCACATACACCAGCACACAAGTGCAAGGAAGGTTCTAGAATTTGGAGCATTTCTACAGCAAGTAAACAACCTCAAACTCAGTTTGGTTTACCACCCCAAGGTAAACATGGCATGAGGAAGACAGAAAAGACCAAACAGGCATTGAACCACTGCTTAAAGTTACCTGAGAAAAAGCTGTTTGGGATTCTGAACTGTGGCTGCAGTTCCTGGCCCTACCTCAAATTATCCATGTCACCTTGGGCAAGTCACTATGTACTTAACATGTCTTACTGCTGTACGTTAAAAAGGGGGGAATTAACACTTCATTTCCTCACTGTTTTCCTTACTGACAAAGAACTGCAAAATCATCTATGAACACAGTCTACAATGTCTAATAAGGAGACTAAGGTCTGTCATGGATGCTGTAATTGCTTGTGTGTTGTGAACTATAAATAATAACTATACACTCTGTTATTTGAAAGAATAGACTATATCTGCCATAATATGCTGCTGCTTTAAAATCAGTATGCTTCAACTAGAAAAAGCAGGCATCATTTTTCACCCTAAATTCTGTCACGGATCTTTTTTTTTTTTTTTTTCCTGAAAAAAAAGGAGAAAAAAAAAGATACGTAACATCCTAGAGCTATCTGCATATTCTGATTAGTGAATACCATGAGATATGCATAGACACTCTGCAAAGCACTTTTCTACCTGATAGGATAACTATATTCAAGAAAGGTAGAAATGAGACAGGTGAATTTAACACATTTACAACTTAATGGCAGTGTTTGGCTCACTTCCCTTCCCAGCACCAAGAGGACTTTTGTTTCTCATTGTTGTTGAGTTTCTGCCATTGAGCAACAGAAGTCAAGTGACCCTTCAAATAAGAATGTTGAAGATTGGGAAGTTTTGTTGTTGGTGGTGTTTTTTGTTTGTTTGTTTGTTTGTTTGTTTGTTTGTTCCTCTACCAAGACTTTGATACTGAATGGGACATCTCAAATGCCGGACTGGGACTGTGACTTCACCCCTAGGTGTTCCCAACTGGAAGAGATGAGAGCAAGAAACCCAGCTTTTGTGTTTAGAAACACAGAGCAATGCTAGGCTGTAATTCCCATCACACTCGGAACTGAGCACAGCAGGAAAGCAGAGGAACTATCCACTGTAAACATCCACTGTAACTTTGACCATACTGAGCTCACTGAAGAATAATGTATTTTATATGCCTTTCCTAGCAGCTCCCAGGTTTAGTTTCTCTGAACTTGCTTTATAACAAATGCCTGAGAAACTTCCAAGGTAAAACTGGAAAATATCACACACTATACCATAGCCATCTCTGTTTAAATCTGTTTTGTACAGAGGCAGCCTCACCTCCAGTACTTTACACTGGTGTTATCTTATCCTGAACATCTGCAGATAAGCATAGGATGTGGTGGGAATGGAGGACTTTACACACTGGCACTCAGAAGGAACTGGGCACTGCGCTTGACTCTGCAACTAGACTTTGAGCAAATCAGATTGGGCTCAATAAAAATAACTTATATAATTTACATAATTTAATATTGCATTTTCACTTTTACATTTACCATTATTCATTTAAATTCTCATTTATAAATAAATTTTGAATTATGTAATTATAAAATAACAAAATATGATACTATATTTTATCAAACGAGTACCTATGCACAGGGATCTAGAGCCATCTGAAGGATAAGCCACAGTTTCCAGGTCCAGTTCAGAAAATATGTATACCTCTTGTAAGACCTTTGTCAAATCTGCCAGCCCCATGTGGATGTTTCAAGTACCTTAGGGCATCTCAAATCACAACAGATGCATATATTTCAGCAGTTGAACTGAGCTCTGAATCTCTGTTTTTCCCCATCACTCTGGCCTGATCAGCATAATGCTGAAACCTGGAAAATGCTGCTGCAATGCACATAACAAGCAAAGGATCATAAAAATTTCTTCAGGAAAAGAGAAAAAGCAGTATGCATTAAGCTATCAAATCAGGCTTGTCTCTATCCACGTAGGATTAATTATTCTCATTTGTGTACTTGTCAATGTTGCATACAGGATTATTTTAATTTAAAATGTGAGCACATAACCACCTCACCTCTCCTCTTCTACTCATAATGGAGCCTTCCCATCCCCTGAAACTCCAGAACGCAAAATTAATTCTGCAACATCTGGAGTCTATGGTTAGGAGTGACAACTTTCTCCACTCTTCTTTCCAGTCAATTGCTCCCCGACAGTGGAAAAAAAAAAATCTTCTTCAGAAACTAGGCAGTTAGTCTGCATGGGAAATGAAATGCAGTCATGAAAGAGCAAGGACACCTGGATGATTTTCTCTTTCCAAAGAAAGGATGTAATCAAGCCAAAGGAAGTAGAATTTCTTTCTACAATGAATTAGATGAGGCAGGTCCAAAACCTCACCAGGAATGGAACTCTAACCTCACATTTTGGTGTCCGCTAACACAATGGAACATGAGTGCGTGTGGTTGTGCATTTTTACAATTTTTTTTGCACATATTAGAAAGAATTCCCACACCTCCAAAAATTTCAGTGAACGGTTCCACACAACTAGGGAATTGTTTTTGTTATAGAGATATATTGGTCAATTTTAAGCAGTTTCTACCAGAAGGAGCTCAGCTCTCAACAGAGACTTAGGGAAGACCTACTTTTCAGAACACCCTGGAGCTCCTGTGCCTTCTATCCATCCTGCCATGCTTAGAAACAAGAAATCCAAGAAACACAAGCTTGAGATAGACTTTTCAGGTCTTATAGAGTGTTTTTCTTGGTCATAAGAACTCTCTGGGCATGGACTTTCCTTGACTTCTATGTTCTAGTAGATTTCATGATTGTCTTTGAAAATTGGGATACTACATGCTTCACTTAGGGAAAATAAATACATAATCTTTTTTGCCCTTATTTTCATGAAAATATTGGGCAGGGTATTTGTTTATCATTTTGTTATTTGTTTTCCTGGTAATTAGGATAACTTGTTCCAGTTCAGAATTCACATTATTTTGAAAACAGGCAGACAAAACCTTCTTGGAAAATAAAATATGTCTCATAAGACTGATATTTCTCTTGAAAACCACCCACCAGCTGGGAATTAGATGAAATGTGTTGGCAATATGGATCCTAAAAGACATCTTGATATGCTCTACAGCACTGTGGGGAGGGGGAGAATGTATTTGGATGGGGAGGATAGAGAGGAGACATTTGGATGTGAATGGGTAGGTATACAGTAGCAAAAATGTCTATTCCTGTACAGCTGAAAACATACTAGCAAAAACACCTACTCCTGTACAGCTGACAACTTTTCTTGATGATGTACAACATGTGTCTTACAGTAACTCAGATCTGCTTTAAGCCATGTACAAATTGTCCAAGATGCACACAGTGTTATTCATCTGGGTTTCATATTTCCTGCATAATTATGTCACAGCCATCCTATGCATTCTTTCTTTATTGAAATTTACATTCAGGAAGTATCTAAATGTAATGCCAAAAAAGGATTTCATCTCATGATAGGGCCTATGTCTAGTTTCAGGGAAATTGTTGGCAAAACCTCCACCAATCTGGACAGGGAAGATGATCTGGGATAATGCAATTCAAGTACTGTGAAATCATGGAGTCTACAATGCAATTTCCATTTTTCATGTCTCCTTTTCAATTAGGATTCACCAGAAGCAAAATGAGTTTCCAAAGGAAACAGTCTTGCTTGGGTTAAGTAAGAATATTAGGACCACTAAATGCTTCCTAGTAATTCTTCTGTCTGTCTTCTGACTTTATATAGACCATGTCCTTCCAATTTTCTTTCCAATTTCCATGCAAGGGAGCTGGGGCCTTCCCACTGCACAGTATACCTCTACAGCTCTCTGAATTGGCATAGAAAGTAGACATTCACAACCACAGAAAAATTGATTTGTTGACCCAGAATCATTGTTTGAAACTTCATCTTTTCAAGAAGCTGAAAACTTACATGGTATCTAATTTTACATTTTCTCTCCTTCTCTCAAAAAAAAAAAAAAAAGTTTTTTTTTTTTTTTTTTTTTTTCCCCTGGGCATACTTAATTTTATTTTATTTTATTTTTTTTCAACCAGAACAATGATAAATCCATCAGAATTATGGATCTATCTCCTATTTGTTTCTGTAGCTGGCAGGTTCTTCTATATGCCTTGTTTCTTGGTCATAAATAAGAAATTATTGTAAATATTATAAGATGGCACTTGAAAATCAATATTGAAAATATCAAATATTGATATTGATATTTATCAATATCAATAAAACATGGATGTTTCCCAAGACAAAAACTGGATTCAAATGATTCAGGTCATTCCATTCTGTCTTATCTTCCTATTTCTATCTTCTACGTATTTTTATATGCAGTGGGTTCCTGCAAAGAGTTCATTAGGTGAGTTGTATTAAAACAACCAAAAGAAGTTACTTATATCTTCAAACAATGGTTAATGCGAAAATAGAAAGGAGAGAGAAAACCAGGAAGACTCTTTGCTTAAGAGACAAATCCCCAGGACTAATTGCTGTTTTCAAAATTAGTCACTGTGCTTTTCCAGTAATTGCCTGTCTTCCAAACATCCAAGTGTTAGTTACTAAGCAAAAAGTCCACTGTCTGCTAGCATGGACAACTTATTAAAGTACTAGATCTACTCTTCTAGAGCTGGAAGGAAACCTAACTGTTAAAACTGTTAACTGCTGAAACTGTTAACCAGCTTGGCAGAGAGACTAGTTCCCCAAGTCTCTCCTGAACTAAGAGACCAATTTCTGGAATATTAAATAAAAGCAGAGAAACAATACCAGTTCCTCTTTCACTGTTATTTTGCATAATGTCCCTTAAGTTGTTTTATTTCAAGAGTGCCCAGAGGCTGGGCCCTAAAAACTACAGATGGAAAAGAATGAGTAGTTTTGACAGTACTAGTGGAAATCAGGCACTCACAACATTTTGGTAATTCTCAACCTGCCCAAGAACAGATGTCGCAGGCCCACAGACTGCCTCAGAATGGAGCCTGGGGGAAATCTGCTCCTTTTGCCTTACTTTAGACACCTTTGATGAATCTGTCATATTAACTTGATGGGTAACAAAAGGACTAGCGATAGTAAATTCTTACTCTTCATAAAATGTTTGGAGTAAATCAGATGAATCATATTCTAAGTGTGCTTCTTTCCATTGATTAGAAAAACAAATAATTTTCTAATAAAAAAATAATCTTAAACCATAAATGCTTTTCTAATCAAAAAGCTGATTTGGGCAAACAGCTCAGGTGAAGACTTCTTACTCTATAGACCTCTTAAGTGAGAAAAGGTGTGTGTCCTGCTCCTCATGTTTTTGAAAACTGTAAAAACTTTCGGGGTTATTCATCAGCAAATTATAAGTTATGAGAATTTTAAGTCAACTTTTAGATACGTAAAATGGAAATTTAGCAGCAGGTAATTTCCCAAGTCCTTTCCTAGCTATTAGTCTTTCTGGGCTTAAGTCTTCACCAACGGAATAAAAATGATAGTACTATCCAGCCCCAGAAAGATGCTGTGAAGATAATTACATTAAAAATTACAAGGTGATACCATGCTACCTAAATGGAATCATGCCTGGCATGCTTTAGATCACTGGTGAGTAATCTTCTCATCAAAAATACTTATATGATGTCCTGGAAAATTATTTAAGGCATCTAAAATGTGACATTTCTCTTCTCTGTCTGGTTATCAGCTGTCATTTTAAAGATCACATTTCCTCTGCTTGTTTGCTGTTGATCAACGAACAAACTTATTTCAGCCTGCCCACACCATCATGGTGCCACTCCATTCCTAATCTCGCTCTCTTAATTATTTTATGCAAACTGGGACTGCCCAGTGATAATACTATATTGAATCGGGCCACTTAGCTATGTCTCCTGCTTTGAATGTACTTACCTTACAGAAAGTAAAGAGAGGAACTTTGTGGGAGATTTGGAGGAAAGGAAAGGAGAGGAAAACATTAAAATTACATCTGGTTACTTTTGCAACACTGTAAATGAACCGAAATTAATGGATCTTTTCATTGGGAAATGATAGAAGGTGAGAAAAGTTATTGCTCTTCCATGAGCTCTTTAACACCCTAGCACTGTGTTAATTTGTTTCCTCTCTTCTACCTTCAAGTTAACTATTTTCTATTCCATCAACTCCACAGATTGTAACAGTGGGTGATGGACAAGTCTCCCATTTTGATGTGGAACACCTGGGCTTCTCTCCCATTATATTAATGTTTTCAAGTCGTATTGCAGAAAAGTTATAATCATCAGTCTGCTGGTAGTTTTTACACATTTTAAGTAATTTTTCTCCCTCATCAAGACATCAAATTAACTTTGTAAAGGAGAAACTTAATGCCCATAAAGTATTTAGAAAGAGAAATGGATAAATGACGTCTAATCAGTCCGGGTGTGAGTGACTGATTAATTCCTATTCTAGCAGTTCAATATATTTAATGCTGTCAATCATTTATTTTCCTTTCAGTTAACAAACAAGTTCATTAGCTCTGTTATTTCACCTGTTCCAAGAACTCTGAACCCTTCAAATTACCCTTCCCTCCAAGAAAGGTGAAATGATTATTAATTTCATTTCTGGTTGAATGTTTCATCCACCCATGTTAGAACTTAGTCCCAATAAAATGAACTAAAACCGGTGCACACTGATAGTCAAAACATACTGGTGAGTTATCACTGCCCAATGATCTTCATATGAATAGATAAATAGCGTTGATTAAGACTCGCAATTGCGTGGAAAAATTGGGTCAAGGTAATCTAAGAAAATGGTTACCTGGGAAAACATTAATTCTCTATATTAATGAGGGTGGACACTGGAAGGTCAAAACTGAAACAGAAAACAGTCCTTCCTCATTCATAAACAACACCTGAAACAATCTGTTGGGTGCTCCAGAATTTATGTTATTCACAGTTTCTCAAGATAAATTCCTTGCAGAGGTAGTTGGAGTTTTCATTTTTCTACATCTATTAGTTCTTTGTTTGTGCATTTCTTCCATTTCTGTATTTTTCCTGTTCTTTGTAAGGTCATCTGAAGGTTATCTGACCTAATATAAGAAATGAATTCACTTTGTTTTATTTGTTTCCTCAAAAATAGACCAAAACTGCTGCTTCCAGAAATCCACTTGTCCCTTCCTTTATTCAGGCTGAGAAGCAGACTTGCTCAACAAATAGCTCCAATTTATGTCTATCATTCACAGTGTAAGGTAGTTGTCAGGGTAGAAGAATATGATATAATACAGCTCTGTCTGCTCTGCTTCCTGAGCTCCAGGGGCCTTTTTGTGGTGTTATTGACCTTGGCAGAGCTGAGAAGTTTTATTTAGTGTTGCTGTTTTCTTCACTGAAGTTTACATATTTTAACTGGTTTGGAAGATGTGTGTGTGTTTCAGAAAATAAACGACTCCAGGCATTCTGATTCTATCAGTCAGTGAGATATATCCTCTCCTGCTCTGAAGGCTACTACATTTTATAGCGAAACAGTTGAAGATACTACATGCTGTCTGTGCTATTCTACAGATGAAGGTTGCCAAGAGAAATCAGAAACATATATGACTTCAATATTTTTTTAAATTAAAAACATTTTAATATTTTGTTGATGCCTTGAAAGCCCTGCTTTCTACACAGAAAATGTTACCTTTACTCAATGCACGAGTAAGGTGACGAATAATTCTTAGAGGTAATGGTCTGATTTTTATTTTATTTATTTATTTATTTGTTTATGTAACAGATGTAAAAAAAAAAAAATCCAGTTTATATATATATATATATATTTTCCCCAAAGATTAAATAAAACAAAGAAAAAATACAGAAAAATAAATACCCATGTATGGAAGAACATCCTTACAATGACAAACCACCGAATACCAGAAGCAACTTGATAAGTAATGCAGCCACCTCCAGGCAAATTCCCACGAGAGTCAGCCAACAAGTACTATCTGGCATCAGTGTGTACCAATACAGTAACTTTAACAATCTGAATATAAACAGAGATGAACATACATAAAAATAAGTAATTGCCTAAGTAAATAGATGTAGCAACAATGTCTGGTTATCGCTACTGGAAAGAAATTTCCTAGTCTGAGAAAAACATAGAAGTTATTCACAGATCTTGGACATGCCTATGTTTCTACAAAATCTGCTGCTTGCTTAGGGGTTAGGTGAATGTTTGACCATGTACTGAATGAGCAGATCTCTAATGACTTTGGGAAAGGGTTTTTAGCTGGAAGAGGAATGTGACTGAATTAACCTTTCTGAATGAAGAAGGGCTTATGTGGCTAATTTCCCTAGAGCTGTCTGGAAATTATAAGCTCCCAAGCTGTTTACAGACTATGAAATGGGCAAAGAAAACAATCAGGAAATGCAGAGAGGAACATTACATTTCCTCTAGTTTCTTCAAAGTTTTCCCCAGAGAAATGTTTTGGGCTCTGAAATGTGAGACATAAAATGAACAAATAAGCACAGGCACTTACAGCACATATTTTTCCAATGGAAGCATGGTTTCAGCTTTTGCTACACCCTTAATTATAATGAGCTTATTCAGAATGGTTTTAGGCAAATGTGAAAGATGTCAGGTAGCATCAGTCGCAGCAGAATTGTCACCTTCCCTACATTTTTTGTCAGACTATTCACCTTCAGCTGTCATTATTTCTGAAGAGGAAAGGTGGCGAAGATATTGCAAGGAAATGCAACAGTTCTGACACTTCCTACCTCAGGTGTATTACTGGTCTTTTTGTAGCTGTGAATAGAGGTGAGGTAAGGTCAGTAGAAATAGGAAATACCTTTTATGATATCCTTGAATAAAACACAGATGCTTTTAGTCCTCTTTCTTCAGATCTCAGAAGCAGCAGCCTGCAAGCTAAAATCCAGCTTGAAAACAATTCTTCTGAATTTCACTTGGTCTCTCATTTCTCACTACCTCTGAGGCTCTCCTCTATAATTGTACAGAATATCTGGAGATGGGCATGCTACTCAATAGATTTTCAACAGTAAAAACTTTGGGGTGAAAATATATTTATCTTTTGAGACTTGGGGCAAATGGCATGATGTTTCACTGCTTGGATCTTTCTCTTTCTCCTATATTTAGTTTTCTCTGTTTACTACAATTCTGAAAACACATCTTTCTTCACTTTGTATTTCTGGTGAATTGATGTTTCCATCAAGGCTGAATCATCCTCACAGCCAAAGCAGAAAGAACAGTACTTCTGGGGTACAAGTCTTCTGACTTGACTTATATGCCTGTTTTGGGGTGAGATGAGTCACACTTGATGGGTCTTATTTTTCTCCATTTATTGTAAAAAGAGTTCAGAGAACTACATAGGTGTCTAGATGGAGAAGAAAGATGATTATCACACTAGTCTACTTAGAAGACTACCCATCCCTTCACATTTTTGTGTACAATATTTGTTCAGTGATCATCCTTGAAGACTCTAGAAATCAGTTTTATATGAATAACTCCATATTGTTTTTCACTGGGATAGAATGAACTTTCTCTGTAGAAACCCATATGGTGCTACATTTTGGATTTGTGACCAAAACAGTATTGGTAACACACCGACGTTTTAAGTGTTGTTGAATAGCACCAAGGGTTTGTCCATTTATCACTGTGTGTCCTATCAAGTAGGCTTGGGGTGAACAAGAGGCTGGAAGGGAATGCAGTCAGGACAGCATACTGTGTAGCATCATGCTCTGCAATGAAAGCTTGGAGGAGTTGGCCAGGGCTGCCATTGTTTGGGGACTGGCATCAGTTGGCTGGTACTAGTGAGTGATTGTGTTTACTTTCAGTTTTTGTTTTATTTTGTTTCATCCCTCTTTTACTAACTAAAATGTGTTTATCTCAAACCATGTGTCTTCTCACTTTGGCCTTCTGATTCTCTTCCTATCCAACAGTGGAGGGACGAGTGCATGACCATGTGGTACTTAGCTGCCTGCCATGGCTTTACTACAACAAACACACTTTTTTTTTTTTTTTTTTATTTATTTTTTAAGATTTTTTTAAAGATTTTTTGCTTCCTCTGCATATTTTATTTATTATGATAGAATCAAGTTAATACTATTTCATTGTCTACTTAAACAAAGAAACTAAAAAAGGGCCCAGAATGTTTTCAAATTATAGGTACAAGACAGACTCTATTCATATAGACTCTGATGTGTTCATCCCTGTCTGTGGGACTTCTGGTCTTTGCAGCTCCTTTCATAAGTAATCTCAGCAGTGTTGTATGAATCACCCATTCTTTACTGGGAACAAGAATTGTGATGTATCTGAAGGAGTTACTAGGATGACATCTAAATGCATTTCCTTCTTCACTCTTGCTCATAACATAGGTGCTACTCCATGAGTGATGTTTCACTTGTCCCTTGTGTGTTGTAGCATAATACTACAACATTGAGAAGTTAGATGGGCTCCTGCACAGTACCAGTTATTAGGTTTGCAACTCCAAAGGAACTATTATGATTACAAATGCAGTTAAAAATCAGGGCAAGTTTCTGAGCTCTCCAGAACTGGTCAAAATGTCGGGAATAGATCACTGTTGGGTCACTTGTATATCTCTTGCATCCATCACCAAGCCTTTAAGTCCTGAAGTTCTTGTGATACCCCTCAACTTTGTATCACACTATTCTTGAGCATTAGAGGAGTTGTTCTGCTATTCAGGCAGCCTTTGCTGTTTAAATACTTGTTTCAACCTCTCCTGGAGAAAAGGCAGTGAAGCAGATGAAGCATCTAGTGGATTGCATCTGGTCTACATTTTGCTTATTGCCCACCCTCCCTTCTCCTCACCCAATCCCATATTGAAAAAACATCCTGCTAAACTAAACCCATAGCATTATTCTCATCAGCTCTTGTGCTAAATGCAGAAGTCTGTACTTGGATTACAATCTGTAATTAGAACAAAAATAAAGTAAGGCCACTAAACTCAACACCAAATTTGTTAAATTCAGGTGACAAAAATATTCTCCTTTTCGTCATTAATCTGTTTCTTGAGCTAACTTTCTTTCAGTGTTAATTTCCCAAACATACCAATAAAAAAATGTGTCCCAATTTTGCTGGCTTTGACTCCCTGCAGCCAAGTTTTGTAACATTGCTGTCGGCTCAGTTAGAGCCCTGTGGCATTATTTCAGAGAATATCTTTCCTCGATTCAGGTTTTCTTTTATAACTACATACAGCAATGATATGCTTCATTCCAGAATTTAGCTGTCTACAATCTTGATGTTATGCTTTAATTGAACCAAAATTACATTCAGTCAGAGCTTGAAATTTCTGATTTGCTCAGATAGCATTGTTTTCATACATGAAGTTCTTGCTTTGTACTTCTTTTTCTCCTCAATCTTTCCCCCTTGAATTATTTAGCATTTAGAAAGCTGAGCTTTGCCACTTTTATTTCCATCTCTAGTTTTGTTACTATCTAAGTGATTTACAAATCAGGCCTTGCATCTAATGGCATTGTGTATTTCCATTTCTAGTGCTCTTCTTTACTGTCGGCTCTTGTTGGATGGGGCAAACCTCAGACACAAATAACTGAAATTAATGTCAAATTGCATCATGTGCAGCTTGAATTTCAATTATGAGATCTGAGTAAAAATGCATGTTTTCAGCAAACAGCAATAACACTGTGAAGCGCCTGGCCCCAGAGTGCACATTACTAGAGAGCATCCTACTTGAGACAGAGATACAGGATTGCAAAATCTTAAAGCAAATCTGCTTGGCATTTAGTTAAAGACAATATGCTGTGGGAATGAGTAGTTATTCAGGCCTTCACCTTTTGTATTCACCACCCCATGTCGGTGCCGGTTTAAAGCTTTAAACACAACTGTTTCCTTCCTGAATATTCTAAAGGGATAAATCTAACCCCGAAAGCCCTAATGCTTCTAAATCTGTGGAAGTTTATATCTAAGTTTTGTGTCTCTGCCTGTCCCTAATTCTCTTTTCACTGAAAGTAGTGGAAACCTGTTTACGTGAAGACATGATGGAGAAATGTATTTCTCTAGTTATTATCTGGGGTTCATGTAGTGATATAGAGAAGCCAAACTTTGTCTAGGCTTCTGTTATACTCAGTGGAAAGAACTGGGTGCTTTGAGAGCAGATCCATTTAATCTTTATGCAGATGTCTAAATGGGTCAAAGGGATCACATTCTCACAAGTCTCTTCCTCTCTGTTGTCTTGAAAAGGTGTTGAGGCACAAGGTTATATTTAGAGACTACAAAGTGCAGTGCCCCCTTACTGCTGAAATTTATGTGGCTTCAAACATTTCAGGCAGCTGAATGACCTACATATCCCCTCCAAACAGGGAGGTTGCAAGTTTGCAATGCAGCCATACATTTTGCCTTTTAAATTTCTTGAAGGAAAAAACCAACAACAATAACAAAAAAGCCCATCCATTAGGGACTGGGTGACACTTTTGGATATTCTACCACGGGGAAAAGAATCACAGAATCACAGAATTGAAGGTGTTGAAAGGAACCTCGAAAGATCATTGGGTCCAGCTCCCTTGCCAAAGCAGGTTCCTTAGAGCAGGCTGCCCAGGTAGGCATCCAGATGGGCCTTGAATATCTCCAGAGAAGGAGACTCCACCATCTCCCTGGGCAGCCTGTCCCAATGCTCTGTCACCCTCACCATGAAAAAGTTCTTTCTCATGTTGGTGCGGAACTTCCTGTGCTCTATCTTGTGGCCATTACCCAGAAAAATGAAATTTTCTGGGTTACCCAGAAAAAGAAAATATCATCCAGCATGCCCATTGCTCTGTGTGCCCTCCAAAGAAAAAAGAAACAAGATTCTCTTAGCAGAAAGAAATATCTTTGTATTGTCAGCATACACCCACATAAAGCTACCAGAAGGTGTCCAGGTTTTGACTGAAAAAGTCAGCTAAAACAACACTTAACTTCCTTGTGAAACTACTATCTAGTACCTGATGTCCTGCTTAAAATGACAGCAATTTGGAGAACTGGAAAACTGCTTTCTTATAATCTGGTGCATATGTTGCTATCACAATCCTCTCTAAACAGGCACTGAATAGCCACCCAGACAGACTATTCACAGTCAAAGAACTTTAAAAGTGCAACTACTTAAAAATACAGAAAGAATATAAAGAGATTTTTAATGGGGACAATGATGTGGGCGTGCATTAAACTCTCAGTCACTAAGTCTTCCCCTTATCTGCATAAGAGAAAGAACAAAGCCATATTTCTATAAGAATTCCTCTCAAAATGTATTTAAATCTCAGGAAAGAGATAGCGAGTCAGCTCTCACTGCGTCTGTCAGCTCTCAGCTTAGGAAGTTGGCTTTCAGTTGGCCAGTCAGACACTCTGATCTGAATTGAGGCCATGAACCCCATTTGTATGCCCCATCAGATGCTTACACAACTTAAGTATTACTTGGGGCTGTAGAACTGGAAGGGCCAAGCCAAGCACAGTCTCCCTCTCCCTGTAGGCACCACATAACACAAAGCCTGTCTTTTGTGTGCTCTGATGCTTCTCTGCACATTATGGATTCCCAAATGCAAAATGACATCACCCCCCCTCATTCCTTGCAGAGCAATAACATTACTTTGAATGAACTTGGATAAGCTGCAGCTGTTACTGCCAGGGCTGTGTGTCAGGAAAGAATTTTTTCATTTATTGTAGCTGTCTAAGAGTAATGTGCCTAGCTCAAGTTAGTGATCTAGGTTCCCTCCGTAGCTGCTGGACTGACAGATTCAGCACCAGACATTGCTTCATCCTCTTCTGAAACAGAGCTGAGATGTATCTAGTAAATATACAAGAAGCTTAGACAACTGGCTCAGATTAAGTATTCAGCTTTAAGATAGTGAAGTTAGGTGAAAGCAAATTCAGGATCAATGTAAGTCTGCAAAATTGCTGACAACCAAGATTAAACATGTTAAAATCAAAACATACAACTTTAGGTAAAAAGAACAGTATACTGGAAAGTATAGTCCTTTATAAGGGAAGGTAGAGGGAGCAAAGCAATGCGTAAGAGCACTTTTCCATGGCCAAATTAAAAATAATGTTAAGGATAAAACAAGCCATTTATATTTCCACCAAGTTCTCTGATTTAACATGGGGCAAAACCTTCAGAAAGTCAGCAAAAAGGTCACCAGCAGGGTAGACATTTGATTTGAAACATTTAGACTGGCTTTTATTATCAAATGTAAATTAAACTAATTAGATAATCATATTAAATGTAGACAAAGGAATGTCATTAATGCTTCCAGAATGTAATAATCATTATCAAGGAAGTGTATTGTCCAGTTTCTTGCATTTATGGGGGTGGGGGGCGGGGTGGGGGGAAGAGGAATCAATTAAATTTAGCCTTTTAACTGCCTTTTAGAACCTTGTGAAATTGATTTAATTCAACATCAAAGATATAGTAATAAAGTGGGGGGGAGGGGGGAAGGCAGTAAAGCAAAAGCTGGGTAATAGGCAAAGGATGATGTACAGCACCTATAAATGCTGGTCTGGGAAAATCAGGGTACTTTATTTGGGAGGATGGGATAAATTGGTAGTACTCCGTTGTGGTCATGACTTCGGTGCCAATTTATTACAGTAGTTACGTGTATCCATGGGGTAAGTGGTGCAATTCCTGCAGCATAGTCATTCTGTGGAAGGTTTGGCTTTTGATCTTGCTGGTTGCTTATCTCCAACAATGAGCATCTTCAACTTGTTGGAATATGAAGGAAAGCAAACATCTGTCAGAGACAGCATATTATGATATTCATGCAACAATTGTGTACCGTGGGCTGACCATCTGAATATCCGTCCTTTCTCCTGTACAATACGAAGATGTGCATGTTACAGGTAGCCAAATTTAGTGGGATTCAGAATCCAGGAGGTTCCTCCTTTCCCAGTGTGATAACTGTCCTACTCTGTTTGCAGCCAGCCAGGCTCCCAGCTCGCCTCTTTCACACACAGGTTCAGAACAGCAAGTTCACCAAGAGAAAACAGCAACGGGTTTTAAGAAGATAGGATGGTGATCAAATATATGGCTCAGTCAGATGATCATATTGACCAGCAACCTCTTCACTCATTAATATTTTTGCACATTATCTCCTTCCTGATCAACCTGCTTGCCTCCCTTGCTTTTGGTCCTTCTCCTAAATACTTAATCAGTTTCGCATGTTCCTGTAATCTCCTTGAAACTTCTACATAATACTTTTTAAAGAATCTGCAAATTCTTGCCCCTTCTGCATCCCTTAATAATCTTAAACACCTTCAGGCAGTAACCCCTCAAGTTTGCAAGGCATTCTCGGAAAGGTGTCACTTTGGCTGACTCATCTACCAGGAACAGATTCACTAAGGCTATAAGGGTTTGTTCGCCTCCCTGGGTCTTTGTGTTCAGAGAGATTAGCCTTTAATCACATAACCTAGCAAAGAGAACATGACATTTCTTTCAGATTTTTCCTGTACTTTATTCTTTCTTTTCATTTGCCCTTTGTGTTGTCCTCTATTCCCTGCCTTGTCTTCTAAATAATAACCAAATGTCAGCAGTTTCTGCAGCAGGGAAAAAAGTTTTCTGTAGTGGTTAGCCCATACAAGGAACTTTACCCTTGTGCCATGCTTGGGTCATTGCAACATCCAGTTGTGTCTCTTCAGCTCCTGAAGTAATGCCATTAAGCCATATATAGGTCAAGTTACTATGGTCTAATGGGTAAGCTCATATTTCTTATGAGCAATATCAGAAATGTGTCTTCAAAAGAACACAGACTCACTCCAGATACAATATTTGGGACACAGGGTTGTTTTCTTGAGTGTCCCTTTGGACTTGCAGGGAGATGGGACTTTGCAGTGATCTCACTTAGACTGAATATATGCTTATTCTAGTGTAAAGCCATACATGTATACACAAATACTTTCAAGCAGATTTATTAATAGTCCATTCTAATTATTCCACATCTCTGTCCACATTTTACTACAGAAATACTTACTAAAGTATTTTTAGCATAGTATGATTTTTCTTGGGCAAACCTCATCACGAGGTTCAACATGGCCATGTGCAAAGTCCTTCACCTGTGTTGGGGCAATCCCAAGCACAAACACAGGCTGGGTGGATCGAGAGCAGCCCTGTGGAGAAGGACTTGGGGGTACTGATGGATAAAAACATGAACATGAGCTAGGCTTTTTCATGTCCTGCAATTATTTTATTATTTTATTTTATTTTATTTTATTTTATTTTATTTTATTTTATTTTATTTTATTTTATTTTATTTTATTTTATTTTATTTTATTTTATTTTATTTTATTATTTTTTATTATTTTTTATTATTTTATTATTTTTTATTTTATTTTATTTTATTTTAATTATTTTATTATTTATTATTTTATTTTCCCCTTTATCTCCCCGTTAATTCTACATAGGTCTTATATTTTCATCTTCATATTAACCCATAGTGTTTTTTGGTCTTTTCAGTCAAAATAAAATGTCTTGTAGTCCAGTCATTAGGTCAATGGAAACTGTAGGTTTAATAGCATGCAGATCAGTCTATTTTATGTTTTATTTTTTTTTTTGTAATTATTTTGTTGTTGTTGTTGTTGTTGTTTTTGGAGCTCTATGACTCAGAGTTAGAAAGAACGAGATGTTATGCCGAAATAACATGATCTATTCTCAGGATATTTTAAAGCATAGAGTGATTTTTGATTCACACTCTCAACACCAAAGACCACTTGGCTGTGGCTTGGAAACCACAGGAGAAATATTATGCTTGTGGAGGTGTTTTCAACAACAGTAACTCATTTAGATGGGGACGCGTACTAATGAAACCGGCAGGTTGGAGAGAACTTTGTGAAATGCCACAGGCCAGTTTGCATGGATCAGTGAGATTACCTTGGACCTTAAGCTCTGTCTATATGAACTGCTAACACATAAGCAAGACAGCTTGACTGGCCAAGACCCCAACTGCACTTCCAGCTTTTCCTAAATGGCAGGAAGGGTTAGGAAAATGTCAATCTCTACTTTGTTGCGATTTGGAGCCTGATCTGATCTCCAGACTAGGATAATCCATTCCACTCTTTTAAAGGACATGGAAAATCCATCCTATCTCTGTTAAAAGAAATGGAAACTGGTTTAACAGGAAGATTATTATCTCTGTCTGAAGCCATGTTCTTAGACAAGCTTGATATTGGGGCTGCAGGAAGCAAGCTGAAACAAGGAATATTTTCGCTTTCACACTCCGTTTTTCCTTCCTCCCTGTGTTTATTAATATATGCCAAAAATTAACAACAGGATATTCTTGATGGCTGAATACAGGACATAGTACTAGCAATGCTTTAAAGCATAAAAACTCTGTTTAAACAAAAGACTACCTTTTAACACAAAATCATCCCTGAGGATATATATAGTGCCTTGAATAAAGGTCAAAGGCAAACCATTTAAATCCAACTAGCAAATAATATTGAAGACAGTGCAAGCCTATTCCTTTCTCATTACCTACAGCTTGCACTGCAGGGACATGAACAAAACAGGTCACCTGCTAAGTCCAAAGCTGTCTTATCATGTCTGATTCCTTTTCAAACCCTTTCATTTGTGTAGATTGCTTAATTTAGCCAAGAAGCCCTTAAAAAAATTCCTTGTGATTCTCCAATATGAAAAGTGGCTATGTCCCTTCTTTACATCCCGTTGTTCATACGTAATTTTTTTTTATTGGGACTCACCAACAGGAGTGATCTCATGAACCCTCACACTAAATGTTAATAAATGAAACTAGTTCTACTATATTGCTTATAGCAATTTCACCCCTGCTGTTGGATAATGGCCTCTTATTCTGATAAGGACTTGACATAGAAATACCACTCTACTTTTTTATTATTATTTTTTCTTATTTCACTGAATGATGCATTCTTTACATCATTAGTATCCTCAAGGGCAATTAAAATAAAAATGCTGAATATTTCCATGCATTCCCTTTTATTTTGCTGGAGACAGTAAAACATATCTGCAGCCCAAAGGCTAAAGAGAATTCATTACTGTGCATGTTGTTATCCTCTAATGTCACCATAAATTAGTTGGAAGTCTTTCCTCCCAACCCAAAGATCAGAAAGTTCCTCTGAGGTTAAAGTTTTGTTGCAGCAAGAAAATATCTTTAAAGCATCCTCTTTTCAGAGACTCTGTAAGCTTGGAAATACTTATATCTCAGAGGTCCCCATTTTGAATGTACATTTCTTCAAGCAGTGGTAAAAATTAATAATGTTGAAAACCCTTTCTCACCTTTATAAGTTTTCTCTTACTAATCAGCATACGGAAAACTCACCTTCTTCCTTCTTTGCCAATTACTCATCTATTAAAATGTTATATAATACTTTAATAATGATAATAACATAATATATTTTATTATTGCTATCATAATATTAATATTTCTGGTATATTCTAGTGAAAACAATTTTCATGAAGTGAATGTGCAGAGAAGATTATGTCCAAATTTACATAACAGCTGTTAAATGAGCTGTACAGCAGTGTTAAATGTTAGATTTCTAAACCTTTCTTAGTTTCAAGAACACCACAATACTGACAAAAAAAAAAAAAAGACAAAAAAAAAAAAAAAGACAAAAAAATCTACACTTCTTGTTTGGAAGAAGTAAAGCAACATCACATTAAATTTATACAAAGAATGCATGGCTCTAAATTTTAATTAATCCCTCTGGTTACATTGGTTGAAAACTGCAGTCACTGTCATTCATACAGTGCTATTATTTAAAATTTCTGTTACATTGTGACTCATAGATCCACTCAAGAAAAGAAGTTTCATTGTGTTAAATCCCATAATCTAACCCATAATAACAGAAAATACTTTCTCACAGAGGCATATCACCTAAAAAGACAAAGTTTGGAAGAGGACTATTCCCAAATATTGGAAATGGGAACTATGAAAGTCAGAGCTCTCCTGCTACTCTTTGAGGCACACTAAGTTTTTCCACTTGATATCCAGCCTAATCTCCAGAAAATAATGGCTCTCATCTGGTCACTGCCTTGTTTACTAACTCTATGGAGATATCATGGACAGCATATATTTCCTATGATGGTTGGCAGCAAGTCGTGGGGGTTAGTTTGTTTGTTTACTAGTTTGTTTGGGGGTGGGCAGTAATTTTTTTATTTATTTGTTTATTTATTTTTCTTTTGCTGACTAAGATGCTGATAGGGTAAGTAGCATTTACAGTTGGCCCTCAATTGTTTCCAGAAATCATTATTACTGTTCCGTGTCATCCTACATATTTCCTATCAGAAATGGACAAAAGGGAAGAGGGGAAAATTACTTTTATTTCTAAGTGTCAAAATCAGGCAGATCTCAATCATGCATATTTTGCTCTTCAGCCCACTCATGATTAAATGAGGTGTTTTTATTATCATGAGTTTATTCTCAGTTTATGTTTTGAAGATTTTTTTAGTTACTAAAGTGATTTAAGGAAAATGAACCTATTAGTATTTTCTGATAACTGAATCCCTAAATTAATTAGTTTCATATTACTTTGATTACAATGATTTCTTCTAAAAGAGAGGTGTTATCTTTTAAAAAAATATATTATTTTGAATATTATTATTTTAATGTCATATGTTTAAATACTTTGATCCTCCAAATCTGCTTTCAATCATCAGAAACATTATTTTCAAGGTGCTGCCTTCTGATCTTGCTTTTACTATCTAAAATTCAGACATCTCCATGGTTTTAGAAAGAAATTATCAGATTTTTTTTTTCATCAACTTTTTCTACATCGATCCTTTTACCCTGACACAGTATTTGATGAAACACCAGAATCTTTTGGGGAAACCAGGGATTCAACCTGATTCAGAAGCCTGGTAAGAAAAATCCATGTCTAATTTTTTCAGAATGCTTTGCTCTGTAGAGTACTTGAACTCAGTTGCTGCTGAAAATCTGAGGTTACTATTGATGAATGTAGAAAATAAACCAACAGAGTAAGTAAGTTTTTAATAAGGCATAACTACAGTAAAAGTCATTAACAACTGAACTTTTTCTGGTTTAATTCAATTATATATTTCTGAGCTACAGAACTGGATTTTTATTTTATTCTATTTTAATTTTATTTTCAGAATTAAAGAAAACAACAGAAAGAAACATTCTGGGAAGTGATACATCTGACTGAAGTAGACATCTAAACAGATCAGATGTATGTCTGTTCCTATGCATTGGCTCCATAAGGAGAACAGACGCTGACTGGTTCAGATGTAAACTTCTGCACTGCAGAGTTAATTTCATCTAATTTTAGCAGTGTAACCCATTTTGAGATGAGGACTTGTCTGTGTGTGTATTGGAGGTCTACAGCACCACATTACACTAAAGTTGAATATGTAGGTACAGGGAAAATCTTTTAGTACAGCAGACAGGGAAAAGATAAGACTTCCTGAATATTCCCTTTTTTAAGGCTTGAAGCAGAAGTGGCAAACTTTGGGCTAAAGATAAACTGCTGTGACAACTTAATTCTGTTAATCAATTAGACAATTCGAGAGGAAAAAGAAAAAAAAAAAGTGATAACTGAAAGCTGACAATGTGCTGCCTGCAGAGGAAGACATAAAAGCAAACAATCATTCCTGCCAATTTAGCCTGGAGGGAACACTCACATTCTCTTCTGACCCCAAATCTAAGTAGCAGTTGAACTTTGAGCATAGCAGCAAGTCACATTAACCAGCTGTTTTCAATTCCACATGGGATTTTGCTGTCCAGCCTCCCGTCTATAACCTGAAAGATGTGAGGATGTGCTTCCAGCAGCCATTCATCAATTTTTCTACTCTGCTGCAAGGATGCAGAAAATGCTGGAAGTGTGCAATTTTTTTTCTATTCCATACCTACCCAAAATAGAGAGGATGAATGAACATTGCTCAGCATCCAGCCTGCCAACCCACTAACCTGGAAAATCATTTTGAGAGTGAGGGTGAATTATAGAATAACATGTTTTGGCTTCTGTTTACCAAAGAAAGAGGAAATTCCGAGTGGCACTTTCCTGACAGCTGATCTCTGGCAAGCTGTCAGGTGCAAACTGTGTGGAGTGCTTCCCCAGCATGAGAGAGGGCCATAAGAGCAGTTCAATGAGCCGTTTGAAGCACATTGCTCCGCAAAAGCCTGACCTGCAGGGCAGTCTCCTATCGACTAGTCTGATGTGTACTAATTGTGTACCAAAAATATTAAATTAGCAAGGCAATCGTCTTCCATTTCCTTTTTTTCTCCTCTCTCTCTGTCTTCTAATTTACTTGAATCATGCACTCAAGAGGAATTTTTAGACTAGGAAGCTTGTTAGCTAAAATACACTTCTCCATTCACTTGATTTCATCTGCCAAGAGCCTCAAGCAAAAGTGCAAGTAAGGACAGATAAAAGGGTAGCAATTAGAGCATGTCATGATTTTTTTTTTTTTTTCTTAAAAATCATTTATGTGATAATGAATGTGTTTATATTACTACTTGTCTTTCATTTGGGAAATCTGAAAGGCACAGTTTCATGCCTGTTGACTTCAGGTGTATGAAGACAAGATTCTTCACCTCAGTAGACAGCTTTTTCAGATGCTGAGGAAACAATTTTACTGCTGTCTGTTCTTCAGAGTGTTGTTCCTACATTAGGGAGACATGAGTTCCTGTGGACGTAATGCAGTCATCAGAGACTTTAATCCACTTCCATCCACTCTAAGTTAAATAAGAAATGCAGTGGTATCAACAGAGACACACCAGTGTTGCATCATGATATATATGCAGTGTCCTTGTGAAATTTCTAGTGACTTTCCTTATTCTGATATATTTCTTAATTTAAATGACGTTTGGATATCAAAGGTATAAATAAATAAATAAATAAATAAATAATAGTAGAACAATGCCATTAGATTTAAGGAAAGTAAATCCATAGTAATTGAAAAGAAAGACACAGGAAAGACATAGAAAATAAAGTTGAATTGCACATGTGATTTGGCCTCCTCACATACAGTGATTTACACTTTCTATACGTATGGAGAAAGATTAATGCTGTGGTGCTTTTTTTTTTTTTTTTTTTTTTTATTTTAAGAGAAGTATAAGAAAGAAAATGAGATAGAGTCATAAAGAAAGAATAAGTCTAGTGATATTCTGGTTATTTTGTCTTTCTCAATTGTGATGAGACACTTGAAGTAGCAGGAAACTGGAATACTTTAATCACAAATACTTTCAATGTATGGATACACAGGCAGCTGTCTGAATTGGGAGAGTCTTGTTTCAGAAAACTGGCATGATTTTCCTTGCCTTCAATGAGGAATTCTTCACCCATCCAGCCATCTGATAGAAAGGCAATGTGGCATAGTGAGAACAGTCCAGGGATTTTCTCGATGATGTTGGTCAGAGTTTATTGATACAAATGCCAGAGAAACCAAACGAGAGGTAATGCTCATTAAGCTGCTACATGGAAACAGAGAAGAACTGGTGGTAAGTGTGATCACCACCATGAGCATGAGATGACTGAGTTGATGTTTTGGAAAGCTGGGAAGGCAAGCAGAAGAGGCAAGACTGACTTTAGGAGAGCAGATTACAATTCCTTGGGGAATTGCTAGGCAAAATTCCCTGGTAAACTTCAAGAAGGGGAAATGCAAGAGAGTTATCCAATTTGCAAACAAATCTGAGGAAAAAACATCCCTTTGTGCCAGAAGTTTGGGAATTCCATAAGAAGGCACGAATACTGACATAGAATGTGAACCCAGCAAATTCTGAGATGATGCTAAATAATTTGGGTTAATTAGGTCCCTGACTGAGCTTCAATCAAGAAACATTTTGTAAGGGGGCCAGAAGAAACCTCAGGGAGTTCAGGAAAGAGTGAAAAGTTGTACAATGTGCCTGCACGGACTGGGACCTGACTGGCTGAGTAGCAGCTGTGTTAAACAGTCCATGGAAGTTATGGTAGACATGAGATTGACTGGAAGCCAACATCATAATTTCCTTCTAAGTAACACAAATGCATATGTGGTTACAGTAAGAGGAATGGGACCAAAAATTGATGGAAATCCTTATTCTCCTCTACTTGGCACTGGGGATGTCACTGGTGGAATCAATCTCTGATTTTGACTCCTCTGTTCTACAAGGATGTTTAAAAAAAAAGAAAAGGGCTCAAAGAAGGGTGATAAAGGGCCTGGGACTTGTCTAATGAGAAGTGGAAGAAAAGAGGCTATAGGGAGAATCTAATTACAGCCTTCAGCTACTGGAGGGAGAATTCAAGAGACAATAGTTCTCTTCTTAGTGACAGAAGGTAAAACAAGGGACAATAACTCCAAGCTGCTTCTTGGGAAGTTCAGAACAGACATAACAAAGATTTATCTTTCCCAACTAAGAAAAAATGAATGTGTAAGAATTTCAGCCATGTTTTTCCTGCTCCCTCCACCATAAAATGTCCTTTAGTGGGAGTAGAGTGTAAACCTGAAAATCCATGATACATGGATTTTCAGGACACAGAAAGTTCAGTTAAATTTCCGTTTTATCTGAATAACAAAGATTGCCTATGTACCTGGAATTCTAGTTGTCATTTCAGCAGATAATTATGTGTTCATTTCTGGTCAGGTTAGACATAAGGAAAAAACTTTCAACCAGTGAGGGTAGATACACCCTGCACTATGCTTTTGTGAGCATGAAATCTCCTTCTGCCCTCAGTGAAGGTTTTAGGAATGGGCTAGTCAATCATGTGTCAAGAGTGACTTAGATAAAATTTGACCCTGCCTTAGGTGAGAAATATGGCAGAGATGGTCTTTTGAGTTCTTCAGAGAGCTGCATCTATGAATCTAAATTTGTACTATTGGATTTCTATGATTTTCTATGAATATTAATCTACTGTCTAGGTCCAAGGTATACTGAAAAAAAAAATGACATTCCTGGAGGGTGTTTCAGTCTATCCTAAATTGAGGTGAACATTTTACTAGAGGAACTGGGGAGAGGGTGAATAGATCTGAGAAAGATGTCCCTGAAAATTGATTTCTCAGTTCATCTTCTTAGCAAGAAGCTATGAAGATGGATTGAATCCTTGGGATAAGTTATTTGTTTCGCAGTCACACCATTTTGACATAGTGGAGATAACAAAGCAGCGTTGTAACTAAGAAACTTTTTTTCCAAAAGGCTGAAGTCTCACACAGTGGTAAAGGAGAAAGCAGTACTAAAAATCAATCAATCAATCAATCAATCAAAATGTCAAAATGTCTTAGGATATAACAGGTTACCAAAATTATGTATTAGCTTGGATATGTCGGAAACTAGTATTCTACTTAAACCCTTAAACCATTTAAAAATATTATACGAAAAGGAATAAACAGTGTGTGACACAAAAACATCTAGTTCTATGCCACACAGTGTTGTTTTTTTCTTTTCTTTTCTTTTTTTTCTTTTCTTTTCTTTTCTTTTCTTTTCTTTTCTTTTCTTTTCTTTTCTTTTCTTTTCTTTTCTTTTCTTTTCTTTTCTTTTCTTTTCTTTTCTTTTCTTTTCTTTTCTTTTCTTTTCTTTTCTTTTTTTTTTCTCTTTTGTACAATCAAAGGGGAAGTCACATTTCAACACCATAAAGGAAAGGTTATATGTCAGAGAAGAAAGTGTGCATCAAATATCTTCATCACACACAGGACTCACACCAAGTGTTATTAACATTTCTATAAAGATTTCTGCTTTCTTCAGCACTGGAAGTGGAAGCTTTATATTGGTCTAAAAATTGATAATATTCTCCAAAGATTCTCTTTCCAGGCCAAAAGTTTATACTGATTGATAAAAAAAATAATTCTCAAATATGCCAGCCCATGGTGATGTACACCATTATCATGGTTCAGGCTAGGTTTTGCCATTGCTTGTACAGCAATTGAGAGTGGCTGTTGCACCAGTCATGTCAATCAGTAAAGGGAGTTTTACTGAAACTCCCTTTAGGGAACTCCCTCAAGGGAGTCTTTGTTTTCTCAAAGACTTGGACAAAGAAATCTTTAACATGGTAGTAGCTTTGGTTACGTGAGACTGGATCAGAATCAGTAGAAGAATCCAGGTTTTTGTATTGTTTCTTGTGACCCTGTGCTGTACTGGGAAGTTTTTATCTCAGGGCAATTTCTTCCCCAGTCCTTGGTCTCCATCAGTTACTTTTTCTACACTTCTGAGTTATAAGGAGAACTCATTTCTTCCTATAAGAGGCTTTATCTCCTCTGCCACAAACAGTTAACCCAGATTTTACATTTCCTTCTGACGGAGGCTTCAGACTGCCTCATTGCTGAATTGGGCTAAATACAAGTAACAGATTCCTTGTTACAAGATAAGATCTCAGTTTGGAGCTTGGGAACTCTCAAAACAAGTTGTTCGGGACCCATAACACTAATCTGAAGAGCAATGCCTCTCAGTGATCATGTAAAATTAATTGCAACTTGTGACAAGCTGCAAAAGACTTGCAAAGAAATCTTTGCAAATTCAGACAGTGTCTATCCAGATGCTATACCAGTGCATACGCAGTGCTGTGCCCAAGATATTAATCCTCTCTGGAGGTCAAACGAAGGTTAAACCCAGCACCATACTAACCATCTGATCACAGGGTGCTTGTGCCCAGCTGGATCAACCTGTCTTCAGCAAATGCTCTACTCCATGTTTTCTGTGCAATCATGCACACTGCCAGCCAGTTTGCTAGAAGTGTTCAGAAAAGATAAATGTTTTTTGCTAAGGAGAAGTATGCAAACTATGCATAGGTGCTGGCAGACTGGAAAGCAATGATTCTAAGAAATTAACCTCACTAAAACACAAATCCTCATGGTTAAAGTGTGTAATTGTATAAAGTTAATCTCCTGTGTAATGTTTTGGAAAAACAAAACAAAACAAAAAATTAAAACATTAATTTAAATATGGCTGTACCCATGCATGTCTTAAACCAGCAGCTTTGGAAAATTCCTCTTGAAAGTGAAGTTACACAATTTATCTGAAATCCTCGGAACTCAATGAGCACTTCAGAGAGATTTCACACTACCAGTTCTAGGTACCTTGTTTAAATAATATCCTTTACAGGTAGCAGCGAAAGTGGTAGAACCAAACCACCTCCACTGAAAGTGAAAATAACAAAACTGAGAAAAGGAATGAAAGAATAAACACTTTGAAACTGAGGTTGAACACTAAATAAAACGGAGTGGAAACACCCACTTTTACCATGGAGGACAATCAGTTTTTGAAATAATATACCATGGGATATAATAAAACCTCAACTGCTTAAATGCCTTCAAATGAAGACCAACTTTACAGACCTTTGTTTCAGCACTCATCAGTTCTC
Organism: Aythya marila; assembly: GCF_965140915.1. Taxonomy (NCBI): domain Eukaryota; kingdom Metazoa; phylum Chordata; class Aves; order Anseriformes; family Anatidae; genus Aythya; species Aythya marila. The sequence continues at coordinate 154,079,010 of NC_139043.1, forward strand.
ATATTATTGAGGCTGACATTGGTAATATTTAATGTGAAATGGAGGAGGCTAAACTATATGTTTACAATAATCTAGTGCATATCAAAAATCTATGAATACTTTTGATGAACACTCACTGCCAAAAAAGGAATATATCTCACCAGTTGTAGAAATCTAAATTTCACTGTCTAGTCTACAAGATATTGTATCAAATTCTCTCTGTTGTTTGTACAGACAGATAGGTACCACTAGCAGCTGAATTTTTCCTTCCCAAAAAAGCAACAAACATATGTGGAAAGAGTAGCTGGACCATAAAAATGGTATCATTGATTCAGAGGAACCCCAGCTTTCTCCTTAGTTCCACTTAAACAACAATTGGTGAGGACCAGGTGAAACTGGGAGAAGCTGGATGTGAATACCTGGGAGTAGGAACACGACATCTGTGTGTTAACTTCAGGCTCCTCGTGCCCTGGGACTTGTAAACACATCTGAAACAAATTCCCATTTTAGACACTAATCCCTGGCATTATTTTCCTTGTATTATCTTGTCTGTAGTGTAAAACTCAATCCTCATTTTTTTCTCCCCACTTTGAGAATATCATTAATGCTAATTGTGAACTTGGCTGTGATTGCATATTACTTAGTTCGATGCTAATGAATTTGAATAGTAATTTGTAGTATATTGAATTAACATTACATCTCAGAGACCATGGAGAATTGAACCCTAAAGCTTTCATCATCCCTTTCTTCTCTTTTCACCAGTTAGGCCTTGTAGCTTTTCTGCTATTTGTAAATCATTTAACAGTCTACTTACTGTCTAGCTATCTAAAATGACATCATCTTTATTGATAAGAACACTATAGTATTTTATTACAAACTAAATGTAGATTCATTGTTTAAGAATCAGAATGAGTTAAGTTTGGTGCTATTCTCTGGAATATGTCCATGTATTAATTATTATGATGATTTCTAATTATTATGATAAAATAATTTATTTGCAGAAAATGCATGCGTTACCCCAGAAGTCTCTCTGTTGCACAGTATCAGAGGCATGCTCATTAAGGTCACAGTTCAGAAGAAAATTAGCCTTTTGCTTGTTAGATCATATACATAAATTAAACATATCCCATGTCCTCTGGGACAACTTAATCAAAAGCAAAATTAAATGCATATAATGTAAGAACAAAATGTATGCAAACAGATTATCAAGAGTTTTATGCAAGTATCACTATTAGCAAAACCTGGGTTGGAATTTTTAGAATCAGATAGAAAATAAATTATTGGGATAATTAAAGATTTAGCTGCATGAGAAAAAAATATTAGTCACTGAGGCCATTGACATTCTACACATTTAGGTAGAGAAGTAAACTGGTCAAAGATTAGAACATACATAAATCATATTGCAGTTCATAAATAACTTTAATTTCAAATTTATTTTGCAAGTTGCCTGTGACAGAAAACCCTAGCAACAAGAGCTTTCAGGCTCCTAAGAAAAGAGAGTTAATTATCTGCAAAGTTGTTCATAAAACTGTAAGTGCTTTAATTGTCAGAAGGTCTTGTGTCTGAGCTTCAGTAACAAATTGTATGTATTTTTCTTAACTTTTGTAAAATGCAAAATAAATTTGTAAGTAAATGATTCGGAAAAAAAAATGAAAGATTGGTAGTTTTCTCAGTTTTCTGTCTTGAATTAACAAAATTCATATGCACATAAACTATTTTATGCAAAGCAAATCAAAATATTTTATTACCTTGCTATGTAATATTTAAAAGAAATGAAAATAATATTTCAAATGAAATTTCACAAATTTTCAAAATGAACTTTTTTTTTTTTCCTCCAAACACAATAGGTAGGATAAAACAACCAAAAATGATGCATTTTCAACTCTAATTGTTTAGAACACTAAACTCAAACATTTTAATCTCTTCTTTCCTGCTAAAAGTGTACTTTTGGAGAATTTGTTCACTGGAAATAATGCTTTTAGAGTAATGAGATCTTTCTTGGAGGACTCTAATTGTGATTTCTTCAGGTTTTACAGTCATTCTTGAGCCAGATCTGTTGGTCATTGACTTTGCACTCAGGTACAAGGGTGTTTTTCTGTCTTTTCCTCACTGTGTTTTGGCATGTGACATTTCAAGCATATACATTTTAGGTGTTATTCTGATATCCTTTATGACACACTAAAAAAAAAAAGAAAAAAGGAAAAAAAAGAAAAAAAAAAAAAACATTTCAACACTTGCTTTTATGGCTGTAAATAAAATAATGGAATTTACTTAGGGGGTTAACACTCTTGTTGGATCACAGATGTGTGTGCAACTGTAGGTTTATATGCAATTTTATCTACTGTTTAGAAGAAAAAGGAATCATGCTCATTCTGTTGTAAAAAAGAGATTCACTCCAGGAACTGTCTCTTTTAACTGACATCACTGTTAAAATTTCCATCTTTTCTCCTTGGATGCAATTTTTTGACTTAATTTGCCTAATGCGATATTCCCCCTGACATTTATCCTATGTTCCCTATTGTGACTCCCCTACCTGACTCTTTTTTTTATGACCTTGAACAATTCTAAACAATCCTCTGACAAGCTCATCAGTGCTTCATGATTGTTCTAACAGAAGCAGAAACAATCACTGAATGAAAAGGCTAAACTAAATAAGTAATCTGCATGATTTTTTTTCAAGCTTGAATCCTAGCTTCAGGCTCAAAAATAACACATCACTTAGATAATTTTCTTAAAAAAAAAATAAATCCACTGAATTTCTGAATTAAATAATAGAATTCAAAATGACCAAAGCATCTGTGGTGTTACTGTACCCATTTTAAATAACTTCTTCCGGGAATTAATATAACTCATTGAACTAAACTTAAAGCATGAAACCCGAATTATAACAACTGAGAATTTTAGCTCCATACTCCCTATCAGCTCAAATGTCCTTCTTCAAAACTTAAATAGCATTTGGCTGTTTAAATCTCATTACTACAAATACTTGATTCAGCTACTGTGAACACAAAAACTGAATAAAACCAATTCACGAAAGGGAATGAGGTTCAGAGAAGAGAGAAATATCAGAACAGTGCCTCCAAAATCTGTAATGGGGTCCTCAGAGATATCTAACATCAAGAGGATGTCCCCAGGTCATTTTTTCAGGGGGCAGCCTGGAAGTATTGTGGGAGGCCCCGGTGGCCAAAAGCATTCAAATTTTGAGTGATGTAAATGAGTTGCATTGTGGAACCATCCACAGGAAAAACTGACATGAATTGCAGCAAATTTATGGAAAAAGAAGGGCTCTTCAAGCTCTATTTCTGCTAAATGTGGGGTTTCAGAATATTTTTTTTTTTTTTTTTTTTTTTGTGGGGGGGGGGTTGTTAATTCTAAAGTGTTGTATGGGGACATCCTGAGTTCCCTGTTCTCATTTACCCCAATTATACCATGATTCCCCTCCTACACCATACTGTGCTGAGGACTGAGTCTTCAGAAACATGTGTCAGTTCTTTTCTATAGACTTGCCTGACTCATGCATATTAATTTTCCCAGTATGATGTCTTTTACCTACTTAAATGTCTTTCAAAGATAAGGGATTTGTCTGTTTTGTTTGGTTAGTTTTTTTGTTTTGTTTTGTTTTGTTTTGTTTTAATTTTAGTTTTATTTTATCTCTGTTTTGACCAGTATTGACCTACCTCACTGAACTGTCATGAAGATTATTAGGCTGAAGCATGTGAGAATATATTTAATATATCATAGATGTGTTCAGAACATGTGCTAATACTGAACTGGGGAATTAAATAGAAGTGTGGAGCACATCTGCTTTGTCCAGGTCTTTAATAGGCTATTTACCACAATTCCTCAAGTCAGACTGCAGTATGGTGATAAATTTAATCACTGAGCATGCTAGACAGCAAACAACTATTAACAATACAAAGATAATGTGTGTCATCAGTGAAAACACTTCTAAATCCACCCTGCAAAAAATAAATTAGATCACTAGAAAGGGCTTAAAAAACAGTAATTCAGCTTCCTTGGAGTGTGAAACTCATTGAAGATGTTGAAGGGGAGATTAGCAAATAACTTGATTAAGGTCTGTAAGTATGTGTTAAAATTTCCTTCACTGGTAGGAGAAAAGATTGCTGATAAATGGTGTCCTGCAGAAAGCAAGATCCAACAAAGCAGTCAGATGTGAGAAAACAAGACAACAAGAAACAAGGCTATTTTGGAGTATGAATTATATATATATATATATATATATATATATATATATGTTCAACAGGGAAAGTAATTAAATGCATGCAGAGACACAGCCGATTCACTCACCTTTACATTAAGATGAGATCTTTCTTAGAGCAATGTAGTTACACACATATAAACATAAATGATGAAAAGTATTATAGCTATTGTATAATGTTATACAAATGAACAACTTAGGTCACAAAAGATCCTCTCTAGCTTCAAAATAAAGCATGTATTGATAGGTATATCAGTCTATAATTTGAAATGTTCTCACAATATACTTAGAAACCCCATGAGGCAGCTGATGCTTAATTTCAACAGCATGACCATTTCTTATCTTTTGTAACACAAAATGAAGCAGAAGACCTGTTTAGAATCAAGGGCCTTTTCTGCTAGGCAAGCACCAAACCCATGGCAATATACCTGCCACCAAGTAACATACCTTTTGAGTAACATCTTTGATCCTAAATGACATTTTGCTGCCGCAGATCTCCTGCATATGATAGCACAAAGTTTTTCTCTGATACCTTTTAGATCAAAACATGAAATTAATCTTAGCTGAGTTTACGTCTGCAGGCATATTTCTGAGATTTGACTGTATATGCTTTTTGTCAAATATATTTGTCATAAAACAGTATGTTCCACAAACCTTCCAGAATAAACAAAATATTTTGTTTACAGAAATAGCCTTGGGTTTAAAGTGGGAGAAAATACTCTGATATTTTCTGTTTTCAATACATTTTAACAACAACAAAAAGAACATTTTTTTTTTTACATGTTCCTATGAGAGTATTTTTAAAAACAATAGATATAGCCTTGTAAACTGTGCTTTGAATTCATAACATTTAACAAATATTTAGAAATCCAAACCATGAAAAATTATTTGTTTCTGCATCATTTACATCTCACTTGCCCCTATAATATCAAGCCTGTTCAAGAACAGGAAAAAAAAAAAAAAAGAAAAAAAGAAAGAAAAAGAAAAGTCTTCTGCATAATGAGGAGAAAAATAAGCATCATATATATATATATACATACAAAGATTTTTAAATGTGCTGGTAAAGAAATACAAAATAGTTGAATGGAATACATTTGTGGAAATAAGTCTTCCTTCAGGATCAAGGTCAAAATTTCATCAGGGTCTAGGTAGCCTAAAACAAGAAACTATGCCATTTTTAACACCAAGAAAGTGGTATGTCCATCTGTTTCAGATTCATGGAGTGCCACTTAGAGATGCAAACAACGGTTGTTCTTTGACACAAAGCTTAAACTCATATTTCTATGTTTTGGATGAGATGTTTTAGAAACTCTTCAGATATATACTCTATCTTCATCTTAAGTGTAATATGTTAATATCACAGAAAAGACTCCTGTCTTTGCATTCATTTACCACATACCCATACTCAACAATCCACTTGTCTTAAGGTGAAAGAAAAACACTAATTCTTTAAAATTCAAATTAAATATATTCTCTACTCTTTTTCCCCTGGGTTATATGATCAGACATGAAAGCACCGTAATTAGCAAACTATAGCTAACAGCATTTCTCCATGAGTGTATGACAATATTAAAACTATTCCTTAGAAACATAGAGTTCAGATACATCAGTATGTCACTAAATCATATATCGTTATTGAAGTGGATGATGGACTGTTGTCTCTGTTCAATAGATGACCGAGATTTCAGGTGTTCACTCATTTTCTGTGGACTTTATTATGATAGTAAAGCATTTATCAACAACAACAAGAAAAACACTTTCAAGTGGACTTCAAGGCAAGGCATTCACTAGCAAGAAACAGCTCATAAATCAGCTTAAAAATATTACTATTCCTCCATGAAATAATTTCTTTTCCTGATGTATCCAGGGAACTTACTGACTTCCTCAGGCAGAGTTGCAAAATAAATATTGCACACTCCTTTGTCAAATTGAGAGGCTTTATTTTGAAGCTTTGATTTTATTTATCCAAGTTTCATGGGAGAGACTTAAAGTCAGGATGGTGATTTGTAACTGATTAAAGATATCTTGAACATGTAAGATATTCATCCAACCCAACATCCTACCCAGTAATAATAGACGCTTCAGAGAGAGTGAGAGAATTCATGCTTTGGATGACTATGGATTAAAATGTATAGTCTTAACAGATGTACAAAGAACCCTAAGGGAATACAAACTGTGATTATGTGAAATTTAAAGGTCGAACAAGAAGTCAGCAGCAAACTAAAAATAAGACCCGCATTTTCTGGGTGTTGATACTGTATCTTTTCCATTAGAATTTATTTCCAGTATATTGTCACTGCAAATATTCCAACATGAACACCAATCTCTATTACGCTTGTGAATGTATTTATACTTTTTCACTTCTACACTGAAGAGAGATTCTGGGAATTAAACAGACAGCAAACTGCAAGGCTCTACCTAGGTTGAAATAATCATTGAACAGGGAAAAATAAATACAATAAAATGTATGACATAATATACTTTTCAGTTTCATTCTCTAAGGCTACAGTGTCTCATTAGTCTTTCAACCTTTACATGTATTATCAGTGACAGATCAGCTGATCCATAATATGTGATCCTGGGTGCTTGTATCTCCTTCCAAATGATAGCTAATTCAATCTGCTTGAGTCCTTTTTCACTGGGGAAAAAGTATCTCATATATGCCCTAGATTAAGAACTCACGGGCTGCCAAGCATCACAGAATAACTGGCAGGTAATGAGTGTGTTCCTCAACATTTATCAGAGCCTTTAAAATTCTTCAAAAATACCAGGAAAGTGTTAAAAGAAAGAAAGGCTACTAATATCACATATCGTTTTTTGAAGGGCCTTTGGCAAGGTCATGCAAACAAAGGACTACCAGAAAAATCTTCTAAGTCATTATCACAGAAACATTATGGTTGACAGGTACATTTGGCAACCACCTAGACCAACCCCCCTGTTCAAAGTAGGATCATCTAGAGCAGGTTGCCCAGGAACATGGCCAGTCACGTTTTGAAGATCTCCATGGATGAAGACTCAACAGCCCCTCTCTGCAATTCGTTGCTTCCCAAAGTACTTACATTTGGTCAGCAGAAGCAGTATGGAATTCTGTTGACTCCTTCTCCCTTGTTTGTAACAGGAGCTATGAGAATTATCTTGGAGACTACAGCCTAAAGACAGTACTAAATTCCATTATGGAAGTCAAGAAGTCAAAAAGGACATTAAAAAGCACAAGCAATGGACTACTTAGGGAAACCCTAATGTAAATCAGTACTGCAGCTTCCCTGAAACAGATTAAGTACTATCAAATTCAATTTGAACACAAATCCTATATTATGAGAGGCTGGATTGAACTAGCAGGAATGACCAAAGGAGTGTAAAAACACTTGGATATGACTAGTGATGGAAAAATAGAATGTCACCAGAAGAAAGGACAGAATTTTATAGAAATATAGGAAAAGGAAACTAACAGGTTAGAGAAGGCAGATAAGAGGTTCTCTTCATCTCAGACAAAAAAAAAAAAAAAAAAAAAAAAAAAAAAAAAGGCAGGAAAGTGAAGTAAGAATAAGAATTCGTGCTGTATTCTTCAGATTCTTCAAGAAGCTAAATTCTTCCCACTCAACATGTGGTCCTACTGTGGTGATCTTTGCTACAGTAACTCCTTAGGAACAGAAAACAGACAGTTGCATGGTAATATAATTTCTAAAAGAAACAGCCTGAGCTAATTAATAGTACCAATTCTCAATTGCTTGAGCCATAAAGCTCAGGGGACAATCTAATATGTTGGCATTTTACTACACTAGATTCACTCTTTGGAACAGTTATGTTTCTTTATATATATATCTATCGTTTACTGATAAACTTATTAACTAACAAGGAATATTTCAGTGTCCTTTGATTATATTTTTCATAGTTCTGTTTTCTATACCAGCATGAGTGATATGCTTTCTTTGAGCTACATTGCTCCAACTCAAACAGAGCTTGGGCCACTTTTGTCCAAAAACTTGCAGTATGAAACAGACTAATATCATGTTAAGTTTAATGATTTATAATTTTCTCTTTCCAGAAATAACTGGAACAGCCTTGTCAAGCTATTCAATATTGTCTGAAGTATCTTTTGCTTGCCTCCACATCTTCCTGTTATTTTCTCCCATTTTCAGTTTTCTCTCATGTTACCACACACTGGTTGTTTGATTTTTCTGCCTCTATGTGTCAGTAGCATACACAGTTTACACAGTGTGATAAAAACAATTATTCTTGCAATCAAAAGGAACCACCACTTCCTATGAGTCAAATGAAAAGGTACCCCAGATATCCTAGGGGAAGGGCATGAAGGGGGAGGGAAATTGAATTCCTGACTCTTTTCCCTTTGTTCTGCATGTTACAATGCAAACAGGGCCTGGCTGGCAGAACATGCTGCAGAACAGAGCTGAATTCAGCCACTACATTTCCCCATCCAAAATCAATGGGGATAATTAGCAGATGAAAGATTTGCTGGAAACGGGTAATTTTCCATGTCAGCAGGTAGATGAGGAATCAATGAGGTTGTCTCGTTCCTCCCATTTCAACAAATTTGTTTCCATTAGAGGGTGTAACTCAACTTGTCTAATGCAAAAAATGTTTGTTTGTTTGAGATGTTTGTGTCTATCTCCTAGGTAAAAACATCTGGAACCAATAGGACAGATGCCTGGGTATTAATATGCCTATTTATGTTTATACCACATATAAGATCTGAACAAAGAGGCACTGCTCCCAGGATCATCCAGCTGTCTTGAAACTAGATACAGTATAGAGAGTACAAATCAGAGTATGTCCTTCTTTATTCATCAGGATCTCTGTCCAAGATGTATAAAAGCCTCACTCTGAATTCACAGTAAGGTATCTAAGAGAAGAATCCCTCATCTGTGCTCCAAAAAAGTTCATCTTTCATTAATCTTTTTCCCTGGTAAGCTGGAAAGCTGTATCAGGAATTGCCAAGGAACACATGGTTTAGCTGGCTGTAGAGGAACCTTGTCAACATAAGGTTGCAGAGACTTTAACTCAATGAATGTATGTGACCAGTTGGTTGTCTGCATGAGTGAAAGGGAGAATTAAGAGTAAAGGTTCTGAAAGCTCAAGGACCATGGGGAAACAAGAGAGTATGGCTTTTACTGTGTGAGCAGAGACATTATAGTCCTCTTCCTTCCTCAGCTTGGCTAGCTCATGGTCTACAGAATTTCTACCACTTATGACTGGCTCACCCCTTCCTCTCTTCCTTCCCCTTTCCTTTCCCATCTTCTCCTTTTCCTCACACATACATTTAAGTAGACCCTTTAATGTACATGAATCCAACTACTCCTTGTTTCCAACCATGTAAATTTAAGTAGGTTTTATTCCCTTTTGTTTGGACAACTCCATTGAAGGATGAACTATATTAGGCAGCAGCAAGAGAAAAGTTTCTCTCTTTGTGTATCACTACTCTAAATCCAGAGGTTTATTTTCATTGTCATTAAAATTGCAGCATTGAAAGAGGTTTTGTTTTCAAAGTTATCCTTCGCATATTTTTTTTTTTCTGATGTTTAATCCCTTTCTTTTCCCCAAGGAAATATGCAAACACTTTAACAAATGTATGTTTTTATTAAAATGTTATATGTTTAGTAAAATCAGAGTTTTAAAAGATCAATTTTCCAGTTCACCTGCAAGTTCTTAAAAAAAGGTCATGGGAAACAAAAAAATATTATTATTTATTTATTTTTATCTTGTCTTATTGCTTCTGCCAAGAGAACAGGGAGCTTAATTGCAATTGTCATCATTATGAGCAGCAAATTAGACATGCATATGTAATGTATTTAAATTTACATAAATTGATTATTAAAAGAAATAGTCTGAGTGAGCATGTCTCCTTTGTTCAAAGTAAGCCATGCCCTTCTGTTCTTCAGCAAGGACTTTGTAAATAATTATGAACCACTGTTTAGAACAAGTCTGGGTACACAATTCAATCTCTCTCTCTTTGCTGTGACTTCCAGACAGAGAATAATTCCTTGTCAACACAATGCTTTTCTTAATTAACTGAGTGGGTAGCTGGCTATGATCCTCTCTCTTTCTAGGCTGACTGTGACCTTTGCCATTTTGTCAAAACATATAGGAATAGCTTCTTTTTTTTTTTTTTTTTTTCACCTGTTCCCACAATCCTGTTTGAGAGACATGAAGAGTATAGATGAGTTCAGTTATTTTCTTCATGCACTGGACCTAACACTTTTAGATTTGAACCATAATCTGTTAAAGATTGAACTATGTCATCAATATCACATAGCTAGCACTGCACATGTGGATATCAGGACTCCTACTACTCATTTACCAAAGAATTGTCATTGGTTAAAGAATGGTCTTTATTTCTGGTCATTTTCAAGAGGATGAACATTTCACAAGCTTCTTTCCACAATCACATTTGGTTTATCTGTGTTCTCATCAAAGTTTGGAAACACTTGCTCACAAGAAGCCACTAAAGTAAGAAAGTTTCAGCCTCTTTAATTTTCTCCATCTTTAAGACAATATTTCTTGACTCCCAGAAAAGGTGAGAAGGGACAGGTGAGTTTCCTGATGAGGGGTACAATGATGATTATAGCTAGGGGAAGCCTTCAGATTAAGTCCTTTCAATCAGAGGGTTATGGCAGCCAGTATACACCACGACCACTGCAAGATAAAAATCATTTTACTAATTTGGAAGATCATTGGCACTAAAAATCAGGAGAACAACAGACTTATCACTTAAATTCTTCTTCAGCCCTTCAAAATTGGCATTATGGTATGTGATAGATGCCCTCCATGACTTCTGCATAAAGGTAACTATCTACCTGAAAAAGTGAGTGGTTCTCACGCCATTTGTTTGACACAGAAAAACCCTCATTCACCTCTCTACTGCAATAAAGCAGGATCTAAAAGTGTCCAAGAGAGAAGAAAAAAAGTTTGGGACTCTGCAAAATGATTTTTTTTTTCTTTTCCAGGGATGACAGTCACACAAAGGATGATGCTGCTTTATACAATTTTATCATTAGGCAGAAGAGGAAATGATCAAGGGCAAAGAGAGGGCACTTTTTTAGTGAGATTAGACAAGGCCAAGTAAACAAATAAGGATTTCAGAGTCTGGCAAGCCAGGTGATCAGAAAATCCAGAGTTCTCAATTTAATGGCAATGTAAATTAAAAGTTATTTATGTATTTTTTGTGGTATTGGAATAAGCTTATCAGTATATCAATAAACTCAACAGAAATATGCTTACAACCTTCCCCTCCCCAGACTTGATTTGGGATTGTATTTTAACTTGTGATAACTTTCTTCTAAAAAAGATTCTGCTGAATAAAATATATCACAAACAGGAAAGGAGTTGTAAACAGAGTGAAAAAGAGGGATGCTTTATGATAGTGTGTGGACAAGAGCAGAAAATTTATCAGTTTATCAGCAACAAAACTGGCCACAAATGTTGGTTACAAATGTCTTTTCAGGGCAGCAAGCTCTATAACTGTAAGCTGGAGAGTTTCTCTCTCTCTCTTTAAGGTTTCTAACAGTGGGTAACAGTGGAAATAGATACTGGGCTCAATCCACCATGAGATCCACTGCGGCAGCTACTAGATCCTCATGTCCAGAATAGCTATTTTATGTTACAGAGGTGTTAACGATTATGAAAACAAATTTACTGACTTCTAATCAAAGTGTAATAAGATGTGGGTCTTCTATAGAGATTTTTTAAATCTATCTCTCTCTTTCTTTCTTTTAAATGTAATTTAGAACACAATAATTGACTTCTCAATTCTAAATTAAATACTTATCCAAGATACTTCATTACTTCATTTAAAGTCAGTCATGCAGGTTTTTGTTCTTTCCCTGGTGCATTCTACCCTCTGGCTGATGAAATGAGCTGAGTTTTGTGCTTAAAAGTTGGGAAATTTTGGCTGAGTGGGAGAAAGAATCTGTAGTTCTGATGAAAGTCATCCATCCCAAAGTGGTTCTGACAAGATGCTCTCAGTGAGGGGAGCTAAAATAACCTAAACCAAGCCTTTTACATTAACTGCAACATCGACTAATAGTTGGAAAAATTGCTTGCTGTAAAACTTTAAATTTAATCGGGAAATTCAGCAAGTTAGCTCAATCTGTGTGATTCTACTCAAGGTAGACTACAGAATATGGGTTTTTTAGATACTCAGTCATGACAAATCAACATTGCACTGTCAAGGCTTGAGGAACAGAAAGTATAAACAACCACAAAGAAAAATCAAAACCAAGCAAACTGTGCTTTGTTTTGCACTCCAAAATGCAATGCAGAAATAAACAGCTCAAATGGGAGAAAAATAATTAGTATTATCAAGTCATTTCTCTTCTAACAGCTCAGGTGTTTAGTGCACTGCCTTATTGGCAATGAAATTATAGAGCTGTACATGTAGATCTAGAGCAGAAAGGAAATCTTGTTGTTCTTTGCATTTCAAGAATTCTGCTAAGGTCTACCTGTCTGTTTATAGCAGTTATCACCCTTTACAAATACAGAAATGCCTGTCCCCATTTTCTACTATCAGTTCACATTGTCAAAACTTTCCCTCAAACTGTAGTGCTTGGCACATTTTTTTTTGCAAATATACCCATTTAGCTGTTTTCTGTTCACCTCCCTTTATTCATTCCCCCTCCACATGTATATCAAGAAATCAAAAATCCATCACTGGAGCTGTCAGTCATTTTTCTGCTGAATCAGAAGTCCTCATAGTGATAGTATTTTTGTTGCTTGCTTGCCTTTTACAAGGAATATGCTTACTCTTACAACATAGAAGATCACCCAGAATCCCCTTCAAGCCTCTGGGCTCTATACTGATAGGTGCAGCACAAAGGAAAAAAGACAAAGATATAAAAGACAGCAGTGTCCCCAAAAAAGTGTTTACATAGACAGACATAGATGGTGACCAAGACAACTGAGACAGCATGACTCACCCCACACAGGGCTGATCTGCAGCAGAGGTGAAAACAGACCTGTAATTTGCAAAGGGACATTTCACTGTCCCCATTAAGGCTTTACCTCCATATCAACCTAGACCAGGGCAGTGCTGTCTCCTGCTGCTGGTGTCCTCAGCCCAAATCCTAATACCCCAGTGCCCATTCTGCAAAGGGTTAGCACTAATTGCCATTTAATTTGTGTAAGAGTCTGAGTGGTGCCTATTCTGTTCTGCTACATCTTGCCACCAGTGCCAGCAGAGGTCCCTTGGCATCAAGGCACAGCTGCTGCTGCTGTGCTCTGTATGTGTTGTGGGTAAATAAAGACTGTTGTCTCCAGGGATGACAATCTAATGCTTTTCTGTAGCTCTAAATCACTTAATAAAAATAAAAATAAAAATAAACTGGAAAAAGTAAGACATAGAAAATACCTAGGAGACTTCCTGCATTTGCACCATTAGATATGATGGTCAGAAGAAGTTTGCTTTAGCAGCCCTTTGCCTATACCTGCAGGCACAAATCAACATTCCTCTTATTAGAGATATGATTGCTTCACTGGTTGCCAGAATTTGTTTCAGTTATTTTGGGTTTAGCAAACATCCGTAGTAATCTCATAGTATATCAAATGGAGACTTCTCTTGATTTCTGATAAGAAAGAAAAAAAAAAGAAAAGTAAAGAAAAGTTAAAAGAAAGAAGAGAAAGGAGAGGAGAGGAGAGGAGAGGAGAGGAGAGGAGAGGAGAGGAGAGGAGAGGAGAGGAGAGGAGAGGAGAGGAGAGGAGAGGAGAGGAGAGGAGAGGAGAGGAGAGGAGAGGAGAGGAGAGGAGAGGAGAGGAGAGGAGAGGAGAGGAGAGGAGAGGAGAGGAGAGGAGAAAGGAATTACTGCCCCAGACAGCAGGTTTTGTTTTTAATAATATCCTCCCAGGCTGTGATTGCCATCAGACTTTGGCTAGGACTCTTTCTGAATTATTCAGGGCAATTTGTACTGTAATCATATGCTTGTTAATACTGCTGCTCACAACTTTAATTCAAAAGAGTTTTGCGTCTTTGCCCTGGAGCTGCTATTATCAAGGTTAGAGATAGTCTCTGTAAAACAATCTAGTTCTCAGCACTGTGCAGTAAACAGCAAGATGCTCTTTAACTTGCTGTTCAGAAAAAAAGATCAATAGAGATCATGTAGTGAGAAATGGGCAAATGTCAAAAGGCTCCTCTACTCTATTCCATAAAGTTGGAACATTTGACATGGTGGATTGTTATGAATTTTCATTTGAATGAAAAAAAAAAAGATTTTTACTAGCACAGACTGGAATAGAGTGTGGCTCAGCAACTATAACACTGGAAAAGGATAAAGGTTCTACTCTTGGCTGCATCATTCACTGGGAATGTAACCCCTTCATTACACACTCCAAAATAGACTATAGCTTCCCCCTCTGTAGAGGAGAAATGCAGAAGTTGCCCCAAAGTCTGAAATCCAAGTCAAATTCAGAGTTTGTTCCTATTATTTGAACAATGACTGAGATAACATATCTTATAACCAAGAAAATTAATGTGTCCCATTACTTAGGGTGCATTTACCAGTTATGTGAGAAGCCCTTAATTTCTGTATCAGAAGTCCTTCATCATCAACCTCACGCAGTTCACAGGACTGATGAAGAAAGCATCATAAATTCTTCCAATCCTAGCAAAAAGGGTAAAACTGAGAGAGGCATATGTTATTCAATGCTGTTCACCTGAAGACAGCTAAAATGCAGACTTACAGCAAACTCCCAGTTGTTCACTTTAGCCCATGTTTGCTTGTTTGTTTTTCCTGCTGCAATCCACCACTATGTGATAGAGTGTATTGGGTTTACACGGCAAGATTTAGGTAGCAGGGGGCTGCAGGGGTGGCCTCTGTGAGCAGAGACCAGCAGCTGCCCCATGTCAGATCAGAGCTAGCTCCAGCTGCTCCAAAATGGACCTGCTGCTGGACAGAGACAAGTAATGAGTGATGCTGGTTGGGTCTCTGGCAGAGCAGAGTTAAGGAAAGGGGGAAAAAAACTGTTGAGGGATCTCCCTGTCCTTATCTCAACCCACGAGCTTTTTTATCACATTTTCTTCCCCTATCCTTCTGAGGAAGGGGAATGAGAGAGCAGAGTGGTGCTGCTTAGCTGCCCATTGGTGTTAAAGCACCACAACCAGGCTTATAAAGCCCTGCATGATATTTTGTGAATCTGAATTATGTAGCTATATATGGAGTAGGCCTCCCATTGAAACAGCAGCACATTGAAATTGTAGTTTTAATTGGTAGCTTTCCAGCATGCTGTTCATATATTGGCTGTACCTCAGCATTAAGTGACAAGAAAAATTAAAAATAGAAAAAGAGATGAAGGTCAACTGGCATGTGGCACAGAGTGATGTCTCCTAATCAAGTCTGATTCTCAGGCACTGCAGTTGTTATTGTTACTATTTTAAATTTTTTCTTACAGTAGTTAAAGGTTCTACTGGAGATTAGGGCCACATATTTTTTCTGGGAATGGTAAAAATTCTTAACAAATAAACCCTGATCCCAAGAGCTTACAATCTAAGGAGATTAAGAAAGAAGCAGAAGCACAGAAGGTGAAGTGATATGTCCCAAGCCATTGCACAACTCCAAGATAAGAACTGTGCAGCTAATGGGAATTCTGGTTTGGTAGACAAAATTGGAAAAAAATCAAACATACATGCACACACGCGCACACACACACACACAGACATCACAAGTAAATGAAATAATTTGGGGTCCAATCATTCATACTCACATATTTTGTGTTGAAACAAAACAACACAATGAAAAATAACAAGGATGCTTATGGAGAAACAAAGCATGCCATTGTACTGGGCAGGTCATTTATGTTTTTACAAAGTAACTCTGAATTCATTTCAAAGCAGAATCATCCTTTCATAATGAAACATTTTTACTTTTCTGAAAAACTCCATTGATTTATTTTTTTCAGGCAAAATTCTGTCTAATAGGATGCCCATAATTGCCACCTGCTTCAATATGTTGCTTACTTCTCCAAATGTTTTTTCAGCACCTGATGGCATCTTTGGAGCTTTGATCTCATTTGATGAAAATTGCTATAGAAAACTTTCTAATTCTTAAGATATTTATTGCATACCAAAGAAGTCCCAAACAAAACCTTTCATTTGTAAAACTTACACAGCAAAAATAATAGAGAAAACTGCTAGTGCTTCAGAAGAGCAAAAGCAGGCTGCGTGTTTGAGTTTTATAATGATCATAAATGTACAGAGAGGTAGGAGAGGGTTCAGCTGGCTCATACTTCCAGTCTCTAAATGCATTAAAAACATTGTAAGGCGCTATTCTTCACTTGAACACTCTGAGTTATTAAATTAACTGGTTTGTTGTCCCCACATCAACAGATGCTCCTGGGTTATATTAAATATCGAATAGTTTCTCATAGCATGGGCAGAGTAAGGAAGACAGCAGCAGAGGAAGCAGTGGAGACAGGGAGGGTCTACCAGGGTATGTTTTTTTCCTGTCTTTTCAGAATCTGATGGTATATGTTTATTCTCTCCCTCCATATTGTGCTGTAGATCTGATGACCCTTTTCATAGAATCATAAAATCACTAGGCTGGAAAAAATCTCTAAGATCTTCAAGTCCAATCATTGATTGTCAAGTCTAACTGTTAACCCAAGACAGTGTAAAAAGCCCTGATGTATGAATAAGTAAACAAATGAATACATCTTTCACATAGTGCATAATTTACAGAGCTTGCCCAGTAGACCAGTCAGACCTCAAACAAGTGTTATGATAGATACAAATGTGTCTATTCTCAATGAGAAAATATGAGGGTTTTTTCATTTTTTTGTGTTTTTTTTTTTTTCTTTTCTGTTTGTTGTTTTTCTTTTTATTAGTATTTTTATTGAAAAAAAAACAAACAAACATGAACTTGGAAAAACTGAAACATTCATGAAAACTAAGAAGAAACAAGAAGCTGCTTCATTGTACTTGGCAAGACAGAAGGCAGGGGCAGCTCCTCTCTCTGGGTGCAGCAGTCATTTTCAGTGTGAGACACTGAAAGAGGTAGAAGTCTTCTGTTTAAAATACCAAGTATGTGTGAGCTCCCCACATATGCAAGTACCTCATGAATTTATTGGATCTCTTCCCTGAAAAATTGGTGATCAAGGTTCGTATAGGTGGATGGCAAAATTTTCTAAGAGGCAGTCATCTAGCAGTGACCTACTGAAATTTTAGAGGGCTTTACCCCTTCCTTTGGTAACTCATCAAATATGTAGACAGAGTGCCAATTCAGTCTGATGAAGATGAACCAGATCTTAGGATGTTACAGCTTCCTCCACAGTTGCACTGGGAACAAGTCATAATTTTCTGGTAATAAAAGTTCTCCTCTATGACAAAGGAGTTTGGGTGTTGCATTATATTGGTTGTTTGCCACCAGCCTCTATGTAGCTGGGTGCTAACAAGAGCAAGACATGGCTAGGGAAATTTGTACTTCTCTTCCCTTCCGTGCTACGAGCAAACTACAAGAAACATTTGGGAAAAGCTCTAAGTCCTTAGAGCATCTAATGAAAAAGTAAGGACAGGTGGAAAAATCTGAAAGCTTAAGAGGAAGCTCCTCAATTTAAAGACGAGACCTCATTTGCTGTGCTTGTTCTTTTAGTCTTCCAGAGGATATGGCTTATGCTTTGTTTAGATTTATACATCTGAATGTACCATGAGAGAGACATTGCAGTGGTGTTTTTGAGCTGTAGTTGCTCATGAGTTGTAACCCCTTGGTTCATCCCTGTGCTTTATTCCATCTGTTGGCAGTAGAGCTGTATCAGTAATCGATATTTCAGTACACTAGCAAAACTTTTTTTTTCATTCTTTCAAGGCCAACCTTCAACAATTTTTTGCCCCGACAACATAACCCTCATTCCTTCAAAAAGAGTCTTTTCAACCAAGGTAAATCTTTCATTTTCAAAGGCATGATTTTCTTTCTTTCTGTTTCTTCTTATTATTATATTTAGATGAACTTTGGGAAAAAAAAATCAACTCGCTAGAGAATAAAAAATTGATTTTTTTGTTGTTGATCTAACAATAATGAAATAAAATGTTTCAACTTCTCCAACTTTCCAATATATATATATGCGCATATACATATATATTAATTCCAGTGAAATAATTTGATCAGGATTTAACTGAACATGCTTCTTGCAGGGATGGGGAACATAGAAAAAGATATCCTTAAAACAAGGTCCAACTCCTTAAAAGTATTTTGTAACTAATTTACATGTATATTTATAAATCTGATTGTTATTAACTCCCATTAATTTTAATGGCCTACATATTCAGATAGGAATTGTCAGCTTTAAAGTGCTTGATAAGTTCTGCCATTGAACTGTGGCCTAAGGGTCAGAAACAGTCTTGTCTTATTTTGTGGAAGGATTGTCTGCTACTGCCCCCAGCAGAACAAGGTCATCCAGGTCCTATTTTTTTTTTTCTGTCCAAATAGTGATGTGTAACAGAGATCTTTCTCGGAAGGGCAGCTAGGAGAAATGCATGCAGGCAGAAAAGCATGTTTTATTCATGTTAGTCTCCAACAGATAAGTTCCATTAGCTTGTATTTTAGCTGCCTTTTAAAGCCATTCCTACAGGCAGTGAAGTGAATTGCATTTTCCCCTACTCAGCCCATCAGTTTCCTCAAATGTGAAAGGGGAGGGCAAGTGCATGGGATTTATCAGCAGGACTTTTTGGTTCAGGTATTTCTCCTAATGAGGCTTGTCTGTATAGGAAGGAGATGAAGTACCACCCGTGATAGGAGAACCTGATGTGACTGCAGTGCCAAATCCTGGTGTCTGTTCTTGTACACTTAAGCTTGTTTAATATCTGTGTTGTACTTTGAGGATGCTCTTGCTGTTTGATAATTTCTTCATTCCTTGTTAGCAAATCACGAGTCACCTCACCCTGTGCTGCTACATTATCCTTGTCATTCAGAGCTCTCTGAAGGCTAAAGAATGCCTCTTGCTATTTGAAACTGATTAAGTCTTCAATTAGCACAGGAGCAACAGTGTTTCATCTCCAGGATGCCAGCTAATTTGTGAACTCAGAAAGCAGGTTGTGCTGGGTACTGCAGTAAAAGGTGCTGGAAGGACTGGCTGTAATGCAACTACAAGTTTCATTTGCCAGGGCTGCTAGATCTTGCCCAGCTTCCCAGATGTGATGCTGTCTGAGTCCTTTGCATGTTAAGGCTGTGTCAGGTCAGGTCTACTACAGGAAGTCTAAAACCTGAAATTGCTTTCTGCAATGACATGATTTCTTCTCCAAGAGAAAGACCAGAGACCTAAACATATGTATTATACCAGACAGGAGAGTATCCTGTCTTGGAGAGGGCAGCTTATAACATATTTATTTATTTATTTATTTATTTATTGTAGTTTTGTTTTGCATTGAAAGGAAACATCAAAAGGTTTGGCATCCACAGATGATACTGTAAAGTCCAACCACTGTCCTCTGACCAGGTCTGCACCCACTCTTTAAAGTCAGTTCAAATACCACTGTTTGGAGAGGTCACAACAACCTCCCTGGGTTCTTTGAGTATTTTGCACCACTCCTGCAAATACCACACTTCTTTGTGTCCTCTGCAAAAACTGGATGCAGGTGCAACTTTTATATCACTACTATTTTTGTTGGAAAATCTGACATTAGCAATTAGATGTGGACACATCTGATTGATTAAATATTCACAATTCATTCTTCTTTTCTCTCAGCCAAAGACACAGCAAAATAAAGTTATTAATCCCAGGCTATTCAATTCTATCCTCACAGTTTTTATTTTGTTTTGATCACAGCAGAATCTCTGTATACATAAAAGCTTCATAACTCAATATCAAGGCTG
Organism: Aythya marila; assembly: GCF_965140915.1. NCBI lineage: Eukaryota > Metazoa > Chordata > Aves > Anseriformes > Anatidae > Aythya > Aythya marila. Next base: position 154,099,014 of record NC_139043.1, read on the forward strand.
ACCTTTGTGTATCCAAAGGGCTCAACATTTCAGTCAAGCATATTGATGGATAGTTTTTCTTTTGTCACATGCACATTTTTACTTAATATCTGATTCTCAAATAGGTGATCTTTTCTTCCACAAATAAATATACCACAATAGAATCCCATCTGTAGTGCTCTGGAGAGAGCAAAATTTTCTTCTTTAGACATCAAACCAACAACATTGCATAATGTTTTCTGAACTTGAAAGGTACTTCTCTGAGTCCTTGCTCTCAAGCATATCATATGCTTGAATATGATATGCTCTTAAACATATCATATCCTTTTTCTTTTCTTCTTGTACATTTTCTTGTCCCATCATCACACTTCATTAACGGCCAAATATGTCCAAGATTTACTTCATAACAAACACACCAGAGAAAATTATATGTCTGTATATCACATTGATAGCGAAAGCAGAAAAATTTCCCAGGTGTTGATTTCCCAGTGAAGCCAGATTGCATTTTAAGGATTGGCTGTAATTAATGCAATTAGCTATTGATATAGTTAGAGCAGAAATGGTATTGAGGAACTTCAGTGCCTGAGAAATATGAGTTTGATTACCTTGAGATAGCTTTGTACATGTCATAAACTTGCTACACAAGAAAGGTCGAGGGATTGCAGAAACAGAGAAGAAGAAAAGAACGAAGCATTGACACTTTCAGTGACAGTAATTAATGGGATTCTTTTCCAATTCATGGCTCCTGACTTGTGAAGGTTGAACCTTGTTCCTGTGGAAGCAAGATACATCAGAAGAAAACACAGCCTAAAGGTCAATGACAGTGATGGTAAATTAAAACCAAAAGACCTGAGTGTTGGAGAGTAGGCTCCCTGTAAGTCAAGCCAAGAAAATGCCGAAAACTTAGATGGATTTGATTGCTCTTTCTAGAAGGCTTCCTGTTGCTGAAGTTTGTTTCCAGTAGCCTAAGGTTTCTTGCTTCTCTCTGCTTCTCTGAGATCCTTAGGTGTTTTTTTCAAGCATTCAGAAGGAACCATTTCACTTTCCAGTTCTCTCTACATACTAATACATTTCTTAACAGAGGTACAGTGACAAGCCACTTTTCTATGCTGAGCAATTATTTGTCCTTTAAGTCAAAGCCGTTTTAGATGATGCTCAGTGGCAGTATCATCTGGCCCCAGATTTTCTTCTGACTTGGCTTCTCTGTTGAGAAAGGATGCTGAGTCCCTTTGCCAGGGTTGAGCCTGGTGTGACTGCACTGTCAGCTCCCAGCAAATTTGTATACATTTAAGCACATTAAACAGTTGCTGAATTAGTTCAGGGAGTTTTGTTAGGCAAGCCTTCCTGCCCTTGAGAAGCAAATCACAAGAGAGCTTACACTGTACTCTAACGTCCCATTGAACCAGAGGCAAAATTATCCTCCTGAAAAGTGGTGGAGGAGGCACAACCCTGAGACAAATTGCTGACATCATATATCCTAGCAATATCATGAAGCACTAACCTTGCAACACCTCTTCACTTGTGACCAGAAATATGTCCAATATTTAGGCAGAGGGGAACTGCAGAGGATAATGTTTGCTAGGTTTTTCACTGTGTGGGAGAACCTAAATGGCTGTAGATATGTATTCGATGCTCCATTTTTTTTTTAGTTAGTTTTTTATACCTTTATGGCTACTCTGTGGGTTGCTGGGAAGTTGACTCTCAGCTGCTGGCCTGGAAGGGCAAAGAGAGATTTCATATGGACTATTTTCAAGCTTTTACATGCTCATACAAGAAAATTCTGCAGTACATGAGATGTAAGTTCTTATGGAAATACAGATCATGGCCTTGCTAAAGCTACAACTGGCAGAGGAGTGGAAATGGGGAGGGACTGGCCACAAAAGGGGCACTTTGGACATTTAGGGGAACATAGCAATCCCTAGAGACAGTTATTTTGTGTTTGTATCATACATCAGCAAAAGTTGTGCAGAATGCAAAATTAACAGTTGAGTTTCCAGTATACATGCAAGGGTATTAGCTTGCCATCTGTATTCAACATCTGTTCATTCATTAACAGCTGGCAATTATTATTATTATTATTATTATTATTATTATTATTATTATTATTATTATTATTATTATTATTTTAAACTCAACATTTCCAAAAATAAGTGGAAAAAAACTAATGTTATTTTTCTGTAACTGGGGGCTCCATTCAGGACAATCTGTAAGTACACAAATGCATATTTATTCAGTACTGTTAGGTTATATAATTAAAAAGTTTACTTTCACATCCACAATAGCCCATGGCAGATCAATTGAGGGTGCATGGCCATAAACGATACTGTGCCCTGGCTGCTTCCATGCCCAACACAGGAGCCATCAGCTCATCAAAGGACCATCCCGCCCACACACAGATGAGCCCAGAAGAACAAGGGCAGTGGGGAAACCCCAGTGACCCAGTCAGAAATAATTCTATGCCTAGGGATCATCCCAGAGCTGCCCCAGGAGACTCTCAGCCACACAGGCTGGCTGGGGCACCCACCCAGTGAGTCAATGGGAGAGGGTCAGCTCACAGACTAAGGGGTCACTGCTCTGGGGGTATGGGGCACATTATGGGATGCAGACAAACGAATATTTGGGGTTTCTACAAGGCTTATTATGGGATGTTTAGGAAAGGAACCAGTGGCAGGGAAAGGAGTCTATCTGGGAGATTCAGGGAGGAACAAACATAGGAAAATAGAGGGATAAGGGGATCAAAATCTGTGTCTCAGTTGCTGACCAGTTCATCTTGTGTGTGTGTCTTGATGGGTGCACGGGACTCTACCAGCATGACCGTGACCTTGGGGGCTCATCTGTCCATATGCCCTTCATCCTAAACTGCCACGAGATGGAAGCAGGATAAGCCTGTTGGTGCTGCCTGTGTCTGTGTGAGTGAGGAGGTGTCTAACTGTCTGGATCTGTGTGGCCAGCCATGTATATATGGATTTCTGAGTTGTATATTTCTCTGTGCATGTGCCTGCTGGGAATACATGCTCAGATTCAGCAAGCTCCTGAAAAGTACTTAGATGGCTTCCTAATTTCTCTCCATAAAAAATACAGTGACCAGTCTCACATTATTCAGTACATTTTTGCTTTAATATATTCAAATTATTATATTTGTCTTAAAAAAAAAGAAACCCCAAACTTGACCAAATGGGTCAGATATATTTAAACAGTGCTCAACAAAACACAAAATCACTCTTTTGTAAGTTCTACTTCTTGTCACATATGCCGATAATGCACTTCTCATTTTTGCCACAACATGACATTTTTTATTTGCATTTGGCCTTATATCCACTACAATTCCCAGATACTTTTCAGCAAAACTGCTACCTTGCCAGGTGTCCCCCAGCTTGCATTTTGATAATTAGTTTTACCAAATTGAGGATTTATGCTGATCTAGAATAATATTCAGCCACTTTTTTTTCAGACCATTTTTCACATTTGTCAAGACCATTTGGACTAAAGAATCCTTCCCATGTTCATAATTAATAACCCTACTCTTGATTCTACTATCCAAGACATTAATGGCAGCACTGAGCTCTATCCAGCACAGATCTCTCAAGAACCTTATATGATACAACAATCTATTTGTCAGTGTGACTGTGCCATGTTCTCTGGGCATAGGTTTTAGTCAGATTTACCTTCCCGTGGAGTAATTTTTTTTAGTTCATGTTTTTCTAGCTTACTGATGAGAATGTCATGTCACAGTTACAAAGCTCCATTGAAGAGAATACTGAAGGCTTTTTCCCTTTCACAATGCTTCACAATGTTTCTTATCTTGCCATACAAGGAAACTACATTGGTTTGTTCTTGACAAATCCATTTCATTGTCATCCTGTGTACTTAGACACTGTCTGTTCAATGCTATTCTCTTGGATTTTTGCAAGGAACTTAAGCTTTCACTCTTTTTTTTTTTTTTTTTTTTCTCTCTCTTTTTTTTTTTTTTTTCCTTCCAATCATTTTATAAATCAGATTTTATGATGTTTTCTTTCCCAGCCTCCTTTTCTCCTTTTCTTCCACAAGATCTTGAAGATCTGAGATAAATCAGTAAATGAATGTAGGAAGAAATTTAACACATCCAGATGACTTCTTGGGAGAAACAAACAAACAAACAAACAAACAAACACTATTATCTACTGTTATTTCTGTATTATAATATGAGCATGCTTTTCATGTTAGTATTTATTGATCTAGTCACTGCTCCTAGCTGATTTTATTTTATTTTATTTTTTTGGTGAAGATTGATAACACATAAAAGGAAACACTCTGGCTTTTCTGACAATATCTGCTGACAGTTTCTCCATGACACAGAGTGATTTGAGCACAATGAGCACTTTCTTTGTTCTTGTTCTTGTAATGGTGCACTCAGAAACTTCTTTTTTCCTCATGACGTCTCTTGTTAAATGATCTCATTTTATCTCTAAGCTTTTCATATTTTACTCATTTTATTCTCAATTTACATGGAGTATGATTGCCGGATTGGTCTCTCAATGGTCCCTCTCTAATAGCTGTGTTTTATGAATCTGCTCACAAAGGTAGATCATGACTTTCCTGTTCTATTTGCAGTGTGTAGTAACATAGCCTTAAGATCTTGGCTGAGCCTCCCTCCATGGCATCAAATTACTTGTAATTATTAGGTTATTCTTCCAGGAATGGAACAGTAGAATTAGCTGTGGAAATCTTTTACTGGCATTCACTAGTTCTATACTGGAAATTGAAAATCAGGATACACAGAGCAATAAAATGTTTTGGGTTATGATGCTTTGCCTGAAAAACAATTACAGCTCCTTAGAAAGAACAACACATTTCAAGAGTATTAAATTTTCTAGCAATGCTATCATCCTCATGGACCACATAAGAGGTATGAGTCCATCACCAGGCAGGAAGACACAAATATCATTTTTGTCTTACTGTATTTACACTGGAATTAATTAAATTCACTGAGTGGCTGTATGGAATGGAAGGTCTCTTCAGGGCTGAGCTGATAGGAAGATGGGATGTGATTTGTCTAATCATCTCCCAGAAGAATTAATTTCACTGAGCAGTGAATTCATTATCAAGCATCAGAGGCAGAATATAGAAACTTTTATTATGAGAGACTTGATGCTCAAAACTCCAATCTTGAATCACCGTACAACCCTCCAAGTACTATCTGTCTCTACCTGTGTCTTCAGCTAGTGAAAATGAAAACTCGTACCTGAGGGTTTGTACTTCAGGAAAGTCTTCTCCACATAGTACAATACTTGGGACACAGTCTTTTTTATTATTCATAATGTGTACAGCAAATAGCAATGTAAAATCCTAGACCACTCCCAGAGATTTGAAGTGTTTTAATAATAAAATAAAAACAGTGAAGCCTAACATGTCAGGCAATCTGTAAGCTAGGTTTTATAAGATGCAACTACCAATGAAGTTTAAATGTTTATACAACATAAAACCAGATAGATCAGATCAGACCAAATGTTCATCTAATGTGGATGCCTAGAGGATGGCAAGAATGCAGTGACATTTCCTCAAAAATCTCTCCCAAACTTCAGCAATTTTCAGCTCATGGACAGCTAGAGGTCACATCTTTGTGTTTAGTAGCCATTGCTGTATTATCATTATTATAATAATTTGACATATTATTATTGTGTTGTATTCTTGTAATGTTATTAATAATAAATGTTCATTCATCCTCACCCAGCAAAAAAGGTTCTGTAAAACTATACAAATGGCTATGTATTATGAAAAATAACATCCATATAATCATTTTCACCTTCTTTCTTTTCTTAGCAGGACTAGAATTAAGTCCATCATGAAATAGAGAATAGTGTTCAGAATGAGAGTTGTAGGCTTCCGACTGATCTTTTTAGCATTTTTCTGTGTCACTCAGCACAAAAATACCCAATTCAGATTTTATGATGCTATTGTGCTAATAAATCCTGGCCCACATTCCTTTCACTTCATCAGGGACTCTTGCAAAAACCAATCACAGGAGTAGATCAGAAAGACATCCTATTTTTTTTCTTCCTCCCTGTAATCACTTGACAAAAGAGAACATTTCAGACTGATTCAAAATTGTTCTTAGAAACTGTATTTTGTCCAAGGAAAACCTGATGCATTTTCACATAAAATTGATCCTCTCCCTAAGAAAGATGAAAATCCACTTGCTGTTCTTGCAAAAAGTGTTGACTATTTTCAGCACTGACACAAACGCCTTGGTATACCTGTGAAGGGAAAGGATTTTACTTTCTTTCTTGTTGTTGCAAAGGGTCTGGAGAACTCATACCTTCATGTCATTCCCCAGAACACACTGCAAGATTGGAAGGGATGAAATATCCTCAAACACAAAATATATTTATATAAGTACAGTGTGAACAATATTAGCAATGAGCAGAGCAAAATAATTCCTTTGATTTTAACAGAACTACCCACTATCAGATAGGTTTGAGAGCCCAAGTAAATCTCTCCTGAAACCCACTAGCAATTTTAAACGTAGAAAATCCCACAACCGATTTATGTCCAATACCATCACGCAATTCCAGCTCATCCTATCTCATCTGCCTTTTCAGGCTCATTTAATTTCTTATTCATCAGTTTATTGCAAAGAAAGACTCTTTTTGAGTCTAATGTTTTACTCAAGTTCTAATCTCTGGATATTTTCTGTTTTTAAAATGTTTTGAAGACACTGTGGCCAAAGCTGATCCCAAAGGAATGTGTTCCTAATGCAGTTTGAACACTATTGTTTCCTCTGTTTAATTTTTGTCTTCGCCTCGGCTCAAGAAAAAATGTTTTGTTGTCATTTTCAGCAGTGAGCAGACAATCAAAAGTAAGAGGGGACTGGATGCAGAAAATATGAAGAGCAGAAAGGGAAGCAATTAAACAGGGCTTGGTGACAAGCACTAAGTACACATCAGCCAGGAGTCAAGGATGAAGAAGCACTCATTTTCACAGAATCACAGAATGTTAGGGATTTGAAGGGACCTTGAAAGATCATCTAGTCCAATACCCCTGCTGGAGCAGGAACACCTAGATCAGGTCACACAGGAATGTGTCCAGGTGGGTTTCGTCTCCAACCAAAAAGTCTCCAGAGAAGAAGACTCCACAACTCCCCTGGGCAGCCTGTTCCTGTGTTCTGTCATGCTCACCATGAAAAAGTTTTGTCTCATATTTAAGCAAAACCTCCTATGTTCCAGCTTACACCCATTGTCCCTTGTCCTATCATTGGGTGTCACCGAGAAGAGCCTGGCTTCATCTTCCTGACACATACTTGCATATTTATAGATGTTAATAAGGTCACCCCTCAGTCTCCTCCAAGCTAAAGAGACCCAGCTCCCTCAGCCTTTCCTCATAAGAGAGATGCTCCACTCCATTAATCATCCTTGTGGCTCTGCACTGGACTGTCTCAAATAGTTCCCTGTCTTTCTTGGACTGAGGGGCGCAGAACTGGATGCAATATTCCAGATGCGGTCTCCCTAGGACAGAGTAAAGGGGGAGGAGAATTTCTCTCAACCTACTAACCACAGCCCTTCTGATACACCCCAGGATACCATTGGCCTTCTTGGCTACAAAGACACAGTGCTGGCTCATGGTCATCCCGCTGTCCACCAGGTCCCCCAGGTCCTTCTCTCCTTCACTGCTTTCCAGCAGGGTTGCCCCCACCTTATACTAGTATCTGGAGTTGTTCTTGCAGATGCAGGACTCTGCACTTGCCCTCGTTATATTTCATTAAGTTTCTCCCCGCCCAATTCTCCAACCTGTCAAGGTACTGCTGGATGGCAGCGCAGCCTTCAGGCATGTCAGACACTCCTCCCAGTTTAATGTCATCAGCAAACTTGCTGACGGCGCACTCCATTCCCTCAACCAAGTCATTGATGAATATATTAAACAACACTGGTCCCTGTACTGACCCTTTAAAGACTCAACTAGATACAGGACTCCAACTTGACTCTGTCCCATTAACTGCAACCCTCTGGCTTCTTCTCTTCAGCCATTTCACAGTCCACCTCACTACCCAATCATCCAGATCACACTTTCTCAGTTTAGCTGTGAGGATGCTGTAGGAGATGGTGTCAAAGGCTTTATTGAAATCAATATACACCACACACATTGCCTTTCCATCATCTATCCACCCAGTTATATCCTTATATAAAGTTATCAGTTTGGTCAAGCATGACTTCCCTTTGGAGAAGCCATGTTGACTGCCCCTAATGAACCTTTAATCCTTGCTATGTCTAGAGACAACACAAAGGATAAGTTGTTCTATCACCTTACCAGGGATGGAGGTGAGGCTGACCAGTCTGTAGTTACCCAGATTCTCTTTTTTGCCCTTTTAGAAGACCAGAGTGACAACTGCTTTCCTTCAGTCATCAGGCGCCTCTTCCGATGCCCTTGACCTCCCAAAGATGATGGAGAGTGGTCTAGCAATGGCTTCCACCAGCTCCCTCAGCACCGTGAATGCATCCCATCAGGACCTATGAACTTGTGGATGCCCAGCTTTCGTAAACGGTCCTTAACCCAGCCCTCATCAACAAAGGCAATCTCCTCTTTAATTCCAACATCATCTGTGACCTCGGGGGTATGCGGTTCCTCAGGAGAGCTTCTGGCATTATAGACAGAGACGAAGAAGGCATTCAGTAACTCTACCTTTTCTTTATCTTTTCACCAGGGCACCCCTCCCCTCTCATTCATTATGTGGGACACTGTCATTTTGGAAATCTGTTTTCCCTGCCAGCTTGGTGCTGGGCTCAGCTGGGGCCTGCCATGAGGCTGTTGGAGCTGGCTGGAACTGACTGGAACTAGCTGGAATCAGCTGGGTCTGGCACAGGGCAGCCCTGGTCTCTGCCCATGAAGGTCTGTGCAGGTCTGTGCTTGCCAGTACCTGGGCACAGGCACACCGTACTAATTGTCAAAATGTACAGTTTACAGGTCTTGTAATGAGTACAGCCACTGTGCTCTTTGACTGACATTTTACTAGTAGAGCACTGAGCTAGGAAAGGCCAAAAATTTAGTTTCTGTCCCTACATATGAATTATTTCTTGTATTCATTGGTATTGACGATATTAACTGTCAAGGCAAGCTGAAGTCAAAAGGCAAAATGTTAGCAAAATGCATTAACCACTCAGCTGCCAAGCTACCTATCTACTGAAAGCAAAACATTTTCTAATCTAGATTTGCTTTATGTAGATTTGTATTGCAAATTTTACTTTATGTTTCTAAAACTTGTTTCACTATATTGCTTCTGTTGGAATTAGCCACACTGACAGAGTTAAACAAACATAACTTGTGTGTGCAAACAGACTGTATGAAACTCCCATTCCTACCTCTGAGCCAGCAATTCAAACTGCCACATGCTGCCAGGAGAAAACTAGAAAATGTCAAGAAAATGGATGTGAAGAAACACCTGATAACCATGACATAAAGAATATGGAAATATTATGAGGGATAAACTCTGCCCTATAAGCCACTGTTGGCTGTAATATTAACTTTTGGCTAGATTCGTGCTGTCACAGGTTTATCTGGGTGTGGAGAGGGGCATTTCATGACCAACAGGGTTGTTTGCCAGCAGCAATTTCCAAAAAAATGTAAGCTTTACTGTGCTGTCAACATTGTGCTCTTACCAGAGGAGGGTACATTTACTCCACTGGTTCAAAGTACAGTTTGTTTGCATAGCTGCATCCATCCTCATATCTCTTTGCTAGTCCATCTTACTAACTCTGTAGAGTATTCTGTAGAGAATACGCTTAAATATTGACATTTTCTTAGTTATGGGCTTTTGAAGAAGGGAGAATTCGCTCTTAGTTGGAACTGCAATTCATGCTGACCTCATCTCCTCCCTCCTCAGGCAATTCGTACACTCTCTACTACCTGCACTTCACAGGAGCACCCAGTTAATTATTCATGGAGAACTGAGGCCTTTAAACTCCATTGATTTCTCATGTCTGGCTCTTGATTGCATCTGGTAAATTCATTCCTGTTTGATGGCATTAAGTATTTTGAATAATTAATATGGTAATTTATCCCAGGCTGAGGAGTAAATGTTACCTTCTGCTGGGAGGAGTGTCAGAAGGGGAATACTCTTTAGGGCACTTTTCCCAATTCCTTTAATGTCAACATGGCACTTAATGTAAGTGCCTGTCTGAAAGTTATTACTTCTGTGAGACTCCAGTGCAAGCACAACTGGGAGAACGAGCACATGCACAGACATTTATTCTTACAATATGCTTTTAATTGACTGAAAAACAATCAAAATGTCTAAGTGACATCAAATATGGGGAAAAAAAATAGAATCAAAAACAAAACCAAATCCTCAAATCAATTAAAATTTTGATTGTAAGTTTTTCGGAAGTAGGACTGAATTGTAGGACACAAACTCTTATAGAGGCAGTATTTTATACTTCACTCTAAGAAACATAATCCATTCTGGGTTTAATAGAACCAGTGAAGACTTCTGTACTTTTTGGCCAACCCAGAGGAAAATAACCCCTTTCCAAATGGACATCAGCATTGGGACATGCTTGTCCTTTCTCATTATTTGCATTACAATGTATCTAAGGCTTGGAAGAATGAATTGCTTATATTTTTTCTTCCTTTCTATCCCATTGACCTATTTTCTAGATTGTTAGTTATGTTCTTCAGGTACTTATATCAAATCGAAAAGAACCCTGCTTTTGATTTGTCTCTCACCTGATGACTCTTTTCTGCTTTGTGAGGATGTGGCAATAAGCACAGCAATGAGATTTGCAAAGTCAAAGAGAGAGGTATAGCTAAATCACTTTCCATTAGAAAAGGTGTGTTAATTCATCAGGATCCCTTTAAGCAATGGACCGAAATAATGATTAATGGTTATATGCAAGAAAATGTTTTACTCTGATTCAACTCTTCGAAATATTTTCCATTATTTCACATCTTCTGTTCCTAGGTTTAGCTTGTGCTAGATTTTTATTTATTTATTATTAATATTATTAGTATTATTTTGCCTAAACTGATCTCCTTTCCACTTTTTTTTTCTTTTTTTTTTTTTTTCTTTTTTTTTTTTTTTTTTTTTTTTTCTGGTACTTGAGTCTGTTTCTGATCTGTTTTCCTGTTTTCTTCGGGATGACATATAGTTTTTGAGGATAGAAATAAGAAGAGATTTATTCTTGCAAAACTATAAAAATTGAGGTGGCTTAACTATCACTGTTTACTAGATATATTCTTCCAGATAGGGTTCCAACCATATTATTTTTCAGTTTAGGCAGCAATATTTCATGACCAGCTATAAAGCCTAGATGTCTGCCAGTATCTACCGAGTAGTTTCAGCCCTATAGCATGGCTTCAGTACAGCCAGTTCTAGAACATAAACTTCTGCTGAGTGGTCATCTTTTTGACCTGGAGCTAGGTACTGAGAGCTCCAAAAAGATGCAGTTGTGGATTCCAGATAACAGTAGTAATGTGTGTTTCTTCTGTCCCTGGTGGATTGTTAAAACCTTGTTATCTTCCAGCTCATTCAAACTGCCATTCTTTCATTACCCTTTTATCATCTCCAGGAGCAGAGGGGTTCAATCACTTACAAAAATACACAGCAGGTTTGGACAGAACTGAAAGCATCCATGTTTCCAGATATCTTACAGATTTGCTTCTTTGCTACAGGATGCCCATTTCTTTCCCAGGATGCCTGTTTTTAGCTTCAGAGATGCATTCCACTGTATAAACAGCTGAGCAGTGAGGACACGGTCATTTATTAGCTAAAATGTCCTGGGGCTCCTATTAGAAGATAAAGAATCTGAAAGACGTTTATTTGGCTGTTCGCCCACAATTCAAAGCATTTAATATCTAGTGCAATCTTAAATTATTCATTAGCACTCAATACGGCTAATACCTCTGTTGAGAGTGTCAATAAATGAGGTTAAATGGGATTCCTGCTGATTTCTTGTACTTTTGTTGGTTTAAACTCTGATAAATATATGTTTTACCAGACATGAAAATAGCATTAGGGAACAAATGCCTTTTAGACAGTGAAATGAGTGAAAGGCATTTTCCTCTCTCTGTAACAGCAAAGATAGTCTTTCCTCCTTAACCTCATGTGTCTCTTTGAATTACAGCTGGTGAATTTGGATGAGAAACAGGTCCTTAAGGACTAAGCTGTGAGGATCAACTCAATGGCTTCAAAATACAGCTTAAAAGCCAGCTGTCAGGGTTATATGACTCTGCTTGCATGCTTGCCTGTGTGCTGTTTAGCAGCTAAATAAAATAAATGTCTGAAAGTATAAGAAAAAATATAAAATACATACATTTCAAATAAAAATAAATAAATACGTCTGTCTTCAATTCAACAACTTCTGTCCCCCTAGGTACTTAAGATACATTTAAACGAATATACAAACATTAACTGTATGTCTTGCAAATAATGCAGCCTGGAATTTGTAGCTGTCCATAAAGAGAATAAAGTCTGCAGATGTTTAGGACGTGAAATGTTTCCTGTCTCTTAACCTTTGCTCCTCCTCAGTGTCCATAGAGCTTTTTTCTGAGGATTCCTTCACAGAAAATCTGTTAGCCCAATGTCTTGTTTCTGATTTTCCACCTGTTAATAGTAAGAAAATCTGACCCCATATGGAAACACAAGACTTGAGACCTGGGCTTATGCTTAGATGTTATTTGCATGCTTCCCAGCAGCAGCTGGATAAGAGCCCTGATGCTGCCTAATGAGGAATCATCTCAAACAGAAGTGCAGGCACTCCCTGATCAGGAAACAGCCAAGCAAGAAACACCTAACACTTTCAGGAACATTGGATTCTAAAAGCTACAAGTAATAGTAGATTAGCTTTACTCACCAGAAGTATACAATTTCTGTCTTAACTGCTGAAGTTCTTAGCTGGTCTAGTTCACCATATTATGTCTTATGAGATACCTAGATGTAAAACACAAAGTGTAAGAGCAGCTCTCATGCTACAAGCAATTGAAAAGCAACCTGTAAGCTTAACTATAAAAATCAAGGTAGGTGTAGCCTTGGTGTATTCTTACATTGCATATTTTGAGATTGACTTAGTTACTGCCAAATACGGATAGGTACAACACCCAGAACCAGGTTAGGTTAAATTAATCTCATACCAAATTGCACTTAATATAATTGCCCATAATGTAATTGCCTACATGCGATCATATCATGCTGTCTGAGATGCATTAGGGTATCAGAAACATCAGCACAGAACTGACACCCAATAACACAGGAATTAAAATAGATCTGAACACTAAGTAGAAGTCAGAAAAAGGGTAAGACACCTAAAATTAGGTCTCTTATTAAGGCACTGAACACTGCCCTTTGAACAGTATTGCAGTATTCCTCCTTTTTACTTTCCTTATTGGCAAGTCCAATAGAGACACTATGAGCTACAGAAATATGACTGTTAGGAACATGTAATAGGTTGTTCTGGGAAATCAAAATTAAATTACATTGTAAAAGCACTGCTTTTACAGGAAAGATAACATAGCTCCACTATGTAGTTTCAACATACTGTAGTCCATAACTGAATTATAAACACATAGGTATGTGAATTTATGGCAGTTTATGAGATCTGTCTATATACAATTAAAGGACTGTAATATACACAAGAAAGTTCTGTATCATAAAAAATGGCATCCTCATAACACAATTCTGAATACTATATATATAAATAGTATCCAAGTTCCTTGTCTGTAACCCATGAGTTACATGAGAATGTTGTTAAGTTTCAATAATTCCAAATTAAAGATGAGTACGTTATGCTTCTGAGACATCTGAATTACAAGAACGTTGTAGTCAAATTTCTTATGGGGTTATTTGAAGTGAAACAATATTTTGAGAAAACAACAAAACAAAACAAAATGTTTGATGTTATCGTGTCACTGTGTGAATAAAATGTAGCAAATATAGATAAATGCTTTTTTTTTTTTTTTTTTTTTTTTTTCTCCTAATGTGACTATAAGCTAAATAGAGAAGTCAAAAAGTGGGACATGCTGTGACTACTCAATGTCTCACAACACTCTTGAAATAACTGTAATATCTCATAGCAGTTTTATAGTAAAACAGGGATGATAATTCAAATCTTTTGAGTCCTAAATTAATGTCCAAAAATTAGTACCCAGAGAAGACAAGTGTCGACTTACTGCTGTGTTTCAAAACTGAATAAAATAGAAACGCATTCTTAATTTTACCACTAAATTTGTGAAAAGAAACTTTTTTCTTGTGAAAATACTTTTTTTTTTTTCCTTGATTTGGTTTAATTCCAGTGCCAATTAGAACATCTGCTTGAAATTTCTCTTCAGATTTGGTTTGGTTTTGTTACCTTTTGAAAAACATGAGGCAGGCATTGTGAAGGAATAATTACAGTTGATCCTAATAAGAACTAAAGGATCACTGAAGGAGTCCTGCAGAAGAATTTTCTGTTTTGGAAACCATGAAATCTTCTGATGGAAAACATTACTAGAAGTAAAAAATGCTTACAATGCCTAAAATTTACAATCCAGCCAAATAAGTGTTTTTGTTTGTTTGTTTAGTTTCTTTGTTTGTTTGTTTTCCCCACAAGAATAAGGGTTGAATAAAAGAAATAATACCACCCACATTCCACAGATAATAAAGCAACACTAAGAGAAACTATAAAATAATAAAAAAGAAATAAGTAATCTAAGATGGAACTGAACTACTGAACTTAGATTTCCTAAATTCCCATTCATTGCCTCAGTAGTTAAAACATATAAATAACAATAAATAAAGAAATAAACAAAAGCTTCTTTCAATAAGTCATTTTTTAAACTTGTTTAACATTGAGACCAACAAAATTATTTTATTTTTAAGTGCTAGTAAGACTATGATTTAAATCTTAGCAGTATTCTTTTTAATGTTTTAAATATAATTTTATAAGTATATTTTAAATCATATCATTTCCTTGACTAGTATCTAACCATACAGCATTTTGATGTCTCATAAAAAATAATTTTATTCAAAAACATGTGTTTGCCAGTAGCAGTTAAATTAGATGTAAACCAGTGTTTATGATCCTTTTCAAATAAAGTGAGATCTTCAGTTTTTCTGCTACTGTGCTTTTGCTAGAATAGACAGGCTAATTCATACCCCTTGAAAAAGCAATTTTTTTTAGCAAAATGCTGATCCTAATGCTATATTTGAAGAAGCTTCACTGTTTATCTACCTTGCCCACAGACACCATACGGGGCATATGTAGGACACATTGAGTGGCTGGAATTAGCAGAGCCATTTGTGAACTGCATATAAATGTATCATTTGCACATAATTCTCTGTGATAATAGCCAAATTATAGAAGGTGATAGCACCATTTTTTTTTCCAAGCTGGTGTTTATGGAAATGATTACTTTATGCGGCTCTTGTATTTCTCAGAGCAGAAACAAAATCAGAACCAGACCATCTTAAGGCATGTTAGAAATAAACTGCCAGAACTCTAAAGCTAAGTGTAGATTAAAGTTATGGGAAGTTTTGCTTTTCAGAACCAGAAGGAATATTTTGTTCATACCCACTCTAGTTTGAAACTGTGATTAAGCACTTCCTTAACCCTGGGGATGTCAGTGGATCTGTGTGCTAGCTGAACTGTTATCATGTAAGCTCTTGCTTTATTTCAAACATATTGATGGGACTTGCTACGTGGTAAAATGTGATCACATCCTTACTTTACAGCATTGGAGTCTACATGGGACTCCATGGAGACCCATGGCCCAAGGAGATCAGGCAGACTTGGTGCAGGCAAATGAGGAGGATAAAAACTAGACATGCCAGCTCAAAGAATATCTGTTACTGATTTTTAAAAAGAAATGAGCAATTCTAAAGGCAGTGAAGCCTTTTGTCTCTTGCCTAGTCCATAATTGATCAGCAAAGGTTTATTTTATTTATTTTTTTTAAGTGTCTTCACAGGAAACAGACAAATGGTTTCCAAATTTTTATGGTGCTCATGATCCATTTGTTGAAATTCAGCTGAACCTTTTTTTTAGAAACTGAAATGATGACACTCCTATGTTGATGTTTCTCAGCTCAAAATGGAAATATGTCATCTGCATTGCCTCACTCTCTTCATCCCTCCTCTGATATTGCAAAATGTTATTAAAGGTAATATATTTCAAACCTTGGGTCACGACAAAAATTTCAAAGGGAGTCTAAAGCATCAGATACAGTAGTCAACAGCTCATCAGTTTCTCCAGGGACCAGAAGCAAGAGAGGAGCAAAAGTAGGCTGTGATTTATATCTGCAAATTTTTATTCTTCTTTGACTTTCTGGCAGCAGCTCAGTTCCTTGTGGGAGTGAATGGGTGTCAACACTTATAAAAGACATTTATATTTCATTCCTTTCCTGAGTCTTGAATAAACTGAGTTGCTGCTGAGAATAACGCTGCACAGACACAGATGAACCAAAAGAAGTTTGTACTCCCAAAATTTTGAGATATGCTGGTGTAGTGTTAATCACGGTTATTTACTAGCAGAAACAGTCATCTGAGTGCAATCACTTCGTGGCTGTTAAAGACATTTCCTTTTGCCTAGAGTGCTAAGGTTTGGATTTTATTTTATTTTTCTTCGGCAGAAATATCTGTTGCAGCTGCCACTGAGAACTACAACTGACAGCAGAAGCAGACAGATATTTGTGATATTTTGGTGCTTCTGTTTATGAACATAAGCCCAGAATGTCAATACAAAATGTGGATATGACAAAATACAGTTATATAAATATATGAATATTTCATACATATATATGTAGTCATATATATAAATATTTTTCCACTGCTTGGACATATAGCACCTGGAGAAGACTAGCTACTGCTCACAAAAGACCTGTCTCTGTGTTACCTGAAGAATGCGCCATTATAAATTCCCACTTCCCACCAGATGTGTGAGGCTACAAATGAGATAAGTATCCTCTGAAATGAGACTTCCTCTTTCTGCTCTATTTCACTCAGCCGTTACTGCTAAAGCAATTCTGCTCTGTAGGCAAGTAATGCCTTTATAGGTTGTTTTATCATGGATCTTCACCAGGCAACTATTAATCTTAAATCATGCTTTTATCAAGTGTTTATTCTTTTATTCCCCTCAGGCTTAGTGATATCAATATCATGCCTGTCAGGAAAAATGACAAATGACATCTCCGTTGCTGTGGAAAATAAAGATGCCTGAGAGGCAGTGACTTAATAGGAATTCAAATAGGTTAACACTAGATCTAGGAATAAGGGTGACAATGTCCAGCAAAAAGCCATTATGTTGCTGTACCCATGGAGATATCTCTGTGGCAAAGAACAGAGCAAATACTTTATGAACATGGTCAAACAGCTGCATGAGGCTGAACTGTTTGTCAAATTACCAATTCATGGCCAGACAATGCCCATCAGCTCACCCCATGATATGCCCATGATAACTCACCAAGTGTGCACTTCAGTGCATGCCAAAGTGGAATCAAATATTTGCATGCCTACTCATTCCTGTGGTCTTTTTTGGACCCCCTATACTCAGTGTTGATAGTGACTAGAGTACTGTGTATAGTAAATGGGCCCACCTGTACAGGAGAGACATGGACATACTGGAAAAAGTCCAAAGTAGGGCCACCTACGTTGAAGTCACCTATGAAGGGACTGAAGCACAGCTCATATGGTGAGAGCTGGGCTTGCAGAAGAGGAGGCTTAGGGAGAATCTTACCAATTTTATCATTCAGTGGTGTCCCGTGTCAAAACAAGAGGCAATGGTCATGAATTGGAACACAAGAGGTTCTGTCTAGACATCAAGAAACACTTCTTCACAGTGCAGGTGACTGAGCACTGGCACAGGCTGCACAGAGAGGCTGTGGAGTCTCCTCCTTGGAGATCTTCAGAAAGTTCTGGACCTGAACCTGGGCACCGTGCTGTAGGTGTCCCTACTTGAGCAGGGGGTTGGACCAGGTGACCTCCAGACCCTTCCAACCTCAACCATTCTGTGACTGTGACATTAAAGAACTAAAACATATATGACATTATTGTATCTCTGAGGCACTTGATTCTCATCTGGAAGAATTCATCATTACCAACTGGAGTGCCAATAAATTACAAATGAGGGGTTGATTGTTTCCAGCCATGACCAGTATTTTCATCTCCATTGTAAGGAATCAACTTTCTACAGGGACAGTGAGCACAAGAACATGAAGCTTTAGCTATCTCCCAGTGAGTCTTCCCAAATGACCTACAGAATTAGTCACTGTTTCCATCACTTTATCTGAGATGTAAAGCTCATAACTGGGGTTTCATTCCTCTTATGAGACTTCTATCATACTAATCAAGCAAGAATGTGACACTGGGAGTTTATTTTCTTTACCAGAGGTTTATCCTTGTGCATAACTCGAATATCATGTCAGTTATGGAGAAAGAAAATACATTAATCTGTTGCTCCATCAGTTAAAGAAAAAAGAAAATAATAAAAATAAATAAATAAATAATTGCATAGACATATCTCTCAGATTAAAAAAGAAGTTAAATGGACCATAGCATAGAATCAGAGAATGAATGTAACTGAATATCAATATACCAATGATGGTGGATATTAGTCTCTATGGGAACTTTTGATCACATAACAATTACAGAAGCAGGACTTGAAGCTGCACAGGTGATAACGAGACATGTAAAAAGAACGGTGGTATCACTGGAATAAAGGAATAAAGGAGTTATGAACAGACTATTAGTAAGATCATTACCTTTACTTTTTTTTTTTTTTTTTTTTTTTATCCTCTCACATCTTTTGGAATAAAGATTTGGAAGATCGCAAATATCTGTTTGCATGTCTCTCCCAATAACTTTCAATTTATTAGTCAATTCCAAAAAAATATATATTATTATTATTAATAATAATAATAATAATGGGACATTATCAGAATATGAGAATATGAGAATGCATAATGGGACACACTCAGAGTCCAGCTCTGGAGTTGGACTCGATGATCCTTGTGGGTCCCTTCCAACTCAGGATATTCTATGATTCTATGAATAATTAAAATTCTGTAATTAAGTAGTCATAAAAATAAGTAGCTAGGAGAAGAAAGAACTTAAAGGTACCCTACAGAAGGAAAAATCATAAGGTGAGTACACGCCTTCTAAGACATAACAAATATAAGGATTTCTATATGTGGTTATATTATTATTTTAAATATAAATACATTTTATTTATAAAATAGAGAAAAATATAAAGATGGATTTATGCACACACAATCCCCATGTTTGCCAAAAGCTTGTCTTAGAACTCAGTTTTTCTCAGAGACCAAAAGGAGTCAGTCTTGACACATGAACCCATAAGAAAGCAGCCTTCATTAGCTCCAGTGTTTACAGAATAATTTGTGTCCCTAATTTGTTCTTATCAGCAAGACTTTAGAGACACATCTCTTCCTGCCTCTTTCTTTCAGAGATCACCTCACCCTTCCTGGACCTCTCTCCTCCTCTGAGCTTTCTTGATTAATCAAAGACAACTTCTCTACGTAACATTTTCAATGTGCTCTTATTTTTTCTCAGGGATGAGTCCTAATTCCTGGTTTGAAAGGCTTTTCTTGTGAACCTTCTGCACCATTTAAGGAAATTATTTCTGAGAAACGAATAAGCAAAATAACCAACTAACTAAATAAAACATAGAAACCCCTGCTTTAAATTCAGCATGCAACAAAAAGAAGATGGATGGCATTCCAGATCACATCCATTATATTTGCATTATGATGACAACATATGAAGCTCTGACAGACCTGGACTGAAGATTGTGCATTAATCAAATGCTGTCTTTATTATTTCTCTAGCACTTTTTCATTTAAATGGTTGCAGACTAGCTCTGGTCCTGGGATTTATTCCTAAACTGTCTCCTTTTCAAGTACAAATGCTATCTAGCCCTTAAATATCTGTGTTTTTCCAGTAATCTCCAAATTTCAAAGCACAGTACAGGCCAGATAAAAGTTACTATATCTACATTTTAAGAGAAAGTCTGTGACAGATGATGACATCTAAAGTGTCTGGCATTGATCATGTGTTGCTTACCAAAATTTCTTTTGTATGCATAAACACTCGCTTACCATTATCTTGAATAATTTCTTAATTTCATCCTCGCAGAATAATAAGTTTTACAGAACTACTGCTAAGCCCTTTTACTAGAGGGGAACCAAGGCACAAGAGATTCAGCTTGCACAAGAGAACGAGAAATATATCTGAGTCTGAATTTAACTCCTCTGATGTATTAAAATTCCTTCAATGAATTGGGCAAAGTAATTAGGCATTAGACTTTGTTGAAAAGTCCTAGATCAAATAATAATAACATGTTCACTTAGATCACTGAGTTTTGAAACCAACACTTATCAATTCAGTTTTCCTCTATCTAGTGACATCTGCACTGATTCAGGTCAGTGTTACCTCTCTTTGAGTAATCTGTCTTCGTTCAGAAATATGTGGACAAATAGGGCAGAATAAGAACAAGTCAAACATATCAGAGAAAAGTAGGGTAATTTACTCTGCAAGGAACCTCCATAAATGTCTGGCCCAAAACTCTACAGAAAACAGGTTTTATGTCAAACCTAGATCAAATTTTCATGTGTTTCCATCCAAGAATGAAGGATGCACAGCACCTTAGGGAAACTTCTTGTAGTGCTTCACACCATCTTTTCATCTTTATACCCAATATGAATATTTCTTGCTGCATAGCATGTGTGTTGCCTTTTGTCCTTTCACTGTGGACATCTGGAAAGTGACTCTGTCTATCTCATTACCCCAAATGGGTTGTTGAAGAGACTTATTAAATCTCCCTTGAGTCTTCTCTACTCCATGCTAAAGAAACACACCTTCCTTTTCTGCTCTTCATACCTCAGATCCTTCAGACCTTTACCCATTTTAATGACAACCATTGAATTTACTTCACCTTCTCCATGTCTTTCTTCCTCTAGGGAGGACCAAAACTGGACAGATTACTCCATATATGACTAATTAGAATGGAGTACTTACTCTTTCAATCTGCTTCCTGCAGGTCGTTTTCTGCAGAACTGATAGCTAACCCATCAGCCTCCAGCCTCTGCTGTTGGTTATGCAACAAACATAACCACAGGGTTATGCAATAAGTCTTTTTTGAGCTTCACAAGATTTCTGGCAGCCTATCAATACAGTCTGTCAAAGTCACTTGTTTTAGCCTTCATAATTCCATCTCTGTATTCTTAGATGATGAGAATAGAATAGAATAGAATAGAATAGAATAGAATAGAATAGAATAGAATAGAATAGAATAGAATAGAATAGAATAGAATAGTTCAGTTGGAAGGGACATCCAAAGATCATTTAGTCCAACTGTCTGACCATTCCAGGGCTAACCAAAAGTTAAAATGTAGTCCAAAATCTTCTTAAACACTGACGTAGGGCATAGGGCATCAGCAACATAGGGCATCAACTACTTATGAAGCCTACTCAAGTGTTTGACTATCCTCACAGTAATTATATTTGTCCCAATGTCCAGTGCAGCTTTGTGCCATTCCCACAGTTATGAAGGAGCCCAGGGACCAACTCCTCCCCCTCCACTTTCCCTCCTAAGGAAATTGTAGAGAGCAATGAGGTCACTCATCTTTGAGCCTCCTTTTTTTCCAGATTAGACAGAACAAGTGTCCTCAGACTTTTCTCATAGGACATGCCTTCCAGCCCTGCTACAAGCTTTGTTTCTCTCCTCTAGATGCTTTCAAATACCTTAACATCATTTTTTATTGTGGAGCCCAGAACTGTATGCTATATTTCTAGACCATCCTCACCTAGTTCTTCCATGTAAAGCCAAGATAGTCTTTGATCATTTCTATTCATTTTATTGCTCTTTGGGATGTTCTTGTACTTTAATGAGATTGTCCTTTAAGAGTTACCGTGCCTCCTGGGTCCCTTTGTTCTTCAAAGGCATCATACCTACAAGCTATCATACTTTCAACCTTCCAGAAATTTACTTGATTGATTGCTTCCCACTGTGTTCCTCTTCTAGCAGATACTGATCTGCATGCCATGAACAGGATTTGTGTTTCAGAGACCTCCAGATAAGGAAGTACCCCAATACTGTCCACCTTCAAAATATTTTCTTGTCAGAATTTCTTGAGCATGGCCTGGTTTGTCTATGCATGGCAATATGTAGCCATTAATCTCTTATTAAAGCACATGATGACAGAGTGGCTAAGAATCCTCTTAGATCCTATAGACCATTCTCAGTAAAAAATGCTGGTCAGGATGTCCCCTTAAAGCTTATTGAAAATAAGCAGTAACTCATCACAGACTTCTCAGATGCCTCTCTTAAAACTTCCTATTGAAAGGTGTTTTGATCTGTCACTGTCTACAGAGCATCTCAACTGCAGTAGACTGGAGATTCATTTTTTATTTTTACTTGCTGTAATTACTTTAATCAGTTATTTTCCAAATATCCCTGTCTTTGTTTATTTCTACAGTCAATTCTACCATTTTTTGTTCATAAAATATTTATTAACATTGCTTGAATTTGTATTGATTTTCAAGATACGTTAGAAGAATGGCTTATGTCTAATCTACATATATTCTAATCAAATACCTTCCTTTTTTTTTTTTTTTCCCATTATCATTTTTCCTTGTTTTCTAGCTTCTGAGTTATATTAATTTCTATAACTCTTTGTTTCTTCCATTTGTTTATAGATATATCTTTATCTATCTACAAATTTTCTTTTTTTCTTTTCTTTTCTTTTCTTTTCTTTTTTTTTTTTTTTAATTTTTATAGTCTATTTTGCTTTTCCTGACAACACAGACTGATTAGTAATGTGTGGCCTTTATGGAACTGTCATTGAGCATCTAGTAAGATGCATTTATATATATATGTATATTTATTTTTTAAATAATCTGTATATTGCTCTTTACAGTTCTAAAGCAGATTGAAGCAAAGTAGGCAGTGATTACCTCCTTCTGTCCAATAGGTCATATGATGTGTCTAAAATAAATGTAGACACATTGACCTTCAATAGCACGTTTTTTCCTTCTCCTATATATTGAAATAATTTTGTGAAAATGAGCTGTTTCTCTTTGCCTTTTGTTAAAATATTTCTGAAATGCTGCAGCTCAGAACTCCACATGAAGGTGTTAGTAAGACAAAATAAAACTGAACTCTGCTCTGCCTTCCAAGTGAGTAAGCAGTGAACTCAATATTTCAGTGACTTTGTAGTTAGACTTCTGTTTATAGCTCCCAATATTAGCTACTGCAGGTGTTCAGTGGAACAAGTCATATTTTCAGTTCAGTTTTATCAACAGTATTACTTCTTCCTGTAATGCAAGAGCTCATAAATGGAGGAGAGAAAAGAAGCTTCCTCTTTCTTTCAGGTTTTGAATTCTCTGCCTTAATGTGGCAGTATCAGCTAACAATATGAAAAAGAGTAAAAAAAGTCAGCTTGTTTATTTTATTTTTTTGTTGCAAGAGGACACACCCCCACTCAACCAAAGTGAGCTCCCTTTGCATTTAATGCAAGGAAACTATTAAAGAAATTTAGTTAGATTTGCCATTTAACTCAGAAAGAGCAGTCAGGCATTGGAATGAGTTGCCCAGGGAGGTGGTGGCGTCACCATCCCTGGGATGGTGATCCCTTTTCAAGGAAAAGTTCGACATGATACTTAGGAACATGGTTTATTGGGTGACATTGGTGGTAGGGTGATGGGTTAATGTCTGGATTTGATGATCTTAGAGGTCTTTTCCAACATGAAATGATTCTATGATTCTTTGATTTGGGGAATAAAACTCAAATGTATCCATGGGTTGTTTATTTGTTTTTGTTTGTTTGTTTGTTTTGTCACTGTTGTTGAAATAAATCCTTTTTAGCTACTTAAAAAAAAAAAAAAAAAGTAGCAGATTTTTAAAAAATATAGTAATGGAATAATTCTGTATGCAGATAATAGTCCTCCAAATCACCAGAAGTAAAAGCACTGTCTTCCACAATTTAAATCAACAGGACCGTGGTATTTTTAATATTTCTGTCTTTGTCTTCCATGGTGCTGCAAACACAAACTGTTACACATGCTTTAGTTCCTAATTCACTGGGATATAGTTGTTGGCCTGTGCTGTGAATGAGATCAGGCTCACTGGCTGCAATAATGTTGCTTGCTCTTAAAATCACAGAATCATAGAAAAGTTTGAGTTGCAAGGGACCTTAAAGCACCCTAATTCCACCCCCCTGCCCTGGGCAGGGACACCTTCCACCAGACCAGGTTGCTCATAGCCCCATCAAGTTTGCCCTTGAACATTTTCAGGGAGACTGAGCCAAGTGTATCTGCAGGGAAGTATTTTTCCACCTTCTTTCTAAAGAAAGTATGTATATATAGCTGTGTTGTCAGCCAGTCCATGCTAACATTTTACTCTGCTTACCAATTTCAACTAAATTCAAAAGATACAGCTCATAAAGATAAGAAATATCAATGAGAATGGATTTTGGAAGTTGATGCAAGACCCACATTATGGCCCTCAGTATGCTGTGAGCTCAATCATCTGAATGGGCACTGGAGAATCCACATGGGGAAAAAAAATATAAATAGAATCAAATATTATAATTCCTCTATTCACATAACTATTTTAACATCTCATTAGAAGATGGAAGACCATTTAGGATTTTATTTTATTTTATTTTATTTTATTTTATTTTATTTTATTTTATTTTATTTTATTTTATTTTATTTTATTTTATTTTATTTTATTTTATTTTTCCAGGCCACTATTTCATTTAGGATTTATTAAAGTGCTTTATTCCATGATCTGTTGAATGGGAGAAGAGGAGGCTCAGGGGCGACCTTATCGCTCTTTTTAGGTACCTCAAGGGAGGCTGTAGCGAGGTGGGGGTTGGCCTGTTCTCCCACGTGCCTGGTGACAGGACGAGGGGGAATGGGTTTAAGTTGAGCCAGGGGAGTTTTAGGCTAGATGTTAGGAAGAACTTCTTCACTGAAAGGGTTGTGAGGCACTGGAACAGGCTGCCCAGGGAAGTGGTGGAGTCACCATCCCTGGAAGTCTTCAAAAGACGTTTAGATGTAGAGCTTAGGGATATGGTTTAGTGGAGGGCTGTTAGCGTTAGGTTGAAGGTTGGACTCGATGACCTTGAGGTCTCTTCCAACCTAGAAATTCTGTGATTCTGTGATTCTGTTCTTTGCTGAGCAGACAAACATAACAATAACAGTTTTCATTCTGATATTGATTGGGAAGCTTTTTGAACTGATAACACTTTTCATTTTCTCAGTCACCACTATGTTTCCAGGATCTTGTTCTCTGACCAAAATGAACTGCACCTAATATTCCAGTTTGGGATGGTAGGTACTAAAGCAGCTAATGAAATTTATCGCCTGCTTTCCTCAATACTTCTGCACTGGAAGTATCATTAATTCTGTGACAATCTTGGCTGTCTTTACAACATCTTTATAAAAGATTTAACTGCATGGAAGTATATTTATCTTGATTACCTCTTTGTTTCCATCTGTGTGTAAGCAGTATGTGGAATTAATTGCTGCCCTCTCAGGTGGGTGGTGGTCAAATGATGGTCAAGAAACCAAACCTGGCTTTCAGGATTGATAGATCTGACCAT
Organism: Aythya marila; assembly: GCF_965140915.1. NCBI lineage: Eukaryota > Metazoa > Chordata > Aves > Anseriformes > Anatidae > Aythya > Aythya marila. The sequence goes on from NC_139043.1 coordinate 154,124,548, forward strand.
CAGGGATGTGGTCTGGTCAGAAAGCTAGGCACATTGTACATCGTGCTCTCAGTTGGAGGAGCATGAGGCTGTATGAATCTATGGAGCCTCATTTATTGGGTCAGATGCAGCACTAGGCAACAATGGTGTACTGAGCTTTGCCAAGATTTGGCCATGAAATACCTTTAAAAGCACATCTCTAATAACATAAAGAAATGGTCATTTCTGGTGAAGATTATTTGAGCCACATACATAGACCACGCTCTTAGCAGGACAAACACAGCTACACTCTACAAAGTGGGGTTGCTGGAAAAAGTTATAGAAAAGAGAAATTCAGAACCAGGAGCTCTTCAACATTTTTTTTTTTTTTTGAAGAAAAGGAGGAGGAGGAGGGGAATCATCATATGTGTGAAATTTACAGTGCAGCAGTATAATCCTGTAAAGAGAAAGAAGAGATTTCATTTTATTTTCCTAATAATAAAATCAGTGATTTAAAGGCTGTTGTATCTTCTTGTAAACATTAAATTCTTCATTTCAGTTTCTCCGGAGACCATTGAGAAGTATATTTATGAGAGAAAACAGATATATTGAAGAAGTAACAGTATCCCATGAACAACCAATAAAGCAAAAAGTAATTATTGATCAAAATATTTTTCTTCACAGAATTAATTTGAGAGGATCTGTGAGTTTGATTTTGGCATATACTTTATATAGGAAAAAAAATAATGTTGTTCAGAAACACTGCAAACAATGCATTGAAGCAGAACACCCTATTCTCTCTCTCAAACCAGCTTGCAGCTCATACCTAGAGGGCTAAAAAAAACAAAACTAAACCAACATTACAATATTGATTGCACTTTGTTATTCTGCTTTAATGATTAAATACATCAGCCACACTATCAAAGCATTAAGGACTGATTAATCATTCTCAGAACCCTGAGAGTAATATACAGAGCATTTATTTCAAGTGTAGTTAGAAAGATCACTTCTGAATTTATCCTTAGGTCAACTGGAAGTAGTCCTTTTGCTTTCCTTGGGCTTCAGTTTCTTTTTCTGCAATTTCTCCCAATTTCTTACACTTCTTATATTCAACAGAAGGCAAAGTAGCCCAGGGCCAACATCTGTAATTTTGGAATTTGGAATGTATTAAAGGCTGAGGTGCTGTGCTGGTGTGGTAGGTTCACCTTGGCCAGCTGCCCCCAAGCTGCTCACTTACTCTACTTTTACAATAGGTCAGGGGATGAAAAAGACCATGGATAAAGATGGGGAAACTGCTTAACAATTATCATAATGGGCAAGATGGAATTGTGAAAAATAATTTAATTTATTGCCTGTTCAAATAGATTTGGACAGTGAGAAAAAAAGACAAATTTAAACAATGCCTTTGAACCCGTTTTTATATCCTAGGCTTAAATTCACTCCTTCATTTGTGGCTTTTCTGTTCCCTGAGCAGTGCATGGGGACACAGATGAGTGCTATGGTCAGCTTAACATGCTCCAGTGTGCAGCTTATGTGCTCTAGTGTGAGCTTTCCATGTCCACAGCTCCTTCAGGAAATATCACCCCATTCTGGCTTGGGGCTGCAGGAAAATATCAGCTCCAGACATGGAGAACCTGTTCCTCACCTCCTTCCCTCTGCTGTTTCTTCCTCTTCTTGTGGCTCCTTCTCCTCCTGTGAACATTTTGCCCTCTCTAAACTCTGCCTTCCCGTGTGCAACCAATGTGGCTGCTGGGCTCACCACTTATGACACATCTGATGGGGAAAGAGGTGAGAAGGTGGGTGAGAGGGGCTGGGGTTTGGGGGCTGTGTTCTTGAGATACACAGCATCACTCGATCATCAGTCTTTACACCCTCTCTTCCCATGGCAGCACTCCATACCTTCCTCAGTTTTGCTCTCAGGACATGGCAGCCTGAGATAAATGGTTTTCTAGCCCAAGCTGGGGCATCAGTGAGGGTTCAGCACACTGAGTTTTCTGGGCAATTGGGGAATCTGATCAGATGGAGAAAATATGTGGAAAATAATGGGCTGGAGCAAGTGTCTCCATGTCTGGATTTAATTTACAATTACACCCCTGCTCTGGAAGGGTTTTAAATGTTTTTGAAGAGTTCATCTCTTCAAAAATGATCTCCTTTACAGCACCTTCTTCCCCTGACTTTTAACCTGTCAGTCCTAGATTTCTCCCAAATCATGTGGATTTTCATCAAAAGTGGCAATCTCCCACCTCCACAGGGAAATATATTATGATTCAGAGCTGGGCAATACTAAAAATGTACTGTTAATATTATTTTTCTTGCAGCTTTTGCTTTAAAATCTTGACATATTTTGGACGGAAAACCAAAGAGCAGAAAGGAACATTCAGTTATCATCTAAAATGACAATATTGAAAAGACAATACAAGATAAGTTCACAGACATTTAAAAAAAATAAAATAAAATAAAATGTCCAAGCTGGCTTTTTCAATGCTCCAGGCCACTAAGATATAACCAAGTTCCAACTGGAAAGCTGTTAAACAAGATTCTCATGGAGTAATACTCAAACAGATAAACCCAGTCTCCCAATAAGCTTTATAACCTCCAGCCCATTGTCTCACTAATGCAGACGCAGCTTAGTACCAGACTGAAGTTCAATCAGCTATGATGATAGGAAGCTTGAGGTTTAGGTTCTTCTAAAAGAAATCTTGTAAAGATCCTGTAACACAGAGGGAGAAAATCATGCTGATTTATGTAGAAGTTATATAGAAAAAAAAAAAAAAAAAAAAAAAAAAAAAGTAAATATGTTGCATTAGGAACTTTTTTGTTGCCCTCAAAGGCTTTAAACCTTACTTTTTAATCCGTCCTTGCCACAGAACTCAGGAATACAATAGAAATCAGGAATGTGACTCCTTTTCACTGTAGGATTAAACTGAAACAAGGAGGAAGGAATGTTTATCTCTATCTAGGACAGTTATAGAAGAACAAACTGCCACAGTTTACATTGCTGCCTCTGAGCAAAGTCTTTGCCTGGGGGGATAGTCTTTGTTTTGGATGAAGTGAGCACAATCCAAGCTGTAAAAGACAAAGTAAGCCAGGAGGAAAATTCAAGCACATGCTACAGATGAGTGAGATTGTAACAAATCCAGAGTCACTGAGGACTTCTCCATTCTCATTATTCCACACAGTCTAGCATTTTCACAATGATGTATGCAATTCTCTGCCTGGGAGAGTTCATATTTTATTATTCCTTACTGTTTATATATCTGTATGTATATATTAAAAGAAATAAATAACTCATGAGTGACTCTAAGCTTGCTATTTGAAAGGTGTTAATTGTATGTGACTGTTTGGAAGTCTTTGTTCAAGACTTCCAAGACCTTTTCACTTATTTCTGTGTGTGTGTATGTGTGTATGTGTGTGTGTGTGCGTGTAACACAATGAAATCCTCCATATCACAAAAAAATTGTGCCTTTCCAGTTTATTCTGAAGAAAGTAGGAGTGTACGTGCAGACAAATAGATACATATCTTTGTAGGAAGATGGATATTTTAAACAGTTCTTGTTCTTATCTGCACTCAGTTAGCTATACATCTTGCATCATGCAAGAATATGTTCCAGTAAAAAGTGAATAAAAAACATCAGAAGTTGAAATAAGATCCTGGACATTGTGTCTGCCTCTGTATAGTACAAGATTGTTTCTTGTGTCCTATGCTCCCTGTTGTTAATACTCACTTTGAATTTGTATTGTTTCAATGCTGAGACAAATCTCACGCTGCACAGACAGGCCAAGTAGATCCCATGGTTAGAAATGCTTTTTAGAAATGTCTGCATAGCTCTGCTATTTACCTGGTAGAAGAAAATGATGTGTCATATTCTACTAGATACGAACAAGGGGTAAAGGAGACTGAGATATTCAGTTCCTACAGTTGTGACATATTGTTGAAGGTGTAGCTTAGGTAGCTCCCAGTTTTACTTGATGCCTTCTTCTGATATGATTTTAGAAGTCTAAACACACTTCTGCAGCACGGGGAGCCTCAGCAGTTAGTATGAGTCTCTGAACAACTCTAGGCAGGATGGTGTGTAAAGATTTTTGTTGCAACTCCGAATTGCAGCTGTACCTGTATTGATAGAGATACAGTTTGTGTATTAGGAGAAACTGAAATAATTTATTTCTTATTCCTTTAGCCTTTAAATCAGTCATATCCAAAATCTGCAAGAAGTAGAGATTACCAGACCTTAAACAGTTTTCATGTAAATTAAGAGAAATAAATCATTTTTAGCATCTGATAACAAATAATTTGATAATTCTCTATTTAAAAGGAATCATAATAGAAATTTAAATAACATCCCTGTGAATAGCAGATGGTTTACCATGATGGATGGATTACACTAAATGACTATCTCTGCAAACAAATAGACATTAATTAAGTCTTTATTACAATGTGACTCCTTAGAAAAACATATTACACATGCCTGATATGTTAAAAAGTGTTTTCCCTCTCAATTAGTACTGTATTAAATACTAATCTTATTTTTTTTTTAGGGTATAACTAACTCAGAAAAATAATCTCCTGAATGTAGATCATTTCTTCATTAGCCTCTGGAGAAAATTATTCTCTCCTTGGGGATGGGTAATCTATATTCCTCCTGTTCTTCTATAACTAGATTGTGTTTGCAAATACAATTGCATTAATAAGACTCCCACTTTCTCAGAGTCTTAGATAAGTTTAAATATAGCATTTTGGCATTGCTTTTATGATGAATGTATCTATTGCTGCAGGCACTCCAAGACCAATTTTTCAGTGCTATCTTCATGCAGTTATTCAGGAAAAATGTGTTCACTATGGCCTATGAGAGTTTAGTGTATAATGACTGCCATTCCCTTTACAATTTAGGGAAAATAACTGTGCAAAGCAAGTTAGAACTGCAACAAGTCATTTCTGTGAGCAATGTTTTCCTTTGCTTACACCACAATAATTGCATATGTAAATTAGATCTGTCATTACATGTATATGTTGTCTGTGGAACTGACGGAGTCCTCAATATATAGAATAAAACCCTATTTCTCTGGAGTGTTTTGATTCATCAGGGTAAGCATGGCTACTTCTTCCCGTTTTAGTTTGTGGTCTAAGATCATAAGCAAAGACATGTAACCTCTTTGCATTTTATGGCAAAACACTGCATCCTAAATATTGAGATACTCTTGAATGACCTAGATTCTTCCTTAAACTTGAATAAAAAGGACATTTTTAGAGATTCAACATATGAACCTACAACACTCGTTCAGTTATTGGCCACCTGAATCAGACTTTTAATCTCAGTAAACAGCACTATAAAGAATCTTCAGCACAAAACTCTCATCTTCCCCTTCTCCTCATTCTTTTTAACAAAATATGTCTAACTGACTAGGTAGGGAGCCAGGAACACACCCCTTTATCCCTAGAATACTACTGAAGTTTAAAAATGGGGAATATGCATTTTCTTCATAGCAACTACAACATGTCTGTGCAGCTGGCTATAATGATCTTGAGGAATTTAGTTGAAGAACTAAGTAGGAACTGTTGCTGGCTTTTATATACATGTATTTAGTAATTTTATGAGGAATGCAGACAATGGTATAGGAGGAACACTTCAGGAAGTACAAAAGAAGAGGTAATTAAAACATTTAGAAGGACAGGATTAAAATTCAGAATGAATTTCACTCAGAGAAGCTGCAGATGCTGGAAGTGTTCAAGGACAGGTTGGATAGAGTTTTGAGCAACCTGGTTTAGTGGAAGGTGTCCCTGCCGTTTCAGGGGGATTGGAATTGGATGATCTTCAAGGTCCCTTCCAACCCAAACCGTTCTGTGATTGCATGATTCTATGATCCTGAGAAATTAAAACAAGTGAAGCTAAGATTGATAGAGTGAATCTCTTAATACAAAATGGAAAACTATTCTTCTGAAAAACAAACAAAAAATATATCCAACATATCAACATACAGCTTTAGTATTGGGGAAAACTGTAAAATAAACAACAGCAGGGACAGAGCCACTCTATAATGCAGATTGAAGTATTACTGTCACTTAGATTTGTGATAAAATACAGAAAAGGCTGGTTGCATTAGTCAAACATCACACATGGCCCACCACAGTGAAATAACTGGCAGTGTGAAGCTGCACGGAAGAAGAGGTCTCCTTACCAAAAAGCTATTATGAGCTTCAGTGAGGAGCCCAGCAAAACCTGTCCAGGACACAAAACTTTTCAAGAGATGCCCATGTTCATCCCACTGACCTCACTGTACAGCCCTAGTCTCAGTTACAAAACCTCAGCTTTCTCTGCCTTGTCATAATCTCCCAATTTTATATTCATTAATTACCTCGGGTCAAAGTCAGGGTTTGTTGTTGTTGTTGTTTGTTTGTTTGTTTGTTTTATTTGTTTTGTTTTGTTTGTTTTGTTTTTCACTTTAAGATTTTACCTCTAGAAGGAAGGTAAAACACTTTTCCCACTTATTCCCACCAATACCAGAAGGATGGAGGAGTTCATGGCTTTTAAGACATCAAATTGTCTTTTTTACATTCTTTAAATCTTCTCCCCTGTCCATGCAAACTTCCTTCCCAGGTACTTTTTCTCTTTTTGCATTTTTCCCCACAATCCGAAGAAAAGCTAAAAGAATACATCTAAAAAAAATGTGCATATTCTGCTACATGATTCATTCTTCACCTCCAGCATGGCCCCAACTACTCTGATCACACCTCTGACTGATTTATTGTACTCTCTCTAATCTACAGCATTCAAGAGCTTTCCTCCAGAATGTAAGCAGTATAATCAAAATCTGTCCTGCATATTTTCTTCTTTCTGGCACTCTGTAGCCAGAGTGAGATCCGGGAGCAGGGTAACCCATATGCTTTTGTGATTTTTTTTTCCTCCAGAGTGCCTGTTTCTATGTATTTCTGTTAGAGAAGACAGGTTGTTTGTGTAAGTGTCACATATGGAGTAGATTTGCCATAACCCTTTATATATCAAGCTATCTGTCTCACAACTAAGTTCCTGTCCTGCTGTTGTCATCACATTGCATTGCAGTTTCTCTCCTAATATCCATAGCAACAGTATTGTCTTGTTGGTTCAATAGTTTTGCAAGTTTTGAGGCCTGAAAGGACTCTAAAACATTTTCTTTGGCTTCCTGAAGAACACAAGCCTAGCACGCTTGTCCTGTTTCTCTTGTGACAAATTCAGAATGTGTGTTTGTGAAACACATCTTCCAGAAAACAAATCTTTATGTGACTTGCAAAGCTTAGGACAATAGAGCATTCACCATGACCATCAGTAGTTTCAATCTCTGTTAATTCTTTTCATATATTAGTGTAGAGAATTCCTATATAGTCATCTCTATCCTGTTTCTAATTGAATTTATATAGTGTTTGTTCTTGTTTTTGCTTTTTGCTTTTTTTTTTTTTTTTTTTTTTTTTTATTTGCTTCTGGGCTCTGTTTATTATGTCTTTTTCCACTAAATTAGAGATCACTTTAGGTATTTCTCCCTGTGGAGATGTTTAGGCCACAATAGATTCACCTCCTGATTGTCCTCCTTTTAGATAAACAGCTTGAATTCTTTACATATGATTAAATAGGTCTTTCAGCACACACACCAACAAATGAAAAGCAAAAGCAGTCTTCCTCTGTCTTCTTTAAATATCCATAAAAGTCATGTGGGTACTTAAAAGGGACTACTTATTAGAAAATATAATAATCTATACAGTGATAAATAATTACATTATAAATACTGAAGACATCCCAATATGGAAGGGGTGGTTCTTTAAAAGACAGCTGAGAGGACAGACGTGAAATAAAGATGAAAATTTCAGATACAGATTTCTGATAGTTACAGAGAGGTTGAGCAATTTCTGTTCAGAAGAAAAGGATTGCTTGAAGAATTGGTATAGAAAAGCCCAGCACTGCTTATAGTCAAGTACTCACCAAAAACAGAACAAAGCATGCTGTGCAGAAGTAGAGAGACTTCACCAATAAAGGCTTAAATGCAACATTAAAAGAAATATCAGAACTAAACAATCATTCTGGGATTAGAAGTAATTGTCAAGTAAGGTTATGGAATAGTCATCAAAGGAGTTGTTCCAGCCTTATTATGAGCTTTCAACATAATATAGCATGTTAGAAAACTACAGGGAATGATTGAAAAACATATAAGGTCCCTTTAGAAGTCAGAAATCCATACTTGGCTATTTTAGGCCACATTAAACAAGTTTCCTTCATTTGTATATAAATAGAGTGATGATGATGTAGCAAGTAATGAGTGTCAGGAAGCCACATTAAAAGTTAGTGTTCCCAATGATCTGAAAGAACTTTTTTTTTTTTTTTTTTTTTTTTTTAATTAAAACCCAGCAAATCAGCATCAAACCTGGACAATTAGTTTTCAGGGAAACTGTGATCCCCACTTCCCCTTATGAACTGGACATATTGGGTTGAATCTGAAATTATATCTGATAGAGTCACAGTAGTACAATATCAACAGCTCCCCTACCATTGGGTATTGCACTGTTGTCAGTAGAAAATTGGTGAAAACCAATCAACTAGTGGAGATCAGCAAGGGAATTCTAGATCTGCAGTGCTATAAAACCAGGGGTTGGCTGTGACTGATAAAAAAAGAGATATTGCTGGTTGGAAATCCTGCTTTTTTGTGAAAACAGGAAATGCACTTCTTGCTCTGAGGATGAGATTCCCAAGACTTCCACCTGCTTTGCAGGCCTTCTCATCTAAGTCATTAACTGACTTACAGCTTCGTTTCTTAGTGCCCCACATGACCCTACACAGGTAGCTGGCCAATCTGATTTGTGATCCAGCAGGTGGTTCCATGTCTAGAAGAGATCTGCTAAGATCACATTCCCTAGCTAGAATACCTCAATACCACAAATTTCCCTCATAGGAATTCATACATTAAACAGCATAAGCCAATTTGTGGTGCTTTATTCCCTGGAGAATTAGAAATTTGGAAGATCTTGTGGAAATCAGAGCAGATTTCTTTTCACCCAACACATTTTTTTGTGTGTCACCAGTACAACAGGAGAAGAGAGGGAAAGTTTAGACAGAGATGTAATCAGCCATCTGAAAAGCATTGATACTTGAAATTAAGTTGATCAGGATGTGAAATTCCAGACTTTCAGAGGCTCTGAACATCTGTGTGCAGAGTTCTAGGTGAAAATCTTTATTTACCTATACATTTCAAACTGTTTGTCTCTTCAGTGTCCCATTTTTCCTAAGTTCCCTAAACCCGGGTAGTTTAATTTGGTTTAGTGGGAAGAATGGCAGAAACCACCTGATAGAAGCTGTGTTTCCTTTCATGTCATCAGCAGGAAAGAAAGAATGCATAGACCTCAGCCTGTCCTCAAACATTTTAATGTTGTAGAAGAGAAACTGTGAAATTAATCTTTTGTTTTGATACTTTTGCAGCACCTAAGGGTGGTGGGGGCTGATAAATAAGGAGGAGCTGTTTTTTCCACACACTTGTTTCTCCAGTGTTTAACATCTCTTTCTTCTTTTATCCTTTAGGATTATGTAAAAGGATTAAATGGTAATTATCTTTCCTTTGAATCAGAGCTTTATTCAGTCTCTTAGAGTCTCTGATTACAATACTGGTAACATCTGAGCCAATCACAATCAATAAAAAGAAACAATAAGAATACAAAACCAGACCATTTATCTGGTTACTTAGAATGGGACTCAGCTTCCTGAATGCCTGATTAAGTTTGTACAAAACTGAAGCCACCTGTGGTTAATGCTCAGCTAGGATATGCAGTGATCAACAGGCACAGGTAAGTGCCAGCAGAAAAGAAATTATGGGATGCTGGATGTTCTTACAGCATGACCAAGGTTGCATCTTCCACCATCATGCTGCTTTAATCCATCTGAGATTTTAATGAAGCTGAGACTGTTTTCAGAAATGTGTCCATCCATGGACACATGACACCTATCCCTTTCAGCAATGAATCACAATTTAATGGTCTCACACACAGCAGGCTTCAGCACTAAGTTAGATAACAGACGTAATAGTTAACCTATCACATTCTTGGATCAAGACAAGGCATTGAAGTTCTGGGGACTGTTTTACTTGATAGTGGAGAAATTTGTGTTTGGACAACTTTTGGCCAAATATTTATTTGGCTATGAATGTCTTAGTTACAAACAACAGAACAATTTATGTTGTGTCATAGCCAGGAGATCCTGTGACTAAAAATGGGATATTTTCTTTAATACATATGAGTTATCGTGGAGGTTCAACTCAGTTAATTCTGTTATACCTAAGTACTTTGTTACTGTGGTTTTAATTGCAGAGTGCAAAGTAGTAGCCTTATTTTTATCCTTATATTTTCATGGGCTATGAGAACCCACTGTAAAGCCGCTCCAAATAAGAATTACCTGAAGAAAAAAGTGTTTTGATACTGTTCACCCGTAAGGAGTCCTGAGTATGATTTTTTATTCCCCTGAGAAACAAGTGGAAGACAGATGAGGTAGTAATCACTACTGAATGCCATTCACTTTGACAGGAAAATTAAAATACTGGTGAAGGGAGATCTGATGCAAGATGCTGTAGGGTGAATCAAAGAAGCTGTGGTGGAGGCTGTGCTTGATCCTATGGACTTTGGCACAGAAGCAGTAAACCCCAAGCTGAGTGAGTCACAAATTGCAAAGGTGCCTTGGGTCTTCAGATGTGTTCAGTGGATGTGAATGAGGTCTCTGATTTTGTCCAAGTGTGTGCATCACTGTATGCACGCAGTGTGTCCCAGGAACTGGCATAGCTGTGGCCTTCACTCCCTGGAACCCACCTGGGGGGGTAACACTGCGAATGAGGCATAGTATCTAACTCACCCATGGGGTTTTAATAGAGACAAATGGGCTTTTGGTCTTTTGTTTTTCTCCTCTTTTAACAGAAATGTCTGTCATTTGCTGCTAGGCAAATAGTCTCTTTTAGTACTATGATGCAGTCATCTCAGCCTATTCAAAGAGAAATGCATAGGCCATCCAAGAAAGGACTTGTTCTCAGAAGGGAAATGTTTGGTGAAAATGAGTCTCTTTGGGGCATTATTGGACTCCTTCACAGATTAAATATGGAAAGGAACAAATGAAAAGAAAGAAAAAGAAGAAAAACAAAACAACAACACACACACAAAAGGAAAACAAACACCATCAATAAACTGAGAAGTGTGTGGAGAGGAATAAAGTATAGCACTTGTTTAAAATATCTTATTGCATTACTAGAGAGTAGGTCTTGTCCAACACCATGTGTCGTTTTCAAATAACTGAGGGCAGGATGAACAGATAAAGACCTCTGTAGCTATGTTTTTTCTGTGTAATGACTGAATTCACTGTTATTTCACCATCTCTGTCTACCTCTAATCAACTCTCTTCAGCCACACTTTACGCTGAAGGAGATAGTCTCAGCAGGCTTGGCTGGATGTTTTTTCAAAGATTACCTGAGCTTTTCTGCTTCCTTTATCTCTTGTGACTGAAATACTTTAATTAGTTGTTCACCTCCTGCTGCTTCCTCTTCAGATAGTGCATCTAAATCAAATTCATTACAGAAGAGGAAAAGGAAAATATTATTAATAACAATCTTTTTTACTTTTCTTTTTTTTGAAATCTTATTATTTGGGAAACATACTCAGAAGAACCAGGAAGAGTCTAATCTGAAGTCAGAAACACTTTAATCTCACTAATGTTTTTATTTGAGGTGAAGTAATTTGCCTTAAAACAGACAGGATAAACCAGTGTAAAATCCCAGGAAAGGGAAGGATTCCAGTTCTCCATACAAACAGTAAACTATACTTCTCTAACTTGTACACTTCAGCAATTAAACCCAAAATAAGTGACCTTGTGCATAGCCTCTCATGTTTTCATACTTGACCGGACTCCTTCCATGTTATACATTCCTGAAAGTATTCATGTTTGGGGGAAAAAAAGTTTTCTTACTTAGGAAAAATTATTGTGGGTTCATATATATTGGGGTTTTGATGTAAGGGGAAACTGACAGTATGTAATCTCCCTGAAACAAATTAGAGCATTTTTGTTGTTATTTTTTAGTTAATTAATGGGTCTCTGTTGTCTGCAGTGGTAGTTAAAGCAATTAGTTCAGCTTAGCACAAGTCTCTAATTTCATGCATCAATAAATGTTAGATCAGGGCACGATCACTATCAAGCGTAGTCATTGTTTACAGCATATTCATCTTCATAAGCACTTGACTATAAACAGAATATCTCTCCATTGAGGTTTGCTTAAAAATATCCATCAGTATGCCTTAGAAATGCTGGGAAATACTGGGGGGAGAAAAAGCAATAGATCTAGAAAATTTGAAAAACAAAATGTCAGTGTAAGCCATTCATCTTCCTCTAGTACTTAAATACCCAGATGAAATAGAAACAGTACTATGCTAGGTCTTGAATAAGCCAAGCAAGAAATGTTCCAAAGAAGCTTCTGTTTGGAGAGATGAGTATAAAAATTGGGGGTGAAAGTGGTAGATATGTGAAGACTGGACAAGGACTGGAAGAAGCAAGAATAACACACACTTAGTGGTGGTGACAGGAATTAAAATCAGGTATTCAGGCCATTAAGGAAAATTATGTTTTAGTCTCCAGTGTTACAAGAGAGCTGGGAGAGAGGAAGAAATCTGAGTGAACTATCACTTTGACTTCTTAAGTAAAGATGTTGTGCTGTCTGCAACATATACTGTGATGAAAGACTGATTCTACCAGTCTTCCCTATGAAGGAGTAGATAAGCTATTTCAGACTGGGAGAGACTCATCGTGAAGGTACCAAGACACCATACAAATACTGTAATGAGGTTTGCTCTTGGTTCCTTGTTAGAGTAAATTTCTTCTAATGGAGAGAATAGCAGACCTGTGAAACAAGAAAATGGTTCTGACTCCCACAGCTTTTCTGTTTCTTATTGAAGATAGCGGTTTTTGGTTTACATCTTTTAAACTCATTTATAAAGTGCATTTTAAAAGTGTAACAAATATATCTGATGCACATTAGAAGATAATCCAACATCTACCTCCCCTTGAGTTCATTAGAATTAGGCAAACAAACATATCGGATGTTAAGATATGTTCCTACTTGTACTGGTTTTGGCTGGGATAGAATTAATTTTCTTCATAGTGGCTGGTATGGTGCTGTGTTTTGGATTTGGGAGAAAAACAAAATCGACCCAAACTGGCCAAAGGCATATCCCATACCATATGGCATTGTACTGAAGAATAAAACTTGGGGAGCTGGCTGGGAGGGCTGTTGATGCTTGGAAACAGTCTGGGCATCGGTCGGTGGGTGGTAAGCAATTGTTTTATTCGTCACTTGCTTTGTTTATTCTTTATTATTATTTTCCTCTTCCTTTTCTATCCTATTAAATGGTCTTTATCTCAACCCACAAGTTTTACATTTTTCCGATTCTCTCCCTCATCCCACACACTGAATGTCTGTGTGGTGCTTAGCTGCCTGCTGGGTTAAACCACAACACTACTTCATTTAGCTACATCCGAATTTTACCTATTACCAGAAGAGATACTAGAGAAGAGGAAACAGAAAACACTCATGCACTTGTGCTTTCCTCTTTCTTCTCCCCAAATAGGGAAAAAAAACTGTTTAGCCGACATCTGTGATAATGCATTATGGCAGGTGAATTATACAAAGAGTTTATTAAAATCTGAAAGTTAATTAATGAGATCTACTGCACATTAGAGATCATTACTCCATCTGAAAAGAGTAATTAGAGAGCAGCTTCTGGTATGTTTTATTCTCCTGGGTGTTTTGCTGACACGCCACATAAGTCATTCAATGTTAAGCAAATAATCCATTGGTCTTGTATTTACTGTGGTTATTATATAATTGCAGCAAGTTTAGCTGTATCAAGGAGATTCTTTTTAACAGATTTCCTCCCAGCCAATGAATAGGTATTTATCTGCCACTTTATCTGGTTCTGTATGTCCCTTAATTAAATACATTTTGATAATAATAATGGACAAAAACATTTTAAATTGTTGCTTTCATCTAGCAAAGTAGTTTTTCCCAATAACCTCTGATAATACAGCATGTAGCTACATAAATCTGCCTTCCTATTGCACCACTGGCAGTGCAGTGTTATTTGGCCATGGGAAAAATTGGCTCCCATCAGTTCCAAAGGTACTGTCAATTGAAACTATAATCTTCAAAAAGACCAGTCTGATCATAGGGATGTCCACTGGGACGTGTATATGGAGATAACTCTGAGCACATGGCTAGCAGACAATGAGCAATGCCTCTCACCGTTATTGCTGACAAATGCATGGTGGGTTGACATTTTTCTCTTTGGTTGCATTAACACACCCCAGAGTTCTTCAGGTAAGCCTTTGAGAAAGTAGATTGTGTTTGCCTTCCCACAATGGCATACTAAATTTGAGAATGGAGACCTGCAACTTTCAGATTCATTAGTTGTTGTGTGATTGTTATTCATACTGCCTTTAGTCACAAAAACTCTAAAACAACATTATTTTCTTCAGTTCAAGCTTGACATTTCATGTCTTGCCATCACTGAGCGTACACTGTTCCTCCTTCCCTTTATGGAACCCCTTTGTGAGCCTGCATTTTACAAACACAATTTTCCTATATTTCTGTCCTCTGCTTCCCTACCCCATCCAGTTTGTACACCTTCCTCTTTATCAACCTTGTTCCCTCCTTCACCTCCTCCAGCCTTTTCATGCTGTTACCTTCCTAATTCTGTCCTGCACTTCCAAATTTGCCAGATGTTTTCCATCCAGCAGCACTCCAGGTCAGGAGCTGTTTTCTGCAGGACTGTGAAGTTGCTCATTTCACATTTATCTTTAATAGCTGATCTCAAGGCTTCTGCTACAAGTAAGGTAGGAGTTTCCTGCAAGACTATTTTATTAATCTGAGGAACTCTTGAGAAATAAAAATAAGAATCAGCAAAGACCAGATCTGTAATATATCTTACTGGAGCTCAAAGTAAAGAAAAGTTAGAGAAAAAAAATAAGGAGCTTATTTTGTTCCTCTTTGCTCCTGGTACAAACTCAAGAATGATCTCTTATCCTTTTAGGAGATCAGGAAATGTTTTGTTGTTGTTGTTTATTTTTTCATTTGTTTTGTTTGTTCGTTTTTAATTGTCTCTCGTGCAGGAACTTGTCTCTCAAAATAAATATATTTTCTGCAGACCATTGTTTTTCTATTTTATATTTAAATTTTCAGACCCCCTAAAAGCTTTCAACTGGCAATACAGTCCTCTGAAGAGTAAACATAAGAGTAAATGTAAGTTGGTGTGCTTCTTTTGCCACTTTGCAAGAATTTTTTAGACATAGTCCACAAGTATACCCACTTGCATCTTTAATGCTTGCTACTCTGGAATCCACAGTCCATAATTTAAAGTCCTTTTCTGTGAGCTGCACATCTACTAATGAGGACCATTTTTCTAGGTATGCTAAGGAGTGTAATAATTAATGCCAAAATTATTCGTGTTATGCCAAAAATTTATATTATTTGCCTTGCAATTACAGACTTTTGTTATACCATTTTTCTTGCAAGGTATCCCACTTTCTCCATTCTCATTGTCAGATTTCAGCTGCAATCACTGACACTAAAAGAAATATAGACCAGGTTTATGCTGCCCTCCAAGGTCCTGCTTTGAGTCTTATCGCCTATTCTGGCAAACTGGCCTGTTTCTCAGAATTGAATTTCCATTTTTCCAAAGGGAGTTCTGACTCTACCTAATATTTTGTTCTGCTTAAGAATGTCGAGAGCAGGATTTATTGCAGGAAAGAAGATCTAATAAAATATACCAGAAGGGCAGGTGCATTAATATTTTCTGACTAGGTAAACTTGTGCGGGTCTTACAGTAGTTGATGGTTTCACTTCTTTCATCCCTCACTCACTGTGTCCTTCCTCTCTGGATATACCTGATGATATTCCTATACTAAAATCTCTGGCCATGTTGGAAATTAGTGGGGAAAGAAAAAAAAAAAAAAGGAACTCTGGAGTTAATGCGAGTTAATGCAACACTGTATACTAGAAATTCTTAATAATCTATAAACTATATCCAGATAGCAGGACAACAACTCTTCACAAATGCATTAGGTAGAAGCACCATGGCATGGATGAATGGTTCAAGCCTACATTTTGTCCCAAGATAGTTAAGATGTAGCCAGGACCTGAATTAATTCCCAAAATAAGAGTTTTTCCAGTTTCCATGGTGAAGATACAGACTCCTTAAACTCAAAAAACTTTGTTGTGCAAATTATTTAGTGCTTCTTGTTGTCCAAAAGATTTTGTACTTCGCGAAGGTTTATTTACAAACAACTAGGACTAAAGAAGGGAAAAGTTAGTTCCAAATACAATTATACAAGCATTTCCAGTGAATGTGGATTATGATCTTTCAGTCTGAACTATCAGATGGATCCCAAAACTCTGAAGCAACAGATAAACTACTTTTTCTATCAGTTCTATCAGATACTTAGATGGGAAAAAAAAAAAAAAAAAAAAAAAAAAAAAAAAAAAAAAAGGATGACAGTTTGAGACAATTTTAACATCACCATTTCAACAGATATACTTTTATAATACAGCAAGATGCCATTAAAGATCACTTAAAATCACAATGTTTCACATGGTGGAAAGGTGCTGAAGGGTATTAGAGTCAGTGGTGCCACCTCTAGATTAGAAAGGTCCTTCATGACAAGTCAACACAGGCTGAAATACTATTCTAGATATGTGTTACCATATTCTGGTTCTGTCATTGTACCTTTTCCTAGGAAAACACTCTTGGCCACCCTAAGACATAGGAAATGGTCTAAGTAGACCTTTGTTCTGACCCAGTGCAGTTGTTTTTATGCTATATTCTTTTTTACTAGTTGCCTGTCTGCAGCTTTCTCTGCAGCAGTCTTCTTTCCCTGTGGAAGCTGGGATGCCGCAGGGTGATAGAAGGTGCTCAGAAGCTGGAGAGGCAGGTCCCTTCTGTGTAAGTAAGGCAAGCACTGAGCTTTCAGTACTTGTACTTCCACTCACGAGTTTTGATCTAATTATTGAGCTAAGAAGACTGACATGTAGTCTTTGAACTACCGAATTTTCTGGTGACAGAGCAATGCTACATCATGCTGCATGAGCTACTTGGCTACGAATGGTAGGACAACAAAAAGGGATCACCAGCAGGGACATCATGGCCTGGAGTTTTCCTTCTTTTAGCTCTTCAGGCTACAGAGGCAGGTTCTTGGGCACATGAAGATTTATGGCATGCAGTTTGCAGAACCATCTTTGCGGAAAGCAACATCACTTCCTCTACATTCAAGATGGAATAAATTTACCAGAGACTATTATGCTTTTGCTTGAGGGCAGAGAATCCAACAAGTATTGCTGGATAATGTCCCAGAACAGCTCTTGATGCTACTGTGCCATACTAGTCTCTAAGTCCTGCACTCAGTCCTGCCTCAATCTATAAGCCATGCACTTGTATCTCTGTAAATTGTCTAGTAGTACTTTCAAGCTAAGGAAGGCTTATAAAAGCAATTGTTCCACAAATCTAAAAGTCCTCACCACAGAAATACTAGCATAATTTATTACTAGTGTAAACAGGAGCCATAGGTGAAGTAACCCAGCTTCTGAATAGTTGGCTGTTGTCATCCAGCTAACATTAGAGAAGGGACAGTTAATTAGCTCTCGGGATGTGCCAGACAAGTAGGATATAAAGAAAAAAATAGCAACATTCCCTGCTCCCTCATATCTTCATATATCTCACTTTAAGTATCCCTATATCTTTTGTGGTAAGCTCAAGTGGTAGCAATTGCATGCTCAGGCAAATCTATGTGAGGAACCATTCAGCCATGCTGAATGGAGAAACTCCCTTTGTTTAGAATTTCATTTCAGGCAAACTTTTATTCCATCTTGCATCCCTCCCAGATCTCTTTTCTTTTCATTTTGTGAGCCTGAAGAAGGTGCACAAAGACCTAAGCAGAGCCCTGCTCAGTCTGAAGGAAGCTCTGCGTAGCTCAAAGGTAGCCAGCAACAATTGGTTCAGGAAAATTTGTGGAAGCACAGAACAATACTGTCCCCACAGGGTCCCCCTCCCAGGGTCCAGCCACCTGGGACTTAAGGACTGTTTGTTCTGTTCTACAAGATATCTAAATCAAGTAAAATTATTTTTTGTTAAAAATAACACGTTTTCTGGGACACAGATCCAATTTTCATTCACCTCATGTGGCCAAGCTCTGAATTGGTATATAAATTTTTATTAGCAATTAAAGCACTGAAAACATTTTTTAAAATTATATTTTTTAACCTTTCCACCCACCAGTATGGCAGTTTTTGATTGATCCAAACCAGCTTGTAAACCATCAGCTATTCCCAACCCCTCTTTTCTAAAAACTCTCACTGCTTTATTTGCAATGCAATTTATAAACCTTCCAAATGCACCTACTTTCTTCTTCTTTCTTCTATTCTTTTGTCTTTTTTCCTTCTTCTTCTTTTATTTATTTATTTACTTTATTTAACTCATAGATGGCTCAAAGCATGAATTAGTCATAATCTTCTCATCTCTCACATCTTTACTTATCAAATAGACACACAGCTCTTCCCAAGTGCAATGGTTTGTAAACAGTGCCAATTAGACTTCTGTTCTGCTCCAAGCCTGGGACAGAGCAGAAAGAGAGAGAGATGTGCTGCATTACAAGTGGGACTTACTAAATTATGCACGCCAAGACTCTATAAAAGCCTTATCAAACAAAGTCAGTGAAGGGAAAGAATAAGAGCTAATTATCAGGCAGCACCAGTAAATCAAAAGAAGCAGTCAAATGTATTTTAAAGTCAGATAATTAAGCCATGGTATAGTAATGGGGGGACTCCTGCCTTCGTGTTCAAGAATTTTTTAACCTGAGTTT
This sequence comes from Aythya marila, assembly GCF_965140915.1. Taxonomy (NCBI): domain Eukaryota; kingdom Metazoa; phylum Chordata; class Aves; order Anseriformes; family Anatidae; genus Aythya; species Aythya marila. Next base: position 154,143,390 of record NC_139043.1, read on the forward strand.
AAAAGGAAAAGACAGTGTCATATGTACTTTAACTTGATTGTTTTGTCTTCTGGTGAAATGAAATAAAAATCAGTAGAAATATTTGAGTTCTTTATGAGAAAAAGACAAACAGACACAAAAGGCAACCTGTCATCTGAAAAGTTTTAAACGAGTGGTTATGGAAAACATGTTGGGAGAATTAGACAAAATATTGTCTTCAGCGAGATTCTCTGATCTGAGATGGTAAATCACTGCTCCTAAATCACTTAAGCACTTGAAGATATTCCCAAGCAAGCACCAAAGGCTGTAAAAACTTGCAGATAAATGTCGATATTTTCACTTAATTCATGTACAAGTCTTGTGCCTCCACCCTTTCACTCTGGACCATAAATCCTGCTCATTGGAAACTGGAAAGTCAGAAGACTTAGGCCAGGAAAGAGGGTGAAAGGTATGTATGTTGGCAGCACTGCTCTCTTTCCTCATGTATTTCTGTTGTATTTCTGTTCTTTTATATGTAGATAGAAACAGATATCTTCACCATTTTCTTTTAAATGCCCCTTTTTTTTTTTTTTTTTTTTTTTTTTTTTCCTCCTGTGTTTCTGCATTTTCTCAGACACCAAGTTCTGCCACTCTATAACTACCCATCTGATATCTGTGTGTCAACTGTGGATACTGATGAAACTCCTGAAAGCTATGCATTGCAACACAAGCCCGTTGAAAAACACATTTTTAAAAGAAGCACTCAGAGCTTGAGTATGTGTTGCTAACAGTTTTTTTTTCAAAATCATCAAAGAATGTTTAGCAAATGACTTTCCAGTGTACAAAAAAATATTGTCAGGAGGCATACAAATGACTGGATATTGGCTAGAAAATCTCTAGAGTTGTGTTAAGTTAGCAGTTTAGTATCAAATTATGTTTATTTTTTCCCTTCTATAAGATATATTCACGCATAGCTGAGAATCTTTAGAAATGTGTACGCATTATGGCATTTGGAATAAAACAAGCCAGGACTCCATTATACTTGTAACACTGAGATTCATATTCATGAATTCTGAAAGGGTACAGAAGGTGGAGAATAACCTGTGATATGAATAAAAATACAAGTACTATTTTGTTTTCACAGTAACCACGACGGATCTCTAGACATTCTGAAAATGAGAAGCAGTCATAAAGGTGATTTTAACATCTGCTTTGTATGAAATGGAGTTTTAATGATATCCCTTGTAACCTCAAGGAAACATTGTAAAAATGAGGGTGGCTGGGGATTTGCTATAACTGGAGGGTGGTAAGGGGAGATTTCTTATGGTAGGAGAAGTCTTCATCTTTCATTACACATGGATAGCTGGATATAATAAAAATAATTTTAGATTTCTATCACTGATAATTAAATTTCATCTTCATCTGTACTAGCTTCAGGATACCTCTATACAAATGAATCAAAAAGATTATTTTTTAAATAATAATAATAATAATAATAACCTTTTACTCTAGCTATGAAGACTCATTAGGGAGTCCAATTCTCAGGAAAAAAATAAAAATAATAAAAGCTTTCAACAGCTAGAGATCTCTTGTGCTTTAAGGAGTAAAGCGAAGAATGAAACACCGAATTCTAATTTTTTATGCAATTTCCGTCACTGACTTATTGCCAGGTCTGTGGCAAAGCATAACTGCACAAAAGGTGAGGGGTATATGCTGGCATATGTCAATGCAAAACCTCTGTACCATTTCAAGCAGACCTTGGACAAGAACCTGCAGAACTGACTCCTTACATGACAGTTCAGTCCAGACTGCAGAGTGATGTCTTCCACGTGTGGCATTAGAAATTTTTGTTGCTTTAAGATAATAAAAGTGAATCTTGCCAGCAATGCAAAATGCACTTATGGAAGAATGTAGTACCTGAAGATAATTCCCGAGTCATCTTCAGATGCCTTTATTGCTGACAATTCCTTCCCCATACTGATACTTGCAGAGCTTCTGTCATGTTATAACTTTGCTTTCTTTCTGTAATATTCAGGACTCACTTTGTTCCAGAGAAATGACTGAACTCTCTGCATAGGTTTTAATAACAGTGTAAGAGTAAGCCTAAACTGTGCAAGCTGTAGATGGACATTTTCTGATGTAAACTGCTCTTTATGGCAAAATATGCCCAGTAACTGCATGATATTAACATATGAGTGCAAATACCAGAGTCCAAAACTTGATCAGCTTCCTGATCTTTCAATTTATATGCCCTAATCTTTGTGACCATGATACCCAAAGTACATACCCTATCCCTTGGAGAGTAGAGGAACAGGGAAGGAGATCTCAATGGGTCCTTTGGGGTTCTGTGACATCCTTAGAAAATGAGTCTGGGTTGTGTACATGCAAGGATCCCAGAGAGGTCCAATGTCTCAGTCTCAGCAGATATTGTAAATTCATTTCTTCTTACCACTGGTGGTTTGTAGTACTAAGACATCACTATGGCCATGCAGTCTGTCTTGGCTCAAAAATCGCATGGGAATATATTACAGAACCAGGTTCTCTGATGTAGTGCAAGACAAAGTTCCTCATCTCTTCACATAGGAACAGTGCCAGATGTATTAAGTTTTGTTGTCATTGATAAGCTATTAATGGAAATCAGATGACATTTCAAGTAAATTCCAGTACTATGGAGATCTCACCTGGCCTCCAGTTTCCCAGACATTTGACATTGGGATAATGTTTGGAAACCTCATTTTACATTGATATGTCTTCTCTTAATATGCACACAAAAAAATCAAGGACAGTCCCAACTTCCAGACTATCTGTAGCAAAAACAGTTAAAGGGTTTGAAGTTTTCACTGTATTCAAAATTTCATGGTAAATGAGCATTCAAATTGAACAGCTTATTTCAATTAGAAAAATGGAAATTAATGAAATCTGAAGGTCACAAACTTTTACATTATATTGCATCTTTCTTTATGCTCTTTTTTAGTGTTTCCGGGGTGTTGATAGACCCACAAAATTACTGAGATTGGCAGGTAGCTCTGGAGATTATCTGGTCCAACCACTTGCTCAGAGTAGGGTCATCCAGAGTGGGTTGCTCAGGTCCATGTTGGCTTGTGTTTGAATATCTGCCAAATACAGACCTCAATACTAGTGTTTAACCACCCTCACAATAAAAATGTTTTTACATGTGTTTAAATAAAATTTCGCATATTTCAGTTTGTGCCCATTGACTCTTGTCTTGTCACATCAAATAAAATGTAAAGATTTTCCAGATTTCCCCCTCCAAAAGCCTGTGTTTGCATGTAAAATGTGAGCAATATACTAGACTGAAGATTCTGACAGTCTAGACTACCATTTTGATGAATATCCTTTTATTAGATTTTTCCTCTACTTTCTGAGGATTTTTTCTTTTTCATCTGCAGTTTGTAAAGGAAAAGACAAGCTTGACTTTGATCCCTGTCTTCCTTTCCTCAAAGCAAAAGCCCAGTTATCTCCTGATATTAGAGGAACCAAATAGTCTTTAAAAAAAAAATAAAAAAAATTACTCTTTCCCAGACAATTTTGACTAAATGTAAAAGTTCTTTAACTAACAAGACAAATGTTGTAGACTAAGGTAGGGAGAGTTCAACATAAAGAGAAGGAGGTTACAGTAACTGAAGGCACCGGCTGAAGTTCTTTGGGAAAAAACTTATTCTTTGCCTTCCAATTCCACAAGCAAGACTGTGGTTGTGTCTACACTTTTATGAGATTTGTACTCCACTCCTAAGCAAAAAGATAAGTTTTATATACAGATCTTGCATATTGAAACTATTTTAATGCACAATAATTTATTAATAATCTTGCTCTTCCTCCTCTATTCTTCTTCTCTCTCCTCACTACTACCTTTGGATCGAGCTGCTGAGGAGTCCACATGACAGATTTTTAAACGTAGTGCTGATTGACTATAAACCAATAAAACACACAATCTTTTAAAATAAAGGGAAAACTACCTCAGTTTTGCTGCTGAACATGGGTTTAACTGCTGTGAGATTACTATTTTAAGCATGCTTAGTCTTTATCTGTACTCTAAGAATAGTTGTTGTGAGGAAACTAGGAAAGAAAAAGAGCCATTTCCACAATTAGCTCAAGAACAAGAGGTAGAAGAGAGGACATTAACTCATTGTCTGGGAAATTTAACATTGCCCATTGACCCAATGGCTTCCCTATATTTCCCTGGAAGAAGCTATACAGCAGAATTTTTAGTTTACAGCATTGCTCCAGAGCACATACAAGCAGTTACATTCACAGTTCATTAGGAAAAAGAAAAAATAAAATAACAATAATAATACAAAAATATTAGAAACACTTCCAGCACAGCAAAGGTTCCTTGCCTGGTTGTTTTCCACATAAGTGCAGCCAGAAAAGGAGAAACTCTTGCTTAAATCTTAAATCTTTGTTCTTTTAGCATTACCTCAAGTGGTACATCGCCGGTCTTCCTTGCTGCCCCCACTTTCCTAGAGGGTGAAATCTCATATAATGGGTTCAATTTTTGTTTTTAAACTTGGAGACCCAAGTGTAAAGCATTTTTTAGAGTTCAAGAAAGGGTTGAAGTATCCATGTAGTCATAATCCCAGGGAAAATCCTTATGCTGGAAATGATCACTATCACTGTTCAAGCTAAAGAGCAAAGGTGAAGGGTACTCCACTGAGGGTGAAGTAAGTGCTGTAATCAGCTTTGATGGGAACTCAGCTTCTGCTCTTTGTGTGTATGCACAACATCTTCCTAGACGGTTTTACAGTTTGAAAGAAAATCAACACTGAGATGGACTATTGCATAGTAACACAGTATCTATGAGATGGAGCCACCAGCTAGATGAAGGCATCCAAACCTCTATTTCAAAGTGTAAATAACAATTTGGAGCTACAGCAAACAAAAGAGCTACATGTGGGAAAACAATATTCACAGTGCTAGCATGCCAATAATGAACCCAGTGAAAATGAAATTAGAGCTAAAGAAAAACTAAAGGGAAATACAGCAGGGAAAATGTAGACTATAAAAGGGATAGGAGATCGCAGTTAAAATAAAATAGACAGCAATTTTAAAATAGTTTAAAGCTCCTAGAAAGTTGTAGGAGAAAAACATAATGACGGTAGGAAAAAAAAAAAAAAAGACATGTAATAACACAAAGTAGGAGCTGTGGACATAAAATTAATGTACTAAAAGTAACTACATATTTGCACTCTGCATTGAAAGAAGTACCATTTCTATAGTAATATCACATGGAGATTTCTCCCCATAGTATCTCTGCTGAGGACATGGATCAGAAACTGAATTCTGCATGTAATTTTAAGTAGGGTAATGAAGTCTCTTGGCATGGTTTAAAACTTCTCCATCTTCTACAAGGGTATTCTAGGTCCTGAACTACGCTGAAGTAGATCACATTGCCTACCCTCCTGCATGGTGCTGAGCAAAATTTGCAGTTTTTCAGCAAAGACAACAGGACTTGGTAGCTTTAGCAGGTAAGAGCAAGTCTGTGTAACCTAGTGGCTGTGGCACTCATCTGGGATAAGGGATTCCTAGCAGCAAGGACAAAGTCAGAAATGAGCAATTGCACTTTTTAAAAGTAAATGGTCACTGTGGTAATTATCTGTGCACTCTCACTCCAGATTTGTATTTGTTATTTCCTTCTCTACACAAATTTTAAAGTCAGAACAACCCATACCCCTGTTCCGATGGAGAAGTTGCCATTGCTATAGAAGGTCTCCTGGTCATGCTAAGTAACACATATGAACAGCAGAGAGGTGCAGGATTGAAAACACACATCTGTTTTTTGCTTTTCTGCTTTGCTCTCTTTCTTGTTGCAGATGTTCACTTTTGTTTGAAAGTATCTACACACGTGCCTTTCAGGAGATCTTAGATAATCCCAACTAGATTTGTTCTTTTCAAAGCTAAGAAATATTCCTTTTTACTGGATAGAAACTAGTTTTTCAAGATTCTTCTCAGGAGACAAATCTGGAAAATTTTCCTGTCCACAAGGACTAAGTATTTAGTATTTAGACCTCAATCTTTATAAGTGGAGGACTACTGATTTAAACAATGGTCTGATATCTTTGTAAGGCAGAAACTCAAGTGCTGAATTCAAATTTCAAGAGAGCCAGAGATCCTTCCGTGTACTTTCATACCCCTTTCATAGTTGAGGAGCAGACAAGACTGATATGTGGTAACTACCACAGCAGACACCCTTAAGATTTATTGCACTTTTGGAAAGATCTGTTCAATGTAAGGCAATAAAATGACATAAACTGATTTTGCAAGACATTTGACATGATATGATAGGGTTGTTGTTGCAAAGAGTATGAAAGAAATCTAGGAAGAAGGTTCTGTCAGTTGAGCAATTTTCCACTAAGAATGCTGCCGGGTCAAAGGAATTCAAGGGCTGAAGAACATATAATTTATGTCATGGATTAGTGATGCCCTTCCCTGTCATAAGCAATAAACTAACTAAACTTCATTGTCATAGTCTGCCAAGATATAATTTTATTAGACACCACTGAGAGGCAACAACCCAAACTGAAATAACTGAGAATTGTTCAGAGAAGAGAACCACATGGGAAATCCAGTCTGTAAAAAACCACAGGTCACACTGATTAAAAAGAGTCAGAAACAGTTAAACATACCAAAGCCAAACTCAACATATTCAAACTAATCTGCCCCAGTGATCCCTCCATTATAGTTCCTATGACCACGTTTCACTGACTCAGGAGTCCTCTTGCTTTAAATGCTGTCTGTGTCTTCCTTGCATTTGTCACTTTGACAATGATTTAAATTAGATTAAGCATGAATTAATATACAAGAAGTCCAGGAAATCATTAGGTACAAAGTGTTTCTGGTGAACAGGACTAATTTAAAGAACAGCAGTGTACGTGCCAATATAATTAACAAAGTGATGCCATAATGCCAGTTAGTGCTTTCCTCAAGTGAGAATTTTATGCTGTTGCATTTCAGCATGGAAAAACTAATTTACTGTGTGTCTGCAACAAGCAACAATAAAGCTCATATTTGTTTACAAATAAATCTTCTGAGGAAATGAAATGCTTGGGAAATTGCAGGTAATGCTCTTCCATTGTTGAGTGCACATTGAGGACTGTGATTTAGAGATTACCATGGCCTTGCAAGAATAGCACTCAGAGTGGAACAAGAGTTAATCAGCTACAACATTAATTGAGGCACGATCTTTGCAGCAGGGCCCAGGGAAGCAGGAGATTGTTAGAAAATACTGAACTGGCATTGCTCCATATTAGTCATAGGGTGGTTCATGACAGGGTTCAGGAGGTAGTGCTGGAAATGCAGAGCAAAACATGATTGCATAAATTTCTAGGATTCCATGTGTTTCTTGCTTAGGCAAATACCCACTTGCAAAACTCCTCCCTAAATAAGAGGGTTGCAAAGACTTGTAAATAAAGCACAGCCTAAACCTGCCACGGCCAAGAGAGACTTTCCGCAGAGCTTAAAGACCTCCTCTGCTCACTATAGGAGCTAAAATTCTCCTTGTGGTACATGAGAACTCTGTTCACCATAAAGACCAAGTTCTCTAAAGCCTTTCCTGCAGGGACATGGCAAGAGACAGTCAGAAATAAGAGCTCTGGGTACTGTAACTGACTCAGGAGTGAGGGGTGGCATTTGTGTGTCTTTGGGATCAAGAATTTCAATCCTCTACAGAAGGCAAGATCCCTATTTTTTTTTTTTGAAAAATTGAGCTCCTTTCCAGGGCCAGCAGGCTGTGATGATAGTTGTCATTTCTTTGCAAGGGACACTTTCCCTATATGACATTCATCAGTGACTGGAAAAAACAATAGAAGAGTCCTTGAAGCAGGTACTGGGACTCAGCTTTCCACTTCAGAATTGATGTGGCCATTTATGGAGGAAAGTCACACTTCCATTTGGGGATTTTCCTCCCTGTCTCTCTCATGCAAACAAATCTTGATTTCTTTGCTGCACAGTGAGGAAATCCCTTCATTTCATGTGGGGATTAGCAAACTATCTTGGGTCAAACTCATATCTCTCCCTGACAGCTCCAACTTAGACCACCTTATAAGAAGCAGGTTTTCCTCCCCTTCCAGCTTAAATGGGCCAGAGCCACAAATGCACTTTTCTAAATGTCATACCTTGTTGCCTGCTAGACCTGTTTTGAGGAATGTCAATCACAATTTTAAAACTGAAATGGTAGGAAACTTACTTCATGGCATTAATTTTGTTTAAACACCCCGGTGTTTAGATTAGGGTATGTACAATTGAGAAAATCCTATCAAATCAACTGAAATTCCTTCTTTGATGTTACTACAAGCAACATCCTAAAAAAAAAAAGCACCCAAAAGCTTCACAACTTCACACTCAGGTAACATTGTTTTATCATAATGGATACTTCAGTCTAAAAAATAAAATAAAAGATTAGTCATTTTGTCCTTTTATCTTTCCTCTGTGATTGGGTTCACATGCCTTCATCCTCAAGATTTTGCATAGCTATTCTATGCTCTTGTTTTTCACATTTTGGGCAGCCAGCTCCTTCCTATGGATTTTGTTGCTGAGATATGGTATTGCTCTTTTATCTTACGGGCCTTTCTTTACCCGATGGTTATGTCAATGCCTTAATACTCCAGTGGATTTATGGAACAGGCTGCAGATAGCAAGGTTTCTTTGGCAATTAGTGGGATGTGCTCTTTCTGATGCCCTCAATTCCTATAAGGTTGTCCTATAATAATCCCCAGGATGTCTTGAGCTGCCATAAGCTTAGCCAGCCATGCAGGTATTTTAGGACATTTGAACACTATTAGTCCAAGTGTTTTCTCATGTAGATTTTCAAAGGCTACTTCAGACTTTGAAAAACAATGCTTAAAATAAAGAATTTTTATTATTATTTTTATTTTTTAGTAAAGGGATCCTGAAGGGAACTGTCTACTTCTGGTTGGTGCAGCTCTGCTGATCTGTAATTAAAATGAATAATTCTTTTTTTACTAGCACTCTGGTTAGATTGACCAAGAGGTATCTCAGGGTCCTATCAAGACACCATCTGAGCATTTTTTATTTATTTTATTCTCATAGCAACCTCCTGAGGTAGACCAATATTTTATCCCTATTTGACAATTAAGATGACATTTTCATACATATACAGGCAATATAGAAACCATAATGAGGAGACCAGCATAACATGAGATGGACGCGCTTGCAGCCATCAGGTTGTTGAAGATTCAGAGTGAAATCAGACCCTTATGCTAACAGTATATAGGAATATAGGAAAAATACAGAAAAAATAGAGGAAAAGATAAGTGTCATGACATGGTGTCTCAAAGATGACCTTCTGAGGGTAGAGTTGCCACTGGGCAACACTGAAAGCACGGAGACGTACACTTTAATTCTGCTCTTCTCTGGACCACTTTTATCCAAAATGTACAAACCACAGGCCAAATCCCTCTCATAAAAGATATTCTTACCCTTTCTAGAAATAAATAAATTATAGAAAACCTTAATTTCTGCAGAAATTTGCCAAGAGGAATTTCTGGGTTCAGGAACTTTGCATTTGAGTGGAATAAAGGTCTCTAAGATAATCTGAGTCACCCAAACCCATATTTGGCTCTTGCCTCAAGGTTCAGTGCAACCAGCAGTAAAGGCAGGTTGACAAATTTTCCCCTGATTGACTTGCCCAAGAACACAAAAGTTTGTGGAGGGGAAAAGTCCAAATCTCTGAAGTGTGCATCACTTTTAACCACTGAGCTAGCCTTCCCACAACCTTTAGTAGGAAATTGAATTTGCACATGCAATAGTTCCCTAAAATAACTGCTGTTTTGCAAGGCGACTCTGAATTCCCTCTTGAAAGGAGTCAGCATCCACTGAATGTCACCTCTCTACTGCTCTCCTGTGGTTCAAATGATTGCGCTATTCCTGGAAGAGGTGTTCTACTATAAAAGCACAGGTTCATATCCTACAGAGTGTTGAAGACCCTTGTGGAACAACTCTGTTAATTACTATTTATATTTTGTTCAGAGCATTTAACACAAAGCTATAGATATTTATAGCATATGCATGATAACAGATGGTACAAACTGATTCTTCAGTCTATTGTGGCTCCATGAAGCTGCTTTGCCTGTATATTACAATTAATACAGAAATCACTATATTCTAGTAGCTTCATGGTTACAGTGCCAAAACATGTGGTGCTTTTTCAAGGAACTATAAAATACAATTCATCTCATGCCATTATTAAAGCATATAATCCTATTTAATATGCTCAGAGACAGCAGAGCTCTGTTTGGGGTTAAATGTAAGGCTGTAAATACACTTGTTTTGTCCACTCCCTTTTCCAGAAACCATTGCCAAATACAGGGAGGAAAAGTCCCTTAATGTCTATATCTATCACCAAGGAGAAAAAAAGAGTAAAAACATGTTTATTCTGAAAATATATCTAATTTAATACACCTGGAATTTCTCAGCAATGTTTCAAATCAGACAAATTAGGAAGCATAATGCAAATTAACAAGGCACTCCTGTCATCTTCAGGAAGAATGCAGGTCACTTGGAACTTGCTGTAATGCATCTACAAATCTCCATTCCTTGTGTGCAATGATTCCATCTCCATTTCATGCAACTGCATGATTTTTCTCAGACTTCTTAGTTGCATGACATTGCATCCACGGGCACAACAATGCTGCAAGTGAACACTTAAGTGCCAGATTTTCTTCTAGCCTTCCCTAAAAGTTGACTTGAGCAAGCATCTGAATCCACAGTGTGGAAGCAAAGCATGCTGAGGTTTGCATTCTGATTTAGGTACACTTTAAACGTAGCAGGGACAAAAGGAAACTACACCACCCATTCACAAGGACCATGTTGAGTCTGTCCTAAGGCTGGGTCAGACCAGTGTAGACCACACAGAACTGTGATACCCAGTATGTGCCTTCTTTACAAGAGGTGGCACTCAGCTACACTTCCAGTTAAAAAGCCCTGGGTCCGCTTTTCACTGTAGCACACCACAAGTCATATGTTGGAGCTTCTTGTCTAATGCTAAGTATGAAAATTTTTGCTACAGCAGTAACAGAAATGCAGTCTGTGACATATAGGTAAAGAAAAAAAGCTATCTAGAGTACATACACGTATGCAAAAAAACTAGCAAACTAGAAGAGAAAAAGCAGAAGAAAGGTGGAAGATGTTTGTGTCTCTAATGAAAGATGATTTAGGATGAGATGAACTGCTTCTTGGCAAAACAGGTCTCTGATTTTAAGTAGAAACCAGAAGAAAAATGTCAAACACTGCTATAGAAAATGCTACTGTTACTTAGCATTCCCATACCTCCATACATTCAGGTCTGACCATGAGCCAGCAGTGTGCCCAGGTGGCCAAGAAGGCCAGTGGCGTTCTGGCCTGCGTCATCAGTAATGTGGGCATCAAGGAAGTGATTGCTGCCGTATATGAGGCACTGGTGAGACCTCACCTTGAACTGAACACTGTGTTTGGTTTTGCCCCCTGACTACAAGAAGGATCTTGAGTTGCTTGAGTGTGTACAGAGAAGAGCAACAAAGCTGGTGAGGGGACTAGAAAACAAGACTTAGGAGGAATAGCTGATGGAATTGGGGTTGTTTACTCTAGGGAAATGGATTGTGAGGGGAGACATCATCACTCTGTACAATTACCTGAAAGAAGGTAGTAAATACATGCTTCTGTTCAAGGTCATCCTAGACAATGGTCATTCCCTTTCTTGATTGTATTGACATTAGCTTTTGACATCATAAGGCGCTGTCCTGCACCAAGGATGAGAACAGTATTTTAATATGGAAAACTCTACTCCTTTTCATAATTCTGGTCTTACACAGGCATTACTAGCTTGGGTAACAGAGTTTCTCAAGTGACTAGTACGTGTTATTATCGCAAAAATGAGTGTAAAGGAGTTCTCATAGTTGGATAAATTATTTACAGTTCTTAATGACTTTTACTACATTATTATTTCTTGCTCTAGCACCACAGATATACACGGCATACGCAGAAATCAGATTTTAAGCCATTTCTACGATGCTGATAATGTAAGCACTATGTTGTCTTCTGAGACGCTGGTCAATTTTATTCTTTATTTCCTTACTATACTGCTGCAAAAACCAGTACTGCATCTCTCCTTAGAAAAGTTACCATGAAGCAAGAGAATTAAGGGTTCCTTAGGAATTACAAATAGATTTTAGTATGCACATGGAACCAATAATTCTCTGAAAATTCATCCAAGGAAATAATTTCATGCTCTGTGTTTATTACTGTTGCAGGAATTGTGCACTGAGTGTTGCTTGAGCCCACCTAAAACATTCAGAGGCTAAAATTCATGAGTCTCTAGTCATACTGAGTCTGTATGGGGAGTGTTGCTCTGTGAAATCAGACTTCAGATGGGGCAAGTCTCAAATGGAGGGGCTTACAGCACTGTTTCTGCCTATGATAGATAAATTCTGCCTCCAATATAAGTGTTCTCACAGAAGATTTCTGGGGGCATGATGGAATTCCTGCAAAGGGAGCTCATGAAACATCTCTGCTCCCACCTGCTGCTCTGCAATTTATCCCATGGCATGAACCCCTTGGAGGCACCTTACTGCTTGAGAACTCTACTTCTTAATTTATCTACAATACTTCCTAAATCAAAACTAATGAGCTTAAGAAGTTGTCAGGGAAAAACAAAAACAAAAACAAGCAGACTCTGTGCATTTATATATCAATGCCAGGACAAAAATTGTGAGAAGCAGGTTAAAAAGAAAGAAAGAAAAAAAAAAAAAAAAAGTCTAGATAGATTTATAGAGGGAATTAAATACACAATTTAAGAGAAATTATTCTTCGGGAAAAGCAAAAAAAAAAAAAAAAAAAAAAGGCACAGAAAATGAGTGCTCATTATTTCTACTTCATTAAAAAGTAATTGTTATATTTTACTCTTCTTAAGCTGAAGATCTTAAAGCACTTTACAAGCATTAGCAAATTAAGTTTCCTATCATTCCAGGCAGAAAGTTAAGTCTTACTACTATCTCCATTGTGTGCATGGGAAAGAGTGTAGACTCTTTCATGAAATTCTTATACAGATGTACAATCCTACATAAGTCTATCTAACTCATTATATAAGGCTGGATTGAACACTCAGCCAAAATATAGTGATCCTTGTTCCTAACCAAGATGCCATAAAGCCTTTTTTTTTTTTTTTCCGATCTCACATCATGACTGTCAATAGTTTTACAGTAAAGTGGACTCAAGCAGATAAGGCTTTTTAAACCTTTGTTTCAGTTTGCATGCAGATTCAGCTATCTATTTCAAGATCTTTTGCTAAGTCATGAAAACTACAAATACCATTTAATTCTTATTTTACGTCCCTAGATGTAAATCTGATATAACAACTTATGCCAGAAATTGCAGAACAATTAACGAATCTTTTTTCTTTGAAAACTTTCAGTGAATTCTTTTCCATCAATACTAGGAAAAGTTTAAAAAATAACTTGACATAAGCAGTGAAAATATTTATTTTATTGAAATTTCATTTTTCTATGAAAGTTCAGGCATAAAAAACCTAACTAGTTCTGCCAAATATGTAGGTCAGTCTTAGCACAGGTATAAGTTGTACATGACTTCAGTGAGTCACAATGACACCTTGTGTACTAGTTACAGAGCAAAGACCATCACAAATTTGTCACATTTGTGATGTTCACCTTTCAAATGCAGAATCAGACTTTCACATGCTTAAGCAAAGAAAATCTAAAACAAAATGAATTTTTACTTCTATCTCCAGCTCAGAACAGTAGGGGAGAATTTTGCTCATCTTCAACATCCTTTTAGATATTAAAAGTAAATAAGAAATAAATAAGATGCTCTAAGAGGCTAACCTGAACAAAGTTTTGTTTTGTTTTGTTTTGTTTTGTTTTGAATACTTATTACTAAGCAAACAAGTTTGTTGTTGGGGAAGATCCTGTCTATGCATAATGAAAGGTCTCCTTTTGTATTCAGTTTCTAGATGCCTCATGATTAAATGTTGCTTGTTCATAAAATAATAATAATAACAACAAAAATGCTGACACTGTAAATCAACCAGAACCAATCTTCTGCTTTCCCAGGCATTACTGTAAGAAAATTAATTCTCTGCACCCGGGAATAAGTCCTCTATCTCAAAGTAAATTGATAAACTGTGTTTCAGCTCTTGTGTAATTAGGAATAATGGCTCCTATTCTTTTGACTGAGTTGCAGAAGTAGGACAGATGAGTTACCATTGTCTGCTGGGAAGGTTTGTGCTTTGTATTATCACCAGCTTGTACTTCTTTAACATGTGAACTCTAATAAAGTAGAGCAGCATCTTTTTGTCTGTCTTTTTAAAGAGAGCTTGACCCTCACCAACCTTTGCAATTCCCTTGGCTATGACAAAAGGGAGAGTGCCAATCTGTTCATATCAAAGGAGAGGCCTTTTGTCCTGGACATCAAGATATGGTAAGAAGGCATGACCCCAGAAGCAGCATGGTGTCACTAACTCCTTCCTACTGTAAGAAACATAAACCCTATGCAAAAATGCATTGGATAGGGAATTTAAAGCATCTACAGACCTGTAACTTCACCTTGTAGAGGGCAGGTTCATGGGACAGGAGAAGGAAGACGGCACTGTACTGCCAATGTGCAACATCTGGCTTATGTGGGATGAAAAAGTGAGTGCTGTGTTCAGTGGTCTCAGAAATATATGCTGATTTCTGACACTTGTATGCATGAATATTGGGGGAGACACTGAAGCTTACCAGTATTTCCTCTTCAAACATCCACGGCAACATTTGCAGACTATATGGTGTAGGACACTGTCCAAAGCATCCTGACTGATTCTTCAGGTGAAGTTTCATAAGCATTTTGTATTGTCAAAATAAAAATATATCTTGCCCAGGTCATCCCTTTCATCAGAAAATTTATTTATTTATGTAATCAGGAAAAGTAATAAAATTTTACCCAACAAAATAAATTCTTGACAAGCCCAGGCAGCTTTCCCCCTCTATGGCTGTTCCTCAGAAGTCTATTTGAGCAAGCAAAACCAGAGAACTTTCATAATTCTAAAAATGAAAGCTTAACATCTTAGAAACACACAGTAACAAAATATACAAGAAACCCATGAATTATAAATTAGATTGAGGTTGTAAATCTTCACTAAACCACTCACTTAGGTAGTAATTTCCTGCATGAGCAGAGGGGGTTCACACTGTATTTTTATGTTTGAGTTTCTTTGTAATATGGTAAAGTATATTTATGGAATTTCTTAAACCCACAAGTGCCTTGTAGGTATTAATATAATTTCTGTAAAATTTCAAAGTATATTTCTTACTACCTTTTGCTACTTGTTTTCAAACTATATTGTTCTGAGGATTCCTGAATGCTTTTCACTAGTGCTTGTATTCCTTTAAGGATGTCTTAAATAAGGAAAACCACTGCCTAAGTGATTCTTCTCTTTATAGAATTCTTCTGTCTTTACAGATGACCTAAAAAAAATAATATATATACATATATTTAAATGGACAATCATACATGTATTATTACAAATCTACTAGAGACTAATTATTCTTAAAGTAGCATCCAAACTACTTAAAAAAAATAACCTTTCAAACCAGTTTTTATTTGGACCAAGACAGTACAAGATCTCTGTAGTTTAGAAGACTCACCAAGCTACAAAATAGCTCTTAATCCTAGGTGGCCATAAACGTTTATCCAGTGGTACCGAAATTCTAGCATAATCTTTGAAGCCTTTGGCCTTTTACAGCTTGAGTTAACAAGTGGAGCTCTTCTGCAAATAAGGCAATCAATAAGACAGTACAATGGCTTCTTACCAAAATCTTCTGATCACTCACGGAAATACTGTAGCATCACAGCTGTAATTCTACCCAATGCTGGAGTCAAACTCAGCAAATCAGCAGCAGATCAGAGCTGAGAGATAGTTAAGAACAGCTTTTTAAATGCTTCTGTGTTGTGATTTGTCTTGCTTTGCATTTGAAGCTGAATTGGCCCTGTCTCTGACCTTAGCATCTCCATCTTGGGATTCAGATCATAGACCAGATGACATGGTTGCATAGAGCTAGAGCTTTAACAGCTTGAACAGACAAAGTGTCTGGAATCAGATGTAGATTTTATATACATCATGCCTCAAAAAACAGTAGCTGAATCCAGTAATCTCAGACTGTCAGGCCTCTGGGACCCAAACTCTTCCAAAAAGGAAGATTTGGGGTGTGTCTGTACTCGTAGTTCAAGCAGAAAACACATTTAGATGTGGGCTGAAACAAAATTCCTGAGATTTACTGTTTAGAGTAGGAGGTTGCTGTGGGGATTTCTTTGGCTGTGATAAATAAAAGCCCATTAGGTTTCTCCTGGTGTCTAGAAGAGATTGACTGAAGTTGTACAGCATAATGGAAAGCTGGCTAATCAATACTGTGTTATTCTTCAATTTAACTATACTAATCGTGCACACTGTTTTCATTTGTGTCTGAAAGAGAAATAAAAAGGTGTGAACATCGATTCCTGCTAAATAATAACATTATGAAAGAACATTATTTAGGCAACTCTTGATTCCTTGCTATTGTTCTAGAAAGTCAGCCTTGTGTAAAGGCCTCTTCTGCTCATTACCCATGAAAATGAAGACTTGCTAGCCATGATGTACATCCTGCTTTGATAGGAAGGTAATATTTCCATGTACCCAGGGTGAATGCTTGAGTGACTGGGGCAGGTAGCAGACTGGAAAATTAAAATATGCCTCAGTGAGTAGTCATAAGATCTTGGCCAAAGACACAAACTAAAACTTCACTCCTTCCAACCCATGGAAAATGATCCCAGCAATTTAAAAATGATTGTATGCTTGCCTCCAGAAAGCAGCATGATATAGCTGTTAGAGAATCAATTGCTGATAGAATCCTTCCAGCCCTTTCTTAGTGCTTAAGTGTATAACAAGTCAATACTTGCAAATATATTTATATATAACTATATATTATATACAAGTCAAAAAAAAAAAAAAAAAGAAAAAGAAAAGGGTGCCACATACCACAATTCATATTCATGCCTCAAGAAGTTTTATGGTCAAAGAAAACACCTGAAAATAAGTTTTCATTGAAATGAGTTTTCATTGGACCAGACAAACATCATGCTTTCAGTGAGGGATTTGTGCACCTGAGCCTCACATCAGCCACCAGTACAACATGAGATTGTATATCACCACAGACATAACAGTCAGACATGACTGTTGCTCCATCACAGGACAGCTCCATCTCACTGCTCTCTCTCTGTGCACCAGATGGGTCCCAGCCACCATTTCCAGCATTGTTCTGCCTCACTATCAGCCAGGGATGTGCAAGAAATTAATTACAGTAAGACTTTTATCATGTGAACAAATGCAATGCTTCAAAAATGCAGTCTAAGGTTTTTCATATTTCCATTTTGCTGCATTTGGAAATAACGTGAGCCTCCAAAGCCATTTAAGCATGGAGGATTCATAACACGTAAGTAAATAAGCCTGATAATAAACAATAGGAATAATAGTAAATTGTGAAATAATAGTCTCTAATAAGCTAGGTGCTTATGTGATGTCCATTGCCACTGTTCTGCTGACTTCAATGGAGGTACACCATTTTGAACTGCTAAGAATTTGGCCCACAGATTTTGTAAAAGGCAGTAGAAGTTCAAGGTTACATTATAATCAGACCTTAGGGAAGGTAAAGATTCAACACAGGGAGCAGCTTTTCACAGGAAGGACCCTATTGTCTTTAAAAGCAGTGACAAGAATCCCTGGCCTAGGGATACCTAAAAGCTTCCTCATTTAAAGCATTAAATGCATTAAAGCATTTATCCATCTGTTTCCTTGCACTACTACTAATAATAATAATAATAGTAATAAAAGTGAGTCTGTTTCTTGGTCATGGTCTCAAAATGCAAATGGTCTGAACAGAGAAGGACAATGAACAAAGGAATAAAACGACAGGACATGAGGAGGCTGAGGCACAGAGTGAACAAATTGCCCAGTTTCTAACGGGCAAATCATGATGTTGAACAGGAGTTCTCTATTTCATTTACAAAAATGTCCATTTACAACCATCTGCCCAAGCCTTGACTTTAGCTACGTAACAGTAGCAGGGGACAGATCAAGCCACAGACTGCACCAGAAGCATGAAAGGACCTAACCAACCCTCAAGGAGTAGATATTCTGATAAGCATTTCAGGAAGAGTTTTCAGGCTCCCTCCAGGAACTGAGCAACTTTTACATGAAGGCAAAATCTTAAAATTTTGCATTTATTAGCATAAATCACATATATTCTTCCAGCCTTCCCTTCTCTGACATTAACACAAAGAGGCACATCATATGCAGCTCTCTAACTTTGATAAAGTTATAATTTATACAACACCTTGCTGTAGGACCAAACATTGCTGAAGGACCCCAGGATGTTTTGGGTGGGTTGGGGAAATTCATTATACTCTTTGCCCTGCCAGGGATTCTAGGTCCTATTATTTAAAGTCTTGTGATTGACAGTATTCAGATTGACAGAAGAGCTAATTAGTCTGAGGTAGCTTGGGAGCCGTTCTGCTGAATTCAGAAGGCCAGGAAGAAAAGACAGTTGCCCTATGCTGCTGTGACGGACTGTTTCAGTACTGTGTCTGAGTCATAGCATTCAATTTCCTCTCCCGTTCAATGACATGCAGGTTTATTTGACAGTCATTTCTGACTATTCTTCTGCATCAAGGGCTTTTCTGAGGAGACAGGTGTCCAAAATACATAGTTTAAACCCGAATTCTGTAAAATCCTGAAATATTAATAGTCAGCTCCCACCTAAAAAAAATATATATCTATATTTAAAATAAAAAAAAAAATCAGTTCTAATTTCCTGGTTACTCTCAAACTATATAGCTCCAGCACTCCTACTCCTTCTCAGATGACAGTTTCAAGCCACATTAATTAATTAATTTCCTGGGCATCCCAGGAGAGACACAGGTCATGGGTTATTATTCTGCCTAAATTAAAAATGTGTAAACTGAGGCACAGAGGCAAGAAATGAACTGCTCTGCAAGGTCAAGATTAAACAGCTATCTGCTAGGCCACTGTCCCTTCAAAGGAAAGAGGTCAGATTAATGGCTGCCTGCAAATCTGACCAAATAATTGAACATTTCAGATCCTATGCTGGATGAGACGGGGCCCACATCACCTATATCATGGTCAGCATTTGTGTGAAGAGAACGTCACAATGTGGAAAAGCATTTTGATTTTTTGTTCTGGAAAAGAAGAGGTCACAGTAATACGAGAAGAAAATGAAAAGCAAGAAGCAGATCCCAAGAATCTTTGATCTTCCCCAGAGCACCAAGGACTGTCTGGAGCACACAGCCTCCCATTTTAAAGATAAGATAATAGTTAGCCATATCAATAATTATGTTGCTATTTCTGCACTAGTGTCATCTTCAAGAGCAGCACTACCTTGGGAGTGCCAGAGCCAAGGATAAAAGTAAGTGTCTGATGTTATGACCTGTGATTTTATATTATGACATGACCAGGGAGCTTTTTCTCCTGATCACCTACATCAAGTAGTAGGTCATGTACACAGGTTTCTAGCCCACCAAAACTAAAGCTTAGGAAACTTGGAATTAGTGTGGCTGCTTCTGATGCATGCAGAGTTGGATTAGAGCCAGAACACATTTCTAGGCACAGGAGCTTGGAAGTACTACTAACCTAGCTCTGATGTTTAGCAGGGATCTGTGCATTGCCTTTGACCAGTTATATATAAAGGCTGAGGTGCTCTAAGATACCCAGACAGCTCCTTACTAGTCAGCCTTTTCTTCCTCCTTTCCTTTTTTTCTTTTTCTTTAAGATGCTGAAGGCAGGTGAGAGGAATTATTTTTAAAGGACAACCATCAATGAGTAAAAAACCAATAGAGCATGAGCATGTAGAAAGCAAGCCATCAAAATACAGTAGGATCAAAGAATAAAAAAGTGTCAGGCATGTAACCTTTATCGTGAGTGTTAACCCAGCAAACCCTCCCTTTCCAGCACTGCTATTGTCTGCTTGAGATGAGTAGGCTTAGGGTGAGTTACATTTCTCTATTTTCTGGTCTTGTCAAAAAGTCCATTTTAACGGTTGACTGAGAAAAAGGAAAGAGATATTCCCAGTTTTGGTCTCCAGACATATTCAGTGTGTCCATTGTGAACTGCTTCATAGAGTTGCCTCACAGAGTTGTTGGTGTATCCTCTTAATTTGGTGCTATGGTCACCATTGCTGAGGTGTCTGATTGCTCTTAATCAAAGATGGGTTTATGTTTACAAGTCCTATGACATAATATAATTTGCATTTTATAGAAAATGAGCAACTGGCAAGAGATAAATCATGGATAAATCATTGAGATACAAATGGAAAACAAACTCATTATTGCACACTTTGCAACGGCAACCTCTTTTTCCCCTAAAAGAGATTTTAAACACCCAAAGTTACTCCAAGTTACTCCAAGGGTATATTGCTGACTACCTAAGTAATTACATCACCTCCACTACCGCAATGCGTAAAGTATGTATCCTAAGCTGGTGAAAACTGCTGACACTGAGGAAAAATATGTGCTTGAGCAACTATCTGTCTTTTCTGGATACAGATAAAGACAATAATTCACAGTTATATGCAATTACGGTTTGTTTACCTAAGTATAACACTTAGATGCTTTTAGTGATGGACAAGGTTAACACAAGTTACAAACAACAGAAAATGTGTTTGTCCCCAGAGGCTTCCCATATTCAAAATGAGGCAATATGCAAGGCATGGGCATGTAACACAGGATGTATTCAGAATCTGGACTGCAAGAAAAAGGAAGATGAGAAAACAGATGCAGAACTCCATTAGATGTGCTAAGATAACATGTCCTTTTGCAGCTCTTTTATTCAAGTCTCTTCAGAAAAGTTCACCTCTGGGTGGTTGTTAAAATTCAGTGGAATTGATAGAAAAAAATCAGAGTAGAAACAGTGCTGTGTATGACAGTGATGGCTTTAGCCATCAAATGCCTAACTCTTATTTAGACTTTTTTTTTTTTTTTTTTCCTAAGATCATGGCAAATGAGTATGCGTGGTAATTTTGGAAGGGAAGAGTGAGCTATGATTTTGTCTATTGAATCCTTCCAAGTGCCAAAGACAGCATAGAGAAAAAGTACAGATAGCCTGGTTTCAAGTCAGGCATTAAAGGTAGGAAGTGTCATTCCCATCATAACTTAGAAATAGCAGCAGGGATGTGAAGAAAAGGTTTATAGAACAACAGCTGACTATAATTACACTGTAATTAAGCAAAATATTAGCAAATGCTTAGGTGTGGTCCACTTCAAAATATCTGTTTTATGATGAAACTATTGTCTCTCCACTACCTCTGGTCAATCTTTAGGTCAAACCCAACGATGACTTGAGAAAATTGTCTATTTCATGATGATTAACTGAAGGCCAAGCCTGTAGGCAAAGGATAATGAGGAGTCTCAGGAAGCTCGATTGATATGCATTGATATGGATGAACTTCCACAGAGTAAATCCAATTGCTACCTCCTGATCATTCACATGAAGATTAGCTCTTCTGAAGATAGAAATGTGCTCCAGGAAAAGGCATTGTCTAGATTACATGCTGTGTAATGAAAAGATATAAACATCTGCACCATACTACTTCTCTTGGACATCAGCTTTACAATCAATGAATCACCCTTTCCCATTTGATGTGTAGGCTATGGTTTTTAGTTTCATAATCTTAATTTTCAGATGACTAACACTGACTAATTCAATACATTACAGATATAATTGGGCCAGAGTTCGGTTCTAGCCATCACATACTCTAGTTCACATACTATAGCATTTCCCAATAAACCTGTTTACTCCTTCAGGCCATATTCTTTAAAGTATTTTGCCTTGTCTATTTAGCTCCTAAGATGTCCGAAGCAATGTTGATATATATATTTTTAATCCATTTAAAAATATCTTGATGATGTCAGTGTGGTTCGCCTTGGAAATCCTGTGTCATACAATGGATATTAGGCAGGTATATTGACCTCCAGAGATCAGTAAATGCACTCCAAACACTGTAACCAGATGGAAAACATCTTCCTCTCCCAGCTCTCATTTCCAGGCATTGCTTTAAAAACATTCTTGGCATCTTTTCCTTTTGCCATTTCCAGGGACATGGAAAAATCTGGAGGAGAAAAAAATCAGAATTTGTAGGGAAAAATACTTTAGCACAGGAAGTGTTTCTTTAGTTTTCATACTGTTCATTCCATCAATGTAAAGATTTATGTTTTAAATTAAAATAAATAAACAAATAAATAAATAATAAAAAGAGGAAGAGAAAACCCTGAAGTTGCACTTTTATAGATTTGCATACTGTTTTTTTTTGGGAGAAGATTCACACCAGGCAACAAAGACTGAATAAATCATTAGGTACAGACAGAAAAATGCTTTAAAAGAAATGATTTGCAACAGATATACTGTAAAACATTACCCATGGCAAATGTTGGATCAGCATTATATACAGAGCTGCCACTTATGAATTTTATGGGCTTCTTGGGAGGTTGCTTACAAATAGCAGTATGGTCTCTCCAGCACAGGACTACGAATCAGGAATTCTGGATTCTATTTTCAGGTAAGCCAATGCCCTTACAATGTCAACTAAATAAATTACTCAATTTGTTTGTTTGCCCTTGTGGAAATAAAGGTGAGCTGTTCATACACATGAATTTTGAATCTTATTTAGGAATATACTTTGAGATCTCCAGGTGGAAGTTGCTACAGAAATGCAAAATACAGTTTGTACTAAGGACTGTAAATTATTTCTAAGTCAAGGGAATTTGGAAACATTTTAGGATCATGTGTATCATATGACAAGATTCAGTCCATTTTTACTAGGAACAAAATGACAATTATTTGTGGTGAAAAAGTCTAACAGAGCATATAAAAGTCCGTGTATTCGTTTGCAAGCTGATTATATGGATAAGGTATATTGCTTGAGTTAATCTTTTCTCTTGAGCTCTAAGGAAACCAGAAGCACAAAACTTACTCCAGACCAAAATTTTGCTTCTATTTTCCACTTGTTTTTATTTTGAATGGGAGCTTTTAAAAAGTCTGAGGACATTTCACCCCTCAGTTTACCCTAATTGCCAATCCACACATATTGGAGTGACAGAGGATCCTATAACTTGCATATATAGTGAAGGACTGAGAGAATTCCCTAAGGACATCTAAGTAAATTGATTTTACTAGGCATTGTTTTTACTAGGTTGGTTTTGGCTTGGTAGAAGAAGCCAGTATCAGTACTAAAAAGAGCTTGAAAATGCTCTTCACCTTGGGAGAAGTTATTATTTGAAACCTTTCACCACTCATGAGATCTGATATTTCCCTTAGCTTGTAGTTTGAAATTAGCCCAGAAATCTGCTTTCATCTCCATCCAGGAACCATTACTAGATGATTTTCTTAATGAGAGGATTTTTAAACAGGTAATGTTATTTAAAAATGCTCCTTAGTTAACCTTTAACATTATTGTCCATAGTACCTAATCAAAGAATATAGAACAAAAAAGTGTCTTAACCAATGTTTGACTGCTTTGTACGTTCCATAACTTATACATTTTACATGTTATTTTTTCCTAATTCTAGTGAATCATAGGTGTAAGATATAAGCCTAAACATCTTCTGCTGTTGCAGATACCAGCAACACTTTCTCCTAGGCAGGTTTATCAGCTCTATCTCACTATCTTGTAAATGGTGACATAGAGAGAGAGATTGTTTACATTTATCAGTGTTGAGAGCAGGCAGAGCAAGCCTGTTTGGGTTGCAAGATACAGTGGAGACTCACCTTTCAGTGCTGAAAGTTGTCACATCTAACTGTCTTGAAGGACTGATCATACACTTCAGAGGCAATTGCTGACTCCTCTGTCAGCTGCCTGAATATGTGTGGTCATAGTGACAAAGAAATTAGTAAAAATGGATAGTCTAAATGTACCATCTCACAGTCTGAGGATACGAAAATCAACTCTCACAGCAACTGTAAGCAATGTGCAGATTTGGGTGAATGGTCATTAGCATGTTGGTGGACCAGCTAATCCCTCCATCGCTGTCAAACAATTTGGAGATCAAAGACAAACTCTGTGAATTCTCCTCATACAAAATGCTGCAGTGTTTCTTTAAAATAAAATATTTAGGTACAAACTGCATCTAGTTTGTACCTAGATGTATACAACCACATCTTGAGATGGCTCCAACAGAACACCAGTAAGTCAGAAGAGGCTTCTTTCGGAGGGGAAGTTTGAGCATCAACAATCTCAGTCATTTATCTCAGTGCTGTCAACACAATGAGCAACTCCTGTAACTATATGTCCACGTGCTAAAACATGGCCTTGTCCTTATGTTCTTATGTAGGTCAGATCTTTGCCTTGCCATCACTGACAACATCTCTTTAAATCAAAGATGAATGGTCTCTTTGTGATTGTGTTATTACAATGAATTTCAGGAGAACTTCTAATAATGGAGCACTTAAAAGTAAAGAGCTAGCACTTCAGCTAGCTAGCTATTAATTATAAATGCCAATCTCTATCAGGAATTCTTTTTTATGTAAAACTGATCTGTTCTGAGTACTATTTTAGTGTTAATTAGAGAGAAGGGAAAATGAAGTGTTATCCAATGATGAGCATTCATTACAAGGTCTGCTGACCTCTTGTGCTTATTCCTGGAGGTGCACTAGCAAAACCCCCAGTATCTGCAAAATCAGTTAAGGTATGGAAGCTTTAGGTTTGTCCCAAGTAATTATAAAGATGACACTTGCAGAAGCTTGTAGATCCAATGGGAGTGTCTACAAGTGTTTAGCTCTAGTATAGAAAAAATATACTGAAATTTTATTGTCTGTATTGTAGGAAAATATAGAGAAAAAAAAAAAAGTATTTATAGAAAAAAATATAGAGAAAAAAATATATATATAAAAAAAAAGGTATTTATAGAAAAACCTGAGGAGAGAAACAAAGGTCTAAAGACATGGAAAAGATTTTAATATGTTTTAATAGTGTATTCATGAACCAGGAGGCGGGCAGATTTTTTGAACATATTCAGATGAACCCTTCTTGAACTATCTCTGTGGTCAGAGAAGCTGATAGTAATGTCTAAGGTTATGGAAACCAGCAGCTGTCTTACACTGGGTCTCCAGTCTCAGGAGTCCCTGACTGCTCTTTCTCTATTTCCTTACCAGGAGAGCCCAACCAGTGCTACACAGACTATGCATCAAATACAGCAGAAATCCACAGTTGAACCATGGCCAGTTTCCCATAGTCCAAATGAAGGTGTGAAAAACAAAACAAAACAAAACCCTAAATTTTGCCAAAGTATGATGCCATACCTACACTAAAACATTTTAAAGTTCCTGTGACTTGTAAATTCAATAATTTCCAGAAGTTTACTTCTTTTCTTATAAGTGTAGCCAGCTAGTCTTACAGGAAATTCCTTACAGGAGTTAACTACAGGAAAGTGATCATTTATGTTAAAAATGTCTACATCCAGAGTCTTGAAGATTAGGGTACAATTTTTCCTACTTTCTGATTTTTCCCGTATCCCTTTAATTTTTGCTTGGATGAAAATGAGTCTCATTTTTTGCTGACTGCTGCCCTTAATGCCTCCTGTTCTGCCATTAGTGAACTAAATGTTTGGAGAATGTAATTGTAAAAATCATTCTGTAATGTAAAAGGCTCTAGAGACAAATGTCAGATTTTATTTCCGCTACAACAGATAATGGTACTTGATAGAACCATTTATAATTTCTTAAGAGGGAGAAATAATTCTCTTTAACTGATTTCTTCATATAAAGCCATTTACTCTTTCCCTGTATGCAGTGGATCAAACTGAGTTATGTTTCCTAATTGGCTATTGATATGTGGGGGGCCATTCTAATGATGCCCACCAACATCCTCTTTTATAACAAGTGATCATCAGAATGGGCCTGAGACCTTGGATAAAACAGCTGGAGACCTACTGATATCCACTCTCATCCTCCAACCTCTTAAAATAAAGTCATTCTGGACAAAAGAGCTATAAAATATACAGGGGAGTTGAAGGCAGTACTCCCTCCTATCCTACTGAGATATGTTCTGCTTTGGAGGATTGAGGGTTTTCAAAACCTACTGGGTGCTGACCTCTTGATTGCTGGTTCACCCTTGCTAATGAAACCACTGCCTCGAGTGTCCCAACTGAGAAGACCTTTGCTAGGCAAAATAACCCAATGGCTGTATGTCTGAAGGGAGTGAAGCAGTACACTTTGACATCTCTGCTTTATAAATAAGTACGAAGCTTGGCAGGGAGGCATTAAAAATAGCTTTCCTCTAAGGCAAGGAAAGGAGGATGCTGAAGATGAAATCTTGACCCTATTGAAGTCAATGGAAATTTTCCCATTGATTTCACTGGGGTCAAGGCTTCATCCCAAGCACTGATCCATTTTGGTGGGCTTACAATAGCTGCACAAAGATGGAAAGAGCCTTTGATATTTCATTCAATGCTCCAAGAGGACTGGGAAGTCACTAGGTCTTGAAATTGGGGAAAATGCCACAACAGTGTCATTTATTTCCCAGTAGTAGCAGGATTGTTAGGGGAATGTATATTTGCATATGTCCTTATCTTTTTATCCTTCCATTGTTTTCTGTGTACACTCAGAGTTTTTCTGTTGTTTTACTAAGCTGTAAATTTATAAAACCAAATGAGATTTTTCTTCATCCCATGGCATCACTCACAAAATTTCTAAGTATTGTGGATTTCTTGAAAGAGTGTTCTCCATGGCAGGACAGTATCATTGCCTCCTGAAAATGATGATCAAACAAGAAAACTGCTTATTTTGTCAGGTATTCCAGGTGACAGTTATTAGCTTAAATTTAGTGGGTATATGCTGATTTATACTAGCTGTCTTGCTTGCTTTACTGTTTCACTTTGAGTATATAACTTCCATGGGTGTAACCCACAATTCTTATCATCTAAGATACTATTTCCTTTCACTTCTGTGTTTCATAAATACTTATTTCTTCAGATGTCTTCTCTTCCTGTGTTTTATATGAAAATATTGCCCTTCTCTGGCTGTCCGTATAGCCTGCTGATTCTTTCTCCTTAAACTAAGTGATCCTCAGACAGGGTTCACAGCAGTACAATATTTAATTTTAATGCAAACTTGGCAACAAATTCCCAGAATGATATTTGAAAATTTATCCTTTGCCATTATAATTGACTTCTATTGTTCATTCTCCCTCCTCTGTTCTTTTATGTTCTTCCTGGAGCCCACTCTAGACAATGTCTGTGCATGTTACTAGCAAATGCACACAGCTTCTAACTTGTGCTCTGTTTTGCCAGATACCATTATTTGCTTTCCTCCAAAATTCATAAATCTAGAAGGTTAAAATAATTTCTTGATTGGCCATCATTATTTTTGATGC
The DNA here is from genome assembly GCF_965140915.1 of Aythya marila. NCBI lineage: Eukaryota > Metazoa > Chordata > Aves > Anseriformes > Anatidae > Aythya > Aythya marila. The sequence goes on from NC_139043.1 coordinate 154,170,761, forward strand.
TTTGAAATAAAATGGAATATTTTTGAAAAGGCGGGAATCAAGTGAGGGGAAGGGAAAAAGGAAATTGAATTGGCAGGGAGAATTCAATTAAAAATTAGTTTTATTAACATAGCAATATCCCTATGTGAGCAAATCTATATTCCTATACTTATCTTCACTGCCAAACCCTCTTGATTTAATAACCTTCTGTTCACACTACAACTCACATGTGCTCTGCGTACATTCCTGAGGAAGGGATTGTGCATCTTATTAATGATGCTGTGTCAGACAAGGCCAGATACTTGCACATTTTACATGCCTAGCTTCCATTTGCAAGGTTACAATTATTTTTAGCAACTAATTACATACTCTGTACCCATGGTGGTGGAAGATTACAGCTGTAATGTCCACAATATCACTGAATCTTTTGTAAGCAAATTTTAGCCTGGTCATTGGCATACTTCTGAGTAAGTCTGTGGGCTGTGGTTTGCATGGAAAAGTTCTTCCACCTCAAATTCAGGTGGAAAGATGAAAGTATGATGAGCACCACAAACTGTATCATCTCTTCTCTTGTATCCTAACAACAGAGATGTGAACCTGTAGAAACAGTAGAAGTAGTAGTTGTGGAAATGGCATAGCAGAGGTGTTCTCAGGAAAATTTGAAATCATGTTCATGGTCACATGCTTTCTGTGTGATTTTGTCTATTTTTTGCTTTGCCTCTGTTTTATAGATAAGGACATCACATTTCCCTGGTGTAGAGGATTATTAGGGTATTAGATTTTCTTAACATGAATAAGAACTCAAATACTACAGCCATGAGCATGAAATATTTGCCAGTGAAATTGCATCTTAACACGCAAGTGGAAGCATGTTTTGGTACTTCAGGTTTTATTTTTATGTTGCGGATCTGTGCATGTTGATCTGTAGGTATGTTGTCAGGGTTAAACGGAGCTTATACTTGAAAAGATGGGATTGGGAATCACATTGCCTTTCCATTCTCCAGTAGAGAATACCACTAGAATAAGCCTAGCTTTCCAGGGTTGCAGTTAAGAATGGTTTGCAAGTATCTGCAGACCACACCCATGGTGGAGAGAGTTATATAAGTTTATCTTGGAAGAACCAAAGCACTACATACATGAGATTTGCACAACCCCACAAAAACTACCTGTTAAGTGTTCCTTTGATCTAAAGTGAGAGAAAAAGTAGCATTTTAAAGACCATTTAATGTTAACAACTAGAATGTGGGTACAATCCAAACTGAGCTCAGTGGGCATGAAGGAATACCTCTCTATTTGTTTATAAAATAAATAAATAAAATTTAAAAAGAAAGGATAAATAATAGGCCTACAGACATTGAAATACTTCAGATATTTTTGATAATTTCCCCAGATTAAAAACAAACAAACAAACAAACAAAACAAAACAAAACATCTATTACATGAGGGATTAGACAGTCCAAAAAAAAAAAAAGAGAATTGTTTTGAATGCAATTTCCAGAGAAGGGGAAAATTATAAAGTAATACTGAAGACTTTTGTGAACAGTTTGTCTTTTGAACCTTGCCTTGAACAGCAACCTTTTCTAAAGTAACTCAAGAAAAAAACTTTTTTTTGAGTTCCTGGTAAGAACAGAAACATCAGCAAAGAAATAAGCACACAATTCTGAAATTCATGAACAGGTTGTATCTTGTGGTTGTGAAAATACAAGGTCAGGTCAAGTTTGGAGAAGGGCATCATTTTAATTCTGAAGGTAAACAGAGCTGAAAAGAAATTCCACCATGCCTTTTGTTTAAAGAAAGAAAAAATATGCATATATATCTTTGCAAATTACATTTGAAAGCAAGCAATGGAAAAAGAAATTATAGTAGCTAGAAAACAAAATTTTTCAAATCTGTTGAACTTCATGAAATTCATGACTGAGTACTTAGGCAGTGAGATGAAGTAACTGCAGGTTTCTTAGTGGCTATTTTTGAGAACTTATGAAATGCAGATGAATTTCTAGATAACTGGTAGTAGAAAATCTGAATATTTGTCTTTAAAAATGAGTGAGAAAAGAAATTCCAAGAAACTGCAGACTAGTCAGCTAAACTTAAGTTCCTGGAAAAAATGCAGGAACAAATAATCAAACTATCTGCAAGTGCTTAGAAAGTAACAAAAGGATGAATTGCAGCTGAAATAGATTTGTCAAAATAAAATCATGCCAAGCAGATCTAAAAACTTACTGTGACAGTGTAAAAGCCTTGCAGATACGGAAAAGCAATAGATGACATCTATATTGGATTTAGGTGGGCATTTGACACTGCTTCACATGGTATCTTTTTTTGGGGAGAAAAAGATCTAAACAGAACTAGTATGATGTAAACACATAGCTGATTTATATACTATGTTCATAATATAATTATCAGTAGACTACTGGCAAAGGAATCCCCCACTGAACTGTCAGGGGCTTAACATTTTTCAGTAGAAAAAAAAATAAGTATTTATATAAGTATTTAAGTATTTAAATACTTATATTAAGTATATAAGTATATATATAAGTATATAAGTATTTATATATATATATATGTGTATATATATATATATATATATATATATATATAAAATCAGCTAGAATATAGAATAGAAGATATGCTTGCCTGATTTGCAGATGACACTATATTGGGCAGGGCTACTAACAGGACATTGTGAAAGACATGATTGTAGTATGAACCCGACAAAATGATCTTGACAAATTGGAGAAAATGTCTCAATAAATTACATTGCAATTCAGTAAGAACAAATGTAAATATTTGTCCACAAGTAAGAATAACTATATATATATATACATTTATATACTTTAGGTACAGATGAGAAATGGCAGACTAGACAGTCCTTCTGTAGCAGATGACCTAGTCTATTGTTGCTTCACAAGCTGAATTTGTTTACAGTATGACACTCTTTAAAAAATAAAAACTAACAAATAAACCAACAAACCAACAAAACCCACCACTATCTGGAAATATTCTATGAAGAAAATGCACTTTGTTCAGTTTATGAAATGATCCTTTGTTTTTGGCCACCACTGACAGAAATAAGTAGGTTTTCTTACTTGGTTCAAACTTAAGTTGTTTGACCCAAGCTTCTTTGTGTAGATGTCTTTTTGTGCACTTGGTGTCTGTTTCTATGCTATCCAAATGTGAACTAGATCATAGAGTTGAAGGAGCATGGAAAACATGTAATCTCAACCTGAAGTAGGCTTTTACTCTCTGATCACTTTAAGGACTGTCTGGATTTCCTTCACCATCTGGGCAAGATGTCCAATGCCTCTAAACGAAAAGTTGTATCTAGACTCTGCAGTTTGGGGCCTCAAATCATCTCAAACCGAATCTCAAAGTGGGTAAAGGTCTTAAAAAAAATATATATATAAATAAAATAAAAAGAGTGAAATAACTTGGATAATTAAAAAAAGAAAATAAAAGATAAAAAAATAAAAAAGACTACTAAAGCCATTGGTGTTGCTCATCTGGAGTAGTTACTCCAGTCTTTAGAAAGGCCAAGGCTTGCAACCATGATGTCAGCTGTGAACAGAACAACCAACACAAGGGAGATTTACATTAGATATTAGAGTTACAGTTCAGCATAATTTGTAAGGCATTTGGAACCTTTCATGCCACTTCAGATTTCCTGGGGCCTTTTTCCTGGCCTCCAGACACCTTTACAGAAAGATGTGAGTCTCCACTGGCTTCTGTGTCATATCCATCAGCCCATGTGGATATCTTGGACACCTCAGGACATCTGAAAGGGTGTTAAATGCCTGTACTTTGGTGACTGAATTGACATCCTATGGCAGCTAAGTTTTAGCAATCCCTACAGAATAAAATCTCATGAGGAGGGTGAAGGTGCATGGAAAATGATTGCACTGAGATGATTTTATGACTGGAAGTGATTGGACAGGGATTTGGTCATAAAATGACTCATCAGAGTTTGTGGAAGGAAAGGCTAATAGACAGTTACAGTTTCTTCCAGCCTTGCTCTCTGTGCTGTTGTGTGTAGTACTGAAGGTGTATGTTGCTTCCTCTGTTGTTTTGGAAATAGCCTACAGAACATCTGATTGCTCACTTACTAGCTCAAATATAGTGTAAGCTGACTGACTGCAAAATCTGTGCACTGTCATTCGTACATGTTCTTTTTATTTTCTCTTCAGTCTCATTGTGCTAGTCTCTATTTGGGTTGTCTGAGTATGTGTGAACTCTTTTTAAAGTAAGGCACTGAATTGTTAAGAGAAAGTAACTACGCTTTGTCTGTCATCTGCATGCTTCCTTACATATCTGTCTATTACATGCCAGCTCTGTCTCCTATTTTGTCTGTCTACATGTCTGTATATAGCTCTCTCATCCTCTGAGTCCACCTAACTTAAACTCTTTATCGTTTCCTACAGCAATCATCCCTTGTTCTTCCTGTCTATCCAAATTGTTTACAAGATCTCCACCATTGTTACATCCCCACCGTTCATTAAAAATAAAATCTCCATGCTCAAGGCTAATATGCACATACCTGCTCCATTTCCTTGTTATGGATACCCTTACCAATCCTCTGCTACTTTATATACTACTTTGACATACTTAAATAGGAGAGATGCTATGACAACCCAAACTGCCTTCTATATTTGTTTATAGTTTCATCTTTCACAATGCCTGACATGATCTATAATTGACTCCAGTCACACGGAGACATGACAGTTACTCCTACAAACGAGGAGAAATCTGTGGTTTGTACAATAGTTGCAACTCACAGATGTCTAATGAGGCAGGTTCTTTGTTGTGATTGAAGAGTTCTGGAGATTTCTGGGTTCAAAGAAATGTTATAACAACTTTTTGCTACAGCTCTAATTATAAAGCAGGTTGAACACATGCCAGAAATACAATCTTTTAAAACTCTCTTTCTCATTTAAATTCTTATCTGACATTTCTAAGACACTGATGCTGTATTTAAAAAAATAAAAAATAAAAAAATCCAACCAGACTAAAAATATGAGATAATCACTCTGCAGAAAATGTAATAGTGCTTCTCTTAGATCAGTGAAATGTCTATTGAGCCATCAAACCTTTTTCTGACAACTATATCAGAGAAATATATGTACATATTAGGAAGCTTTTATTTTATTTTATTTTATTTTATTTTATTTTATTTTATTTTATTTTATTTTATTTTATTTTATTTTATTCTATTTCATTTTATTATTTCATATCATTTCATTTCACATTATTTTATTTCATTTTTATATAGATTTGGTAGCCCTGAAACATTTTAAAAATACATGGAGTTTCTGCCATTTCTTTTTTAAATAAAATTTGAAAAATGCTGAAAAATGTGAAGTAATTAATTTTCTGAATCAAACCTTGTATCAGAGTGAAGTGGCTTAGTTGGAAAAAGCTTTTTCATATACCAGAGCAAAGAAATCCATACTTTTTATTCACTGACATTTTCTAAAAAGTTAATTTCAAACTAGAAATTGTTCACCTTCTAATTTTGAAATTTATTAGAAAATCAAAACAAAACTAAAACTGTTATATACAGTTAAAAATTGTGTGGCAGTAATTGTCTCATAACCACTGCATGTAGAAACCAAATACAGATATAAAATCTTCCTGTTTTTGCTGAAAGAACAAAGCAAAGCATGACTTTACCCTTTAATATTTCTTGTGATCACAATAATTTCTCATTTTTTTTTCATACCTATGAAATATTTTTTTCATACCATTTAGTACTGAAGAACTAAAACCATAATCTTTCTTTATTAAGACCTTTTGTCAATAATAATGAATATCACAACCTGTGTTCATGGATAATATTGTTTTGTCATGCAGTTCAATATACACCATGGAGCAATAATAATAACAATAATAATAAAATAATCACTCCTAATGCTGCCTTTAAAGCCACTGTGTTCACTATTATTTTTCTCCTACATGAATTTTTATCTTTTTTTTTTTTTTTTTCCTTGAGTATTTGAAGTGGTGATATCCATTTTATTTTATTGTCATCTCACTACAGTAATGTGACATCTGGGCACTAGATCCACCATTGCTTAAGTCCATCTTCAGTTCAGTGACACACCGTTGGTGCTAATTTGCACCAGCCATACAGGAATTAAAGTTGCTTGATATCTGCTTGTCCAGTAGTCATTTTTACTGTCTTTCTTCCTAATGTTGTACTCCTGGACATAAGCAGCTGGACTTAGCAATTATTCAAAAATTTATTCAGCAATAAAATGAAAGGGGAAGATGCATAATACAACTGTAGAAGCAGAAGTGGACATAGGTTAATATATTAGATCTTTCCTGAGAGATGCAACAGGCTCCTTCATGATCAGTCTCAGATGCAAGTATCTTCAGTGAATGTCCTGAATGTTTGCCCATATGTTAAAATTCCTTCTGATATGACCACTGAGCTCTGCAGGTCCATCTGCAAATACCAGGGCTATTCTCAAGAAGATGTGTGTAGGTCAGTGAAGGTTTTGATATCAGTATCTTTTTGGTGGTTTTGTGCCCAAGCAACACTCATCCCATTTCTGAGTTAACTCAATATTTAATTATATTTGTATACATAAAATACAAATTTGACCAAAATTTACCTGAGTGGGTGATGGGATCAAACCTGCTCCTTCACAAATCTAGTAGATTTGGTACTAATTGCCTCTGGCACCTTAATGTGATGGTCCAGATTGTTTGGAGACAGATCTAGTCCCCTTAAAACTGTAAGCCTGATATGTGTCCAAATGAACTGGCAAAAAGTCAAGGAAACCACAAAATATTAATCAACCATAAGCCAAATTCTGCATTTCCTGTGCTTTTCTCAGCATTTGGCCCAAGGACTTTAACTGCTGGAATCATAAAATTAATTATTACTTAGGAACTTCACTGTAATACTCCAATTTTCATGTTTGAACAAAAAGCCTTTAATGTGTTGAACACATATTTAAAACAGCATAGCATAAATTTTTAAAATAATATACACAGTGAATGACAAATGTGCCTTGTTGCTGTAAAAACTTCAGATCTCTAAATTAAGTATTGAGGTTTGAAGTAATAATAATATTTCACAGAGAGAGAGACCTTTCATCTACAAGGAAATAAAGTCCTTTTTCATGGCACAAGCATATACACAAAGGTGTAATCACAACTACAGCAAACTATCCTTTTCATTAGGGCTTTGATTCAGCAGTCATTCAAGTAAATTGAGGTTATCCATGCTTCTGCAATACTGACAATTTAGTGTCCCCAGCCAGCAACAAGGATTCAGCTGTGCTAGGAGCTGCATGAATGAATGAATACGAACCTTCTTGCAATAACCTGTGAGGAAGCTAGAGAAGGAAAAGGGTAGAAGAAGAAGAGTATGTTTTGCATACAGATAGTAGAAGCATTGAGGAATTTGATGACTATCTGGAGTCACAGAAGTAAATAAGGAAACTTTCCTGGCATTTCATCTCTATTTACTGATAGGAATTGGAGAAATTGGTATGGATTTTCAAGACAGAAAACATATGAGATATACCCTAAACTATTTTTGCTTGTTTTCAGGCTGAAATGTCTAGCAGAATAAATACTAAGTCCTACCTGATGCCCTGTTTCCTGTGAAGTCATTGTCAGACTAAGCTGTGCCTTGGGATTTGATCTATTTGTGCCATCTTAGAAATTTTACAATGGGTGACCTGCAACTAGAGTAAAGGAATTGGCTTTCACTCAACAACATAGTCCTTTGCCATATAATTTAGCAAGCGATTTTTCTAAGTCTATTGGCTCCCCATTCCAAACTAAATATTCAGCTTTTGAATAAAAACAAACATGCACAACAAGCAAACAAACAAAAAAGTAACACACACACAAAACAAACAAACAAACAAAAACAAAACAAAACAAAAAACAAAACAAACAAACAAACAAAAAACCACCAAAACCAAAACAAAACCACATTTCTGTATCTATCCTTGGAATAACTTTAAGAAAACATTGACGTTGAATGTCAAGCAGACTCTGCTGGGATGTTGGGAATTTCTCTTTAACATCACTAATACTGATCTTTAGTCATTCATAAACTCACCTTGATTGTTTTTCTGCAGTACCACTGTTGAAGAGAGATTGATTCTCATCTGGAAAAGGTATAATGGGCTGTGTCAAGTAGGTTGGATAAGCATGATCCAAGATCTCCAACATAATGAATATGGATCTCCAATGTATTGAAGTTATATATAGGTGTTATTTCTATTCCATCCGTTTACCAATGTGAGACTTAGACATTTTAAAAAGGAACATTAGCTTAATGGATTTTCACTAGGGGCAGTTTCCCATACTAGTCCATGGTGAAGAGCTAAGCAGTGATAAAGTCTTAATTCAACTCAGCTGCATGTCCAACAAGACATTAGCACTGAAAGTCTTGTTGCAATGGGCCAGAGATAAAGTTATTTGAATGTATAGAACACAAATACCGAAGCAGCTCATACACTCTAATCAAGTGTGGGAAAAGGAAGCCTTGTTTCTCTCATACACTCTAAAGTGTAAGAAAAGATCACTACAAGAAGGATATTGAGGTGCTTGAGCAAGTCCAGAGAAGGGCAATGAAGGTGGGGTCTGGAGACAAGGCTTACAAGGGGTGGCTGAGGGAGCTGGGATTGTTCAGCCTGGAGAAAAGAAGGCTCAGGAGTGACCTTATCTCTCTATATAGGTACATTAAAGTAGGCTGTAGTGAGGTGGGGGTTGGTCTATTATGCCATGTGGCTGGTCACAGGACAAGAGGGAATGGGCTAAAGTTGCACCAGAGGAAGTTTAGGTTTCATATTAGGAAGAACTTCTTTACTGATAGGGTTGTTAGGCATTGGAATGGGCTGCCCAGGGAAGTAGTTGAGTCACCATCGCTGGAGTCTTAAAAGATGTTTAGATGTAGAGCTTAGTGATATAGTTTAGTGGTTTAGTGGAGGACTTGTTAGTGTTAGGTCAGAGGGTGGACTAGGTGATCTTGAAGGTCTCTTCCAACCTAGATGATTCTGTGATTCTGTGAAAAGGAGGCATTGCTCAAGAAATCATGCTAAAGACGCTTCAAAAGCACAACTGACTGAATGTAACCTCATAACCAAATTTTGCTATCTCAGCTCCATATAGGCTAAAGTGGAGTTTGAGGTGAAGAAAGGCTCAGAAGTCTTCAAACAGAGGTAGCATGCCCTGGGTGGGCTGAATACAAAAGAAGCGAAAGCTGAAATATCTCAGGCCACATGTTGGACAGCACTTTTATCCACAATAAAAGGTAGTTATTTTTCTCTGTAGTGACATACACATTCCAAATTTGAGTCACATATGTTCACAGCAGTAATGTCAGGTTTGTACCCTGACACCAGACTTAAAACAGAAATGAATTCACCACATCTAACTCTAGATATCTACAGTGGTTTGTCTGCATCAAAGCTTCTTTTCCAGGCTCTTACTATAGTAAATGAAGAGCTGGTCAACAGAATTTTTATTGAACCAAATGTAGGCATCTATTTGAGGAGACAAATCACATCCTGAAGTCATTGACTACATAAATGAGCTCTCTATTACTTATGACAGGAACCCAGGGTGATTTTCTCACATGTACAATGTAGATACTAACTCCTGAAAATGCTAATTTAGCATTTTTTATATTCATGCTGATTTCTCATTAAAGCTCTTTCTTCCAATCTAAGCAGTTACAAGATCTATCCAGGTTTCAAATACTAGCTCACAGCTACTCCATACACAAGACATTAATGGGTAATTTTCTTTTTAGAAGACATAGTAAAGTTTGGTCTGTAAAATGTATGTCAGAGAAGTCAATGTAATCTCATGCAGTTATGCTGGCACCAAGCAAAATATTTCAGTGTCCAATATTATTATTCAACGTATGCATCTCCTAGCGAGTACAGACATCAGTCCCACAAGACTGTGCCTTGTAAAAATACCTATTTCTGATCATTTATTTAAACCAGGACTAACTCCCCTTTGGTCAATAGAGTCACAATAGTGTAAAATTGATAGAAGGATGAAGTTGCAAGGATAAAAAAGGATAAACTTTTAATCATCTTTGGTAAGTTAAAGGTCTCTTTTTTTCTTGCAAAAACAGGAGTATAAATAGCCCAATGAGAGTGAATAAAGGGGAACAGATTTTATGTTCTTCTGCAGTTTATCAAATCCAGTTAAGACTGAATGCAATTGTAATTGCATAAAGTATTTCTAGTGTATTGAATAGCTGGAACACAAGAGGCAAAACAAATTCACACACATGTACTGCACAGTACAAATTTATACCAGTTACAACAGAGGTTTTGCCCATTTTTTTAAATCGGGGTGATTTAAGGATTATTTATAAACACCAAATCTATTATTGTCATCTTTCCCTTCAGCTTCAGTTAACCTAGATATTAATTTGTTGGTTGAATGTCTACAATCAATAACATATAGCTCGTATGTACGATATTATAATACATTTCTGAAGAATGTAATGTGTTACAAAGGAGTACTAAAAGCTACTTGTTCTCTTTTAGTCTATGAAGCGTTCTCCAAAATTTGTCCTTCCCCTCTTATTCCCCTCTTTTTCTTTTTCTTTTTTTTTTTTTTTTTTTTTTAAGAAAGGAAAGATTAACATGCTTTTATGTTCACTTGGCCCATTTTTATCCAGTTGTCTTCCAATGAATAGATTGAGTCTTCTTGTTGGCTTGCTTTTAAACTAAAGATGTATACTTTTTTTTTTTTTTTTTTTTTTTTTTCAGTGTGTGACTTTACTCACTCTAATAAAATGGATGTGGGTATTTCATGGGTATATAAGCTGTATTATGCAATGAGGTATTAGTGAGTACAATACCTTCATTACACAGCAGGTGCAATATTAAGGCCCAGAAAAAAAAGGGCTGAAATTGAAGGAAAAAAAAATAATAATGATAATAATGAAAGTACTTTCAGTGGCATCTAAGCTAGAAATGGTATTTGGCTCAGAGCCCAGAATCCCAATGAATGTCTTTCCATGAGTTTTCAAGCTTTGGTTATTAAGAACCATGAAAACCAGGTAAGTTGCAGTGGATAGTTGCTGCAGGTGGGAAACAAATTGAAATTCCAGTGAAAACATGCAATATGAAAGTTTTAAGTCCCAACATTATTCAGTGACTAAGTAAACAATGTATGTGTATCAGAAGAATGTAACACAAGTGCGTGAGAAAAGTCAGAGTATATCAGACCAAGGATACACCCAGCTCCATGTCCTGTATTTAACAGTACCAGCTTCCTAGAGAAAAAAAAAAAAAAAAAAAAAGGTAAAACAAGATTTTTGCCAAATGAACATTCTGTGTACCATTTCACAGGAGTGCCCTGAGAAATTTACATTCCACAGGGTAGAATACAGTTCAAGATGTAGATGTTGAAGTGTAAATACTTACGTGTGAGCCAGGTCTCCATAATATAGAGAGAGGATAAAATCTCTACATCAAGCAAAGACTCAAAAGAACTTATCTGAACAGCCAGTCACTACCAGTTTTAGAACGAGCTGTTTCTCTTTCTAGGCTTCAGTCAGTACATGGACCAGCTACCTGCTGAGTATCATAGGAGCTTTGACATCTCATGCACGTATAGACACCCACAAAGGTCTAAATTTTGTATCTTCAACTACCTTTCACTCCCACCATTAGTTGTTAGTGCTTGTAAAACCAATCTAGATATACAGTCATTAATGAGAAATAGGGTTTGTGTTCCAATAAGAGATTTTAATTTTGATGATGCATGTGTCTCTGAATCGAAACTGCTGCCTTGCATATGTGTTCTTAGGAATGATAACTGTAATCTGAAAATAACCTGTTGTATGCATTTTTGGTTAGTTGATAGTAAGCAGAAGGCAGGTGCTTATTACTTTTAGATAAAGATCCAGTGCTGTGAGGAACACTCCATAAGGCTGGGCATCTGCTTAGGAGTGTTGGTCCATCATTTGTTAACAGGAGGCACTCCCTTTGCATGTTTCTCCCAGCAAACTTTCAGAACACTAACTTCAAGGTTACTGCTTGAAAGCAACACAGTTTTCAGTCTCTGATGCACAAGTCATGCCACCAAATCTGGGCCATGTGAACATTTGCTGTCTAGTCTAAATTAATTGTTGAGTTTCCTCAGTGTACAACGGAAAGAGAGAAGTGTCTGTAGTGTCAGATTAATCTCTGTATTAGAGACCTATTTTTGGATAGGGTATAGGGAACAAGAGCTCACATGTAGTTTCCTTTGAAGAACTCAGGCTGCTTGTTTATCCTAGGACTATCATTATGGTATCTGCTTTATTACATTAACTCAGCAAAAGCATACACATGTGCCAAGTGCTTCAGTGAATAGACTTAAGCACATGATTAACTTTAAGAGTGTGCTTAAGTACTTCTCTAAATCAGGGCTTCTATGTTTTCCCCTCTCAGTACATCTGGTCCATTTGCATATATTTTCCATATAAAGAAGTTCATATTCAGAGAAAAATGTAACTACTTCCATGGTTGCACATTCAGTGGCACTGCTGCTAAAGCTAACTTAAGCAATTCACTTTCATTCCCTCTCCCCTGGCCCACAAGTTTTCAGCTGGTTGTTCCAACTGCAAACATTGAGCTGCAATGGCTCTTTGGGCAGCCATTTGGTGAATTGGGTTAAGGAAATATTTAAGCTGAAAAATAAGCATGATTTCAGTGATTTGTTTTCTTCTGGACTGGTTTTATGGCTTGGTATGTGACCTGGCTGCAAAACTACTGATAAAGCAGATACAGAAACACGTAATCAGACTGGGAAGGTACTTAAACTACCATCAGCCAAAGAAATGCACATGAAAGTTGTTACTTTAAATGGTTTCAGGCCATGATAAATTCAAAAGACATTGGCACTATGTTTCCCCTGAAGGACAGGATGTATATATATACATATATATATATACACATATAAAAGGCTCTGCATTATTTGAAATTACATATCATGAGAATGGAGCATGAGGAAACTCCTGTTTAAAGCTGAAGTAACTCTAATTCTAAAAATAAAGGTATTTGTGTTTTTCTTGGGTTATATAAACTACTTTTCCCATAATGACAATTTTGCTTTGTCATCTAAGCCAGAAGAGCAAAAAATGAGCATTTATAGAGGGTAATTTCCATCTCAGGTAATGTGCAACAGAGCTGAGAAAATGAATCACTGCAGAAAAAAATAAAAAAAAAAAAAAGAGCAGTATAGATGTCTTCCTGCAGTAACCTAGGTTTGCTGGGACAACAAAATTTTACTGGATGGGCACAGTTCATGAGACCCTAGAGCAAGTCTTATGAGGAGCAGCTGAGGGAACTGGGGTTGTTTAGCTTGGAGAAAAGAAAGCTAAAGGGAGACATTATTGTACTTCTCAATTACCTTAAAGGATGTTGTAGCAAGGATCTCCTGTTCTCCCAAGCAAGAAGTGATAAGATGAAGGGAAATAGCCTCAAGTTGTGTCAGAGAAAGTTTAAGCTGTACATTTGGAGAAATGTCTTTATTGAAAGAGTTGTGTGACATTGGAGTAGGTTGCCTAGGAAAGTGGTTGATTCACCATTCCTAGAGGTCTGCAAGAAATGTAGAGATGTAGAATGGTTTAGTGACGGACTTTAGTACTAAGTTAAAGGTTGATGACCTTAGAAGTCTTTTCCAACCCGAATGATTCCATGATTCTATGATCTGGCACTTTTCGCTGTCTCTGTAGAGGAAAAAGGACAATATGTAGCTCTGACTAGTCCCATTTTCTTGAATCAGAGTAGATTGCAGAGTAAATAAAAGAGAATCTAGCAAGGACATGCTCATCTCTTTTTATAAAATTTTTTATCCTTGTGGAATTTCTTTGCTGTCAAAAAGAGAAACAATAAGATTAGATGAGATAAGATTAGATAGGAAGCTGATGAGAAAAAAAAATATTATTTAATTCTAGTAATTACAGTCTAATAGCTTTTTATTCTTTAATACTTTAATTTTCTACCAATAACTCCCTCACCAGCAAGATATGAACATACCCTACATTGTCATATAGATGAGACATAGAATTCAAAATACTTGTATAGCAGCACTATACTGTTAATATTTTAATTATGGAAAATAATATTTAGAAGTTCATTAGACCTAATTCCCCCAGGAGTCTGTGTTATTTACTAGAAACTGTGTTTCTTCATTTACCAGCCTACATATCTAGATGACTTCCTGATTTGTTTTCTGATTTTTGGAAAGATGTTTAGGATTAAATATATCAAAGAAAAAAATAATAATAAAAAGATGTTTAGGTGTTGAACTTAGCGATATGGTTTAGTGGAGGACTTGTTAGTGTTTGGTCAGAGGTCAGACTCAATGATCTTGAGGTCTCTTCCAACCTAGACAATTCTGTGATTCTGTGATTCTGTGAAACCTGAGGATATTTTGGGGAATATGATTTTTAATTTTGACCATTTTTGAGGGAAGCACTGTTTCCCTCAGAAGTTATGAGCTCCTTTGTCTCCCCAGAAAGATGGCATGACTTTCAGTAATTTATTAGGGTAATAGTTCTTTACATTTCATCAACTGATTATCGGAAGTAAAAGCTTTGAATATTCCCATCTTGAAATGATAACTGCAGTCAGTTGAATGGGATCTAGGTACTTTGAGCTGTTGTTTTTAATCAATGTTCTTATCAATCACTTACATGAATTATAATACAGTCCAAAGAATCTGGCTTGCACTGTCAGTCCTTTTGTACCAAATACCTTACACAAAACATATTAACACAAAATTCCTGTTCTTGTAGCTCAGTCTGAGAAATTATGCCTGAAGAAAGGAGGCAGACCGACAAAATAAATAAATAAATAAATAGATAAATAAATAAAATAGTGTTTCCATGTGGTTTCCATGCAAGATAATAAGCATATGACAGACATGGTATTTTAAGCCTTATTTACTGTCCACAAAGACATTTTAGACTGCTCCCAAAAATAAGAAAATCCTGAAACATTTTTCTTCTCATTTTTTTAGACAACATTTTTATGTCATGATGCAGAAATGGTATTGATTTGAACAGAAATATTTTGGTGTCTTTATTTTGTAATGTGGTCCAGTGAGTTAACTGTTGTCACAATAATAACTCTTTTTGAATCACAGACTCACAGCCTATCATAGCCTATCATAGACTATCAACCACTCCTCCGAGCTTTGTATCATCAGCAAACTTGCTGAGGGTGTACTCTGTTCCATCATAAAGGTTGTTGATGAGTAAACTGAAAAACACTGGACCCAGTACTGACCCCTGGGGGACACCGCTAGCTACAGGCCTCTAACTAGATTCTGCACCATTAAGAACAACTCTCTGAGCTCTGTCATCCAGCCAATTGCCAATCCACCTCACTTTCCACTCATCTAGGCTGAACTTCCTGAGCTTGTCTATGAGGACATTACCTACATTACCTTTACCATTACCTACAGTAAGTCATAGAATCATAGAATATCCGAGTTGGAATGCCACAAGGCATTCCACAAGGATCATTGAGCCCAATCTCTAGGTCCCCAAAAGGACCAGCCATAAAAAACAAGTTCTTCATCCAAATCATTTATGAAAACATTGAAGAGAGCTGGTCCTAAAAGTCAAGGTAACCTATCTGTTCTCTACAATTTATGTATAAGCAACTGCCTTAGTTCATCAGTTAACAAATTGTTGTAATTATAGGTAAACATTGCATACACTTGCAAACTCTGGGAAATAAATTATAAACAAAGCTGGATAGTATCCCTATTATTTTATCTCATGATAAGATTAAGCTCATAGAGCTATTGACTAAATCTACCTGGATTTTTCTGGTTTTAGTTTGCATATCACACAGAATTTCCCCCTTCACTGATTCAATTACTTCTTGTTGTATTTACACTGATGTTATTATGAGATGATAGAAGAATGAAGTAGTGTCAATTATTTTCAAAGACAATGCAGTTAATCTACGTGCATAATGGAAAAGGTGATTGAAAGTATTGTTCAAAAAAATAATTAGCACCAGCACCTTAACCTCTAGATGGGTTATCTTTAAAAAATCCTTGAGCCATAGCAAACAAACTGAATTAACAAGTCATTATTTAGTTCAACACAGTTAGTGTCCAAAGTAATTGTTAAGAATATGCTTTACATGAATCAACATACAAGGCAAACTGATAAAAATCTCCCAGCACTGCATCTCACCATGTGCAGTGAAAGAATCAGAAGGGCACTCATAGTTTGCGGAAAGGGAAATCAAATACACAAACTGAATTAGTGAAGCTGGATCTACATGTAAGTTAATTTGTTGAGTAATTACTGATGTTTCTACTCCTTTTATACTTGTTTCTCTGAGTTTCTCTGAAGCTTACAGGTGGTAGTAAACTCATGTAGAACAGTATGAGCTACAGTGTTCAGCTATGGTGCTTGCCTGTGCTGCTACCACCTGACTGGTCTTACTTTCGAGATTCCTCTCTGAAACTAAAATTCCTTTTAGTCTTGTTGTTCTTCCCAAGCCATCTAGAGTTAATGAATGCTTGTTCTTTCAGTTGGAGAAAACAAGGTGCTCCAAGATGACCCTGAACCTTTGGAAGTTACAGTGGCAGTACCTTTTGGGGTATGTCAACTGCAGTAAATAAGTAATATCTTAGATCTTTTCAAAGATTATCTCTGATCTGGTTTTGCTGGCCCAGACTCAAATTTCTCCCTTTTAAAAACTGGATAAATTCTTTACCTTAGGAAGGATACCAAACATCAGACACTTAAAATCACAGTGAAGTTAGGAAAAGGTTAACCACAGTCTCACAGAAGAACTCATCAGGAAAATTAATTAATTAAATAAATAAAATTAATAATAATAAAAAAAGATACATCCCTGTGCTGTCATTATCAACAGAAAAATAAAAAAGAACAAGCCATCAAAATAAAACTTTGATATAAATGTAGTTGAACTTGTTAAAAATTTAAATTGCTTTTATAGATGTATATATATCATTATTTATTTTATTTTATTTTATTTTATTTTATTTTATTTTATTTTATTTTATTTTATTTTATTTTATTTTATTTTATTTTATTTTATTTTATTTTTACCAGGTTAACACTTAGTGGAGCCAAAAATGTCAAATGCCAGCCAAGCTTCCAGTTTCTTCTTGGCTTTATTTATTTCATGTTCAATTTTTGAAGGCTTTAGTGAATTAATAGGTATGAGATTTTCCCCTAGTTCTAACAGTACAAAACATAGGTGTTTTTTTCATATTAATTATTTTGACTACTTGTCTAGTTAATGTGAGAGAGAAATGCACTTCTGGAGGACACTGTCTGCAGACTCCAAACTAGTGTCTAAACTAGGGGGATGCGTCACTTCCTAGTCCATTTCTCTCTATTGCCTCTGCAGTCTAGAGCGAGGACAGATCTACCTCTCAACTCAATTAGGTTACACAAATACTAGCTGATCTCAGCATTTTTACTTAAACAGGTGTATTACATTCGGATTTTATTTCTCATTAAATGTTTGGGCTGTGGGGAACCATGTCTGCCAGGATTTAAAAGTGAAAGTAAAGGGATAGAACTAGCAAACTATCCATAGTCTTAGAGATTACTTCATGCACTGTAGTTATCTTCTATCACTTGTATGTAGAAAATGTAGCCCAATGAGAACTCATGGGCATCAGGTCCAGACTCAGAAAAATGAACGTTGAGACAATAGCCATTTGTAACACATATCTCCTCAGCTGTGCTGTCACAGGATGTCAATCCAGCAGAGTGACCACCTCCATAATATTAATCCTTCTTCACAGCAATCAAGTGTAAGAGACCTTGGAGAGAAGTTTGATAAAAGTCCCTGATGCATGGCCAAAAGTATACTGAAAAGCTGCCTCTTCACCTAAGTAACTCTGAAATTAAAATAGACAATTCACCATGCTCTGGCAAATGGAAAGATTAAACTAGTTCTTTGCTCCCAGAATTATCCACCCCCTTCAAAATCATAGTTAGGAAATTACTTGAGAAAATACACTGATATAGGCACATTTTTGGAGTGAGTCATAAACTATGATGGACCTTTTAACTTGTGACTTTTTTCAGTACTCATCCTGAAACATTTGAAATATATTACAAGAACACAGCTGCCCTAACACACTAACATTAACAACCACTACGTTAAAGAATGCAGGGAAATGAATACTGCATGTTAGTGGGAAATCAGAAATTATTTCTGATAAAAGAGTTTAAAAAAAAAAAAAAATCAACAACAAAACTTTGCCTTTTGGAGTATATTAGGAAAAAAAGTTCAATTTTGAATTCAAGATTGATTAGAAATGCAATTGTGATTTAACTTCTGAGAGAAGAATTTCATGGATTAGGAATTTTTAAAGTCTATATTTAGTAATGT
This sequence comes from Aythya marila, assembly GCF_965140915.1. Taxonomy (NCBI): domain Eukaryota; kingdom Metazoa; phylum Chordata; class Aves; order Anseriformes; family Anatidae; genus Aythya; species Aythya marila. Next base: position 154,189,120 of record NC_139043.1, read on the forward strand.
AAGCAAGTTATGCACTCCCACCCACTAAATCATTCAACATTCTACAACCCACAGTGTAGCTCAGTGCAGCTTGGATTTATGGTGAGAAAATATATTTTTTATAGCAGAAAACTGTCAAACAGTGCTTTAATGAGCTTTGAAAAACACATGAGAGAAAAGAGAAGAGATGAAATATGCCATGATATAGTGCACCTTGTCCAGATGTAAAGCAGGCAGATCAGAAGTCAGGGAAGGTATAAAGGGAAGCATGGTGACATTCATTCCTTGTTCAAAAAAAAAAAAATAATATTTTTTAAATCAAGCTGAATGCTGAATGTTGTGCAGATGTTTCATATTTGTTGAAGAAAGAACATTTATCAATACTACCTTCACCTTCCTGTCCTGTGGCTTTTCCTATTATTTTCTAGTCTCAGTGGCCTGGCAGGATAGTCTTTGGGAATATCTTCTTTGTCACGTAAATTGTGTAGTACATATGCTAGTAGTCTCAGACAAAATAATAGTACTAGGAGTATTTCATTTCACTGTATTTACATAAGTCAGTATTCCCTCCCTAAACATGATACCTGGCTTTTAACTCAGTGCCAAGAACCAGGTTGTCCACCTTCCTCTTGTTTTTCTGTGAAAATATTGTTAGCCTGACAAAATCTTATTTCAGAAAACATTAGACTGTTAAGCATATTTAAGCCTTCTAGTCAAGTTACACATCATTGCTACAGGTTGCTGTTTAATTATAACTATTATTTTAATTTGTACAAATGACTCTAGAGAAATGTGGGTGACCCTCAGGGTCATGCATCAGCCACAAGAGGCTTATATTGGCAGGTTGTATTTCTCATGAATAGTATACAGCAGGTTCATAACACCTGTGGATGAGAGCTCAAAAGTGTCAGGAGACGTGAATCACCATTTTCTGCTCACAAAATTCAAAGTTTCTTTCATCTTTAGAGACTTGGAATGCTCAGTGTCTGGTGGCAGACCTACAACATGAAGAGCATACCACACCTCAGACTATGGTACACAGGAGATCTTTGCAGTGAGACCATCTCTTGAAACCAACATTCGGTATTTCCTCCATAGAGGAAAAGTCATATTTCATCAACATACATGACAACTGTTTCCCAACTATTCTATGAAAGAAAAAACACAAATTAATTAAAAAAGTGTTATAAAGTATTCATCACCACATATTTGGAAACTCACAAATACATGTGGTTAGTACAAGAAACATCCTTTAGCACAAGCGTTGCATCGATGGATATTCTTTCACAGAAACTCGTCTAAAAGATCAGACTCCAAAGAATATGCATATATATGGTAGATAAAAAGTGACACCAATATTTAAGCCCTGCAGAATATTTTAAGGGTAGTGAATCTGCTGCACAAGTCTCATAAGGAAGTTTACAATTACCATTTGCACATCATTGTGTTTGCATTGGCAGTTAACTGAACACCTGATCCACAGAAGCTAAAGCTAAGAGGAGTTACTTTGATGATCATGCCTAACCTCCAAGATAGCACATAGTTTCACACAACTATAATAGCCAAAAGCCAAAAATAGAAGAAATAACTATTACTCCAAGTGCAAGACCTTGTTGCCAAATTAGAAGTGGAAATACCGACAGAACATCAGAGGAAGAGAGGTAAACATCACTATAGTCTAGTAGAAACTCATTCTTTATCCCTTCTGCATTTTAACTACAAAATGAAGCTAGGACTTAGTTACATTAAAAAAGAATTCTATATATTTTTATGCCAAGCATTAAGGATATTTTACAATGGAGATTTTAAACAGCATATTAAAAAGTACTGAAATCACTCATATCAATTGGCTATGGTGTAATTGAGCTCTATAAAGATTATTGAAATACTTCTGCAACTATAAGAAGTAGTATAAATAATAAGGTGAAATAAATCTTCTTTCCACTTCCCACTCCAGATGAAGCAAACTTTGTAGCACTTGCTTCTGCATTTCTGCCATCTGAAAAAGATCAGTCCAAAGAGACAAATTTGATCTATCCACAGATATAAGTGGTGTTTGTAAAAGGAAAATGAAAACATCTTCTTCACTTGTAAGCCTTCAGAATTCCCCACTTTCTACTCATTCCTCGCTACAAATTTTTCCTGTGCATTTTCTCTTCAGAAGGATTTCTATGTATGAGCGGTAGTGCACTCCAACAACTACATAAAACAGTCTTTCTCCCCACCCTCCAGTGGCTAATCTCTATTTCAGCTTCTGTGTTGGATGTCTCTTCCTACAAAACAAAATTATGCAAGACCTCAGTTGTTATCTTCTTGCTAATGAAGAATTATTCTCTTCTGCTCTGTCCAAAGCCATTTAGGATTTCTACAAACTAAGATTTATTATTACTATTATTATTATTATTATTATTATTATTATTATTATTATTAGCTTCAATATTAACTAAGAAGGATATGATCCAGGTTTGGGCATGACAGGAGGCTGGTATATCAGTCTATGCACCAACAGATGTCTTTGTGAGGCTGACAAGTTTGTGCTAGTTGTGACCATGGGCTTGGAAGGAGACTGCTCACTCTATGAGATGCAGACTCATCCTTTCACTTCAGTCATGGCAAGGGCACTCAGTGACCTGACATATTGCAGTGCTAATATATTTCCATAAATGACCCAGGCATCACCCCTGTAAAGCAATTATACCAGACACACACAAAAATAACGGAGATTCTTTACACTCAAAAATAAATGTCACAGTGGCCCTGAGAATTCAATACAAGGCCTGATATGCTCTCACAATCCAATATATTTCATTTACAAGCCAATATATTTCCCAATTTATAACCAATCTGTCATACACGTGAATCAATACAAATCATGAAAACACATATACATAACACACTTCACATAATTGAATTTTGTGCTCCCTAGCCTCTCATTATCTGGTCACAAACTGCTTGAAATAAACACCTCTTACTACTTTCAAGGTGCAAACACTACTAGTGACACTGGGCTAGTGCCACACAACTTTCAAGCAAATGTATATTTAGAAACATAGTTTCAAGAAGATGATGAAACTTGGAAAACCTGACTGCAATTTGAAAACAGTTACATTCTTCCAGTTATCCTGGCATATCATTCATTATCTATGGAGAAAATGAAAGAACGCAGATCATTTAAACTGCAAGAGTCTCCAGACCTTACGGTGTAGAAGAATGTAGGAACATGCATGATTACAATTGATGTAACCTTGAGCCACACCTGACTGTATCACATCCATGTGGATATGGTCAGTATCTTTTAGCACATGTTATATGTGGAACAACAATACTACTTCCATCAGGTTATCCATGCAGATTTTGGCTGGGAAGAAAATAGATGTTCTTAAAACAAACTCTCTCGGTCATTTGTCTCTAGAAAAAGTCATAAAATCATTAGGGCAGGAAAAGACCTCCAAGATCATCTGGTCCAACCATCCCCCTACCACCAATGTCACCCACTAAACCATGTCCCTAAGAACCATGTCCAACCTTTCCTTGAACAACCCCATGGACAGTAACTTTACCACCTCTATGGGTAACCCGTCCCAATGCCTGACTGCTCTTGCTGAGAAGAAATGTCTCCTCACTTCCAATCTGAACCTCCCCTAGCACAACTTGAAGCCATTCCCTCTAGTCCTATCACCTGTGAGAAGAGGCCAAAAGAGTTTCAAGCAACTCCCCAGCAAAAACCTTGATGTTTTTAAATGAGGTTGTATGTCAGGTATTTTAGCCATGCATACAGATTTATTGAGAGTAGAAAATATTCAGTTCTCATTATCTGTAATCCCCATTTGAATTAATTTGTTTAATTACGATTGGCCTTTGATTGGAACAGTGACAAAAAAAAAAAAGAAAAAAAAAGAAAAAAAAAAAGCAATCATTGTAGCAAAGCTCTTTTGCTGCAAGTTAAAGATGAGGATAGATTTTACTGTTCACTTTTTTTTTTTTTTTTTTTTTTTTTTTTTTTTTTTTCCCACCTGCTGGATTAATTAAAAGAAACTCCTGTCCTCTACCCAAAGATCATGCTCATTTCAGAAATGGAACATATGTACCAGTAATTGAGAATTAAGTTGTTGTTATCTTCTGTTGTGTTTCTGTACCTGGATGCTGTATAAATGTACTGTATAAATGATAGATATTTTGAGGGATCTTGTATGTTTTTTCTTGTTATCAAGGCTTATTGAAGTTTTTCTCTTAATTGCATTTTTTTTTTTTATGTAGTATTTATCTATTGCATTAAGAAAAAAAAAAAAAAAAAAAAGTTAAAAATCAGAGATATCAAAAAACCTTGTGACAGGTTTACATGTAGCATTTTTCCAAAAACTATTACATCACATTTATGTCTGTGCTGTTAGATGCAGGTGACAATAAGGGATTGACAAGTGTGGAAATTGAATTTCTCTATCTAAAAACAGATACAGAGTAAGCAGCAACACTTTAAGCTTCTTTCACAATGCTGAGCCTGTGTTACTCATATGATGGCGACTGGGGCTTGAATCTGACGTTTTTGAGTTCCACACACATTTTGTTACCAATCCTCACACCTCTTCAGGGTCATCTTTGGGTACATGCCATCTATTCTGATTTGCAGCTTCTCCTACTCCATAGTAGAAGACATCAAAAGGTAGACCAGATTTATTCACCTTAATTTAATTTACTCCCTTCACTTTTTCCTTGCAAGTACTCGGTTGGTGGGCTTGAGGAATGAAATCTTGCTTCATTCTTGTGAATGTCATTTTGACTATCACTTGTCAAGCCTGTTCTGGCATCCCTATTCTTTATATTCCCTGAGAGTAAGAGGCAGTAGTTTCTTTCTCTGCCTCTTTCTAAGGCTCCTAGAGTAAATTCCCAACCTGTTTGCAATCCTAGGATGCAATCTCAGCCACTCTTTATGGACTGAATTATTTCATTGCCTTGTCCCATATCTTTGGAAGGGATCTATGAAAGCTTTCTCAAAGGAGCTTGATTACCTACCCTCAAATCTTATTTTTATTTAAGCTGTACTTCACCATGATGACCATTCAGGAAGGAAACAAAATTCAGAAAACATATTGCTGGTATGCCACAGATTGATATCATCTCATCATTTTCTGGTGTCATTAGCACATTCCTTATTTTCTGTCTATAATGAGTGGTTCTCACTGCTGTTGTAACTTAAATAAAAATAGGGCCCATCTCTAATTGTCCGTCCTTATCCCTGATTATTTTTCCCTAACAGTTCGGTAAAATTTTAACAATAACACAATCAAGTGAGAAGAATAACTTTATTTGTTTATTTGTTTTAATCAAAGCTTTAGGATCTGTTCCTGGTACTGGTAGTGTTCTAAGATATTCTGGCAGATTTACCAGCATTTAAAGTAAAGCTTACAAGTTGTTTACTGCAGCCACCTAAACTGAGTGTGTATAAAAGGGACTTCAGATCAGCAGGCACACTACTGGAATAAAATAGAAAACATTAACATCTTCTCCCCAGTACAAGAGAGACATGGAGCTCCTGGAATGAGTTCAGCAAATTAATTATAATTAATTAATTAATCATAAAATAATTCCATCCCTTCTACATGTATGAGGTCCCTTCTAACTGCATTCTGTGATTCTGAGAAATAAGAGACAATGAGAATCAAAGAAAATCTTTATGTACCCACGTTTGCTAACAGCAACCTGTTGATGGAACACACTGCAGAGTCTCATTGCCATGTGACGTATGCAATGCTAAGATTCTGCTTGTGATCAAGAGAGAAAAGGAAAGGTTCCTCTATGGTCCATACATGACCCATGTGTTTAAGCTCTTATTACGGTCAACAGAGAGCTAGAGTCCTATTTAATGACCCTAGGATAAATTTCTACTACGCCTGCAGTAGACATTTACAAGCCAGTCACCTGAGAGTTTTTCCAAGTCCCAGATGTTCCATTCCACTCTGTTTTCCAAGCATTTACTTTCACATCAGTAAAACTTCTCTTTACTATTATATTTGCTGCATAATGCACAGGGAGGAAAATTTCTTTTTTAGCAATACTAGATTCCTTCTTACTCTGGAGAAGCAAAAGAAAGTTTTGTCCTCCTCAAAATTACTCAAAAGTACTTTGCCAGTGATAGTAAAGGAACCTATTGATAATGTAAACTCACTTAGGATTGAACTCATATAGACCCCCATGCTAAATCAGAACCTATTCATGAAAGACAATACTCTGAGAAGGAAATGATAATTCATGTCTTTACCCAACACTACATGTTCCATATTCACTCCTTGGCAGCAGTTGTTTAAAGCTATCTCTCTAGCTTAATAACAGGATGTCTAGTCCTCCTGGTTAAAGAATATTCTTGTCAAAAACGTTTCTCAACACTTTAGACAAGTTTTGTGGCTGAGCTGGTTATGTGACATCAGAAACAGATGAATTAAAAGTAAACAAGGAACGTGCTAATGATAAAAAAAGATAGAAAACATGCCTAGAAATGTGCCAAAGAGTGTTTTGGTGACAAAATTACAGACTGTTTCTGACTTTTTTTTTTTTTTCAAGTAATGGTCCATGTTGAAATTTTTTTAATTTTTATTTTTTTTACTATCTACACATGGAGTTAAGGTGTTTAAGAGTAGTCATAGCCAAAGTACAAAACCTAATCTCTGTCCGAGTTTGCAGCTTAAAAACTGACAATAAAGGTTCTGCAGCCCTTCCAAAATTGATTGTATATCTGGGAGAGAAAGTAGCACCTCATTTGTCCTTGTTCATTTCAATAAACTCAGAATTAGTCACACAATTTAGCCTAAGATTTCAGCTTGTTCACTCATCATGGTTATGGCAGTAGTGGTTTTAGGGTATATTGAAACATATCTGATTAAATTACTTTGAAGTTTCCATTATAACCCTGTGAAACAACTACATATTCTTTTTGCTTAGCTTCTTAACCCCTTTGATCACTGCAGCAAGCAGCAAAGAGCAGAGGGAGTTTTAAAGTAGTAACATTAGCTGCAATGAATCAGAGCAGGATAAAGTGTTTCTTGGAATTCAGAAGGTTTGTTTCATGCAATTGTGACTTGGCAGACCTTGAGACAGGGCTGTGTTTGGATGAGAAACTTCTTAGGGAGATCCAGAGGTAGGTAGTTTTACAGATCAGGAAGTCAATGAAGTCAAGTGTCTGACTGTGAATAATGCAGAATTGCAGCACCAAGACTGTTCTGGTCTGGAGACATAAATGAGACATTAATTTTTTCTTTTTTTTTTTTTTTTTTTTCTCTCTGTGAAGGAAGATTCCCTGAAGTCTTTTCAAATATAGAATTGCTGAATTTGGTACCCTGGACGGATACAAGTATTTACAGTTTACTCTGCTTGGATTCTCTTTGAAATGTCAAATGGATATTATATTCTTCAGTATTTGGCTATTGAGAAATATCATCGTACACAAACAAAGAGCCAGGAGGATACACATGCTAAGGTCACAGGTGAAAGCTTTCATATCTGGGCTGTAGATCTGGAGCTGCAATCTCTGAGCTGCCCGCCTTTAATATAGTAGACTTTTGATTAGCTCAGTTATCTGGACAGTTGGAAGAATTCCCTCCACAGCCCAAGGAAATTCTCTGAGTCACAGAAAAACAAAACAAAGCAACAACAACAAAAGCACAAACAACAAAACAAACAAACAAACAAAAAACAGTAAAAATAACTACTTCATTTATAATACAGTAGGTAGTTGTGTCTTGGAAACCAAAGAGGAGAATTAGATGTTCTGATCTGAGTACTAAAGACTCTATTTTTGTAAAAAAATGTTGCTTAACTTAAAGGAAATGAGTAATTATTAAAATGACCCCATTCATTTATGTCTTGAATATTTTTGTATGTTTTATGTAAGCTTTTCTTTCTTTTTTTTCTTTACATAATCTGTTTCTTTAGTGAACTTTTATTACTTGACAGTGCGTGATGGCATACTGTATTTAATTAAGGTGTCTAGAAGATCCACCATACTGGGGCCATTATTTTTCTTATGGTATATATTGGGAAGCATTCTCATATTTTTCCAAACCATTGCCTTGATTTTGCCAATGCATGTCATGAAAATGAGAATGTCAAGCAGTCCTGAAGAATGTATGGAGAATGTAAAACAGTTCATGCTTTTGATGCCAAAAATAGTCAGGTTAATAAGCAAAAAGCAGCCTCAAATGGAAGTGAAAATCCAAATGCAAAGCTTCTCAAAAAACATTTTATATATCTCAGCTTTTAAAAACAAAAACAAAAGCAAACAAACAAACAAAAACACACCATCACCTCCAAAAAAACACTGTGGATGAGGTCAAAACATGACATCCTGCATTTTCTTTATTTTACTTTTGTTGCAGAAAGCAAAACAATAAATTTCTATTGTCTTTTGACCGAAGGTTCATCTTAGTTCCTGGTTGATCAAAGTTATTCATACTGCCATGTGAACAAACAGAAAACAGCTTTGTATTCAGTGTAGTAATTTGGGAATTAGATATGCTAACCTCTTTTTGTCACAGAGACTCTGGTCAAACAGTTAACTTCTCTAACTTTCACCCTTTGAATCCCCAAAACAAAACTAATTTTACTTGCAAGTTTTCTAAGAAGTGTAATGACCTACCATGACAATGTTTCAATGTATTTTAATGTTCAGCACCCTAAGATTTATCATCAGCCTCTCAGAGAAGCAAGAAGCATGATATCTCCTACATTATTACTGAAGACATCGTGTGACTAAACATTCCTCTCTCAGTCATGTTTCTACTGGAAAATGGCAAAGCCACTGGCTCACCACTGGTCTTTGGTGTCTGCTTTCTCATTTCTCGTAATAAAATGCCCTTAATCAGAGATTCTAAACCAATAAATTAGAAATAATTTCTAAAGGTGAACTTCCCATGCTCTAAACATAGTCTCTGCCTGCAATGTCCGACAATGATACACCACTGTTTTTAATCTGTTGGGACAACAGTGAAAATGCATCCCAAGTGTTGCACCTTTGTGAGTCCTCTGAGCTCTGAATAAAGAAGACCAGTGCAATGCTTATTAGAACAAAGAATTTGACTCAGCAAGTTAGGGCATAAAATCTAATATTCTCAAAATTAGTGTTATCAATTGAAACAACTCTGGTTTAATTAGGAAAGAAAGAAAGTAATATTTTGGGCATAGTTCTTTTGTGGATCTCAAGATGACTATGCTTCAACTAGTATTTTCTTGAGTATTAGTGGAGAGAGGAATATCTCCAGATTATAAACCCAATACTAGAGAGAACAGAGTCACCCTTCTGTTATGCCTTCCTCTTACTAAAATTACAAAGGGAGAATGGGATGATTAGGCTCCCATTCGAGGTTTGTCCATTATGTGTTTAAAGATGGATTTATCTTCAGAAACAAACAAACTTATTTTTACTGAAGTAATACAACAGAAGACATCTGTTCTTTGAAGAACAAGTCATTTCAAAAATAGCATTGCTTCCTGGTAAATGTAGACTTAAAAAACAGTTATTAATATCTAGATTTTTTTATCCCGAACCATTTGAAATGTCATCAAATGTTTCTCTCCAGCAATGTCAAAATGTGGAATTCAGCCTGATCAAATACATGTAACAATGTATTTCTCTCATAAACCATTTCTAGTCTTCTCCATCATGTGCCCTTCATGGGACTCAACATTAATTAGGAGCATAAGGCTGGAGAAATTGCCACTGCCACCAAATACAAACCCAGTCATTGCAGACAACCACCTCATATGACTCTGTTGACAACTTTTCACATTCTGTCTCAAGGCAGCCAGACTTTTTTTTTTTTTCTACTAAGCCTCTGATCAGAGGGTATCTAAGCATTTTACTGCTCCGGGACTAGGAATCTTTTTTGAGAATTTTTGCCTTACATTTATTCTTATCTTGATGCCCCTACATCTGTACTGTCCTTTAACAGGAGAACAGCTTTCCCTTCAGTGCGAATTAGATGGGGTAGTCAGCTGGGGACCAGAAATATTTGGAATTGAGTTAACATGGCCTGTGTTACTGTAACAGTCATCTGAGATGAGCACAGCAAGGTCCTTCCTGACATGCAATTCTGAAACGAATTTTTGATTCTGAATTTATCATTCCCCTAACTTCCCTTTGCAGAAGCAGATCCCTAATCCTTTGAAGATCTTGGGGAATATGTGACCAGAAGTTTTTAATTTCCTTTCAACAGTAAATTTCAAGTACTCCACGAACGATGGCAAAGACCTGTTTCAGTTTGTCAGGCTGCAGGATATGTTGAACTGTCCATTGGGAAACTTTAAAGAAAACATGAACCTGACTTTCATAAAGACAAATATTTTTGGTCATTATTCCATATAGTGATAGAGAAGCAGTTAAAATATAAGCACCCTCTTTCAAGTCAAGCTGTGTCCCCTCCAGGAGTATCTGCTACCCTCTTACATATTCCTGTGTAACTGCACGTAGTCACAGAGCAGAGGGGTAGGGATACTGTAAGGAAAGAATCTAAGTGAATAGGAGGACAAAATATGAAGAAAAATATGTTTCTACTTCTCACAGCGTGGAGCTTATTTTTGTCTCCGTTCTTTCCTAAGGCATTTAAATGGTTAAAATGTACCCCATTCCCTAATAAAGAGGGCTTCCTCCATTCAGGTAATAGGAACATGAGTTTTACATGGTGACAGTCCTGTATTTAATACCCTAGTGCTGACCATTGTAGGTAGTGATTTATGGCAGCAAGGAGATTCTGGAAATAGGAGATGGATCTGAACACCATGAGCTGTAGAAAACATAAATAAAACAAAATGTCATATTAAAGTGTCTGAGTTTTGAATTTTGCTGATTGCTTTTAGATAGGGAAAACAGACACATTTTCAGTCTTGCTTGGCTTAATGCCCATGCAGTGGTTGAGAATGTAATTGCAAAGAAACATGTTTTTCAAGTCGAGAAAAAATTGCACTAGAATAGCAGTGTTTAGTAATAGGCGTGTTGATAGATTTGGATCGGTTCTACCTGTTATTTTTGTTTGCTTGTTTGTTTTTTGTAGGAGGAGTCAATTTAAATAATATTTTACAGTTGCAGTATCAAGCACACAAGGCAACATTTCTCGAGCATCGTGATACCACATTTTACTGTGTGAAACAAAATTCCCAGCCTTCTCTAGGGATATAGCAGAATCATATAGTGGAGGCTCTGTATCTAGTATTCACTACAGCTTTTGAGAAGTACAGTTTATAAGGAAAAGAACCATGGGAAATCAAACACTGGTTTCTCCTCCAAGAAACATCCTGCTTGGATGTTTCTGTCTGGATGGTTTATGGTGCCTCTTTGTTCACTTGTGGTTGTAGCAAGTTGCTTCTTCAATGACATCTACTCCTTAAAAGTTCCTCATTTTCTCAGTGCTGAATTTTGAGACCCTGAGTTGTGAATGAAACTCAGGGCATAATGATGCACTCCCATTGAGTGGTGCCATAATTCTGACCCATGCTTCTCTTCTAAAGGTTCTGTGATCCTCACACAAATTTATAAATTTTCTCATAGGTGTGAAATTGCATGTGCAACAAATCCAGAACTCTTCACCAAATTTCTAACTAAATGGAACCTGGTGGGTCATGCCACCAGGATTAAATCCTTGTTTGTCTGCTTCAGATTACAGTTTTTACTCTCTATTGCACCAGAAACTGTATGCAATAAGTAGTTACTTATTTAATTCATTCTGACAATAATCTTCATCTGGAAAAAGGGAACGAATGACATCAGTGTAAAAACTTTCAGCTTGGAGAAACTGTACTTGAAAAAAATGAATAGTCAGATGATTCTGGAGCAGCTCTGCATGTGACATTTTTGTAAATAGATTACAAAAGAACTACAGAGGATTTGACATTATTAGCACTAAAAATATTATGAGAATCTAATCCTGCAAGATGCTGAGTCTATGGGAACACACAGCATTTGGCAGCTCTCAGGAAGCTCTCAATAACTCTTAGATTCGGGCTTAAAAAGCTGTGATCCTGAGTTGCCCGTTAAAGAAGCACTAAATGTTTCCACTAAGGGAAGTCCCAATTATGTGGTTTTATATAGAAAAAGGGAAAGTTAATGAATGGAAATGTAACAGCTCTGACGCTGCTGAAGCACTGAGCTGTCATCCTCATAACTTTCCCAGGGAGATAAATATGCTCTTTCCAGCATCTCAGAAGTTATTATTGCATCTGATTTACAGGCAGCATAAAGGTAGAGAGAGGGAAAATCAGTGGTAGCTTTCTGAAGTTTTCATAATGAAAATCTTAAAAGCATTTTTTAAAATGAACAATAGGGAAATGCTGTATTTCTATTAAAGAAGAAAACATGGACTGTAAACCAGTTTGTATCTGATAAATGTGCCAGCAAGCCATGTTAGAAGACTCCAGAATTTAAAAGCAGTCAATTCCCACTCCATTTCTGAGGTTCACAACTCTCTTTCAGAATACTGCAAAACTGTACAGTTCTCAGCCCTTCCATTTGAACAGAGACCAAGATGCACTGGAGAGTGATTAGATTACAGGCTGAATGCTTGCTTTGTTAGGATCACTATGCTATAACAATAACTATATTGCTGCTTCAATCTTACCAGTGAAGTGAATCACATCCTTGATACCCTGTTGTGGTATGGGTTGCAGATGATTGTTGTAGAGGGCAACTTCATCCCTAAGGACTGTCCTGTGCAAATAGAGCTAGGAAGGATGGATAACAAAGTGAATGGATGACAAGTAGATGAACATGGCATAATCCTTAGCCCATCTGTACTGAGAATAAAACTGAAGTTCCTTGTCAGACCCTGCATACAACTGAATCACCTTCACATCTCCATGCATTTACTGGTTTTAGTGTCATTTTGAGGGAATGTCAACAGTGATGAAGATGAATACAAAGGCATAGTAGAGATGGAAGCAATTCATCAGGTCCGGGGTAGATTAAATCTGCACCCATCAAAGTAAATAAATCCTTATGGTTGGGTATAATTGCAGTTGTCTGCAGTGTAGGTGAGTCTTACTCCAGGTGTGTATGCCAGACTGGTTCCCCAGCACACATTGAGAGGGAGTCCATGTAGACACTGCTCTTTTGGATGAAATTCATGTCACCTTATAAGAAGATGCTTATGTTTGTTGGGATGAGTCATGAACTTATTTCCATTGACAACTGACTATACAGTCCATTGGCTGTTAACTATAATAAGAATCTAGATGCTCAGCTTAGACGGTGAAGGCTGAACTGCATACCTCCAAAGCAGAGCATAAGAACACATTTTTAGTTTCTTTATGTGGGACCAAACTGTAGTCTGTTGACAACTTAAGCATTTTCATACATATAAATGTCAGTGCTTTCATTGCATGTGTTCAGCTGTTTTATCCGATTCTGTTGAGAAGCTCACTGCTTTCAGCCTTCTTTATTTAGAAATTTTCCTCCCACCCCAGGTTCTTAGGTCACTAAATAGTTTACAATTTTATGCCCTTCTACTTTCTCTGTGGGAGTGGCAGGTGGGGAGAAGAAGGAGAGAAGATAAGTAAGAAAAGGAGGATTTGCCCTATAATTTTCAGACCCTGTCGTGGTTTAACCCGACCGGCAGCTAAACACCACGCAGCCGTTCGCTCACCCTCCCCCCTCCCTCTCTGGGACGGGGGAGAGAAATGGAAAGTGAAGCCCGTGAGTTGAGATAAAGACAGTTTAATAAGACAGGAAAAAAAAAAAAATAACAAAAATAATAATAACAATAATAATAATGATGATACAATGGTGATAATACGAAAGTAATAATAGTATGTACAAACAAGTGATGCACAATGCAATTGCTCACCACCCGCTGACCGATGCCCAGCCTAACCCCGAGCAGTCCGGCCCCCTCCCCCCGGCTAGCCACCCCTATATATTGTTTAGCATGACGTCAGATGGTATGGAATACCCCTTTGGCTAGTTTGGGTCACCTGTCCTGGGTCTGTCCCCTCCCAGCTCTTACTGCACCCCCCAGCCTGCCCGTTGGCAGGACAGAGCAAAGGCTGAGATGTCCTTGGCTTAGTATAAGCACTGCTCTGCAACAATTAAAGCATCGGGGTGTTATCAGCACTCTTCTCATTCTAAGCCAAAACACAGCATTCCACCAGCTACTAGGAAGAAAATTAATTCTGTGCTAACTGAAACCAGGACATCTATCCACCCCTTATTCCATACCATTTATGTCATGCTCAGGTTACACTCTTTTCCATACATTCTAATTAGTCACCTATAGTAATCATGGTAGTGATAACATACAGTATAATATACTATTTAACATGGTGCAATTCAGTTCATGGGCTATTCTCACCCAGTATTAAATCTCCTTGAGGTACACACCGGACCTCTCCGTTCTTTTGCATCACCCACCAAGTATATCCAGGTCCCTGAGCGAAAACAATTCCACGAATAGGTTTGCCTTTTCCTGAGGCAGGAGTAGCCCAGACTGTTTTACCCAGCATATTTTTACATGCACTACAGGAACTTTATCCCCATCTACAGTACGTAACAGGTTTGATTGGGCAGGTCCAGCTCGGTTGGTAGATCCCCTAGTATTGACTAACCAGGTGGCCTTTGCCAAATGCGTATCCCAGTTTTTGAACGTCCCAGCGCCCATTGCTTTCAAGGTAGTCTTTAACAGGCCATTGTATCGTTCAACTTTCCCGGAGGCTGGTGCATGATAGGGGATGTGATACACCCATTCAATACCATGTTCTTTGGCCCAAGTGTCTATAAGGTTGTTTCGGAAGTGAGTCCCATTGTCTGATTCTATTCTTTCTGGGGTGCCATGTCGCCATAGGACTTGCTTTTCAAGGCCCAGGATGGTGTTCCGGGCGGTAGCATGAGGCACAGGATATGTTTCCAGCCATCCGGTGGTTGCTTCCACCATTGTAAGTACATGGCGCTTGCCATTGCGAGTTTGAGGGAGTGTGATGTAATCAATCTGCCAGGCCTCTCCATATTTATATTTCAGCCATCGTCCTCCATACCAAAGAGGCTTTGACCGTTTGGCTTGCTTGATTGCAGCACATGTTTCACAGTCATGAATAACCTGTGCTATAGCGTCCATGGTCAAGTCCACCCCTCGATCACGAGCCCATCTGTATGTTGCATCTTTACCTTGATGGCCTGAGGTGTCATGGGCCCATCGGGCTATAAATAATTCACCTTTATGCTGCCAATCCAGGTCCACCTGAGCTACTTCAATCTTAGCAGTCTGATCCACCTGCTGGTTGTTTTGATGTTCTTCAGTAGCCCGATTCTTGGGCACATGAGCATCTACGTGGCGTACTTTCACAGCCAGGTTCTCTACCCGAGCAGCAATATCTTGCCACAATGCAGCAGCCCAGATAGGTTTGCCCCTACGCTGCCAGTTGTTTTGCTTCCATTGCTGTAACCATCCCCACAGGGCATTTGCTACCATCCATGAATCGGTGTAGAGATAGAGAACTGGCCATTTTTCTCGTTCAGCAATGTCTAAAGCCAGCTGAATGGCTTTCACTTCTGCAAACTGACTCGATTCACCTTCTCCCTCAGCAGCTTCTGCAACTCGTCGCGTAGGACTCCATACAGCAGCCTTCCATCTCCGATGCTTCCCCACAATACGACAGGACCCATCAGTGAACAGGGCATATTTCTTTTCATTCTCTGGCAACTGGTTGTACAGTGGGGCTTCTTCAGCACGACCCACCTCCTCCTCTGATGATATCCCAAAGTATTTGCCTTCTGGCCAGTCCATGATCACTTCCAATATTCCTGGGCGACTGGGGTTTCCTATTCGAGCCCGCTGAGTAATCAGTGCAACCCACTTGCTCCATGTAGCATCAGTTGCATGATGCGTAGAGGGGACCCTTCCCTTGAACATCCAGCCTAGTACCGGTAATCGGGGTGCTAGGAGGAGCTGCGCTTCAGTACCGACCACCTCCGAAGCAGATCGAACTCCTTCATATGCTGCCAATATCTCCTTTTCAGTTGGAGTATAGCGGGCCTCAGACCCTCTGTATCCCCGACTCCAAAACCCCAGAGGCCGACCTCGAGTTTCCCCAGGTTCTTTCTGCCAGAGGCTCCAGGTGGGGCCGTTCTCCCCGGCTGCAGTGTAGAGCACATTCTTTACATCTGGTCCTGTTCGAACTGGCCCAAGGGCTACTGCATGGACTATTTCCTGCTTGATTTGTTCAAAGGCTTGTCGTTGTTCAGGGCCCCATTCAAACTCATTCTTCTTACGAGTTACTTGGTAGAGTGGGTTTACAATCAGACTGTAATTTGGGATGTGCATTCTCCAAAACCCCACAACACCTAGGAAAGTCTGTGTTTCTTTTTTGTTAGTTGGTGGAGACATAGCTGTTATTTTGTTGATCACATCCATTGGGATTTGACGACGTCCATCTTGCCATTTTATTCCTAAAAACTGGATCTCCCGTGCAGGTCCTTTGACTTTATTTTGTTTTATGGCAAAACCGGCTTTCAGAAGGATTTGGACTATTTTCTTCCCTTTCTCGAAAACTTCCTCTGCTGTGTCACCCCACACAATAATGTCATCGATGTACTGCAGGTGTTCAGGAGCTTCCCCCTGCTCTAGCGCAGACTGGATCAGCCCATGGCAAATGGTAGGGCTGTGTTTCCACCCCTGGGGCAGCCTATTCCAAGTATATTGGACTCCCCTCCAAGTGAAGGCAAATTGTGGCCTGCACTCTGCTGCTAGAGGGATGGAGAAAAATGCATTAGCGATATCAATTGTGGCGTACCACTTGGCTGCCTTCGATTCAAGTTCATACTGAAGTTCCAGCATGTCCGGCACTGCAGCACTCAGTGGTGGCGTGACTTCGTTCAGGCCGCGATAGTCCACTGTTAGTCTCCACTCGCCATTAGACTTTCGCACTGGCCATATGGGACTATTGAAAGGTGAATGAGTCTTGCTGATCACTCCTTGGCTCTCCAATTGACGAATTAGCTTATGGATGGGAATCAGGGAGTCTCGGTTGGTGCGATATTGCCGCCGGTGCACAGTTGTGGTAGCAATTGGCACTTGCTGTTCTTCGACCCTCAGCAACCCCACAACAGAGGGGTCCTCTGAGAGACCAGGCAAGGTAGATAATTGTTTAATGCCCTCTGTCTCTAAGGCAGCAATACCAAAAGCCCACCGGAACCCTTTTGGGTCCTTGCAGTATCCTCTTCTAAGATAGTCTATGCCAAGGATACATGGAGCATCCGGACCAGTCACAATGCGGTGCTTTTCCCACTCATTCCCAGTCAGACTCACTTCAGCCTCCAATACAGTCAACTGCTGAGATCCCCCTGTCACTCCACAAATATAGATGGGCTCTGGTCCTTTATAGCTCGATGGCATTATAGTACATTGTGCACCGGTGTCTACTAAAGCCTTATACTTCTGTGCGCGTGATGTGCCAGGCCATCGAATCCACACAGTCCAATAAACTCGATTGTCCCTTTCCTCCCCCTGGCTGGAGGCAGGGCCCCCCTAATCCTGGTCAGAATCTTCCTCGTTTCTGTGTTTGAAGGACTGTCTGCTGGAAGTTGGAGCAGCAAACTTTTCGGAGAATCCCTTTTTCCTGATTGTTTTCTTTTGCAACTCACGTACCCGTGCCTCTAGGGTCGCGGTAGATTTTCCATCCCACTTTCTCATGTCCTCTCCATGGTCTCGTAAGTAAAACCACAGGGTGGCACGGGGTGAGTACCCACCATATCGTCTTCCTTGTGTGGGTGAACGCCTACCCCTGACAGCTGAGACACTGCTTTGTACAGGTGCGAAGGAGAATAATCTCTCTTCAAGTTGGTGAACCTTTTCAGAAAGTTTCTCCCAAGTGTTCTCCTTTGGTCGGTGGGCACTGGTTGGTTCAGGTGGGGAGGACAATAGATTCTCTTCAAGTTGGTGAACCTTTTCAGAAAGTTTCTCCACAGCTGAGACGCAGGCCTGTAAGGAAGAGGAGAGACTTTCTTCGTACTGCCGGAGTTGTTTAGCCGCTTCACCCACTGTGGGTTCCTCATCCTCTTTCCAGGCCATTATTGCCAATGAGCTGGCATATGATGATGGTGCACTCCGTACAAACTTCCGCCACATGGGTCGTGTACACTTGACTTCATCTGGATCTGTGGATGTTTGTTTGAGGTCTGGATCCTCATAAATCACTTCCCGTACGGCTAATTCCCTCAGGTACTGGATTCCCTTCTCCATAGTGGTCCACTTGCCTGGTAGACATAAAATATCTTCCTTGAAGGGATACCTTTCCCTCACAGCTGAGAGGAGACGCCTCCAGAGGCTGGTGGGTCGTGCTCCATCTGCAATTGCTTTGTCAATGCCGGTGTCTCGAGCAAGGGATCCCAGCCGCTTGGCTTCCCTGCCGTCTAATTCCACACAATTGGCTCCAGAGTCCCAGCACCGGAGCAGCCAGGTGACAAGCTGCTCACCTATACAGCGACCAAAATCTTTTCGCACATCTCGTAGCTCGCGCTCGTTTAGGCTTCGGGTAGTTACTGTTGCTCTTTCGGCATCCTCATCTTCCTCCTCCTGAATCCTTGACGGCCCAGCGTCGTCATCATCTTCGTCATCTCTATACTTAGTTTTGGCAGAAGCCTTACCTGGATTGGCAGAAGACTCTCTGCGTTCTAAACGACTTGAATTTCTATACCATATTTTCACCTTCTCTACAGGGGCAGCTTGCACTGCTACTGCTCGTTTCTCTGACTTTGTTACAGGGTCTGCCACAGGGGTTGGAATGCCCTCTGCAGGGTCAACTTGCACTGCTACAGCTCGTTTCTCTGACACGGCCACAGGAGCTGGAGCGGCTACAGGAGCTGGAGCAGTTGCAGGAACCGGAGCTGTAGCGGCTACAGGAGCTGGAGCTGGAGCTGGAGCAGTTGCAGGAGCTGGGACTGGAGCAGCAGTAGGAGCTGGAGCTGGAGCGGCTTCAGGAGCTGGAGCTGGAGCGGCTTCAGGAGCTGGGACTGGAGCAGTTGCAGGAACTGGGACTGGAGTAGCGGCCGGAGCTGGAACTGGAGCGACTGCAGGAACTGGGACTGGAGCAGCTGCAGGAGCTGGAGCTGGAGCGGCTTCAGGAGCTGGAGCTGGAGCAGCTTCAGGAGCTGGGACTGGAGCAGTTGCAGGAACTGGGACTGGAGTAGCGGCCGGAGCTGGAACTGGAGCGACTGCAGGAACTGGGACTGGAGCAGCTGCAGGAGCTGGGACTGGAGCGGCTGCAGGAGCTGGGACTGGAGCGGCTGCAGGAGCTGGGACTGGAGCGGCTGCAGGAGCTGGGACTGGAGCGGCTGCAGAGTCCACCGTAGGGGTCACAGTGGCCGTTGGATCTGTCACAGGGTTTGGAGTGGCCGCAGGGTCTGTCACTAAGTTGACAGCAGTATCAATGGCAGCTCGATAGGCATGAGCCAGGCCCCAGCACGTTACAATGATTTGTGTTACTTTGGAACTGCCAGAATCATTACACCTTTTTTTCAAGCATTCTGCCAGTTTTTGAGGATTTTGCCATTGTTCAGGGGTGAATTTCCAACACACTGGGGGTGCCAACTGCTCTAGATGCCTGCCCATATCCACCCATACTCCCTGCCACCCACAACTATACTGCCTCCGGGCAGATCTCCGGATGAGCTTCATAAGTAGTTGTTTAACTTTAAGCAGAATCTGAAGTGCATTCATGAGGCAGAACAACAAGACTATGGTATTCTGAGTATTCCAGAAATATTCAATATCTTGGAGAGCTATTGTGACAAGCTCAGGGGATAAGAGGGTGGTGAAGGAGGAAGGCAGAGTGACCCAGGAGGATACAGGGGTGGTGAAGGAGAAAGGGAGAGTAAGCAAGTAAGGAAAAATATCCTCCCCTTTCCCCTCCACAGATTGACTCTCTAATGGAGAAAAACAATAGGTATAATTGCTAATAGTTCCCAAGATGCTGTTTCCAAAGTACAGAGTCCACGATGTTACTGAGTATAAATACCAAGTTAGAGTCATGACCAGATATCTTATCGTCTCATAAGCCATTGCTATAACACTTAGTACCATAATGGTCTGAAACCAGGGCCCGGAGAGGAGAAACAACACTACAGAGAGCAAATACGGAAAATAATGTACTATAATACTCAATTTGGAAAACAGGCGCAGCAGAGTTGTGATTAAAGCAATCAGCATCATGACAAGTGACTATTAAGCAGGTCTAATCCTTCCACCAATTTTAGTTTAACACACTCTGATCAGATCTGCCGTTATCTCAACCTTTCGGGCCCCACGTTGGGCGCCAAAAAGACTGTCGTGGTTTAACCCGACCGGCAGCTAAACACCACGCAGCCGTTCGCTCACCCTCCCCCCTCCCTCTCTGGGACGGGGGAGAGAAATGGAAAGTGAAGCCCGTGAGTTGAGATAAAGACAGTTTAATAAGACAGGAAAAAAAAAAAATAACAAAAATAATAATAACAATAATAATAATGATGATACAATGGTGATAATACGAAAGTAATAATAGTATGTACAAACAAGTGATGCACAATGCAATTGCTCACCACCCGCTGACCGATGCCCAGCCTAACCCCGAGCAGTCCGGCCCCCTCCCCCCGGCTAGCCACCCCTATATATTGTTTAGCATGACGTCAGATGGTATGGAATACCCCTTTGGCTAGTTTGGGTCACCTGTCCTGGGTCTGTCCCCTCCCAGCTCTTACTGCACCCCCCAGCCTGCCCGTTGGCAGGACAGAGCAAAGGCTGAGATGTCCTTGGCTTAGTATAAGCACTGCTCTGCAACAATTAAAGCATCGGGGTGTTATCAGCACTCTTCTCATTCTAAGCCAAAACACAGCATTCCACCAGCTACTAGGAAGAAAATTAATTCTGTGCTAACTGAAACCAGGACAGACCCCAAATCAGATTTATTTATTTATTTATCTTTAACCATCTATATCTGCTTAAATATTGCAACTGACTTATGCAGAATTACTTGTTCACAATATTTTATTTCTGTATGCCCAGCAGCAGAGATGGAACAAAATGTTGGGAAAGTAAGCTATGCACAGCTACTACTGCCTTCATATTTCCAATAGTTGCATCACATATTAGACATCCAGTCTTGGCATATAAAAGGAGAAACCATCATCATACCTTAAGTCAAATGTTCAGTATCCTTGTGTTCAGTGAGTAGCAATGCTAGCCTGCTTGGCAGGAAAACATATTTATGGATCAGAATGTGCTCTTGAAACACATAATGTATTTCTCACACCATCATTGTCTGAAGCATCTGTCCTTGACAGAGGGATCAGAAAGAGATCATAAAAGAAATAAGTTAAACCAATGTTTTTCATTAGGAAAGAAATAATATGTCTGCTTGTTGCTGTATGTGGTACAGCCCTTACATGTAAAACAGCATTTTTTATATATATAATGATTACCAAGCTACACCACAAAGCTATCTGGTTCAGAATTCATCTGTTTTTGTCCTTAATTTATTAATTCATGTCTTCTATGAAAGGTATCTGGTGATGGTATTAATAGGCAGCATGCCTTGAAATTTACCAGGCAGAGTAGGTTAAGTGAATATGCTGTCATATTTGTGCTTTCCCTTCTGAGCTTAAAACTTTCTACCTGTTCTGAAATGCCTGGCCTTGCAGCCACCTCTGAAAAGTGTCAACAATTATGCAAAACACAGACACTATCCAAGCAAATATAGTTATGTTAAGAGACTTATTGTTTACACCAATATATATATATATATATTTTTACAACGAGCATTAGTGCAAACAGAAACTGGCTATTCACTGGAGAAATTGTTAGTTTTTCTAACAGATGGGATAATGTGTTGATCTTGGATTTAGGGGTGAAATGAATATATAATTGTTTGCTTTTGTTGCAGAGAGACTACATGATTCCTATAAATGGAATAACAAGAACAGGTAACCTTCACATTCATGTGTTCCTTTGATTACTTTTTTATAAGACCATGAAGGAGTTTTCACATCAAGTATGGGAAATCAAGGTATGTTCTCAGGTACTGTCAAACTATCTTTAACTGCATGATGTTCATAAAAACAAAGTATTACTGTTTAATGTTAAATGACATACTCAGCGAATGGGGATAGCCTACAAAAAAAAAAAAAAAAAAAAAAAAAAAAAGTATTATATCTAGTAAATAAAACTATAGATAAAAAATAGACTTTAAATAGAAATAAAATAGAAATAAGAAAATAGATAAAATAGAGAGAAAAGTGTTCTGTGGAACAAATCCTGATATCGGTCTTTGGTCTTGTTTCTGCTATGCCTGAGAGAGTTTAACAGCTAGTTTTGTTTTCCTTAAGGAAGTTAAATAATTCTTATTAATTACATTACCTACTATTTCTCTTTTTTTTTTTTTTGTTGTATAGACATAAAATAGCTTCTAAAACAGATTTTAGTATTCCATGTGACTTTAAAAAGATAAAATAATTTTTAAAATAATAACTTACCTGGCTTACCTTTATCTCTACCAAATATTTAATGCTCCAAAATAATTGCTTGCTTCCTATTTTTTGGCTACTTTATGACCTTACAACCATCAATGCATTCATCCTCTACAGCATGTAGTGATATAAAGTAATGGTCTTAGTCTTAAAGAAAGGGAAAATAAGGTAAAGGAAATTTAAGTGTCTTTGATGCCATTAAGGAATTGTTTCAGCTCTCTGTGGTTCTCACTCTCAGTTTAAACTGCAAATTTGACCTTCTGATTGGAGCTGGGCTTGACTGTTTAGTTGAACCACCTCATCTACAGTTAATGTACATTTAATGAGCACAAATCTAATGCCTATACTTAAGAAACCATGAAATACATTATTACCACATCCAGCACATCTAAAATCCAGTAAATATCTTTGGAAAATTGGGTATTTCAGTTTTTATAATATAAATATTTATTTAAATTTTATGGGGAGGTATCCTAACACATACTTCATGCAACCTAAGAATATTAGTGAATATGCAATAAATAAAGGACAATGTTTTATTTTGCTTCCAAGTGAAATAAATTTATATATATATATGTATTCATATATTTTTCTTTTTATATTTTTTTTTTCTCTTTGAATAAGAAGATACATCCATAGGGATATAGTGTCATTTTCACATTATTATAACATTAGCCTGAAGGCGAAATTCTCAAATGAGGAAGATTTTGCCTCACATGAGTTGTTTTACAGCATAAACACAGTTCTGAAAAGGTCCAGCCAACCATGTGGTTGGAGACTTAATTACTGAAACAACTAGGCAGTCCTATCTTCTCAATTAAGGAGCTATTTTCCCTGGCCCAAAGAGAGTTTTTGTCTAAATCCAAAAGACTCTGCATAGGCACTTCTTGAACAGCAGTGGATACATATACCTTTCAGGAAAGTGAAGGCACCATGGGAATACAGCATAATAAGTAATAGCTCTTTGCAGGGTAGAACTAAGACATAAGTGTTAACTCCAATGGTGTGTTACACCACAGAGACCCAGATGCTAAATCATATGGGAAGACATATGTTTTCTCTGATGAATTATCTCTGCTTTCTAAAAGAAATAAACTCTGTTTCCCTACATTATATTAAAGATGTTAATGCATCTTGCACTGCTTTGGGAAGAATCTCATTGCACGGTTTCTTGTTCCCTGATGTTGTTTTTTGGTTCTATATTATTTTAGTGATTTATTATTTGTTACTAAAGCCCTTTTCTTTAAACACCTCCAGCCTCCTTTACTGTGGGTAAGTGCTTTCAAATTGATTGATTTGGGGATTTTCTCCAATCAAAGTAAAAATAGAGAATACATCAAAACCAAAATTAACATTTCCATACTCAAGTATGTTATGTTTGATGTGTGAAGATGTAATTCTTCAGATGGGTCTCCGAGAACGCAACTGTATTGAAATTGGTCCGTATAGACAGAACATGTTATTGAATAAAATATTTCCAGGCAGCATCTCCCAGAAAAAGTGGAGCTTGCTGCCAAGGGAAATGACTAGGATTAGACAATTTCTTTTCACAAGACCATTTTGGGATTCACCCATTATTAGTTCTGACAAACCCTTTTTCTCCCCAGCTCCAGGGAAATTCAAATTAAAGGCTGCTGCTTTGTTTCGTTCATTCAGGGAATTGTACCCTTCAAATCCACATTAAGTGCTCATACATAATGTCGAGCCAAAAAATGAGAAAGTAAATGAACTGGTCCTTGAGGGAGTGCTACAGATACTATTTTTTCCTTTCATTGACGATAGCCAAAGATAACCACACAGTCTGTGTTGGTGGATGCCTGGGAGGGCTGTACTAACTCTCAAGTACTTTCAGGTACTGTTAAAAGCTGTATAAATGTAGCTTCCTTTCACCCACTGACAATTTTTTTTTTTATTACTACTATTTATTTTCCCTTTGATTATATGGGAAGAGAACTGGGAATTCAGTCTGATTCTAAGGGCCATCTTTCAAAATTTCCAGTGCTAACTGGACTGACTGTCTGAGGGTATGCTCAAAAAGTGAGGCTGTTTGTGGGCTTACAATTGCCACATTTCACATCTATGTCAGAAAGCAGTAGCTTCCTCTTTGCTCTGATCTTTGCACAAAGAAAACCAAATAAATGGGGAAGACAGAGAATATGGCAAAATACGTTCCAATCAGCAAAATCATAGTACATGTCAAAATCATGGTATATGTCTTAGACATGTCTTAGATATAGTACAGGTCTTAGAGCCTAGCAATAACATTTGCTGCTACAATATTTGGTTAGCAGTGGGAAAAGGAATGTAAGAAATGTGGAACCAAGTGCTAGCTTTGCCAGAGCTTGCTGTGTGAGCTTGGAGACATCACTGAATTTTGTCACCCAGAGGAAATAAGGATGGACTCAGCTCTCACCTTCCTCTGTCCTTGTTCAGCATATCCTTCAGGCTGGTAATTTTGTTTTACTTTGTCTTTGCAATGGGTATGGAAGATATGGGGGCACACAGTACCTGGCACAGCACTGCAGACAGTTCGGCTGTTGCATATATCCCCTTCACAAGTTTGCTGAGCTTGCTGTGAGACACTAGATGCTTTTAACAAGATATATCTCATCTACTTCCAGTGACACAAATTGGAGCAATTTGTCAAAGTTTCCTGTCTATGCCACAGAAAGAGAGAGAGATAAATACAGAAGTTTCTGTAGCAGGGGTGGAAACAAAGTAGGTTAATAGAATTTCATTAATAACGGTAGGGGTATTTGGGGAAAGAAGGAGAATAGTTGTGGTGATAGGATCTTGTTCCCTCTTCTTCCTTGAGCTGTGCAAAGATTCCTTGTCCCATGCTTACATACAACAGTCAGTTATCCATGCGCGTTTACACATTCAGTAAGAAGTTTAAGTAGTTTCTTCTTAGAATGGGATGGGAAAGATGTGGTAGATAAACGGTCCCTTTAAGATTTAATCTTTTATCCTGACTATAATCTGATGATGTGAATAATGTAGGGATGGGAATTATCTTGTATAATTTAGTAAGAATTGGGACCTGTTGCTTTCCTTTTCCCCTTCAGTTTCCCTTGAGGTGCAACTATAGTAACATACTCCCAAAAGATTTCAGTAAACTGGAGATGGGGAGAAAATGTAAGAATGTGCTGTGTCATGGGTGTGTTTCAAACCTTTCCACCAAAAAAAATAATCAGTTTTTGGTTAAAATGAATGGTTTGGTGTTAAAATGAATGGTTTGAGTGCTTACTTGGCCTTGGGTACAGGAATTTTCAGTGAACTCCCCCTACTGACAACACAGATTTCAAACTCAAGTTGAATCAAAGTGATATCATGTTGTAGAAAAAAAAGACTCTTCCCACCCATGTCTTTTGGATGATGCTGTTGGTGTGCTGAATTCTCCCTCAGGCTCCCAGGGAGATAACATTGCTCAGGGCTATTTCTGAAATTGGGAAGTTCCTCTCACACGACGTTAGAGCATTGAAAGTATCACTGTAAATCCCGACACTTATGTGTTTTCATTGCACACAGTTTTCAGTGGTGTTTTCTGTTTCTCCATCTCATGGTTAAAATCTTTCTGACAAATCTGTCAATCTTGGTCTTGTCAGAGGGATCAGTTATGGAGCTCTCTTTAGTGCAACAGCAGGATGGAGGGGAAGAAAACACCTTACTTTCTTGCTATAGGATATTGAAAACCCTGAGGAAATGTGGTAGATTTTGCTAGGTGTCAGATGACTGCAGAGCCATAGAACAAACCTCTGTAGGATCATTTGGTCAGTCCCTTACAGGCTCAAGGAGACACGTGCCTTTCTGACGGATGTTCCCTGCCTGTGGCTGAGGGTTGGAATTAAATGATCTTTAAGGTCCCTTCCAACCCAAACCATTCTGTGATTCTATACTTGTCAAAGCTGGCGGTTCTTGAAATCACCCAAGGATAGGGGCTGTCTTTACACTCCTGAGTGTAGACCATGTCTTCCACAGCCTTGTTATCTTTTATACCAGAAAGTTTCTCAGACATGAAATCTAGGATAAAAGTTCCTTCCTGGAAAGTACGTGCATTGCTTTCTACCTATAATGAAAAGGAACATTTTATTCTCTTTCTCCCCATGGTATCTTTTGCAAATTTGAAGACTGTTTAATTATCTTTGACTAATTATACAGCCTACATTATTACTGCATTTTTATTTCTAAAAAGAGCTTTGATTTGTACCCTGCTAAGCATGCACAGAACTAGTCTATGATACTGCGTAATCCTATTGTGAATACATTCACCCTTCCTGACATTGCCTCTTCTACTTTCTTACAATCATTTGTCACACCTTTATTTGCCATGGCAGAACACAGTGGGGAGGTCTGTGAATGATTTTCAAATTACATGATAATGCTTGGCTTGTCTGTCTCATGATTTGCTTTAAGATTTGAGCTTCAAACACTTCCCTGCCCACCAGTGCTTCTGCACTCAGCAGAAATCACTGATTCTTTAGCATGCTGCTTGTTTTAACCCAGATGTGAACTCTGAATTCCCCTGGCTGAGACAGGAGCTTGAGGATAGTGTCTGGATCTGCCCAATGAGAGACATGGAAGGCAAGTCAAGACTTCAGCTTGACCTGTCACATAGGTTAAAGATACAGGGAACATCTTGGTTAAATATGTATGATCAAAAAGATATTTGCAACCCTTCTGCTCTGAGGCTTGCTGAAGTCAATGCCTCCTCCTCTGATGCAAGCAGAGAGAATGGAACAAGACATTAGATACATCCTTGTCTTTAGTTCTGGGAATAGAGGAAAATATCAAACTGTCCGTAGGGCTAATTTGTTGTTCATATTTTTTATATAAAATCTTTGATGGAGATATCTTTCCACTTCGGCCTTTTGAACCTCATTTCTTTTTATCCTTGTTATTGTTTAATCTTTCAGACTACCCAAGTTTGAATTGCAATATTTTTTAAGAAAAAAAAAATATTAAGAAAATATTATTTATTTATCTATTTATTTTAATTAGAGGTCAAAAGAGAATCTTTGCAGTAAAGAATAAATAATATCTCTTATTTTTATCTCTTTAGAGATTAAAACTCTGGAACCTAGAAATACCTGTGCACTTAGTGATTCATTTTTATACTATAATGCATTTTCAGATCTTAGCAAATCCTAAAAATTCCTAGAAATAGGGTTTGAGAGACTGATTTTACCTCATGAAAACCTTTTTTTTTTTTTTTTTTTTTTTTTTCCTGAACCTCAAAACTGACAGCTTATATGTTTACCACTGAAAAATTTCATCTTTTTCATCATAGTAGGTCATTGTATTCCCAGTTTTATTCCCTTATTTTCCAATGAGAAAACTCCATGTCCATGATTTTCTTGGTATAAAGAAACCTGATTGAATCACCTAATGGAAGATTTTAAAATCCTTTGAAGATTTGATATATATATATTTATATATATATGTATATTTGCAATAGATTGAATTGCATTTCAGAATCAAACTGAACTGGAGTTTAAGAAAAGGACACTAAGGTGTCCTTTATGATTAATAAAGTTACAAAAGGTAATAAATAAAATATGGCAACACTAACCACTGGAGACAGCTGGGGCTTTTATCTGCTCTGTAATAAAATACTTAACCAGTGAACATATGTAATACTTCAGTGACCTTTGGTAAGCAACGAAACTTTTTTTCTCTCTTCTCCAAAAAATAAAATAAAATAAAATTAAAATAAAATAAAATAAAATAAAATAAAATAAAATAAAATAAAATAAATAAAGGGAAAATGTGTTGTATAGAATCCCGCAATATTTGCGGCTTTTCAAAAAGTTCTTTGATTGTTTCTTCTTATAATCTAATGGAATAGTGATAAAATACCTAAGAGTGATAGCCCTTGAGACTGGTGGTTCTGTTTACCTACACAGCTGAGAAAACACATCCATTGCTTCAGGATGTTTTAGCTCTGTTCTGCAGAACCCTTCTTTACAGAGGAGACAACAGCTCAGTCTGCGTAGTCTGTTTGTAGTTTCCTGTCTCCCTGAAGAAAGCACAAACCCACCAAGCAAGCCAGGGCATTATATTGATGAATAACCACTCATATTTGAATTGAACCCTCCAAATGTTTTTACTTCATATGGTCAGAAGATAAGTAATGAATTTTGGCTACTACTAAAGCAAGGTAAACAAGAATAGATGACTTAGACCTGGAAGATTACATAACACATCAATAATCCCTTGGGACCATCTTGTGCCACCACCTACCAGTCACACTAACCATAGCAGAAGATGAACGTCATTGTATGTTGAAGAATGGATGCAATTAAAGTGTCAGTAGCCTACTAGAAAAGAGTAAAGCTTTCTGGAAATACCTTCAAGCCGCCAGCAGTTTCTTTGAATTACAGCTTATCAGTAGTTCAGACACTGTTTCATATATTGCTAGTGAGTGCTAGATCCAGAATGTCAGTGAAGTGATCCACATAGAGATTAATATTTTAGAGTTTATTAATAAAGACATGATATGATGGTTCAGGATGAGTTTTGAAGATCAGTGATCATCTCTTGGGCCAAAAAACACATGTTCAAAATACAACTGAATGTTGTGACCATGCTGTGCTCTGTCATTTTGGAGTTTCCTCTGTTGTCCTTGCACCTGTTGTCATGTTCTGCAACAATCTTGGTGATGGGTTTCCCCTTAGCTGGTACTCTTTGTGCCAGCCACTCAAGGCATAGATAACAGACATGACAAGTCTAGAGTCACATGTCCAACCTATGATACCTGATTCAAACAATAACCCATCCCCTGAGAAGTCTTCAGGTCTTAAAATCAAACTTAGTCTTCCTTTTATTTTTATTTTTATTTTTTATTTTTTACTAAAGGGTAGCTATTATTCCTCATAAACCTATGGCTCTCTTAAAAGAATCATGATACCAACCTCAGGCAACAATGATTATTCTTTACCTAAATATATATGCCTGTAACCAGCAATAGAAATATGACAAATGAGTATGAGTTGAAACCATAACCCCCAGCCTCCCCTGGGATATACCAACTTTCCTAATGAG
The DNA here is from genome assembly GCF_965140915.1 of Aythya marila. Taxonomy (NCBI): domain Eukaryota; kingdom Metazoa; phylum Chordata; class Aves; order Anseriformes; family Anatidae; genus Aythya; species Aythya marila. Next base: position 154,218,602 of record NC_139043.1, read on the forward strand.
GGAAATAATAACCATTCTAGTCCTGAGAGGTTTGAAGATAAATGACTTTCTTCTGTTGATATTTTGATCTATAGGACAAATATGGTGTGTCTACTGAGAGTGTTTATATAAATCCAGCTGAACCCCATAGGCTGTGTTCTTTGCAGGTAAATCCACTTGATTTCACTAGTAGAGTGAAGTGAAAAATATGTTTTTAAATCACTACTTTCCCCAAGGCTCAAAAAGGATTTTTTTTTATTTTCCTATTTTCTTTAAATAAAGGACCACCTAATTGGTGGAACAAAACCTGGAAAGTCATATTAAAAAATTCACAGTTTTCTCTAAAACTGTACTTTTGACAGCCCCATAATAAGGTTCTGCAGGCTAAATATGTTCTAAAATATTCTTTAAGGTCAACAAAATATTTTAGTGGAGAAAAAATATGTAAAGAGACAGATCCTAATGGATCTCAGAGACAGAATTACAGTAATATTTTCCAGTATTTCCAGTAATATTGCCTTTTTTTCTTTAAGCTGAGATGAGCTTTCAGACTGTACTGTCACACTCTGTGATGTAATATCATTATATCGTATAAAGACTGTACATCATACTTTCATTAACCCAGACAACTCATTTCTTTCTGATGGAAAGTTTCATGGTGGCTAGGATACTGCCAAAACAGAGGGTCCTTGTCTTGAACAGAGCATCATGACATTACTAACACACTCCGAAGTCTATCTTATTTGTAATTTTGGTCTCTCTAAAAACATGTTTTACCTTGCATCAATTCAGAACATGTAGACCCTAACTGGTGCCACTTAAATTAATACAATGACAGATAACCAGTAAAATCATTAGGATGCCTTTCACAAGCAGGCACTCATTGGATAAAACTAATGAAAGAAAAGCCCATCCAACTGTACACAAACATGAACCCTCCAGACCAAGAAGATACTGGGGGGTTAATCTGGAGAGTTATCACCTCAGTGTGCTCTCTTCTTATGATCCTCCACAGACATGGTGGGCACTGGTGGAGGCACAATGTTTGGTGGAGATTGGTGTCTCAGTGTTGTTGTTCTTAAATTCTTGCTTTTATATTCATATGGGACTTCCTCTGTCTTTTGTCATTCCCAACCCGTGGACAAGGAGGCTTGCTTTTGAGTACCAGACATGACAGATAGTTTAAGCAAAACTTTAAAATAATTCATCCCAGATGCATCATGTCATTGACAGAAAGAGAATATATCTTCTACAGTGGGGAAGTATTCTTCTTATAACTCCTCTTGGGAGCTGCTGCTATCGCTTCATTGACCAACAGAAGGTCCCCATGACAATTAAACCTCTAACCAGGTACCTCATGTGGTGACTCTGAGCCTAAAGGCTGCCCTCAGTTGGAACCTACAGGTGCAGTTATTAGACTACAGAAATGCTATAGAAACTCTAGCTTAGCATGTGGGAAAACAAACAAACAAACAAACAAACAAAAACCAACCAACCAAAAAAAAAAAACACAATTACAACAACAAATAAATAACAGTTTCTGTGACAAAAAAAAAAAAAAAAAAAAAAAAAAGAAGGAAAAGAATCAATTTTGTCTCCCTTGGCCATGTCACATTCCAATGTAAATATTGTTCCTGAAATGAAAATAATTTAAAAAAATAATTAAAAAAAAATAATGAAATGAAATGAAATGAAATGAAATGAGATGAGATGAAATAAAACAAAACAAAACAAAATAAAACAAAACAAAACAAAACAAAATAAAATAAAATAAAATAAAATAAAATAAAATAAAATAAAATAAAATAAAATAAAATAAAATAAAATAAAATAAATATATGGAAATTGGGAAAAGTCTAATCACTGCAGTGCATTGTAGTGTCTAGATTACAACACAAGTCTTCAAACACCTTCTTACTGTTCCATATCCCTTTGTGATTTCTGGGTATCATTCACCCCCTTGTTATATCTTTTTGATCTAGGAAAAAGATGAAAGGGTTGCAGGGCAGGAGAGCGACACGAAGAGGAATGCAAAGGACACTTTACCCACCTTATGGAAGAGTTGATAGCTTGTCTGAAGCTTTTGGGAAACAGCAGCATGACAACAAAATGACCACCAGACCATGTACTGTGCTGACAAGTTAAAGCAGGCCAACTTTTGGTAGAAATATGCATGTTGGGGGTGAGTTAAGTAAAAAATAAATAAATAAATAAAAGTCTCTGACATAATTTACCAGGTGAAATTAACCACCTTCAAAGAATTTTAAATCCAGATTAGCATCAGTGAATATGAACCATCACACTGGCTGCTGAGAAGAGGCAAATCCCTGGGAAAGCCTACAGTGTAAAGAAAACAGTGCAATTTCTGTGTTACAGTGCCCATATTCTCAAAAACTGGAAGGCACAACAACCCCACTACGGTGCAGGAGGTGTGACATTTTGGGAGGTTGCAATTGGCATTTCACTGAGTGCATTGTATACTCCAGCAAACAGACATAAAGGGGTAAAGCAAAGGAGAAGAGACATAATATTTTTGCAGTGGCACGCTTTACATTATTCTTGTGATATTTTTAGCGCCCTCCTACCCTATTTCACTTCTCACACCATCTCCCTCCTCACAAAATTTCTTATCCCTGCTTCTGTGGGGTCAATTTGTCCTGCAGAGTTTTTCTCTAACATCAGATTTTCCCTCTATGAAGCTCAGCTGTCAATGTTTTTTAAGCAGCAAAATGAACAGGAACTTAAACAGTTGTGCTCAGTTTCCTATTCGGTCTAATCTCAGGGATTCTAAAAATGTCCATTAAAACCATGAGTTAAAAAATTCTATGAGAAATGTTATTTTCAAAGCTTCATTTTATAAGATTACTATAGCACGGAAGTGGTTACATATGATGAAAAAAAAATGAATAAATAAAAAAAAAAAAGTTGTTAGACCAATATTGGAGTATATAGGGCAAATGATGTGTTCATTATATGCAAGCAATAGCTCTGTGGTCAAGGAAGAAGCACTAAAGGACTCTCACCAATACTACTGAGACTTTTGTAGTTTACTAACATATCTTTTTCCTGATCTCATGAACCACTCCAGGGGCTTATCTCACCTGCAATCATCTTTTCAGATCTGCTGACATGGCCCAGCCAGTTCCCCTAGTTTATACACTTCTATACTGTACTTACTGGCTGCGATAGAAACCAATAAGAGACCATTATACCCCTTCCAACCTATTGCCTTCATGTAACTTGTAATTGGGTTGTGCCTGGGGAACATTAACTCTCCAAAGGTGTATGGAAATGTTTTCTCTGACTGGTGATTTTAGTGTTCTGATTACCACCTTGCTTTTCTATTCTTAGCTCCAGTTCTTGATTTTAATGCCTGCCATATCTCAAGAGGTTTTACAGAGAAAGAACTAATTTTCTGGAGAAGAATGTGCAGGTTTTCTTGTGGTACAAAGTATAAACAGGGAGAATGGTCAAGTGAATAACAAATCAGGGTATGAATCAAAGACTGCTAAAACCAAGAACATTATTATTAACTGCAGGGGCTTTGGGTTTTGGAATACAGACTATATCTTATAATGTCACTGCTTAGTGAAGGGGTAAAAAAATGTAAAAAATATCACACTTCTTTGTGGGAAACTGTTCTTAATAACACGTGGGAGAGACTGCTAAGAGCAGGAGAATAGAGTATTTCTCACTTATTCTCTAACACATTTTGTTCTTTTAATTATAAAGGGGTTTATTTGGAGGTTGATCGCAATTCCCCAGTCCCTCAGTATCAATGCAGTCTGAGTCCAAACCATACAATGCATAATTCAGTGGCAAGTCTTTACTCTTGACCAAGTCAAGAAGTAATAAGATCAGAAGTCTGTGCCAAGATTGCTTCTCTTGTGTGTTTTAGGATAAAGCTCTGTTCCCCAAATGGGCATCTGTGTTCAAGCACATATTTATTTGTTTAAACACAAATCCAGGCTGGGCAGAGAATGGATTGAGAGCAGCCCTGAGGAGAAGGAGCTGGGGGTGTTGCTTGACAAGAAGCTCAACATGAGCAGAAGAAGGACATGGAAGTGTTAGAACAAGTCTAGAGGAGGCCCACAAGGATGAGCAGAGGGCTGGAGCACCTCTCCTATGAAGGAAGACAGGCTGAGAGAGCTGGGGTTGTTCAGCCTGGAGAAGAGAAGGCTTCAGGAAGACCTTACAGTGGCCTTCCAGTACCTAAAGGGGGTTACAGGAAAGCTGGGGAGGGACTCTTTGTCAGGGGGTGTAGTGATAGGAGAAGGGTGAATGACTTTAAACTAAAAGAAAGTAGATTAAGATTAGATATAAGGAAGAAATTCTTCACTCGGAGGGTGGTGAGGCACTGGAACAGGCTGCCCAGAGAAACTGTGGATGCCCCATCCCTGGGGGTGTTCAAGGCCAGGCTGGATGGGGCTTTGGGCAACCTGGTCTGGTGGGAGGTGTCCCTGACCATGGCAGGGCTTGGAATTAGATGACCTTGAAGATCCCTTCCAACCCAAACCATTCTATGATTCTATGATGTGTTTTTGGCTGGACAGATCAAATCACTAATTATACTGTCACAAGCTTGGAAGAAATCCATGGTGAATCTGTGAAAAAGTTTCAGTGTTGAGGAGTGAGCAGTGGAAGGGAGGAAAAGCGACTGTTGAATAATGCCTTTTTCTAGATGGATAATTTTTCAAATGTTTCCAAACCTTCTCCCTACCCCAAACCTCACCAGACTATCTTCCAAATTCTTATCTCCTCTCTCTCACCCCTCTCTGCTAGTGTTGCTAATATTCACTTCTACTTGTATTTTTGGCATCATCTCCAGATCCTTTTCTTGCTGTCTCACCAGCTTATATATGGTGCCTTAAAGAGCTGAAATTAAGAATAAATAATCCCAGCAGGTATCAATCAGGTATTCCACCTTTTGGAACAAGCCCACAAGTATTTTATTTTATTTTATTTTATTTTATTTTATTTTATTTTATTTTATTTTATTTTATTTTATTTTATTTTATTTTATTTTATTTTATTTTATTTTATTTTATTTTATTTTATTTTATTTTATTTTATTTTATTTTATATTTTGCTACAGAAACAAACACTTTTCAACAGTGAAGGAGGTAAAATGAAGTTCACAGCCAATGTTTCACCAGTGGTCGAGACTAATACCGTACTGCAATGTGTTGTGGTGCAGTCTGTCTTTTTGGTGCTTGGCTGCTCTTCCTTCAGTCTTTGAAAGTTGTTCTCTCCTCACCTATTAGAAGAGAACCCACTAGCATCTCCATGCCTTGATGAAGTAGCAGAAATATTTACCTCCAGTAGGAAGCCAACAAATGTGTTTGAGCCTTCCTTTCACCACAGTTGTTCTGAAGATTCTTATATGAGATGCCTTGAAGACTTTTAGCCTGCTGATGCTGCATGGATGATGTTCATCTTGAAAGAATGGTTATAGACTGGCAGGAGAGTAGGACACACCTCATGCTTTAAATCACTGATTAGTTGGTAATATTTGCTGTCATTTTTCACTATGCTCAATGATCAGGAAACAACTTCTGTTCATATGGGGCCAAACTTGTTCACAGTTGAGACCCAACTGTCTTGGAAGACACAAATGTATTAAGTAAAAAATTAACAGCAGTTTCTACCCCAAACATTCATCCCTCTGGCTCCAAATATTGAAAAATAAAATAAAATAAAATAAAATAAAATAAAATAAAATAAAATAAAATAAAATAAAATAAAATAAAATAAAATAAAATAAAATAAAATTGTTTGACTTTACTACACATATATATTCTCTGAATCCTCTTCAGCCATTATTCATCTTTCTCCGCATAGATATGTTATCTCTAAAAAAAAAAGTGTCCTGATAATCAGAAATGTATACAGTCACTTAGTAAGCTTCTAATCTTCTTAAAGAATGTAGAATGACTCTTCTTCAATCCTTGCACTGTGCTTGTATTTTCTCCTTTGGGGACTGTAGGTATTGCAAAACCTGGAAGAATTTACAAAGGTTGCCTTCTTCTGCCTTGCTCATCTGCCTCTGTGGAGCATTTTATATGTTCTTATGTCAAATGAAGATGCAGTTTCAGAAGGTCAGTAGCACTTCGAAGCATAGGAAGGATCAATATGAGATTTGGAAAAGTGGGAAGAAATAGCCCTGATATTTCTAGTGGGCTTTATAGCCCACCAGAGAGAGATTTGGAATTGGAGCATTGTGAAAGGAAACTCAATCTAGACTCACCCCACCTAACTAAGGCTCTAAATTTTGAACATAGTCACTCTTGGGAAACATAAGCATTGCCAGAGGGTACTACAGCCTATCCCAAGATCTCTTCCTACTGACTGTAAAGGGAGATGAAAGTGGCTGTGCTCCTCATTTAGACCCTTAAAGTAAGATGAGGCAAATCTGGGCTCTGCAGTGAATCCAACTTACCTGTGAAGCGAATGAGCTCTTAAACCATCCTGTAAGTTGAAGAATTGCTGAGTCTGTGCTCTGTATGTGAAGAACTAGAGGATCCTGGCACATGCTTTCCAGCACTTAGCATTGCTGTTGATCGTGTCAGAAACACCCCAGTGGAGACATAAAGCATGGAAAGAAAAGGCGAAGGATGGTGTAATCACAGATGTCTGATGTTTTCCTACCTGCTGCTGTCAAAAGTGTCGGTCTTCACTTCATGCTTTTGCATTCTGCTAACTGCCCGTTTGCCATGCATTACAAAAGCTGTCCCAGTATGTCAACATACTCCATAGGGTTCTGTTTTTTTGTTATTTCTTTTATCTAGCATGACAGCAAGATGGCTAGTAGGGAGTTAGTACCACAGCTAGACAGATGATTGCAGTAATCATGCCTGCTTTTTCCTGGGTTCCTTTTCTCAGCAAACACCCTGCGCCATCTCACAACCAAACATTATCTCCAGCGTCCATCAGCTGCACCAGGCAGAGTCCCCCAAGCTCTCCAGCTTGTCTCTGCGTGTTCCTCCTTTCTCCTTCAGGTTTAATGTCCTGCTGTGATATTACTACAAACAGCATGAAAGCAGCCTGCGCAGCTACACAATCACATTTGCACTCTGCATGGTCTGTAAGGCACTCTCTCAAGCACACCTCCCATTTATTTCCTCGTACAGTGCCAAATCAGTTGCTCTGGAGATAACTTTTGAGGGTTTTATGCATGCACTATCCAAAAAGGTTTCCCTCAGGTCCTCTCTTGGGCAAGACTTTTGACCCTTGCCTGTCAGGAAGTTTGTGACTTTTTTCTCTGAAAAAAAAAAAAAAAAAAAAAAAAGACCCAGCACAGAGATCATTCAGTGTAGCCTACTGTACTGGTGTTATTCCTGAGGGGGGGGAGATCACTTTAGGTTGTCAAAGGGAGCAAAGCAGCCAGGCAGAAGCTGTAATAAGAATATTGAAAATTCAAGCAAAACATTTTCAAAAGTGATTTCAATTGGGGCGTGGAGTAATTTCCTCAGGGAATTGGTAGAGACTCACTGGAGGTGCTTGGACAGAAAATTGTTTTTAACACTTAGACAAGCAAGGTGAGAGGAACTCCAACACTTGAATGGCATTAAGGTGCTGGTAGCAATCTCTCATACACCTGAGCTCCATTAAACTATTTTAATCCTATAAAAACCTTCAGTGGAAAAAGTTGTTTTCCCTTCCAGGGTCTACAAGGCCTTCAAATGTAGATTTTAATAATCCTGTTGAGTTAGCCAAAAAGCTGGAAATGCATGTTCTTCAGCACTTACACCTTGCCTTTCAGAATAGCCAATTAACCAGATTCAGCTGATTTCAAGCAGCAACACAGCTGAAAGGAAACCAGCAGAAGGCTGGTGTAGAGGGTTACAGTGAGGTGAGGACCTTTCAGAGTCCAGACAGGGCAGGAACCTGGAACTTAATATCATCAGATCAGCCCTTTACTCCAACAGGCCTTTGATTCAGTTTGGATTTATTTTTTTTTCCACTCCATAAAAAGAGCATAAGGATGGCTAGCATATCAGGAACGTCTGCCTTTTCATCTTCTGTTTTTGTTCTGTATTGTCTTCTGTTTCCCTACATGTTCATTGGCAAAGAAAGAAAGAAGAATCTGTATTAAAATTAGTAAATCTTTTAAATATTCAATTTCCTACACACTTCCTACAAGGTCACGCCATATATCAACAAAAATCCTAAGAAGATCACCTTGATGATAGGCCTTTATTCACTTTTATGCATGTGCCTATAGCTATGATAAGCAGGGATTTGGACATTAACCATAACTATAGTTGACTGGAAGAAAGGTTACAAAAACAACAATGACTTAGCTTCTTTCCTAAATGGCATCTGATACTCTTAAAACACATCTCAGTTGTCAACAGCATCCAAGGATCAGGAATCCCTGATTTTTATTGTGAAATTTATTAGTTTCTGACATTTCTGTGTGCAGTCATCAAGCATATTACCATTCAGCATATATTTTATTCATCTTCTTTCCACGGCAAGGTAAAGTGTAGTTGGTCCACTGTCCACAGCAAATGATAAATTCTAGAATCAGTAATACAAAGAAGAAGCCAATTAAACTACCTTATTATTTCTTACTAAGCTGCTCCAGACCAATTATAACCATATTTCTTTGTGGTCTAATTAGGTTCAACTCAGCTCCACAGCGTGGAAGCCCGTAATGAATGAAAGCATGAGAAACATGGTTCAGACCCAATGTGAAGGATCATTAATATGCTCTGGGCTGCTGCTTTGGAAGAGGCTGCACCTAATTATGTGGGTTAATACACTTATACTAAATGGATGAAACGAAGCTATTTTCAGTGTCTCAGGGCCCCTTAAACCAAAAGAACTGTAGATTAATAAGTTGTTAGGGAGTGATCTGTTGACCTGCCCTATCGTTCTTCATTTCCAGTCTATATGTTCTTAGAGGCATGAAATGCTCAAGTAGAGAAATATGCCAATCATTGCCATTTCCATTCCTCTCTCCCTGGCACTCACCTAAGAAATTATCAGAACTAAAGCAAAATAGAGAGCATCTGATACTTCCAATAACTTCAATTGACTTTGGATCAAAACACACCATGTACAGGAGATAATAGATGCTTTACTAGCATAAAATAGCTCAGATAATAGACTGAACTCCTTTCAGCTAGATGTAGCTGTCTAAAAATCAGGCATATAATTTAAAGCTACTGTGGAGGATCCCTCTACAGCTGACTGAAAGAGTAAGTCATACAGACAAAGCAAGTTACCCAAGTAAAAGAGGAAAGGCCAAGTCAGCTGAGACTATTCACATCAGAAAAGAGATATATAAGGGAGTGTGTAACAGAGGTCTGCAAAATCATGATGGGATGGAAAGAGCGTATTAAGACAGATTGTTAACCACCTATTTTGATAGAAGGAAAAAAGGGACAGTAAATGACAGCAGCAGGAGCCAAGTTCAAACTGAAAAAAAAACAACCAAACAAACAAACAGTAGTTTTGTTTGTGTGTTTGTTTTCACAGTAAGTAATAAATCTGTGAAATTCCTTCCTCCTTTATAAGCTACATTAACATCAGGAAATCCACATAATGGAAAAACTAAGAAGAGAGACTGGCAGACTATTAGGAATTAAGGTTCATAGGTCATTTTTCTATCCCTTAGATACTTATTTATGGCCAGTGTTGGAGACTAAATACCAGGTGATACAGACCCTTGATGTGAATTAGTAGAATGTTTTTTATGTCCTACCTCATGGGGATTAAGACATATAATGTTCCTCAGGACTTACTCCTAGTTAGCTTAAGCAGCCATCTTCCCAGCACAGTAGGTTTATGTATTTCTTAAAAGCTTTAATAGGTACTGTGAAAGTGACCAGAAGGTCAAAAAATTGTTGAGCAATAGATGGTAGGTATAACTGTTTCAGCCCTTTTACAAAGACCTCAGATCTGAGAAATTTTATTGCCTTCTGAATTGTTTGATTAGGTGACAGTAACTGACATGACAGATAAGTTTGTTTTATCATGTTCACACTTGCCCTTAAGGTAGTAGGGACAAAAACTACTTCCTATTCCTCTCCTGAGTAAGAGGACCTGACAACTTAATCGAATTGTGTGCTCAGCTCACTACGGTTCCGATATGCCTGTTTTTAATTTATTTTGTCAAGATCTTTTTAATTGTTATTGCTCTGTTGCCAGCATGCACTAGCTTATCAGTAATGTCCACAAAAAAATGTTAATTGGAATTGTCCGCTGTCACACCCCATTTTCAGATTGACCATGGTGGCTCGGGGAATCTGCTCAAATTGAAGTTCGTGCTGCCGGGGGGGTTCTTAGTTTAGTGTGTCTGTGTGTGTGTGTGCTATTGTAAGGAAGAATAAAATTATGCCAGTGTGTATACTCAGTGTTCTCATCTAAAGGGACAGAAGCATCAGTAGCATAAAAAGCTGTTTAATGGCCTGTTGTATATATTTGCTATGAGGACAGAGAAAGCAAATGTGCCCAAGAAGTGGATGTGGAATAGAAAACATATCTTCTGCAGGAACATATTGTTTTATAGCAACCTAATGGAATATATTTCTTTAAAAATAGCATTTGTCATTATCAGAAGGTCCATAATACACAATGGAGAAGGAATGTCTGTGTTGTCTCACAGAGACTTCATGCTTGCTCTAAGGCAGGCAGTGTCTACAGTTTCAGCAGATAAATACTTCACCTGGGTCATTGGTGCCAAATCCATCAGCTGTGTAAGCTGGCTCATTGTAAGCTCCATCAGTCTGTCTCTGCACTGCATCATACTAATGAGGTAATCACTGAGTTTCTAATGAATGGGATTAGCGAATAGGCAGGGATTGTTCATTTCGAATCCCTTGTTCAAATGCAACTCGAGGCTCTCAAAATATTTGCTTGCAATCAGCTATGAGCTGGGTTCGTTTCAGCTCTTACTGACTAGATGAAAATCATTTTCATCACTAGAGAATTTGCCAATTTTGCTGATAGAGGCAGCCTGCAATTTGTACTGGAAATAAACAGGGAGCTCTATTTCAGAAGTAAAATATCTGTAGAAAGGTAAGGAAGGAGGCATCATCTTTTGTAATTTCACACCAATTCTCATCTTTTTTTGGGGGAAAAAAAATAGTATCATCCTATTAATTAGCTTTTCTTAATAGCTGCTGTTGAATGTTACATGTAATGATCCAGATATGTAGACTTTGCCAGTTAAATCTAGATAAAAGAAACAAACAAACAAAAAATACACAATGAAAAACAAAACAAACAAACAAAAAAAACCCCTCTGGCTTGTGTTTTCCTTCCAAGCCTAACTGCACTGATTTAAAAGTTTTACACTTTTGACCCTGAATGAGCTTAAGCAACTGCAAGATTTCTCTGAGCATTTTCTGTGCTCAACCTTTACTGACAAAAGACTACATCAGCTTTTTGGAAAGGAAGCATGTAATCGAAATCAGTGCAGGTAAGAATCTAGTTTAATATTTATTACTCTTTTCTAAACCTTCACAGTAACCAACACCACATATCATATCGAGGTACCTGATTTCATATATTTATTTATTTTCTGGTGAGACACTGTGTTGTTAAAAGATGTAACTTTTCATGAAGAATAAAAAAACACATCATTTTGTGAAATTCTCTTCAATACTTCCTACGACGTTTTAATTAAAACCATTTCTGAAATGCTTTATTTGCTGGAGGAAAACTGCATTTACAGTACATGACACATTTAAAGATGAATTTAAATTGCATATTCAATCATGTTTCAGCAGAAATTATTGTGAGCAAAAATAGAACAAAATCCCAAATGCTGGATCCATTGAAACCTATGAAATTAAATCAAATACAAAATTTGACATTTTTCATGAGATGCCTTGCTTTTTTTTTTTTTTAACAGATTGTAGATCTTTTCTTTTTTTTTCTTTTTTTTTTTTAAAAAAAAGGATAACAATATGTCTTAATGTTTACCTGTCCTGCTCTTGCACTAGTGTTTCTCATGACAAATGTGTTGTTCTATGCATACAATGGTATCAAGTAAGTATCTCATTAATTTGTTTGTAAATGTAAATGACACATGTAATTGTGAAAATATTTAGCTCAGATCTGCAGAGCAAATTATAAAGCAGCAGTGTATAGAATGAGAATCTGAGCTGGATTATATTTAAAATGTACAAAAACAACCACACACACACACAAAAGAATCAAACAAAAGACATTGACTTTCATGGTTTTAAATGAGCAGAACTGTTAAAAACACAAACAATACAGATGAATTCACAGCTACGTATCTCACAACACACAGGATACCAGATCTGGAGGCAAAGAAATAACATTCCCCAGATACACAGGGGACACAATTAAAATTCATAACACTAGGTAAAACATATCTTCAAAGAAGGGAAAAAAAGTTATCTGCAATTATATTAACACATGGTATAAAACTTAGCTTTTCTTTCATACAATTACAGTATTTGTTGGTTATAGCAGTTTGAATACACTGTGATCAGTAAAGCAGACATTGATATAGGGCCTGAATGTGAAATGCCTTGAGAATCCATTCCACTTCATGGGGTGCTCACCGGCTCTGCAAAAGCAAGAATAATGGTTAAGCATTCATGGGATTCCCAGAGATTTGCTGATATAATGTTATTTCTGATGGAAAGATGGCTACTCAAGATGGTGCCAAAATGCAGGCAACAATGAAGTAGACATAACTCAGAAAAGTGTATTTCCACTGATTCCAGTATAAAATAATTGTGGATGTGGAAGGGGTGGAGATAATGAGAGTAGAGACAGATCAAATTTATATAGAAAACATGTAGTATAATCTAATGTGGCAAAGAAATGAGTGGATTTTGCGTTCTCTTCAATGCCAGCAGTTCCCATACCTAGAGGTTAGTAAAAGAGATTAGATTTTAAAAATACTTTTTTCCTGAAAAGTGCACTAAGAAGCTGGAGTGTAACATTGGTATACTTTGCAGAGGAGAATATATCTTAGAAATATTCATCTCTTTTCCATTTCTCCACCCAATGAAGCCAATAGACACTTTCACTTGATAGGAAGGACTCTCACCATATCATATGTAGATCTCTACAAGATAAATGCTTATACTGCCTAATATAAATAGTTAATGAAAATAAAGATGTAATCAAAATTATGATTTTTAAATATATATATATATATATATTTATAAAAGTTCACATTTCTGTCTGATAGCTATAAGAGAAGCCTCTTAGGATGACTTCAAAGATAAGACATCTGCACTATAAAGAAAGGTTAGAGGTTAAACAAAGTGTATTTTTGCACTTACTGTGAAACAGCTCAGGCTGTTTGTTGTAAACATCACCATGAAAAATACAAACAGACTTTTGTAGTGGTTGCATTTTTTCTACATGTACTTCTTTCTTTGTGTATATGCTATGCTATAAAATCTAGTCCTACTTGGTATCAAGGAAAAGGAAAGAAATGGATTTTTTTTCTGTTGCTATCAGTAAAACCATAACAAAGAACAACTCTGTTGTTGTTGACTACTGCTGAAAACCTTAGAATTGCTCTTTAATTACACTTTACTCTAAATCAAGAACAATGTCAAAATGAAAAGATAAGCACATATTGTTATTTACGCCAATTAGTAGAATTGTTCATAATAAGATATTATTTAGATAATATTGTGAAATCAAACACCATTGTGCTATGGTGCACTCAATAAAAAGCATAGAAGATAGTGTCTTGCATTCACATAAACACTGCAAAGAACTAAAAGAAATGCTCCTTAATGAGATAGGGTATTCTTCTGCACATGACATTCATCTCAGTTCATCTCAGCTAATTTAAGTTGTGTGTCTCCACCTGAATCTAATGTCTCCTGTGCTCCTAGGCTCCAGGCTCCTATTACAATAATTACAGATCTAATCAATACAGATAGTGGATTTTTAGGGTGTCATTTCATTTGAATAAAGACACCACCTTCACAATGATCTAGATTTCACTCGTTGTTATTGATTTGCACTAACTACAAAGGGATCTTCAGAATGACTCTCTTAGATGCAGAAGCATACACTGTGGACACATAAAGTTGTATAAGTTCAGTAGTAGAACTTCTTCTAATATCAGAAATGTATTTGCTAGAGTTACTCAGATGAGCTGAAACGCTCTGGAAAGGAGATTGGCAGTAATAATCACATAGTTTTCCATTTGCTTTGGAACCATTTAGACTATCATGTTCACTCTTAATATTTCCTCATCTTTCTACAAAGAGGAAAGGCTGAAGGTAAACTGAAGAAAAAAGAAAGCTACCTGAAAAGAAAGAAACATTTCTACAGTTGCCAATAAACAATATGGTCACTGTCTATGGAAGTCACAAAATGGATGAGATGGCAAGAGACCTCTAGAGATCATCTAGTCTAACCACCAGCTCAGTGCAGGGTGAGCTAGAGCAAGGTCATCAGAGCTGCTGTGTCCAGTTGCATTCTGAATAGCTCCAAGGATGGACACCTCTGTGGGAAACCTATTTCAATTTACCAATTTGTTCTCTTATCTTTAAACTAATTTTCTGTATTTCAGTTTGTATCCATTGCCTCTTGCCCCATCTGTGAAAACCACTCAGAAGAGTTTAGTTCCATCTCTTTTGTTCTGGGGAGCCAAGCACTCCTGATGTGGCTTGTCAATGCTGAATAGAGGCAAAGGAGCACCTCCCTTGACCTGCTGGCCATGATCTGTCTGAAACACGTGTGTTAACATCACAGAACCATCAAATAGTTGTCAAGATTTCTTAGCACTGTACTTAGTGGGGAGTCATTCAAGACGAGCAGTCAACAACTGTAAATGACAAATTCAAGTCAATCACTAACAGATGCTGTCTTTAAAGGCTCCTTATGAGGAATGTGTATATGTACGTGTACATGTTTATAAATGTATGGGCTTGGGGCTTGAGGGAGTTTATGTCTGAGCAAAAACATTCCTGTGTATGGAAGAGAAAGAATGAAGTCTAACCAAATCCTCTAGACTTTGGACAGGTTTTGTCTCTGAGGACTGGGATGAAGTGCACCATATTTTTGACATGAAAGCAAATTTCACTGTCCGCACAAGCCATTACTTTTGGCAGGTTCTGAAGCTACTGGGAATAATGAATCTTGATTTCCAGACAGAGAAAAAATTCAACAGTACTAAACACAAAATAATTAGAAATAGACGATCTATAGACTTTGCTCTTGAATATAACAAGAGGTTTTCCAGAAATAAACTAGCTACAAGATACGTTGAGCCATGAACCAACAACCTGAATATATGTTTTCGGTATAGTTAAAGACAAAAATTAGATATTTTCACTTGTTAAAAGAGAGTTTGAGTTCTGTCCTACTTTCAGATTTTGAATAAGGAGGTCTTTTTTTGTTTGTTTGTTTGTTTTTTGTTTTGTTTTGTTTTGTTTTTGCTTGTTTTTTTTTTTTTTTTTTTTTTTTTACTAGTTGCTATGGTAGTAATAAGCCTTATAATGCTGAGTCTAGCAGTTCTAGTCATAGACTACACAGTCTTGTGTTAACAACAGAAATAAATTACAATCCCTAGAAAATAAAATTAAAATAAAATAAAACTACAAACATAAAAATAATATTGGGGCAGATCTTTGGGAACTTTACAAGTAGAAACCTGGATGATGAGATTTTGCCTGTCCACATTTCAGCAAATCATTTCTATCACACTCACTGTCAATGACAGGAAACAGGTACATTTAACCCGATTCCTTTCATTCATAAAGAGAAAGGGCATGAAAGGAAAGACAAATGGAAAAATATTCTACTGCCATCAGATTGCTAAGACTACTCTCCCATGCAGGCTTACAGACCTTTTTACTGTGAACCACAAAATCAGACAGATGAACCTCTCCAGTCATGTGGTGGCTCTAATTTGCAGTAGGAATCTGAGGTATGGATCCATCCCACGGCCCTCTTTGGCTTCAGAGAAGAACCTCTGCAGTTTACTGTGTAGACTCTACTCATCTATTTAGTCTAGCCTGTTCTGCCTGTGAATTAAACAGCCAGTCTCATGAGAAGATACATTTTCCAGGATGAAAAACAAACTTAATCCTGTCTGATGTTGTTTTGAATCAAGTCAGATCTGTCTTTGCTCTAAGAAAATGTGATGATACCTATCACACTGTGTAAATAAGTTTTGGCAATATAACTTATTACTTTTGCAAAGTTATACAGGCATTAGGGTTTTTTCTGTAGTCATTAACCTCAACGAACTTTTCTGTTGGGAGGACTCACCCAGATAAATTGCGCTCCCTTATCAACAGCAGTTGACCATTCACAACATTATTATTTTTTCTTTTTTTGTGATAAAGAACCTAAACTCATATGCAAGGCTGATAATGGACATACCATCTTGTGACATGAGGTTCTAAGTTTTCTGTTTCTGACATCCCTCAAAAGAATGCTGAAAATAGAAAACCTAGGGTTGTTTCTCTGCCTCTGTAGTATCAGAGAATAGAGATATGCATACAGAGCATAGTAGTTCTGAGAGGTAGAGAAAACTCTCAGATTTTCCAGACATGACTGATATATTTTTCTTATGTGTTCAGAATTCACCAGATCACCAGCTTTGGACATCAGTATCAAATTTAGCCCCATACCAGACATTCCTCTGCAGGTCATGCTGTAACTTGATTGACCTTCCACCTGTGATGGTGTGGAATGGTTTCTGAGGACTCATGTCTTCCCTTTCTGATCACCTTCCTACGAAGGTTTCAACCTGGGCCTGATATAATTATATTATTATATACATTAATGTCGCTAAATAACGCATTTTCAGGGTAGGGAGGAAAAAAAAAAAAAAAAGAAAAAAAGACAAAACTCACAAAACAAATGCCAAGAAAAAAAAGAGAGAGAGAGAGAGAAAGAAAAAAACAACATCATATCCTGCATCTTTCAAGCTGAAGGTAATCAGACACCAGATTAATCCAAGAACTTCATTACACTGACTTGTGACAAGAACTTCATCACTGACATTGTGAATCTCCCAGCCTTAAGCTTGTTTCTGGGCCTTTGTTCAAAAGTACTGTAAAATGATGAGATTTTGCCTTCAGTAAAGCTTTTCCATCGGTTAAAATTATTCCTTTTTAAACAGTCCTTCCCACAAATTTTCCAAGGAAGTAAATGATACCCACTTTTCACTGCAGAAATCTTCTAGAGACATTTCTCTAGTGCACAATGCCCACAGCAGAAAAGCTGCTGTTCTATTCAGCCACACTGGCCATTTCTGCTTATACTGTAATTTTAACAACAGGTTCTTAAAATAGGACAGACCTAATAACCCAAGAGCCTTCTGTCAGAAAAAATAAAAATAAAAATGAGAAAGCAGGGTGATGATATATTTCATAGAATATTGCTTCATATTCACTTAGTCATTTATTTTTTCCATGCGTTCTCTTAACTGCATCAGTGGGGCCCAGAAACCCTTTTTCATCCAACTACAATGAAATAATTTCTCTTTATTTTAGAAATATGCTTCAAAATAGAAATCTTTTGGATCTTCAGAAGACTTCTGGCCCTGGCTTAAACTGTTTTTTAATTTAGCAAATGGAGATCATTGGTAATATAGAAGCTTAACAGGTAAATATTAATGCAGGTGCATGGGCATCTTTTGGGGATGTGCCTATGTTTTGATGAGTCCAAAAAAGATGTCTCTATGAGCCAGCTCCCTAGCACTCACTACAGTGAAAGACATCCAAACAGTTTTCCAGTTCCATGCTAGAAAATTGTGGCTAGTAAGAATTGACTCCCATGCATTGCCGCTTTTGAGCTGTAAAGTTTTGTTTTAGCAAAGCAAATTCCTTACCAGAGTTGCAGTATATGGCAAAGTTTTTAAGAAACATGGAACTGAATAAGGCCATGCAAATCTATTAAAAATTCTGTAACCATGTCCGACTCTGCACCTAGAAGTCAAAGCTGTGGAACAGCGCTGCTGAATTTTGAGGACTGTGAGAAGATCCATTTCACAGAAGGGTGAAGTGCCCAGGGTTTGGGACATGACACATAATAGATGAGATGGGAAGGAGAAGCAGTAATTTTCCCCCAGTTCTTAAAAATACATATTGCTATGGAAGTAGCAAGATGATGTGGCAATAACATGCAACCAATCTTTAAATGTCAAGGATTTTTGTATTGTTTGGTGTTGACGATGTGCAACATCAGATAATGACATCTCAAACTCTGACTAAATAGCAAGTAAGTAGCAAGTCTCAGAAGCATTGTTTTATCAGATTAAAACATGGTGAAAATCCCCTATATCTGGATAAACAGATATTGTTTCTTTTCCCCTCATGGCACACTGTGCATAGCAGAGTTGTGTATGATTGATAAGTCATTACATAGTTCTTTAACATGACAATGTTTACTCCAAGATACAGTTGCATTTCAACCTCTGGTAAATTCTTATTATTTGAGCCACAGATTTGACATAAGCCCTGAATGAATTATTTTGAAGTTGTGTGAGGTGTAAAAATTTCATTCTGACAAGCACTTCCAGTAAATTCTGATAGAAGTCCCCAGGAGCTACCTGGAGCACAAATGTATGAACTAATGTAATTCACCAAAGATTCACTGACATTTTACTAGCTTTTTCTCTGGCCAGTGTTTTGGGCCATAGAGGCTCACTTCCTCCATTATTTATTTCTTTTTTCTTTCTGTACTTCCTGCATTAGACCACTGATCATTAACACTGGCCTCACTGCAGATGCTTCACCATCTTATATATAGATTATTCTGTGTTTTGCTCCAGCTCAGGGTCCAACAAGACAGGTTTTTTTCAGATAACTTGAAGATAAAAGGTAGGAAATAGGCAGAGGCATCCAAAGCTGACATCCAGGTATAAATAAGCAGGTGGTCCTGCTCTCCAGTCAAGGTGAGTTTAAAGGAAGAACTCCTTCAAGCCTACTCCAAAACAATCTGTCAAGAGAAGGAATCAAAAACAGTTAAAAATGAGGTCTTGCTTCTTCTCAAGATCGCAACTCAAAGAAGATGCTTCCTCCAAAACATGCTTGTTTGTTTTTTCTCCGTATTATCCTTGTAGAAGCACTGTCATCCTCCTTAAAGAAGGTCTCTCATTTGGGATGTCCTTCATGACTGTACAATAACAAACCAAACAACCTTATCTGGAACCACTTTCTTCTGGAACAAGTTCCCTTGGGAAATGGTCATGGCACTCAGCCTGACAGAATTCAAGAAGCATTTGGACAATACTCTCAGGCATATGGTTTGATTTTGAGGAGGTCCTGTGTGAAGCCAGGAGCTGGACTCAATGATCCTTTTGGGTCCCTTCCAACTCAGGATATTCTGTGTTTCTATGAGTCTAAGACTGAAATGCAGAGGAGTGAGGCTTCAAGTGGTTTAATCAGTGGCAGAAGGGTTATCACTTCATTTTGTTGACATGAAAAACAAGGTTAAAATTGCCAGCAATGTGTGATCTAAATCTAAGTGACATTAAACAGATGGGACTGAATGTCCAAGAAAATAGCATGTATCTCTCTCTATCTATGAGCTCTCTTTGTACTTTAAGCTGCACTAAATTTGACGAACTACAAGATAGAGCCTTTCCCTTTCATTTATCTCTTTATTTTTGAAAGACAATTTGGGGCAGCTTAGCAGCTTTGGGAGTGGACGTGTTGTTAGATTAACAGTAAGAAATTCTGGTTCTTAAGAGGAGTAAGAAATGAACAACATTCCTCCTATTGCCACTTGGAAGAGAAACATGGATTATTTTGTTCATTCTTTGGCAAGTGGTATAGTTGTAAGGCAAAAAACTTCTAGCAAAGATGAGCAAGGACAGTGCTCCCAGTGCATCTCTTTAACCAAACTTCTATGGTAATGGAGGCAATTTGAAGACATTATTTAAAAAAAAATAGAGGCCACCACTTACATGACCTAATTTCCTCCCTCTTACCTCACCTTTAGAGTACTCCAAGACAATCTATTTCTTTTTTTTTTTTTTTTTTAGTATGCTTTAACCCCTTTGTCCTAGCCCCTTTGTGTTAGTTGTGCAAGCTAACATTTGAGACCGGCAGTATGCAACTCCCTTCCCCAAACCGCATGGACAAGTGATTAGAGTCTCACTTGCCTTGGAACAGCCCACATCTCTTTTGTGCAGTCATTGCCAATCTTTCCCTAGAAAGACAGAGCTCCCATACTCTCATTTGGCAACTCCTATTGTGTGGAGGAGGAAGAGAGAAAATGAACTTTATGAATAAACTGCATTATTCTTGGAAGCACTCAGGATAACGCAGAAATAAGAGACATAAAACACTGGCCAGATAAGACATTGTGTGCTGGAGACTAATAGAGACTAGATAGCAGACCTGATGAGTCATCAGCTTGTACCAATTGGCAAATCTTATGTTCCTCTGGGGGCATGTAGAATTGCTGGCACTGGACTGGCATTGGACTTTCAGTTTGGATTATCAGAAAGAAAAATGCTGACTGAGATTAAAATATGTCTGGTTGCAGGAAAAGACAATTTCAAAGAGAGAGATGCTTAAACAGTAGAGTATGTAGCCAAGGCTGCCTAGCATACAAATCATTCAGTACACTTTCACTGTATCATTACTATTTCACCATCCCCGAGAATCTGGCAAGAGTCATGGGAAATACCAGACTTTCTCCTTACAGCAGCATTTAACTATAAAACAAGTAAATCAGAGCTGTAAAATGTGACAGAAGCCTTTAAATTACTATTTACACGTTAGTGGAGATAGAGCTGATAATCCCTGAAAGAGCCCACAGAAGATACACAGCATGGCTATCATTGAACTCCAACTGTTTCAGCTCAGGGAGTTAGAACTGTATGCTCTGGGTGTTCCTTAAAGGGAATTGGTGGAAGTATTACATGTTTTTGGTAGAGACAGAGAAAATGAGAGTAAAGCTGACCTGTCAGGAAAGAAAAACATAATAGGACTGTACATTGTGTGGCATCTTATACACTGATAGATATTTCAGTACAACAACTAATTCAGTCCATTGATGTTAATAAAATGTTTTTCTGCAACTACCTGAACACTAGCTGTTATTAACTCTTGGATGATGCTGTTTTTATGTACATATGTTGGCATTATTCATGCATATGATGCTAGGGCTGAAGCAGTAAATGGGAGTACACTTCACATGGTTGCTTCATTTATGCAGTAGCAATAAGTACCACATTAACATAAAAAAGCCCATATGAAAGCAGATGTTTTAGGAGACACCAGGGATACTAAAGCAATTGGTTATGGCAGGAAAACATATATATGTCAGGGAGTTCATTCTGATATTTATAGATAACCCTGATATGCCTTTTGGATATCTCCTCATAGTGCTGGAATTTGCTCCTCAGTGGCTTGTTCATAAATGAGAGCAAGAAAAACTGAGATGACATTCACTTTGACCTCTCCCATCATGGTTCTGCTCTATGCTGGTGAAATATTTTTTCTTCAGTTCACCTTTAGCTAAATCTATTCAACAGAATGTGTTAGCCCGAAAGTAAGCTTTAATGGGGCAGTTCCATTTTACTTGGCTAAAGTAAAGTGAATTTAATCCTATAGTGTGTTATATTTTACTCCTAAATTACATATTTTTGTATTATCTCCTTCTATTTGCAAGTTTTACTGATTTGCCTTGTATATTTTCTTTATAAATAAAACATCAGTGACCAGTTATACTAGTGCTGAATCCACTACTATAGGGAAGAAAGCCTACCTTCATAAAAATGTGCCCTGGAAACATGTTCTGTTCCATTTTTTTGTTTGTTTTGTTTTTAATATATACATATTTTTCTTTTTCAGGAGTTCTTTGTTTGTTAACAAGTTTGAGGTTTGGATTCTTTTGTTTGTTTGTTTTTGTTTGTTTTTGTTTGTTTTGTGACCACACAAAGTGTTCCCATTCTCAATATGGAGAGCATAATTATTACCTTTCATACTAAATTATACTGAAGCCGTCTAAAAGCAATCTCATATAGTCTCTATTTACTACATACATATATAGCTTCCATTTTGTTTTCCCTGTATTGTTCTTCATACTCACAAAAACATCTCCCGCTGGTTATATGCATGTTCTCCTTAAATCCCCATCAGAAGTTAAAAAATAATTTAAAAATCCATGGATTCAAGGGAAAAAAGGGGGGAAATAAAAGAAAGATTTCCTCTGAGTTACCGAATAAACAATGGTGTCAGAAGTCCCTAAGCAGAAAATAATTGGAGACTTGGAGTATATGTGAGGGAATATGCTGTATATATCATCTGTTATTACCCTTCCCTAGGTGTCTGCTTATGTGTGCTGCTGAAGGAAGGAAATGGGTGGAACAGCCCTTTTGTACCAGCAAGAGTGGGAGTCCTTGTCCTAAAAAGCAGCCAGGTTAGATTTAGCAGGGTGCTTCATCTGTTTGACTCTTTTCTGTTTTATTATCACTATCGTGAACAACATCACTAAAGGGATCACGTAGGCTTCCAGAAGTGTCTTCATTTTCTTTTGAAAAGATACAGAAGTTTGTTGGGGAGGGAAAATAATCATGAATAGTCACTGAAGAGCTGCTTGTATATCACATATTCTGCATTGTGCCGTTGGTTCCATTTATATGAATGGAAATGATTAAGGTTTTACTTTATAGCATCTAGTACTAAGGAACCAACAAACAAAAGAGGGGATATGAAGTATTTAAGGGCTCTGGGAGGCAGAGAGAGAACTTTAGGGTATCAAATAAGCCTTTTTACAGCTAAACTCTGATAAACAAAAGGCAGAGGAAGAAAAAAGGGGGATACATTCAAGGTTTTAAGCAGATCTTGGATATCACAGTGGTGGAAGTCTTTGACATGTTTAACACAAAAGCAAAAAGCGAATCTAGACAAAACACAAATGATTAAACTGTAGGGAATTACTATGAATCCATGGAATGGAAAAGGGCTTTTGACTTATCTTTAACTCTATGTTTGCAGAATTATTTGAAAAACAGAATAATTGTGGTAGTTATTGTGCAGCCTCCTCCATCTGGAACAACTGAGATCCCCTTAGACACTAATAATTAGCAATGAATTTTGGCACTGCCCTCTGTGTGTTTTAGAGATGTCACTGGGTATTCAGTATGGCTGAGCAGAAGCCTACACATCCTCACACGCACCAAGCATGAGGAGTTCCCCTCTCTTCAGATATCAAAATTCATCCTTTAACAAGAATGACAGTGGCTTTGAAATAAACAAGGAAACAAGCACAGAAATAACAAACAAACAAACAAACAAACAAACAAAAAGGAAATAACAAATAGTTCTCTGCACTATCCTTTACTGGGAGTTGGCAGCAGATGGTGGGATTAGAATGATCTCAAATTGCACTTGGCCAAGTCTCTATTTAGAAGTCCTTTATGGCCAAAGGTTAAGAATGATACATCCTTGGTGACTTGCGCTTGTACAACAGTCATATGTGACTGGCACTGGGGCTGTGGTTGGCTGCCTATTGCAAATATCTCCTTTGGGCTCACGAATGTCGCAGTCACCTGATGTTATTTCATCCTCCCATTTATTTTGTAGTGATATGAGATCACCCCAGGATAAAGTTAAGCCTCACTTTCTTGCAAAGATTCACAAGTTTTGGGATACAATCCATGGAAACACATGGACTCTTCAGCCACTGTGAAGTTAATCCTTCTCTGAGAAAGAACACGCACAACTTTTCATTCCCCATGAATCTTACACTAGTAGAGCACTAATTAGGGGAAATCTAATAAACAGCAATGATGCTAGAGTATTTTGCAACATGGCTATTGCTTAAATTCATACTAAATTTCCAGCTTCATCAATGGTGTAAGCAAGCAGTTTTAATTTTTCATTTCAATTGATTTTCAAGCATACGCAGTTAGTTACTTTATCTCAACTGAGTTATTCTATGAAATGGATTAATGTGACAGCAAACCCCTGCCCAGCTAGATCTCATAGATCTCATTGTTTTTTTCTTCTGCCTTCCCTGTACTGCATTTCTGTTTGTTTGCAGGTACGAGATTTCTGCCGCATGGCACACAAGTCTGTCATTTTAAGACATCTAAAAGCATACAATTCCTCTAGATCTCCCTCCCTCACTAATGCTATATTGCAGCTGCATCTTGAAATAAACAACTCCTTCCTCCTCTGTAACAGATGGTGCTGTGTAACCCAGACTACAAGCATGTCTGTAGCAGCAGTAATGAAGCAGGAAAGCTGGGCAGATCAGGGTGGGAGGGATGGTGAAGGCTCAGGAGACCACTTTCCCTGTTAGTCCCAACAGTGAAGATGAAGGAGACGTGGAACATTACGAGAAGGATGGGAACATCCTTCTACATACATGTCAGGCTGTATTGGAGACCGGTTTCATCGTCTTTTTTCTTTACTGAGAAATTGTAAGTGTTTAAGGGAAAACTGATGCCACTTAAAAAGCAGTTACCTAATTAAACCTCAAATGTAGAAATCTCTGTTCACTCAGAGATGCACTCTGTGATGCTCACCACCTAAGGCAATACCTCAGCCATATGGCACTTCAATAGACACTAGCGCAGGGAGCCCTTTTTATTTTTTAGCAGATGGGTGCATACTACAGAGTGCAGCAGGGAAAAGGGGTGAAAATGAAAGAAAATGTAAGGAAAGAGAATCAGGAAAGAAAGACAAAGTTCAAAAGATGAATTCTTATTGAACTCTTCCATTTCTGCTCTGAACTGCTGGAGGCCTCGTTTCTTCGCTAGAAAGAACTTCTGTTGTTTTCCAAACCCTTGTATTCAGACTGACGGATCACAAACCTCTTCACAGGAGAGTTGCTATGTGAGGGGTTGTCCTTCATGGGGCTTTGAGCAGAAATGCCACTGATGATTTCAGTGTGTTCTGGCCCAAGTAATAGTTGCAGAAGTTTAGGAGCAGGATGAAAGTTCTTAAAGTATTTCTTCTGCTTCATATTACCCCTCCAGGGCCATGCTCATAGTGTGTATTTCAATCTCAACAAGCTTAGGCTGTATCAAAAAGTGGCTAGAAGACCTTAGAGGAGAAAATCAGTGCTGAAGCATGTTGCAAAGGGAACCTGGAAAATATTGTCAGAAAAGAGAGGTTTATTTGAAAATAAGCCATTGGTATATCTAGTTTTCAGACAGGTCTTGATATGGCAAGAGTGCACATTTAATGGCAGACATTGCATTGCCAAAATAAGACTAGCAGCTATATAGATTTTGAACCACAGGTTCAAAGCGATATGGTTCCATTTACATTACAGTTGAAACACATTGTAATGGTTTCCAAATTTTGTTTGGTTGCCTGCCATTTTCTCCTCTGGAGCAAATGTCAGGGATATAAGATGTTCATGGTTTGGTGTCTGAGAAAAAATGGTGCACGAAGCCAGTCACCCCTTCCCATCTCTGTACTGAATGAAGGAGATTTGGAATCACCCGCAGTGTTATCCAACATGGCACTCCATACAATTTGCTCTGCTAACATTACTGGGACTGTATTACCCAGGGTTCCATATCTACTGCAGCTCATATATCCTTGCTGTGGGACTGCATTACACAACATGTAGGGTAGGCTGAATGTGCTTCTGATAAAATACAGTGTGTATTATCTTCTTCTATAAAATCTGTAAATCCACAAGATGTATTTAATATTTATCTAATCAGTGGTTTTTACTAGTTGTTCCAACTTCTGATGTTCATCACTATACCATAAAAAAGAACATCTTGTAAATGTATTATCAGAGCAATAACTCCTTTAATGAGCAACTCTCTTGTTATTTTAATATTTAATCTGAATTCTTTAGGAAGCAAATTATAATTAACAAAGATTTTTTTCATTATTATTTATCGTTCTCTGCAATTGTTCACTGTTTTAAAATGCTTCTAACAAAGCACAACTTTCACATTGTTTCCTACTGAATTTTAACTCTTGGAAGCAATAAATGCAAATGTATTAAGATGTTCCTGTTTCTTTTTCATTTTATTTTTCATTTTATTTTCCAAACTGTTTGCAAATTAGGACAACTCATGGCTGTCTGTTCACAAATCTTTTAATGCGACCTGTAGGTCACACTAGACACATTATCAAATGATATCCTTATATCATCATCAGTTCGTACATTAAAAATAGACTTTGCCCAACATTCATAAGTTTTCTGGTTTTGTTGTTGCTTTTATTGGAGCTATCTTATTTTGTTAGATTTTTATTTTGTTTATTTGTTGTGCTGACTCATCTAGTGTTTCTCTCTCAAACATTAATGACTCTCCATCAGACTTGCACCACCGCTTTCTGAAAGGAGTACTACTCATGTAAGAACACATGCAACTACTAAATTCTGCCTTCCTCCACTTTGCCCTTGATTTCAGCACAACAGGGTATTTTTAAAAGCCTAACAGCTGATTTCATTCATCCCTCTTTGTAGTCAATGAATAGAAGTAGGCATGATTTTAGAGCATGATTCAACTGACCCATTTCAGAAGCCTATTTGGGGAAGAGAAATACTATACCCTAAAGTGCCTATCCCCCTCCAGTGGCTACAGAGAGAATCTAAGCGAATTGTTCAGAAGTAATACCAGGTAAGAGGAAACCCAGCACCTCCTCTGCTAAAAAGCTGATCAAGGTCTTATGAACCACCAGTGGAGCTGGTCACAGTTTTGCATCTTCAGAAAGGAAAAGTTTTGTTTTATATTTCATTACTTTGACTGAGATTAGACTTTGATCATAGCAGGAAAAATCATTGCATTCTCAAGATAAAAGGAAATGGTGACATATAATATACCATTCACTGTTTCTAGAATTTCCCAAATAAACAATGATATAAAGGCAGAGACTACATTGTGAATTTGCCCAATGACTTTAGGTATCTTCTTCTTTCAGCCAACTCTACATGTGTGATTTAATTTCCATGAACCTACATGGAGTGCAACAGCAGAGACGTATGGCCCTGAATGGCCTCCTGGGCCATTCCTGTTTTGTATAGATTAGGTTGCACTCAATAAATGAGAAGAAATTGTCATGGATCAACAATAAACAGGCGTACGATATCCCTGAGTCAAGTGCAGGGCTGATATAGATAATACTATAATTTCAGCAAAGTATTTGCTTATTTATTTATTTATTTCTCCCCAAGATTATTTTCACAGGTCTTTTTTAGTCTGTACAATATTATTACAATTATTTCATCCTGAAAGGAAGAAATACTGTTTTTTTCCAGCCTGACAGACAGAAAGCAGCGGTGATGAACCCTCTGCTAGAAATGGAAAAGCAAGCATTATTGCGGGAAGTGTTGTACCATCTTTGTGAGGTTGATTGTAATACTGCTGTAAATACAGAGGCTCTGGTTCTTACAATAGAAACATTTTATGCTTAATGTAATTCAGTTTATGGCCCCAGTGCAGTGCCAGAGTGGTGTAAAATGGCATTAAAGTTAATGAGAATCAGGCCTAGGGACTCTAATATTTGCTTTCTGCTGTGCTTGAAATTACTTGTGTTGTTTTATAGCAATGTTTAAAAGTCAGTACAGAGAGATTATAAATAAATAAAAAGTCCCGGGTCCCATCCATCCATCCGTCCGTCCATGAGAAATCTAATGTGGTAGTCGTTACAGAACCTAAATCTTGAGTGAATTACAACTAGGTTTAATTTGTTTTTTTTAAACTTAGATGTTAATACAGTACTTCCTTTAAATCTTTCTTGCAGCTACTTGGAATCAACAACACAATATTCAAAGGCAAAAGTTTTTGTGAGCCTCATTTTACTTTTCTCCTGTGAGTAAAAGTGAATCCAGGGTAAAAATGATTAAACCTAAATAATATATTGTGTATATGTTTCAAAATGCTGACAGAAGATATTTGGCCTTGCATAGTAGAAATGCTTGGGCAAAACAGAAACAGAGATTTCCTTTACCTTCAACTGCAATAATCTTCTTAATGACTTGTAAACTGTCTGATCGTTTGTGGTGAAACTCTGTGTTTCTGCTTATGTAAGGATTTTATTTATTACAATGATAATATTTGGCTTTCTGTCTCCAAAATTGGTTGGAGCCAAAGGAAGGCATTAAAAAGTCCCACATTTCTGATATATTATCAGTTCTACAATTATTATAACAAATACCCAGAACTCACAGGTATACTTGAAGCTGTATTATGCAGAGGTGCTATATTTCTATAAGGCTAGAGAGCAGTATGACAGAAATCCCGTAATACAAATGCACGCAGACTGTCCTACGATTCTCGCACTGAAAATGAACTTTTTAACAATGACTAAAACAAACAAAAGAAATAAGAAGAAAAGGAAGTAAAAGCAAAAGAAGCAGATGTAAAAGAAGAAGAAGAAAAAGCAAAAAAAAAAAAAATGAAAAAGAATAAAAAAAATAAAAACAAAAAAAAATTAAAAGCAAAAGAAAACAAAAAGAGACATATTTAAGTATATTTAGTATACGGATATTTAAGGCAATAAAAACCCTTTGAAGCAGAATTTTGTAACATAGAATGATTTTTGGGATTACCCTAAATGTTAGAATTCATACCACATGGGAATGTCTGAAGAGTCTAGTGACACAATTACATACTTCAGGCCTGAGTCATTTCAATATAGTGGAAAAAGGGCACAGTAATCCCAATAAAGAAAAGATCATACTGAAAACATAGGCTGACCTCCAAAGTACAATCCAGATAATCATATAAAGGCTGTAAGCCCTTACATAAAATTGGAATAGATCTTTTGGAAACCCAAGCAGTTCTGATTCACTATTCATGTAGTTTGAACCATTCAATATACATACAAATGTGATTATTTAGTATGGGATAATTTTTGATAGGCATTACAAAGGATGTTTTAGGAAGAGACGTGAAGAAGAGAGGAAAAATAAACTTTGAGATAAAGACAAATAAAACTTTTTCCTGATGCTAATGAGTACTGCATGCCTTTAAACACAAAGTTTAAAGTTTTAAAATTTCTATTTAGAAGTAGGTGAACTTTCCTCCAACATACGCTCTGGAAATGCAAATATAAAAAAAATAAAATTCTGAAAAAGCAAAACATGTTTGTGAAGCTTGGTGGCTACTCATTTTTCCAACTTCACAATCAGGAGTGTGGGAACTCCTAGTAATGCCATACTTTTGCCTAATACATCTCTCTTTTTAAAAAACTGCTGACAATGGAAGAACAGTGTTTTCTTTGTAGATCCTGGTTCAAAACCAGTGTGATTTCCAAACCCTGTAAAACCACATTTCTCATCATAAAAACAACAACAACAAAAGGCAGGTTGCTGAAACAAATTATCCCTTGAAGAATTCATAATTACACAGGCTATTCTCACCAAAGTCACCAGAGCATCACGCTTCAATATATTCATGAAATGTTATGCAAAAGAAAAACTAAATATTCCTTCACTGGCACATCCAGCTCCTTCTGCCATATGTCATTTCCCTCCTCATATTTGCATTTGAAAGCCTTCTTTTGTATTGCCTTCATATCATATTTGAGTAAGAGACCTCAGAAGAGACAGCTTGAAAGAGAAACATCTGTTATGGGCCACGGTGTAACATGCTAGATGTAGCTTTGTGGTGTTGACAGTTCACTTGGAGTTGAGAGGCATTTTTTTGCTACTTTCATTCACTTTTTTGCACTTCTCATGCTGGGCCATGAAGCCTCGATCCCTTGCGTATTTTTAGCCCATGAAAATTAAATATGTGCTACACTCTCCTCTTTATGTGGACTATGCCTGAATGTAAATGAAAACCCAATGGTCTCATTGGATGGAGGGAAGTCTGACTATTAGCTTATCTCTGAGGAATATAACCGTTACTCTTGTTTTAGGGATGATACGGGCTACCAAATGCACTGCGTAGATCACAGACACTAGAACGACAAACTTGAAATTGGAGGGTCCAGGTATGACTTATCTGCTGTACAATTTGAAACACCTACAATAACTGAAAAGCTCTTGCTGTTCCCAAAAGTGATTTGGGGGAAACAGTGCATCCCATTAAAGTAATTTCCAGGCAATAATTTTAGCTAACCATGCAAAAATACTGAGCTGAAGATAGTGATTTCAAACCAATATAGGAGCAGAAATTTCCAGATGAAAAATGAGAATAGAAAGCTGGAGTAATTATTTCTTAAAGATTTTTAAAGAGATGCTCAAGCCCACTTTCCACAAAGTCTTTATCCAAGGATGTAAGTGCCTGAAAATCTCATCCTACTGGAAAATCTCCAGTACTGCTGGAAGAGGACATAGTGTGACTCCCAGGGTCTCCCAGAGGATACTTATTTTTTTAAAGTAACTGTAAGTTGTGGGATACTTTGTCTTCATTTCATAAAATATTTGCAAGGAAGAGAGAATAAAGTGTTTAATTTATTTTTTATTTTATCCGTGTCTTATTATATATAAACTCATTAAGAATGATTAAGTGATAACATTGAATATTTTAATATTATTAGAAATCTGGGAAAATACTGGAAATATTAAATCTATGTAATTTGTGTCCTGATTCACCCAGTCCTGCTGCTGTTATTGCTTTCTGTATTTTCATATCAGGAGACTGCTTGTTCTGTGTGACCTCTACCTTGGCACAGAGTCACCAAGACTTCCATTGAATTCCTCTCTATTTGTGAACAAAAATGAAAACTCATTGGATTTTAATATTAAATACTACTGAAAACAGGCTAGATTTGGATTTGGTTCGTTTTTGGTTCCAAGAAGGTTGCCATGTGTTTTAAAATGCCAAATAAAAGTAATAAAAAGGATAATAAATCTTTAAATACAACTCAAAACTAAATTGTTAGAAATCACTTGTTCAAATTCCCTTTTGACTACTGAGTCATTGGATTTTTACAAATGTGGAAAATTTCATGTTACAAGACCAATCTCACTCTTTTTTTTTTTTTTTTTTTTTTTTCCCTATTCTTGTAGCTGCATTGTTCAGCTTTAATAGAATAAAGGACAGGTATTTCTGGCTTGGTTTAGATCTTTTAGAAGAATCACATAAGTTTGGCTTTTGATTGCAGCACTGAAAAAAAAAAAAAAAAAAAAAAAAAGAATTTGGGTTCATTATGTCTGCAGCATTTTTCAACACAAACTAGCTGCAAAGTTCATTAAAAAAACAATACCCTATCCTGACTGGTTACATCAACTCCTATGCTCAAACTAGCCAGCAATGGGACTACATATATATATTTTTTTCCCAGCAAAACCCCAAAGAGACAGGAATTTAGTCAGATGAATATTTCATCACCTGGTTTACTCCTCCACTCTGAACACAAAATGTTTCTTAAGCAGCATTAGAAGGCAGGCAGCCACCTACAGAAATTTCCCAGGCAGAAATCATATGTATTTTTTGAAGTTGAACAGAAATAGGACAGTGACATTTTTCCATTTTGTTCCCTTAATTGCCAGACAAAGTGCAATTTTCTGTACTGTTCTATCAACCAGATGCCCTTGTCATCCACCATCTTACTACAGTAATGGAACTTGACATCCTCCTTGTTGTTTCTTACTGCATTTGTGTGACTCACTGTGCAAAATAAAAACGTACTAAGAATAGCAGAGGTTGTGTTAATGGCAAAGCTATGAAATTCCCTTCATCTAATTGCTTTCAGAGTTTTTCAGTGCTAAGGCTCTTGAAGCTGTCTTGATATGCTATGAGCATTCAGCCATGAAGCTATGTACCAGCCAACGCATCAATTTCAGTAGAAACCCTGCTAGGGCAAAGTTTTCAAAGGTACTTCAGTACCTAAGGAAGTAAATATGGACCTATGAAAACTTTCTAAGATATGAAGGCTGCAAAATTGCTTCTGAATACTTTACTTTACACAGTTGAAAAGCTGTCCAGAAATGACGAATGGCCACAAATGTCTGCGGAGCATTACAAATCAGCTGAAGTTGTGGTCCTAACCACTTGAGGCATTGGAGCATAACAAAAGGTTAAGAGGAAAGGAAGCGACAGTGCGGTTGGTTACTGGTGTTGAAGTAAACTGCACAGATGTAGGAGAAATGCCTTTGTTTTGTTTATACTTAAGAAAGAAAAGCAGCCATTTCATGACCACTTTACAACTGTACATAAGTAAAAACCTCAAAACAACATTTATGTGTGAGGAAGGTCCAAAACAAAGAGAGCAATTTTACTTCATGACATATGACATACAAGACGATATGTCTTCTGTTTAAAGTTCAGATCACTTTTCCTCTTGACACCAAAATTAGGTGTCCAAATGTTGAAACAAAGCTAGCAAATACCTAAACAAGAATTAAGGATCATTGATTCATGTGGGAGGAAAAAAAAAAAAAAAGGAAAAAAAAGGAAAAGCATTATCTTTAATTTGTCCAAGTGATTTTGGAAAGTGGTAAGAGCTTAAAACACCTGGAAAATGTAAAATTAGAGGTGGCAGGTCAATCATCTAGAGTACATTACAGAATGAGATCAAGAGACAGGTGGTGATTGAGTGACTGGTGAGAGAAAAATACTCTCCTAAACAAGAGAAAAAGACTGGGAGTTATATTATGCAAATTCAATGGCATGGTTATGTAGCTGAAAGCATGTAAAATAATCACATTTTACAGAAGTTAATTTATAACTCAGAGTTAATTCAGAATTGTATAAAAGTATGGAGTAAGAACAAACTTGATTAAGCAGAAGAGCTGTATTCAAAATGATTGACAAATCCCACACTATATTCATATATCTGGACTGTGAAAACCGCTGTCTCTTAAGACCATCCTGGTCTTAAAAGCGAAATTGGCTACAGGTGTAGCTAATAAGGTTATCCACCTTAATGCAAAAGCATTCACAAAAATTTTCAAAGGATATCACACCTTCAGTGTTTTAAAATGCAATTTTGGGAATTAGAGATTAGTATGAAATCATAATTTGGTTGGGGCGAGGAATTATGCTTTATCTATTTAGAGAAGCCTGTATTCTTTTCTAAATACCTGCATCACAGCTCAGAGATGCTCTTCTAATGTGTTTCCAGTGTGACTTCAGCCAAAGAGGCTCTAAACTGAAGACTAAGAATAAAAGTTGACATGTAAATCTATAATGCTCTAGGAGAGGGGAGAAGTGAAAATCCTGCAGGGAGATGTGTTTAGAGCAACACTAGACAATTCACTTCACAACAGCACCTTGTTCAAACAGGAGCCTCACCCTGCAATGTCACATGGAAAGACTGTACTGTGGAATCAGGATGGCCTTATAGATCATTTCTCACCTTCATTTCTTGTGAATTGATGGAAATTTGCATGTTTTGACTTAAAAGGATAGTTTTTTGTTTGTTTGTTTGTTTGTTTGTTTCTACTATCTATCACAGAATCACAGAATCACAGAATTTCTAGGTTGGAAGAGACCTCAAAATCATCGAGTCCAACCTCTGACCTAACGCTATCCTTAAATGTTGCTCATATAAGATTTTATGCAGGCATGAACAGCAGGCATGACATAATCTTTTCCACTCTGAAATGGTGTTCAACCCAAAATGGCAGTCACAATGTAAAGAAAAGCTGCAAATTCACTTATTTGCACCTTCAAAAGAGTGTGCGAACTAAAAAGGAGTATTCAAATAAGAGGCAAATTTCTGAAACCCAGAAACCATTGTTTCTGTTTCAAAAGGGGCCAAAAGATCTGCTCCACACTCCTCCTCCTGCAGCTAATTCCAGGTACAATCAGATTTTAATAAAAATTTTGCTTGAGGTAGGGAATGACATACCAAGCTTTCTTCCCAGAGGAATTTTGCTGTGCTCTGTTTCAGGTGGTTAATGTAAGAAACAGCTTAAGAGTCCTTATATGCTTTTTGAAGACAGTAAATTAAGCCATAAGAAGTTCAAATGGCTCATGAAGAGCTGCACAACAAGCAGATGATAGAATTAGGTTTATACCCCAGAAGTGGATAATACAAATCTCAAAATTCTGTTAAAATGGCTGTTGATGATTGTGACCAATGTATTTTAGTGCCATTTGTTTTGCATGCATTTATGCTATATTTAGACAGTACAGGATTTCCCCCACCCTTTTGCTGAAGCTGCCTACATTTATTTTAAGTTTAATCTTCTGTGCTCCAAGTATTTATCTCCATTGTCACACAGTTTTATCGTAGATATTTGATCACTTATTATCTCTTAACAGCAGGAGGAGCGAATTGGCTTTGTCAAAGTCTTGGCATTTTTTGTTCCTCTCTGTTTTGCTGACAATCTTTTTTTTTTTTTCTTTTTTTTTTCCTTCTTCTCCTGAGTTTGTAATGTGTTAGCGTATCCCTTGTTCTAAATAACCTTAGTTTTAATAGCCTCATTGATGATGCCATAAGGGAGCACATAACCATTTGAATGAGCTTACCCAGAACTACTAGCTGCCAGAAATGCTTGAAACATCATGTGTATCTTTATCTCCCTTTCAATGACGGTCATTCTTTGCTTGTTGATTACTGTAGATCACTTTATTGAAATGCAAACTCAGTTAACTGATGAAACTTTTTTTTTTTCCTTCCCAGTATTAAAACATTCTTTAAATGATTTGCTGAGAAACTCTAATGTAACCATTTTTCAAATAGGGAATTGATACTGGCATGGCATCAAGACTATGGTGTTTGTCATTCAAGTGAAAAATGCATTTGGCCAAGATGCAAGGCAATCTTTGCCTATACGAGCTATAAGCATGATAACGTAGATTTCTAAATTCTTCAGAAATTTGAAATTCTTTAGAAACAACACCTGCCTAAAGCATGATTCATTCAGTTACAAAGAATGACCCATAAGCTCACAGGAAATGTAGGAAACAGGAATGCCTCCTCCATGCTCTCCTTGCCTACCACTCACAAGGCAAGCAAGTATCCAAACCTTTGGGTTTCTCCAAAGCTTCTGGGCATGCACATCTGCTAGTAAAATCTGTACTGAACACACAGACTATAATCCAGCTCAGTCTCTGAAAAAAATAGACCATAAGCATGCATAATTTGGCATCCAAACACCAGCAGTCACTTTTGACCATAACATCTCTGCACTTGAGGTTCTTATTCATAAAATCCAATTGTGATGGAATCTCACAATGAATTGATGAACTTCACATTTAGAGCAGGATTTAATGTGCAGTAGCTACTTGCTGGAGAAGATAAGGATAATGATTGCACTAACCACTCACCATCCTCTGCACTATGTCCTGTATATCAGATCACTGAAGACAACATCACACATATTCAAGGAAGCTGAAATAAGTTGTATAAGCAATATTAATTTTGGTGTTTGCTAACTCTGAACAGTTTGGTGCAGTTCTTTTAAAGTTCAGTGTCTTTGAATACATTGATTATTCCTACGTCTTATAAAATACACACCTGGGTTGTTACTGAATCACATGATTACTCTCACAGAACATTATTACAGATAAAATTTAGGCTATATACCTGCAACTTTTAGATGTCAGGTGTTTGGTTTTAAGGTACAACCAGTCTACATTTAAAGTCAAAGGGTAAATGCAAAATGCTTCATTCTGTCATGACAACACTTTTTTGATTTTTTTAGGTGCTTTGCACCATGCCACACATTTTGGGAGCAGTCTATTTAAAGCTAATGCTGAGAAGCTCCTCTTAGGTTAGATTTCAACTTGGGAAGAGGATTAGACCTAACTACACAGTTGGCTGCTCTTCCTTTACGAGGCTCATCTTGTTTTGCAGCCTACTGCTGAAGGCTCATTGCTTTTCCCAGTGTGTTAGATATAACACGATAGGATGCGCCTTTAGGGGGATCTTATGCTTCATGTTGGTGGAAATAGTTGCCATTGGAGGTTAGAAATTACAGTGTATTAGATTTGTCAAGGCTGCTTTAAAAATAAACCGATCCCCGTATTTCTGTGGAGAAGTTGAGATACCTTTCACATGAGAGGCAACTTCTGTCTTACACAGAAGGTTCACTATGATTCCAATATCACCATTCATATTTCATTTAATCTAATTGCTTAATGTAACACACATTGGCCTGATGTTTCTCTGGCATAGATCTGACCTCTGCCTCCCTGGTGCTGCTGAGCAGGAACAACAGGAGCTTTGTAAGGAGTAGCTGCTCATGGTGTCACTGACCAAGATCCAGAGGGGATTTTTCATCTATCCTAGTACTGACAAAGCTGGTCTTAACAGTTAACATTGTATGTTGCAGAGTATCTACAGACAGAACAAGTCCCTAGGTACAGACAGAGAAGCTGTGGCAAAGATGGTCTCTGCCACATAATAAAATAAAATAAAATAAAATAAAATAAAATAAAATAAAATAAAATAAAATAAAATAAAATAAAATAAAATAAAATAAAATAAAATAAAATTATACACAGTGCATCATTTGCATTAAAAAAAAAAAAAAAGGAGAACATCCATCACAGAAATTAGGGCAAAAGGAAGCTTGAAAGTGTGTCACGATTCTCACATTTTTATTTATTTTTTCAGTATGCATTCAGACACTTTGGAACAGAACACCAATACAGGTGGCCATGCCCATATTCCTCCTTCGCTCTCTAGAAGTATCTTCAAGGGAGGTCCACTTAAGTGGCAAGCCAGCAGGGGCAGGACCACATGTGCTCTTTTCTCAGACTACTTCATCCATTACAGCTCTAGCAAAAAGAGCAACCCATGGCAGGAAGAACTGCATGAGAAAATACAAGTGAAAGCTAATCATTATAGCAGAGTTTGGGAGCACAGAAGATAAGAACCTGCCACGGGTGGGAAGGACCACTGGCTAACAATAGCTTTCAAAAGTGCCTCCATACAAAGAGAGAGTTCTTTTATCTGCCTCCTGCCAAGTAGGCAAGGAAGTGGAAATTCAGCAGAACTTCTTCTAAAGATGCTCAACAGAAGCCTCACTGCAGAGGCTTAGATGAAAGCAATACCACCCCTGCAACATTGGAAAGTCCAATTTGGTGGAAGTCACTCTGCAGCAAGTAGGTGGCCTCATCATAGTTCCTGGGAGGCAGACGCCTTAAAAGTTAAAGCCAATGTTACTGGTCAGGCTGCTAAAATTGTTTGGAGAGAAGAAAAGTGCTAAATCCAAGTCTTAGTACCTGATTTTGAGGGGCAGCATAGAGTCTTGCATGACTTTTGGTGAGACGTTTAATCACCTCATGAGTTACTTAAGCTTTGCTAATTCTTTCTTTCTCACAGAGGAAATATGTGCACTTATATATACATATATAGTTATATATTTATATATATATATATATGTACACAGGCATTTTTATCTGTCTTTTAGTTTAGCAGTTTAAGTGAAATGAAGAGTATGTAGATGAGCATGCAAAGCAAGTCCTGTTGAAAGACAAACTTTTCATACCTTGAACAGGGTTCTAGAGCAAAGTTTTTCTCTCATTCTTGCAAAATGTACTTCCTCCTCATTCTTCACTTTTCCCTTCTCTCCATGTAGCACTTCTCCTAACCCATTGCCTCATTCTAAACTGTGTCAGTGGTCAGGACAGTGGGGTGACATTAGATGCACCCAGACTGTCCCACAAGGACATTTTTAGGGTACCCTTTGGCAGTGTATGGAGAATATCAGTCATTGGGGCTGCACAATTGTGGTTGCAGCATAGCTGATCCCTTGGGTTGTGGTGATGCAGAGAAAGGCATCATGAGGCTCTTCCCTAATGGGAAGATATGGTGGACATAGGTTCTTATCACAACTCCTGATTAAAGTCAGTACTGCATGTACAAACCGAAGCACAGGGCTTGTTGTGGGCAAAAACTTAAAGCTGTCTGTGTCAAATTAAAAAAATATATTAAAAAAAAAAAAATCCAAAACAAAACAGAAATGCCCTTTTGATTCTTCTTGTTTAATTAATCTTCCCTGCTGGAAAGCCTGGGGAAGTTCGTATATGTCTTTTACAAAGCAACATAAAAGTTAAATTCATTTAGCAGGAGAACTTAGCCTTACATTAACCTCTCAATTATGCCTCTGATTACAGCTGCACTTCTCATGTCCCAGCTTAGATTCCTTTATACTTTGTCTTCCTCTGAGACAGTGAAGAAGAGGAAATAGATGAATACATGAATACATGTATTCTGGTAAATACATGTATTTTTAAATAAGCAGACACAAGATGAGAGGGAAAATGAGAAAATTTAAGTTAGTAAATAGTGTCTGCAGACAGGAGTGTGAAGAAAAACACATCATAGGATGCATCAAAGTCATTTAGCTGGTGGACTTCAGTACTTATCATCTACATAGCCCTGGCTCTGCCTTTTCTAGACAGCAATGCTTCTTCTCTGCAGTTCTTCCTTGAAGCTCTCATGTGAATCTGCTTGGGTTCTTGATGTATGTTTTAGTCATTAAACATGAGATTTCATTCTATTAAATTATATGATTTATGTAGTTTAAACCTTTCTCATCCTTTCCCCTGTGTTACATGGCTGGAGAAGTATAAAATATTATAAGAGAAAAACATATTTAAGTCTTAGTGTTTGAAGGACTTAAATAAACACAAAGGGACACCTAGAGGTTATTGCTGGGTTTGAGAGCTACTTTTCCTGTGAAATTGTGGATGAAAAAAAAGAATCAAGATCTTTTGACAACAGTAAGAAAAAATTTCTGGGGGTTTATCAAAAAGAAAACAAATTAACAGAAGCAGTAAAATAAATGTCTATGCTTTGACATTTTCAAAGGCAAACAGATGGATTTGGAAAATTAACCAACTTTATTTCATTTAAAATTTCATCTAAAATTAAGATATGAAAGAAACTAAAACTAAACCAAAGAATTTATCTTGGCTTAAATTCTTATATATACTTTGTTGTAGAATTTTTTTAAACTTTGTTTTGGTTGTATATATTTTTTTCTCTTTGTTTGTTTATGTCTATTTGCATACATGTTGTGATAACAATTGATGAAAAAAATGGACTATTAATCAATGGGATAAGTAGGACCCCATATCAGGAAAAAAAGGTTTTCCAGCAAAATTGAATAAACTAAGAAATTAAGTTATTTAAAAATAATAATAATAAGAAGAATTCTTAGCTTTTATCACCACAGAGTGTCTGTGGGACTTATCCCTATAGGTGCTAAGAGAAATTCAAAGATTCAGACATTTAAAGCCAGACCATATTAGCCTTTATATACAGAAGTTAAAAAGTGGGATACAATTTTGGTGATAGTAGTGGGTATTTTTCTTGTGATCAGTCCCCAGAATCGACCTGTAAACAATTCCCAGTTTAAAAATTCACTGCACCACAAAAAATTTTATCTATAGTCCTGACTGCTTGCTTCTGTACTCACTGGAATTGTTTCATATAGATGTATTTTTCCTGTGCATAATTTGGTAGTTTGATGTGTCAGCTCCAGTGTTATCAGGAATCATATAAATAAGTATTTGCTGCAGAACTCCTCTTGACACCTCCCAAGCTACTCCAGATGTCCTACAAACTATCTTCACTGCATAATTAAAAATCTGACACCTTTTCTCTATAACATCCTGCTTTAGGCATTACTGTACTATTTTCATAACTCAGTCTTCCCCTCCCACTGAAATCCCCATGAGTTTTGTCATTTATTTCCACGGTCACAGTACCAGGACTGTAGACCTGACCATGGAGACCTCATTCTGCGTGACACCCAATTTATGCTCCAACACCATGATACCCTAATGATAAATAAATGATACCCTAAAATAAAGGCATTCCTGAGAAAACCTGATTAATAAATTTTGCCACGTATCCCTCCTCTAACTCTCAGAACCCAAAACATGGCATCTCTCATAGCTGACTCCACTAAATATGCAACAGCAGTGACTCCAGGTCAAATTCAAGGACTGGAGAGCATTGTCATTTCTCAGTGCCTTAAAGTCTCACTGTGACCTGGACATTTCATGGTAGGCTATACATAGCATGCTGGCACGCTGTCCTCTCTGTGGTAAATCCAAAACATTAGATAATTTGTTCTAATCTCCAGATACTTCATCCCTTCCCTTCCCTTCCCTTCCCTTCCCTTCCCTTCCCTTCCCTTCCCTTCCCTTCCCTTCCCTTCCCTTCCCTTCCCTTCCCTTCCCTTCCCTTCCCTTCCCTTCCCTTCCCTTCCCTTCCCTTCCCTTCCCTTCCCTTCCCTTCCCTTCCCTTCCCTTCCCTTCCCTTCCCTTCCCTTCCCTTCCCTTCCCTTCCCTTCCCTTCCCTTCCCTTTCCTATGGTATAAAGCTAGAATTGACAACAGCAATTGAACCATCTGTCAACTGCTTCATGGGCAGATCTCAGCTTAGATGAGGAGAACATTGGATAGAGGTGAGATCTCGTCTCTATAGATACTCCTAGCACTAATTGCTCCCAATAAGCAAGCAAAATGATGATGGCAGCTATGATGAAGGCATTAGGTGTTCAGAGAAAGATTTTCAGAGGCACAAAAGCAGAGAATCCTTTTTGGAAGGCAATGTGATATAGCATTTTACTCCTGCTTGAGATCTTTGAAGGACTCTCCTTTTTCCATTAAAATAATTATCTTGCTGTTGACTCACTCTGTGTAAATCTCTTACCCAAATAAGCGCATAATAAATCCACATGGGTAGGCAAGTTAATGTTCATGCAGCTATCAAAATAATGAGGACGCAAAGTGATGTCTTGAGACCACCAGAATATGTCACACAGCATCTAGGCAAGTGCAACAACTCCAGACTGAGAAGAAAAAAGATTGTGTGACCCCTGCTTTGAAATGCAAAGCCTTTCCGGCTGCAATACCATTCCAGACTCCCATTTCTCTTGTTCCCAGGCCGAGGTATTTCTGAATTTAAGCTAGCTTTGCAGGTAGCACAGCAGTAATAACCAATGATGAAGAGCTACAAAATTATGTGAAAGGAGCACTTGTACAAAACAGAATCCTGGAGAAATTAGTTCCCTGGTATGATCCTGCTTAGCAAACTTCAAGAATTTATGTGCTTGGTTGTGTTTTTTTTTCTGCCAAATGCATAAAGAAGATGCACAGTGTGCTTTCCTGTGTTGGGCATTCATTGGTTTTTCCTCTTCTCCCAATTCCTAAAGAGTGTGCTTAAAGCGAGAAAGATATTGCATGAGTGGAGTGCTGGCATTTTTCCCAGGAAGGAGCTGAGTACTGGCAGTTTTCCTGAACTAAGAGGGACATTTCTATTTTGTCCCTTTCTGCTTCAATTGACGAAGGATAAAAATGTGCAGTAATAAAAGGAATCAAGAAACCAATTAATCCTGCAGTTAATTCTACTTTGGACTCCTGCTGTTTCACTCAAACACATGCTAACGTATTCAACCCACTCTCATTTCCCTGGCAGTCTCTGCACAGCACATGTATATGTTGCAGGCCAGGTGGTCAGCATGGAAAGCAGCTGTACCCAGGACTGAATCTGAGTCAGTAACTTTATCATCAAAAGGTTTTGCATGGGAATCATTCCATATCTGTGATCAGCATCATTGCCTTTCTTTATACTTTGTTTGATGTTGCTATAACTTTCAGAGGCAGAGCGATTAGACTGGCATGTGGTATTCTGTGTGACTGCAGATTGTGAATTTACATGCTGGCACAACAGTGTTTTCTGGTTTGTTCTCAAGTTGCTTTTTAATAATTCCTAACATTATATCTGCCCTTTTGGCTGCCACTGAGCACTGAGTTGGCGTTTTCAGGTGATGACTCTACAATCCCTTTCATAAGCAGCAACAGCTAATTCAAATTCTAACAACTGATACACATGGTTAGCACTGTTTTTTCCTATGCACGTGGATTTAATTCTGTCAACAGGTTTTGTTGTTGTTGTTGTTTTTGTCATCACCTTCAGATCCTTTGCAGACTCTTTAATTCTAAATAATCTGAATAATTCTGTGTCACCTTAAATTTTACCAGATCATTACCTCTCCCCCCATATGAGTATTATGAACAGCAGATGAGTTAATCCGAGACCAAGTCAATTGTGAGAATTAATCACATTATTTCTGATTTGTTGTGTTTCTGATCTCTTTCTCATTATGAGTTATCAACCTTATCTCTTACAACGTAGCTTCCTCAGTGTGGGTGTGAAAGCATTTCTTTTGTGCAGGGAACTGTGGGAATCAAAGCACACTTTACTGACCACTTGTCCTTGCCTACTTTTGTTTGGCCTTTCAAAAAGCCTCGATAGATTAGTGCTGTGTGACATCTCTCTACAAAGACTCTCCCTGACATATTAATCTGTTTATCTAAAGACTATATGAAGTTTTCAAAACAGATACTCTAGTCTGCAAACTCCTAGAAATTTCCCTTGGCTTTATGCCCTTATGGTACTATTTCTCACTTGTCCTAGGCTCCCCTTCTACTTCAAATCTACCCCAAAATACCGTAAGAGCTCCCTGTTCTCTCAGGTGTATTTTGGGCTCTGATTCTTTGGATCTGACCCTCTGCTCAGTCTTTCAAAACTCCCTTTTCCTCTGTGCTTCACTTATCCAGCACTGCTGAGGACTCTGAGACATTATCCTGCTGGATTGTCATTTAAAGTTTGCAACACTGAAATTACGCCAGCCAGGCTGAGAAAGACTCACAAAAGGAGAACAGAGAGAGACAGAATAAGAGCAATGCAGAGGATGACAAAAACCCCAGATAACGAATAGCATATGGAATTGCAGACTTGTGTTGAAATAAAAACAGATAAATAGGCAAGGATGCATTTTCAGTAAAGCTTCAAGAATGTGATCTCCAGTTCGGTAAGCCATTCTGCTTACACTTGCATCTGGTCACAGCCATCTAAAAAGATACACAGTTTGCCTCATCTGAATCTTGCCTTAGAACATCTGACGTATTTTATAACATCAAGCTGAGTATATTTGTTTGCTGGGCAGGAGCCTCTACTGAAGTCTAACAAATTGAGTAATTGGGACTGACTGGGTCAGTGAGATATTCCCATTGCCTCGGTGCTATAAATGATAACATAACAAGAATTTCATTAGGGTGTCATGATAATCAATGTGGGACTCACCCTTTAAAGGGAAAGTCACTGAGAATTAAGATCTGCGTTCCTTCTTCCTAACAACATATGCTTTCCTTTCCCAAATGTTTTAATTTGAACTTTCATGAGTACAGGGCTACTATCTACTGCTGAAGGTAAGTACTGTAAATAAAAGGTACAAAAATGTGCATTATTATCTTCCTAACTACTCAAAATTCTGCATGTCTTTTTTGTGTGCATGGCTAAACAGACTTTAGTGTGTCTTGATGTTTTCTATTATTTGAAATTTTGTCTAATAATAAAGGTAATGCACATTTTCAGAGATAACCAGCGTCTTCAGAGGAATCACA
The DNA here is from genome assembly GCF_965140915.1 of Aythya marila. NCBI lineage: Eukaryota > Metazoa > Chordata > Aves > Anseriformes > Anatidae > Aythya > Aythya marila. Next base: position 154,261,760 of record NC_139043.1, read on the forward strand.
CTTTCTGAAGAGGTTTTCTTCTTGCCCTATCAGCTGGTGAGTTTATTTGTGAAAGGCATGTATGAGAATGATTATGAACTCACAAAGCAAATTTATTTGATTAAGGCATGTGTAAGAATGACTACAAACTTGAAAAGGACTTCTGAACTTGAACACATTATAATTACCTGCACCATCAACTCTTTGCTATTTTAATATTTCTACTAGCTCTATGGGACTGTTGCTGAAATGGAAAAATAAACGATTGATCTTCCAAATCTGTTGGGTTTGCAGTGGCATTCAGTTATTATTTGAAAATATGAAAATAAACTCATTGTTACTTTGGGATCAACAATACACAAACAAAGCTGGTATGAAAGTACATGGATAGAAAAATTATTTGGAAGTCTGAAGTTAAGTAATTATGATACCTGAAAGCTCATATGTTTTGGTACAAATTTAAGTTAAGAAGTAGAATTAATCTTCCATGTGTGAATACTGTACTAACAAAAGAAAACCTGTATTTGATAAATGTCTGTAAATGTCACATAACTAAAGTATAGTTATAAATGCAGTCTATCTTTCTAGTCTTCTGCCAGACAACTGCAGCATCCATCCTGATCATTAAACAATTGCCATTAATTCACTTCTACCGTTTCACACACCGTGTATAACCCTTCCCCAACTTTCAGGCTGGCTTATAATGAAACTCTCCTTCCAAACATCTCCAGCCCCCGCTCACCATTAACTGAGATGTGAAATTAAGAACACTTTTTTTTTTTTTTTTTTTTTTTTTCCCCATGGGATGTTAAATTTGTGGTAATTAGAGCTGAAGAAATGTTTCTGCTGCAATTAGTGTTTGCAGAAACCTTTTCATGCCATTTTCCTGATTTGAAGTCAGGAAGTAGTAAGTTTTACAAAAAGGAAGAAATGGAAGTCTTGCTGAAAGGGTGGTTTGGGTGTTTCTTTAATTCCTTGGTGAACCAACCTAGCTAAATTTCATTACATCATCATACACTGTTCTGTCATCTTACCCAACCAAACTGGAATCAATACTACTTAGGACAACATTTCATTAGAATTTTATGCTCCTAATTATAATGTATACTGCAGCTATTGGACTGTCTGTTCTTTGCTTGTCAATTCAAGTGCCCTTGCCAAGGTAACCTGTAAACTGCATTATATAGGATTTATTACATCATTTCCTTTGTGAATATAAGGTGATTATCACCTTCATTACTAGTCATAGATGTATGCACTATTGTATTTTAAACGTATTAGTGCCTTCCACGTGGTACAGAGTAATATACAATTACAATCACTTCCCCTTAATCGTTATACTACAGTCCATTAGCAAATTGCATTTCCTAAGGCCTAGAAACTTTTTTTTTTTTTTAAATCATCCTTGAAACACAAGGCCTCTGCTTCTTAAAAGTTGCTTGCTGCTTCACTTTTACATCAACCCCCAAATGGTTTTCTCCAGACTATCGCCCTTGAAAACGCTCAAGGTTCTAACCCGACAATGCCCACATACTTATGCTTAATAACACTAAAATACCAGAATAACTTAACTGGACCTAGGATGACATTGGAAAATACCAAATTTACATTGATTTGTCCCTCATACTACTCTTTCAAATTGAAATATTTGATTCAGTGAAGACAGCATTTCCACTCCAACACCTCTGCAAAGAACCTTTGAAACTAGAAAGAAAAGGGAAAAAAAGCTGATATTTCAAGTTCTCAGTTGTGTTTTTTTTTTTCTTTTTTTTTTTCTTTTTTTCAGTGATTTAAAAGCTAATGCTTTCAGTTGATCCTCACTGTCACCCAAGTGACATGATCTGTAGACAATGTCACAACGCTAAAATACAGCCCCCTTCTTGGTGGAACAGAGAACACATTTAGAGAAATAAAGGAGAATATTTTACTTCTGTGTGATATTTGTTCTACTTTAACTTCATCTTCAACCTTCTCAGGGCATATGCACTACCTACTATTCAATTTATCAGGACAGATTTGAATCATCAGTAGTTTTTATGTTACTCAGGGGCTTGGATCATATCAGGGAAGTTAAAAGAATAATAATTTAAAAAAATCTGAATGAAAATCAATGTAGATAAGTAGAATCTAACCATATGTCCTTAAATTTGGTTGGATAATCCCAGGAAAATCTAGTGGGATATTTTAATGACTAACAGTTTGACAACTCAATATGCAACAGCTATGTTTTCTGAGAACATTCAGCTAATATTTTTTTAGAAGTAAAAGGACAGTATGTCGAATCAAAAACATTACTCCTTCATCCTTTCTCCCTACGGCTTTCTATCCAACAAGAGCAAGAAACAAAAAATAAAGTCTCCTAATCTGAGAAAGCACTCTGCAACTCCACATTGTAAACCCAACTGCATGCTAAGAAACGGTCCTCTGAAGCCTTCTATACGACAGTGAATGGATCTTCACTCATGAGGATGGCTTGGAAGTGATGGAAGAACTGTGAATTTTGTATTCATACCCATGTTTCTCCATCAGAATGGTTCTGAATGAGTGAAGTTGAACAAATGAGCCCTGAACAGATATTCTCCTTCACTTATCTCCCAGCTGCAGTCTCCACTTAGCTCAATAGCAGAGTTTCTAATCTCTGTTTCACCAGCATTAACGTCGAGGAATAAAGGGATGCTCAGTCAAGATTGCAAGGCAGACTCTTCCTTTCTCTCCCTTTGACATTTATGGATTTAATCCTTTGCAATCTGTGTGTTTTACTGCCCACTGCCGGCTGATTTAACCCCTTGCTAGTCTTGTTCAGCTCCTTTATGGAAACAGGACTGGAAAGCAGCTAAAGAAAATAACAGAGTTAGAGCCTGTTTGAACACAGAACCTAATTCATGGCTGTCTAATGGTCTGTAACAAGCATATGAAAGGGAAAGGAGGAGAAGTAATTCATATAGGAGAACCCACATTTGGGCCAGTGCATTAATTTATTCACCGTTATAGGAAGTGAATCTGCAAACACTTTTCAGCTGGAAAATCCCTTGGAAAGAAATCCATCCAAAGGATGGATTTACAGAGGGTAGTTGTATATCCACTTTCAGACTCCAGTTTGCAAAATAAAACAACACGAGGGCTTTGTGGGTTAGGTCAATTTTTTCCATGCTGAAGAGCATGGAAGCACTGAGAGAAAGGGTATAGTCATCCATGTAAACCCTTTACAGAATGATCTACATTATCTCTAAATCGGATCAAGTACCACAGCCCAAGATTGTAATATATCACTGTACATGATCAGGCCAAGCTGAGCTCCCACTACATGGTGGAAGAACCCCATTTGTAAGACGTCCCCATTGCCTTAACTCCTTATTCTACCTCTTAGCCCACTCTATCCCTGTTCCACCTTCCCAGCTTAAACTAATTTGTCTTAACCACAAGTATCTGCTGTATTCCAGAGGGAAATCATATAATTCCCTAAGAAACTGCATTATTATTTATCTCAACTGGAAATGGATTAGTTGATAAACTGTTCATGAGTACCCCTCATCAGTGCCTCACAGCTTCCCTATGATCAACAGTCATGTGAAAATGGAAGAAGGAGTGGTATCATTTCTCTGAGTGCCTTTGCATTTCACTGGTAAAAATAAACCTCATTCCTCTTAAGTATCACTGTAAGGAAAATAAGTTAGATTCTACTCTGCCTCCTATAGAATGTACTATATATTTCATCTGAGTACCTATGACAGAAAGTACTATTAGTAATGATATGTGAATCAGAAAAAAATAGCTGCATTGTCATATACCAGGCATGATCTGGTCTATATTGAACAACAAAACTTTCAAGTGACAGGCAGAAATGTCAGTTCATTTTGTAGGAGTGATTTTCCTTTCTCTCTCCAATGAAGATTTTCTTTCTTTAGATTTCACTGCAGCATGATCTCAAACTTCAAACTCATTGTAATCCAGCCTACAGAAGAAGTAACTGTTCTTCATGTAGCAATAGAAAGTAAAAATGTTAAAGGACCATTAACCTTTATGCTCTGGTCAAATTTTAATTAAGAAGATTTTTATTTTCTCTATTTTAAATCATTGCCTTTAGTATCTAAATAGCAAGGGGGGAAGGAGGGAGGGAGGGAATGAGGGTGGGAGCACAACCCTGTTGTTTCTCTGTCCAGGTAGTCCAGGTAGTCCTCTGACTTTATATGAAAAAAGAGAGATGTAACTTAAATTTGTAATGGTAGGGGAGATAAAAGCCACTATAGAATGTATGATAATCAAAGTGGCAACTTGTTTAGAATACACAGGTGACTACCACACAATGAATGATTGTTTGAGGTCCCAAAGGTGTGACAGGGAAGATACTAGCAATGTACAAATCCATTCTTTTGCATTCCAAAAACTAGCATTGAGATCTCACTAAACCTGAAGTAAGTCAGAGATTGGCATTATTTTTTTTCACAAAAGTATTAGAAAAGTACTGCTGAGTTTTCCTGACCAAATATATATAAAAGAAAAAAGGGTGACAGCTGCCAGCATCTGTTAAAAGTAGAAATCCCGGCAATCAAATGTAATCAAAATTGATCTTTTTGCTTAACATTCCAAGACCTAAATCTTCCATGGGAGAAGGCAGGTTTGTGTTGACAATTGTGTTTGACAAACCAGCAAGAATCAAAAGAAAAGACCAGATAATGTATGTGGACAAATGCTGAATACTTAGCAACACGGGACCAAGGAATTATTTCACAGAAATAATATTCACAGAAACAGTGCAACCCTCTTTGCTTTGCTGCTGTAAAACTGGACTAAACACAGTAAAAACAACCTTATACTTAGGAGGAAAATGGAACAGATCTTTTTTTTTTTCTTTCTTCTTCAACACTGATGCTTTTTTCAAAACAAAGTTTTGTAAATATAGCTTTCAAGTAATGTAACATCTAATACAGTACACATATCTTCTATGGAAATGCATTTTTAAGAAATAGAACACAACAGAGTAAGATTATAAAAGTATTTCAGTTTACATGGTTATCTCTATTTTTTAGTAAAAAAAAAAAAAAAAAAAAAAAAAAAAAGGGACATTTGGGAAAAAACACAGAAGACTTTGTCCTCATCCCTTACCAAATCAAAAAAAATTATCCCTTTAGAGTTTTATTTTCCACCCCTACATTCCTATTACTTTGATAACACTGTTTAAGAGATTCATTCTTTACAGTAATAAAAATTAATGACTGCATTTAAAAGCATTCCTGGCTTCAACAGATATACAACTAAGGAGAGTATTCTCCCAGTATTCGTGCTGGTGTGACTCTAACTAACTCTGAAATTACTGATGAAATCCTCTCTCTTTGAAGCTACACAAAATATCCCAATTCCAAATGTTCATGAAAAAAAACAAAATATGAGATACTTAGAAGTTGTGGAAGTTGTAGTGTTATCTGAAGGAGACGACTGACTTCTGAGGAGTTACTGGAGAGGAAAAGGCGATTACAGCAAATCTTAGCTCTTTGAGCCAACACATGTTGCTGGGCAAGAGGAAAGAAGTAGAATCATTTTTGTGCATTCATGAATCTATTTAGATTATGCAGGCTGAAGGGCATTGAAAATGCTGTCCAGGTTTCCTGTTGGCAGGCAGAATCATCCCAACACAATTAACTCCCAAATCCATTTAATAAAGCCACAAATCATGCTTAAAAACAGCAATAGGTTTCCCAGACACCTGTGGAGCCAAGTTCAAAGCACAAAAGCCAAGACAGATAAGGGAATTTGGTAAAGGAATTTCATGTCACTTGTTACCTACTCACTAATGAAAACTACAAACTTGATCACAACATGTTTTTTTGAGGATATTTGGCATTTCAATGTAACTATATATGTCCCATTTTCTTTCCCTAGTCATTGGGATATGGAATCACAGACTGGTTGAGTTTGGAAGGGACCCTGGGAAATCATCAGGTGAGGCCCTCCATAGACAGAAGCAGCCTCACATTTGCAAGTCCTAGTCCTTATGGTGTAATTCAACCACCCCGATACCTGTTGGAGGGACATCACAGCAGGGCATAGGTAAACCAGGAGGTTCCTGAACTCAAGGCAGCCTTGCTTGCAGTGACCATGAAATGGTCTGGTTTTGGATCCAGAGGGCAGTGAGGAGGGAACACAGCAATCTCATTACCCTTTACTGTGGGAGAGCCTCTTCAGGGGTTGCCCGCTTCAGGGATCTGCTTGGTAGAGTACCATGGGACTAAACCCTGGAGGGAAGAGGGTCCCAAGAATGCTGGTTAATATTCAAGGATCACCTCCTCCAAGCTCAGAAGTGATGCGTCCCAACAAAGATCCCAAAGTCAGGCAAAAACACCAGGAAGCCTGCATGGATGAATAAGGAACTCCTGGACAAACTCAAGCTGAAAAAGGAGGCCTGCAGAGAGTGGAAGCAAGGACGGATAGATTGGGAGGGATACAAAGACATTGTCTGAGCAGCCAGGGATCAGGTTAGGAGAGCCAAAGCCCTATCAGTATGAAATTTGGCCAGGGACATTAAGACTAACAAACAAACAAAAAGGCTTTATAAGTATATCAGTGATAAAAGGAGGACTAGGAAAATAGGGGGTCCTCTCTGGAAAGAAACAGGAGGTCAGGTTACCTGTGATAAGGAGAAAGATGAGGTACTCAATGATTTCTTGACAACCCCTTGCTCAATCAGGGCCACCTAGAGCAGGGTGCCCAGGACCATGTCCAAGCAGCTTTTGAAGCTCTCCAAGAAGGGAGACTCTACAAACTCTCTGGGAAACCTGTGCCAATGCTTTGTCACCTGCACAGTAAAGAAGTGTTTCTTGATATTTAGATGGAACCTCTTGTGTTCCAGTTTGTTCCCATTGCCTCCTGTCCTTAGCACTGAGCACCACTGAAAAGACCCTGGCTCCATCCTCATTGCACCCTCTCTTCAGGTATTTATGGACATCGTTAAGATTTCCCCTGACCCTTTCTTTCTTCAGTCTGAACAGCAGCAGCATTCTCAGCTCTTCCTCATAGAAGAGATGCTCCTGTTCCCTAAGCATCTTCATGGCCCTCCACTGGGCTCCCTCCAGTATGTCCATGTCTCTACTGTACCGTTGCAAAAACCAGTAGACAGCCAAAGTGTACAACCATGTGAGAACACCAAGTTGTGTGGGATGCATGTGATGGATGTGAAATCAAAGTGGATGACAATTCCCCAGAGTCAGCAGGATAAGTAGTTTATGGACATGGATTATTGCCAACCCATAAAGCCAACATGTATTCATGATCTTCGGAACTCCAGCGGTATATATACAGCAGTTTAGGAAAATACGTTTGACTAAAAATACTGTATCTTTTTGCACTCAGAGGAAAACAACATTTTATTTGAGATTTTTCTTAGAGGTACGCCATTGATATCATATAAACTTTGATAAGTTTGAAACTATCACATAGTGGCCATGATTTTCGTTATTGTGCATGAGCTCTCCCCACAAATCTCATATAAACTGATAAAAGTTTGCTTTTAACTCAAATAATGTGGCCTATAGTCAAAATTGCATTGCTTCTGGTTTTAAGTACTGGCTGCATTAGCACACAGGAGACAGCAAGTCTAGCTGCTGCATAAGGAACTCGGTCATTTGATGAAGTTTGTTAAACTATTTACCCATCACTGATAATGTGATTTATTATGCTATTATGGTCATTATTATCTGTATTTACGTTACTCCTAGAAGTCTGAATCATCGACATTACATCCACTAAGCTGGCCTCTACCTGAAAACAAGATATTTTCCTCCACTACATTCCCAAGCCCTCTGAGACCACAGGTACTGACTGCAGAGTGACACAGTGGACATTCTCAATTAGTAGAATTTTCCCTAGCACAATTTTGGCCTGGCCCAGCTACCACTGCCTAGCAGAAATCTTAGCTATGGCTGGAAGCTAGTAAAGGCAATGCACCACTCCTCATATTGATATAGAAACCCCATGCTAGTTGAGCCATGACATTGCTTTCTAGTATGGATGCCATAGAAGAGCTTTGCTCTTCCCATGCTGGGAGACACAAACAGGTGAATTATGTGCAAGACAAAGAGACCCATTTATGTTATTGACTTCACCGCATAGCCATGTATTGGATTCTGTGGATGGCAGATATGGTCTGTGATGTTCCTCAAGAAAAGCAACACTGGCTTAGCCAAAATATTATTCCTAATAGTAGTATTAATGTTAAACAAGAAAATGTGCATTTGCATTGAGAGTAGTATCCCCACTACCCTTCATTTCTCCTTTTTCTTACACTAACTTAAAGCCCTGATGCAAGCTGGGACAGCTGAGCAGGGCTCAGCTGAATTCACCTGAGCTGATGCAGGGCACTCATTTTGCAAGCTGGCTGATCATAGTGAGCCCATTGCGGATGGCACCTCAAGAGCTCCAGGGATACTTCAAAGGAAATGCATTCAGAAAGGGGAGGAGGATGGGAAGGAATTTGCATTTTAAATGTGACACTTCCATGAATGAATAATAAGGGATTTGTAAGGCTGGCCACCAAGAATTAGAAGGAAAAAACCTGTCTTCGTCGGTGCTACAGCTAATTCTTTAGGCCTGTTTTCCAGTGATATTAACACATGGTTTCTGCTCGCAGAGGTTTAGTGAACCTAACGATTAGAGGTACATCAGTTAAAAAAAAAACAAAACACAACAAACTACTCTAGGAAAGGTGGAGCCAAGCAAGTAACTTAGAAACTGTCAAAGTTTCTAAGAGAAACTGTCAAAATTTCTATAGACATGGGAAGTCTATACCCAGGTTTTATTGTGAGAATTGGGCTGTCTCTATAAACAGGATGCAGTTTTTTTAATATCCCTTTAAAACCAAGGTGGTTTTTTTTTTTTTTTTCTTTTTTTCCTCTAAAATTTCAATACTTGATGTTCATCAGGTTAGGATATTAGAAACTCAGCATGATCTATTATGTGCTTGGGCTTTATGACATTCTGAGAGCAATGGGAGAATAGCGCAGTACATGAACAGAGGAGTTGTGCATCCTTCATTAGTACTGGCCTTATTATTGTAAACAGTTTAATGACCTACTGGAGTCAGGACCCCTTGCCATGTGCCATTTACAGTCCTTCAAATAGTCACCTGCTTTCCAGCAAGCAACTGTCATATGCGACCGCATGTGCTGAGATACTGCAGTGGTGAGCACAGCACAGGAACCAAATCAGAATTGAAAAAAAAAAAAATGAACTTGTTGAACTGAGTCTCATTTCTGAGACTCAGGCAACTCCTGAAACTACATTCTATTTGAAAAAGAAAAGATTCATTCTCTCCTAGCATCACGGTAAATAATAAAAGATGGATTAAATCACATCTAACTAAGTGTGACTAGGTTCAGGAAATTCAACTATAAAGGCTGGAAGTTGTGCAGAGACTAAAGAAGAGCTAACCACCTAGGAGTAAATCAGGAGGCGATATGGTTCTGTGCTTAGCCCCAGTGTGGTATTTTGCTGTGATGGTGGGAAAATCACTTGAACTCTGTGCTGCTGTTCATTCAGTCACTAAAGCCGAGATAATAGCATGCATTTCCAAAGGCATTTAGAGATCCCCAGATATTAAATTGTGCTACAGAGGTAGAAAGGATGCTACTCCACTTGATTATTATTATTATTACACACACACACACAAAAGGAAATATGAATGTTTTCTTCTCTGTAGATTTCAGTATCATTTAGAAAGAGAAATAGAAAGCTATTTCTGGAATCTTGGAAGATACAAAATAAATAGCATAACTATTATCTCACATGAACATCAGCATTATTTTGAAATTGGGATGATTACAAAAAACAAACAACAAATTATCAGAATACAAAATATTCTTCCTGTATCTGAAAACAAGTTATATGTGATGTCACTTGAGCTCCATTTTCATGTTAAATTTCAAAGATAGATGTCTGAAGCATAAATAAGAATTTATTTTTAGACAACTTTTTATAAATGTTGCCATATTTTTATCTTTCTATACAAGAGAGAAAAAGAAAACTGTTTCCTTATAGAAGTAATATTTGCTTCCTGGGAGGCTGAACTCCTCCTGTCCATTATATTGAACAGAATGTTTCTAGCTGTGAATCACAGAACAGTGAAAAAGGCAGCAATTCTAGTTTTACATAGAATTCTTGAATATGGAGCTGGATTGTTTACAATATTTATGCATTTAGTTAAAATATCTTGAAGGCAGCTTAGTATATCCAGATATATTTTTTTCTACTCTCCAGTGTTTTAGCAAAACCATAAATAAATAAATAAATAAATAAATATTGAAAACAAAGCACTGGAATAGTTCACACTAAATGTACCACAAATCTGAAATTCACACCAGCATTTTACAAAATTTAAGTGCTGAATTGAAGTAATTATTAATTATATTTAACCTGTTATCCTGACTATAACAGTAGGACTGAGGAAAATAACCAGTAGTTTACAAATATCAATAACCATATGGCAGTCCTTTTTGCTAGATTTGATGCATTTGGGAAGTATTTTGGTCTGAGAAGGACATCTCTGTATTTGAGAGAACTGTGTACATTATAGCAGCGGTTTCCACTGCTGAGCTTAGGGAAATGGAGTAGAAAACTGGGAACAGGCACAAGGAGCAGTCAGCCTCAGGCTCTCTGGCAAGATATAGAATTATAGAATCGTTAATGTTGGAAAAGACCTTCAAGATCATCTGGTCCAACCACCACCCTACTACCAATGTCACCCACTAAACCATGTCTCTAAGCACCACATCCAACCTTTAATATCTAACTTTATCCAGCCTATACACATCACCGTTCTTTTTCCACTCTCTATTTTGCCCTTATTTTGGAAGTGGTCTCTTACAGAAAGCCTGCACTAGAGCTCTAGTATCTTTATACATTTCATCACTCTAATTCTCTGCTTAGGTCAGCTAGTGGCAGTAAACACAAAAAGCTGAGTTAAGCCCCACAGTCCAGGTGAATTTTTGTTTAGACCTTGCAATGCTCTCATTTGCTTCTCTAAACCTTTTATGTGCTTTTTTCCTCATCTGTTTTCCTGAACTTCCATAAATGCTTCCCATCAAAATCGGGGTAGTGGGCTTCTGCCTGTGCCTTTTTTATTTATTTTTTTTTTTTTCTACTTTCTGAAGGACAGTTTCTCAAATTTTTGTATATCCAGGAGCAAGGAGAAGGCAAGATCCAATGGATAATACAAAAAAGAGAGGCAAGACTACTCAGCCTCTGGTGTTTACCTGTGATTCGTGATTATCTAGAGAGGTGCTTAGAGAATTCACTGAGACTGAAAGTCTAACTTTTAGATAGACAAGTTAAAGAAGATGGAATCCTCCTTTCCAGTATTCTACTTAGGGAATCCTTACAGCTGACTCACACAGAGTTTTTTTGTTTGTTTGTTTGTTTGTTTGTTTGTTTTAATGAAATGAGATACAAGACAGAAAGTCTGCTGAACATCATCATCTTCCTCATTCAGAGGTGAATCACAGTCAATACTTGACCCAGACATAACAGTGAAATTATTAACAGAGATTGTTCGGTGGGGGGAGTACATTTTCACCTGAAATTCCCTAGACAGTAAGAAATTTAATGGAGTGGGAAATAATGGAATGTTACTAAAACCAAAAGAGATTATCAACATGAAGATAGATGACTTGCTGCCACCCAACAGAAACAATTACAGAGCAACCCCAATAGATGGGAACAGCGTGCTTTAAATACACACTGCTGTTTCCCTAGTACCTACCAAAAAATTAGCAGATCAAAATAACCCCAGAGCAATTCTACTGAAATTGTCAGATACATGCTACAGACATCTTTGGTTCATTTTTTTTTTCTAAATATGTGCTGTAAAGAGAGTGAGGGGCAAACAAAATCTCTCTGAGCTTGAAAGCTGAGAGCTAGGGAGCAACTGACACAATTGCTCTCCTATAACAGCCTCCAGCAAGTTACTTAACCTCTTTGTATCTCAGTTTCACTGCCTTTAAAACAAGGTATTGATAGCTCTGCGCCTCAGAGGGGTGCTCAGAGTGGTAAGTTAAGACCTGCTGGATGAAAGGAATGCAGGGTTTTTATTAACATCTGCATTATAATATCTTCAGTTCAGCAGTCTGTCTTACAGTCTGTTATGAAAGAAATGTAAGGAATAAAACAGTGTTTTGTACTAAATGCTGCAATCTCAGTTCATTCTAACAAGGACAGTACCTGTGTTCACGTTGAGCTCCAGAACTGACAAGCTGTGTTCACTTAATACCACCCTCCGTGATATCCTTTTATAAATCCATTTTTAATTTTTTTTTACACTTGGCTACATGCAATTCTACTGTCTACAGTATGAGAATCAAGCCCTTTGACTAAGCCTTTATAAAACCTGATAGTGTATTTCTCATTATGTCCATAGTAATTTCAATTATATTCTTTTGTCTAAAACTTCTGTTACGCTTTGATGCCTGTGAACATTTTAAGTAACTACCTTTTTTATTAGCTGACTCAACATATGACAGCAGCTTATTCTGTACAGTCCTTCTCTGAATGTCTTTTAATCAGGCAAAGCCCTTATATGCCCTCTCCCGATGCTACCACAGTATCTGCTGGGGCAGAAGCCCTTACTGATTTTGCCCTCAGAACACACCTTCAGGTTAGAGAAGATTTCCATCATTTTTAGCAGAAGAATTGACCCAAATAGTATAAAAGTGAAACAGACAACTTGACCAAAAACCATTATGCAAATATGGGGAAGAGGAATTCAGAAAAAAAGAAAAACTGGATTGAAGATTTTGCTAAATGGAAAAGACCAAGAATTAAGCTGTGATCAGTTCTCCATCCAGATTCTTATCAGACACGAAACCAATCCTTAAGTAAAAAGGCTGAAAGTAAAGCTTTGGGCATTCTGGCTCATAAGAGCTTAATCATTTCTTCTACAGGAAGAGAAAGACTGTAGGTTTCTAGTACACCATCTGGGGCCACTCTTCTTCTAGAACTATTCTTACTTTTGTGACTGTCTGTGTCACACACTGGAATAGCCGATGGAGAGGAGAGCAATGCTAGTTGTAATCAGTAATAACAGAATAGACAGATAGATCAGATCTGTAAGGCCAAGTTTCCCAATGTGAAACATAAGCACTAATCCACATCTACTTGCTGACTTTCTGGGGATGGCTCAGAAATAATCCCTTGGTACTTTTTAGAGAAGCAATTTACTTGATGTATCTGAGGATCTTGAGGTCATAGTTGAGCTAGAGCCAGGGCTGTGGATAGAAAGCATATTGATGCTTAGATTCAAACATACTTCACCCTGCTCTTCCACTTGCATGGTAGCCAATTCCTTGCTGTATTACTACCACATTGTGGTTTTACCTCCTTTTTTTCTCCAAGAAAAACAAAAGCAAAGTTTATGTCTGAGGGAAAGCCTTCATTAACATTATGAAAACAAAAAAAAATAAATAGGTGTAGGGTGTAGCATGGCATTTGCAGGTCTTTCCCCCTCTGGACCAAAACCAAAGCTTCAAACAATTTGCCTTAAAAAGCAAAGCCTCCAATCTTTTCTAAAATAACATCCTCACCTGGAAAATGGGCTCAACAATAGACTTGTTTCTGCTGAATCAGGTTCTGGTTGTTGTGATTTAAAGGAAAAAGCTGAGACTAATATTAAGTTACGAGGCTTAGCAATCTCACTAAATGTTAATAGAGTTTTAATGCTGTTTTCATTAACTTTGTGCCCTTTCCTATAAAGCTGGAGGGCTACTCAATGATAAGAAAACCCCACCGATTCAGTCATATGAATAGATGCTAAATGCAAATTTTGGAAGTACTGGGCAATGCTCACAGCAGGGCTTTGACAGGATAAAGATTTTACAGTGTCACATCAGGACTTGTTGAGTAGGTTGAATGTCAAGAGTAAAAGCAACAGCAGGGAAAAATGAAAGCAAGAAGATCTCTGAAGTGATTTTTTGTTGTTGTTGTTGGAAATAGCAATTAAAAAATATTTTTCCTTTATAACTAGCTAAGAACCCAATAGAAAGCTCATCAAAAGGAGATTAAAAATAATAAAATAAAAATCTGACAGAAAGCAAAACCTTGACTTTCACTCAAAAGCCATAGAAAGCTGACAAAATATTTCTGGCATCCCTAAACTTTTCCAACATATGTTTGGGTATCTGAGTCGCAGTACCAAGCCTAATACTTTGGCTGTTCTTGTTTTGTTTTGTTTTCTTTGTGAAGTAGTAGGCTGTGGGGAGGGAGAAAAGTCATGAATGGGATAGCCTGAAAAAAACTAAATATGTCCCTACTTGGAAGTGCAGATAGGATACAAGAACATTGGCTTTTATTCTAGCTTCCACAGAGACTCACTCTGTTTCTGATTCACCAATGTGCCTGTGTTGAAGCAGGAACCCTAAATGCAGGAACAGCTTCACCAGCTCCTACAAAGCAGGAAGATTACGTGTACTCATTGTTAAGCATGTGCCCAAGGCTCTGCTCAAACTCTTCACTCCCCAAGTGGAAGAGGAAATTTTTCCTTGTCTGTAAATAAAGGCAGGTGAGAAAGGAGGGTCATTATGCCCACTACACCCATTTCTGTATGTGCTGTCCATGAACATAAAAAGTTCTATCACAGTGAATGTTAAATCCTGCACTACCCTCATTGAGTTCAGATATAGTCCCTCTATATGAGAGAAACACCTGGAAAACACAAATTCTCCAACATTAATGTGAGTGTTAGCAACAGAAAGTAGTGAATTAACTTGTGGTTAACTTAGCTTGTGGTTAACTTTCACTTCTGAGAAATATATCCATGACCTGCTTGACCTTTAGTTCATTTATGCCTGATTTTCAGTATGGCTGAAGTGAGGTAAGACCATACTTTGTCATGCCTCATAGTAACTGTCCACTAAATTTGGAATCATTGCTCAGACTCTTTGCAGATGAGAAAACACAATGGCTTCACAGTTCTTTGAGAAAGGCAATAATTGGCTATCACTTGCCATTTCCTTGGATACCTAATGTGCCTCAGATAGAAACCAGGACACCCACTGAATCAGCATAACTTACTGTAAAGGTCCAAGCAACCTAATCCAATGGGATAACTCAGCAACAAGGGAACAGCCATGTGGATCACTGAAACTCAGTAGTTCAATTAAAATCATTGTAAGAAATTAAAATTTACACCTATCATATCTAAACAAATAAAATACCCTGCATTATTACAGGAGTTGCTAAGTTTAGAGGTGCCCTTCTACCACTTCAGACACATTATACAAACTTGTTGGCTATGAAAATATTTCTTATCTACTAGAAATAGAAGCCAGAAAGTCAAGAGGGATATTGAGAGAAAACAGAGTGATAAACATGATTGCCCAGAAACTTAATGGATTTCTAGAAATTCTGGATAAGACTGAGCATCCCAGGGTAGAAAGCATCCAGAGGCTTTCTTGGGATTGAAGATGCAGGAACCAGAAGGATGCAAGGGAAGGTATGTGGAATAATCCGTCAGCATCACCTTTCTCTACTTTTCACTGCTGCTGGCCACATCATGTTTCCGTCTTCCTTCCCAAGACTTCTCCTTTGTAGGAAGTAAGGAGAAATACTGGAACATTATGTTCCTCACAAGACTGGAAAGATTGGTCATCTGCTAAAACAACAAACCCACATATTCTAGATTTCTACTGCAAGGAAAAAATGTGTATCAGGGCTGACAGATAAATTAGTGTCATATTAGATGCAGCCCCAGCCTGCGACTCCTTTTATCTGTCATTTTGGCTAAAATCAACTGAAATGTTTCCAGCCCCTTCCACTGCTCAAAACTCTGCAGCCTGGAGGCAGCATATTTTCTGCAGAAGATCTGCAGTTGACACATATAAACCTTATCAGTCTGGCTCACATTCAGTCCTGTCCATACACAGTCACAGCATGAAGCTAAAAAGCACCCCTTTTTCTCAGGAACACCCATTTCAACTTTTGAATGGACTTCTACCTCCAGATCATGTTTCAGATCATTTTCCTTTTGTTTAATCCAACTTCCACTCATGACTGAGGATTAAAGCACCTACTTCAGGCATCAGCTTGGCACTGTCTCCATGTGCCGTGGGTGTCCAAGCTACACTTACAGGACAGCCAGACAAGACAGTCCGTGAAGCCCACGGAGCAAACTGCTCCATAGCAGACCTTTAGGGCTCAAATCAGTTGCCTGCAGTCAACCGTCTCATGCCATTTGAAACTAAGTAGGGTACACAATGCAATTGTGTGGGGCTAGGAGCTATGATGAGTGACACCCATGGCCTCCTGGACTGACAGCTGGGATCCAGATGATGTAATTTTCGGCATGGTAGGTCAGAGGTTGGACTAGATGATCTTGAGGTCTCTTCCAACCTAGACAATTCTGTGATTCTGTGATTCTGTGATCTCAAACAACTGTAGACATATGCATGTGGACAAGAGAACTGAGCCCTGTGAAGCAGGCAGATGAATTGGTGTGGAGGTG
This sequence comes from Aythya marila, assembly GCF_965140915.1. Classification (NCBI taxonomy): domain Eukaryota; kingdom Metazoa; phylum Chordata; class Aves; order Anseriformes; family Anatidae; genus Aythya; species Aythya marila. The sequence continues at coordinate 154,278,216 of NC_139043.1, forward strand.
CTTTGGCAACAAAAACAGGTGTTTGAACTTCAGTTTCACCTAGAATAGGAGAAGAAAAGTGGTGGAGTGACCTGCAAGATGGAAAACTGCTTTCCTGGTTACTGAGGAGCTTTTCCCTACTGCATGTCTCCACATGGTCTTACCAGAAAAAAGGATTAGAGGAACTCACAGTGAGATTCCTATGCCTGTGGAAGTAAGCTCATTAACTTCCTAGGTGTTTAGACAAAAGCAGCCCTCACAACCACTCATTACAAAAAAATGCAAATAGAAAGAACGGCCATCTCTTCAGTTTGCATAAACGTTCCCCAAGGGAGAGCATTCGGGGCTTAATCACAATAGGAAGTAATCCTAAAAGCCTTTTTTTATAAGCAATTGAAAACAAAAGTATCCAATTTGCAAGATATTGATAGTGAAATCAGCCTGTTTTTAACAGAAGTCTCTATGTGCAGATGCAGATATGAACAGGAAAACACATACACCCTATACACACATCCAAATATATGCACACAATGCTTACGGCTCTTGTCAGTACTTGGTCCTCCAGTTCCAAGAAACTGGAAGAGAAGGCTGGTTTCATGCTATTTACTTCATGCTATTTAATTCATCTTCATAACTGAAGCAGTCATTTCTTTTATCCTTCACTGTAATCATCGTCACGAGCTCATTCCACCCCACTCCCAATGTCATTTTCTTTCTGTTGCTGAGAACATCAGCTTTGGGGTGTACATTTGCACACTCATGGTGGTGTGTCCCATTCTTTAGCAAGGGATTAATGTGTGGACCTCACCAAAATGAAATTCCCACCATAGAAAATTGTATTGAAATCACCAGTTGAACACAGTATTAAAAACCAAACATGTCAGCAGATTATAAAAGTATACTCAAAAGTTTAGCATTGTTCCATTGCTTGAGAGAAAAGACATGGGTATGACAGGCAGAATGATCCAATTGTGGTCTTTTCATCACTAAATACCTAAGTATTTATTGGAAGTTCAGACATAAGAAAAGAGAGAGGGGGGCTTCCCACTGTCTCAACTGACATGGATGGCATCCTTTGCCAAGCTGTGCATCAGTATTTCTCTGAGATAATCTGACTAGATTTAAGTTACCGTTGCTGTTAAGTTTCTCTTCAAACAGCAAACAAGCATGCATTAGAGATGAAGAATATTCCCCTGTGATCTGTCAGAAAACCTGACTGCCAGCCATGAAAAATCTAACTATCTTTAGCAATGCGGTATCTATCAAGCACATATCTGCCATGGATAAGCAAGGTAGCCTCTGGCTCAGCAAAATACTAAGCAAAGGGCAGGAGAAAAGTCAGTATTATAACATCTCATTACAAACATCAATGAAAAAAAAATATGTATTTTAAATCCAAGCTGGAAAATTGGCTCTCCAGAGCAGTAAGTTTAACACTAAGTTAAACAACTGTGATACCCTTTGATTATATTAAACAATATACTGCACGTTCAAATTGATAAAGCTTATTTTAAAGGATTTTACTAACATGGCTATCCTAACAAAAGAAAAAGAAAGCAAAAATACTACCCACATTTATTTTTCCTCTCTTGATAAAAATTTTATGTGTAAATTGTACCTATTCTGGGTTTCAAGGCAGCCACCACAATCAAGTTACAGATTTTTTTTTTTTTTTATCATATCCGTACACACAAAGAAATTTCTGTCCATACAGCAAGGAGAACATCCAGTGTGCTGGATCAAGAGAGCAGAGATCAAATTACCTGGCCGTTTTGACCCCAAGAAAGCATATATGTCTGACACAACTGAACATGTGTCTAACTGAAGATTAGCATCTGCTACTGCCCAGCAAAACTGTTGATTAAAAGCCATCAGTAAGTATTTCACAGTAAACAGAGTGGCAAATTATCCAGCACCAAAGAAGAAAATCAGAAGCTGTTGCTAGCGGTAGGGGGCAGAGAAACATAAAAAACTGAGGCAAAAATGGCTATTAAAATATATTTTATACTTATAAAATTAGCCTTAATGAACTATAAAATAAATAAGCCTTAATGAACTATAGCAGCCACTTACAATTATTTCTGTACTAATAAGCTTGGAAAATATATTTGCTATATACTGGTTGTTAACAAGATATGCTTTGGAATACATAACTTAATAAAAGAGAAGTTGCTACAAATTAAGGAGATTCCAGGAAGTTTGTGTGTCTGTCACCCCACAACAGTATTTGAGTCAAAGGAAAAAAATTTCCTAGGCCAATAAATACCCAAATTTGCTCATAAAAGCTGAAATGTAGTTTCTATAGCTTCTCTCTTGCATTAAATTTGTCCTCTATACTCTTTTTAATCCTGTGTTCTGGAAAAAATGTAAATAAATATTGGTTATTGGGATCTGCCTTGTACGGAACATTTAATAGGAATCCTTAATTGCATGTTGTAAACATAATACAAATGGTAGTTGTAAAAGTAAGGACGATTTTGTTCAAAATAATCAACAAGAATGCCTCTTCATACAGCAATCAGTTTTAAAAGACAGAGGACTAGACATCAGGAAAACAATCCTTGTACAAAAGGAAATAAAGGAAATTCCACTTATACATAAGAAATAAACTCTTCTGACTCTGTGGGCAGTCAAACACAGAAGTAAGATGCTCAGAGAAGTTGTGGAGTCTCCATTCTTGGAGGTGCTCAAGACCTGGCCAGACTCAGTCCTGACCATCTTTTGGCTTTGGTGACCCTGCTGTGAGAAAGGGGTTTGGACAAGATGCTCCCTGGAGGTCCCTGCTAACCTCAGCCATTCTGTGATTCTGTAAGGCACTTGTACTTTGGAAGCTTGGGGGTTGAAGGAGTAAGAAGATGTACAACCAAAAAGCAAAGAGCAGTGCAGACAATTATTATCAGAGCCTTAAATTGGGCGGGATTTCTTTTCTTTTCAAAAATCCCTTCAATCCAAAAGCACACAGAGGGTGCTCAAGATATTGCTGCTCTATTCTATTCAAGATATTGCTGCTCTTCTTCAAGCACTCTAGCACTCTCAAACTTGAAGAAGAAAAAGCAGATGCCTTAAAGACATTCCACAGACTGTAAGACTTTTTTTTAACTAAAGACCAGGCAGACAATCAAAAAGGATCAAATTACTGCTGTTTAATGAGTTACTGCTTGTCAGTGGAGAGGCAGCAACGGATGGGATGTTATTCTTAGTGTTTTGATGACATGACATCAAAAATAATGCATTTTACTCTGCACTCTCAGCAGGCTGTACATGGACAGTTATAGTGGTCCAGCTAACAAGAGGTAATTCAATCAACCACTGTAATAAGAAATCTGAAATATCTACTTCTACCTGTACTCCACCTTGTGTATCATTTCAGCAAACTTTTCTCACTTTCTGAGTTAGGATGATCAGATTCGCTTGAGAGGCACAGTTGTAACTATGGTGTCTCTTTGTAGAAAGCCTCAACATAGTAATTCCTGATAATCTAGTTCTGAGAAAAATGAAAATGGGTTATGCTCTATACAGCAAAGTAATTTGACACTGTAATGTAAAAAGCTATTTCAGTGTAAAATTATGGCTATTAATTGGGGAATTAATAATCTTTCAAAGCTTAAGCAACTTCTTTAAAATAAAGTAAAAGAGCCATCTCTCTACGAGTTTTTAGAAAATAAAGACAGTTATTTCTTTAATGACTACTTAAGTCAAAAGGCCCCTTCTGATACATCTAAAAGGGCTATTTTGAGAGCAGAAACATATTCTGTGAAGGAAAGGTTGTTGTGAAGCACATTCCAACTCCTATTAAAGTCTAATGAAATTACAAAGGATATTTCAGAAAATTCACCAAGTATGGTGAAATTAAAATTCTTATTTTAAACACAGTTTGAGAATCTTACAACACAGAGATAAAGGTAATTAGAATTTTATTATTAATGTATTAAACAGACATAATATTATCAAGATGTGGATATTTCTAAGACAACTCAAGGAAATGGATAGCTAATGAAGACATGGCAACTACTAAATTGTAACTCAATAGTGTCTGAAGTCATGCGGGATATTTTAAATTTTATTTCCTGTTAATGAAGGCCTTTGAAGAAACAGAGCCCATTGAAACAGCTTTTATCTGATTTCATTTTTTATTTCAAATAATACCTCCTAGAGCGTTATGGTTGCTTGGAGAAAGCAACTTGGTTGCACTGGAGAATACAAGAAGCTACAGCATGTTGTGGAACAAGGCCATCTTCCAACGAGGATGACCCCCACCAGAGCTTTGGTGCATGTTGCTGGGATAAACCACAGCACTTAATGAGTATATTTCATTACTTAAAATTATTTTTATATGACATGGAAATTCTAACTAATTCATCAAACATTAAGTTTCAAACAACAGAGAGTTACAACTAACTCACAGACACCAAACCGTGTCCCCTCTATACACATCTTTCTTCAAGACCAGCCATAATCACAGATGTACTGCTCTTCTAAGAGGCATTCGTGCTGGGACACCAGTTTCTCTAGCTCAATTACCGAAATATTTCTTCTTTAACAGACTTTTATCAAAGAAAACCTAGTGTGCCGTTTTTTCTCGTTTTCTTCCAGAGCACACTGATCCAAAATTACTTGACTTTACACTACCACCAAGGACAGTATTCATGGAACTCTTTCAAATAAATTGCATACCAATGAGAATCACATCCTGACATTTAATGAATGGCACCTGCGATTTATATGGTGCTCTATTCAAAATCTTCTGTACAGGTACATAGGTAGGTAGAATACCTAAGTGTATCAAAACCCAATATCCTCAGAACTTCTATTTAACACTACTTTGCACATGTTCACAGAAGGGAAAAAAATTAATAATACTAATAAAAATGAACATGTAGTCTTTGCAGCTGATTTTGAAGCTATAGCATTGTCAAAATTGTTTTGATTGAAAAAAGTTTGTTCTCAGAGGCTACACTGTTGACTGAATTTTTGGGTTACTTAAGGAGGAAAAAAAAAAAGAGAAAAAAAAAAAGGCAATAATAACAGTGTTTTGATATTATGAGTAGGGAAAGTAAAGATCTATCACTTGCACTGGAGACCTCTTTTTCAAACTCTCTTTCACATGTAAAAGCTTTCCAATATAACAGAACCAATTGACACTGGTGATGAGTATCTGAAATGGTGATGAAAGACACAAAATTTGTGTCTTTTGCAGGATCAATATGTGCCAGCACAGAACTGGCCACTTAGGGCCTCCTGGTGGCCCACACACCAAGCTCTGCTCTCAGCGACAGAAACCTTGTCCACCTCCCCATCATTCCCAGGGCAAAAGGAACTGCTCTCAAGAGAAGAGAAGCTGTTTCTACCTTATCCTAAAAAAAAATCATATACCATCCTGTAGTGGGTTTACGTGGCAAGGTTTTGGTAGCAGGGAGCCATAGGGGTGGTTTCTGTGAGAAAGATCTAGAAGCTGCCCCATGTTTGGGAAGGGCCCCATTGTTTTCCAGATCCGAGCCAATAAGCGATGTTGTTTTGCGCCTCTGTGAGAGCATATTTAAGACAGGGAAAAAACGCTGCGCCACACAGCAGCCGGGAGAGTCAAGGGAGTGGGAGAACAGCCTTGCACCAAGGTCAGTGTAGAAGGAGGGGGAGAGGTGCTCCAGGCGCCGGAGCAGAAGTCCCCTGCGGCCTGTGGTGAGGACCATGGTGAAGCAGGATGTCCCCCTGCAGCCCATGGAGTACCACGGTGGAGCAGGGTTCCACGCTGCAGCCCGTGGAGGAGACCACGGTGGAGCAGGTGGCCCTGCACCGACGGAGGCTGCCGCCTGTGGAAGACCCCTGCCGGAGCAGATTCCGGGCCGGACCTGTAGCCCGTGGAGAGGAGACCACGCAGGAGCAGGTGATCTGGCAGGAGCTGCTGCCCGTAGGGGAGCCAGGTTGGAGCAGTTTTCTCCTGAGGGATGGACCCCGTGGTACAGACCCATATCTGGAGCAGTTCTGGAAGAGCTGCTGCCTGTGGGAAGCCCACGCCGGATCAGTTCATCAAGGACTGCATCCCGTGGGTGGGACCCCACAGCACAGGGGACGAGAGTGACCGAGAAGGAGCGGCAGAGAAGAAGTGCTGTAGACTGACCATAACCCCCATTCCCCGTTCCCCTGCGCCGCTCGGGGGGAGGAGGTGGAAGAGGGTGGATGGGGGGGGAAGGTGCTTTTGGTTTTTTTTTCCCTTTGTTTTCTCACTTCTCTCGCTTGTTAGTTGTAGGCAATAAATCTTACTATCTCCTTATGCCGAGTCTGTTTTGCCCGTTACAATAATTATTGCGTGATTTTCTCGTCCTTATCTCAATCCTTGAGCCCTTTTCACATATTTTCTCCCCATTCCTCTTTGAGGAGGGGGAGTGAGAGAGCGGCTGTGGTGGAGCTCGGCTGCCCACTCGAGCGGAACCACGACACATCCATACTGTAGAGCCAAGGGAAACCAGGATGAACAACGCCCTTCCCTGGACTGCTCATCTCTGCTCTTGTCCCTCACACAACACCAAGACGTCCCTGATTTGTGAGGTTAAACAAGACAGAAAACCCAAGCATTGCCAACTGAAAATGTCACTTAACAGGGGCGGAGTGATGCTGAGAACAGTTTATAAATCTGCATCTCGCTTGTAGAAAGCCTAATCCTCCTTTCTCATGGAGCTAGTGATTTATGCTTCAGAGAACTCTACTGGGCCATTAATCATACTGAAAACACCAACTGTTCCCTCAACCAGACAACTCTGCTCCTGAAGAAATAGGAGTGTAAGTAGGGAAGAGGACACTTGTGTCTAACTCATTCAAAGGTTTTGGACATACACTTTAGGATAGTCTTTTCCAAGTTAGAACCTTAGTTTTAGGCACCTAAAACCATATTTAGGCAGTTAAAGGAAGGACCAGTGGTGACCACAATTTCAGCTGGTATTTCTTGATCTCTTCACAGTCTTTCCTCAAGTACCTGTGAGTGTTGCAGAATCCAAGTCCAGAAAGGTTATTGGTCTGAATCAAAGACCGTTGGTCTGAAGCATGGACAAAAATGGCCATTTTTGTGCCATTTATTGCAGTAGAAACCAAATGCACTGAACTGAAGATCAGTCTCTTCTGTCTGGTCCTTATACGTGTCATCATGGCTAAAGTTTAAAGGCATCACAAAGAATAAATAATTAATGTTTGCAGATTGTTTCTGTAAATTCAGATCACAGACTTTCCATCCATCTGAAGGGTCAGCACTGTGCAAAAGTATTTAGTGGGAGTAATCCATTTTCCTACCAATTGCAAAGAACCAGTGCAGAAACCTGAGACAGGACAAAGAAAGCTGCTGATTGCTCAGAAGTCCTACTCACTTTGGATTCAAATTAATTAATTCATATTACTATATATTAATTGGGCTTCAGGAGCTGCCTATGTGTGGGCTGCCAGTCTAAGGTGAAGGCGGCATAATATATCTTCCCTTACCTCTTTTCACAGAAGAATTAACAACCTGGCATTATGTGATGCCTGCAATGACTGAAGAGCGTGCAAACGGACAACTATCAAGGTCAACCTGAAATGCATTCAACCACAGTAAACGAATCATGTGATATGCGATTAAAATATTCATCTGTTTGAAGGCTTGTTTAATTGGTGAAAACTCAAAGAAATGTGTAGAAATAAATCCACCTATTTCCTGGCACTTTTACATTTCTCGCTATTATTTTAAAAGTTTTTTTTTTTTGCATAAAGCTGACTTTTGTCTCTTAAAAATCTCGTTTTCTACTGGTAATCATTTCTCTCTTCTACACATCTGCACCTCAGATTTCAACTGGCTGTCATGGAAATAATCTAGTTAAGAGAAGAGTAGATGAGGACATTGGAAATGGAATCAGGAAAGTCTTGAAGAACGCAAATGTTATCTTAAATTAAGAAATGGGGCCAGATCTTATAAACAGACACATTTAAATACTAATTATTGAAAATTCAGATCTCATTTCTGACTGGTTTAAATTCAAAGCACAAAAGTTTCTGCAGAATCAGAATGCACCTCAGTTTTCCTTGCCAGAACAAAAAAAAAAAGAAATAATTGAGCAAGGATGCCAAGATCTGAGCAATTAATTAAAGACTAAAGCACACGTATTGAATTGACAAGAATTGACATGTGACTGTAAATACAGGAAACTTTACAAAATAGGAAACAAAGAGAAAAGAAGATATTGAAAAGTTATTGATTTCTGATTGTGCTTCAGAGAAAGCATGGCAGTAACACCACAGCCTGGGCATAGGGGTGAATTATTTTAGAGTTTGAATGTCAGCTGTCAAAAATATTAAGAACCCCACAGAGTTCAAGACACTGAAACAAGCTTGAAAACTGAAAAACATGTGTAGTTATTTAGCCATATATAGACTTGGAAAGACAGAGACAATAAGTAAAGCCAGCCCAATGATATTGAGTTAAAAAGAAAAAGCAAAACAATGAAATAAAACTGTCTTTGTTTTGCCCTTAGAGGGCAAAAAGACGGACTGTATGAAATCAGTTGTCTAAATCTCATTCTCATTGGTCAGGATACAGAAAACATTTAACCACTTAATAAGCCAGTAAATGAATTAGGCAAAGAAAATTGTGATTGCAAAGGAGAAAAAAATAAACAAATTAAAACAATATTTTCCAGTTTTCTATAAAGATTAATTCAATTTAAATTCAAAACGAGACAGTTGCTTGTTCAGGAAACAGATACCTGGAGCCTGATTATTGCTTTTCCATATGGACTACAGTCCTGCTGTGGAGATGCTGGCCAAGAGAGATTTTTAACTGTACATTAAAGTTTACATATTGAGTGGAACTCCCTGCTCTGTATATTTTTTACATGTTTGTGAGGGTCCAGCACAAAACTGGTCAAATTAACAAGAAAGGAATGCATCAATGGTTGTTAATGAACTGCTTTGTGTATTAGGAAGTCTTTGAGCTTCTGGTTGATGAAAACTGGGAGAATATTGTGCTCAGTGATCACTTGGACCCTTGGCTGTTGCTCTGCTCTTCCATGGCTGTGGATCACAGTCAACCACTGCATCAGTAACTGTAAGTGAAACATCCTAAGGCTGGAAAGAAGAGTAAATTCACAGGGCTTAAGGACCTTACAAAGTCCATGTACTTAGTCCAGAAACCTTTATCTGACTGAAGTGTGTCTTAGAAGCAGGGAAGGCACCTTCTGCTGCAATGACTTATTCCAAAAAAAAAAAAAAAAAATGGTCTGGTACAGTTAAGTCATCTTTCTTTCTCTCTTTCTTTGGATAAATAGAGATGATTTATTTGTTATTGGAAAGCATATTTCCCAAATGTCATGTACATATAGCATCTTTCTCAAATTTTGCCACCTTTTTCCTACTAAAAAAATGTCTTGGACTTTAGATGCCAACAGTCTTGCTCACCATTTTGTGCAATTGTACACTTATCTAAATGAGTCAAAAACTACAGAGGACATAGAACGTCTATTTAGGCTAAGAAATCGTGAGTTTAGACAAAGACATTGTTAAATGAGGGACTTCTTTCAGACTGCAACTGTGATACTGTCCTTTTAAGAGGTTTACTGATGTAAAATAACAGCAAAAAAGAGCAGCTGCAATGTTGCTACAATATGAGCAACGTGACCCAAAAGTTCCTGGGCTATTTTCCTGAGGTGTCAGCAAACAAACATAAAGACATAAGTCCCCAGGAGCTTCACCACATCCTCCATAGATGCTCTACTCTCTCTCTCTGCCAGACTAAACCGCCCTAAGGGAGCAGTGACATACTTAAAGCAAGGGCTTCGCCAGGCAGAAGTCAGGGCTCAGAGCTCTCCTGAACAGCTGGTCTCTCTGCACGCACTTAGGCAGCAGCTGATGGTGCCACTGCTGCTTGGGAAAGTCATGGGGAAAAGTTTTGTGTTTTTCAAGATTCATTAAACGATCTTTCCTATGGAAGTAATGGCACTTCTGCCAAATACATGTCTGATTTGTGGTGAGAAAACAAGTGCTTTTTTGTCTTTTTGAGGAGAGCTGTTGATTCAGCATCATTATTGAGAAAATAGAAATAAGGAAAAAGAAAAGAAGCAGCTTTTAATGTTAATGATCATAATGATCATTAGTGATCATAGATACTAATGGCGTCATTTCAGTCCTTTAACTCACTGCATAGTGACCTTCAGATTTCTCAGCATAGCTGCACTTGTGAAACTTAAAGAAACCCAGCCTGAATATCATGCAGATAGGGCTTGAACTGCTTCAGTGGGGTAGTTGGTGGCATTTCTTTTGGCTTCTTCTTGATCCAGCACAGAAAAAAAAACAAAAATTAAAAAAACTGATGATGTATTAAGTGGAAGTTCTGACCGGTCATTACTAAACTTGGGATTTTATTCAATTATGTGTCCTTTGCCAATTCAGAGTATTTTGTCACCAGTTACCTAACTCACGTTCTTCCCTTTATTTTCTCTGAACTGTCATGCCGAGCTATACACTAAAACCCAGCTGTTCTCTGTCTCCCTAAAGTATGCAAGACAGTTTTATATAAAACAGTTTGTTGAGGTAGATGAAACATGGACAAGGAAATTCTGAAAATGCTCCAGATTTGAAATATTTTAAATCTAAATGTGAAATATTCTGCACAACATTTGGAGTCAATGTGGATTAAGAACTGTTTATAATGATTAGAAAACATACTTTTTTCAGTGTAACTCAGTACAGTTTTTGCCTGCACTTGTACTGCTGGAAAGTAACTAAGCTTTAAACTTAATAATTATTCCCCCAAATGATGAGAAAAAGTACAGCATTGTATTTTTCCTGGGGCTTTCATTAAGATCTCTAGGTTCACTTCCCTCAAGACATGGATCTTTTAGCAGAAGACTAGATCTAGATTTCAGATGGAGTTTTATTGTTAGAATATTTTGGTTCTCTGACTATCTACTTAAGGGATTTAAATTAAAATGTGTCTAGATTTAGTCAACTGTTGATAAGATTCGTGATTTCTAGTAGTTGAGAATATTTAAGCATATATGAACGAAATTTTATTATCTTATAAATTGCCATGAGGTATCACATTTTCAAACCAGATTAATGCAGAGTAAAACCAGAGTAATGCAACTAAAATTATTATAGTTACTCTATATTTAAATCAGCAGGACAGATCACTATCTGCATCTCTAAGCAGCGTGTCTCATGTAAAAGAGGCATAAATATATATATAATTAATATATGCACATATATATTATCATAAAAAGACCCCTAGAACATCCACATTCTATTGTTGAAGGCCCACGTCACCGACACCTTCCTCACTTCAGCAGTGGCCAAACGCTTAAGTAAGTATGCAAGTGAAGAAAAGCATTTATGGATATTTCTCCTAGCAATCAGTAATACAAGGCTCATGAATACCCTCATCCAAAACCAGTGAACTGCTACTTGATGTTCCAAGCCCTTTTTCTACCCAGATTTTGGCATCCATAATGTTATACAGGAAGTAGTTCCACAGCTTAAGAACATGTTTTGTGAAGAATTGTCTTTCTGGGTTTGTTTTGAACGAACAACCTGCTATTTCTTTTGATAGCACGTTTTAGAAGGAAGGCATATTAAAGAGCAATGACTTCATTCTGAGGTGGAAGGACAGCCTTACTAGTAACAGGGAAGCAATAAACAAAATCTATCAATCCTTTTTGTTTTCTCCGTGGTCATTCTAGAAGATAGTCCAGACTAAGAAATCTCTGCTTTAATTACAGAAAAGGTCTCAGTGAGCCTCAGTATAATGCAGCATCTACTAAGTACAGAAGTGATATCACACAGGCTTCATACAAGTCTGTGTGGGACAGGAGAGGTCTCTAAACAAAAAGTTGTTCTTGCACCTTTGTTGCTTTTTGCCTCGGGGTCCTACCTGCAGCCTGGAGGAAAGTCCAGCTGACTCTCTTGGGTTCTGGTTTTACCAGTTAGAAACCTTGCTATGGCAGCAGACAAGATCTGAGCTGTAAGATCAGAGCCCTCTGAGTGGCAGAAATTCTGTAAATCTGATAATCTTTCCATGAAGGCCTGCCAACCTTCTAAATAAATAGACACTTAGAAATGGTTTTTATCAGGCAGAGATTAAAGGTAAAACAACTGAGTCTCCTAAAGTCATGAGAAATGAGAAAAGGAAAACATATTTTTTCCTCTGCACTTTGGAACATCTGGGTGCACTTTGGAACATCTCAGCATATTTGTTGTATGACAGATTGCCCTTCTTGACCCTGATTGTCAATCTGGGGTCTTTAACACCATTTCTGCAGTTCAAATTTAGTGAGTTTAGGATACATTAATTACTATTTCTATAAATCCATATATTAAAAACAACAACAACAACAAACAAAAAACAAAAAAAAAAAAAAACAAAAACATAAACAGCAGAGAAAATGATAAAAAGGTGTTTAGTTTGAATACTACCTTGGCATACATTTAAGGATCCAGAAAATATTCTATTTCCAAGCTCAAATACCCTTTAAAGGAAATAATTTTCCTAGGCTAGACCTGAACCCACAAGCTAATGTAAATCTTTCTTGCCATTATCAGATTCCTGAGTTGTCTCTACCTACCTTACAGAGTATGATAAAAGTTAGTTATAGGCTTTTACCTGTGGAAACAGTCACCAGATCAGCGTTTGACTGAGACTGCGATGATTATGACAATGAACAGCAGAACGGCCAAAGCAGCAGAGAGAAGGCAGCACTTCATCTTCCTGGCTCGTAGCTGAAAAAAAGGAGAAAGATGAAGAAATAAATGTATGGACTTCTGAATGAGAAGTTGGAGGGTAAATTCATGATAGAATTTTTCCATTGCTGTGACTATCTGAAACAAGTCGATACATCAAAAAGAAATTGTGTCCTTGTGCAGACTGATACATCCTGCTGGATGATCCTGACTCTCCCTTGACAAGGGAAATCCCCTTAAATACAATCAATCACCTTCTCTGTACTGCTGGCCCATGTCGAGCCTTTTCTCCACCAGAACCACAAAGTCCTTCTCCACAGGGCTGCTCTCAATGAGTTCTTCTCACAGTCTGTACTCGTGTCCAAGATTGCCCCAACCCGGTTGCTGCACTTTGCACTCGGACTTCTTGAAACTCATTAGGTTCATGTGAGACCACTTCTCAAGCTTGTCCAGGTCCCTTTGGATGACATCCCTTCCTTCTTTTATATCAACTGTACCACTCAGCTTGGTGTCATCTGCAAAGTTGCAGTTTGCTATTTCTTCGTCAGGCCCATATCCTTCAAGATCACAAACTCAACAAGACAGTAGTCACCCAGACTGCCTCCAATCTTAACCTCTTTAACAAGTTTGTCTGTGTTGGTGAGCACTGGGTCCAGCAATGCTTCTCTGGTTGGTCTCTCTAATACCTGGACCAGAAATATATCCTTAGTGTACTCCAGGAGTCTCTTGGACTGCTTACAGCCTGCTGCATAGCTTTCCCAGAAGATATCTAGGTGCATGAAATCCCCCATCAGGTTGAGAGCATGCAAGTGCGATGCTTGTGTAGCTGAAGCAGGAAGGTCTCATCAACAGGCACCCCTTGATCACAGGGCCTGTAGTAGACCCCAACCCCAAGGTGTCCTTTACTGGTCTGGTCCTTAATTTTTATCTACAAGCTCTCAACCTGTCTTGAGGCTCTTTCTCAAAGGCAGCTCTTTGCAATCTATGGCAGCTCTTCACGATGTGAAATAGCTCTTTGCAATCCCACTCTGTCAGGAATCCTCTTATCTGACACACAAAAAATAACAACTATGAAACATGGAGTCAGTTCCCACATTTTCCTTGAGAACAGGTCAGCCACTCCTCCAGACACCAGTCCTGAAAACAACATCTTGCTTTGATAAACCAACTACATTTGTGCAGAGTTCTTTACCTTTTAACTAAAACAACAATCTCATTGGAAAGACTATGTTAATACTACTATCTAATTTTCCTTCCTTTCTTTCCCTAACGGGTGTAATCAGCCCTGACGGTCTGTTTGAAATTCTTTGCTAACCAGTTTACACCTCTCTGCACTGAATTACGTTTCCAATAGAACTGTTGTTCCCTACAGCTATCTTCTTCTACAGAAGTTTTGGCCTACACTGAAAGTGACAGGGAACTCATCTCCTCCATTTATGCTCCAAACCCCACTACTTCATTCTCTTGCAACCCTCCTGGAGCCTATCATTTTTTCTATGAAGAGCTGGAGAAGCACTTTCAGCAGGGAACTCTGTAATTCATGGTCTGTCCTGTCCTCTAGAATCAATCACCAACCAAACTGGTGGCTTTTATTGAAGTGTGGATTTCCAGATTATTATTTCTTATGAAATATAAATGCCATGTTGCCCTATGTCCATAGCAGATAATCAATGATCTATCTTGGTTCTCCTTTTGCTTTTCGATTACTCACACAGAAATGTTTTCTTTGAGTTTGGAAAAAAAAATAAAATAGATGCTGCCAATACATTACTCCATGTGCATGTGTTAAGAAGGATCTTTCATCAAGTATGCAAGGCAGGACTGAGTGGAAAGAGACTATTCCCCTGCCCTAAAACTCTGCTTGGGGGCAACCCTTTGCTCACACTTTTTGATCAGTTTATTGTGACTTATTTATTGGGAAGAATATGGTTGGACCAGGACTAGTTCTCTCTTAAACAAACTTTTTCACCCACTAAACGATGTTTCTTCACAGTGATTCTTGCAACCTTCTTTTCTAGAGGGATAACTTAGATGCATTCTTAAAGCAGAGTACATGAGATAATAGGGCTACTACAGCATCCTCTTTTCTTTTAACCTCAGTTAATTCCAAGGTAAACCAGGAAACCTCTGCTTAAAACTGCAGACTGTTTTAAAATACTTATATGTCCTCATCCACTTCTACAATGCCAGAGCCTTTGTTCTGTCAGCAAAGAGAGGATGCTAATAGGTCACTTAGATTCCAGCAGCAGTCTAATATTCCTAACGAGAGTTTCAAAGGCTGTATGGTATTACTTTAGATGGCTTTTACATCAGTCCATTTACAGAGAGGTTCCCTTGTTTTGCTCTTTTTATCATTGCAAAGTTACATTCACTCTTATTTTGTACTATACAAAAGCAAGCATCAAACTGGACTATAAACAGACTAATAAGAAGGTAGGAGAGATGCAGGCAAGCCTGTATTGTGGTATTTGGTTCACATTTTATGGCCTTGTCCTGGCTGGTAAGTCAAGATAATGATTCCTACTATGTTTACAACATCTCTTATTGGATTAAGTATTACTGTCCTTCACAGCCATATAATGTACTGCAGGATTCTCCTGTTAATTCTGAGTTCTTTCTTTAGTTTATATTTCAGGAAGGAAAGTGTTCAGTTTTTTGAGTCCCTTTAGTCTCCACTCATAAATCTGCATGTGCTGTAGGAGCAGTAGAAACACAGCCTCTGAGCCCTGTCTGTTGCCACAAGCTTTTCTACACACACTGAGGAAGGACAGACATACACCCCAACTTCTTTTTGTCACTTAGATGGAAAAACACTGACATACTAGCAAAAGGTACTTATTCCCCTCAAGCTACAGATGCACATGTTGCCTTTGAAAGGGCTATCCCAGCAGTCCTTCACAACTGACTTGATTCCCCATGCCCTAGGTTGTTCACATGGCTCATGCAAAGCTTATCAGTGCCCTTATTAGAGGAGAAAGATGATAGCACATAGCAGGTAGGACAGCAGATTGTTCTGTTCACCAGATAGGATCTGTAGACCATGGCATGAGCACCCTTACTGAAATACTACAAAAATATACAATAATAAACAGCATACATAATAATATTACACATAAACTCTAGTTAAATCCTGATATAGGTTAACATAAACCCTGATATAGGTTAACAGGGAGTGATTGCTAACCTGAGATTATATACAATGCCTTAATGCCACCGTAACTGTGAAGGCAAGTTGGAAGACAAAAAAATAATGCAATTCTGTATCTTTAATATCCTCAAGGCACCAAGGCACACTGGAAACATATCACCATTGGAAATTTAAGCGCTCTATGGCTAGGATGCACTATGGCTCAGGTTTTCCAGGTTTGCATATACAAGTAGGATTATTTTTTTCCCCCAGCAAGATCTCTGCCTTGTTCAGTAAATTGGTAATTATCACAACTGTGTACACCCTGTATATATAAATTTTACTTATTAGCTTAGTTTTTCTTAGGACATCTGTCGAAGTCACGCTCACATGAGACCACACAACTGTTTAAACCTTTCACTTAACACCAGGCTCCCAATATTCCCACGGGAGCTGTCATGACAGTAGAATCATATAAGGATTACTGTCCATCCCAAATATCAATGTGGTTATGTAATCATGATGCCATCTCTTGAATCAAGGTCAATCTACACTTACAAATGCAGATTTGGAAAGCCAAAGATCATTTCTCCCCAGGGCAAGATCCTTACTACTTTGAGTAAGGTACTACGAGGTTTCTGCCTCAAAATTAGTAGTCACAGAACAGCAAAAATATATCAACAGAAAGATTAAGAAAATGTTAAAAAAATCACAAACTGTAAGATGATTCATTTCTTTTTGGACATAATTCTTCAGGGAGCTTTGCATTTTTATAACATTTTCCATGCATCCAACTAATCCACAGTTGATTTCACTCATCTTTTTCCAACTCTTTCTCTTCTCAGTTGCTGGAGATCTTTCTTCTAGATTATATGCATTAATGCTATTGCTTATTCTCCTTGACTTCTCTGGTCTCCAGTAGGGGACCCTAAGGACAATAGGAATTCCATTTTCAAAAACACTGACTACCCTTAACTATCCATTAAAATGCATAAATAAATAGAGATATGGATATCATCTTGACACACATAATTTCAGGCCAAATTTGGGCCAAATTTAAGGCAACAAGAAAGAATTATTTTCTGGTGGAAAATGTAGGACAAACAACTCTAAGCAGCATTATCTGATTTTATTTTAATGATATTAGTTTATTCTGAACCTTGAATGGTATTGTGTTGCACTACTCTGGTTTTATAGCTCTGCTCCAAACTGCTGTAAGACCATTTTCCATAATATAAAGCACCTGATGATTAAATTGGAGCTATTTTTATTGTTAACATTTGCTCAAGATGAAAAGAATACAATGTGGGATACGCCCCCAACCAAAATAAAATAAAATATAATAATAAAAAAACTCCAACCACCTAATCCTGTAGTAAGAAGAAATGGCTTTTTTACAGTTATTTTTGCTAGGCTCTCAGGGCTTTTTAGTAACACAGTATAGGTAAAGATATATTTTAATCCTGACAGAAGCTCTTTAAACACACTTGTGAAACAGTGAGGAGTGAAAAGCAGAGAAGGAACGAGCAAGGCTATTTAGGGACACAGCTAAGGAGTACTTTATATTGACAGGAGAAGTGGATGTGACTGAGCCTGGAAGAAACCTTTCCCTCATTGTTTCATAAAGGAAGCTGCAGGTCATGTTTTACAGCTTAGAAGATATTTCTCTCTTGGGGGTGAAATGTTAAAAGACATTTTAATTATGTCACAACAGATAGTTAAGTCATTAAAAACTATTAAAGCCCAATACTGCCGTAGGCCCAGAAAAGCAAGTTTCGTCTTAGAAATTCCTAAGTAAATGCAGTTACAAGGAGGAAAGAAATGCTTCGTTGCTAGAGATTCAAATGGTGGCTAGGGGCGAAGCATTAATAAAAGGAGAGTGGGTCCATAGAAAACTGTTCCTGTGTAATTCTTTTGACTCACATATGGAAAAGCAGCATCATGCTTCTATACCCTCCATGGATTGCTTATAATGTACACTGCATTTTTTCCCTGTCACTAGTGACCTCACAGTATATAATAATGCATGGAAACTTTTGAATCCACAGGGAAAGTAGAGATTTCAGAACTGGCTTTAGGAAAGAGGCCAAAAGCTCTATAAATGCAGTTTAGTTCAGGCAGGGATTTGTGCTGGATCTGTACTAGTACAGCTCATCTATCTTGGGCATAAGGCACTACTTCAGAGTAGACATATCCTGCAACTTCATGAATGTGGCACTTCCTAGGTCTCCTGCAGGACAAAAGCCCTGGGTAGGTTGCTGTCATGACCTTCACCAATCTCACCAATACCTTGCCTCCTTATTACATCTTTCCCTGTTCATATGGTATGGACTAAGATAGGCATGAGGATATCAAAGAAATAGCATCACCCAAGATGGTTAGCCCAAGAGCAGGCATCTCCGTCCCTCCCTCCTGCAATGTCAGATAGTGTAAATATTTGACATACTCCAGACTTTTCAGTTAGGTTATATGGGCAAGAATATGCCACAAGGGAAAAGAGGTCTATTTTTCAGTCTTCCTTTTTTAGGTTACTATGGTAAGTGAACAAAAAAAAACATCCTGTACTCAGTACAGAAGGACCCAGGAAGACTATCCATTTTTACCTGCAGAAATGCTTATGCATATTTTAAACACAGTTTTTAAATAATGAACAAATAATGAAGCATTTTCCATCAGAGCCAGCATTACATAAGCTTCTGGAAGTACAATTCCACTAGTTGTCCAAAGAAATCATCAGAGTTATCTCTGTTATAGAGATCTATTTCCTGCAAATTCATACAAGGAAAAAAAAAAAAAAAATAAATAAAACCACACAATAAAACAATAATCCAAAATTGATTCAATTTAGAAACCATACACTAAGAGCCTCCAGTCGTTGGGTCAGGTCCTTTTGAGGGCCTGTCAGGCAATGAAAACTCATCTTGATTAATTTTCAAGTACTGTTTCTTTCACTGTAGGATTAACAAATCTGTTTGACATAAAATGGGACATTTTATATGCAAATCTCTGTAGAGAGGGTTTTGTGACATTAAAGAGGTTCGTACAATTTCATTCACCCTGACCTTGGAGGTCATTTGGAATTGCACTAAAGCATTTGTCTATGCCCTTAATATGCATTTTGAAAGCTAATTTGAGGTCTGCTGGATTGGGAGTCCAGGTCCTTATTAACGTTTGGACATGTTTATACAGAAATGATATTATAAATCTGAAGCTACTGTCACTCCAATATACACCAGCAGGAACTCTGCTGAAGGCTGTGCAGCTTTCATGGGGGGAAAAAAAAAAAAAAAAAAAAAAAAAGGAAATATTGTAGTAATGCAACACAAAATCAGACCATAGATGTGTTTACCTTCAAGCAGTATTTAAACATACAGAGGGAAAAATTCCCCTTACACTTCTACCAGTGTCTTCATCATTATTGGTTTTGTTCTTATATTCCACTTACACTGGTAAAATCCCTCAGCTAAGTTACACACAATCATTTCTGATAAGATAGTAAACAGACTATTATTGCAACAGCAGTGAAGAATATGACCTTTACCGTGTGTACAAATTAAAATGCACTGACCAAATTTGGTGACCTTTATGGTAAAGCTTCCTTATAGAGTAACAATGAATTTGCTATTAAATATCACTGCTTCTGCAGACAGACTAGAAAAGGCCAGTAATATTATTAAGCATTTTTGGTGTATTTAAATGAGTATGAATCAGTCAAGTTGCATATGAGTAAAACCTACAAGATTTGATAGCAACGGGAAAAAGCCAGCCCACACCAGCAAGGGAATATCATTTACTTTGTCACGCTGTTTTTGTGCCCTGACTTTCACATCATTTGAGACGATTTCGAACTTCCTTTTGTGACTCTGTGTCTACATAATCACCATATGCAATAACTCTACGCAGTCTTTCCATTCCCTCCAAGTCTTTTCATGATTCACTTCTTGCTGATTTATCTTCTTGGTGTATACCCCAGGTGGACCTAACTGCCATCTGCAGGTGTGGTTCCTCAGCATTTCTTATGGGAGGACTGAATTTTCTGCCACTCAGCTATTTAGCTAGTGATGGCCATTCAGGATGACATTTTCCATGCTGGAAATATATCTCAAGCTGTTTTATGTATTTCATTTAAATGTAGTTAATTCAAATAAGAAAACTACAGAAAATTGTCTGTGTTGCATGCTGGAAAAGACAATGCAAACATTTTCTCTAGTGCCTACATGCTTTGGAGCTAGATGGGGAATATGAAGAACAGGGAGCAAGGAGTTTGCCCTGTCAGTGAGGGGGCATTTTTATTTTTATTTTTGGTGTTTCTAGGAAATTTTGGCTTTCCTTTGGGAAAGGTAAGGCTTCTTTAAGATCCTAGTTCGAGTGCACTCATGACTAGTTCAGAATCTCAAATAATTTTTACCACCTGCAACAGTCTCTTCTCAGGATAATGATAAAAGCACAATGTTTTCTGTGTTGATTTGCCCAAAAGCAAACAGGGTCTGGTGGAAACCATACACACCACAATCTTAGTATCCCCCTAATATACTTCTTGTTGTTGTTGATTTTTTTTTTTTTTAATGGCTGAAACATCACTTATAATAATACATGTAAATGGCTTACATTTCTATCGTGTCTTTCAATCCAACAGGCTTCC
Source organism: Aythya marila (assembly GCF_965140915.1). Lineage (NCBI taxonomy): Eukaryota > Metazoa > Chordata > Aves > Anseriformes > Anatidae > Aythya > Aythya marila. The sequence continues at coordinate 154,298,651 of NC_139043.1, forward strand.
AATGAGATTTTCAATTCACTATAAAGAGGTTTTGTTTTTTTTTTCTCCAGCACTGGAATGAAGCCATCTACCTTTGGCAGCTATTTTAATTGTATGTAGTAGATCTAGCCAGTAGTTTAAAGCAGGTAATGACTATTTATTGGGGATTGTGGTAGACAAAAAGCTTGACATGAGCCAGCAGTGTGTGCTTGCAGCCCAGAAGGCCAACTGCATCCTCAGCTACATCACCAGAGGGGTGGGCAGTAGGGGAGGGAGGTGATTGTAAGGGGGTATGGAACTAGATGATCTTTAAGGTCCCTTCCAACCCAAGCCATTCTATGATTCTCTGATTTTGTGTAGATGAAACACCAGAGAGTCTGCATTTTTCCAAACCAGAAATTGCCCATGAGAGCTAAACAAATGCCCCTGTAGTTTTGCAAAAACTGCCTTGATATTCTTAACAACCAACCCTTCACAGTCACTCGGAGAGAACTGAACCTCCACAACAATTCAAACCCAGAAACATGGGTGACAGTGGAGCAGAGAGAACATGATTGAACCACATTGAAGTGTGCTCAGAGAAAGCCTTCCTGCAGAGCAGTGTTGATCAGTTAGTTTGTACTCCCATATGAACAGGACTACTTGTCTGGATTGGAAATGGCAATGTTTGGGTCACTATGCTGCTGATCTCAGCCCTATGAGCCCAGAAGTTCAGCCAGACTCTAACTTGTATGTCAATAGTTTGTCTATGAGTGCATTATGGCAGCCAGTGCTGAAAGCCTTAATGGTAGACCCCACAACAGAAAGATTTGGCTAAAAAAATGTCTGACTCTCCAACTTAGCTCCTTATGCCTATAATAACTAGATCAAACTTTGCACAAACTTATAAGAACCAAAGCCAAAGAAAGTGTATAATCCGCCTCAACTCCATTTGTGTTAATGGAACAATTTCAGTCTACCCTTATGAGATTCTGGTTCAAAGAAGTTAATAATTTCTCCTTAGAACCATGTGTATAGCTATAGGCAACATTTTATTTGAAAATTCTAATAAAAATAAAATACCAGGTAAAGGGTTGAGCATCAGCCAGAAATGATCTTCAGACCATCCTCCAACAAATGCAAGTATCAGATAAAGAAAGCAAAGGCACTTTGGGGGGCAGGGGAAAAAACAGCTGAACACATAATTCATATAAGTGTTTTTCATGTTGGGACTGAAAGAAGGGATTTTCTGACTTCAAAGCACACAATTCTTGAGCTAAGACTTGCCTTCAAGTCTCAGCTGTAATTAAGACAAATTACCCTCAGCTAAACTGTCAGACACTAAAGAGAAAACTTAAAGTTTAAGCTAGTCTGATTCTATCACCAGCAGGCAGCTGTACATACAAACACCAGCCCTATGAATCAAAAGTAAAACCAATTTGCAGAACAGCTTCCAGGAAGCACCATGCCATCAACACCTCAGAAAGTCAGTGTTAGGAGCTGATGAATCCCCTAAGTGTCACAGGATCCTATTAGGCAGTATTGTGCATTTGTATTTTTGTTAGACCAATTAAAACAATTACAAAAAAAAAAAAAAAAAAAGTGAAAAGCAGAGAAGACTTGTTACTCACCTCTATGTCTTCTTTTTTTTTTTTTCTTTACCGTATTGGTTCATTTAATGTGGGACATCACATCTTACAAACTTTGCTCACCGCTATCTCTAGAAAAGCATTGGCATCACTCCTATTCTAGCAGTATCTCTACAACTACAAAACACTACCATCATTAGCATGTCAAGCACTGTTTGGCAGGGACAAACTATCATGAAATACTGCAGTTTTTAGAACAGATCTGACATCTGCTGCACTGAACTTTAAATACATATCTAAAGTTCGGTAAGATCGGTAAATAGGTTGCTTTTGGTACTGAAGGCCAAAGACAATGGAAAACATGTTCCAATAAAGAGATTAAGAGAATGTTCCTTTAGAAAACTCCTTCCTTAAACAACTGCTATTATTTCTTCCTTAGATAAATGTTCCTTAAAGAGAAAAAAAAAAAAAAAAAAAAGAGAGAGAGAACCACCAAGTTTGGCAACCAAGAGTATCACTAAAGCTCAAGACTGATGTTTTTCCTCCCAGGCATTCTCTTTTTCACCAGTCTACAAGCATTCACCATGTCACTGCTGCTCCTTTCCAGTATGCAGACAAGATGGGAACAAAGTGCTAAGTAATGGTGAGTAAATTAAATTGAGACCGAGCATGAAAATCTTACTCAGAGAGAGTGATAAATTGTGTGCTAGAAATTCAGGAATGCACACCTCCATGCTTTGCCTAACATGGCATATATATATACAGGCAGATTAATATAGCAGAAGCTATTTTACAGCTTCTTAACCCCGTAAGTACCTACATGTGGGTCTTCACCTATTCAAAGTAGACCCTTGAAAGACAAGATGAAAGTCTTTAACAATTTGCAAATGAGCATCACTAAAGGACAAAAGTATATTTCTTTTCTATTACCTACTAATTTCTTTCACAAGAAGTGAATAACACCACATTTAGTGTAACATCAGTGAAACTAAGAATAATAGTGCCTCCATTTTATTGTATTGGGTGGGACAGAATTATATTTGAGGAAGAATGATTTTCCACAGAAGCCATGGGGAATTGGATAGGAAATCAAAATTCCTGATCTAAACTTCTGTTTAAACCCGAACAAGATCTTCAAGGTTTGAAGAGGATTTTAACCTCTGTTATTTTACCATTTTCACATTGGCCTATGAGCTTTTGTTTTAGTGATGGATTAAATGCACAAATGCCACAAGGCAGCCTGAGTTGATACCAAATTTCTGCCTCTATACAAGAAATCAGAACATAATGGAAAATTTTGTGTGATTTTCTCCTGAGGTTTCCTACTCAGTTTTGCAGATGTAGATCCAGGGAGAGTCAAAAAAAAAAAAAAAAAAAAGAACAGAGTTCTGGATTCTGAACAAAGAACAAAGGAAAAAAAGAACAAAGTTCAGGACTTGTTAATAACAGGATTCAAATATAAAGACAAAAAAAAAGTAACTTAAAATAGCAGACAATGCAGAGAACTGTATGGGCAGATCTACCATCTATGCCTCCTTCTCTCTTCAAATTGTTGTTATTTTTCATAAGACATTTAACTTTCTTGTTCCATAGTTTCCCTTTTCATAAATTTAGGGATGTTACTCCATTAAATACATGGTATTATGTATTATACACAAATAGGAACATTTGTAATGATGGCTTTCATTACTTGCTAATATCAAGCCAAAAACATTGATTTTTTTTTCACTATATTTTTATTTTTTAATAAAAATAATTTTTAAAAAAAGTTTGTTTCCAAATGGAGTTTTCTTTTGTTTTTCAGTTCACCCACTTCTATGATTAGAAGCTTTAACATCTTCCTGGATGATAGATTATTTTTAATTACAGTCACATAATAGAGCTATGAGCATGGCACTGGAGCTCATATGGTGGAAGAAAACTAAAACACAGTTCCCTTTATTCACCTCTAAAACAACTGTTCAGCACTCTTTGCAATGTTATCATTAAATAGCTGTCCTAAACTGAATTTTTACTCTGAACTAAGCTAGCAAACTAAAGTAAACAATACCTGATTTGAAAGTTAAAAATGATCACAGGACTACATTTGTTATTGTTCCTGCCAATAAAACAATACTCAGAAGCATGCTGCATAATTTACTGCCATCAGAATTGTGTGTTTCCTGCATCTGTGTCAAAATCCTTGAGTTTTTACAATTTGCAAGGGATTCTGAATAAGAGATTGGTGTGCTACAAAGAATTGTTTATTAGCATTGCTTCACAAATTGCATTGTTGCCTGACCCTGCCTGTCGAAACTCAGTTTCAGTACACAACATTGTTGGTGCTGTCAGTGCAGGGATCTGTTTGCGCAAAGGGTGTAGCAATAATTTAACCATGATGGATAACACCTTGGAGCTCTGTGAACATTGCAAAGTACCATACCAGTGGTCATTCCCACAGAGAATATCCACTACTAGCAGCAATGAGAGGACAGTATCCAAACTACAAATTAAAAGAAAATTTAAGTCTTTATGGGCAAAAGAGAAAATAGCCCCTGTCTTTGAGTTTTATCTGCAAGACTGGAAGTGGAGCAGAAAGCAATGAAACTTATTAAATCCATACATCTTTGTACATCTATGCATGATTTCTGTCACGGTGCCAATTAGGAGCTGATTTGCAAGATTTGCAGTAGAACACACATTTATGCCAGCCTTCTATGCTGTGCAAAGAAAAAACAACCAGCAAACATTTCTTCCCACGAGCAAGACAGCAGAGAGATGCAATTCTCCAGTATGGTAGAAACAGGGGGTTGTAGCCAAAAGATAACACACCACTCAACTATAATTTTTAGACTAGACCAAGAAATTTCTGTTAGATACTGAAATAAATCCTTGTAGAGATACACAGCAAAAATTAATAAACTGTTGTACTAGGTTAAGTTTAAAACTTTTTTATACAGTTTGGTTCGTTGTGACATGTTTTTCTCAACAATATGCTGGGCAGGTCTCCTAGGCTGCTGAGAAGATGAGGATATTAATCAGTTTCCAGGGTATGGCTTATCTGCAAATCCTCCGAAACCATAATCCTGAGAACCGAACTGAGCGACTGGTTTGAAGCTTTAAGAAAGTTTTCAAAGTAGTTCTGAGAACTTCTGCCTAAAGTGAAGCCTCCATGGGAGATTATGTGCTGGTGGTATTTGGAGAGCAATTCAAAGGCAGAAATCTCCAGAGAGGTCCCGCTTATGGAATTTTTGGAGGTCGGCATTCATGAAACCAGATATTTTTGAACATTCTGGATATGTGAAGGGAACCTCTGAACTCGTTAAGTGTCCCAGCTTTGTTTTTTTAAACACACAGCTGATCAAAGCTTTTAACTCTCTATTCCTTTCCTCCCTGGCATCTATGACAAGAGCTTAAATAGTTGAGTTCCCCGTGGAATAAAAAAGAGAGAAAGAGAGAGACATGTGGTATGGCTGCGTGTATATTTTCCCCTTTCTGCTTGTCAAAGCCTCTATACTTAACATATTAATTTATTAAGTTCAACTTTTTAATGCTAGCTCCTTTAAGTCATTAGAGCTCCTTTTTCATCATAATCCTCTTATTTGGTAATCAGTCTGAGTCTGCCTGTATTTTTTAAGAATATTTTAAGTTTCTGGTGGAGATGAAGGAAAGTTTTCTCTTGATCTACTTCACAGACTCCAAATTATTAGTTAGTGGTTCAGTGCAACCCATAGGCCTACAACTGTTTTGTGGTAGCTTTCTATTTCCTTTATTGCCCTTAATGAATGGAAGGGTGGCTTTTCTTTTAAATGTGTTATGGTTGCTGACAGCTGACCAGCAGAGGATGAGAGGAATTAAAATAGATATGGCAAAGATCATAATAGCAACTGCAATGTGCTTCAACTGGAAGAGCCACTACCAGACCCTTTTGTTTAGTGATTCATTCCTGAAATTGCTCATAATGCATTTCTTAATACTCAATTATTTGTCATGGAAGTCTGTCTTTGCACAAGAGATCCAAAAGTACAAACTAATCTCAAGACACCAGGCAGATATTGCATTGTGAACAGCAAACTTCCAGTCACCTCTGACTCAAGTTTCTATTTCTAAAGATAAATAAATCCACCCCTCATCATTACCAGCCTTCCTGCTGTTCACTATATGTACTTTAAAAAGCCGAAAAAATTCATTAATGCATAACAATATAATGTCTCAATTTGAACACATCAAAGTGAAGCCTTCACAATCCCTTTGCATCTCAGCTATAGGGTGCAGCAAAACTCGCTAAAGCAACGGGCAACAACAGACTCTTAACAGAAGTTTAACAGCTCTGCAATTCCCTCTGTGATCTTTCAAACCCCATTTAAAGATAGAACTTCATTTATCCACTTAAGCAAAAAGCTGTAGACAGCAAGCTGCTTCCCCTTCTTCCTCAAATCTAATGTTCAGTGGGGGAAGAAAAAAATAAAAAAAAAAAAAAAAAAAAGAAAAGAAGTCAGCATAAGGGCAGTCCCACATCAACTAATCTCTGCAGTGAATTAATTAAACAATTATATTAGCCAAGCCTTCACTTCTGATGTGGCACAGCTGACATTAATTGGGCCACAATCAAGATAGTAATTCAGGTTAATTGGATTTCCACTGTCAGCAGCTATCAGCTTGTTTCAATATGCTGCTGTCATTTAAGAATAATTAATCATGGATGACTTTATTGGATGGCATGGGCTGACAGCTGATGGTGTGGTGACGCTTGAAAAAGTTGGTGATTGCTATAGGCCTACTGAAAGGAAAGCTGGTTTCTCTTCCCAGAGGTTATTCTATTGTCACTGCATCGTGAGACTCAGAATTTACTCCATGAGGTGTTGAGACAGTGATATTTGCTGAGTCTTGCACACATGAAGAGGGAGAAAAAGAGTGGGCTGAAGGAAGGAACAGCCATTTCCATTGAAATAGTGCTGCAAAAGGTCAGCGGGATATGCATGTTCCACCGCAGCCTTCAGGCACACAGTCATTGTTTGGCTATTGCTACAGCAGCAAAAGATTCAATAATACAACAGTTCACAGGCTGTAAGAACTGAAATGCCAAGCTCGATCTATTATTATTTGCTTTTCTCCATTCATAATAGGCCATTACTTTGGTTAATATCTGATAATATAATTTATTCAATCTGTTGCGAGAATGTCTGCAAAAATGTCAAGGAACTTACGAAGGCAATCTCTATGTATTAATAACTTGAAAAAGGTGACAAAACTGTTGTAGAGAAGTGGGGAAAAAAAGCTAAAAATTAAAGTCTAAGATGAAAATAATTTAGAGTGTTCCATAAGGAGTAGTAGGAATACATTACGCTTCTGGAGGAAAAAAAAAAAAAAGGCAATTTAAACTTGAGGAAAGAAAAAACCTTAACACCAAGATCTATTAGACTGTGTAATTATTCCCAAAGGGGTGAAGTATACATATATATTTTAAAATTAAAGAACCATTTCAGAGTATCCTTGACAGAATGCTAAAAAAAGTATATATCAGAAATGGCAACACTACTTTGTTACTTGGATGGAGAAAAATTCCTATTAGGAATATGATGATGGTGTAACTACCAGAAACCAACTCTAGATGGATAAAGGACAGAGAAGAAAATTTCTGAAGGAAAATTGAACACTGTGGGTGATGAATTTGGTTTCCATTCTTTTGATCAAAATTCTGGACAGAAGACTGGAATGTGCGTTACTCAAACAGTGGGGCACAGATTCACACTTGAAGATACTTTGTTCTGCCAGTGAGAGAAGCCTCAATAGGCAGAAGCATTTACTACCCAAGGTGTTCAAGGAAAGGTTGGACTTGGTGCTTAGGGACATGGTTTAGTGGGTGATAGTGGTGGTAGAGGGATGGTTGGGCCAGATGATCTTGGAGGACTTTTCCAACCTTAATGATTCTATGATTCTAAAGTGGGTGACAAGAAATATTTTTTTATGACCTCTGTTCAGAGTAGAACTGAAGGTGCTGTAGATACTAATGAGAAGCAAACATAATATTCTTAATCTTTGGGGGTTTGATTCAAAGAACTTCAGCTTTTTACCTTTAATTATAGCTAAGACATGGTTACCTCCTTAGTCATTAGTTGTGAAATTCTCACAAGTTCTCCTTACTGGAATCCAACCTAATGTGAGCATCAGGCAAAACCAGCTAAATACATAGCTTTATTATATTTAATGTCTCTGATTGAAATTGAGTCCAAACATGCAGCAGGGGGTGGTTATTTAAAAAGAGACTGAGAATGTCAGCAAACTGTTTTTGCTTGTTGTTGTTGTTTGCTGTTTATTTGATCTACGATCCTGCTAAATCTTATAACATGCTATATTAAATTGTGGGCATGAATTAGCTCTATTACCAGGGAGTCCCCTAAGAAATAGGCAAAATGCTGCTCTACAAATGTTCTTTACAAACACTCTGTGTTTTTCAGATTATCTCTGTGATCATTTCCAACAAATAAAAATTGAATCTGAAAGTACATGTTTTTAGAAATTTTTTTTCCTTCTAACCATATCCTCTTAAAATAGGATGGATGTGCTCTGTCATTAGCCCTGTAATTTGCAAGAAAGTGGGTATTGCATTTGTCTCTTTCTTTCCTTGCTCCAAAATTTGCCATATTCAATCAAATCTGAGAGGAATAGAGCCCCTAAAATAGTTAAGCTCCCATGTTGCCTTGTAGAGAAGATATATTCAGTTGGTTTGGCAGCAGTCAACAGCAAAATCTGCTCCCAAACAGTGTGGTTGCTGGAAACACCATGTTTTTTTTTCAATATATGTGTAGTGGGGAGAAAGGTGTGGAAAAGAGAAATTTAGGGTGACAATGGCCACAGTTGACATCAAACAAGATGTTATTAATTGTGCTGCTCATGGAATAATTTGGTTTTCAGTCCAAGGATTTCAGAAAATGTTTCTGTAGTATAGGGAAATGTATTTAGTTATTGCCCATGAAAACTTTTACCTGGCCTAAAGTGTTACAACAGCAATGTTTGTGGAAGAGTCTGTAGCAGACAGATATAACAATAATAATTTACTTTTTCACCCTGCTATTAAGGTAAGATCTACATCTGGCCAAAGTACTTTCAAAATCATGGAGACTGAGGGTTTCAGAGGCTTTATGGCAGCACTTATCCCTATAACATCCCTTTGAAGCACTCCAAAGCTGTTTGTTTTTTTTTTTCTTCTTGTACTGAAGGTGAAGATTTTCAGTGGCATTCACCTAATACTGCAATTTTCTGAAGATTTTGCCCTATTTGGTATTATGAAATAAACAATTTCTGCATGAAGATCCTTTATGTGGGGGCACTATAATGTAAAGTATCATAGTGCAAAGATCCTTCTGGATCTGCTCAAGGGTAATTTCTGTAACCAGGAAACCTGCAGCAAAGCAGAAAACTGAAGTAAGTTTTCTGACTTTTGCCTCTCTGTCAAGCAAAGAGCTACAGAAGACCCTAGTTAAACATTGATTCAGCATTTCAGTGACACTGGTTCTATGCTGCTGGTTTCTGTCCAGAATATATGTAGGGCGTGGACCACAAACCCTGTCTAAAAGATTTTTTTTTTCCAGAAAATAGGGCAAAAGAACCAAAACCGAATTACACCAGAACAAGGCAGATGTCTATAAGGCAAAGTTGCTACCAACATTTTAGCAGTAAAGAGGTCAAAGACTGGACTGACCATGAATATTAGACTATTCTTGCATCTCCAAACTTTAATAATAATAATAATAATAATAAAAGAAAGACAGTGGAAGCAAAGATTGGATTCACATGACACTATTGCTGCAGGTTTTGTGCTTGAGCTGAGGATTTTCTTCACCAGGGTCCCACTCCAACATCCTCCAGAAGTTCTTAAGTTAGTAAATACATTTGAAAAACAGAAGGAAAAGATTAAGTGTATAGGTCAGTTAAACCGCACCTGTCAGGTGAACTGTGGGAGTCTCTTCCAGCAATGCCAGAGCAAAGCTAATGGTGAGTGGACATAAAACATGCTCAATAGGGTCATAAAGTTTTGGATCTCTGTTGGCTTTCAACTGCCTACTAACATTTGGTCTCTCATGCTTCAAGGAGCTTGTAGGCCTTGCCAATGTTACAAAGGGTTGCCACCTTGGACCTTTCATTGGCACTGATGCCAAGAGGTAGGAAAAAGGAATACCTAATGAAGCTGGAGCTCTAACTCCAATGCCTTTCTGGGCACTACTCCATACACCTTGTTCCTTGCCAATTTCTGTTTTATTTCCTCTCATTGTTTTCATGCAATGATCTTGGAGCTGTTTTTTTGTTTTTGTTTTTGTTTTTTTCCAATAAGGCTCAGAAAACAGTCCAGATGGCAGGCAGGTGAATGTTGTGCTGTTATTTTTTCATCTTGGAAAGACACACATATGATCTTTCCAAGAAGAAAAAAAAACACACCATTCCTTTTCTCCACCTGTTCAATGGAACAGAAATTTTATTAACAGTTTGGAGTGGTGGGGAGATTTTTCATTATTTGTTTGTTTCACACAGGTAACAGCATGAGAGCAGAATATTTGTTTTTATAATTGTTTGCGCTCGTAGCTTAATCCCTGAGCATGTTATTGTTAATAACAGATCACAAAGTCCTCACATATTTGATGTAGAAAATTGGAGAAAAAAACAAAAAACAAAAAACAAGGTGCCTTTCCTTGGATGCTTAGTAGAAATGCTACCTAATGTGGCTTATTCTTTAAAAAAAAAAAAAAGTGAATGTCTCTCTCAAATTTACAAATAATTAGTACTTGGTGTTACTGTGTATTGAAAAGACAGGATTAGACTCTTCCTTGTAAGCTCTTGTTGGAACAACAGCTCACAGGAAAGAGGGGTGGGTAGGGATCTAGTATTTTTTTATTTTCTGAGGTGAGCAGCAATGGGTTTGAAGTTCTACTTAAATTCACTTCCTGCAGACTTAGCTTGTGAATAGTTGGCTATAGTTGGCACCTTTTTGGATACATCAGGCTAGGGTGTTCAAAGTGATGGAGCTGAAGTAATTACCGTCTTTCTGTAATTAGTTCTTCTGTTGGTCTCAATAGCTGGTAGCTGGGCTCAGGTGCTGATCTCATGGTTGTCAGCTTAAAACCGCCATGAATCAATAAATGAGTGTTTGGATATGGTGATGAAATAGAACCAAGCAATTTTATTTTTTTTTAATATGTATATGTTTTTAAAATATGTTTTTCTTTTTCTTAGAGCTCTTTTATCTTTTTCTTTACTTTTCCTTGCAGTGGAAGACTCCAGTCTTCAAACATTTTTTCAAGAGTATAGAAGTTCTGGATAAGGAGGCAAGTCAGAAAGCTCCAGAAAATTCAAGTCTTCCTGATGAAGAAAAAACTACAACGTAGAAAACAGCATTTCCACTTGTCCACTGTCTCATACTTCCACTCAGGGTTGCAATGCAAGAGAATTACACATCATGTAAAAGATGTTCTGAGCTTGTGGTCCACTCAGTCCTTAATCTTCACCAGAACAACAAACAAAGATGTTGATACTGCTCTTAGCTGGATTTTTCCTATTTAGATTTGCAGACAAGGAATTGGCATGACCTCCCATTGTGTTTAGCTTCTCCACAGCAGCTCAGCTAAGATGATTCAAGACCCAACAGCAATTAGGCAGTATTGAATTCTTGAGTACATCACAGCAAGTGACACACAGTCATGTCAACAAAAGTCCAGAGACATTTCATAGGTCTAATACCAGAAGAAATACATGCTGTTGGGTATTTGCAATGCATGTGTAGATATTTCTGCTATAAAGAGTTATAGTACTTCAACTTGGCAGATGCTGAGCCCTTTCTCTGGAAGGTCAAGGTGTAGCATGGGAGGGGAAGATGGCAAGGGACTTAATCTTCTGGCAAGTGGAGAGCAGGAACTACCTTTGGGGATTTTATTGCTCAGATTTCCTAGAAAGTCAATATTTGGCCTTGGAATTTTCCCTCGGTTTCATTGCTAATCAGTATTTTAAATTCTAAGACTACATACAGAAGACTAATCTTTTCTAGTTGAATGATGTCTGACCAGCTCCGTAATGCAAGGAGAGGAGGTGTAAAAGGCAGATGTGCTGCAAAGTTTAACTCTACAGTGCTGAATTGATTGACCTGACATGACAAAGAACATGTACATAAGATGCTTTCAGCTTGCTCACATGCTTCTGCTGGATATTTGGAAAACAGGCAAAAAGAAACTGGAAATTCTTGCACATAAAAAAATGTATTTATCTCAAATTATGATTTTTTTTTTCAAAGATCAAAAACAAATCACTTCTGATGCTAAGCACTTTCTGATTTAAAAAGGCTCAAGAAGGTGAAAAGGGTGGGGAAAGGCGCAATAAGATACAAAACGGTGACAAAAACACGGACACTTGTTAAAAATTGCTAATAATTCAGAACTGCAGAATTATTTCTGAGTACTTATTGCAGAATAATTCAGGATTTTGAGTAGGCTGGGCTGGTAAGCAGAGTCCAACAACAGATACAGTGGTGGGAATTTCTTATAACTACCCAGAGAAACCAGAGAAACTGAAGTTAATCCTTAAGCACATGCCTTTTGGTGAGAGAAGATTAAAAACATTAAGAGCAGGAAAAAAAAGGGAAAAAAAAAGGAAAAAAAAAGAAAAAAAAAAAAGAGGAAAAAAACAGTTAAGGGAAATTTCAGTTTGTGAGGTATATGATTAAGGTTGCAATGGGCCACTAATAACGCACAAAAATTGCAGCTGCTACTTCTTAGATCAGGCTACTGCGACCAAGATAAAATGACTTTGTTATGCCTGATTATGATGGATATAGATGAATTACTTACTGGATTGGAAATCTGTAGTTTCCTAGGGATGAGTGATCACCATTTGATTACATTCAATATGAAAAACAGAATAAATTCTTAATCAGTAACTTCTTATATATATAATTGGTGCCTCAAAGGGGCACATCTCCCCAAACTGAGAAAATTTGAGCAAAACTGACAGCAGAAATTATAAATAGAAAAATGAGAAAGAAAAATTGGAGAGCTTAAAAGAACAGCGTGTTAGCTGACCAGCATGCCTTAATCTTGCAATCAAAAAAATGAAGACCTTTAGTGAAAACATCACCCTGATTCAGTGATAAAGTGTAGACAGCAATTAAAAATTTGAGGAGTCATACTGAGAATGAATGATGAATGCTTTCTGCAATCTTCTAGTTTTATATCCAGCAGGCTGTTTGGGTCCCTGCATTGATAACAACAGCTCTTACAACGATATCACCAATGTCACATCTATCAGCTTGATTCCCTGTGAGGGACACCCAAAACCCACAGAAAATTGTAATTTATACATTGATATTCCATGGACAGGAAAAAAATAATCTATTAAAAGGATCTTTAACTTGGTGGAAAAGACTTTAAAAGACTGTTTAGTTGGAAGCAGACATCAGTTACTTTCTAATTAGAAACAAGGTGCAATGCTTTTGAGGTTGGTTAACCACTGGAACAAATAGCATCATTTCTGGGTCGGGTCTGCAAGTTAAGCCTGGATGCCTTAATGGAATAATGTTTTTTAAAAACACAGTTATGAGACTCAACAGACGAGTAATTGGGCAGATATATAAGTAATCAGACAGATCATGAAATTGCTTATGAAAATTGATGCATTATCAACATCACATACAAAAATCTGTGAAGCTTCATCACTTTAAGTTAACAAAAAAAAAAACAAGAGCATTGGAGACAGCAGATTTGTGTGACTATAAGAAGGGAAAGGAATCTGTATTGCCTAGATTTTGTACTTGTCCTGAATATAAGCTGCAAACTGTGTAACTGTGTAACTGTATTCTATGTAAATATATTCATAAAATATGGGATCTGAGACAAAAATGTGTATTTATATTTAGACTGCATTTCCGATAAAATAATCTAGAAACACACAATTCAGGTAAACCTGTGTGAAGTGTATTTATTTCTAAAGTGGTACTGTCTACAATAAAATATTTTCTAAGTGGATTACAAATGCTATGTGTTTTCTTGTTGTTCTGTTTGTTTGTTTCTTTTAAAGGATGGGTTACACTGGGGAGAGATGACAAAACCATGGCAATGTGTAAACAACAGAACTAATTTTTTGAGGAACTAGAATTACACAAAGCATTTATTAGTCCTACAATAAAAGAAGCTAACGCTACATTACCCTCTTTGCAGGTAGAGCAAAAACACTTTTTTTTTCCAGGACAACAAGGGAAAAGAAGAAATGGAGGCAGTGATGGGAACCAAGTCTGGTCAGTAATGACAAGTTATGAGAGCAGGTGAGATTGTAGAAATATTTATGCCAGTGGGCTCATCTGTTGGAAGACTTCTAACATGGGAAACAAATACAAGAAACATATCTCCCAGTCACACTTATTGGTGGGCTAACAAGCCACAGGGATCAATTCCAGGAAGGATGAACAATGAACCTTGCAGTTTATATGATTGTGAACCAAGGGCCCTGGACTGGGATGGTGCAGGAAACTGCAGAGCTCTGCAAACCCTCTGCAAAGCAGAGGGAAAGGGGAGTAAGAGGAACAAAGAATGGGGATAGATATAAAAGGGTATAAAAGGGTTGCATGTAAAATGGGACTAGTCAGTATGCTTGTCTCGCCGAGCCCTGTGGCTGAACACTGAAGCCACATCTTCTTGTACTTTCTCATTAAATCTTCTCTCCATCTGTGTATTTGCGCTCTTTCCTGTGTACATGTCTGCTGTATGGCAGGCCTGCAATTAGCACAGGAGGTGCTGGAAAGACAGAAGTGCATCAAGGTCTGTTCATAAGGCTTAAATGGTATGTTTTTAAGAACAACTCTGTGGTCACGTGCGTATTTCTGAAATAGGGAATCCCAGAGCCCTTCTATGCTTCTGGGAAGAGAGACTGCTTCCGTATATCCCTGCACCACAGCAGGGCAGAACTTGTTTGAGCATTCACTATCCCATATGCCTCCAGCAAGGAATTGTGGCTCCTTATGGAAGTTATAGGTTGTTTCAGAAAATACTGAGTGAATGGCTGGGGGCCAGGACCTCATGAGGCCTGCTCTGCACACAGGCAGTTCCCAGAAAGAAAAGGCCTCAGCTTCAGCCTGGATTCATTTCACTCAATTTTAACTATCTACAAGTATCAGGTATGAGTTGGTAATTTAGGTTCTTACTCCACAGCAAATAAAGTCACTGGATTGCCAATAAACAGTGGAAGTGTTGGAGGACACACAGCCCCACAGTACACTGGGTGTCTGTGCTCAAGTGTTGGCTGGCCAGGGCCTGCAGGGCCTCTGTGGATTAAATGAGTTAAATGAATTTTCACCCAATCAAATCTGTATTGTCCATAATGTTAATTGTTAAGTGATCTCTCTGTCTTTATCTCAACCACTGAGCTTTTTCTTCGTACTTTCTTCCCTGTCCTTTTTAGGAGAGGGAGTGAGAGAGCAGCAGGGGGGTGTCTAGCACATGGCAACCCACTACAGTCCTCTACCACACACAGTTAGAAAGCATCTGAAGATGGTAAAAATGCCAAGCACACCATAAATACAGGTATTTAAGACTGCTCCA
The DNA here is from genome assembly GCF_965140915.1 of Aythya marila. Lineage (NCBI taxonomy): Eukaryota > Metazoa > Chordata > Aves > Anseriformes > Anatidae > Aythya > Aythya marila. The sequence continues at coordinate 154,313,751 of NC_139043.1, forward strand.
ACAATGAAGTGTAGGTATAACCTATGGGGCTGTAAACTTATCAATGCCCACAATGAAGATGGAAAGTGATCTTGATAAAAGACGGAAAAGGGAATGCATGAACAGCATCAATAAGGAAATATCTATAAAAATGGAATTATCTAGGAAAGGACAGTCATATTTACGAAATAAGAAAGCTTTCTGATAAGGTTTGGGACTCTACAACTAACAGTGAGCAGACAGCAAAGCAAGCAGGATGCTGGTTGTTTCAATGAGCATATGTAGCTGTGTAACACAAGCCCCAAAACAGCCCACAACGACCTGGCTACCAGTCCCAGTACAACTAGTGGCCAGGCTGTTGCAGCCTAAGCAATGTCAGTAGATACTCTTAAACTTTTATCACATTGTAAGCCAAAAAAAAAAAAAAAAAAAAAAAAAAAAAGGAAAGGAAGGAAAAGGATGGATGAGGAAATCAGCCGTGCAACTTGCAAACAACTTGAAAAACAAACAAGCAATCTGAATTTCTCTTCCTGTGAAGCCATGTCAGGAGATGAATGGTCATTGCTCGCCCTCCCAAAAGCTGTTGTAATGTCAGCCCATGGGCATGTTTTTCACTTGCTATTGCAATCCCTGCTCTGAGAAAGAATAGCATGATTCCTTTCACACTCATTTTACCGTGACCTACAACAACTCAGGGGAGATTTAAGGAGAAAAACAGGTCTTTTAAAATTTATTTATTTATTTATTTATTATTCAGTTGTTCAATAACCACTTAGAGGGAAAAAGGCATCTGTTTGTTGGCTGCAAACTCACAACAGTGATCTACGGTCCAGACTACTCCTAACATTGCTGCTGGGAATCCTTATAACCGTGGAAGGCTGCTGAAAGCTGCTCATGTTTGTATGACCAGCTCATCCCATCTGCTCACGTAGTCGGCTTCGCATGATGGCAAGACTACGTGTGGAGAAGGCATGGCTGTTTGCAGCGCTGTTTCCTATAATAAATGCTCACAGGATCACTTTAATAATGGGATAACCATTTCAGGAAGTTTGATGTTATGTCTATGTCCTATCTAGTGCTATTTATTATTCAGTACTAAGCCAATGCCAATTGGCTCTAGAGCCAACTCCAACTGGCTGAACACCTCTGAAGTGAGGGAGTATGCAGTTCTGCTCCAAGAGCCATTTGCAGTTCTTTCCTTCTCAGGAAAGAAAATAAAAATAATAAAAAAAAATTAAAAAAATCTGAGGCAGTAATACTCTTCTTGTGGAAGTAATGGACACATTTCATCACTGATCCCAAAACTGAAAGACTTAACTATTCCATGCATTAGTAAGACACAGAAAAAAAAATAAATGTTGAGAGAAAGAAAAAAAATAAAGTCTCTATTACTTTGAGCAGGGAAGAAGTGCTCTCAAGTTCCATATTTTGTTTGAAAAGACTGAAGCGCATAGCGGTGTGGGTAAAAGGGAGGAATCATTTTGTGTCTTAAAAATCTTGGTCTACTCACGTGCCTTCATGCCTCCAGAATTGTTAAGCAAAAGAGGGAAGAATTACTGCCTGGGCATGCTTCTTTCTAAAAATGGTAGCGTCCCTCTGTTTAAATGGAGTCTGTTCGACTGATGGCATTACTACATCATTTTCTACTCTCTGCTATTCTGAAACAGCGAGAGTAATCAATCATTTATTTATCATAGGAGCAAACCAGACTTTTCTTGGAGGGAGGGTAAAAAGTGCTACAATAAAGTAATTTTGCCAATTTGAGTGTTCCACTTGACAACTATTTGCATAATAAGGTTTTGCCAAGATAAGAAGATTGGTAATTTTCAGCAGTGTGGAGGGGATTGAAGTTTTAAAGCTTTTTTGCCCACTATCTACACACTCACAGACCTCCGCTCTTGATGTATGGTTCTTTTTAAAGTCTTCCATCTGTCTCCGTTGTGTAATGAATTCTGTCACTCTCAATTGTGCTCCTGAGCAGTGAGCAGTGGAAGGGAGTTTGCATTTTGATTATAAAAAGGTACCGTCAGCTCTTATTACAATGGAAAACCCATCTTCATGTGAAATTTTAAGGCACTTATAAGCTTAGTCTCCCTCTCAGAAGTTGTCTGTAGATCATGCTGTCACTGTTTGACAGGGTGTGCAGGAAAGCAGAGGGCTGGGCTGCAGTGCCAGGAGAGAAGTTCAGAGAAATGGAAGTAAATCCAGTCTCCTCCCTAAGAAGCTCATGGGAGGGATACAGCAGCACAAACACTGTCATGTTAAAGTTGTTCCACATGCAGCTTGTACTGAAGCTCTGGAGGAAAAAGGATGGCAGGAGGAGATCAAGGCTGTCAGCTTAAGTCTCCTTCCTTCTCCTCATCCTCATGAACCAGTTTATCTCATCGTGAGCCTTGTCAGCAGTTTTCTATTTGGGACAGTAGGAGGGCAGGAGGAAGATAAGCAGAATTTTTACAGGTTTAGTATTAACATACTTTTAGGGGCTTTGATAGCAAAATGCTCCAGGATTAGGATGTTAGAGAAAATGTAGAACACATCTACACCATGCTGCAGAAAGCTCTGTAGAGACTCTGGGCTGGTGAGAATAAACCTGCTCAATGCAGTGCTGTCAGCTCACTCCTGGCAATGTATTACTACTCCTGCACAATGTGATCCTTCTGCTAATGGGCTCAGGGAAGACAATGGCAATAAATGATCTTTAAACACCATGGAAGTAGGTTTTCAGATGCAAAGTGCTCAGTGTCCAGCCAGCTTAATGGGAAACTTTTAGCACAATTTTATCTCCAAGTGTGGTGCAGGTGGACTGCGGTGGATGAAGCAGACAGGTAATAATCAGTGGTAGTCTTGACTGTGATGAGCATGAGCTAGTGTAGTTCAAGACCCTGAGAAGATAAAGAGGGAGAGGAGCACAGTGCAGACTGTTGACTCTAGGAGAACAGGTTTTGATTTACTAAGGGAGCCTGTTGGTGGGATCCCAGGTGAAGAAGCTCTTGAAGGGCATAGGAATTCAGGAAAGCTGACAGAGTTTAAAGGACGGCATTCTCCAAGCACAAGAATGATGGGAATGGTGTGTCCCAAAACTCAGCAGAACAACTAAATATATCAAGATACAAGCTTGGCTATACATGAAACTCAAGACAGAGCTCCAACGCAAAAAAGCAGTATTCAGTAGGTGGAAGCAGCAGGCTTTGTGCAGGAGGTTGAACAAGACACTTGCTGAACTCCCTTCCAGCCTGAATTATCATATGATCTTCTGCCATTCTCCTGGAAACCAAAGATCATGCAAAGATGTGCATTTACCTATTAAATATAAATTAGGAGCTAAACAATATTGAAAGCAGAGACCTTATATTAGCTGTTCAGTGTATACCTGGTCTGTAGTCCTGCACCTGGGGAACAATAACCCCATAGACCAGTCGGGGCTGGGGGCTGACTGGCTGTACAGCAGTTTTGCAGAGAAGCACTTGCGGATCCCACTGGCCACCAAGTTGTACATAAGCAAGCAATGTGCATTTCCAGCAAAGAAGTCCAGCAACCTCCTGGACCACTTTAAGCACATAAGCATTGCCAGCAGATGAAGTGCCCACAGGACAAAAGGCAATGGGCACAAATTGAAATACAGAACATTCAATTTAAACACAAGAAATATCACCTTTGTTGTTATTGTTGTTTTGTGAAGGTGCTCAAACAGGGTGTACTGGGTCTGGCTGGAATGTTAACTTTCCCGGCAGCAGCCCATTCAGTGCCGTACTCTGTACTTGTAGCTGGAACAGCAGTGTTATCACACCAGTGTTGTGTTTACTGCTGAGCAGCAGTGGCACAGCATTGGGCCTTTCTCTAACCCTCCTAGGGGGTGGGCAAAAAAGTGAGGAGAGAAACATCACTAGGGCAGCTGACCTAAACCAATCAAAGGGATATTCCATACCATGTGGTGTCACACTCAGCAATAAAAGGTGGAAACAGGAAGAAGAGGGGAGGGGTGGGCTCTCGTTGAGAAGACGTCGGTCCTCCTCTCGAACACCGGCTGCGTGCGTTGAGGCCTTGCTTCAAGGACGTGGTCAATCATCGCTCATTTGTGGGAAGTAGAGAGTAATTTCTTTCCTCTGCACTTCCATATAGCTTTCATTTATTTTGTTTTTTTTTTTGTTTTCCTCCCTTTTTCCCCTTTCCCTTTTATTTCCCCTTAGTTAAATTGTTTAGTTCATGGTAGTCTTTATTTAATTATTATAATTATTTCCCTTTAATTAAATTATCCTTATCTCAACCCGTGAGTTGTTCTTTGCTTTACTTCTCCCCCTCCTTATCTAAAGGAGGGGGAGTGAGAGAGCGGTTGTGGGGTTTAGCTGCCCAGCACGGTAAAACCACCACACAGGGGACCAGGTTGCCCAGACAGGTTGTGGAGTCTGGGCCTTGGAGATATTCAAACCCCTCCTGGACACAGCAACATGCTCTGCCTAACCCTACTTTGAGCAGATGGTTGGAGTATGTGATCTCCAGAGATACCTGCCAACCACAATTACTGTGTGATTTTGTCAATTAATCGGGGTCAACGTGAAACTTCCTGGTGTGCATTGCAACCTAGCTCCCAGATAAAAATGGTCTTCATACACTGGACTTAAACCAATTTTTTTCTGCTGCTTATCCCTCTGTCTTCTTATTGTGGTGGCACGGAGATAACCTTTAAATGATTGCAGAGGAGCAGAACGTAGAGCACTGTGCAGATAAAGAGTGCTTGCACCCCAACAAGCAGGCAGTGGAAAGTCAGAGAGCAGAAGAGGCACAACACTGATTGGAGTTCACAAATGCTGCAGATCACTATTCTCCACTGCATACTACCATCTGCCATATTCATGGGGGAACTGATATGCTTTGTGCTCTCAAAACTCTCTGTTAAAACTATCTCAGTGCCTCCTGGCCATGCCTCCGCCCCCTCCCTTTTAAATCCCTTTGTAAAACCCACTTTATGGATGACAGCCTCTTAGACACTTAGCAATAAAGAGATTTAAAAGAAATAATCACAATAACTAACTAATAAACATTCTTCATTATTTCCTAGATGATAATAATCCCTAACACTTCCATTGCACTTTACATATTCAAGCACTTTATAATCATTAACTAATTAGTCCATGCAAAGCTCATCTAAATATTATTATCCTGTTAATACAGAAAGAGAAGCTGTAAGAGAGAAGGTAGAGAATTTACCTAAGGGCATACATCAAGCCATTTGCAGAGACAAGATTGGAACTCAGCTTCTTGGCATCCTAATCCTTGGCTCATATCCCTCTTGCTGTCTCTGATAATATGGGCTAAATTATATGATAGTAGGATCATTTTCTTTAATATTCATCCCCAACTGCATGACACTGAATATTACATTTCCTCTTTTTCTTGTGCTCAGAATCATTTATTTTTCTCCCTCCACTTCTGCACTGATATTGCCTCATGCCTTTATATCATGAGCAAACATTTGTGGCACCCAGGGTCTAGCTCCCATTTATGCAACAGCACTGGGATAACCAGCCAGAACATGTTAGCAAATAAGTACATAGTGCAAAATTTGGGCAGGGGCAGGAAACTGCCTAAAGGGAACATCTTTATCAGCAGTCGACAGACAGAAACTCCATGGTATGGAGCTCTTTGTTATTCCTCTTCTCCTGTTGCCTCAGCTTACCAACAAAGGGTGCAGGCCAGTTTACCTTAATACTGTTTATACCACCAAATTTGTGTGTAGATCAGCTCCATTCTACATTCCTTTTAGACACTGTTTGTTGTTGTTGTTTATTTGTTTGGTTTTATTTTTTGATGTTGTTTCTGCATTTGTTTTTCTCTTGGTAGATAATTGTTGATACAAGAACTATGGACCATCACATGAAAGTATCACACAGCAAGTCTAAAATATAAGGAAGTATTTTCTTTTATTATTATTTTTTCTCACTACATAGAATCATAGAATCATAGAATCATAGAATATCCTGAGTTGGTAGGGACCCTTAAGGATCATGAAGGTAGACTGTGGAAATCATTGCCATGAGAGAGAGTAGCTGCTAAGTCTATGTGCATGCAAAATGCAGGTAGAAAAAATAAGGAGAAAAAAATATATACATATGTATATATATATCCATCAAAGAGTATTAAGCACACAGATAACATCTTTGATTAAGAAAATGCCTGAGCTAGGAAGCCCTGAATACTGGAAAGTGGTACTAGGGATGTATTATCACACGCCTGTCTCTGTTGCTGTCCTCCATCAACATTAAAATTATATGAAGAAAATCAAGTCTTCAAGTCCATAAATAGAAAAGCCCTATGCAGAAACCCTACACAAATCAACCAAATGTGCTTGTTCTTGATCCATTACTGTGCTCTCTCAGTACATTCTTACCCACGTTTTATTTGCTGTAGCTGTCATCTTGTTTTCTTTTAAGTCATTTTGGTTAAGTGAAAAGGAATGATTGCCTATAAAGACACTTTTCCTGGGGAGGTAAATGTTCTTCCTTTTACCTTAATGTACAGTTGGATTTTGTTGAGGTTCATCAGGGTTCATTTTAATCAGTTATATTTTTAAATTGAAGGGAAATAAAACAACAAAACTTACATAATTTAAATTATTACTTTCCACAGCTGTAGGGACAATTCTCCCAGAGAAATTTACTATCTGAGCCTAAGCAACTGCCAAGGAGCAAATGAGTGTTTGGTGTAATGAGGTTGGTCTATGCTTGTGACCTTTGGCCATTGATGAGGAAGAAAAGATCACATTGTGATCCTGCAGACCTCAAGATGAAATCTGTACTACTGGATCACTAGCAAGCAATCAAGTCTGAATGTCCCATCATATTTCAATCAAGTGATTCTGTGAAACAAAGTTCACGCTACCTTCATGTGGTATCTGTTACAACAGAAACTTAAAATGGCAGAGAGGCAACACCTGGCTCACGTTCCATTTATTGTGGCAATGCAGCCAATTTTGGAACAAATTGTAGTCAGGTGACTGTCTTTAGTCAATCAGTGCATTGCATTGCATTGACACAGCTTTTAAATCTGGCGTTAGGAGTTCAAAATAAAAATTGCAGGAACCACTGCCTGATCTCTGCTGTAAGCAACTGTATACCTTCCTCTGAAGCTGATGTGTATATTCATTTTCCTTCCAATGCTCACTGCAAATAGTGACAGTCATGGCTTATTCCCAGGCAAGCTTTCCGCAGTGTAGTTACAGTGTTTACATGGTGTTCATTTAGATCCAGAGTATATCCACCAGAGCTGTTCTGGTATCCTCCACTGACTCTCTACGAACCAGTGCCATAAGACATCTCAGCTACCCTGTGAGCATCCATTAAGGAATAGCTGCATTTGTCATCAGATAGGCTCTTTTCATGGAAATCAGGGAGTTAATTGTTCCTTGGGTCCTACTTAGTGTTCCCTCAGCTAGAATGCTGTCCCTGTTATTCTTGGTGCCGAAACGAACCAAGAACACTAACACGTTCATTTATAGCCTCTCATCTGAAAAGTGTTAATTGGAAGGTGAGATGTGGTAGCTTTTTCAGGTACTCAAACTGGACTGCAAGACTATATCAAACTAGTATTCCCTCTAGCCATAGAGAACCCTTGGACTACACATTGGATAGGAGTCAAAATTCCTGTTATAGTTCCTAAAACTCAAGGTTGTACCAGTTGGCTCCAAGCAGATAACAGAAACTAAATCTGCAGGGAGGAACAGAAAGCAAATTAGCAAAATACCATTATTTTGGTCTGGGTACAGATGCTTCCCGTAATAAGGGACTTGTAATATTTAAATACATTTTCTCAGCCACATTTGAGAAAGTTTCTATCCCAATTCTGTATCATACACCCTTTATTCAAAGGTTGTGCTTCAGAGCAATGTTCATATCACTGCAGAAAAAAAATACAAAAAAAAAAAAAAAAAAAGTGGTTCAGCTGTGAAGATTTTGAGTGGAAGAAATGAATGAACGATGAGAGGAGGGCTAAGGAGAACATCAAGCCAAAGAAAGCTGTAGTACACATTGCAGAAATTAATAACATGTAAGCCAGGAGAGGCTTCTGATTACAGATGAAATAAATTCTTTTTCTGAGCTTCTAAAGCATTCAGTCTCTTAGCTTTATTGGCTATGTAGTCTTTTCTTTCTCTGCCTCATCAGATGTCTCTTGGAAGCCTACTTGCCACATGTGGTATATTGCACCATCTGCATCAATAACCATTCTCACTTATCTCAGGATGGGATGAAGCCCTAACTGGAGGAGTCTTTCTCTCCCCACTGGATGCGTTGATGATTTAGTTTAAACTAGATATATTGTATTTAAATGGTTAAGGTTAGCTACAGCAAATCTGACATTTTTTTACGATAGTTCCTAAACTCCTTCTTAAACTGAAGTGATTCTCCAAATACTTGAAAACTGAGTGAGTGTTCCTTTGTATACTACGTGGTCTGACTAAACCTTTTTTTTTTTTTAGTAAGAAACCATCTTCTTTAAAGATGTTCAGCCTTCAGGTGACAACAGCAACCACAAGACATTTCCCATGAAGGTATCTGTGGGGTAGATTTTATGCCCTATTTCTTCTGGTCCATTTTCTAAGAGCAGGCTGCTAGGATTTAAAAAAGTAGTATTTTTTTTTTTTCCAAGTGAGCTCTTTACAGATCAGCTCTTTAATTAAACCTACTGAAGATCTAATGCAGAGTGATATCCTGAATTTGTTCCTAATTAAAAATACTGTACTTACTGCGCATGATTCCTTTTTTCTTAAATCTTTAATCAGGAGGTGAATAAGGCTCTGGAGTCCTGATTAATAAAAGGACCAAGTGCTCTGCAGCTGAAAATGCCAGGGTATTAAATTTCCCTAAGTCACCTGGTGTCCCCATCTAATAGATATCCTGGCAATGATACTTATGTGATAGTACAGAATAATTGAGGCATAAAGTTACAGGTCCCGAATGAGACAAATGATACTAAATCTCCTGAAGAGAAGTCTGACGTGGATGTGGGAACTAATGTAATAAACAAGATACCTTTGTAATTGCATCATTAAATAAAATAAATGGCCTTCTTTTAAGTATTACCCATGAAATCCAATGCACAGATAAGATGCACTGAAATCCCAATGAATCAGAGTATATGGGAGGTTGGGAGAACACACTGAGATAACCTAAACACACTCACACACACACAGAAATGACAGTCTTGAAAGTAAGATGAATGTCTAAAGTAACAAATTACACAAAGAAGAAAAAGATGTCAGATTTGTTAACGAAATGTACCATTTCTCTATCACACAAAGAAACAAACCAAACATGATCTGAAACCCACTGTGTATGATCAATGTTTTCTCTAGGCTGGTTTGAGAACAGCTGGTGGCAGAACAGATTCAAAATTCTCAGTAGCTGTGAACATTTCAAAGTACAATATTAGGGAGATGGCACTGTCCTGAATTTTTGGGTACAATCGCCTCTTCGTGAAGGGAACTGCATTGCATAATCCTACTAGCTGGCTATTTTGCTATACTTAACGTAATTGGACTTTGTTACTTCATGCATAAAGGAATGAAAATTGTCAGAAATAACCTGACAACTGGTCTCAGGTGCCTCTAAAACAGTACGGGCTGTACTGTCACAAGAGCAGCATGGACTTATGCATATGAGAGGGAAGACTTAGATACTTCTCTTGTAAAGTGTTTCTTACTAGAATTTATTTAGGATTTATTTATTTTGATTTATTTAGGTCCCCTGTCTCCTTCTATTGCCAGCAACCACTTCCTAATCCCTGTTTACCAGCTGTTCATCTCCACCTGAACCCTAGTCTGATGGTTTCCCTTGGACAGTCCTAATCCAAATTTAGCATAAATTTATTTGTGGACATGTTATACCTGTTTGTTCTAATGATATGATACGAGGGATATGTAGTTCCTTTCAGCCTTTCTTTTTCTGGTACAGTTCCATACAGAGAAAATCTTAGCAAGCAGTGACTGCTGAAATACCAGGCACAGGAGCTCAGCTTCTGGCATTTTACTCTGTTAAGCAAACAGGTATATTTTCCAAACAGGTATAATTTCCACGATGGAACTTTATAAATGCACAGCCAGTATTTCTGTTATCTGAGTTATGCTATGAGAAGCCAGCTAGCACATTTCTGTGCTATGCTGGAGGTATAAACGCCTGCATTCAGGTGACCTCTCCCCTCTTCCCATCATTTTGGTAGCTCTGTTATGCACTGCTCTTACTTGAACTCACTTTTGCAGTGCAGAATGACATACCATACTCTTAACATCTCCGCAGTAGCTGCTGCAATGGCAATAGTCCCTCTTACAGCTAGAAATACCTTGCCCACCACATCCTAAGGCCATGTACATGTTGTCATGATCCTGCTTATTAATAAAATATTCTCACCCTGGTATGCAGAATCCTTTTTCTTTCTCACTTTGAACTGATGAGATCTCATATTACAGTGGAAATGATTGGTCCCTAAGTGAATAACCTGGGACTTTCTGTTAGAAAATGTATTTGCTGCTTCACTAACAGGGGTGAAAGTATTCTTTTGCAGTGATATCCTGATCTTCGTCTGAATTTCCAATATCTCCTAACTGTGCACCAAGGTAAAATAACATATTATGAAAATATTAAATAAGATTAGTCCCAGCTTGTACTGCCAACTTCAAATCCAACAGCTACTGATTGTATTATCTCCCCTTAAATCAGTAACTTACCCGCTTTTAAGTGCCTCCTGTAATCTCTAGCTTTTCCAAAATAATATTAACTTTCCATATGAAATTATATCAAAGCCGTTACTGATTTTTACATGCATCCCATCGGCTAAATTTCCTTATCTGAAAACTCTTGAATGTTATCATAAAAATAAATATTTTTTGTATCTGACTTAGCAACTGGGTGTCAGTCTGTAAAAACAGATTACACAGAAACAGATAACATACCACCATGCGATTTTGCACTGTAGTTTCCAGTGGATAATTTCAATATGAAATGATATTTGAGTTAAAACTTTTTGGTTTCCACCCCAGAAGAGGCTGCATACCACTCACTGGTATAACCTTTGCACACACAATCCCAATATCCCTGAGAAAAGAGACGAGTGGAAAACTACAGTGAAAACAGTTGCAGCCAAATTATAAATAAATAAATAAATAGATAGATAATAATGAAAACCTCTTGTGACTCCATCTCCAGAAAATAAAGTGTTATTGAAAAATAAAATCTTTTTTGTTGATGTTGTTGCAGTGTAATAATTCTTTTGTTGTTTTGGCTTAGGTGGAATTTTAGTTGAAATGCATGTTTTAAAGACCACGGATTTGTAGAAGCCTCATAAAATGCATAATATACCATGCACTTATAATAAATATTGTTAATCATGCTTATGGTAGTACTTACAGGCCTGGCAGAGGGGGGCTGGAATAGCAGGCACTGTACAAATACTGTCAGTCCCTTACTAAGGGCTGGCTGCTGAAGCACTTTTGATGAAATAGGTGGCATCAGCAGAGTGGGAAAGGTCAACCTCCTATAGAGGAGAACTGAGTGGACCATCACGTTGTTGGAAGTCATAAAACTATGCCAGAGTGTGGAGCCAGGCATTGCGGATCTCTCTGCCACATGCTGCAGTGAGGCCTAGCAGGACTCACACCTGAGGTGGGATGTGTGTCCCCACCCCTCGTTACATTCCTACATGCTTTCAGAGAATCAAGGAGCAGTTGAGGTGGGAAGGGACCTCTGGGTCCACCTGGTCCAGCCCCTGTTCAAGCAGGGCCACCTCCAGCAGGGTGCCCAGGATCACGTCCTGGTGGCTTTTGAAGCCCTCCAGGGATAGAGTGGTTGCAGACACTGATAAGATGCCCTCAAGCCTCTTCTTCTCCAGGCTGAGCAATCCCAGCTCTCTCAGCCTTTCCTCACAGCAGAGGTGCTCCAGGCCCTTCATCATCTTTGTGGCCCTTCACTGGTCTCCACTATGTCCAGGTCTTTTGTACTGGGGGAGACAGAACTGGGCCCAGCACTCCAGGTGCAGCCTCACCAGTGCTGAGTAAAGGCAAAGGTTCACCTCTCATGTCCTACTGGCAATACTTCTCCTAATTAAACCCAGTATCCCATCAGCCTGCTCAGAAGCAAGGGCACATAGCTGATTTGTTCAACTCCGTGTCCACCAATGTTCTTTTCTGCGAAGTTTTCTGTTATCTCTCACTGTTGGGCTGCTAAGACCTTCCAGCATCAGCCATTTTATGAGTCACAAACTGTCCTGCCTACCCAGAAAGAAATAAACACCGAATCACAGAATCATACAGTATCTTGAGTGGGAAGGGGCACACAAGAATCTTTCAGTCCAACTTCTGGCTCCACACAGGACAACCCAAGAATCAAACCACATCTGAGAGCATTGCCCAAACACTTCCTGAGCCCTGGCAGGCTCAGTGCCATGACCACTGACCTGGGGAGCCTGTTCCAGTGCCCGAGGAAGAATAACTACATAAAAAGTTTCTCCCAGGATTTGCTTATCACTTTTAATAAAAAGTCAGTTTTATGTAAGCAAATTAATTTGAATTTCTTCACTTCCATTTTCAATGTGAGGCTTAAATCAATGCCAGATTAAAGGCTAGAAATATTCCACTCAATAGTTATTACATTTATTCTTCCTCCTTTTTTATTCAGTCATTTTAAATATAAGATCAGTAAGGAATTTGGCCAGTGTTTAAGAAATTACAGTGCATAGAAAGTGGAGTAATTCTTCAAATATATGTGATGGAAAATTAATATCAGAAGTCTTCTTGTTAAAACAACAACAAAGTTCAGGTTGATTTGTGAGCAAAAGAAATTCTAGCAAAACCACTTTTGAGCTTTTTCTCAGAAAAAGGACAAAAATCCTTAGGAAGTGTTGTGCAACAAAATCTTTTTTCCCTTTAATTATAACACCTTGAGCTAGATTCTTCACTCCAAGCAAGAAAAAAAAAAAAAAAAAAAGAAAAAGTTAATAATTTCAGGAAGAGTTCCTCAAGTAGGAATTAAACCAGGCTATGACAATATGAACATGCATGGGTACAAGCCATGGACTAGTGAGAAATGGATAGATAAGAGGAGAATTTTTTCATTGCCTCCAGCATCTGTCTTTTTGTTGTGGTGTCTTATGGATGCTCCTATTTTTGTCTCTGATTTTCCACTGACCTTACTGACTGAACCCCATTGACCCAGAATGATACAGATATTCCTAAATCATTTGGGATAGTTCTTCAGTGAAGAGTGGTTCGATGCAGAGTTACAAAGGTGAATGAGCTCTCTTGCACCAGAGAAAATGCTTTGCTGCTTCACTTGCCCAGATTTGCTCAAGTACGTCTGCATAGCAGCATGTGGTAGGATGCAGCCGCTTAGGATTGCTAAAGTTACTTAAGCCTTCCTGTATGAACATACTGTGGTTTCTGAATTCCAAACAAAGCTCAGGAAAACTTATCCCAGGAAAACTTATATTTAAAGAGACAAAGATTTGGCATCACCCAGTATTTCCCATATTCCTTTCAATTTATAATACCAACTTTTGCTGTCCCAAGTATATGCCATCTCTCAAGATATCAAATGAGCAGACATTTTGATCACACATTCAAAAGGCAAATCCTGATATTTAGATGATATTACGATAATTTGGGGAGTTGAAACTCATGGAGTTTTCTTGGAAAGTTTAGCCACAGACTTCAGTCAGGAGGCAATAAACCAGTGGACCATCCTTCCTCAACAGGAGGCAGGCTGAAGGCTGCTTGGCTAAAATATCTCCCAGTGTAAGTGCAGGACTGTGTTGTGCCTGACTTAGATCAGATCATAGTTTACCACAAGATTCTTGAGGTCTAATTAGACTAAAACAAAATCAATCAAAATTCCATTACTGTTATTGTCCTTCCAGGTTAAAAAACAAACAACAACAAAACCAAAAACAACAACAAAAAAATATTTGCTTTGCTTTATCTTTGTATTTTAACAAATTCTAACATGAATTGTCTTTTTTTTTTTTTTTCTGTACAACGTGTCATCTAGTCACACGTCCCCCAAAGAGATTTTGATATAACTGAAGAACAAACACGATGAATAAGAGAATTTGTAGCTCTAATTTGCAAAGAAAATATTCAGGCAATGATAAAGAGTTTTTCCCAAGATCCACAGGACATATGTGGCATCTTTCAGCAACTGAATTTCTAGCATCCAACTTAGAGATCAAATGTCCAAGTGGACCTCCAAGTGACTACTACACATTTTTCTAGAAGAACTGAAAGTTTCCCATTTCCTCCAGGAAGAACAGAATTTAAACATTCCAAGATTTGACACCTTAGTTAGCAGAGATGAGATAAAACAAGATACTTGTAATGAGAAAACTGTCTGTTCTAATATGATCCTATATTAATCACTTAACAAATTAATGATCTCAACAGAACTAAACTCTCCACTAAGAATATGCAAATATCAGAGAAATAAACTGATGTAATTTTGAATTTAAATTCCCTGATGCATTTGTTCCTTCTGAAAAAAAAAAAAAAAATGTAATATTGAACTCAGTACTGTCAGGAATATTTTATCTCTCTGGTTGTTTGCTTCCCTGACTTTTGGATGTGAATTTCATGAACCTTTTCACTTATAAACTCGCTGTCTTCCGTGAAGATACAGTGCAGATAATGTCAATAAAAGGCTCACTGTGTGTTCAGTGAACTAGAAAGCAAGACTTCGTACCTTAAAAATACTCTTGTTGGAGCTTAAACTCCTGGATGACTACAGAAGGTTAAGTAAATTGAGAAAGACTGTCAGTTCTACAAGGGCTTTGCTTTCAATACCTGTGAGTTTTACTGAAAACACAGAGTTTTCGGTAAAAACAACACATTTAAGGTCAGATAATTTCCTTCAATTTTTAGCCTCTCTGAAAAGGCAAAAAGCAGTCAGAAGCCACAAAATGTGCTTTGCATTTTGGCATGAAATCCTGTGTCTGTGATAATAAATGACAGGAGCTAAAGCTACATTGCATGATGTCTTTGTTTCAAAAAGACCTGAGATATTTCATACTCATTGGATTGTGGAGTTTAAGGATGGACGTTCACACCCCAACACAGACGCTTATGTTTGATTAGATGACCACTATCTTAAATGTCACTGACTGTCAGGAGAACCTAGATACCTATGGGTACCAAGTACTGACACCTGTACTGTACACACCTAAAGTTAGGTGAGATATGCCCTATTCATAATGATTTTTTCCAAAAACTGCTGTACAACACAGTAGGGGAAGCTGTCAATAGGCATTTTTTGTCACCTTTCTAGCCTGAGGGCATCTCCACGAAGAAATCTCTTACCTGTGAACTGGAAAAGCATCTGTGCTACCTTGTCCTGCACTCCTGCCCAGCCTAACTCCTAAAATACAGTGTGGAACAGTATAATCGTGCTCTAACATACACTGGACCACAAGGTAGCATCCTTCCAGGCAAAGCAGAGAAAGATTCTGCCAACTGCCTGATATTGAATGGTTCCTGAAAACTGGAAAGTTATGAATATGTGACTAAAAGTGCTTGCTCTCCTCACAGAGTAATCTGAAAAGTGCAACTTTGCTTGCAGAACATTGTATTTCCATCCCCTCTTGCCAATTACTGAGTTAAGTGGTGCATGGAGCCTTTTAAAGACTAGAATTATTTTCTAAAGAGTAAGAGAATGTGAATCAAAACTGCTCATTACATATTCTTCGAACTTGGATGGTGTCCTCCACAGTAGGCTGCAGCTACTGGTTATTACACTTTTTCTGTTAGCAACAAGAATAAAAGGCTCTGAGCCAAAACCCAGAAATATCCAACAAGTAATTATAAAACCCCATTAGGAAATGGCTTCTGCTTGATTCTGCTTATTATAACAACTGCTAATAACAACAATGTACTTCTAAAGTCAATTTGGGCACCTTGCACTGGATGATGATATTTAAAAGTAGATTTTAGAATTTTCCAGGATACCTTTGAGTCTTGGATGCGTCCATTGAATATCCTCCTGAATTAACATACACGCATTCACTTTCGTATCTAATATAGATGTTTTGAGAGATTTAATTGCACCAAAATATAAACTATCTATCTATCTTTAATATACGTTGAGAAAAAGAATCCAATATTGAACAGATCCTCTTTTGGGAGAAATGTACCTTCACTTTATACTGAGTTGGTGATCTATTATCGATCATGACACAGAAAGCAGAAGTAAAACACTAACTTGTCTTTGACTTACTTGCTTAAAGCTATGCTATTAAAAAAGCTTGTTAACACACAGTCCTAAAATGAATTAAATAATTTGATACAAATTCTGGGCTGGAGGAAACAGTCATACCTCCCACAGACTTCAAAGGCTGCTTTGCCTTCCTGCTCTAAATGTGCCTTTTTTATCTCTCTCTGGTATGTATTTAATCCTGTCTCATCTTCTTGGTAATTTCAGACGATATACACTAACAGAAAATCAGCATATTAAATACATGCCAGTTATTTGCAATATCCCAGAGGTGAGTTTGAGGTAGACCAGTAGATAAGTCCTCCCTGCAGATGAGAAATTGAGAAGGCTAGCAAAGTATTTCTCTGCCCATCAACCCCTTCTCCCTTGCTCTCACTAATAACCAGCCCAGGATGAAGCTATTCCGTTTTCTAATCTTTAAGGCAAAAGCATCTGTTGCAGAAGATATGCATTTATACACAAATCAATGTATATATAGTTGTGTGTGCATTTGTGTGTGTATACGAGTGTAGATATTTGACAGGATTTTGAGATTTTCCTATAGGGAGCTGAAGGAAGAAATGGCATTGTGAAAAACAGCTTGCAGAAATGGGACTGATGTACTGAAGTGGAGCTACGGAAATAGACATGGCATCTGTTTTTGTTTTTTTTTTTTTCCCCTACAACTTTAACCAGGGGGGCTCTAAGAAGACACAGGACTTGCGGTCTCCAGATGTGCTCTTATCTGAAGCACCTGATGCATCTGCAACTAAAAATACCTGGGAAGCCCACAGCTAAAAAAAGCTCTCTCCCCAGACGCAGAACCTTAACATTTGTGTTGTCCTGTGATTTTCTTGAAGGCGGTGCTCCTTGAAGAGTAATTTACACCCCTGTGGCTCTAAAATAGCAGCTCCTTTAAATGAACAAACAAAAGTAAGTTGAATAGCTTCAAATTCTACAATGGTAAAATTCTATGGGGTAAAAATAAGAGCTTCAGCCAAGATCCTAATTCATGCGTATCTCCTAGTATGATCTTGTGGAGCTTTGCCTCAAATATCTGGCATGCCTTGCTGTACTGTCTTCACTTTGAGTCTTCAAAGCTGCACATCTAAGCAGGCCTTTCTGTCCTTAACTTTATAGGCTGGCGGATTTCAGTTTGATCCCACGTCTCATTAGCCTCAAGCAAATGTGCATAATTGAAGGTCTTGGAAAACTTATTTACACTGCATTATTTGTAATTGCTGTTAAGTCCCTTGAAAAGGGACATCTGTTCCATATGCCCAGTGGGAATCAGTAAGTAACATACTTTATATATAGGTAAATCACATTCTATTAATAGATCTCGAGAAAGAAATAAGTGTTGAGGAATCAGGTGGAGGGGAAGAGGAGGCTGGTGAGATACAATGAGAGCTTAACCAAGCACACTCAGAAATCATCGCTAATTGCTGTTTTATTGCAAAACACATCTCCCACTGCTGTGACCCTTAAAGATGTGCTATGTGCATGGCTGGGCAGCTCTGAAATGGAGGAGATGCTGACCCCAGCTCTCCAGAAAGTGCTTCATAACCCTGGCAGTGCAAGTGGTCTTGCAGGACATCTGGGATGAGTTTGGGGGTGTATGTGAGAAAGAGGGCAAGATAAGAAGGTGTCTACTTGTATTTTCTTTTTTCTTCTGGCATAAACTGGTATATATGTATCCTTTGAGTCTCATCCTATCTACAGGTTGTCCAGACACCTGTAGAGTAAAAGCATATAGTATTTGTTGGGAACAAAGAGGGTGTAAGTCCTTACCAGCATGTCCAAACTAACCAGCCCTCTCTTGCAGGCACAGATATTTCCCCTCTGCAAAAGGAATAGTGTTATGGCACCACGTCACACTTTGGGGACAAGCCTTTTCTCATTGCCCAGGCTGCTGTGAAGACGAGACTGCTCCACTTCAAGCTGTGGGCACTATTCTTGCTACCAACTTTAACATTTATAACTCTCCACTTCTTGAGGAGCCCATGAATTTGGCTGTGTGAGCACCACCACCACTCTGTGACATGATCCCGTGTCCTTCGCCTTCGGAAATATCCCCTTCTCCACGCAGCACTGGAGGTTTCCTCTGTCAGACATTGTCAAACTGCTTGTTGAAACGTCCCAGTTCAAGATTTAGTGCTCAGACTTGCAATTGCAGTTTCAGTTCCTGTTTTTATTATGTTGTTTTGATTGGATTTTTAATTTGCTTTAGCATGTATTTCCAAGCCCTTCAATGTCTAAATAATCTATAAGGGCATCCACCACCAGAAGGATGTGAGTAGACAACCAGTATGTCATCATCATTTTGTGGCCATTTACCATCGGGAGGGAAACATCCTTCAATATGAGGGGAAAAAAAACAAAACGGCTTTTAGTGTCTTCCTCTGTGGCCATCAATCCTTTTACACCCTGAAATATATATATATATAATATGAAGGTTTAATATTCTCCATCTGTTAAAACTCCAGAGCTAGAGCAGAAGGCTCCTATACTTCATCCTGAAACAGTAACAAACTGTCTTATAAGCTGTAAAAACAAAACCCAGAAAAAGTCCCAAATGAAAAAATACCTCACCTAAAAAAAAATAAATCCCATCACCCAAAGGGGATCCTGTGACTAAGTGTGTGCTATACTCATGAAAGCCAAAGGCAAAGGGCTATTAGTGTACACTTGAGATCACTTAGAGAAGCCCATGGGGAAACACTCTAGTATTACTGCCAAAGTAACACACAAAGAAACTATGTCTCTGAATACCCCAAAGGGATGAAAAAATGTTTAATAAATTAGTTCGTTCCAGAGGTCAAATATTAACGATTTGTGTGTGTGTTTTCTGTTGAAATTTCATTTTCTCTGTTCCAGCCTAGACAGGAAAAAATATCAGGAGGCGAAACTTTGATTAAAATAAACGAATCAACACAAGAGCTGCGTGCCCGGGTAAAGCTAACACATGAGATTATAGAGTGCGACAGCTGCAATATTAATAAGGTGAAGAGGAGGAAAAAAGTGATAGAAACCTCCCAAAGTGATCTTGTTTGACTTGATCATTTCTGCACTATTTCCAGCAAAAAAAGCCAGAAGAACTGGGCAAGGGATAGTCTTTATTATTTGGGATATTCTTATCTTCTGTTTCTCTGCTATGATTCAGCAGAGTCAGTAGAAATAAAAAAGAAAAACAGAAAAAAAATATGCAAAAACCTAATCCTGGAAAGAGAAGAATCTGAGAACAGATGCCAAAAGTGAGGTTGGGGAGAAAGAGGAAGGCTGGAGGTATTCGGGATGACAGGCAGATAGCAGAGGAGGAGAGAGGGAATCAGTCTCATCTGAAGGAATCCTTTCTCTTCGTGGTGCAAGTTATGTCCAAGCTAAATCACGTCTGCAAGGTTTGTGGCTGCAGGGGGTGACTGGCAAGGTCCCCCCATACTCTTGGCGCTGCTCAGCAATTTGTAATAATGAGATTCATTAGCGCTATATGCTCTGCTGGAAATACTTCCAAAGGTTTTAATCGGAGCAGCACAAATGACTATTTACTTAGGTAGCACTTCATTAGCTGCTCCTGCCCTGCTGTGTAATATGGTATAAATTACTAGCTGGTGTTGGCAGCATCACACCCAAACCGACTGTCTTGTTCGTTATGCCATGCTGCGGGCAACTGGCAAAAAGGGAATTCCGTGTCAGAGCTGAGAAGATACCAAACCCAAAACAAAACCATCCTAAAATTGTGCAACATCTCAAGGTCCAGGCACAAAATTGCTGGCCTATATAAAAGAGATCGGTGTGTGTTGGAGAGAAATCTAGGCGTGCTATGCTTCCACATTTTGCTTCTCTGCTGAAATGAAGCTGGCACTGGGGAACAAGGGGTGTGTGAAGTTAATACTGTGAGGTCCCAGCATGGTCCCAGCATCAGAAGCACAGTGCATGTCCCGTCATTTAAATATTAGAACAAAGTGTGGAAAGGAGGGTTCTCTACGTGAAGATTTGAGACAGGACACTGTTGAGAAAACCTTACTCTTACAAATTGCTTGCTGTGGGATTTTCTATGCCTAATAACACACAGGTTTCTAAAGCTACTGAAATATGAAGACACAGTCACAGTTTTCCTCTGGATTAAACATACAAAATAAAGGTGAAATTTTTCAGCTAATGATGGTGCAGACAGCAGTCTTCCCTCCCTTGAATCAATAGGGATTCATCCTGCAGTGGCGGTGGTCTGGGGGTTGAAGATGGGCACCAGACACAAAGTCCTGGTGGGCTGTCTTGTCCACAGGTAAAGTCTGTTTGCTCCAGCAGTTCCTGGATCCACCAAACTTTACACGAGGGCAGGATCAGGGAGGACTGTGAAACCCTGATGTGGATTGAGTGATTTTCCAGCTAATCACTTGAGCTTTAACCTAGCTGCTCAGGCACAGGACTCAAACATTTCCCAAGGCTCTTCCATCCAAACAGCAATTTTGCTCTACACTCATTAGCTGGATGTGTGACCACAGGACAGCCACAGCCTGTCTCAGGACTCTTTAGGCTGCTTTGCTTAGCTTTCACAACCTGTCTTTCTGAGCTATTTAGACAGCACCTTTTACACAGCCTCTGAGTGCAGTGTGGTCTCTGACAACCCTTATTTCACAGGGGAGGGAATTTAGCCACAGAAACCTAAACCCTATTGAAAAAGTCAGGGAACTGGGAAGATCTGGAGTGGTATTCAAAGCCCCAAAGCATGAAAGTGGCCAAACGCTTTTAAAAGCTCTAAAAAGCTAGTTCATGGAGCTTTTAAATTTACGCTCCTCTGTCTTCAAATTTGCCTCAAGACAAGCACTGTATAGGACAATGCTTGCAAACAGAAGTAACCAAAGCACAAAATGAAATTATTTTCCTAAATAAAGGTAGATATGGCAGTAAAACCTGATGCTAGAATGGCTAAAATGAAGAAAGTTATCAGGGTTATTTTTCCATGTTGTAAAATTGCAGAAAGTCCTAAGAGGGTCCCGTGTCATGCCATATGGCTACGCCACCAACCTAGATTCTCCCCTTGCACAACAAATGAGTGTGCCTCCACTGCAAGCTACTGCCTGCAGCACTGAATCACACCCAGGAGATTTGGGATACAGACACAGATGATGAAAGATGCATGTTAAATACACATGACCAACCATTGGGATTTCTCTCAAGTTTTGGCCAAACCAGTGCAACCCTCGACCGACCACTTTGAAGCACTAATCACCCCTTTCGACCCAGAGAATCCCTGAAGTTGCTGCCCATCACCTAGCACCTCTCAAGGGATTCCCAGGGATCTTTAGAGCTTGTCTGCCTTAAAACTGCAAAGTACAAAAAGGTTTAGCAATATAAAGAAGCAGAACATCCCACCCGTTGAAAGCCTCCCTACATTTGTAAGTCATCTTCTTCCCCCCTCCGCTTTCTCATCTTACAAACACATTTCCCAAGATTCCCCATTCAGTCAAAGCAGTGCTACACGCACAGTCTTTTATGCAAATTATTTTGTTTATTTTTTATGATGTATGCAAATGAAGTCTTTACTCTGAACATTCTTTATGAGGCTATAAATGTAAGAATAGATCTTGAATTAGCCCTTTTCAGTGTCAGAGTGGCACTAAAACCAGCTGAGGGATGCAGAGGCTTAAATGTGTAAGCAGTTGGGTATAAAACAACTTTTATATCTTGTAAAAATTAAGGGTCTGGGTTGAAGTATTTGACTATTAAAACAAGGTCTCAAAGAAGTTAGAAAAATTGCATGTTTTTCAGAAGTAAATGAACATTAGGATAAGAAATCAGAGAGTGAAGCAACCTGTGGTTTAACAGCCTCTTTCTTTCTAGGATTTCATTTTCTATATTAACAGGGAGCTTCCAATGGTAGCTAAAGGCAGTAATTACCTATTTCAGCAAGAAATGGATAAACTGGATGATATTGTATCATTTTTATTCTGCCTTATACACTCCATTTGCTGTATTTTCACATGCTTAGTTTGCACCCGATAGCCCACACTACTCTAAAAATAGGATTACTTCTCAAATAAATCATCAGATAACCTTCAGTTTTACATAATGGGGACAAATAGAGGGGCAAAGGTAGGGAGGAATAAGAAACAGAGAACATACTAAAATAAGGAACAGATGAGGGGGGATTAGAGGCCAAGGGCTCCAGGGAAGGGGGAGATCTGGAGTAAATGGATGCTTGATATTGCCTCTAATTGTGTGTAACTCAGACTGCTGCTGAAATGCATTTTTCCCCACTTAATCCGACCATTTTCCCAAATGGAAAGATTACAATTAAACACAGCTTTGTCCTGTGAAGAGGGATATCAATTCCTGCAATTGGGTTATAGCAGGGTACAAAGAGAGAGACACTCAGCAGAAAGCTCCCAACTCTTTGTATTAGATGAATAAGCTGCATATTCATCCCAGCATGTATTATAGACTTGACAAGTGCTTCTTCGGTGAACAGACTAAAAGGGTGTAGGAGATGCTAGCAGTTTCACAGCGGCATTTTCCATGGTTAAAAAAACATAGTTTATAACCTGCTGTTGGTATCCTCAACCATATCAGATCTCCCTGCCAGGAAGGGATTCACATTCCCAGGGATGGCTACTGGAAGCCTGCTTGGCATTCCTGGCACTCATCTTCTCACCCCCAATAGAGTTACTCAAGGTGAGTTACTTGTATATGAGGGAAAAACGTTAACGTTAGAGGAAGAGATATGTTGCTTGTGAAAAGATAGCTAGACAGGCAGATAAATACACATATGCATGAAACTCACTGTTCTGACTGTCTTGAGTGCCTGAAGGAGGGACAGGTCTCCCATGTTTCCATACCACTAGTGATTGTCATGAAGGTGATATAAAAAATTAGCCTAATGTATCTAACAAGGAATAGATGGGATGAAGGAAATCATTTGTGATTTAAGATAAACGTTGTTCTTAAACTGTTTGAACTAAAGATGGAAATGATTGGCTGTGATTAGGCTTCCATTGCACATACCAGCCAGGATAAAACAGATACAAGCACTTGAAAGCTTCTTGCTGAGGGGACAGGCTTAGTGCACAGTGAGGAGGGTACAGAGAAGGTTTAACAAGAGAAATGAGTTTAAGAGCTGTATGAAAACATCCATGTTGACATGGTATGTATCTCCCTATGCCATTTTCAAGGAGTAAACATAAGCCACAGCTCCAGTGAGGGGAATCTCCCCAGCGATGTGCAGTTGGCAGATATTTACCTTTACAGGTTGATGAAGTCAACCTGAATACAGGGTTGGAGGCCCAAGTTCCTTAAAAATAAAAACAGTGACAAAGGATTATGCATAAAACATTTCTAGACCTTCCTGCCACAGTATGTCCAGATTTTCATCACTGTTTCCACCAGATCACAGCACTGAAATTTCCTGAAAACCTTGCTCAGTAGAACTCAACATGTTCCTGCTGATCTTCTCAAATAACATCCTCTGCCCAGTGACAGTCATTAGAAATTCATTAATTTAGACTTTAACTAAGTCCTGCCTCTTACTTCCCTAACCCGGGAGAAGGAATTCACATCTCTCTGCTTACAGAACAGTTGCTTCTGAGGCCAACCCTAGAGAAGGTCCCCCTTGTAGTGCCCTGTCCACAGTCACACTGCTGGCTCTTAGCCTCCCTCCACTCTGCTCATGTCACATTTACATCATACATCCCACAGCATCCTATCACGCAGGACAGAAATCCAGGGTGTTTCAAAGCAGCAACCCAGGCTTGCCTTCACCCATGTGCCTGGGTCACAAAATATTGCAGACATGCACTGGTGTGGTTGGGCACGTCCATATCAAGGCACTCCTTGTGCTTTGGATCATTCTCAATGCCCTAAAGCAGTACAGTTCCTCAACAGAAATAAGAAGGATGCCAGGGCACAGGCTTGAGAACTTGGAGAATCATGCTGCTAAGTCGTCAGCACACCCCGCATGCCAGTTTGATCTAGGCCAACTACTGCTCTTCCAGACATTGCTTGGGAAGAGATTATGGGGTTGTACAAGCCACCTACTGTTTTCAGTAGGCAACATGGACAAAGTTATGCTGCTTTGGGAGAGAACAAAATTTACCTTCGCAGATGCAAAATAAATGGGCTACTAGCATCACAGTACAGAGACTGATAGAGAAACCGAGCCAAGGCAAGTTTTCCTATTTTCACCAAATGCAGAACTGCACCCCACTGTCTTATGACTTTATTTCAAGGTTAGGAAATGTTGTTTCGTTGATGGAGAACAAAAACACAGTCAGACAAAGGAACTTATGCAATACTTGTTTGTGCCAGAACAGGGAACAGCTGAACTCTGTAGTGCAGTAACAGCGAGGAATCTTCTTCCAAATACCTCAAACTTCCCTAAAGCAAACAACCACCACCACCACACAACCAAAAATAAAATAAAATAAAATGCAGAGAAAAAATAAAACAGAATAAATAAATAAATAAAACTACCACCCTCGTCAAAATAACATTCAGCCTAATATTTTCATAGAGCTGGACACCCCTTCTCCCAGTGTTACCCTGAAAGAGTGAAGAATTTATTTGCCTGCTGAACTACACTTCCAAGCCTATGGTACAGCTGCACGCTGCAATCTCTTTGATAGACTTGGATTCTTCAGTTAAGAGTGCAAATGTGGATATCTCCATGAAAATACCTTCCAGATCCTCAACAGCAGTCACAAAAGCAAAGAAAACCATATTGTGCAGAAAGCATGGAGCTGATAATAGTGCTGAAAGTAGCACAATGCCATTGTATAATTTAACAAAATGTCCTCACCTTGAATATTGTGTTCGAGTTTGGCTGTATCACCTCAAAAATAAAGCAAAATGAAATGAAGTGCAATGAAATAAGGTAGGTAGAAGGGGAGGAAGAGGCAGGGCCAGGCAAAGAAAACGATCGGCAGCCTGGGAGGACTTGCCAACGAAACAGGAGAAAAGAGAAGAAGTTATTTCATTTTGAGCAAGAGCACAACAGAATTATGCCTGGGATAGAGAAAGTCAGGCATGTAAGAGAAGGAGGGGAAGGACGGGGGAAGAGAAGCTGGTGGGAGAGCTCAGACAGACTTGCGAGGAGTAAGAAAATGCAGAAAGAGAGATGAGCATTTTTGTGCTACAGACTATTGAGTCAGTATCCTAAACTGTAGTTTATGCTTCTGTTTTGTGAAGGTTTGAAAATGTCTTGTCTCTCTGCATCTTAAATAAGATGGTGAGACAGATGGAAGCTGTTTTACAAGTGTGAATTCTTCTTGTAGGGAAAGCCAAATGAAATTATTGAAATGAAATTAATGTTAAGGGAGAGAAGCATCCGTAGAAAGTACATGGTTACGCTGTTCACATACTCCAATGGAGGAAATAAAGTTTTATTGCAAATGATAATATAACACCATGAGACACACAACTAACCCAAAGACTTCTGGCCGCAGGATTTCCCAGATTTCCTACTAGGCTTTCATAAATATTAGCAAAAAACAGCTATCTTCCTAGGTCATCCGACTAAATTTTATCTTTTGCTGGTGCAGCCTGTTCCAGCATTTCAACACTTCACGGAAAGACCTCACATGGTGCAGATCATCACACCACAGAATACCCCCTAAAGCCTTTAATGACTTCAGCCAAGATCTACAGCAAGCTGCTGGTTCTGGAGGGTTAGGAGAAGCCAGCGCATCACTTATAGTTTCCAAAAGAGAGATTTGTGAGGATTTAAGTGATTCCTAGGCTTTGCAGAAGACCATCCAGGAGTGGGTATCTCACCCTTAACACACTCAGAACACAGCCTTGGGGCTGGGAGCATATATATGTGATGTAGAAAAGCATAACCGAATTTTTGTGACAGAATCCTTTTTAATTCAGAATTTTCATGCTCCTACCATTGCTGTCACCTCAGCTAAGCACCATGCCCTGGCTGCATGGGCCATGCTGAGGACTTGGCTGATGCTTTGAGCCACGGGATTCAGGCTTGTTTCTCTCACATGGCCTCTGGAGTCCACCTGCACAAGTCATCTGTTGATTTTACTAATCTGAATCCGTACTAAGGTCATAATCAAAACATAGCTTTTGAGCCCTGAAAGTAATCAATTATGCACAAGTTAGAGTCCGTCAAATATCTGAAGATGTGCTTTGACACAGTTGACTTTTGCTGCACATGTTGCATTGTCAGGCTGCCATCAGTGCAGCTGGCTTCCTCCTCCAGTGCTAATCCTGTTAATTCCTGCCAGGTCAGGTTCTTCATGTCACGATCACCCCTTGGGAAGACATCAGACCTACACCTGCCCTTCAGTCCCTTTCCCCAAGCTGGGCTCAATGGCAAGAAAGCTGGAGTAGGGAGGAGGACATGGCTGGTATGGGGGTATGGGGAATGTAAATAACCCATTCTGCTACAGGATTATATCATGGTTATATTTACATTGCTAAAAAAAAATGTTTATTCTATGATTTCAACTAAATGGTACAGGTTAGCCATATAACCCTGTACTGGTCTGGCCCATTTGAAATGGGCCAGTAGTGTCTATAGATCATAGCAAATGGCTCTGGACCTACCTCTGTAAGGTGCCTCTGTAGCTCTTAGACATAATTAGGAAGTTTTGTGTGCGTTTATTTATTCATTCATTTATTTTCACATCAAAGCAGCCAGAAACACTTGAAAAATTTGCTGCTCTCCATCAGGGTGGCTTTTTACAGCATAGTCATATGGTGATGGATTATGTACCTTGACATAAGAAGCTGACAGGGCAAGTCTGGTGGAATGTTGGATAGTGCCAGGAACTTGATTTGGTCTGTTTCCATCCAGATGGAGGTGGATCATCCCTCAAAACATCTAGGTTTCATTTTGGAGTGAGCTCTTGGTTCACGCAAAAAAAAAAAAAAAAAAAAAAAAAAAAAGTGTGGCACAGGATTAGTATTTATGCAATGTGGATGATTAGGGCACAAAGATGTGGGAGTTATTTGACAACGTGGATGTATCTTCTGTGGCTTCCTCTGTTTATTCCTCCATCCTTTATCTCATAGAGCTATTTACAATGCAAGCTTTCTGAAGCAGGAACAAATTCTCCCTATGGATTTGGGTAATGCCTAGTATGAGAGGTCTGTGATCTCAGCTAAAAGTTACTGTCATATCAATACCAATACTGCATCTTATATATGGAAGTATCTCACAGCACATTATAATTTTAAGTGATTTACATAGACTGGGATTGTTCTGTCTACTCCTGAAATGCTGCAGTCTCTGGGGAAGAAGATACTGGCCTATAAAGAGCACACAGACACTGCACGAGGGAATTGGGATTGACTAGTTGATACCTCTCTCTCCCAGAAACCTGTTCCTCAACTGCCTGCACTTAAAGGAGTTTAAAATGCAGACCGTAAAATAGATGCTAAGTAAGAAAACCAGCAGTCTGCAGAATAGGTTGTACACACTCTACAAAAAGCTATTGAGGGAGAAATATTGTCATAAATTGTATTAAGTACAGCGTGTTGAGTCAGAAGCACAGCTTTGATGAAAATTACAATAGCAGTTTGAAGGCAAGCCATTTTGTGTCTTGTACAATGCCAAGCAATAACACTCCTGTTCATACAAGGCCTGCTTGATGGACTTGGCAACAGCAATTACTGGTGTTTTACTCTCCCACAACCATTCCCCAGGAGACATACTCCTCCTGGAAGAAATCTGGTGCAGTTTGGTCAAAGTGGATGTTAAAATTATACCCAGTGATTACAACATTTCTTGAGGTCACTTTTCGCCCTTGTTTATCTCTACTCGCTTTGACTTGAACCCCAAATATCTTGCTCCTGACCCTGTCTCTGGGGATAGTGGATGGCTAGATGCTTTTAAATTGCCACCAACTGGAGCAGCTAGCAAGGATGCCAGCATCCCTCCCTCCCTGTGACTACAGCAGGTGGTATAAATGTTCTCCAGTTCTTTGGTTTTGGCCCTTTGTGGGCTAGACAGCTCTCCATGACATCAAGAGAGGGAGGGTTTTGCACATATAGGTAAAAATAAATGAATAAAACAGCTGGCTTAAACTGGCCTGAAAATTGACCAGCTCGGCCTCAAGCTGGATTTACTTCCCTGTGCTGTATTGATGATAAGGGGAAAATATTTAGAGCAATTTGCAGTTAAAAGGTAGGGAGCTTAGCAAGCTCAGAGCTTCTTGAATACAGAGAATTGATTTTGCCCAAAAATAGCTGATGGGGAATTTCTCTGCCATTTATACAGCTCATGCCAGGTGACTGCTTCTACCTTGACAAAGGAAATCTGCTAAGGGAAGGACGAATATAGGTGTGACAAAACATGGCTCTGTTGTGTTGTTTCAGCGGTGTCAGCACTAGAAGGGCAGTGACCATCATCTTAGGGCACATCCCCATATTTCAGTCCTCCCATCATGCAGGGCTTTCTCCCAGACCAGAAGCAACTGGTCCCTACCCACAGAAACACTGGTGAGCTTCAAGGTGATCGTTTGCTCTCATCTGCTCTGTACAGAGAGTAGGGCTGTGGATCACACCAGGGGCTGCTTCCCAAAGCAGGTCAGAGAGATATTTTATGTTAAAAGTAAAGTGGGACATGAAAAAGTTTGCTAGAAGCTCTGATATCAAAGGAAAGCCACGTTGACTTAGGAGGTCTTGTTAGATTCCTGGCTATCACCTTCCTTAACTACTGAGAACAGTGTGGATTCAGCATACTGTTTCCAAAGGCCAAAAACAAAAACTGAACTAAAAACAAATGAAAACAATTTTTTTTTTCTTTTTCCCTGTGATTCTGATTCAAGAATAAGCTATATCTAAATAAAATCTAATTTTGGGACTACACATCCCTTTTAGTAACCAATACTCTTGACATCAAACCAGTGACTTTTTCTCATGAGGATAAAACTAAGAGTACTAAAAATGTTCCTGGCCCTTTGGTAGGAGGAAGTTCTCACCCTTAAATACAGACCAAACACACATTGCATTGGACCATAATCCTCATCCAGGACTTTTTGCTCTTCCTTAAACAGACAGAGCAATGCAGAGAATTCAGAAGTTGGTAAAAAAAAAAAAAAAAACAACACACACATGCAAGCAGGTGTCTGAATCATCGTGCATAAGACTTGTTTGCCCCCCAAACAGCAGACAGTGCGGATGTAATTGGCAGATCTTTTTCATGCACTCTAACTTTGCCAAAAGCAAGCTGGAAGGAAAGCTGAGTGCACAGAGAAAAAAAAAATCGGGTTTCAGGGAAAACGATGGCCTACAGATTAGCTCCAACTTACAGCCGGTACATAAGTGTGATGTTAGTCATACTAGGAAGGCCAGGCCGGTCTAGAATATCACCTGCCCTGGGGCTGCTGTAAGAAGTGAAATGTAAATACCATCTTGTCTTTGAACAACAGGAGCACAACTCTGACACCTATGCAAAAAAATGAACACTTTCTTTCGTCCAGAAGGGGTGACTTTATCTGCTCTGGAGCAGTCCTTAGCAAAAGAAATGCATGAAATGAGATACTGTGCAGCAGCAATGTGCCCTAGCTCTGGTCCAGCCAGGGCCTGGATTAGCCCTGTAGCTGTTCTAAAGCAATTTTCCAACATAGAAGCCAAGCCCATAATGATGGAGGACCAGACCACAGAGGATGAGGGCAAAAGATAAAAAAAAGTTCTGGACCACCACCCTCTTTGATGCCTGTGCCAGGTCCTAAATTTTCGTGATATATCCTGTAAGCAAGGAGGAAGGAGCCAGACCCTGCTTGATAGTCTGCTGTATGGTTTAACCTTGTGAAATCAACCATGTTGCTTGCTCATTTTACCACAGGTTAGTGACATTTTCCACAGATGACCTCAACAAATTTACGCTGGTGTCAGAAGAAAATATTCCAATGAACTCTTTAAAAGTGGCCACTGCGTCTGATGTCTTGACTTATCCTGTGACTTATTAGGGCTGGTTTGGAAGATTTTGACTTTGGTCATTATTCTACCAAAACCAAATTCAAATCTCATGAAAGATGTTTTGAAGGTGGAGTGTCTCATTTTATGTGCATGCGTATGCTACTCATGGCTGGTTTAGACTACCAGAATGAAGCTGAGAAGGGACACGACCAAACTCTATAAGTAAAGCAGGAAAGCAAACAGAAGGGAGGAAGACAAGATAGCTAAACTAACTGGAAAAGTTGTCACAAGGACAAATGCTTGTAAACTGGCCATAAAGACATGCAGACTGGAAATGAGGAGAAGGCTGTCAACATAAGAGTTGTGAAGCCCTGGAACAGCCAGAGTGGGAAGTGGTGTGGGAAGGAACAAACTGATGGGTGTGAAGATATAAATTGATGCATCTATGTTCTTAAATAATGAATAAATAATGCTGGCTGTAGGGACTAAGTATCAGCCGTCTCTTTTCTCTCCACAAGACAAACTCTGGGGACTCAAGCACAGTTTCATTTTTATTTTTTTTTTTTTAACTGTCTTATTTTCAACACTTTCACTCCTCCAGAGAATAAATAAATAAATGCATCCATAAATAATAAATCTGAGATGGAGAAAAACAACAACAATAACAAACAAACCAAAAATGAAAGCATCTAGAAAAACTAGAGGATGAACCATCTTCTATCCTCAGAAGAGCTAGGAACTCAATTGCACAGAAAGCCCACCGTGCACAAAGACGACATGTCCCTGAATCCCTGACTGAATATTTTATCTGTCCTTATAACTAGAAACTAAGTACATTTAACAAGATATATAGTGTACACAGATCAAAAACACTAATATGTGAGAAACATGAGAAATATTTGATTCAGTTGGGAAAACAGTAAGAAGTTTAGATTATTTTTGTTTCCTTTTTTTTTTTAATTTCTATTTTTTTCCCCAAAGAAAGTCCTCAAAGAGCAAATCAGGCAAGTTCCACAAAAAGCAATGTTCTTAGAAGAAGACTGACCCACTTATGTTTATTTTTAATAGACCTGGAAGACCTCTGAAATTTAAAAAAGTAGAAAAGTAAAAGCAAATAACACAACCTCAGTTTACTCTGTAAATGGTGTAATGAGATGAATACTGGAACAGTGCTGTCATTTAGGAAAAATAATGTTGAAAAACTTAATAGCGTGTGGAAATTTTATTTTAAAGCTGAAGAAAAAGCTTTAAGGAGACAGATTCAATGTGCTAAATCAAATGGTTAGGATAGCTCTCTGTTTTGGAAAAAAAGCAGAACAGCTTAAGGTATGTGCAAGGCAGTATGGCAGGATACTGTGCCACACTTGGGATTAGTGTCTCTGGATCTGTGTTCAGGCTCCACTTTCTCACTTTGCTTACTTATAACACTCAGTCTGGTGAGGACTGTGAGTACTGCTTTGCTCTAAATAGCAATGACCTTATCCTGCTTACTGCAGCATCTTCATGCTGCCTGTATCTTGAATGGTTTCTGTCCTTTGTAAAGACACTGATGCTGACAATTTACTATCATGTTTACACTTCAGAGCATAAACAAAACAAGAGTAACAAGTTGTCAGAAATATGGAGAACTGCCCGTCCTGATGGTGGGCCAAACTGCCTTTTTTCTTCTTCTAGTAATGGGGATGTAGAGTACCTCTTTGCTAGCTCTTCTGGTGGAAGAGCTCTCTTCCCTCTCTTCCTAAGATTTTCTTCCTTTAGCAGCAAGCAAAGAGAATAGATCCCATTTCAAGGAAAAATTGAAGTGTCTTCTGTCTGCACTAAGTGTAGTAGTATAACTATTGATGTCCAGGAATAGCTGAGAAGTGGAAAGAAAAGGGCCATAAAGTGCCTAATTGAAGATGGGGGGGGAGAAGTCAGGGCTTCCAGATCCCATCGCCAGCTCCCTGCTGATTCCTCCTGTGAGCAAGACAATACCTGGAACAAAACCAATGTCCAAATGCAAAGAAATCTTCTTTCAAAGGCAGTACCAGAGGGGAAGGTGAGCACTTTTTAATCTTCACCTTTCACATTTTTGTTTCAATGCCAAAATTGCTGCTGATTTTCTAGAGGAAGCCCCTTTGCTCCACTGTCATTACACGTTGTGCACTAGACACCAGTGAGAAGGAAAAAAAAAAATCAAGCAGAAGCTATAAGTGAAACCCTGCCACATCTATTGTCATTTCATGGGATGCTAACCAAAGAAGAGACTTCACAAAGCTATTAATTTGCTCAATTATGCCTGATAGATGTTAGTTCTTTCGCTCTTGAGAATCCATCTCTTGCCTTAAAGCTTGTCAACGAGTCCCTGAGTGACACTACAACCTTCACTAGCGACGGATCTCAGGGCTTCGTTATGGAAGATTTTTATATTGTTCAATGATTTGTGTGCATCAGTAGGTGCAATACACTCACAAATCTACATGCACAGACAAGAGGAAGAAAGACAAGGAGACAGTTTGGTTTCTTTGCATTTTCTCCATCAGAGTAAACAAATGTGTTGTTTAATCTTAATAAAAAGAGAGGTTTAGTAACACAGTCTGTTTTCAGTGACTCAGACCAACCACATCTAAAATGCTAATTAGCTGTTGTATTACATGACAAATTGTCTACCTGCTGCGATACTTCACTTTATGAAAAACTCTTCACACCAACTATGCCCACAAAAACGATTTAGGGTTAAAAAATACCATTATAGTTAAATAATAACAGGGGAAAGGAGAAATTAACAGGCAGAGGCTAGGGAGAGATGAGCTGTTTTCAGCTGATGTTTGAAGTGAGTCAGAACAAATGCAGCACAAGGATAAAGTCAGAGCTGTAGGGAAGACTCACCGACAGCAGAAATACTCCAGGAAATGACTGCTAATAATGAAAGAGAGAGAGAGAGGAATATTGTGGCTGAGGCTGGTCTCCCTTTATGGTGGGTTTTATAACACAGAGGGGCAATTTTAAACTGGATGGTGTAATGAATGAGGGAGTTAGGAGGAAATGTTTAAGGCTGAGGAGGGGGTGGGCTCTGTCTTTTAAATATGTAGAAAGTAGCAATAGCATCTGTGCTTATGCCTGATGAACTGGAAAAGGAAAAGATGGAGATAGCAATAATGAAGACCAGAGAAGAACTAATTAAATTCAATTTATTATTATTACTCTCTATTTTGCTGTGTTCCACACTGATTCTTATGTATCTATTTCATAAGTCTGCTTGCTCTTCCTGCTGTGCTGTTCTGTACATGGCTAAGCTGCATTGACAAGGATTTTTGCCTGCATCTGGAGTTTCTGGGATTCGCCAGGTAAAGTCACTTTGTTTTGGGGTAATATTCAGGCTGTAGGTTGATCATTAATTTGTTCAATCAAAAGTTTGAGAGTTAGCCCACAGGATACTGTCTAGTTCCTAAATTATCACAGAAATCAGAAGTAACCAATATTTAAAATCTCTAGGTGGGGCACACCACTAATAAAGTTGAGTTTGCATTGGAGAGGAGGGGGAGGATACTTGACATGTGATCTCACATTGCTAGAGATCACACCCTGCCTGTAGTCTGAAAGGGATCCCAGAAGTTTCCCACCAGTCCTTATGATCTGAAATCAGTGAGGTGCTGGAGTATTTCAGAGCAAACAGCAAGGGCTCACGAGCAGGAACTGCCTACCACTGGGGAAAGTCTTCTAATCGAGGCAGTAATACCGAAATTGGAAGGAAAATATGGTGAACCATAAATTCACACAGAAAGATAATACGCCTTGACAGTTCATGGGCATACTTAGCTTTTGTTTCTTTTTTCTTTTTTTAATTCTATTAAGCTAAATTGTTATAGGAGAGAGATTCCAGAGGAATCAATAAAACTGCTCCAATTTATCCAACCTAAGGTTTGGGCTGACTTTCTGTTATGACCTACCGTCATATTTCCACTTCACTACCCTTTATTACTTGATTCATTCCTTGTAGGCACTGAGACAGAAAGAGTTCTTAAAGATGGAGGTGAATGTGATATATGCAGCGAGCTGATCTACTAGTTCACAAAAGGGATGGGATTCATTTCATCTCACTTTGAGGTCCTGATACAGCTGTCCCACCTGAGCTCCTTGTCTGGATTCCCATTGAAGATGCTGGAGGTATAGTAAATATAGTCAATGGTGTTCTGAGTGTGAGTCATCTGACCAAATGTAGATGCTTATTTTGGGATGTGAAATCACGCCCCAAGCTCCATTGACTCTGCTGACTCACTCTGCATTGACTACAAATGGAGTCTAGGGCAACTTGCCCAGATGCAGACACCCACATGGGATTCATCTGATTAGCTGCGGATGTCTGCCACCAAATGGGCTCCAGGTGAAGACCATGACCTTCAAGACATTAGGTGAAAGGGAATTGAGAGCGGTGGGACAGAGGGATGAGGATGGTCATACTACAGGGAGCAGGTTGTGGGATAGGGAGAAGCTGTCTCTTGGCTTGGGGATGGAGAGGAGGGGACAGGAAAGATTTAGCTGTTAAGTATTTTCTCAACATGCTGATCATTATGAGTCTGGTTTTCAGAAATGCTGAGCAGCCACGACGCCCACTGAAGACAATGGGAGCTCAGCACTTCCGAAAATCATAGACTTGCTTCTTAGCATTGAATGTAATCTATATTATTTAAAGGAATAAATGGGGCTTGGGGGGCGGGCATGCAAACAAGTGAATGAGCTTCCTTTTCAGATGCTTTGCATAGCCCTTTCTATCATTATTATTGCTGTTTCCAGACATTATGCGCAAGGCAAAACTACAGCTGGAGCATTACATGGAAATTAAGACTGCAGAAGGTTAGGAAACTCTGACTGCTGTATTCCCTGGGTATGATCCAAAGCCTAGTAAAGTCTGCAGGAAGAAGCCCCCAGAGTGATGGTCAGAAGATGTTTTATCTGGCTGCAAAGCAAGTGTAAGAGGTTCCCAGAGGTCCATCTCTGCCATGACACTTAAGGAAATTATTCTCTCCTCAGGATGAAGCCGTGTAACTTGGTTGAGCAGATTCAAAAAATACATCAGTTTGGAGAGAGGAGTCTCACTCCTACACCCTAGTCCTTCCTTAATCAACCAATGTGCTCTCATGTGCCAGGTCTACTGCTGGGTTGTCTCTTCCAAGAGCTATCTGAAGTCACTAGTGCTGAAGAAAATGTTAATTCTTTCTTGATTTTTATTTCTCTGCTAGGTTAGTGAGCTGAATGTCCTCATTACAGCACTTGGTAAACACCTGAGCCTGCACAGAAGAGGAGGAATTATGAGATTTGGGAAAATGTTATGTCTCCTTGAGGCACCTGGTAGATTCACCCCACTGTGCTTTGGAAGGATTCACCTACACATGGAAGAATTTATGAAATTACACAAGGGCAGCGAGGATTTTTTTTTTTGTTCATTTATTTGTTTAAAATCATCTGTATTGCTTCACTGGTATGTTTTGCTGTGTGACTCCATGAGCAATTGCAGGAGCACAATAGGGATGAGGCCACTTTGTCACTCCCTTGCTTATTGCTATGGGTTGCGGAAGAAGCATTACAGAGGAGCCCCAGTGAAGCCCTCTGTATCCCAAAGAGAGTCAAGAGGCAGTGACTCATGCACTCCAGCTTTTAGAAGGAAAATAAAGGTTTTATAAATCAGAAGTAAAATACCAAAAAAAAAAAAAAAAAAAGAATTAATACAGAAAGGTGCAGAGAAGGATGAAGTATCATGGAAAAGTTTTGCTTCTCTTGGCAAAGAAGATAACCTGCAACTAGATGCTGACTGAGTTAATCTTAAGACTGAAGACTGGATTGAAGTTGATTCACAGGAAGAATGGTTTTAAAGTATTTTGTGATGGCAGAGACATTTGATTCAGTTGGGCCTTGAAGATTTTGCAGGAAACTAGCTGAAGCAAACTGAGTCATTACTGATTATCTTCAAGAGCTTGTGGAGGATTCAGAAGTACCAGAGGGCTGAAGAGGGACAAATATAGAACCCGCCTATGGAAAACAGAGTTGGCGGCTGGGAAATTACAGACTAGTCGGCCTAACTTCAACTTGTGGGCAGATGCTAGAAGAAATTATTAAGCAGCTATTTGAAAATATCCAGGAGGTAATGATCTTCCTAAAGAGAAATAAATAAAATGAATACGTAATACAGAAAGAGGAAATAATTCAAAAGTAATAAAGTTTAATTTCTAACTTAGTGAGAGGCCAGGTGAGAAAGGAGGTAAGAGAAGATGCTATAAAACTGATGCTAGGAAAAAGTTTTTTCCACAGTAAGGTTATGAAGGTCTAATTCCAATTAAGATAGGACTGATTGGAAAATCACTTTTGAAGAGTAATTGTCAAAGGCTTCTTAGTGTCTGACTAAAAGAGGATCTTAAATGATATCTCTCAGTGATGTTTCTTAGGTCCAACTCCATTCAAAATGCAAGCACTGTCTTGTTTTAATAATAAGAAAAAAAAAGTATGCCTAAATGCTTGTGAATGATAGCACGCTTGAGTAAATGTAAAAGCATCTAAATGTACAGGAATCTAAAATGATCTTGAAAAGAAATTTGGAGAGATGTGTGAAATTGGGAGGAAGAAATTTAATATAGATTCCTGCAGTTTTCTATGCCCTCAATGAAGAAGTTAAATGCACAAATACAAGCTTGTTTGACTGCTTGTCAAGTTGTTAGAAAAGAATCTGATGCTGAAAGGGAACCTCAAGCTCCTTACAAATCAATGATGTAATGTCGTACAAGAAAAGTAAATCTCATTTTGGAATGTTTTGATGCAAGTATTATCAGTAACTCAGAACAGATTTTTCAAGAAAACTCATGATGAAGTAAAGTGATATATTCGTTTTTGGCATTGCACTTTAAAAACTGTAGATATAAACTGGGAGTAGTCTGGAGAGAGATACAACAATGACAAAAATCTTTGAGCACTTGATCTATCAGGAAAGGTTGGATAAATAACCCTCTTATCCCATTGTGGCCATTGCAACCACTTCAACTTTTCACATTCCTGACTTCTCAGAAGACCTACCTCAGAATGCCCAGGCAAAATTCCTTTTTATTGTGTGCTGAAAATGTCAGCATTTACTAATTCTCTGTGCTCACCTGACAATGTCTCACTTAATTGTGGACCTCCTTTGCTTCATTCTGTTAATACTTTATAGGATGAGCATCCCTTCTGCCAGCTGCTACCCTAATTTCCATGCACTCTTCCATGCTGCTCATTAGGTCTCCCTTGAGTAAAAAGCCACTCACACCTTTCAACCTCAGCAATCAACCTTAAGCATCTTAGCTGGACCTTCACCAAGACCCTGTCACAGTCAAAAAAGGAGAATTATTGCTCTAGCAGGTCATTTGATACCACAAAGATTTGAGCCCTAATTTATGTGCCTCAAACTAAATGTGTAAAGTCAACTGCTGTAAGTTCTCCCTGAAGTGTCCTTCACTAGCTCATCCACAAAGGCCTTCCTCCTACAGAAGAAAACCTTAAAAAAAACCTTAATTGTTGCAAGAAGATGCTTGCAAGAAGTCTAGGACATGATGTCACACAAATCAATGTGTTTTCCAATTCCCATAGCAAAATTGTTTAATATAAAATACTTTTCTGCCCTAGTATCCATGCAACAGCATTTTCATTTAAATAATAGGAGCTCTTCCTGACAAGAAGCTTTTGAAAAATGGCACTTTGGAAATGAAATGGAAACATATAATAAGCAATGTGTTTTAGAAATTTCAGTTTCTCCCTTATCTTCAACATTCCTGTCGTAGAATGGTTTTAGTTGGAAGGAACATTGAAGATCATCTAATTCCAA
This sequence comes from Aythya marila, assembly GCF_965140915.1. NCBI lineage: Eukaryota > Metazoa > Chordata > Aves > Anseriformes > Anatidae > Aythya > Aythya marila. The sequence continues at coordinate 154,351,638 of NC_139043.1, forward strand.
CCCATACCTTCCACTAGATCAGGAATTGTCCATGTTGGACATAAGCTACTTTCTGTTTCCATTCTTTCTCTTTATCGAAGCTTATTTTCATTCACCGAAATGGAATATAGGAGACTCAACATATTTTTCTAACAGTTTCAAGATAATAACTCCAAATTATTGGAAACTTAAAGTCATTAGCAAACCCTTCAAGATAATCTCTTGCATACTGATCATGACCTACTCTAATTCATAAATATTGTCTCCAGAAGCGTCACACACATTTCATATATATATAAATATGTATGTATATTTCCTACCCAAATTGTTTGCTAAATAGAATTGAAAGACATGAAAAGTGTGTAAGCATCTTTTTTTTTTTTTTTTTTTTTCCTCCTCAGCAAGAAGTATAGCCTTCTGGACATGGAGAACTCAGTTTTCCACTTCCAGCTCTGCAAAAAAAATTAACTGTGCGTTCACTTGGGTAACTCAATTATTGTCTCTACTTATTTCCTACTATGTAAATTAGAAGGAATATGAACTTCAAAATCTCATCAAGAGTGGAAAGTTCTCCATGGTAAAAGAATTATTTCCACACTGACAATACTCTCTATTCAGTTTTGCTTTTAAACCATTACCTACTGAATGAGAAGGCCACTGAAATAAATAACTCTTCCCTGAGCAGTGAAATTTGTTCCAGAATATAAGAAGTGGAAAACATTTTTTGATTCTGTAATCAACTTGTGGCCCTACGAGAAACTGAAGAGTTCTATATCCTTGTCTAGGAACCTAAATTGTAACTGAATCACATTTTTATATCAAATTGCTAGTTGGAACCCCTTGCGTGAAAAGGACTGATTTTCCATGCCTCTCTTTTCTGCACAGTTTTCTCAGTGAAATTCCTCAGGTATTTTGAAAACAGGAATGAATATTAATCAGAGTATAGAAAATGAAGCAAATTAGTCTGCAGAGCTCTAAAGCATATCATGAAAACCTCTGACTGGTAATAGTAGGACAATAAAGAGGAATTTTCCAGATATGATTAAAAAAAACGCATCTTAAACTAAGTTCAAATATTGCAAGTAAAATTGGAAGAGTAACAATAATACAGCTGAAAAAAAAAAAAAAGTGAGAGCATGCAATACAATTTTTGTTCATTCTTTGGGAAGAAGCCAGATAATGTAGTCAGATCATAAAAGGGATGACCCAGGTAATTACAGGCTTGCCACTCTAACATTGATCTTAGTCAAAATAATAGAGTAACTGATATAGGACTCCATTAATAAAGAATTAAAGAAAATTAATATAAATCAATGCCAGTCATTACTGGTTTTTGGAAAACAGACCTTTGAATGTGATGTCCCTTTTGTTGAGGACACAGTACTATGTTGTGTGGTGAGGCTAATCTGTGTTATTATAAAATGAATGTCTGAACTGGTGCAACATATCCTCACAGTGCATATGATAGGAATCAAAGGCTGCTCAAACACAGTAGTCTCAGGCTATTCAAGTAACTAGGGAAATACCCCAAAAGAGAAGGAGTCTGTATGTTTTCTACAGACATACTGCCCCCACTGGGTATTTCTGTTAGTAAGATGACAAATATATCCTGTTGGACTTGACTCCTTGCAAGATCCCTCTTGCAGAAGGTTCAGGAGATCTCTACAAGATGAAAGCATTCAACAGGGCCAAATGGAAACCCACACAGAAATGAATACAAAATTCAGGCCATATCAATAAGATGGGTGACGATGGTGCTTTTTGCTTGGGTGACTCTATAAATGCTTAGGGATCAGAATGAATGATCAGGTCAACAGGAGCTGCCATAAGGACATGAAGGCTGGAATGTAAGATGCCAAAGTAGGAACGAAAATATTTTGATAGTAGCATTCATTATTTCAGTGCTGAGATCCACAGATCCACATCCAAACCATGAAAAGTTTTGACAAACAGGAAGGAGGCCAGAAAAACTCTGCAGTGTAACTGAAAGACAGAGGTTGAAAGAAAGAAACAAAAGGGGAAGGGGAAAGGAGAAAGGGAAAAAGGAAAAGATGAAAAAGCAAGCAAGCATGCAACCAACCAACCAAGAAAAAAAAATAAATAAATAAAGACCAACACATCTGGTCTCTTAGGGCAGGTTCTGGAAATTTGGAAGTTGCATCAATTTTCCTCATCAAAGAGAAACTGAGGTCTGCTTTGGCCCCAGGACACAGCTGCTTGGGGAACCTGACTTTGTTAATAAGGCCTTTGATTGAGCATGTAAGTGAAAAGTAAAATCCCATGGTTGAACCCTGAGATGGATAACTTCACATTTCAAATCTAATGTGAATTTTGAGCACTGAAGGGAGCAACAGGATGAAAGTTGTGGTCGGCCCTTTTGTGATTAAAGATTCAAAATTGCAATTCCTCCCTCTACCTCTTCTTCTGAAGTAAATTAGTTCAAGAGAAACCTGAACTGGGTGAAATCCACTGGCTGATGTCCAGTTGACGTGATCACAGCAGTTACTGCTGCTTTCATCATTTCTGATACTATAATTGAATCCAGTCAGCGATAAAAGCTTACCAGGTTCTTCAGAATGTTGCAGTATGCTTGCATGGCATGACATCTGTTGGCTGGGTGCACAGCACAGTTTTCTTAGTATAAAAAAGTAAAATACAGGGGGGAGCATAGCACAGACCTTCCCAGGCTGTATTTGCCTCACATTGATGTGCATTTTTCATCCCATAAATTTGTTATGGCTCCAGCTCCCAAGCTTGAGTGAACATTCATTTTTCTTCCTTTACATATATATTCAAACAAAGCTGAGCTGTGGGCTGGCAGTAAAGAAATGAGACTCACATTATTGGCTTTGCATTAGGTTTGTTTATAAAAGACAAGGCATATTAATCATAGATATCTACACTGGGAGAAGCATGCAGCAATGCAGGAAATGTATTCATTACAAAAAGCAGGATGTCAAGCAGACTAGGAGGTGCAATGGATTGATGCACTGACTTCTCACTCATAAAGAAAGCTAAACAAGATTTTCCTCTAGCTCAGACAGAAAGCACAAATTAACCCTTTCAATTTCTGGGTCCCCAAGGAGCAGTACAAAGCAGGCTTTTTTTCTTCTAGTTTCCAATTAGTTGAGACTTTGCACTGGAGTGATAGCTGGTAGGTGATGTTTTAATAAAGGGTTGCAAAAAAATATGGTCCATGTTATACTTCAGATAACATACTTGCACCATATGGATGGGATAATCAACAACTGAAGGCTGGATGGTCTGGGTGCTGTGAATTTGAAGGCTAATTCTGCCTTGACTTTTAATTCCATGCAAAGAGTTGGTGATACTCCACAGGAAGTAGAGTAGCAGGGAATCTGTCCCTAAGGCAGAATTTTCCCTTAAAACCCAAGTAAAGAAGCATTATTCTATTGCACATATAAGCGCTTAGGCACAATTACTGGGGGAAAATAAAGTGTTTTGATATGGACCCACAATTATTAATTCAGTGCTATTAAAATACCACACATGTTTTGCAATTACAAATTGGAGGAAAGAAAGGGATGATGCCCCAAGGAACTCTGCTTTCTAAAAGCATTGGCCACTGGGGGAAAGTTCCATTTGTAACAAAAGCTTCAGGAAAGCTACGTGGGAAACCACAATATAATGCAGTCCCAAAGAACAGAAATTTGATCAAGGGTAATTTAAAGTGACTTGGTCCTAAATTGCTTCTCCTCCAGTTTCTTTCTAGAACTCTGGCCAAGACCAGGCTACCACCTCATTGCACAGACACCTCTTAGTGAATGCGTGTGCTATCAAGGGTCGGCTAAAAGACATGGCAGGCAGTCACAGTTGCAATGCTAAAACAGGATATCTTTTCACAAGGCTGTCATGCTACCATGTGGTGCTGTGACATGGTGACATGCTGTAAACCCCAGTTATCTGTTTGGTGTTGCATGACTGAGAAAAATAGGATTGACATAAACTCAAGGGAAAACTGGGCTCATTTTGGTTTTATGTGTTCAGGTACATTTAGTGACACTGAAGTGGTTGAGAAACAGCTGTTGATAGAACAAATGCTTAACACAAAGAATGGCTACATGACTATCTTTCACAGAGGTGATCTTGGGAATTCAGCCACAGGGTATTTTTTGCCGTGTTAAGGAGAATGCCCCAGGCTGACAAAACCTGACGTCCAAAGAAAGGGAATTCAGAAGAGAGCAAGACATATAAGACATTTTTACTGGAGGTGAAGAAAATACATTTTTATGATGAGAAATGAATCACCCTGCACAGAAGAAAGTAGTAGACCTCCATCTTAGTCTCTGCATAATAATTTTTAAACAACACAAGATGCAGACTGCTAGCTGTCCGTGGCACTCAGAAGTTGAGGGATGCCAAGGAGAAATGGTTTTGAGGTGGAAGAGAGAGGTGGCATACAATAAATGAGCAAGGAGCTTTCTTTTTCCAGAGAAAATAAAAAAAAAAAAAAAATAAAAAAGAACGTATGCAGTCCATAGGGGAATCAGTGACCAGAAGCATGTGAATATCTTTTTTTTTTTTTTTTTTCTTTCCTCCCTCAGAACAACCAAGATTTTGATTTTGCCATCCTTCGGAAGTCCTCTGGAGGATTTTTCTCTCCCTGTCTTTACTGAAAGAATCACAGAATCACAGAATTTTCTAGGTTGGAAGAGACCTCAAGGTCATCGAATCCAACCTCTGACCTAACGCTAACAGCCCTCCACTAAACCATATCCCTAAGCTCTACATCTAAACATCTTTTGAAGACTTCCAGGGACGGTGACTCCACCACTTCCCTGGGCAGCCTGTTCCAGTGCCTCACAACCCTTTCAGTAAAGAAGTTCTTCCTAACATCTAACCTAAAACTCCCCTGGCTCAACTTAAGCCCATTCCCCCTCGTCCTGTCCCCAGGCACGTGGGAGAACAGGCCAACCCCCACCTTGCTACAGCCTCCCTTGAGGTACCTAAAAAGAGCGATAAGGTCGCCCCTGAGCCTCCTCTTCTCCAGGCTGAACAAGCCCAGCTCCCTCAGCCGCTCCTCGTAGGACTTGTTCTCCAGGCCCCTCACCAGCTTCGTCGCCCTTCTCTGCACCCGCTCAAGCACCTCGATGTCCTTCTTGTAGCGAGGGGCCCAAAACTGAACACAGTACTCGAGGTGCGGCCTCACCAGAGCTGAGTACAGGGGGACAATCACCTCCCTAGCCCTGCTGGTCACACTGTTTCTGATACAAGCAAGAACTATACTTACAGAAGATAGAGCTTTGAAAGTCATATACAATCAAAGAGTATTCCCTTGGGTATGACATGGAATCAAAAAAAGAAAAAGGGGGCAGGGGGTTGGAAAAGCAAAGTAACTTAATTTTCAAAAATAAGACATGGAGTCCTGCAGAAAACCCCAGTGTCCTCTGTTTTGCTATTATTAAGCTTCCTCAGGAGAGTAACGTTTCACAAATTTAACATAGCAGCCCTATGCTAGGGCTTTTAGCCTAGTTGTAGCCTAGATTAATCTTTCTCTAGCATCTGTTCTGTAACATAAGCAGAGCAGAGAAGATGGTCCACAGGGCAGGAAAACAAATGCCAAGGTCCTACCCATTGATAAATACACCTTGCTCACCTTCACTTAATGCTCACATGATATGAAAGATAAGATAGAATTTGTTACCTATTTATGTGTTGCCTTCTCAGGACACATAGCAGGTCAGCTTCTCATAAACAGCAACGATGCCATAGATGCCACCTTAGATGCCATAACACACAACCTCCATCTCTAACAGTGGCCTGTCTCTTCCCAAACTGAGGTGGGAAGCAATGTTTCCCCTCAAAAACTACATCAATCTAGAACTTTCTCAACCCAAAGACCCAACTAAAGAAGCAACATAGCACCCATGGTGCAACTTAAAGGAGAGGGTGGTAGAACAACCAGAAAAATGAGTCACACCCCTTCTCCTTCACACCCCACACTGTCAGCAGCAGCTGCAGCCCAATTCAGCTCAATAGTTTACAGGTGTCTTCAGGAACAACTGTCATAAAAAGCTCCCAAAATATGCACTTTTTTTTTTCTTTCTTGTTTTCTTCTTTCATTTTTTTTTACTGCTCTTTAAATTTTGTACAGCAACAGTTACCCAATGAAAGCAGGAATTAACGGAAACGAAAGGAAATGAGAGACACTGAAGGAAAAACAAACATAATCAGCTCCAGCTGCAGCTCAATTAAACAACCGTTCAGAGAAAACTACTCATTCACAATTTACTCACAGAAATCCACTTTCTTACATTCTCTTCAGGATTTCAGAGCCACAGAAGTACACTGCACTTTAAGGCCCTTTACAAAGTAATTTAAGGCTGTTCACGTTGTGCAGGCAAATGGCAGCTCCTTCACTGGCTGCATTTGCAGAAGCTGGTGAGAGGTGAGGCTGGGAGGTGATGTCCCATGTGTACCTGAAGGAAGAAGCTCACACCCTGTGCTCACATGGGCAGAAAAAAAATAAAAATAAAAATAAAAATAAAATTGTTTTCTTCTATTCAGGGGTCCCCGGATATGCTTGCATCCTCCTTTTAGTGTTTCTCTACCAGAGTGTGCGCTTGACATTTTCTTCAACTGCTTGTCCTTATCTCATGTCCTCCCTGCCTGAGATGCTCCTGATGTTTTCAGCTTGCTCTAGAAATGTCCTTTAAACCCAGGACTTCACTACAGCCACAGTAAATCTCAGTATGCCCAGCTGGTACCAAACAACCCAGGAATACAATTCTAGGTTTAAAGACTTTTCCTTCAGGCTCTGACATTCAAGTGTTTGTCCCTTCAGTGATCTTCCCAAGAGATATGGACCTGCTGTTCATGAATTTGTCTTCTCCCAGGAGAAATTAGCTTTTATTCCAGCATTAACGCAAATGAACTGTGCAAGCAGCAGCAATGAGACCTGCCAAACCAGAGAAGAGTGCAAATACAGTATTGCTCCTCATTCTTAAACCCAGCTGCAACTGTGACTAAAGAGTGTCCTGCAAATGCTCCTCTTATTGCCTGGTATGGGACAGTAATTTACCCAGTGTGACAGAACGAGGCCATTACATTCTTTCCTTGCACCTTTCATGTTTTTTATAATGTTCCAGATCTTGAAAAAGAACAAATTCAGAGCAATGTGGATGTAAGCAAAGTACCTGCAAATACCTCTCAAACATAAGTAGGGCTAGAATATACAACATATTTGGAATATAAATAAATAAATTAATTATTAATAATAATAACTATACTAAACACAACCTCTTAAGTTATAAAAGATAGAATAAAGATAGAGGGAGATAGAGAGATTATCTTGTCTAAAATACCCCCATGAATGAAATCTCTGTCAAGACTTCCAACACAGTTTGAAGTTTTGGAGAAGGTAGAACATCACTAGACTCCATACAAGCTCATCAAACATAGCCTGGGAAGACCAAGACCAACCAGTATTTCTACAGTGGTACCTATTTTTCAAGCCTTGATTTTCAGTTTTTGGACACTGGATACTATTAGACCTTCATTCAGCACATGATACCATGATTTCCCCAGTCAAGCACAACTGCTCTGACATTGCTTTCCTCCTGCTGTTAATAGATAGAAACTAATGAGATTCTGTTCATATATTTTTAATCAGAGAAACACAAAACCTAGTCCACTTACAATGGTTGGGGAATAAAGGATTTATAAAAGATGAAAACAAGACATCCTCTGCATAATCAGTGTAATTACCAGTATTTGGAACCTCAGTTATAAAAGCATATTTGTGCTATTTTCAATGTCTGAAAACTAGTGAAGCCTGAACAATGCTTTTTCTCCAAACTCACTCCCTTATTAGAATTGCCTACATGCTGATTCACATACTTCTTTCATGACCGAGCACAATTATCTCAATTACGGAGCAGGATGTGGGAGCAAATATTGTGTGCAGTTTCCTAATTTATTAAGGTCAAGTTCACGAGATTTGGTAGACAATGTTGCTGTGGAGCACTGACTCTACACACAGGCCAACAAAGAGGACCTTCCTCAGTGTGACCTAGCAAAATAAACCACCATGCTCTACATCTTCACAAACACAGCCTCTATCTCTCCTCCTCGTGCTCCTTCAGTGCATACTCATCATCACATTTAACATTCCCTTGAAGTGTCTGCAATTGTCCAGTGAATTGCTCCACAGCTCAAGCATCTAGATGGTGTCACAGACAGACAGACACCCTTGAGGAATATGCTGTAGGCAAACAGCCCACAAGAATATCTCAGTCCCCAAGTCCATCCCCAAGCTGAAGGCTCCCAGCAAGTTTCTCAGCAGCAGGCTTGCAGCTATTCAGGGAGAGCTGCTTTGCCTTCCTCTGATGCTTTGAAGCAGCGTAACACTCAGGCTATAGGAGATTCAGGTACAAAACCATCATCAATGAATACTCAACTCCTTGCCAAAAGCTGACCCTAGAGTAACCAACAGCTCTATTGATTAGACTCTTCCCTTGGAATACAGAGGAAAGAGAAGTAATGACTGGACCCTAGATCACCTACAGACATCTAATAGATTTTGCTAGGTGTGAGGCTGTTGAGAATACTGGTGTGAGAAATATTTTATTTATTTATTTATTTATTTTCCAAAATAGGCATATTCATTACAGGAAGCCAAAAAAAAAAAAACCAAAACCATAAATATTTTGGATTTGCTCCAGAGCAAATTGAGAATAATAAATTAAATCCTGGAAAGCTTCAGAGGGAAAACAAAGCAAAACAAAATGAAAAATATATATATATATAGCCGAGCTCTAATTCAGAACAATGTGTCCTGCACACACCTGTACATCACTTTATTTTATTTTCTATTTCTAAATTAATCTTCCTTGCTTAGGGTTTGACGTCTAGTGCTGTCTTCCTGCAAATTCAGGCATGCTCCTTCCCTTTTCATTTCAAAAGCCCCCTGCGGCTAATCAGGAAGTACAGGTCATCCTTGGCAGAAAGATTCATTGGACCATTTGAAGGCATTTCTCTTACTACAGTGTCTCTTTGTCCTGTACCTATTCACGACTGCAGTCCTTAGGAAAGTGGCTGCCTTGTCTGGCGTGCTGACCAACGAGAAAGTGCTGTGCACACCTTTTGCAGCTCTGTAAATGACAGATAAATATTAATAGTAACACCACTTAACAGATGTTTTCTATCTTTAACTACCTTGCTTCCACGCAGTAAATTGCAGGACCATAAAAATGATTGGAGTGAGGAGAAGTTTTAAAGAGGTATTATTGATTAATATTTCGGCATGAAGAGCTGAGTAATTCTTGGCAAAACATCTTACTGAATTTATTCACTTTAAATTGCATTCAGTGCTTGTAAAAGATGACCAGCTGACAGCACTGGAGACAAAACTTCTGGGACGAATATCTTTGCTAGAAAAATTGTGTCTACCTAATGTGACTTTAGCAACCCAAAATGAAGGGGAAGGCATGGAAGTTTACTGGTGTTAGACTGGCTGGGAAGCCATAATAAACCCAAGAATACCCTGTAATCACTAGCCCAAACTCACAGCTGACCATTGCAATAATGCTTTATTGTGGTCGAGGGACTAATGTGCTCCGTTTAATGAGAAGCCAATTAATGAAAGCGGCACAGAGCTAGCAGTGTGGGCAGGGGCAGTACAGACTCCAGCAAACACAACTTCTCCATAACCCACCACCTGTCTCACACAGAGGGATGATGCCCAGGGATGAAATGAGAGTTTGACCGTTGCCAAGGAGAGCCACTGTGAGTGATTTTTTATTTTTTATTTTTTCCCCAACATGGAGCTCTGCTTTCAAACATAGGATTTTCTCCCCCATTTTCCAAAAGACATGGAAACTAGTAAAAAAAAAACAAGCTCTAGCTAGCTCAGCATGGCTCAGCAGGGTGCACAGAGCTCTCCAACCAGCAGTCTACATTCACAGGGGATTGATGTCCTCACCGTCTCCAGATTATACACAGGCATGCCTCTCATTTAATTTATTATTATTATTATTATTATTATTATTATTATTATTATTATTATTATTATTATTATTATTATTATTCAGCAAGCTACACGGGCTGAAATGTGTCTTCAGTCCATGCTCTTCTATTTCTGCATGGACCACCAACCATCCTACCTCACAGAGCCACCACAGTGTGCACCTTCCTGGGGGAGGGATTTAATCCCTGAAGAAGCAGTCCTTAGATCTGCAAACCTCATGCCAATAATATCTGCAATATACATTACTACATTTGTTGCTAAAAGAGGTACAGGTCACATCAAGCAAAACACACTTGGATTGTCTCTGGGTGAGAAAACATCATCCACAGGGACAAGCATCCTGGACCCTGCACAGAAGATGAAGCAGCAGTTGATGGAAGGGCTGCTCTTTTCCTCTGTAAATCTTCTTTCAATGACCCCCCCCATAGCAGGGGATTGGAATTAGATGATCCTTAAGGTCCTTTCCAACCTAAACCATTCTATGATTCTATGAGTCTATGATGATATGGCACAAAGCACAACGCGTTGCAAGTTATGTGATAACTGGAAGGGAGCACACGCTCCCTTAGCCCTTTCCTTACTAAACTGGAATTTGCCAATTTACCAGAAAAGAAAAAATAAAAAGTTTGGAATAATGTTAGGCTATTCTAAATATTTTGAGCCAAATTACCACTGCAAAATAGAGATTTTTGGAAATCTTCCAACAAAACCTGTTGCAAGTGTTACATCTAGAGGCGTGAAATGAGGCAGAGGCCAGTGCCTGTCCCGCTCCATCCAAGTAACAGTTCGGCTGAACAGCCCCTGTGCAAACATTGTCAAATGTTGCACTCAGAAAATGAAAACACAATTTGGGCACATGAATGAGTGAGAATGGAAATTACAGGGCTGCCTTGCAAAATAAGTGGAAAACAATGGAGTGAAAAATGGGAAGAGAAAAAGAGAGAGCAAGCGCAGAGCTAATGATAAGGCGAACTTTTCCAGATGTGAAAATCAATTTTATTCTGAAACTTCCCAGCCTTTTCATTTAGAAAGCAATAAAATTCTATTTGTCCCCTGTTCATTTTCTACATAAAATGCCACTAAGCTACTAGCTTTCGGCAACCACACAAAGCGTAATAGGTTAGGACTGCAGCCTTAAAATATGTTAGGGTTTTTTAATGAAACCAATTTATATCAGTTTGTGCCAGTGAAAGGGCTGAAGCAACTTAATTTAGTTTCATTTTCCACACATTTGTGGCCAAAGCTAGGATTCACTTATTTCTAATTCAGCACTGCTTCCACATGCCTGCCTAAGCCATTTCTAACTGATTTAGCTGGTGACCTCTATTAAATAGCCAGGTGTTTGGCTCTATTAAATGGATAATCTCTTGGTACCTACACATCACCACTACACCCACCTCCTTATTGGTACAGTTTTTATTTGCATGTGTGCTCTGTCAGAAAGCTGAGGCCTTTTTGCAAATGAGGGGGAAAAAATTCCCCCTCATCACAGCAGCCTCAATAATAGTAAATTTCTTTACTATGAGGGTGGTCAACCACTGGAACAGGCTTCCTGGGGAGGTGGCTGATGTCCCATGCATGTCAGTGTTCAAGAGGCATTTGGACAATTCCTATAATAACATGCTTTAATTTTTCGGTCAGCCCTGAAGTGGTCAGTCAGTTGGACTTGATGACTTTTGTAGGTCCCTTCCGACTGAACTATTCTATTCTATTCTATTCTATTCTATTCTATTCTATTCTATTCTATTCTATTCTATTCTATTCTATTCTATTCTATTCTATTCTATCCTGTCCTGTCCTGTCCTGTCCTGTCCTGTCCTGTCCTGTCCTGTCCTGTCCTGTCCTAAATTAGTGCCATAAAGCTAATAGCCATAGGTATTCTTGTAGCCAAAAGCTATCTGTCTCTCTGTTAGTGCGGCCTCCTCATCCTATGATCCTAACAACATCATCAGAGATTTAAATATATACATTAAAAAAGAAAAAGAAAGAAAGAAAGAAAAAAGAAATAAGAAGAAAGTAAGACTTTCATGTCCCAGTATTGAAATAACTATATATATATATATATTTATTTTTTCCCCTATCTGGATGCTGTTTCTTCACTTTACAGGAGCTTTCTCCTAATTTCCCAATTTAGATCAGTATGATGTCAGTCACCACACACTGTGAGGAGAGCACGTATCTTTTATTAGAGTGATGGAAATAGCTGAGGGAAAGAAGCAGAAAGCTTTCAGGCACATAAACCCTTCTTCCTGGCCACTCCAAGGGTATGTGATCCTAAAAGAGTCTCTGTTTGTTGTTTTTGTTTGTAAAATATATGGTCAGCCTAATAAAAGACACAGTCTTCACTACAAAGTCTCTTGGGCTTTTATCTCAGCACCATGACCACGACACATCTATTGCAGAATCAGGTGTGCATCGTTGGTCCATTTGTTTCACGGTCTCTGTTGCATTAATGGTGGCTCATTTCAAAGCTTACTGTAAAATTTAGTAACTCAGACAGCACCAGCACTACCAAAGCTAGTTTTCGCAAGCCTTCTGTTGTGTGGGTTATTTCACATCTAAGAGGATGAATTCATCCTGTAGATATTCCCTTGGTGGAGGTGTTAATAGTATTTCCCCTTTACCAAGGTACAGGTTTTGCAAAACTTTGTAGGAATGTAAAACTGAAGATTTTCCATTTTGGCAGTTTCTACAGACACCAGACAAATGGTTGCAAAGTTATACAGGGCAGGTAAGACACACAGATGGGCAGACCCACAAGCATACAAGCAACACCTGTGGACAAGGTGAAAAGAAACACAATGGAGGTATAAAATAATAATAATTAAAAAATAATAAAAAAGGTCTCTCTGACTTTTAAAAATTGAAGTCCAAAAGGCAAACTGCTTGGAAAAGGTACTGGAAGAAGGGTCTTTCTACCAGTCCTCATCCATCTAAATCTCTGCCTCCTCCATGGGGATCTCTCTTCAACGGCTTCTCTGGAAGGAAATTCGTTTCATATTCAGCAGAAAACAAGCAAACAAACTTCTCTTCAATTTTCACAGGGAAATCATGAAAGGCTGAACTTTCTATTATCTCCTTGAGGATGTTTACCTTGCCGGTGTTCCTTAGAGAATTAGCTTAGGACAACATGAATAACTGTTAAACAAGTATAACATCTTGCCTGTACTGTCCCATAAATTATTTTTTTTTTTCTTGAAAAAAGAACCACTTGATTTCCCCAACATCTGCAAACATCAGATATGTGAGTGAACAATGTTATCTTCACAGATTTATTTAATTTGTCAGCTCAAGCTAATATTCTGTAGTCCTGAGTCTATCTAAGAATTAACTTCATGTTAAAACAGAGGGTTCTTTTATACAGTATTTTTTCTTTAGATTGAGACAAAAAGTGTGATGATTGTTCTCTTTTCCCTCCTCTGAAATGGAAATGCTCAAATGGATGACTTATTTGTTTCTGCTACACAGACTGAACTGTGGTCATGTCAAAATGTTAACAGACTTATTTGGTACGTGATGGATTTGAGTGCTTGTTCAGTGTGTTTGGGAAGGCATTGCAGAGCATATGTGCCTCTGGTTACACTGATTTCTTGTGCAGCAAGTTCCTTTCAGAGATTCTCTTTCAATCTCTCTATCTCTATCTCTCTCTAATTGCTGTTGCAATCAGAAAAGTGACCATGAATTGTTTTACTTTCCACATTTCTTCATCTAAGCCAAATTTTATCAGTGTGATTTTTTTTTTCTTAAAGCCAGTGTTAATAACATCATCAGAGATTTGATTAACAAGATCAAATGCTAACAAGATCCTTTCTCCTCATATCCTCATCAGCCACTGAGATTACATATTTAAAAAAAAAAAAAAAAGTTAAATGAAAGTGCTGTTGTTGATACACTAGGCAGAGTACTGTAACATCCACTGTACTGTAGCATAGCTCCTTCACAGCCTGCAGAGCCAAAAGGAGTGAGGAAAAAAAAAAAAGGAGCAATAAACCAACCTAATGCATTTCAGTAAAATCAATCTGAGTCAACATCACAAAGGACGAGACCATCAAGTGGTGAACGTTGATGTAGTGCCATAGGCTGAGCCTCTGCCAGTTTTGGCAGCTGAGAACCTAGTCTGAGGGGAGGAAGCTACAGATATGGGATTAAATATTGCTTTATCTTGTAGGCTCTAGTGACACTTCATTAAGTCTGAAGGGACAGCAGCGAGGATGTCAAACCTGACATGCTTCTTCATTTGCTTAAATCTACTTGAAAAGCTGAAAACCTAAGACTTACTTTTATTTGAAAAATAAAACTCTCTTTCAAAACGCTGCCAGTGCCTCTAGCTTTGCTAGTAAAATACAGACCTCAGCTCCAGGAACACTGGTTTCTGTTCCTGCTCATTTGATCTTGCTTGTTAGCCTTTCTCCTCACAGTACAGCAACTCACTTCAATTAAAGCTTCATTAAACAACTTTGCCGTAATCACCATATGTTACTTATATATTTTTAAAGCACAACTGTTATCAACTGATCAAAATACAAGTGGGCATTTTATATGCCTATATTATATACTGTACATAAACTAATTATAGTGTATTTAAATTTTCACTTCTCTCAGCGCAGACCAGAAGGGATTGCTGAAGTCATTTCTACATCCTGTTCACAGCTTTATCCATCTGTGGATCCTCAGCTTTGCAGTATCTGTGTTGCAACTGCTGGAGCTTCAGGTTTCAAAAAGGGCTCAGGTAACCAGCAGTAGCAAGGAGGAGAGGATGACAAGATCAAGAAGAAATTAAAAAAAAAAAAAGATTTTAAAAAAAAAAAAACAACTTTCTAAGTGAAAGAAAAGAACACAATTGATCTTCAGTATTAGCAGGAGACATAAGACTGACGGAAAACAGCACTAACCCTTGTTGACCTGCATGTCTTTCAGAAAGTTATCTGTATAGGTTCATTATGTAGCATCATTACTTTTCAAACCCACTGTGTGCTAGTGATAATGGCACCCAGTATTCACGACCCCGATACCTTCCAGGTCTTCAGTTCTCCCTCTTATTTTGCTGTCTCCAATATTATGTAATCCAGAGGACAAGGCAGGCAAAGGCACTTGCCACGGGGATGGGTCTGTGGGACGGGCAGTGCTTTCAGCAGGAAGGAGCTCCAGCAGTTGCAACAACCATGCCACAGCTCCACAGTCTGTCCTCACCAGCAAGCGCAAGCTGGATATTGTGGCACCAGTCCAAGAGCCCTTCTGATGGCCATGCAAAATCATTTTCACAGCAGCGCAGTCCAAATGAAGAGGAGTTGGTGGAAATGACTGGGATTTTCTTGGCATACCCCTACCTACAGCCTGTGGTTATGTGCAGATGGACCAGCTGATAGGGTTATACATTTCGCATGATGCAAAAGATAGTAATGATATACAGCAGAGATGTTTTCAATCCACTGTGTTTATACCTGAATTTATTTTTCATTTTTTTCTGGAGCCTGACTGAGTTTGAATCAATACTATGAGTGGTGATTTACAGAACAGGGTACTCTCTCTGATTCAGAGCTCCCCAAAGTGTAATAGTCCCATGGACCCATGACCCTGGCTCAGGCCCTTGTGCACACAAATACAATTCTAAACCTCAAAGGCACTAAGAGCTGGATTGGGTACTCAATTAGACCACAAAAGAAAACATATCTCCATTTTCCCTAAAAAAAATAGCATAAATGTAACCTTGTTATGGAAATACAATAGTATCCACCATTTAGATGCTGACATGACAGTACAAATGCAGAGTCTGGGCTCAGAAATGGTTAATACCAAAGAAATCTCCTTTTTCTTTACTGATGAAGGTCATCTGATACAGTTCAGGATGTGTCCTGCTGGTCTTCTGAAGACTTAGTAAATGACATATATGAATTATTCCACTGCTAAGTAGATAAGAATTGTTTTTTTTTTATAACCTGATAACGTGCTCTTGCTCCTGATGAAAATTGGGTGCTCTACCTGGATTACTTGCTTGTATAGGAAAGAAGCATTTTAATAAAAGAGGAAAAAATTTCCAAAGATTTCTGGGGTAGCCAAAGAGAATACACATGTGTGAAGAGACAAAAAGGAAAAGGAAAAGGAAAAGGAAAAGGAAAAGGAAAAGGAAAAGGAAAAGGAGAAAATAACAAGTATTTTAAACCTGAGAAAACTAGTCTGTGCTTTATTAGCTATAATTGCATTTAGACATATTACTAGTACTTATTGTTTGTGTTGCAAAGAAAACGCTAATCTAGATAAATTAACACTTCGTGTATCCTCCAAAAATGTATCCAACGGATGAACAAGGTACTTACTGAGGCAAAAAAGCTAATCAAAACTGTTCTCTAGATTATCTTTAACAAGTCAAATGGCATCATTTTTCTTTTTCATGGTGCTTCAGACTTGTAGCACTGCAGAGAACCCTGCAAAGCTTCACTTGTGCAGGAGCTGTATGTAGGATCACAGGATAATTCAGGATTGAAGAGATCTCAAGAGATTTCTTTTCCAATCTCCTCCTGAAAGTAAGGTCTGCCACCTTGTCCAGGTGGAACAAACACCATGGTGCAGGGCTTTGCATTTGTCCTTGTTAATTTTGGCAGATTCTGGCCAGCAGGTTCCTCCAGCCTGTCCAGTTCCTTCTGGATGGCAGCCCTGTCCTCGAGCCTACCAACCAACCCTCCTCCAATGCGGTGTCATTGGGAGTGCAATCTGTCACTTCTTTAGCATCACTGACAAAGATGTTAAGCAAGACAGGTCCCAAAATATCACTGCAGCACTCTGCTTACTACAGGTCTCCAGATAGAGTACGACCCATCTTCGGAGTCCAACCATCCAGTTCTTGCATACAAGTTGTCTGCCTACCCAGACTGCAATGTCCTAACAGAAAAATATTGTGGGTACAATATCTAAAGCTTTGCTACCATTGAGAAAAATGACATTTCCTCTCCTTTCACCTTTATATCCAGTTATTTTATCATAGCAAGCAATCAGGTTGGTCAGGCATGATTCACCCTTGGTAAATCCATACTAATGGTTCTCAGTGCATGTGCAAAGTGCCCAGCGCTGAAGTGGAATAGAAGTGTTTACCAGCCCTTCTCCTCTTGAAATGAAACAAGACAGTTTTACAAGGAGTACAGCAGCAAATGATTCTTTATGGCAGCACTAATATATCCAGAATATGAGAAATGCAGATCTTTGCCTCTGCCTAGACAGTTGCCCAAACTATGCTGAATAAGGCACACACATTTTTTGTTTCTTCCATCTCACAGCATCTAAATGCAAGCAGGTTGTTGTCAGTTATTAATATGTTTCCTGTTTAGAAACAAATGACAGTTTAATATAGGGTAGGAAGCAACATTCTTTGTTTGCACAGAAGAAAGATCAGATGCCTGCTGCATTCAGTTGTTTAATCCACATTTATAGTCAGCGTGATAGGAAAAAAAAACAAAAAAAAAAACAGCTTCACAACCAAGCCACAGCTCTGAGTTCACAGTTCAAAAGGGGTCACAGAAAGACAACAAAGACAATAATCAATGTAAAATCAAGCCTGCACTTGAGGACTGGTTTTCAACAGAAGGCTATGAGAAGTCAGACAGAAAACACAATTAAAAGGACAGTTCCACAAAATCAATGCAGAGCGACTCAGGAACAGCTCTTAAAACCACATTAAACTGTCTTCTTTTTCTCCTATTGGGAAGCTACAATACCAGGTAAAGCCAAGACTTTAAAAGGTATTTGGGTGCTAAGTGAAGAAAATTAAGCATTGAGAAATGTATGATGGGTAGAGGGAACATAACCCCAAATCTCAGATACAGAGTACATGAAAAAGTAAAAATCTATACTATTGAGAACAGTGACACCAGAGCTCCAGGACAGGACAGCCATGGATTTCTTAGCCAGCTAGTGGATGAGAAGGGGTAAGGAACAGCATACATCTGGGTAGTTAGCCCCTCAGGTGAGGGGGATAGGAAAAAGAACTAGGTTTGAATTTTGGGTTAAATTCAGATGTCTGGGAGTTTAGTCCTTTTGAAAGGCTCTAGGGCATTCCACCTGGCCTTGAACTGCTAATCCAGAAGGGTGCAAGTCTCCTCTTAGTTCTTTATCTCATCTGATATACTGTCTGGATATCTTGAAACCACTGAAATGGCTCAAGCAGTGCTAAAACTTTTGGTTAGAAACTAAATTGTTCTTCAGCACTGTGTCCTGGACTGCTCTAATAGTGATGAGACACATTGATTAGCATTAGATGCCACTATGTCCCTTGAAATCCCCAGTTTTCCAAGTAAACAAGAAAATAAAAGATATACAGGAAAGAAATACAAAGGCTGATCATCTAGTGGAAGCCCAGGACAAGGATCCAGTGGACACATCATTACCAGTACCCAAGCACTATACTGCAACAATTCAGAGAATTAAATTGTTATAATAATCCCAGCACAGCTTCGGATCAGTCAAATGAACAATTTCCCAGACTGGGGGGAAAATAAATAAATAAATAAATAAATAAATAAAATAATAAATAAATAATAATAAATAAATAATGATAAATAAATAATAATAATTAAAAAAAAAAAAAACAAACACGAGAGAGACAGGGGGGAGAGAGAGAGAAAAATGCAGTTTTAGCTGAATAAGGCATTTCCTAATGGTGCTACAGGACCTGGAAGCATTACAGCTAATTGAGCTTACTGTTCATAGAGCAGACACACAAAGGTCAAGTTGTCTTAACAGCTTGTATGCTGTCAAGCTGTATTTGTTCTTGAATACATACATCAGTCCTTTCCACCCCAAGAAGTAATGACTGAAGTGTATCAAGCTCCAAGAACCTTACTTAATAGCTGATTCCTTTTTATGCTCTAGTAAAATAGATAAATAAAGGCAGGCAGCAAATACCAAGTACACCTCATCTACCACTGTGTTGGCACAAAGAGAATTAGATATGCTATTTTGTGTTACTTTTCTGAAAAAAAATAAAAAGGAAGAAAAAAAAAAGTTTTGTTTTGTTGTGAATCCCTACAGTTTAGGGATATGAAGGGACAATTAAGTAATCTTAATTAATCTAGCCTGTCTGCCTTTGCTTCACACATTTCCTCTGCATCAGGTATAAATCACTTCCTTAGAGAAATCATTGAGTAAGGCATCTATCGAGGACTGGAATACATCAGAAGAACACTGATGAAAAAACACTGTTCCTTTGGTAACATCCACCAGCTGTTCATTACACTTACTGTTGGAAATAATGAAGTATGCGTCTTCCCTCCACCTGGAAAGTGTCTGGCTCCAGCTTCTAGAAATTGATTCTTGCTATGTTTTCCTCTCTGAGAACCCTGAACTCAGTATATTTTTATTTTATTTTTTTACAAGGACCGTACAAGTACAGTGTAATAGTTTACTCTCAGTCTTCATTCTTATAATTTATACACACTTCTAGTTCCTTCAGATATTGTATTGTTTCCAACTTCGATTTTTTTTTCTTCAAAATCCTTATTAAAATGTAACAAAAGGAGATGTCTATTCTTGACCATTATAATACAGAATTAAAACCTCCTCCCACATCCTATGGGACAAGATTCACTTGTCCTAGATGTCTATTGGGTGGGAGAACTTCAGAACTGGTTACCCTAGGCTCCTTTTTTTCAGTGGGGACAAGAAGGACAGGCAAGGATAAGATTGTTGTGGACCATCTCAGCCAGGGATAAATGTTGAAAATAGATGGGACAAACTGTGCTCTAAAAGTGCCTGTTTCTGTGCACTGATTGTAATGAAAGCATTGACTGTTAAGTGTGAATGCAGGCTTTTACAGTGAAGACATCTTAAATTAAGTGAGATAAATCACATCTGCTTGACTGCTCTTCAGGGAATATATCCAAATATATCCTATATGCAAAGATACGGGACTTGTGTTACAGCAACATAATAACAACAAAACAATGGCAAGAAAATACCACAGTTATAAGGCTCAATAACAAAGTCAGGCACTCGGGGGAAAATTTCTTCTTCATTTTTACTCTAGTGCATAAGTGGAGAGACTTGTCCCCTGAACTAGCTCACTAAAAAAAGATGTTATATCTTGAGAGGTAATTAATCCTCATAAATGTAATATTCAGAAGCTGGACAGACCAGAGGCAATGAACAGCATTAATTCCATTAGTGTTTTTGCCATGACTTCTTGGGTACTCCCTTCTGAACCCCTAAGCCATGCTGATCCTGGCTCTCAGTCTTGGCACCTGTGATTGCTAAATTGATTATCTTCACTCACGGGGCTTGAAAGGCATTATTTAGCTTTCTTCAAACTTTAACTCCCTCAAATTGTATGAGAGGCTGCCCCTTCCCTGAGCTATTTCTGTTCCAGCCTGACAGGAACAGTAACTAAAGTGCAGGTCTATTGATTAAATATCCTTATTTTTTCCCCTGTAACAGCCTAAGGCATTTAATCAATATGGCAATGCCCCATATCATGGACCAAAGGCACAATATCCAGTGATCATAAACTGACTCGAAGAAGTGGTGTAAAGTGATTTTATAACCTGACACCTGCTGAAACGTCCATTCACGGTGGAATAGATACATACATTTCCTTCTGCAAGCCAGTTACATAAAAAGAACTAAACATCGCAGGGAGCAGCTGTATAGTTTCAGTTTGACAGAAAAGACCCCTATGACATTATGATTTCACATACATCAAAAGGACACAGATTTTGCTGCAGAACATCTAGGCAGCGTGCCATATATTTTCTAAAGGTGATGCACAAATGCATCCCAAGAGGAGAAGAACATGGCAGTCTATCTAACACACTTATATGGCTCCTGCTCCAGTAACAGCTGAACTGTTCACAAACTTGCCACTAACTTGCTGTTTTTCTAAACGTAATCCTCCTTACAACCTTTTTATTTTATTCTATTTATTTATTTATTTATTTATTTATTTATTTATTTATTTTGAGATGATAGAGTGTGTTTGTCATTAGGACAAGTAGGTCTGATCTGATTTGTGTTGAAATTTTTTTTTTTTTTTAGTTAAATAATGCTACTTAGGGTCATTATTTTCGGGGCTATTTAGATACTCGTGAATGCCTTACTGCAGGCACAACTGTTTTAAAAACAAACAAACAAAACAAATCATAGCACTAATTAATTCACTTGGGAAACCACGAGGTATCCACTGTACATGTTATTTTCCTATCAGTTACATCTCTTCAAGGAAACCATGTACAACCATGCATTCCTCCATACATTCATTTACCTATGTTCAAACAAGTATAAAAATACACCTACAGCTTTACTGACAAATCTTTCCCACTGAAGGTCTGCATCATGTCACAGAGGTCAAAGAGTCTGTAGCACAGCAATTATTTGAATGAAATCCCCCAACTTACCATGGAGTTATTTATCTGCTTTTCCTTGCTTGCCTGTCCCAAAGAATTTATTTATTTATTTATTTATTTATTTATTTATTTATTTATTTATTTTCTGCAGAGCAAACAGTGGAAATAAACTAACAGTAACTGTTGTAAGGGACGGTATGTACAAACATGTTTTAGTTTAATTAATTAATTTATTTATTTATTTATTTTACCCAGCACATGGTAAAAAAAAAAATAAATAAAAAAGGTCATTGTAGTACTAGTGTTTAAGGTCATGGTTCATATCGGAAGAACTTTAAGTGGTCAGCGAACACAGTCTTTTGTCAATATCTTAATTATTTGTTAGGATTTTGGCAACAAAGCCTGCTAATTAGAGAAACTCAATAGTTATCAGCAAAACTCAATATTCATCAGCTCAATGCTCCAGCTATCTAAAGGTCAAATCACTTTCTATGTAAATCTTAGGACAGAAATCAGGGTTATTCACTTGATGTAAGACCCATGAAAGACTGGAATTCAAAAGGTACTCTGGTAGTCACTAGTAAAATCTACATTTTCCTGAAAATTATCATCCATTTTACCAACAAAGCTATGAAAAATAAATTCAATAATTCTCAGTCTTGACCATAATCATGACCCTGTACTGAAAGGAAAATTAAAAAAAAAACAAAAAACTGCACCTAGTCTTACTTGGCTATGGGGAAAGGTGGATGTTTACAACACTCTTCCACTTCCCTCCATTTGCTAGTTTAGACCTTTAGGACAAGAATCTCCAAGATTAAGTCTAATCTGGTCATAGCATAGACTCTCAATTGAGGGGAAATCTGGCCAGTAGAGGAGAAGAAAAATTCTCATCACTAAGATGTTTACATGGAAGAGCAAGATTTATTGCCAGCTTGCATGTCTCTTGTGGTATCTTCTGAAAGCCATCTTGGGAAATCCAAGGTAGTGGATCGTAGCATATCCTAACAGATCAGCACTAGACAGAGATATCACAGGTTCTGGAGGCAGAACAGCTACATCAGACATATAACAATATAAGGAGTCAGACACTTCAGCAAAGTCTAGTAGCTTTGGTACGATGCCCACGAGTGTGGGCATATTTACTTCTGTTACGGAGTGCAACTAGGGTTATGGAGGGTATAAATGGAGGGTATAAAAGCACATTGTGTGAAGTGAACTCACTAGACCTTAGAAACCTAAAAGACGGGTGATTAATCAAATTAATTGTCCTCAGGAATGCAAGTCATCGCACCCTGAAGTTGATCTTAAAAATGGGGAGGGTGACTCAACCGCTACAGGCACTAATTTTTCTCAAGTGATTATGAAGCAAACCTTGACAATCAGGTGAGCACTGGTTTGGAGGGAGATAAATCTAGTCAACCTAGACATTCTCATCTCTCTTTACAGTCAAGAAGAGGAAATAGGTTTTCTAAGACAGCCAGTCGCCTGATAAATTTTAGATGTCTCCTGTGGGATGAGATGAACTTCTGGAGCTTAGTAATATTAAGATTGGTATTTCTTTGAGAGAAAGTACAAGAAGAAACATTAGAGAAAGGATTATAGAAATAACAGGTCACCATGGAAAATGACCAAAGTGATAAAGTGAATCACAGAATCACAGAATGGCTGAGGTTGGAAGGGCCCTCTGAAGATCCTCTAGTCTCCAGATTCCCTTTAGGGAAAGGATGCCATCCAGAGGGACCTGGACAGGCTTGAGAGGTGGGCCTGTGCAAACCTCTTGAGGTTCAACAAGGCCAAGTGCAAGGCCCTGCAGCTGAGCTGGGGCAATCCCAAGCTCACATACAGGCTGGGCAGAGAATGGATTGAGAGCAGCTCTGAGGAGAATGACCTGGGAGTATTTTAAGAGGAAAACTTGAACGTGAACCAGAAATGTGTGCTTGCAGCCCAGAAAGCCAAACTTAGCCTGGGCTGCACAAAAAGCAGCATGGCCAGCAGGGGATGGAGGTGATTCTCCCCCTCCACTCTGCTCTCATGAGACTCCACCTGGAGCACTGCTTTCAGCTCTGGGGCCCCCAGCACAAGAAGGAGACGGAAGTATTAGAACAAGTCCAGAGGATGGCCACAAACATGACCAGGGGGCTGGAGCACCTTTCCTATGAAGACAGGCTGAGAGAGCTGGGGTTGTTCAGCCTGGAGAAGAGAAGGCTACAGGGAGACCTTACAGCAACCTTCCAGAACTGAAAGGAGGATACAGAAAAGCTGGGGAGGGACTCTTTGTCAGGGTTGTGTAGTGATAGGATAAGGGGGAATGGCTTTAAACTAAAAGAGGGTAGATTTAGATTAGATATAAGGAAGAATTTTTTTGCTGTGAGGGTGTGAAGCACTGGCACAGGTTGCCCAGAGAAGCTGCAGATGCCCCATCCCTGGAGGTGTTCAAGGCCAGGCTGGATGGGGCTTTGAGCTACATGGTCTTGTGAGATGTGTCCCTGCTCATGGCAGGAGAGTTGGAATTATATGATCTTGAAGATCCCTTCCAACCAAAACCATTCTGTGATTCTATGATATGAACATTGTTCTGTAGAATAACAGAGAGGACATAGTGAGGATATGAGCTGGTGCTGATTGTCCTGTCCTACACAAGCCATCCTATCCAGTCTACTTGACGCACACACCTCAGTGATGATCTTGCTATGATTATATGCATTATAGCATGCGGGTGCTCAAGTGTGAGCAAAACCTATGAGACAGTGAGTATGAGTGAGAGCTAGTCACTGAGATACATTTTGTTTAAAATAAATATCACTTCCATGTTTCGTTGCACTGATTTCCTACAAGTTGTGCTGTGAACATATCTATTTCTATCCCCTGACTACAAAGCAAGAGTAGGCAACCATTTCAGATGTAGACTAGCTGAGTATTTCTGGCTTTTGTCAGGTTAATCCCATCCTTCCCCTACAAAGGAAAAAAAAAAAAAAAAAAAGGTAAAAAAGTGAATTCCACATTTACATGCCAATTTCCTAACCCTGTAGTGGGCAAAATAGTATTTCCTCTTCTTCTATTCTCAGAATTAATTACACCAGTATGTTGATGTGCTCCAGCACTTTGTTACACAGCCTACAATGGTGCTTGAGGTGAAAGAGTAAACCTGTCACTTACAGCTCTTCATGAGCTTAGAAAATCCCACCCAGTCTGGATGAAGAGGGGCTATCGATGTGCAAGTATGGGATGAATGAGAAACAAAAATTTACAAAGAGACTGTGAGTTCTTTGAGATTATTTCAACTTACGCAGTTATAAGAAGTGTTTAAGGAAATATATCTATACCTGTATGTGTAATTGTCAGGCTGGAGTGATATAAAGTTGAAAAATAGCCTACAATGCATTTACATTTTACTTGCAATGATCTCTATCCTTTAAACATTTTTCAGTAGCTTAAAACTCCCTTTCCACCCTGTCCTTACATTTATTCTGCCAGAAGATACAGGTTTAATTTTTTGTCCAAGGTCGTTTTCCTATTTTGCATTAATGTTAACGTACAACAGAAATATAGGAAAGAAACTACTGTATGTGAGATGAAGGGATGAAGATACATAGATTTAAAGGGACTTTACAGAAAGCCAGCACTTTCCTTTTAAAAGGAAAAAAAAAAATCAACAATTGAATTTACGGTTCTCAGAAGCACAGCAGGGATGATACATAATGTCATGAAAGTACAAATTTATAAAAATCTGATCAGCTGAATGACATTTGCAAGAATGCTGCCTTCAAGGGAGTTCTGAGTTGTTAAGGTCCATTGTAGCATTTAATGAAATACAGCTCCTGATAATTTAATCTGATGCGCCTGAAAATTAAAAGTGTAAGCACTTTGAGGGGGGGAGGGAGCTGATGCCAGTCACAGAGGGTGAAGTTCTGCTTTCAGTGCGTTGAAGATACAAGTGTACACTGGAGTAAGTACTGATTACTGCATTTACTCCAGCAGTACTGTAGAAGAAATTTGAGCCAAATTTGTCACAGAGAAGCAGTAACTTACATGTATATCTCCTTTTCTTTCTTCAGTCCTCTTCCTTTCCAAAAAATTACTAAGGCAAGGCAAGACAAGGCAAGGAATCTAACTTGGATGGAAATCCAACTACTGAAACCACACTTTGGCTTAGTAAGTAGTACAGATATCCAGGATACATTGCTTATTTGTAGTGTTTTGCTACTTTGTTTTGGTCATTTGATCCTTCTTTTTGGATACACAACACCAAACACCTCTTCTAATAAAGACAAGGAAATACTTTTGAAGTTTGCCTTTTCTGGACCATTCTTTCTTGGGAGGCGAGCTCAGATGAAAATAGCCAAGCAGAAGCAGATGTAATTATGGAATTTATGGGAAAGGAAAGGAAAGGAAAGGAAAGGAAAGGAAAGGAAAGGAAAGGAAAGGAAAGGAAAGGAAAGGAAAGGAAAGGAAAGGAAAGGAAAGGAAAGGAAAGGAAAGGAAAGGAAAGGAAAGGAAAGGAAAGGAAAGGAAAGGAAAGGAAGGAAAAGGAAAGGAAGGAAAAGGAAAGGAAGGAAAAGGAAAGGAAGGAAAAGAAAAGGAAGGAAAAGAAAAGAAAAGAAAAGAAAAGAAAAGAAAAGAAAAGAAAAGAAAAGAAAAGAAAAGAAAAGAAAAGAAAAGAAAAGAAAAGAAAAGAAAAGAAAAGAAAAGAAAAGAAAAGAAAAAAGAAAAGAAACTTCAAGATAAAAGAAAAAGGAACAATTGTTTTAATCCTATTATGAGCTTCATTAATGCAATTAAAGAACCTTATATTTCAATTAGGCTCTGTTTCAAGCTGCTTTACTCTAAGGCACTTCTCCCTCCAGTACCACCCTTTAACATACCAGATATGACACACAGTTTGCAGTGGTAATACAGTCTTTCTGTCCCACTTACTCTAGCAGGAATTAGGTTCTTTAATAACTTCCATAATTTGTGCCTAAAGAATTTAGAAATGCCAAACAGGGATACAAGTAGGATATGTCACAAGGTCAGATTTCTTTACTTAGTGTGGGACAGCAAACAACAGTGTTCTTCCATTTGAAGGTCACAAAGCAAGCAGAGGAATGATTTTCAGTGAATGAGAAACTGAGGTTGCATTTGGTTAGCTAAAAAGCATTGTGGATTTTGTGTATTTTCCTGCTTATGAAGAGAAGGGTTGTGTCTCCCCCTCTCCAGAACGTAGATTATTTTGTAGCATTATTTTCAAAATTCACTGTCAAGTTTTTGACTATGAAGAAATGAAGTAGAAGGATAGAGTGTGGAGGGGTCTCATGCCAACAGATACTAAAGACAAAATAAGCAGAAGAAAAGTAATGGAAAATAGAGGCTCTCCCCTGAAAACCTTTTACATCCCATACTCAGGCCAGCCCTGTAACCTTGGGTGTAGACTCCAGTTTTCCTTCTCCACATTCACTACACCTCAGCAGCTGATTCATCTTGGGCAACTGTACAAGGAGAGGAAATAACTCACCCTGGTTTAATCCTCTGTTCACTAAGACCTAGAAAACACCCCACCTGCACAGTAACCACCTCTTTCATTTATAATTCCATTTGGCACTCTGAATATTGTTTGGTAAAGGATGCCACACATTTTTCATGACTGTTGGAAGGCCTGGAAGCTCTTCAAATGCATCATTCTCTCAAATTTAAATGGGATTTCAAAAGCAAAACACTGACTTTCACAGTACCACCTCTGAACTCTACCTGAATATGGAGTAAACAACTGAAGAACTTCACTGAGTGAAAAACAGGAAATGTTGTTGATTGAGAATGTGAGAAAAATGCTTAAGTGATGAAATATCAAGGAACTTCCTTCTTCCTAAGTGCTTCAAGGAGTCACAATTTTGCCAGTGATTCATCGTGCTCATTCCTCAGTTAGAGGCAGATTTGAGTGTAAAAGCACAAGGGGAAGGCAGCTTTTCACCCTGAAAAGCAATTTTCTGTTTGGTTGCAGGGAAAAGAAAAAAAAAAAAAAGGAAGGAAGAAAGAAAAGATTGAGAAGAGTGAGAAATAAAACTATGTACAAGTTCAGCCCAAGAGACCTTGCAGGCCTGGGAACAAAAAAAATTTAAATGAACCATTGATGCGCTCTGATGGAGAATGCTGTGAAGGAGAAATAATAATACAAACAAAAAAGAGTGAGATTGAATGGAAGGTTAGCTTTATGTCAAGAGCAGCATCTGCTGCTGTGTACACAGGACATGAATTACAAGGGTTACTGCATACTCAGTGCTTCTGGGTACCGGATGCTCACCAGCTGAGGTCACAAAGACAACTTCCCCACAGGGCAAGCTCTAGTCAAGGATGTGTACCATATGAACTTCACTTGATTTTCATGCATTTGTCCACAAAAGAGTATTATAAAAAAAGAATTGAATATATTTGCTCATTTTAGGCAATCTGAAAGTGTTGACAGCTAAGCAGAGGAAGAGTCTGCTCAAATAAAGGAAGAGCTACTAATGCCAGGTGTCCCTCTTCCCCTCTCCTGGAGATGGCAGGGATGGCTAAACCTTTTAGGAAACAGCTTTTGATTTACAGAAACAACAGGGTAACAAATACAACATAATTGAATATGTTGAATTATGGATTCAATAATGCAGAGTAATGATTTAGGACCTGTGTAAGGTTATCCACCATACTGCTTTAATCTGCCCACATCCGTGCATTGACAACCAAATACTGTCCCCACAATGGCACTGTTCCAGCAATTTCTCACCAAAAACTCCAAATTTCCTGCATGCCACAGGACAATGTCCTATGCCACTATGCTGTTCTCTCTGCATCTTCTGCCTTCATATAAAACTAGTATGATGGACTCGTTTCTTCCTTACATCTTCTTGATCATCGAAAGGGCAGAAGTTGACTTGCTTTGAATGTAAAAAAGTTGGTTTGGAGGAGACCACCCACAGTTATAGAAAAGTTTGGTAAACAAGATCTATCAGCAGATGAAAAGCTTTGGAAAAAAAATGGGAGAAAATAGGGCCATGGGAGACAGGTTAATTGCCTGTAAACAAATAAATAAATAAATGAGGCTTTTTTATTATTTAGTGAAGACAAACCAGGTAGTAATGGACTAATTTCATGGTAGGGAATATTTAATGCTTCACAAAACAAAAACAAAAACAAAAAAACATTTTCAGTAAGCCTGTCAAGTAACTGATCAGACTGCCAGAAAGGAATGAAGAATAATTTTCACGGGGTGTATATAAAATTCTCATCTTTTTCTCTGAAACACAGAGAGAACAAAATCAAACTAGCAAAAATGGAAAGGGAATGATACCAGCTAATACATTTGGACCTTGCTGAACGTTTCCCTGCTACGGGTGACTTAGGGTCCTCCGAGATGTTGATGAGATGGGTGATGAGACAGGTGATGGGATTTGCAACACAGTCCTCCACTACTCAAAGTAGAAATAAATAAATAAATAAATAAATCTATATGAATAATTATAGGATGTGAGTAACACCTTTGACTTTTTCAGATCTCTTGGGCATAAGGTGGCCCAACACCACTTCTGTGGTTTAGTCTTAAGTAATGAGGATGTCTTAAGAAAACTATTTTCTGGATGCCTTATGAACACATCTGGACAATAAATCAGACTGAAAGGCTGGTTAAGGCTCTTTTCCTTTCTTGGGATTGAAATTAGATATTTTCAATGATTAAATCAATTATTAAAAGGATACTGAGAAAAATGCAACTGAAGAAAACTTTTATTTTGGTTAAAAGCTCTGTGTCTCACCTGCCAGTCATGTCCAGCATGGACAATCCACACCAACAGAGAAGTGGTACAAACATCCCACCACCAACCCTCTGTGGGGCATAGGCATCCATTTATACATTTCCTCCTGCAGCCTCCATTTCTCCAACAGTCGCTGTCAGTGGGGACATCAGCTCTGGGGACACTCATGTCCTGTGCTGTCACAGCAAAATTCAGCAGAGCTTAATCTATCTGCAGCTTTTACCAGGTTGATATCTGATGGTGCTTTCAAGTACCAGTACACTAGTACATTTTGTTAGCAAGGTGACAAGATGGAACCAGCTCAGCTGTGACAGGGTGCAAGGAAATTTACTCATGTTGTTGGGACCCTTAGTGAACATGCAGAGAGCACTGTGCGACAGAGGTTAAGCATGTTTTGGGTACTCCTGTCAGCTACTCAAGTACTTCTACATCATGATGTTGTCTGTTAAATAGTTCCAAAGTTATCCAGATTTTGCAGGCTTCACAGATGCTCTGATCCTTTCCAGGTGCAGCTCTGCCCCTGGTATATCCCTCCCCATCTTTCACCTTGCTCCTGGTGGGTTCAACCACATAACAGACTGGTGAATAACAAGGAGTCTCTTGGCTATCTTGGTGGGATGATCCAGGCTCAGACAGAAGTGTTGATTTGAATATTTTGTTGCTCCTCCTCTTCTTCCATTTAGTCATAGGCATCGAACTGAAATGACTGTGGAGTATGTTTGAAAATCCCTCCCTCTGTTATTTGGAGATAAGCAACTCAAAGGAATAGAAGCTCTAATATTTAAAATAATATTTAAAAAATAGGTGAAGGGACAGAAGGTCAGTGCACAGAGTCAAAGCCATGTCTTCCCTTCTACCTTCTGGTGACAAGTCCATCTTTTATTGGTTTCCATTGGTAGATCCGAAATGATCATTTTTTGCATTCTAAAAGTATTATGAGGACAGATGACTGACTTTTTTAGGAATTGGAACTCTATTTAGAAGACAGACTAAAAAAAAAAAAAAAAAGGAAACAACAACAAAAACAAACCAAACAAACCAACCAAACAAACAAACAGAAATGAAGTAGCTTGCCCTGCAAGTGTTTGTTTGTTTTTCACTGAAGAACCATCTGTGGATGGCTACACGGTGGTCAACATTTCATCCGCCTCCGCAAACAAAGCATGTCCACCAGTATTTTATGATTTGTTTGAGAACATTCATTCAACATCCTCTTTCTATTGTTCAATCCTAATTGGCTTTGGATGCTAAAACACAAGGGAGGCTGCAGTAGAGCAGTAAACCAGTACCCATGCTGCCTGTCGCTGAAGGCAATGCTGCTGAAGGACACTGGGGATACATGCTGCGGAAGTAATCTAATTCCTGGTAGCCACTGGATGTATATGGTAATGGTTATTGATGCAGCAGGCTGCTGTGCAACACACGGTGTGCCGTAGCCCGCAGACACCACAGGCATTTCACTACAGCTCTGCTCAGAAAGGCAACAGCCTGGGGACTGAGAAAGCAGAAAGTATCCCACACTTGGTCGGGAAGCAGCAGTGTCAGATGGTGGGATGTATTCTGCTCTCCTCATACCAGATTACTTCTGGTATCCTAATTCCATGATGCTCTTCCCAGTGCACAACAATGACATCAAGAGCAGAATCTGACTTTGAGGCTCTTCCACTGCATGCTGGAAAGCACTCCAAGTAATTACAGAGAAATGTGAATTAAAACAATATAGGCCCTGATCCACTGGATTTTGTTTCTCACCTCCGTCTGCTACTCCGTGGTCTCATTTTATACTGCACAGATCAATCTGCTGCCTGGTTGTGGGCATGCTGCTCTCATTTCTAAATCCTTGGACTTTCAGGTCTGACTTTATTGCATGCTGTTGTACCACTGCTATATTTAAACCTTCCTAACATGCCATACCCAGAATTTAATGTCCCCCCTGCCAACACAATTTGGCTTTATGCAAGCAGTACCTGTATTCAGCATTCTTTTTCTCTCTGAGATAAATTTCCAGGTGGATACGGTAATATGTCATGTCTTCCCCCTGTCTGTCCTCCAGCAATTAATGACCATCACCTATGTGATCATGGTAGAAAAAGATTTGATTCCTCATTTTACTTGGGATTAGTCTCTGTCAGAGCCTACGGGTCCAACTAGTGCCTCAGTCACCTCTTCATGCTGCCTCTATTCTCTCTTCTTAGCATTGAAAAAACCCAACCCTTTCATATCAAATCAAGAACTCCTTTACAGCTATAAAAAAAGCAACAACAGCAGTAAAATAAGTGTGTAATAAATATCCTTGCTGACCACACTGCAACTACTTCAAAGAGAGGGTGACAGCAGGGGGAGCTTGGAAGTGCCCTCACCAACAAGGGCTTGGTCTTACATCACCTGAGCATAGGCAGAACAGGTCCAGTGACAGTAACTGTGGTCAGCCAAGGGCAGAGTGACCTCCAGATGTGTCTGTACAAGTGAGGTGGGTCCAAAGCCAAGCTGGAAGGTCAAACCAGTGAGTTGGGTCAGGTTCTACATGGTACAGGGCCAAGCAGGCCAGACCTATGATGTAGCTCATGAAGAGACCAAGAGCAAGGGACCGAGCTCTAATGCATCTCCTGCACTAAATGATTTAATGCATCTTTCTTGCCACACTTTGTGATGTAGCTTTGTCAAGTTCTCCCAAAGAATGACCCAGGTCTCCAGAATCTTATGCCAAGAACCATTCCTCATGGACAACTTGGATGCTGTCACCTTCTTCTGGCATGGGAGACAATATAACTGCGAGGACACAACCTGCTGTTGGGGCCACAGGACAGCCCTTAGTCTTGTTTTATTGAGTAGTGTAGATGTATTTCTTTCTGAATAGCATATAAGTTTTCCCTCTTCCTACAAACCCTCTTTATTTCCAACCCATTTGCTGGTCAAACATCGTTATCTGCTACTCTTCAAGGAAGGTGCCTTGCCAACCTAGCTCCCACACCCCTCACCTGTGTGGCTCAACAACATCATCCAAAGCACTACTGAAAACATAATCCCTAATCTTAATGACTCCTGTTTGTGCAAATTCTCTGTAGAACTAAAGGTAATTGCTAACTAAGGCCAGGACACTTGAGAGCCAGGCAGAAAATGTTTGGATGAGGCAAAGTGATTTCTGGGGTTTGTAACCAACCACCTCTCTAACCAAAGTTGACAGAAAATGCAGAGTCTCACCACCTCTGTCAAAACAAATCAGTGATTTTGGTCCCTAAAGAAGGTGCCTAACAGGAAAACACTTTTATTTATTTATTTTTGAAGGGAGGAGGGGGAGGAAGAGAAGATGAGAACACAAATCAAAGAATGATTCATGGCTGCAACATTTTCTGATTAGATAATGATGGTTTGTGATACAATATGAACATGTCCTGTTTACGTTGCACCTTGCCATGTGATCTGACAGGCAAGAGTAAAAGCAATTATGCAAACACCATCCCTGAAATATGTTTCACAAGATACTGTTACAGATATCCAGTGCTGGAGACTAAAATCTCCCCAGAAAGTATTTCATGTTCCTTATCGTTAGGTAGTTTTTTCTTAGTATCTACCCTGATTCTTTCCTGCTACAATTTAAGCCCATTACTTCTTGTTCTTTCCATCTGTAATAAACAAAAAAAAGCAATGATTATTCTTTTCCTCTTTGGAGCAGACTTTTATGTACCCATAGACTGTTATCAACCCCTCCATCTTGTCTTTTTTAGCCTAACCAACTTTCTTTTTTGTAATCTCTCCTCTGCAGCCAGGCTTGCAGGCCCTCAGGGCTCTCCTGCTGCTTTCCCACTCTCACTAACTGGCCTGAGCCTTGAAAGGAGTGCCACTGCTGAAGCCTTGCTGAAGCCTTTACCATCACTAACACTAAATGATTATTTACCTGAGAGATCATGTCTGTGTGGGTACTTGTAATCTGTCAATGTATCGTTTTCTATCAGTCTTTAGAGAGTTTGCCCTATTATTTGATATGGTATCTTCAGTTATGTTACATGGCATTGTATTCCTCTTAGGTCAAAGGAACTAGAACTTATAGAAAAATCGATCATGGCATTTTTGATTATATTGGTGATAGCTGAAAACAGTCATTATTACATTCTTACACTCCTAAATAGTCAATAATAACCCTTTTATCTTTTAAAGACACAGCTGGGGAGAGGGTTAGGAAAAGTTTAGAGGCCATGAGAGGAATTCCAGATTCCTCCACTTAGAAAATATAAATTTACCTGCCTGAACTGTCCCCAGTACCACTTAATCAGCAAATATGACCTGTGTAATAGACAGAGCTTTCACTTTCATTAATGGAAAAGAGAAACATACCTTTGACATCAGTGGAAACCCTAAGTTACTACATCCTTGCAGATGATTTTCTTTTCTTTAAACTCTTAAAAAAAAAAAAAAAAAAGTGGGGGGAGTGGAGAGTGGGAGAAGTATTTCCAGAACAGACTAATATGGATGTAATAAAATGTCTTCTGGGACAGATGCTGAAGAGTAAAGATAAATAAAAAAATGAGTCTATTTTATTTTTTTATATGCTTCAGATCTGTGTTAGAATAAGGCCTTCTACAGTATAAAAGAACTGATGCATGCATTGTTT
The DNA here is from genome assembly GCF_965140915.1 of Aythya marila. Taxonomy (NCBI): domain Eukaryota; kingdom Metazoa; phylum Chordata; class Aves; order Anseriformes; family Anatidae; genus Aythya; species Aythya marila. Next base: position 154,385,301 of record NC_139043.1, read on the forward strand.
CTCATAAATGGACAGTACTATTGTCTATAAAAGAGAATGATACATTTTCCCTCACTAGGCCAAAAAAAAAAAAAAAAAAAAAAAGCAAGCTGTGGAGAATATACACAAGATGGACCCACTAAAACAAGAGCTACTGAGGTATTTATTGAGACCTACAAAATATAATGGATTTTTCACCCATCCTATAATTATTTTTCTTATGAGTTGTCTTAAAAAACATAATAATTAAGTTGTGTTTTATGATTAAGGCATGCCTCGTTTAGATATTTGCTAGTCTTTTAAGATCATTCCATAGAAGAACTCGGTTCCAGTTTGCTCCAGTCTACCTAACCAGGAAGGCAGGTGAATGGCAACGGTGCAGGCTTGCTCTGAAACTGTCTCCCTGTGCGAGGGTCAGGTACCCAGGAAAAAATTAAGGATGAAATTCTTCACTCAGAGGGTGGTGAGGCACTGGCGCAGGTTGCCAGAGAAGCTGTGGATGCCCCATCCCTGGAGATGTTCAAGGCCAGGCTGGATGGGGCTTTGGGCAACCTGGTCTGGTGGGAGGTGTCCCTGCCCATGGCAGGGGGGTGGAATTAGATGGTCTTTAAGATCCCTTCCAACTCAAACCATTCTGTGATTCTATGATTCTAACACACCAACCTATCTGCTGGCCTTCCAGTTCCACTGACCTCTCCAAGATGAGTTTCTGTTAGAGCAAGGAACACTGATATTGATGCCATTAGAACACAAAAATGCTCTGCTGTAGAGGGGCATCTAGCAGGTGATTCTCAAATTGGGAAGCATCACACTTGGCATGACCACCTACTGAAAACTGTGTCCGTGAGGCAGAAGGCAGGAAAAGATGAAACTAGGTCTTTGGTGTCCCCTAGTTTCTAACATCAGTGTTTCTGTTGGCACAGACACTTCACCATCTCAAGGCACCCACATGCAACAAGGCATTTTCTCCTCTTTTTCTGTGGGGAAGAATAAGCACATCAGAACATGAATTCTTTATGGCTTAGAAATATAACAAGAAGCCTCTGGCAGTAGAGCAGTGAAGGAACAGTGCTTTCTTTGCCACTGTACCTGTAAACTTGGGAAAAGCATTTTGTGGCTTGGGATTTTTGTCTTTGTGGATGCAAAAGTCCCTTCATGTTTTGTAATATGCACTAGAGAGATTTCCCTGCCTTTGGAGCATCTACTTCATTTTATGTGCGTTGGTGATAAAATACTAGAGCTTAAAAAGTCCTTCCTATCTGTGTATGTTTGCCTTTTTCTCTGCGGGACCAATACTTTTCAATTAACTTGGAGAATATGTGTAAAAGAGACATTCTTGCCTTACAGGAAAATCTGTAAGGTGAATCTTACAGGAAAATACAGTTTGAAGATGGATTTCCACCTCACCAGAACTTAGACGTAGTGTAATGAAATACATGTGGTTGTTCAACATTGACAAAAGATTACTTCAAAATAGTAAACAGCAATACAGAAATAGATATGCCGATGCTGATATTAATTGATGATGGCCTCCATAAACCATGAATAAATAGATAAGCTATGACAACTAATACTACTCAGTTGTAAGTGTAGCAGAAACGGGGACATTTCTTACTTGGTGTAAAAATCTTAACTCCAGGCAGCCGCACAAATTTATACTATCTGAGGATCAATAATAGAGGTTAAAAGAAGCCCAGGGTTAGATTTTCTTTCTACTGAACGAATTGAAATAAAAATCCAGAAGACTGATGCTGCTGGAAGTTTGAGCAGAACCAGGCAAAGTGTGGTTTCCACATTCAGATTTTCATACACTCCTGGGGAAACCAAAACTTAGTGGCAGGTTTTCATTTGGGTGAATGTCTGAAAGAAGCTTCTCCCCGTTCACCTAGAATGATAATGAGCCTTTTCAAGTGCAACCTCAGCCTCCTACATTTTTAGATTAGTTTAATTGCACTGAGATCACTGATGTGATTTTTCATGTGCACTGTTAATTGCAATCTAAGAATAAAGCCTGCAGAGCTTGTTGGCTAGTGATTTGTCTATTAAGAAATACAAACATTAATGATAAAATTGTTGGGCCTACTGAGACAGAACTGATAGCTGGCTTACCTGGCAGGACTGGCTGGGTTTACAGCTGCTCATCTGTATTTGGGCAATATATTGGACAGGGCTGTTTCCCAAAAATAATAATAATAATAATAATGGGGGAAGGATGGGATTGTCCATGAAAGAACTTTCTTCTTTAGCTAACAGGTGCAGATCTCACAAAAGCACTAGGAACTATTGAATACGTAGGACTGATGTCTCATCTGGCCATATAAATAGTTCTGGTTCTTCATAGGTTTTATAGCCTGAATCAATGGACTCAGCACACATTCCTCTCTTAGCTTGAATATATTGCAAAAATAGGAAGCAACTGCACCAAAACAAATTCAATATTAATTTCCTACAAAGTGCAAGGCCCAGCTGCATGTTTCCCAACTTAAGCCATTTTAGCAGCTTACAAAGATCTGGATCTCTCTCTCTGCAGTCTCTTTTGTTAACCAGGGGGTCCACAGGGAGTCTACATCCCAAACTTTGCTTTCCTGTTAGATGACAAAAATCCACAGCAAACTGTCTCTCTGTCATACAATCTGTGTCCAAAATATCTGCTTTACATTAAAGAAGATTAAAAATACATCTGAGCAGCTGATTTTCAGCTTAAAAGTTAAGCTCTGACTTTTACCTGCATTTTTTTAATAAAAAAGAGCCAATTAAAAGATTTTCACTTCAAATTTATCTCACTGGGAAGTCATGTTTGTTGGATTATGATCAGTAGCAAAGAAGTAACATCAACTCTGATGCTTTCCAATTATCAAGCACAATGAGAAAAAATGGCTTGCTTGATACTGCAGTCCAATAAAAATATGATGAATATTATTTAGCTCTAATCTTAAATCGTACTTTTTTTTTTTTTTTTTCAGGTTTCTGTACAACTCAATGCATATGAATGGGGTGTCAGTGTTGGCAGTGGGGGGCTGCCATGGTGGTCTCGGTGGGAAGAGACCAGGAGCTGCCCTGTGCCAGACACACTAGGCTGGAATGCTGGTTCCAGCCTGCTAAACCTGACAGTTAAGCCAATTTTCCATCCTTTTGTTGTTGTTTTTCCTTTTTCCCCACTTAGTGAGTCCGTATCTCACCATGTTGGCTATCTGTGTCCACACCTGATGTGCTACGTATCTACACACATACATTCATGTCTAAGCACCTGCTGTACTCATGGAAGTATCCTTCAGAGTCCACCCCAGAGACTAGGGAGTGAATCAGTTTGATCCAACATAGGCATTTACTGGGGAATCAGATTAATATTTTTTCCATTAGCTGTTGATTGCACTGAATTGGCAGTTCAGTTGCCCACCCACAAGCGTCCAATTATCATTTGAGACAACCTCATTCTCTATGAATCTTCTAAATAAAGACAATCCTTATGTGATACTATGCTTTTCAAATGTTTTTCTGAAGTCCAGAAGTCAAGTCTTTCTCATCACCTTTGTCTAAGCAAATTCTTTACCCTCACAAAGAAAGATAGTCAATTACTTTTTCAAAGTAAAATGAAATGCCATTTTGTCCCAGTCTCCACTGAACTTTATGCTTTTAATTCTTCATTTCAAAATGTCTTCAAGAGCTTTGTGTATTGCTGCAGTCGGGTTTAGTGAGACTATAATTCACTCTATTGTCTCCTTTTGAGCATAATTAACAACTCCTGGTTTCCAATTCTTATAGTGCCAGGCCATTTTATAACTTTACTACAAACGTATCGCAGCAGGTCTGTGACTTCTTTCAGGAATATGAAGAAGACCTTTAATGAAAGTGCTCTCAAGTTTTGCCAAAATGGAAATAAATGCAATTTCATTATCCCTAACTTCTTCTTTCTTACATATCATTTTCTCTTCATGATTGATATTATTGTTATTAAAAACAGTAGGGGAATAAACACTTACTTTCTCATCCACTTCTGACCATCTGAGACACCCCAGGTTTTCGGTAACATTTAAATATGACTAGCATAGGTGACTTGTGATTTTCAGTGGAAAAACAGTTTACTATAGTGGAAACAAGGACCACTGTCCCTATTAAAAAGATTAGCTGGTAAACTGATGCTTATGTGAACCAAGTAAAACATCAAGGCACAGAAATCAGGTTAGAAGTCCCCATATTGGAATTCTACTTTTAATTTCAGTTTTTGTTTTCAAAACCAACATTGCATCTTTACTGATGTTGATTATCAAAACCTGATGAAGTACCTCAGGAATGATGGCATTTTTTGGATGGTGTCCCTGTGCCAGAAAGGAATCACTCAGAAGGGGCTACCCACTGAACAGCAAAAGGCTATGCTGCCCATACAGGAAGGTTTCCAGCAGAGGTTTCCAGCATGAGCACTGACCAAACCGAATCATTTTCCTACTTGATGAGATCTGACAAGATCACAGCCCAGCATAACACTGCTCCAGGCTGTACAGCTGGGACTCAAACTGGGATACTTATTTTCTATTCCTGCTTTTCATCGGATGTCAGATTAGGTATACATCTCCAGTATTAAAATTCCCAACTTCCTGGTATTCCTAGATCCCTTAAATGGCATGTTGAATAGCATTTCTCAAAGATTTGACCTTAGGCAATGCAACTGGTTGTATATGCTGCCACTGGGCACAAGAATGACACTAAGTGTGGTTTTCCACTCGGTTACCAAGGATTTCCATTCACTCCTCAGTTAAATGAGACCATTAAGAGAAATGTAACTCACTACTTTATGCTGCTGTCAGCGAGAGAAAATTGCTTTTTAACCTCTGATCCCGCAAAATGAAACTGTACCCTGGAAAGAGATTTTGTTAAACAAACAAAACAGAGCAACAAAAGACAGTATGCGATTTCCTTCTGCCGTCTCCAAACTGCCGCGGATCATATTTGTTCAGCTTTCACACACAAAACCCTTGCCTTCGAAATACCAAATCCAGATCCCTGTGTATAATGTAATGGATGTTCCTAAATCTTGACGTGATCCAGCCCCAGAGCTGGATAAGTACAAGGCCACTTGCTGTATGGTTGCTAAACACCACAGCGACTCACTCACCCTCTTACCAGCCAGAGCAGCTTCATCAGTGATGCCTCACTGCTAAACTTGCCCTCACTCCTTCTGCTGTATCTTTCCCTCCTCCTCTACTCTTTTTTTTTTTTTTTTTTTTTATCATTGAGAAAGCAGTGATTTCTGCTTAAATACAAAGTGAGCTCACAGGAACATTTTTTTTTTTTTCCTTCCAAAAATCCTCCTGGCCATGGTTTATAGTAAAAGAAAGATTAAACTACCACCTGGCTGAGTAAACTGTCTCTTTTTGATGGTACAAATGAAGGGATGTTCAGCTGTGATTATGAATAGCCTGAAAGATTTTACCTTCACATGCAAGAGCACCCAACTGCATGATATTCAAAGGCTCTAAACAAACCCTTTCCCACTTTCCCAATAAATATTTGATCACACGGATCCATTATTTACAGAAAAAGGATGGGTTTAAATAAATGTTATGGCTCAGACCTCACTGAGGTTAAGTTGCTGCATTCACGCAGATCATTTATCACTTGGACTGCCGCTGACTCGAACACCATTTCCTATAGTAAGCAGCTGCTTTGTAAATGGGCTGCATTAAAATAACAGTAAAACAAACAAACAAACAAGCAAAAAACAAACAAGGAAAAAAAATGCACACAAACAGAAGTTGCTGCAAAATAAAACACTCTGAAATCTGAAACCCCAGCCCATCTTTAATGGGGAGTGAGTGGAGCAAAGGAAGCACAAGTTTCATCCCATCCACCTGCTGCTGCTACCTGTTCATCGAGGGAAGGTGAAGGGCGATGTGATGTGGCCTGCTGGCTACTCCTTGCATGCATTAAAAGGAGTGTGGCCGGCAGGTCAAGGGAGGTGATTCTCCCCCTCTACTTTGCCCTGGTGAGGCCTCACCTGGAGTACTGTGTCCTGTTCTGGGCTCCCTAATACAAAAAAGACAGGGATCTCCTGGAAAGAGGGGCCACAAAGATGATATGGGGCCTGAAGCATCTTCCTTATGAAGAAAGACTGAGAGACCTGGGTCTGTTCAGCCTTGAGAAGAGAAGACTAAGAGGGGATCATATCAATGTTTACAAATATCTTCAGTGTGGGAGACAGAGGGATTTGGCCAACCTCTTTTCAGTGGTTTGTGGGGACAGGACAAGGGGTAGTGGCCACAAAATGGAGCCCAGGCAGTTCTGCACCAACATGCGAAAGAAATTCTTCACAGTGAGGGTGACAGAGCACTGGGCCAGGCTGCCCAGGGAGGTTGTGGAGTCTCCTTCTCTGGAGATATTCAAGGCCTGTCTGGACGCTTACCTGGGCAGCCTGCTCTGGGGAACCTGCTTTGGCAGGGGGGTTGGACCCGATGGATCTCTTGAGGTCCCTTCCAACCCCTACAATTCCGTGATTCTGTGATTCTGTAACTGGACAAAGCACTGCCTTGGCCAGCCTTGCATGGCACATGGCATGACAAAAGGAGGCAAAAGCAGGAGCAGGCACTCAGCAAGGAGCTGCTCCAAGGCAACACAGACTACGTGAGGACACATCTGACAGATGAAACATCTCTATGTGGTAGGTTCTGCACAATCTGGGACAAGCAAATTAGTGGGATCATTAGAAGGGAATGGACTTTGGGGAAGCAGTGATGCTGGCAGGCAGGCATCAAACAGGAGGATGGAGGGACTGGGATTGACGGAGAACATGAAAAGATGTGGCTTAATGGGAGAAAGAAGGGGTGGAAGGAAAACAAATGGAGGAAAAATGGGAAACTCTGAAGTTGGAAAAATCATTTCTGAGTGAGTGGGAAGCTCAGAGGGGCACCACAGACCAAGAAACAGGAAGGGGCTGCAACTTGGGCATGTTTGCGAGCTTCAGCCAGTTTGGACAGGACTTTTCTACTAACTGGAGATCACAGCACAGATTTGTGAGGACTCTGGATGGCGGCAAAGTTTCCCTCTGCTGCTGAAGAGGGGATTAAGGCTTAGTCATGTAATTACACAGTCACTTCAGTATCGGCTTTTGCTTGGAGTCCTTACAGAGCTCTGAGCTCCTATGGCAGCTTTAATTCAGCTCCCATCACATTCACAGGCAAAACCTGACAGAAGAAAGAATAGCTTCATAATCCCCCAAATAAAACTTCCAAGTGCTAATTACATAAAGAAGCAGCAAACTCATCCATGCTTGCACTCTCAACAGACACAGCAAAGCAACAGTAATGTGAGGTTGATGGTTTACATTGCATCTTAGAGCTAGGGCTGGCTTGTCAGCACATCTTCGTCCTGATGCCTTACAAGACACTTCTTGTCCTAGATGAAGTAGATGTGAAGCTGCATTTTTGTACAGGTAGGGAAGATGCAGGGTCCAATCTCATTGCGTTGTGGTGCCAACTGGCCACAGTCCACAGTTTTAAAATGATTAGTTTTTAAATGATTTAATCACAGCGTAAGTCAGGATCTGAGGGCATACCCCATGGGACAAGGTAGAGAAAATCTACATTATCACAGCATTTATAAATAGGAAGTCCTTTGAGAGGTTAGCATGCTAGGAAATTTAAAAGAATATAAAAATGTGATTTTGAAACTCAGTTTTTCTTTATTTTTTAAAGTACTGACGAGTTATTTGTGCGCAAGTTGAAGCCAGCCCTTTAATGGTGGTCCCCTGGCAATAAGATCTCTCTGCAAATGTCACAGATTTATGAGGCTTTTTCCTAAAGCTCCAGCCTTCAAAGTGCCCCTCTGTGTATCCCTGAAAGCCAGGCCCAGGAATTGCATCTTTACAGGAAAAAAACTCATTGTTCTTAGACTACACAAGTGGGTCACTGAACTGTTGCTTGCCTTTGCGATGCCAGTGAATCCAAATTAGCTTGACTTCCACGGAGGATATAGGGAAGGAAAGCAACCAGCATTAATCAGAGCGACACAAGCAGCTCTTCCAAAACAAATTAGCTTCAACAGTCAGCACACAGAGTCCTTCAGTCAGCGCGGCCAAGCTGAACTTAGGCCAAACTTCCCGTCAAAAAGAGTAACTGGTTTAATATGTATCCGCGGAGTCTGCGTTTGTTTCTTTTTCTTCCTCCCAATCCATCTGCAGGAAGCTATGAACAAACTGAGCGGAGCAAAACTGCTCATCTGACCACAGCCAGCTCCTCTGTGTGATGTTCATCACACGTAAGCTAATCTTAGAGGCAGGTACTGAGGCTTTTGGGTGTCTAGATCCCTCCCTTTTTTCCCGATAAAGAGAAAGGTGATTTACATGGGACTTATTTTCCGGGGAAATGTTTGCAAGGTAATTGCTGAAGTCTGGACTTTAGAGACAGAGAGGAGAAGAGGCATGTCCAGAGAGTCCATAGGACTTATGTTAGACATCTCTGTAAGACAAAACAAGACATGTAGGAAGCAATTCCTCTTCCCTGTTGGTTTAAAAGAAGTCCAGACAGCTACCTCAGACACACATGCCTCCACCAGAGGCATTTGTGTCTGGTCAGATAAATCCCTACCTTCCAGAAAGCAATTCACCCCATGTTACAGTTGGCGTCTTAAGGCAGGTGGGATGAATCACCTCCTCTAGGGGGAGGCCAGTGACTTTTCAGGTGACAAACATTGACCATGGGTATTAAACGGCCAGGGTCACCATGTCTTCTTTAGGTCCGAGAGATGTGAGACCCTCACAGAAAAGAATGGCACTGAAACAAGTCTACTGCCAGAGACTGCTTCTTCTGGATTATTTGCCAGACTTGTTTGTCTTTCAGTTGTTGTTTTTCTAACTTGACTTTTCTAGTGAAAAAAACAGGACAAAATTAACTAAAATTTTCAAGTTTCTGTGACCAGAAAGGGGTTTCATATGGAAACAGAACTCTCTTCCTCTAATCCTGGTATCAATATCCAACAATGCATTTTGACCCTGCAAGTTGCTGGGGTCACCAGCTTACCTATTATCTCTAGTGAAAAAAAAAGAAAAAAAAAAAAAAAGAAAAAAGAAAAAGAAAAAGAAAACAATTATTCTGTAATGATAATAATTTAAGATGAGAAAAATAAATCTGTTAAGAAATTAAAAAGTATTTCTTCCAAAGTGCTGACAGCTCCCACTAAGTATTTTATGCCTATGGGATGTCATACTTTTTTTTGTTTATGATTCATTACAAGTTCACCTATTACATACTCTCTTGCAGCAAAAATATAGCAAGCACATATCACCCAATATAAATCAAGCATTGCTGAAATCAGCTCATATAAAATGATTTATAATGGCAGGAAAATATTTATGGAAATAAAGTGATTATGATATAAGACATTTTTTTCTACATCATGGACAGGCATAAGCATTTAGTAATTATTATAAATTATAAATAGCAATTATTGCTATTTTTCTATAGCATCCACAGAATTTCTCTAGTATCTGAGCACCACACAGTCCTTAGTGAATTTGCCTGGTGAAGCAGGGAAGTGTTATTGTCAAGGGGTGAAGTCTACAGCTGAGAAAGACTACAGGCAATAACATGGCTTGTCAGTTATGGACTCTGGGACTTCCTATGGCATCTAAGGTCAGGAATATAATAAACAATTTAGATCATCTACTCCTCTGCCTGATCCTGCCTCGTACAACAGTAGTAGTGAAGCAAGCTGCCCCAAAAGGGCCACAGATTGGTTGGTGTCTTACCTCTGTGTGGTGACTGGTGAGGAGTTCCACCCACCCCATGACACAGACTGATGCAGGTGCTGGGGTTTTTATTATTTTATTTTATTTTATTTTATTTTATTTTATTTTATTTTATTTTATTTTATTTTATTTTATTTTATTTTATTTTGTTGTGTTGTGTTGTGTTTTGTTGTGTTTTGTTGTGTTTCGTTTCATTTCGTTTCACTTCATTTCACTTCATTTCATTTTATCTTTTTCTTCTTGGTGGAAGAGTTCAGACGGAGCACATGAAAATTCACATTGAATAGTAAAATGCTATTGCTAGCACCCACATCTCAAGAAGAGTGAGCCCCTTTCAAAATTCAAAATGCAGATGAACGAGCTCAGCAGGAAGATATTTATATTTGTTTAAATATCTCTATCATTGCATAGAACCTAAACGCCTCATTTTGAACAACTTAAAGAAAAGCTATTTACTGATGCTTTGTTATGTTAATGGATGGATTGGGACTGGTGCTCCAAGTGGTATTGTTGAAGTGACTGCACTTCATTATATGCAAACATTATGCTAAATAACCCATCACTTAGTCTTTATTCTTGGCAGAAATCCCTTCATTAAGGTCTACAGTAGGTCTTCAGCTTGAATGTTTCAGCTATGTTGACATTTCTGATTTCTCAATTTATGTATACATTTGTAAATATACTCACAAAAATATTACATGCACACAAACATACATTCATATACATATATACATATAAATAGGGATAAATAATAAAGGTATGTTAGCCATTCTGCATTTACAGGACAATCCCACTGTGCTAGAGGTCGTAGGTAACAGCCAAATGCATTAATGAATTGTTCATTTAAAAATAAATATTTTTATTTTTTTTTAAAAAGGAAGAAAGAAAAAAAAAGAAAAAAAGAAAACTAATCAGTAAGATTTAAATACCAGTCCGTGCTTTTGATCTCTGAGCAGCACAGGGTGCAGGGAGCAGAAGAGGATTTAAAGGGTGTAAAGCCACAGCAGCTCCCTATAAAGCAGTTCACCACAAAGCTGTCCAGCTGCTCATTCTCTGAAATCTATCCTAGGTATTTCTGAAGCAACCAAAATTACACACACAACCTGGAATGATGACCTATACTTGCAATGCACTATCCATATGTATGGTAGTGGCACCAACATCAATTCCTAGAAAAGCTCTTGAGGGATGTGTGACCAGAACTTTCTTGTCACACTGTGGGAAAAAATGTCCTTTCAGATATAAAATGGGCGGGTATCGTGGCACAAAACACGGGAGACACTGTATACCATTTTACAAACCCCAGGCAGCTGGCCAGCAATCAAAATCACAAAACTTTCACCCATTTTCCAGTCCACATCTCACAAAAGAGGTGAAAGAGAAATCTGAGGTTGCACACCATGATCCTCATCCAGCAGTGTATAGGAATGTTACCTGTCCTCTACAGGAAACCTGAATTGCACATTTTATTTGGCACCAAAATTTATCTAAGTTAGTTTTTCTGTCCAGACTTGTTTCAAGGGCAAGGGAGAATCCAAAGTGTTTTCCAGTAAATACCAGTCAGTACACAACATCTCTTTATGCCCCTAGTAGTGGTTGACTTGCTAAGGGTGACTATATCTTCATCTCGGTCAACATATCTGAGGAATAAAGGACCTCCTAACTGGACAGGTTATTTCAGCAGCTCCCGCTGGCTGAAGGAAGCAGATCCTTTCCACTATGCTGAGTTCATTTTCTGCCTGACTACTCCTTGACCTTCTTAGCCAAAATTGTTATTAACTCATTTACAGCTTTGTGATCTGTTCTACTGTCAGTATTAAATTTATTCTTGTCTTATATTAGACTTCACGCAATAAAAATGCAACAGTCTATTTTCAAGGCAAATGCAGGATTAAATGCATGGTGACACACATTATCTTGAATATATATGACTTTAAAACCAAAATGTTGCTGAAGACCACACCTAGTTTCCATAATATCAAAGCTCTCCAAAAATTGTTCTTATTACCCACAATTTACAAGGTACATTTCACCAGGAAATGAGTTGTAGATAATTTTAAAATCACATTACTCCATTTCAGTGGAGTAAAATGCTTATGGTTCCTTCTCCTTCAGGCTGGAGCTTTGTCCTAGACCTTCAGAATTCATTGTGTCAAAGGACCAAGGAGGCAGCACTAGGTACTCATATGCATCTCAGCAACATTTTGTCATAACAAGTCTCTAGATACCTGAAAATTACCTTGATATTCAACAAATCAATTTATGATTGAGGAAAAGAAAGAAACCATAGCAACTTTTGTTCTGTCAAACTAATGCAAGCAATAATTTTTTTTTTCTTTGTTTGATTCTTTTTTTCCCCTTCCTCAATCCCTATAAATTGAATCCCTGTAAATATAACCATCAACTAGGTCTTCTGGTCAAGCTATTTTCAAACAAGATAAATGTTTTTTGTGTGTGTGTATTTTATTCTTGCTCCAGTGAAGGAAAGTTAGGAAAACAAAACAAAAACAACCCTCTGGTTGCCTTTAAAAAGTGCTGAACGCCATTCCTGTAACCATTATTCACCAGCCACATCATGTCTTTTGGCAATTCTGTTGTTTTTGAAAAGTGCTGTTGCCTGACTATAGGGAAACACTCCAATAAGAAGCACATATACCCTGAAATGATGCACTTTTTATAACATCTTTCCAAGAACAACAGTAGCTAATTGTTGAGTTTCCTACTGGGAAATGGCTCTTTAATATGCAGATCTCTAAATGACTCCTCTAATGCAAATTGCCAATGCTACAGTAATTTAATATATACATAAACACATAAAAGTTTAGCTCTTACTTAGAATATGCTTTATCATCTTTCCAGGTAGCACAAATCCGACGCAGCCCATGTGCCATGTGGTTCACAGTCGTCAAGTGTTCTCTTTATTTTAAATACTATTACTGAATGTATCCGTAGGGTTTTTTAGACCCACTTACTTGGTGCTGACTGGCTTTTGCCAACTGCTCATTGGCTGATTCTACATTAGAAGATGCCGTCTCAATGTTGGCTTCAATACTATCTGCAAATTAAGATAATAGAAGATAATTAGAGGGTACAAGCCTAAAACAAAAACTTTATACCAACAGCAATTCAGCAGTTTACTCATGGACATAAAGAGACAAGCAGCTTCTTGTTTGCAAGTCATTGCATTAGAAAGAAATAGGAATTGTACCCCCTTTTGATGAATGAAGGCACCAAAACCCATCAGTTACAGGCAGTACGACTGACAGCTCTCCACGTGTCCCCAGATAAGACGGAGGTTAGCATCTCATCCCACTCCCACTGAAACCAATGGAAAGATTGATAGCACATTCGAGCAAAATCATCTGAACACTGGCAAATTCACCAGATTAGAGTTAAATTACAGAAGTGACATATCAGATTGTATTCAAATTTATCTCATAATTACAGCTCAGTGATAAGGTTCATCTAAGCGTGGGCTATTGACTGTACTCCAGTGTCTGTATTTGAGCAAGTCCCCTCTTATGTTATCACAGTCAACAGAGAGCAAGTCCACAGGGTGTGATTCATCCCAGTACAGTAGCTAACTGCTGCTGATCAGATCAGACAAATCACAACCTCAACTCCTGGATCACATTTCCAAGCTGCAAGAGAGGTCTGCACAGACATCTATCTCAGAATGAGACAAATTGCCAGTGCCTAAAATTCTGGGAGATGAATCTCACCCTAGACTGCTAGGTCTGAGGATAGGAGAAGCTGGAAGAAACATGAGGAATTAAAATGAGTCTAGAAAAGAAAGACTGACAGCCACACATTGCAGCTGGCAGTGAGAGAAATCCCCACTTCCATCAAAAACAAGTTTAAATTTTGACTCCGGAGCTGTGCTTAGAAAGCAAGATGGAATTGCTATCGCATAAAATCTTTTGTGGTTTATGTTTTAAATGGAAATCTTAGAAACGTTGACCAATTTGTCCCCTAAGAGCTGCACAGTCAGTAATTTCTGGCCACAGTGGAAGAATATGTGCACTTGGTCTGCTTATGTGGGTTTTACAGCAGAGACAGCAGAGATTTACACCACAGAACATATGAAAATGATCAGAAGGAATTCAGTCCATGTCAAAGATTTCAAAGTAAGATTCCAGAGATTTTTCAAATATTTAGTAAAATTAACAGAAATTATTCAGCTGAAGGTATGAACAGTTGGGTTAAGACAGAAGATCTAAGTTTTATTTTTTACCCTTTTTTTTTTTTTTTTTTTTTTTAACATTAGGAACATTAAGCCAACTGGCTACTTTTGTGATGGATAAATAACTGAAGGTTTTCGCATAAATAGTAAAAGGTACTTTTGTTCAGCTTTTGGCATTTTTAGTGAAACAGTGTTGCAAGTCTGCTAATACAACTGCATTTCTGAAAATTCAACTTCAAAACAAAACAAAAGAACAACAATACCCCAAACCAGCAGAACTGTGGAACAATGACTCAAACTTCAGCTTAGCATCTATAAACCTATTCGAAGTCCTTCTTCACACCTCAGAGATGTTTTTTTCCAATCCTTTTTGCTATATTATGCATGCCATGGTACACAACAGCAAACTACATGGCTGGCACTTTTATAGATTGATATGCCATAATTTTATTGGCCATTTAAAAAGCCTCTCAAAAAAAAAAAAAAAAATTATTAGGATTTTAAAACTATGGAACCATGGACCTTGGCTGGCATCACTGAGCTCTGTCTAAATGCTTCCCTTGCAATCAGGACTTGTCAGAAACAGATCAAAAGGTTTCTAATAATGCAACTCCTAGATATGAAGAAATATCAAATTTGCTTGTATAACTTAGAAGAGTTGAGTCTACACACATGCACATACCAGTGTGACATCCTGGAAGAGTTTATTTCCAATATTGCATTGATCTGAACGTATTTCAGGGAAAGTGACAAATTTTTATCTTTTCTCTTGAACACCAGTAGAAAGCAATGGTGTTGAATTACCAAAAATGATAAACAGAAACATAAATGGTACAATATTATGCTGCAGCAAGCAATGTTTTTGCCATGTGAGTGGATCTATCCAGGGTCTACCTCAAACAGGAGTACCTGAGAAACAGCTGTAAGTGAAATGTTGTAGGCAGTTTTCAACCTCTCTCTTAATAATGAGTTGCAAAGCAAGTTTCCAAGGAAAACCCCACTGCACATAGCAGCAGGACGTACCACATATCAACCAGTGCTATCACTATTAATTGGTTTAATGCTCCTGTTCAAAAAGAATAGATGTCCTAACTCCGGGACTGCCCTCAGGGTCTTTCCAGCCAGAAACTGAGGTTGACCCATGAATCCGTAGGGGATCATTCTACGTATTTTATAGGAGTAGTAGGAGAGGGACATTTGATGTTTTCTTTGTAGAATTGAGGAATAGCTTAGAAGCAGTAGATTTATGGGCTAGATTAGTTCTGTAGGACAGGGGAGCACTTCCTTTCTGCGTTTGCATGCAGTGCTGTGTAATTGGCAACTACAAGCTACATTGCAAATTCCAGCACTGCCTGTATGGCCCTCTCTGGGTTTGGAAACTGCAAGGTACAAGGCAGAGAAACCAAAAGGGTTAGTATGTTCAATATGCACTTAACAAACAGAGGATGTATCAGCTAGAATAACTTGTCACCCACTCAGTGTGACAAATTCTTAGCTACCTAGTTGGTGACAAATGTTTACTTGTATAGTTAACCATGACTAGAGGATGCAAATTAACCAGACTGGTTTTGCCAAAACACATTTTCATGTCTTCTCCAGAAGGCCATAAGAACTAAACACTGGGACAACACCAATTTGTATCAATTGAAATTCAGACCCTGACCGTTCAATGACATAATACCACAATCCCTCAGCACTGCGTGGAATGGGTTAATCATGTGTTATGCATCATGTTTTGCCAACACCATCTACGTTTTGCACAGTACAGGCTTCCACAAGTAGTATGGGCATTTGCTACAAGTCCTATATAAGTTGATGTGATGTTACAGGAGGAGACTGGACCCTGGTGGCACTGTTTCTTCTCACTTTCTCTCCTCAGAGGAGAATGCCAGCTTTGGAATAAGCAAAATTCCCATTTAAATTTTCACAGTAACGATTTGCAGTGCTGAGAGAAGAAGGCAACAACAAACAAACAAGCAAAGCTCTATAAAAATGAGACATAAATATGTAACACGATGTAACTAGGTATTTCTGCAGATTTATGCAGGAAAGCGAGTGGGAATGAGAATTTGGGTCAAATCACAAGGAAGTAGGCAGGCCGTATCAATAAATCAAGGATGAACGTGCCACTCAGCACTCCTTCTGTGCACATGCCAGAGATGGCTCACAGCTTCACTGTGATTACTTCCAGGCTTCTCTCCCACGTACCCTGGTTGGGGATGGAAAAGCATGCATTTCCAAAGGGGCATTAGGATCTTAGGTAGACTGGAACATCTGCTGGAAGGGTCTAGCTTTTCCTTTCTCTATTGTTTTTGGCACAAAAGGACAGCAAATTTGCTCCCAAAAAGGTGAGATAACCTAGTCCCATGTCAGGGATTTTCCAAAGGGTCTCAGTGCCCTGAATCCCCTAGCGATTTCCCGTCTTCATTCTGTGATGACACATTTATAATTACAGTACATTTTGGAAACAAACACAAACCATAAAGCAATGTGATCACCATTTTATTAAACTGAGGGACAGGGCTGCACCGAAGCAGATGGTTGTTGCAAACAAATACACCTGGGAATTAGGAAGAGATTTCTAATTTTCCAGCCTAAATCCTACCTCTTTTCAGTAGGAATAATGAAGGCAGCAGAGCTAACAAGCTTTTAGATGTAACTTGATATGATTTTATGACAGACTTGTCACGCAGAGACAGAAATCATGATGATCCCCAGAAGTCTCTTTCAACCCTACCTATTTTCCTGTCTTTTGAGATCACCCCCCTGCTAATGACCAGCAAGAGTCTTATACGTGAAATTACTGGAGTGACAGTGGCTGGAATGGGGTTTTGTCCAAATGTGTCGGGAAATCACCCATATGACCCCTGTCTTTATAGTGGTAACAATGGACTGGTTTCACAAGGCAGCATTTTCAGTAGAGCTGCTTGAAAGACAGGGAAGTGAGCTTGTGAATGAGAATTTCAAAATGCTCCCACTTGGCAATAACCAAAACGGGCCCCTTCAGGTTTCACAGTACGCTTTTATTTTTAGCACTCTAATAAGCTTAACACTGTTTTATCACTGTAATTTCTGACTAAAAATAATTAATACAACATACTGAGAAGCACACTAAAAAAAAAGGAATATTTTGGTAACATGTAGAGGTTTCTTTCTTAATTAAAAGCCAAGTTTGGGGTAAAATTGTTGTCAGCATGAAAAATAATTTTGCCTGTTCTAATTGCCACGTACATGGAGAGTTTTAAGCGAGTCTCATTCCATGAAGAAAACACCCTCGGGCTTTCTACAGGCATGACTGCGGATGTTAAGGGGAAGGAAAACGATGGCAGTTCTTCCAGAGTGAAGTTTAAAATGACTTAGGGTTAGACATTTGCAATCTTCTGTGTATATGTCAAGTTACAAATTCAGCACACGAGAGGATTTGTAAAATAATCTCTCCTGTTTGCTAAGCCAGGGCTAAATGGGTCACGTTGGCTTAGATTGGTGCAGTGAAACACAATTTGCAGCTCCATGAGTCATCAGGAGCTGTGGTTATTGCTTCAACAAAAGCAGGTAGTACCTAGCTTTCCATTTGATTTTAGCAGAGCTCTAATTCTCCCACACGGTGACACACCACAACCCCTGGAGGTAAGGACTAAAGCAACAACTGCTCACCCTAGTTTTCCATGCAGGCCTGGAGACACTGTTTAAACTCCCCCAAAATGTCATAACCAGCTCTTCCTGCTGGTTTTCCTCAGCCAACAGACCAAAGAACTAGTCTGAATGAAAATAAGTGGCCACGAGGCAATGACCGAACACCAGCATAAATTTAGAGCGCTTCAGCTCCTGAGTGATTTATACTGTCCTTGAAATGCATCTTGGAAATGTCAAGTATCTGCTACATATGTATGCACTGACAAAATGGTATTGCCCTGCCAGCGGTTTACCATGCTTGCCAGGATGCATCTTCCAGGGATTTAAAATTCAGATGTCTTCCTTCATTAATCCACTGGAAAACAGCACGCCCTACCAGGGAGTAAGGTACCTCATGTCATTTGCTTTGTGGCAAAGGGCAGAATGCAGAAATATTACCACTTTAGTACATGAAAACTGATTTATTTTCTTTCTTATAGAGAAACAAGTGGTCCCAAACAACTGGTATTTCCCAAGAGAAGAGAGCTCTTGAACAGTTTCGTGGAGGTGCACGGTATGGCCTGGCCCTCATTGCCTGTGTGCACACCCTCAGCTATTAGAGATATCCAAGGTTCCCATATGATGCTCTCAGAAAGCTTTTTAGTTTTAATTCCTCAAAATTTGAACATGCCACGATATTATATAATGGCAATGGAATAAATTCACATTTCTTATATATTTTTTTTTCTGATTCAAAAACATTTCAATAAACACAATTCTTTTGTGAGAAAAAGGAGTCATGGCTTTAAGAAGTAATGACTTTTCAAGGAGTAATGGCTTTAAACTAAAAAATATATAGATTTAGATTAGATATTCAGAAGAAATTATTTACTGTGAGGGTGGTGAGGCACTGGTAGAGGCTGCCCACAGAAGCTGCGGATGCCCCATCCTTGGAGGTGTTCAAGGTCAGGCTGGATGGGGCTTTGGGCAGCCTGGGCTGGTGGGCCCATGGCAGGGGGGTTGGAATTGGATGGGCTTAATGTGCCTTCCAACCCAAACCATGATTCTAGGAAAATTTATTGATTTTCTTTTGTCATATTTTCTTTTTTTTCTTCCAAAATAATAATCTCTAGAATTAATTTAAAGAGAAAAAGAGCACACAATCTATCTGTGATTGAGAAATTCTAGTTACTCTTTTGTAGTACACTCTTTTTTTTTCCCCTTGGGATTAACTTCAAAACTTTTTTTTTTTTTTTTTAGTTTGTTAAAACAAATTAAAGAAAATATTATTTCAATCTGCAATAAAAAATATTCATTTAAAATGACAAGGAAGGAAGGAAAATCAAACTATTTATATTTTTGGTTCTTCAAATCTAGCTCATGCATTGACATAGTTTAGATAAATACCTTAATTTCATTTGCAGTAAGCATTATTGAAAAGTCCACTTTTGTCTACAATTAATACAACACTCCTCTCCAATCACATAGCTGGGCACATAAGATATCAAGTGCTACAACTCAGTCAACTGATCAAATAAGTGTTCATCTGGGTATGTCATGGGAACAAATAAGGATGTTGTGGGGGTTGATTCGTAGAAAAAAAGATACCTTTTTTTCTGCTTGCTATCTCAGAAAGTCATATATTTTACTTACAACGTAAAATCACTGATATTTACAACTTGTTTGACCACTTTTGCTTTACATGGCTTGTTTGGCTTACTTGACCTACTCACACCATGACCTCCCAAACTCTCTGTAGTAGAGTATGACAACTGCCAGCAGAAAGAAACCAACCACGTGGGCAGCTTCCAGCTGTATGACATTTGCTGATTGATCACAAGGTTTCTAGAAATTGAGAGCACAGCAGTTCCAACTTCCCCAAAATGACTTTGGATAATTTGGTGTGAGAACAATCCTGCTGGTGTCAATAAACCTCATAAAGGGAAGAGCCTTGTTTCTTTTACAAAATTAGCTGGCTCATTAACTGCAAGCATACCAGCCCAATCACATTACGAAGGTCAAACACAGAGCAGCAGACAAATCTTTAGGCGTTAGTAAATTTACAAATCTAGAGTTACCCATTATTCTTTCCCTTATAAGCCAGCATGTGCTGTCTTACTAGCAGTCTGCAATAAAGCTGAATGTAAAAGTCCACACACAAGGGAAGAGAAAAAAACCTCATGCTCACAGAGAGCAGAAACAGGAAAGAAGCACAAAAGCTCATCCCAGTTTTTATGCTGCCATTATCCTGAGCTAAATGAGTTGGTCAGAGAAGGTCATGCTAGCCCACCCCTGATTCTAGAAATTCATTTGTAGCAATGGACAACAACCTGTGCATAACATGAAACAGAGCACTTTACAGGCTCTTCAGAGGCATCCAAATTCAAGGACTTGTGATAGTGATAGTGGAGATGATTATACTGCAGTCCAGAGAGCAAGAACAGCAGTATACAAAGCACCATGCCCTTAGGATTATTGCCCACAAGTCAATTAAGGGTAACAATACTATGGAATTTTAGCATTTGGGATGGTTTACATGAAACCTTCATTAGACTGATAACAGAACAGGAGGTATACCCAGGATGCACAAGGAAACTGGAGGTTTCTTTGAAGAAATGGGAAGAGTTTATTTCATGTGAAGTCCCTGATTCAGAAATACCCCACTGCATGGGCTGTGCTCTGTACCAACACATAACTCTGTGCTGCCACAAATGACTGAAAGCAAGACAGCTGAGAGATTTCCCAATTCATCAGGAACCAATAAGAACATAAATGTACTCATTCACATAATGGTCTCCTCTGAGATCACTTAGGAGACTTAACCAAATGAGAGACTTTGCAGATCGCTTTCAACAACGTAGATATTAGAGTTGTTACATTCAGGCATTCAGGGACCACTCTCAAGATGTGTTCATTTTCTGCAGATGTCCCAGCCGAGACACATAACTCAGGAGAGTTTAGTTAAGGATCCAGTTGAATAATTTCCCTACTTGGCTTGCGTTAGTGCTTTTGACAACAGACTCTTTGTCATGTCATTCAGGCAGTCAGACTGCAGAACATATATGCAAAGATGACCTCTTGACTCTTGACAGTGTCTACGTGTTAAACTAGCCTTCAGGTCACCAAGGCAATAATGGTAAAACAAGCAACAAAACTGAGCAAAAAGAAAGGGGAAAAAAACAAACAAACAAAAAAAAACACACACACACACAAATCACCATTCAAAAGCTCAAAAGGTTCCAAAGTTTTTGGAATTTGCATTCATGCAAATATACTTACGTTGAAGGAGGTTTATTATTATCATCAAGCAATAACTGACAACGTGGTATGTCAGCAAACACTAGCATTGCTCGAGGACTGAATATATTGACCCCATCATGAAGTTCTTCCTAGACTGAAGGAAAGCACCAGCTGCCATGTTTATATTTATCTTGTCAGGTCTGTGGGTTCTAGCCTGAGAGATACCGTGTAACAATGTCTGCAAAAATGAGGGAGCATCCACTTAAAGCTTCACCCTATTTTCACCCTATTATTTGCAAGTATAAAATGCACAGACTTCAAGAGTGACATGAAACATTACTAGCATGAAGATCTAAACCTGAAGTAGTGGAAGAAAAAGAAAGTCAGAGAAAGTCTTTTCTTTGATGCAGTAGGGTTTTCTTCCAGCCAGTGGGATTTGCTTTGCAAACATTACTCTGCACCCATTTTTCCTGGACAGAGAAGTAGAGAACTGGTAAACCAATTCCTGTATCCCTGCTGTTGTAATCTTAAAATAGGCGGCCAGTCTCTCACCATTTTAGGGAGGTTACAGACGCACTGACAGAAGGTTGGTTCCAAAATTGTCCAACACCAGAAGAAATGTGCCTTTTCTAAATGTATAAAATGTTCCAAATATATGAGAGAAGTTCCAAATTTATGAAGAACAACGTGGGTCTTTGTGGCTTTGAGAAATGTGATGGAGCTGTGAGCAGTGAAATTTGAATTAGGAAAGTTTAGATGAGGGATGTATATCTTGCACCTTGCTTTGGTATAATTAGTAAGGTTTCATACAGAGGTAGGAGAGAAAAAGAGCTCTTCACAATGAAAACAAACAAACAAACAAAAAACCCCCAAAAAACGGTATTTTCTTTTGCCACAGTCAAAAACAATGCAATGCTTTTCTTCAGGTCATCTTTATTCTCTGTTACAACACAAACAGGAGCCTACAGAGGTGAATAAATAAACCCATGCCTTTATCAGGTACTAATACAAATACTGGTAACTGTGTTATTGACACATATATGTACTTCAGAGGAAATGGAAATTTAAGGATTCTCCCTAACACCGATAATAAACCTATTTCATGGAACTATGTCTATTTATCCTAGCATGGCCAGTGGAAGGACAGGCATGCACTCGTAAAATAATGCCATTCAGTGAGAAACACTGGGAATGTTCCAGCTGTTGAGGCACTTGTAGTTTAGTTGAGTGGCCATCTGTGAGCATGGAAGGGAGTTACTGTTGCTCTAGCAGTCATCCCCAGTGTAATTTACTTCTCATGGTGCTAAGTCTTTAATCCTTGCCTTGGATGCTTTGGCTGAAGAACCATTTGTTACCATGAGGGTAAACTTTAGCAGAGGAGACAACACAACTCCAGACAGCCTTTTGATGCTCCTCAAGTTTTTGCCTCACTATGTTGCAAAGATCTTGCCATTTGTGCTTCAGATCGCCAAGTCTCTCCTGAAGTACCCCCAAAAATTGTTTGTAGGCTTCCATTCCAGATTTTGTGTTTCCTCTTTGGGGGTCCTTGTTTGAGTCCCCCAAAGAAGCTGAAAAGGGTTGGTGAGCTTTTGCATAAGCATTTCACTCCTGTGTAAACGAAGAAATTAAAGAAAGCTGGACTGAGACTGGGATAGAAAGTGGATGAGATAGAATTTGGCTAGGGGAGAAGGAGATGGACCATTTACTGTATTTGTGATGAAGCTTCACAGGGATCCTTTTGCCAAGAGCTCTTGTAAATATGTGTTGAAAAGACTCCTTCTGCTAATTCAAAGGAAACCTACACCACTATCTGGTTTTGATTTTGAGGCTTGTACCCACTGACACTATAATGTTTTGTTAAATATTCTTATCAAAAAGATGCCGTGACAAGGAACATAGGCATTTGCACAAAACAAAACATAACAGACTTGCTGCCCCAACTCTGCATTTCCCTTCATCTATTTCCTCTCTGCCTGACAGAAATTGCTTTCTACTCTAGAGAGCTTTATGCACATTCCCGTTAAGGAAATGGCCCACACAGGAGCAAAACTTTTAGGTTTTTATAAGAAGTATGTGTTATTCTTCCTGTGCTATGCATAGATCAGACAAGCTCTTCCCATTAATTCTGCCCAGCTCAGGGTGAACAAGAGTGGTTTGCTCTACAGCCCTGTCTGTGTTTTGCCAAGTGATACACCTCAGATTTCATGGATACATATTTCTTCTGTGTCTTCTAAATGAGCACAAACACAACTTTCACTTCATGCATGTGAGAGGAATGCATTAAAAAAATAAAGCAAGTGTCAAGAGAACTGTCCCTTATCCTCACTGCTGCTGAATGTTCACTGGGAGGTTTCAACTCCCTTTACCTTCTGAGTCTTAGTCTCACTTATATTTGTGTAATACGAATGTCCAAAGATAAGCAGTGGGACCTTTCAGCAACTGTTTGGAAAGATACCTTGACTAGCTTCCACAGTGAAAAGATACTGAAGAAGCTACACAAATAAATACATTGCAGTGAAATGAGAAGAAAAAACACTCATGGTGGCTTAAAACCAAAACACCCTACTTAATCTAACTTTCTCACAGGAAACATAATACTGGGACCACTCGAATGCAAGCACAATGTCTTGAAATAATAAATACTGCCTTAAGAAAATGGTTTACAAGGATAGAATCATAGAAACACAGGGTTGGAAAGTACCTACAAGATCATCTAGTCCAACCATCATCCTATCACCAATACTACCCATTATGCTAGTAAATCGTAGCACCTCATCCAGGCGCTTCTTGAACACTGTGAGGGACGGTGACTCCACCACCTCCCTGGGCAGGCCATTCCAGTACCTGACCACTCTTTGCAAGAATTTTTTTTCCTGATATCTAATCTAAATCTCTCCAGGCACGACTTGTGGCCATTTCCTTGAGTTCTATCATTAGTTATCTGGGAGAAGAGGCCGACCCTCTCCTCATCACAGCCTCCCTTCAGGAAGTTGTGGAGTGCAATGAGGTCTCTCTTGAGCCTTCTCTTCTACAGATACAGATATTAAACAAGACAGACCCCAGTACTGACCCCTGGGAGACACCACTTGTAACAGGATGCCAGATAGACTTAACTCCATTAACCACTACCTGCTGGACACCTCCCTCCAGCCAGTTCTTGACCCAGAGAAGAATGTACCTGTTCAGGCCACCGGCAGCGAGTTTCCACAGGAGAATACTGTGGGAGACCGTGTCAAAGGCTTTGCTGAAGTCTAAGTAGACTGCATCAACCACACTGTCATAGTCACTACATCACAGTCACAGTCACTACATCACCCACAGTCATAGAATCATAGGATCTTGAAGCTAACTGATGTAGGTTGTCATGTCCCTCAAGGCATTAGCATCTGAAGTACTTTTTGGAAATGAATCAGGCTCCAAAGTTATACATGTACAAAAAAACGAGCTGTTCAACAAGCATTAAAAATAAAAAATGTAATAAAGAATTGGTTTGGGATATTATCTTGATTTTATTCTGCACTTGTGAACCGGTGTGGTGTTTCTCAGTGGAATGCAGCCAGCTCATCTGAAGTGTGAAAGGAGGTATCTGATGCTAATGGGAACTTGCAAAGGTATGAGCTTGGCAAAGAAATCCAGAGTGATTAATAAACAGCAGAGAAGATTTTCTTCTTTTATGATTTACATATAGCTGCCTTAGGATTTGATCCAGCTCCCATGAGCTCTGGTAAGAATTCCACTTCTAGGAGCAGGTAAGAGCACTGTAGGTTAGCAATATCCTCACAAATCTTGTTTCTCTGGTGTTTAGGTCCCTCATCATGGCTTTAGGACTCTCAGCTCTCAAATTCGGAACTGGAAATTGCTGCTGAATTGCACAGTATCATCATACATACAAAACAGAAAAAAAAAAATAGAGGCACAGAAAAACAGCCAATCATTCTTAGCTGTATCAGAAGCTGCAACAGGGAAAGAAAAAGGTCAGAGGCAATTTAAAAGGAGCAGATCTACTATGTCTTATCCCTCCTTGAAAAGATTGGTGGTGGTCAGTGATGGGCTGTTGTTGAAGATAATACTAGGGGCTTCTCTCATCTCCTCCGCTCCCATGATTTCTCCACAGTGTTCTCCTCCACTGGTAGCTAGAGAGCAAGAGGAGGTCAGCTAATGGCCAGAAGCTTCAGATTGTGTATGTGTATACATCATAATGTTAGAGTACTGTTAGAGTACTGTAGATTTAATCGGGTAGATTAATCAGGATAGAAATTTCTATTTAGGAGAAGCAAGCTGTTAAATTTTCTTCACCACCATCAATAATCATAACAGTAACTGCTACTACTATTGTTGTTTTCTAATTACAATTCCAGGTAGAGAGGAAGAATTGAATCCCTTACTAGTTAATACTACATCTCTTCAGCTTCCTTGTTACAGTCAAAAGTGAATGAATTAATTTCACTGCAAAATCTATTTTATGCTAAGTGTATCAGCTAACTATCCTGAATATGAGGACTCTATTGCATAGGACATCTTGTCAGATCAAAACATCACTGGGTGTACAAAATGCACAAAACACAGGACAAATAATCATAGTATCAACAAAACATTTCTTGTGAGGGGACACACAACATCACATTGGAGTGGAATAGGAGGGAAACAAAGCCCATACCTTAACAGTGATACCTACCTATTGTGTCTCCTTGCTCATGAACCATGGAGGCCAGGTCTTTAATGATCTGGTTCACATCCAACATGTCACTCTGAAAAGACAGAAAGTCAAACATCAATGAATGGGCAATATCCAAGCATAAAAGATATGTCCAGCAGTCAAGTGTGGCAAAGAAAAAAACAAAACAAAACAAAACAAAGCAAAACAAAACAAAAAGGAAAAAATTGTCTGTGTAGAATTAAAAGAAAAAGTTACAATGCTCCCACAGTAAACCAAAAAAAAAAAATAAACAAAGCCATGGATCTATGTCAGCCAGCTGACTTGAACTTTCTATAAGGAACAAGCAGAATGATCAGATTATACGGTTGCTTTTCAGAATTGTGGAGTACTAAGAGTGAAAAAGCAACAATAAAATCAACTGCACTACACCCATCTCTTTCTAAAAAAGATATTTTTGGTGCAAGCCGTTCATCATGGAGTGCAGATTCTTAAAAAGAAGCTCATTTTCTGTATAGCATTTGGTAAAATACTATTTGTAAATTGATGGAGATCTGATCAAAAACTCACTGAATTTGAAATCTCCTTATTGGTACGACAGTTTAGAAATCAAAGTCAGGACCTGTTTGACAAATGGATTAATTTATACCTTTAGAAATGTAAAAAACAAGTTACTAAATTCAACACAGAATTTTCCTAGTTCCAACACAGCAAACCCCAGAGAGTTTGTTTCCTTAGTATCAGAACACTTACATATATAAGACCAAATGTGAGCATATGTTGACTTCTTATGATACTAGCTTTTACAAAAACAATTAACCTAGCAATAATAGACATAATAATGTAGATGCTGCTAAATGCACTACCAGCAAGGCAACATTAACATAGGGGGGGGAAAAAAAGGCATTCAAGCAAGATGCATTTTCTTTAGCTGTACAAATAACAAAATCAGAGAAACACTGAGGTTGGCAAGAACTTCTAGAATCAGTAAGTCCAGCAACCTTTTATCAGAGTCATCAAAGCCAGTTGCTCAATGTTGTGCTCCCTGGTTTATGCATATCTCCATGTCTGCCTTGTACTGGACCTAGCCCTCTAGATACATCTCACCAGTGCTCAGCAGAGCGGAAGGAACACCCCCTCTGACCTGCTGGCAATGATCCTGAGCTTAATGCAGCCCAGGATTCTGTTGGCCATCTTTGCTTAAACAGTGCATTGCTGGATCAAGGTCAACTTGTCACCCACCAGGACTCCCAGGTCCTTCTCTGCAACATCAATTTTCATATAGTATCAGTCCCTAGTCTGTAGTGGTGCCTAGAGTTGCTTCTCCCCATGAGCAGGACTTGCCATTTCCAGTTTCTTTACGTCAAGGGATTTTTATCAAGGAACATTTCTCCAGCTTGTCAAGGATGCTCTGAATTTCTGAAAAACTATCTGGTATTGAAAAGCTCTACCCTAAAGTCAAGATAAGCAATAAGCATTGTTCTCCACTCTCACACCAAGACAATCATCACATGGTGGAAGGCTACCAGGTTAGTCAGTTACATTTGCTTTCTTCCAGTCCTTGGGAACATCCCTTTATTGCCACCCTTCAAAGGTAATCAAGAGTGGCCTCACAATGACATTGGTAAGCTCCTGTAATGCTTGTAGTTGTATCCATTCAGGTCCCATGGACTTTGGTAGGTCCAGTTTGTATAAATGCTCCCTGGCCTGACCTTCTACCACCACAAGTATTCCTTGCTCTAGAATTTCCCTCCAGTCTCAGAACCCAGGGACATCTGAAGACCAGTCTTACCAGTAAAGAGGAAGCTGAAGAAGGCATTAACTCATCCTTCTCTGTGTCCTTCGTCACCAGGTCTCATGTCCTCCTGGCCTGTCTTTCCCCCATTTTCTTCCACCCTCTCGCACCCCACCACCACTCCCCAACACTTTAAAATCTTTAAAATTGGCAGATTGCAATCAAATCTGACAGAGCAGCTCAAACATATTGTCTAAAATATTCGTGGAAAAAGGAGAGAACTGGGCTTGAGGAAAACTTGCCTGTTAGACACCAGAGAACCCAACACAGAGAACCAATCTCTATTAGAGTGTACCAATCTTAGAAATATCTCACAAGTTGATTGATAACAAAAATAAAATAATAAAATATAATAAAATAAAATAAAATAAAATAAAATAAAATAAAATAAAATAAAATAAAATAAAAATCCAAACAACACATACAAAGCAAAGCAAACCAGATTTCTTTAGTTCATTCACAGAACCAACTTGCTGGATAAATCAAGGACTACAAAATCAAAATATGCACAAGCTCAAGAAAGGCAGCACCATTAAAACTTCACTACAGAGAGGCATCAAGACATGCCTACCACAAGATCTAAGACCAAGATATTTTCTGAAACTCTGGAAGTATTCCTGAATTGCTTCTCCAAACACTAGAATTACAGAATATCCCAAGTTGGAAGGGATCCACAAGGATCATCAAGTCCAACCCCTGGCTCCACACAGGACCACCTAAAAATCAGACCTTATGTCTGAGGGCATTGTCGCAATGCTTCTTGAACTCCATCAAGCTTGATGCCATGACCACTATCCTGGGGAGCCTGCTCCAGTGCCCAAAATGCTAATTACAAGGTAATTCATTTATCTGCTTGGGTCCTGTTGCAACTCTAGTCCATCATGCCACAAAGTCAGATTGTTTCCATTCCACTTTAAAAGAATCCTAAGAATCCTTAAGGATAAATTTAGAAAATGGAGCAAAATGAATACACATCCTTCTGAAGTTTGTTATGAGAATGTAAGTAGCATAACATTTAATCATAAAGTGCAATAGAATCACATTCATTTACAATAAAGCCTGTGAGTTGCGTTGTGAATTCCTGAATACACCAAACTGTTGAATATTCGAAGAAGTAGGAGAAACAAAATATATTAAAAACTGAAAAATCATAATAAAACAAATCATAAAGAAAAAAACACTGAACTAAACTAAACCAAACTAAACAATAGTACAAAATCCTCAAACAAAGACTGGGTTATGCATCATAAAATGCACTTCATTGATTCACTTGTCAAACATAATGAAGCTTTAATTATGTATGGTATTATTCATAACTTGTAAATACTGCAGAATATTTTGTAAAGCAATGATGTTTAAGTAACTTGGATTGCACTTGAGCACTGTGGTATTAAATCATTGCCAGGAAATGAGGAGAAATTAGTTATGATTTTTTGGGTGGGGGAGTTGTTTGGTTTCTTATAAAAATATTTGTGAGGAGAAAACTAAAGTTTACTAAAATGTGAAGAATCAAGAATTAAATTTAATGCGTTGTTCTGCTCTCATTTAACTGCTTAGTAAAAGACAGATAAAGAAAAATTAATCAAACAAAAATAATACTAAAAAAAAAAAAGAAAAAAGCCCAGAGTGCTCATTTGTCTCTCTTGGATAAATTGCCACTGACATCAGTCTTTGGTTTCTGTTACAAGCAACATAAACAAAATTATTTCCACCCTTCAGTTAGTCTGTTTTGTTCTGCTCTGCTTCTTTTAAACACTTTAAATGAACACAGCCTAAAACTCATGAACATTTATTTGCATATACATTTGGTTAGATGGAGGCTATGGTAACATATTGAACTGTACCCCCACTCTGCATTTCCATTGGAATAAACCATGCAGGCAATTTGGTCTAAGAAAGATCTGATGATATACTGACTCCCCACAGGGTCTACCTCAGCTAATTTAACTGCAAGGAGCTGGGCTGTCTGCCTGCTGATCCTGGGATATTATGATAGGAAAGGTAAGAAGAAAGGAAATTCAATACTGTATATGAACTGTGCTGTTTCAGATTTGTCATTTTTATTCAGGTACTTGAAATGAACCAGCCATCTGCTGCTGCAGCGTATAGATCCCTTTCAAAACATTGTAACAATGCTTAAAAATATTGTTCAGTAAATATGCATTAGTTAAAACCAGCCCTTGAGTTGTTAGGAAGGAAGAAATGTGACTACTGTATTTAAGAAAAAAACAAACAGAGGTGGTTGTAAAGCACAGAGTACAAAGCAATCTGACCTGAAGCAAAGAATCTGTTGAATAATTTAACCTGGCAATGTGAAGTTTCCAAGCACCTGATATATGTAAGCATAACAAAAGAAAAAATAATAATAATAATAAAAAAGAACAAAATATCTAGAAATAAAGATCTTCTATAATGTCATATACCTTGCAGCTATGTTCCCATTCCTTCTTGCCAGGTTAACTCTATCATGAAGTTCCTCTGAACTTGCCAGGCATCAGAGTTTGTTTGTAAAAATCAAATTGCATTAGTTTCCCAAGTTTGCACATGATATGCAGAATTCAGAGTGAAATAGAGCTCCTCATAAATCCCTTTGACTCCACCAAAACCGGAGTACAACAGCCAGCTACTGTTCCAAAAATGTGTCCTCCCTGCCAACTAACAAGGCTAGAGCTTCTGTATTTTAATCAACACCAGCCTTTCATGTTTGGCAACAATTCACACCCTATATTCAGCAGCAAGAGATAGTAAATTGTTCATCTCTCTCTATATATATTATTATATTTTCCAAAGGAGATATCCATCGTACAGATTAGTATACTGGATTTTATGTGGCCCATGTCAGAGTGAAACACAGTGAGAAAAGTCATTAGTGCAGTTAGAGATGATGAAAAGAAATATCAAGAGCTAAAGATGACCAAAAAGAAAACAGAGGAGTGCCAAATAACAAGACACAAGGATGAGAAAACCAGAGAATTATAAGAGTTTGGGACCCCAAAGAACTGGAGGATTAACTCAAGCCCGAGAAAATTTGTTTCAAAACTTCCTAACAGAAGGTACTTGGATAAAATGAAAGGATTGTTTGAGTAATTTCACCTGAGTTGGTACATGAATAATGTCACTGCAAAGTACTTGAAATTTGGAAAAATTCTGAAATTCCAACTGTCGCACAGAAACTTTTGGAAATATGAGTTTGCAGATAAATTTACATTTCCCATTTTTTACTTTAGTGAAACCATAATTTCAACATTTAAAAAAAAAAATGAATCTGGGAACAAGTTGGGTCGTAAAATTCAGACATTGTTCCCAAGATGGGAACAACCTAATCATAAATCCCAGCAGCCCATTTCCCCACAGAATGCACATTACTGAGATATTCAACAAGACAGCAAATAAGTAAACCTGCCCCCACTTCCACTCTCGCAGCTAATGGGGTGAAGATTTACTGACACTGAAAACTTTGAACACAGCCCTGACCTTAATCGTATTCTAAGGACACTCCTGTATTCCAGCCATGAGAACAACACTAAATAAACCAGAGAGGGGAAACATGCTCTCCGCAAAAGGATACAAAAAGAGCATGTGCTGTCAATTTTTTCTCTCTCACACTTAGCCAGATTCCAGAATCCTTTATCAATGTCAGCTTGGGTCCGCAAGGGAAGAGTCACACGTGCTTCTAAGGATGCTTGCCTTAGGTCCGTGTAAAAAATGGGATCAGAAATATCAGTGGTCTATTCTATTTAGCACGTGTGTGTGCTCACAAACCATCCATCCATCTTTTACAGGACTACAAATTAACGTCTAAATTAATTGCTGGCTCAATATTTAGGCGGTACTGAATTTTACTAGTGAGGTCCGATTCTGCCTCACCAACCATTCTGCAACAAGCAGCCAGGAGGGCTATAAAATAAATCTGAAGGAGATTCTGAAAGAAGCAATATAATGTTCATGTCTGCATTTCTGGCTTGCAAAAGCTGCCAAAACCAAAACAAAAACCCTTAGTGTTTGTTAGAAAAGGGAAGGGAAGGGAAGGGAAGGGAAGGGAAGGGAAGGGAAGGGAAGGGAAGGGAAGGGAAGGGAAGGGAAGGGAAGGGAAGGGAAGGGAAGGGAAGGGAAGGGAAGGGAAGGGAAGGGAAGGGAAGGGAAGGGAAGGGAAGGGAAATACAAAAACCCAACACTTTGTAGAGTCTGCCATGTTCTACCAACAAGATGCTAAGATGCTCCACATAAATTTTCCCATCTGTGGGATGTCTCTTATCCTGTGGTCCAGCATGTGTGTATCACTGACCCAAACTATGCTGCAAGTCTAATCAAAGCATCTATCCCCATTCTCTTCTTAGAGTTAGGGGAAAAAAGGGAAAGGAAAAAGCTCATATAAAAAGTCAGCAAGCTTCTCTGATGCTAGATAGGCAAAAACTAAATCTTGCTGCAAAAACCTTTCAACAAATATTTTTCTCTTGTCTATGGCTGGGGAGAAAAAAATGACATTCTATAAATCAAACTGATTCAGCCTAAGCAACAGCAGACCAACAGAAAATTGTTTTGAGGGCAGAAGCTATCCAGAACAGCAATTACATACTGAGTTAGATCTCCTCTGGGACTGTACAACAGCCAGCGTGGGGAGTTTCTCTCTCCCTCTTGCTCACTTGTGTGTGCTTCCTTTCTGTTTTGTTGTCTTAGCAGTTGGTGTCATCTTGGGAAGTGTAACACCGCACCACATAATTAAAATAGTTGTGTGTAGCTTCAGCATGCTAATCCTACGTCTTCCTGGGGACAGCGGACTCAAGAAATGTGGCGTTAACATTCTTCCTGTCCACCAAAAGCCAAACGGTGAGGCTGTGGAAAGTGATCTGCCTTGAGCTCATTATGCAGAGGCGAAGACATTGCAGAGGGAACCTCAACAGGGATGAACAGAGCTCCTGGAACCAGCCAGCTAGCAATATTATTCCTTGTGTCCCGAGAAATGACCCAATGATGTGTTCAGCCTACCATACCAAGTGCAAATGTTTGAGCAAATTTCTCTGTAGTGAAGAGGGTAAAGCTGGTGTGTGGGAGGACCAAATGGCTGCATGTTTGAAGAGGAGTCAGGAACAACTTCTTGCAGGACTGGCAAGAGCAGAAAAGGTATTTAAACGTATTTACTGCAGCTCAGTTACCCTTGTCCACCCTAATGGACATCTCACACATCAGATGCAGATGTGGTCACAATTTATTTTAATGATGTCCTTGAATGAATTGGACATAAGGGCTCCAACTCACCTTCTCTACCACCCCAAGCATGTCTTCCCACCAGCAGCAATCTGAGCATGAGCTGGTCTGACAGGCAGTTCCCCTGGAAAGCTCCTCTCTTAGCCATCTAACCATATTTGAAGACATGTCTTGACAGCCTGAATTAATAATAGGTCTCATTATCTGCAGTACTACCTAAAATGTGTGAAAGGTAGCATGCAGGAACAACAGCACGTTACTGTGAGTATTTTGTTAATATCTTTTAGCTACCTTTTATACTACACCCTTTCTCTGAAGCATCACAGCTGTGTATTCGGATCAGATTGCCTGCAAACATGCATTGCTCTCACTATTCCCCACATATTCTATACCCGTCAGTATCCCTTTAGAGGGATCACAAACCGTTTAGGGCAGATATTTTCTTTCATGAGTACTTTATCAGTTCCAAGTCCATGCTGAAGGTCAGAACTGGATTGGTGTCTCAGGGAAATATAATAATACAGATGAGAGGAAGAGATACTTTGCCCTTTCAAAACCCTTTAGATCTGGAAATGTGAGATGACTTAATGGAGGACCTCATCGATATTTCTGTTTTTAAACAGATACCCGCACTTTATATTCCGGAAGCTGAAGTGTACAATGAAGTAGCAAAGATCATGTCAAAAGTTCTTATTAACCATGGTTTTGAACTCCAAATTAATTTACATCCAAAATTTTATTGAAATACAGCAGTTATTAATACAGCAGTATGTGACTATATATATGCATGCACATAGGTGAGCATTCATACAGCCACAGATACACCTGTATCCTTGTATACTCAACCACAAACCCACCCACGAGTGTAAACTGTAACTATATAAATAAATACACTAATAATTTTAAGATCTAACTTGCCCCTAATGTGCACCAGGTGTTCATTGAGCATTTGAGGCTTAGCAGATTGCAGAGATAGAAACAGCCTATTTCTGTCTACAGTAGCACAAAACAGAACCTAAATCTCACACTTTTTTTTTTCCTGGCTAATCACTCTGGTGCAAGATAAGCAGGAACACTGATATGTTCTGATAACAGGCAGGCAAACAAACAAAAAACAGTGGTTTGCCTTGCTGAGTTTTGACAAGAGTTGTATCGATACCATTTTATCTTAAAGATAATGGAGTGATAATTTGATATTTGAAATAGCCTGACAAGGGGTAATAGTTTTAAACTAAAAGAGGGTAGATGCTATATTAGATATAAGGAAGAAATTCTTTCCTCAGAGGGTGGTGAGGCACTGGCACAGGCTGCCCAGAGAAGCTGTGGATGCCCCATCCCTGGAGGTGTTCAAGGCAAGGCTGGATGGGGCTTTGAGCAACCTGGTGTAGTGGGAGGTGTCCCTGCCCATGATAGGCGGGTTGGAATTAGATAATCTTTGAGGTCCCTTCCAACCCAGATTGTTCTACAATTCTATGGTCGTATGGTTCTATGGTTACATAGGTTACATAAGGTGGGGCATAGGCAATAATGGCCCTCATTGGAAAGCCAAGAGATATCATTCGTGTGGGGGGCAAAGGAATTATGCAACAAAGTCAAAGTGAAGAGCAAAAATCGTCTGTGATGGAGAAGAGCATGTGGATTTCCATATTTTGCAGTGCACTGCCTTTCCTTCATCCGCACTTCTCTCCTCTTCCCCTAAAACTCGTGAAACCCCTTACAGGTAGTTGCCCACACTCGGTAAAAGCTAAAGGGAGATCCACACACAATGTAAATGAAAAGGGAAATGATTTCATTACGTTCCAAGTATGGGGGAGAACGACAGCTCTGCCCTCCAGAAGGGAGAATGCCACAATTTTATTCCCTTTGCTCAGTGTCTGCTGTCACTGCATTTCGTTAACACAGATGATGCAAATCTCTGGGATATTATAATGCATATTTGGAAGCAGTAACACCAAAAATGCATTAGGCTGGTCACACCTCACACTTTTGTTTACATGCTTCTTAGTCTTTATTTGGACAATGTTACAGATCAACGTATTTGCACCCAAATGACAAATCCAACCTTTTGCTCTCCCACAAACAAGTTTCTAGCTACCCTGCCACTAAAGAAAAATCAATATTTCTGTGTTTCCAGCAAACACATTGGATTGTATATGAAAGAGGCTGGCAGGCTAAAAACACTGCTTCTGTTTTCTGCTATGCCATAAAAATTCCCTGTGGGTTTTTTGGGCAACTCATCTGTCTCACCTTCCCAGGAGTTGAATTAAGGAATCTATTCTGAGGCTGAATTCATTTCTGTTTATGGGGTAATCAGGTTGTGCCATAATAAATGAATAAAAGACCCAAAAAGAATAGATGCAAATAAAGATAATGAAATGCCTGACATTGTGGCATTCATATTCTGGAAATAGAAATGCTCAGTGAAGAAGAAAGGTTCTCCCAATAGTGCATGTCTATTAGAAATTAGAATACAAGTTACAGCTTCAGGGTTTGTGAAATTTGCTGGTCTGGCACCCTGAGAGCAAAAAATGAAATACAACACAAAATGTTAAAAAAAAAAAAAAAAAAAAAAAAAAAAAAAGCCACACCAACTGGATTAGAAATGTCCATACACAATTGTTGACTGTCTTGTCTGAGAAAAGGCTTTTAAGGGCAAGAGCTCACTCAGTCCTTTGCAAGAGCTGGACAATAAACACACCGATTAGATGCGATTGCCATGAACGGGTTCATGATGTGGTTGCCTACCCACCAGAAACTATTAGCCTCTATTATACAGTTGTTTTATATAAGCTTCCAAACCACTCTGGTAAGCCATTGGGTCTCTTCAGTGACAAACTGCAAGGAGATATAAGGCTTCATACAGCAATCAATGATTTATTTTTTTATTTTTTTTACAATAGGAATGTTTGTTGGGGACACATAGCCCTTTAAAAAAAAAAAGGAAAAAGAAAACAAGTACTTACAGCTACACTTTTTTTTTTTTTTTTTTTTTTTTTTTTTTTTTTTCAGCTGTTCATAAGAAGAAGGTCTCCCAAGTACTACGTTAACAGAGATATGGAAATTCATAACCAAACTTCAAACTCAGTATCTTACACACTGACTTTTCCTTTAGCATCTCCTACTTGCTGCCCTGGGCTGCAGTATATAAACTAATACGAGTAGTGAGGGAAGTTGCTGTAATCTATCACACTGACTGATACCAGCCCCAGGAAAGGTAGTTTATTGCAGGCGGTATGCTATCTTTAAAAATAGAAACAGTGCAAAGATTATGACAAAAACTTCAACTCTTTCTACACTTTGTTTGCAGCACTATTAATTCTTCACTCTGGATTTATTTTCATGAGGGTCATTTAACCAGAAACATACAATGGAAAAATTCATTTTCCTTTTAGGAGTGTTCTGGGAAACCAAGCAATTAGAGCAATCTTAAGCTGTCATGTATTATCAATTGCCACTCAATTATTTTCCTTAAATAAAATACTGATTGCAGAGTCTGATCTGCAGCTATCAACTTCTGCATTCAGCAGCCCTAATTCATTTAGGTGTGGTATTTATTCTTGAAAAAAAAAATAATAAAATCTAACTTTAACTGAAGGGGAAAAGACAAAGGAACAAGGGAAAGGGGGAGAGGGGAAGACTGGCAACACAAGCATCTCTTAATGATTCTCTGCTATACTGCCAGTACTCAGTTTGGAAATAGCCGGAACTACTGCACTCTATAAAAAGTCTGGAGATAATTCATTTCTTATTACGGGTGGTGTCCATAGTTTTGATTCTGGGAGGACATAATCTTTTAAAGATGTCACTGAAGGCTGGAAGTGCTTGTCCTTTGTCTCCAGGAGGCAGGAGGGGTACAACCAAATGATGTGGTATGGCAGTCCAGATCTCCAAGGGCAGAGGGTAGCAGCAGCTTTCTGAGTCATAGAATCACAGAATATCCTGAGCTGGAACAAACCCACAAGGACCATCAAATCTGACTCCTGGCACCACACAGGACCACATAAAATCAGACCCTGTGTCTGAGAGCGTTGTCCCAGAGCTTCTTGAACTCCACCAGGCTCGGTGCCATGACCACAGCCCTGGGGACCTTGTCCCAGTTCTCTGGGTGCAGAACCTTTCCCTAACCCCCAGCCTGACCCTGCCCTGTCCCAGCTCCATGCCGTTCCCTCAGGTCCTGTCACTGTCCCCAGAGAGCAGAGCTCAGCACCTGCCCCTCCGCTCCCCTCGTGAGGGAGCTGCAGGCCGCCATGAGGCCCCCCCTCGACCTGCCCTGTTCTGGGCTGAACAAACCAAGGGACCTCAGCTGCTCTTTATTTGCCTTGCCCTCTAGAACCGTCACCATTTTTTAGCCCTTCTTTGGACATTCTAATAGTTTTTATGTCCTTGTTACACTGTGGTGCCCCAGTCTGCACACAGAGGTCGAGGTAAGGCCACACCAGCATACAGCAGAGCAGGACAATCCCTTCCCTTGGCTGACTAGCAATGCCATGCTTGATGCACTCCAGGGTATTGTTGGCCCTCCTGGCTGCCAGGACACACACTGCTGTCGCATGTTCATCTTGCTGTCGATCAAAACCCCCAGATCCTTTTCACATCCCTGTGATAGTCCATATCTCCAAGGACAGCAGGTAGCACTAGCTCCCTGAGTCATCCCAAATCCTAGGTCTGTGCAAGGTTAACACACTTCTCATGTTAAGAACTGGGAAAAGAGAAGATACATCCTCTATACAAGCAAAAGGAAAATTGATCTGCTCTGTATTGCCCTACATGTTTCCAAAACAAACAGTACTTTCTTTGCAGACTACTTGAATTTCAGCCCTGTGGGCAGCTGGCTATATTGTTGACACTCATCTTGTGTATTTTCAGCCAATAATGCAGGCTACCTTAAAGGAACGAATGCTGAGTAGAGGCATCTGAGGGACAATTAATTACTACTACAGCTAAAGGCTTATAAAAGGAAGGCTTGACAGTTCTCACCTCCTGTAAAAAACAGACTTGATGAAGTTGACCCTCCAGAGCAACCTTCACGTGATTTTGCTTTCCATTATGCACAACACAGCTTCTTGTTAAAAGTAACCATTTTATCCAAAATGATTAATCTCATTGTTCAAGGATTACTCTTAATGTTTAATTTATACCTATCTGTCTTTAGTTACTACCTGGTAATTTGTTACCACTTTCAAGTTTAATGCTTTAAATTATTCTACCCTTTTTCAATGCTATTCCACATTAAGTATTTCTACGTGGTCATCATGGCTCAACTAATCACTGCTGCACTTTCTGAGCCTGCAGTTGGTAAATTCCTGTAATCTCTCTTCATAAATTAGACATGATACTTCTTCCTTATTTCTTTCCCTTTGGATCACCTCCAAATTACTAATAGAAAAACCAATCCAAGCAGTTCTCATTTCTTACACACCTTCCTAACAGATAAAAGTTGCCAATGTCTAAGGTAGACGCTGAAAAATGTATGACCATTTAGCTTTACTTTCTAACTTTCTGTATTTACTTTCCAGTTGAAAATGTCTGTGTTCTGGTTAAAACTACAACAGTATCGTACACTGTGCAGATGAACAGTGCCCATATCTCAGAAGTAGCAGCAATTCTCTGGTGGGTGGCACAGTCTGAATGGTCTAGAATAGTGTCAATCATGAGATTCTTGGGGCAAGGACTTGGTGTTTGTCTGTATAAGGAGATTTTAAAGGTACAAACGCCTACGTCCTACAATCCCAGAGCCATCCAGAAGAAAAGTTTCCCTAGGCTTCCTCAATAGGCACAAGAGGGAGACAGGCACCTTCAGAAAGCAGCAGATTTAAACAGAAGTGAGATGAGCCTGCGACACTGTAGGTAGCACTGCAAAGAGAAAGAGAATTCTCTGAGTCCTTCTTCCCAGAGAGAAAAATGTTGTTCAGAAAACACACTTTGTCCCACCAACCCTGCAGCTAACATACCTATGATCAGTGATCAAGAATAGCACACATGATCAGTGTTCAAGAAGCCTTTGTACAACGCTCTTAGATGTATGGTTTAACTCTTAGGTGACCCTGCATGGAGTCAGGAAATAGATTAAATGATCCTCATGGGTCCCTTCCAATTCAGGATATTTTATTATTCGATGATATCATGAACTGGATTATGATCTTGTGACAATCTAAAATGACATATTATTGTTCCCTCAGTTTCTGATTAGGGTATGCTTTAGCACTAATAACACCCGGTAATGCCCGAACTGTCGTTTACTTTCTGTAGCTCAACCATTTCCTGAACATGATTATGGATCTTCCTCAAATGACCTTTTCAGAGGGACCCAGACAGTCTGAAGAAATGGACAGACAGGAAACTCCTGAAGTTCAGTGAAGGCAAATAGCAAATCCTACACCAAGGGAGGAATAACCCCATGTGCCTTTAGAGGTGGGTCACTGACCAGATAGAAAGCAGCTTTGCAGGGAAGGATCTGGGGATCTCACCTGACACTGGTGAGACTGCATCTGGGGCACCATCCACACATGTTTTTCTTCATTTTCTCTTTCCTTTTTTTTTTTTTTTTTTTTTTTTTTTTTTTTTTTTTTTTTTTTTTTCTCAGAAATGCCTAGGATTTCTCAGGCAATGAATCCCTTCCTTCAGCTCATCACAGCCACATTAATCTCAGACTCTAGAGCAGTTTATCCCCTTAAATTCTTCTTCATTAGTTAGGCAAATAGAAGGCAATCTTATCTGATGCTTCAGCCTTTCTCTTCCAAAGACAGTTGGGCCTGTCCATTGCTCTAGTTCAGTACCACTTGAAGTTGAAGGCTTCAGAGGACTTTCCCAGTAAGAGATGGGGAGAAACAAGACAACCCACAACTGTGGAAGGCCAGAAGACGATCATTTTGAGCCCAGGTCTTGTTTCCTTTGGAGCACAATTCAAGAGTTACTATCAAGTGGCATTTGTATTTCCAAACAGCTAAGTGGAGAAGAGTGAAATTTTCTGGAGGACCCCAAATTCTGGGGTGGGAGAACAACTGGGACACCAACATTTTGCATCCGTAGATGCATGTTTCTTTCTAAAAAGGAAAACTGGATACTGACAGATATGGGCACATGATGGATAAATAGACATAAACACATAATAGCTTTTACGTACGTAGATAACCAGTACAATATCAGTAGGTGTCTGACATCCCAAAATCTTTTGTTCATCTCAGAGCAGCACTGTGAATGACACTACTATTCAATAATTAAAATGACAGTTATGAACAACAAACAGCTCTCTCTCTGACCAAAGCAGCTCTCATTCAAACAATTGAGCGTTCATTCTACTTTGTCAGTTTAGCTTATCTGTCACTGTCAGATGGGGGAGATGCTTACACAGAAAATAGTCTAGGTCATTTAAATCTCTAAAGGACAGAGCTACTATTTATAGAGCAGAGTTGGTGGATTACATGTTGATGTCTGCTACACCTACATTTACAGCTCAGCAAATTTCCCTGGGCTCCTTTCAGAGTAAGTGGAGAGCCAAAAGTGGGCTTGAGGAGTTTAGATTAAGGTTTAGATATTTTCAAACTGCCTGGGACTCATAAATACTGACCTGAAGATTTTAGAGAAATTGCTGAAGCAACCTTAGAGCTGTTAAGTCTGAAAAGCCATGGGGAATCAGGTGAATTTCCAGAAGAGTCAAAAAGAGAGTATACAGACTGAACAAAACAAAATCCAAAAGTCTGGGAATTACAGGCAAGTCAGCTTAATGTCAGCCCTGTGCTGATGTTGGTAGAGGTGCTGGAACAAATAGTGAAATGTATGATTTGCAGTTGCACAAAACTCAGCAGGAGAATGAGAAGAAACAAGTGTGTACTTGTCAAAAGCAACCTAATATCTTTCTAGGGCAGGAAAACACACCTTGGGGGAAAGGAGAAGAAGAAGATGACAATTACACTAGCAGAGAAAACATGGTTTAGATGAAAATTGTAAAACTGGCTTGGAAACCATATTTAAAAACTAATTCTCCATGCTTAGGCACTAGATCAGAAGGATGCACTGAGTTGAGTTCTTCATGGCTTTGTCCAGGATTCATGACTAATTAATGTTTTTAAGTAATAATTTGGGTGATGGACTAGAAAGAAGGGTTACTAAAGGTGCAGTGAAGCTCAGAAATATTTTAAGCCTGACAGAAGATAAATTAGAATTCAAACTGATCTTGTTAAATTAGTAAAATACTATAAGAAATAAAGGTGAAGTCAAATAATGAAAATATATAGTTTTACAGTTAGAGATACAGAATAGGAAAAAAAACTTTCTGTAAAGAGATCATTTAAAAAAAAAAAAAGCCTGCTGTGAGCAAGCAAAGCCACCACTTGTGGACCATCTGGAGAAAGTCCATAGAAAAGCCATGGGAGATTGGTCAAAGGCATCAGAAACACAGCCCAATGGGAAAATCAGAAAGTAGCATGCTTTCTAATATAGAAATGGTGGTGGCTGTGGGGGTACTGGTGCCAAACATGATAAGGCTTTCCATGTAAGTGAATCTGCTGCAGATAGGAAGGGAAGAACATGTTCTCTGTGTCCGTCATGGATAGGACATGGGCTTGAACTGCTACAGAAGACATTTATATAAGAAGTTAATGATTTGGGTGATTTGAGTAGTTGATTCTGTCTTAGAGCTAAGAGATGGATTTGATGACATTTAAAGATTCCTCTTAACTCTGCTTGTCAAATATTCAATGCAATCAATACGAGCCCTGGAACTCAGACAGAGACGCACTATTTCAGGATGCAGCCACAAACTTCTTATCAACTCGAGTCACTAAACTGATTAAAGCATGCACCTCTCCCCCAGCTCTTATGTGTTAAGACAAATTCAGCAAATCTCTGCTCTGCTAAACATCCCTGTCCACAAAAATAAAAGGCAAAACCCAATAAGCTTTAAACAACTTTTCAATAGCAATGAAGACATTTTCTGTCATTAAATAGCAACAGGTAGTAATCAGACAGCAGCATCTTACCTCTTTAGCATGGAACAATAGCATCTGCAGGCAGGGAATCCTTACAACAGTGTGCTATCTATCATCTGTGTGTAAAAACAAACCACAACCAACCCCTGTCCCAAAGGCTGCATTTAGAAACTGTCAAGCATGTCTGCAGTGACAGAGCACATACTCCTGGGCTTATAAAACCAGGAGTTACTCAGTACCGAAGCACAACAGTTATCCTGCCTTCCTTTCCACCCACGATGGCCCCCCAAGGAAATGCTCATTCTGAGGAATTCAGAATCCATCTCTACAGTTTATTACAAAATCACAAGCATGTGTATTCGGTCATGCCCAGCTCAT
The DNA here is from genome assembly GCF_965140915.1 of Aythya marila. NCBI lineage: Eukaryota > Metazoa > Chordata > Aves > Anseriformes > Anatidae > Aythya > Aythya marila. The sequence goes on from NC_139043.1 coordinate 154,427,010, forward strand.
GCTCCCTGAATTCACACCACCTTTCAATGTTGTTTTGTTTTTGTTTTTGTTTTTGTTTTTTAATTTGCAAAAGATTTAGGTCTAAAGTTGAACTAAGGAAGCCTTAGTTCATTCCCTCCAGTTCCCTCTGGCTCAAAGAATGAAGCTCTGGGGAAGACAGGTGGGTCTAGGTGTGTGCTATGAGAAGTGGAGGGACTTGGGGGTTACTTTTGGACTGAATATACCATCTTCCCTTCAAGACAGAGTGGCAAAATGAATAATTTTCCAGCACAGAGAACATTAAGTATGCTTCCCATCATATCCCAGATTACATGTCACTGAATATAATGAAATATAGATACACAAGTATTTGCATTTTCATTAATACTAAATGATATCAACATACTCATTTCAGGCCTCCCATCCACAAAGTTCCACGAACGCTCCAAACGGAGGGAGGAAAGTGAGTCATTGCTTTGATTTTTGGTGACAAAGCAGGCAGTCTCAGTGCCTGTTGACTCCTTGCCATCTGCTTTTGGAGTGAGCTCTCTGTCCAGTTCTTCCAGCCCCTTCTCATCTCCTGCCAGCAGGACCGGTGGGGGTGTACTGACGGCCAAACACAGCTCAAGCATTCCCTTATGTGGTCACTGGATGATGCTATTTATAATAAAAACAGAATAAAGCTTTGCTTTCCTTAAGCAAAATAAATAAATATGCATTTGCCTGGACAGCAATAGATACCGAGAACAGACATCTATCTGATGACAACTCTTACAGAGACCCTTGTCCTATGAGACTGAACACATGCCTTACCCAAGGTGCACTGTCTTATCACTGCTTTCCACCAGGAGGCTGGACAAGACTTTTGCTCATGCTGAACATCAATGAACACATCCTCTTTGCTGTCCCACATACCGGAGATCATAGAATTATAGAACAGCCCAGGTGGGAAAGGACATCAAAAGATTATCAGGTACAATTTTTGTGGGAAAAGGGAGCCTAGATAAGATTATCGCACCCTATCCAATAACTTTTTGAAAACCTCCAGTGATGGGGATTCTACCATGTCCCTTGAGAGGTTGCTCCAATGATTGATTGCTGTCAGTGTAAAAAAAAAAAAGTATTTCCAATATCAAGATGAAACCTCTCCCAGTGCAACTTGTACCCATTGCTCCTTCTCTTCTCCATGTGGCTCCTTGCAAAGAGAGAACCTCTGTCCTCCTTGTAGCCACCCTTTGAGCACTGGAATACTGTGATGAGGTCCAACCTTAGCTTTTTATTCTCCAGGGTGAAGAGACCCAGCTCCTTCAGGCTTTCCTCATAAGGCAGGTTCTTCAGCCTTTTGACCATCTTTGTGGCCCTCCTTTGGAACATCCCAGTGTTTTTTTTTTTGAACTGTGGGGACCAGAACTGGACACAGTGCTCCAAGCACAGCCTGAGGAGTGCTGAGCACAGTGGGATGATCACATTCCTAATCTCCACTAGCAATGCCCCGTGGATGCAGCCCAGGGGCTGATTTGTCTTCATTGCTGCAGCAGCACACTGACTCCTGCTCAACTTGTCATCTCCACCTTTCACCAGCTGAGCTGACCTCTGAAAACAGCAGTGATGTGCTCTGCATCACTGCTTTCACTGTCCAGCTCCAACACCTTCCCATGCCTGCAGGCTCCTACCCAAATCTGGCACTTTTGCCCATGCCAGGTCTCCCCAGTGCCATGGGGAGGAGAAAGTCTACATGGAGAATATCTGGACCATCGCAGCTCATCCTCCTCAAGTGACAGAGGCACTGACAGCACTCAGGAGCATTTTATTAGTTGGCACAACCCCAATGGCACGTAGAGTCCTTCAGCTAGGAGCCTAAAGGATCCTTTAAAATCGGGCAGCTTCCATGAGCAGCTACCAGCCAACTTCAGCTCAGAGAAAAATCAAAACTAATATCCCTTTGCATATTTTGCTCTGAAAGACCCCAGGTCAGGTTCATAGAGGGGCTCCTGCTTTCCCAAAGCATTCACAGTCAGGAACTGGCCCCCCTTTCTCAGCATCATTACGCACTGTCACATTTCGATTTATAGGACTCACAAAGTGGTTTATTAATAGTGAGTGTTTCTGCCCTGGTTCCCACTCTGACATGTGCATTGAACCCTCACCTCTGTCTGAACACTCTTTGGGTTTTGTTTTGTATCTTTACCTTGTTTATTTTTTATTTTTTTATTTTTATTTTTATTTTTTTTTTCTGAACAGAAAATAGATTGCCATAAATTTTGCCCTTTCAAGTGTTTAGTGACAGAATGGAGTTGCCCTCAGTCACATCTGTTTATCCTGGTAAGCACATTTATAAAGTGATTTCCCATCCTCGTTATTCCGTCAATGGCATTTCACACTGCAGCTACTTTAATGTAGCATTTTATCACTTGTCCTGAGGGCTGCTGACAGCTGCCAGTTCCAGAGCTTCATTCCAATTTTAATTTTGTTCATTTTCTTTCCTTTTTTTTTTGCCCCCCACCTTTCCCTTATTTCCAAGCTCTGTGGGCTTGTGGGCAGAAAGAGGAGTTAGATGAGTGCAACAACTGACGATGATTTCCTCTCCCTTTTAACACAGAGACATTATAATCACATAATGTGAAGTTGTGTTATCACGGAAAAGTTAAACTTCAGGGAAGTGTGGCTGCATTTCAGTTGGCTATTAGCCTTTTCACTTTCTCTTGATAAATTCTCTATTAATGCTACTGGTTTTAAATTTCCCTGCTCTCTTGCTGTGCAAAAATTGGATTGTTCATCTCCCAGGGAAGGTACTTTGCATTCTTGCTTGCTGTGATCCTCCCGCCTTCCAGAATTACCTAAATCAAACCAGACTAGGCTACAATCCAGCTCGAGCTGTAGGAAAACAGAAATTTTACCCATGGAATTATACGCAAATATTAGTCTTGCACTAGTTCCCTTCTTGCCTCAACACCTACATTTCCACCCAGGAAAACCACCATAAACTTGAGGGATGAAGAACAAAACAAACTGTGTTCACTAAAAGAACGGGAACCCAAACCTGATCCTACCAAAGGGATTTTTCACTTATAAATGCAACATTTTGCATTCTTCCAAGAAGCAGGCAAGAACTACTGCACCATAGAAACTACAGGATTAAACCCTTCATTGGGATTAAATATTGTTTTGTTGCTGCTGTTGTCTCAGACCATTTTGCTTGCACCTTTATGGCAACTCTTGGGTTACTGAATGGCCCACCAAAACGACTTTGGAGTATAAAGATAGCATCACCTCTGGGAACCATCATGAGACTTAGAAAATTATGAAAAGTCAATCCTTTGTAGTGGGACCAGAGCATGCATGCAACACTGGTCTAAATGTTCTTCAGGCTATGCAAGTGAACAGAAGGTGTGGGAAGCTGGTGGTCGGCCTCTTTTCACAGGTAACCAGTGATAGAACTAGAGGGAATGGTCTCAAGTTGTGCCAGGAGAGGTTCAGGTTGGAAATGAGAAGACATTTCTTCTCAGAAAGAGTAGTCAGGCATTGGGACGGGTTGCCCAGGGAGGTGGTGGAGTCACTGTCCCTGGGGGTGTTCAAGGAGAGGTTGGACATGGTGCTTAGGGACATGGTTTAGTGGGTGACATTGGTGGTAGGGGGATGGTTGGACCAGATGATCTTGGAGGGCTTTTCTAAACTTAATGATACTATGATGTAAGCAAGGCTGCTCAGAGGCTGCGTCTTGCATCATGTAATGGACATCATTCAAGTCAGTGTGGACCAGCTTGCAGACACCGTGCCACGATGGTTCTTACGAAGTCAGAATAGGAAAAAAAATGTTTTGTCAACTCTAGAAACCCTAGAAACCCAATTCAATATACTGTTGTTAGCCTGTCGGGTCACATCACAGGCCATGTTACATCATCCACCAACAAAGGCTGAGATATGAATTTCATCCTGCAATGAGCCAACCTTTCTCTTGCTCATTTTTTCACTTAGCTTTCTTAAATTATAAAGTAAATTCCTTCTCCTGAACTGATCTGCAATTAACATTAGATTCAATTATTATGTTTTTCAATTGAATTGATTTTTTTTTCTGTTTTATAACTGGAATGTACTGTCACGTTGGTGAAAGGGCAACTTGCCAGAATACTACTTAGGTAACCCTGGCATGTCTAAATGGAAAGCTTTTAATTTGTAAAATTAAACATAAGCATCGAAATCAGGACATTGTTTTTCTTTAATTTCATTATCACAGACTGACAGTTTATAAGTGCATTTGCTCATGCAGTCATCAGTCCATGATTCTCCAGACAATACTATGCATCTTCTCTTTAACTAAAAATGGGGTAAATCAAGGAAATCTGCTATTAACATACTATGTCATACTCTTACAAGTAAGCAGAAAATTAGAAGATTAAGATCAGTTTCTGAAAAACAAATAGCTTAAGATGCAAAATCAAACAACAAAACCTTCAAGTGACAAAAGGTTCTGAACTTATGCCCAACGTGAGAAGGTGATCTAAGAGATGGGGATGACAGGAACAGGAATGTAGTGCTGTCAGTCAAAAAGGAAAAAAAAATCCATAAAAATAGTGTTTTGTCCAAACAGTCTGGCCAGTATTTATCTAAAGAAAACAATAGATATCCATGATTATGGATGCATGTGAGAGCTTGTGAGATAAACAGCTCTTCAGGCAAATGAAGACAAACAGGCCAGACCATGGATGAGCTCACAGTTCAGCAAATGTCTAACATCATATTGGATGAAATATATCCTGAAAGTATCTTCTCATTAGCTATAATGAGACCTTTAAGTCAGATGGGGACATCTGCATCCTGGGAACCTACAGCCAAGGAAGAAGTACCTTGCTCCAGTCAGTAAAAAGCCCTAATGACCTGTAGTAAACAAGAGCTGACTTGCTAACAGTAACATCTAATCTCTATTTAAGAACAACCCCTGTTGTAGATTGCCGGTTACAAATAACTGAGCCTTACAAAAAGTCTCGGCTGTTTGAATGATGAACAGAGTAATAAAACTTTACGCTTCGTGGTAAAATGGCTAAACCAGGACAAAACAACAAAACACATGCAAGGCTGTGATAGCTTGGTCCTTGTAAGGAAAATCACTTATCCCTTGCAATTCTTTAAACAAGTCAATAGCTCAGTGGAAATGAAAAAGAAACTGTAAAACAGTTGATTTAATTCTTTTTCAGATTGTAAAGGCCTTTGATATTGTCACTCCTGAGGTGACTATAGATGGTAACTACCGTGGAGTGAGGTAAAAAACAATGTTAAGTACTTCAGAAGAAAGAAGAAGAAGAAAAAATGCACACACACAAAAAAACTAAAAGCAGGTCAGTTTTCATCCTAACAAAAGGTTAACAGTCCTCTGCCTCTAGGCATTTTGTTGGATGCCATGTTGTTAAATATATTTAATAGTGCTCCAGGAAGGGGAATCAGTGGTGGGAAAATCAAAATGAAGCAAAACAAAACAAAAATCTCAAAAACAGACCAAAAAAATCTCAATCTGACAACATGATGCTCCTGAATCCATGTTAACATGAAAGCTGTATTGACATGTAGAATATTTATGACTGTAACTTCAGACCCTGTGAGGCAGGAATCTGAAACAGGGCTATCAACAAACCCAGGACTACATAAAAACTCTTCTCTGGAGGGTTCATAGGTGGAATAGGGATAACTATCCAAGAGCACATGGCACTACATGGCTTATTGGCCAAGCCACTGATGACCCTAAGCCCTTTGTCAAAACACAAGCCTTGAGAAAGGAGGATGAAAAACCTACCAAGAAAAGTGAATGGTGCTGACTAGTGAGAGAAGCAGACCCAGACAACTGAGCATGGGGAGGGTCTGGGTAACCATAAGAGCTCTTGAAATACCTTATGAGATGGCCAAGTGCATCAAGAGTTAATCCAGACAGCTCAAAACATACCTTGTGGGACAGGTCAGCTGGATGGTAAAGCCAGATTGCACCCAGAGGGCAATGCCCAGTGTGTGGGGCAATGCATGGACAGTTGTCTGAAAAAGATGGAATAGCACAGATCTGGTATACTGAAGAGGTACAAGTCAGCCACTGGGAGCAATGCTCAGGGGCAGAAGCAGCCTTCTGTAGTCATGCTAGCCAGCACTGGAGAGGGCTTCTACACCAGAAAGACCTAAGCACTTTCTATAATATGACAGTGAATGATGCTCAACGCTGATGAATGCAAGTGTGCGACGGAAAAATTAAAGCGGCTCGTACAGCTCACATGCCCCTACATTTGGCACAAGAGTTCAGCAGACAGACTCGAGCAGCCTGAGGAAAACCACTGCTTAATGCACTGATGCCTTCCAAAACAGCAAACAAGTTATTAGGAAGCAGAATGAACCAGGCAATAAATAACACAAGGTTGCCAGTCTGGCACCACTCAGCAGCTCTGGCTGCACTTACGAGGGAAGGATTCATTTATTGCTGTGCTAATGCAATATGGTCAGCAAGTGCCAGCGCCTTTGTTTTAGATGGGAATGATGTGGGAGAGGCGGGCGGCACTTCAGTGGCACTCTTGTCCCCAGATCTCAGAGGACACGGTCCTGCCTCACCTTGTCTGAAGGTCACCAAGTATCAGAGAGCCTGTGGTACAAAGCTCCGCCACCCCCTTGGCTCAATGCAGTGCTGTCCTGACGCCCACAGAGAAAACCCACCTGTGAAACAAAGCTCTGGCTGCTCACGGCTCTCCCAAAGCTATTGTGGTGCTCTTTTTGATGGAAGCTAACAATAGGTGCTCCAACTCCACAGGCATCAGGAGAAAAAGATTAGCAAGAGGTGTTAATATAATGGTGTTTAACCCAAACCTCGCCATGCCCACACATGGCACTGCAGAATTAATACCTCTGGTTCAGGGGGAATGGAGGCATGGAGAAAAGAAAGGGAAGCTCAGAGGGAGCAGGATGTGAAGCCAAGTGAACACACTATGGTACCATTAGAGAATCACAGAATGGGTGAGGTAGGAAGGGACCTCTAGGTCCATTGGGTCCAGCCCCTGTTCAAGCAGGGCCACCAACAGCAGGGTACAGCCGTTGTACAGCTTCCAGCCCCCAAATCCTTTTGTTTCTCAGCAGTTCCTCTGCCCCCAACAAGGACCACACTTCCATGACATTTCCACAGCCCCAGCAGCCAGAGCGATGCTCCATCCAATTGCATATCCCACCAGCAAAGCATCAGTGTCCTAAACATGGCACTGGGACTACTGGGGAGGGCTGCACCCTTATATAGGGGGATAAGCTGGTTTCATGCAGAGGTGGACAAGGAGAGAAAATGTTGCAAGGAGCTCCAAGGTGGCAGTATCTGTTTGAGTGTGGTTGTAAAATGCTTTGTTCTTCTGCAAAATACCCAGGGGAGAGGAAAGCTGTGCACTAGAGAAATTATGTTCATGTGTTTGTTTGGTTTTTGGAGGTGTTTGAAAGTCACTCAAAATGAGGTACCAGTTCATTTGCAGCTGGTAGAAATCATCACTGAAGTCAGTTATCTGTATCAATTTCCAGTAGCGGGGGATCTATCCTACAAGCAAATGAGCTCACTCACCAAATTCCTAAGGTGTGTTTGAGGGGAGATTGCCTATATTTAAAATGCACTGATTTATGATAGATTCTCCTTGGGTCTCTTTCCTACAAGGAGACATCTCAGAAAAAGCAATAAGCCTTCTGCTGTGGTCCACAAAAAAGGGAGTTCCCGTAAATTTTAACAGGTGAGTTGTAAAAAGGTGTGACATTCAGCAGTGCCTGGAGTTAAACGGGAAGATTCAGGACTAAAAGATGCAGAGTCCTTAATCCTGAGGTGGGGAGACAGGTGACTGGGAGAGAAATGCACAGCTAGTTCCCTGTTTGCATTTAAAGCTCTTTATTCACTGGCTCAGCAATTCTGCCGTGGCGTTTATTTTTAATGCTTTAGTTTTGCAATTTGACTTTCTAATGGCAATACCTCAAGTCACCTTCCTTAACCCTTCACAGTGATACAAATTAGAAAGAACAAGAGAGGAAATAACTGAAGGAACTTGGCTTATCTCTGTCGGACCACGGTAGGAGGTTGCTCCCTCTTAAGCAATCACCACCAATGCACAAAGGTGCAGGACTTCCATTTATTTCCTCTAGGTACATCTAAGGTGGAGGACCTAATCCCCAAATTCCCAGCCTGAAAGCATTGAGGCTCATAATCCATGAGCAGCAGCTGAAATTTCAGAGGCAGAGAAGTCATGGTGGTTTGTCTCATTTTTTCCTCCTATTTTAATTGTTCATCTGCAGTTAGCAAGGAACAAGAAGGAATGAGAGAAATTCCTCCTCTGAAAACTGAGACGCTCCAGAGAATTCATCCTTAGGGCTATTTAAAAGGATAAAGCCTAACACAGGGACCAACGCTAATGGAATAACTTCTGAGCTACTGCTGCTGGCAGCACCTGCTAATCAAAGCAGACCAATGAGCTGAAATTTGCATGGCAGTATGTTTATATGGATTGTCAAAATTCAGCTAAATACGACATTCTACTGAATCACTACAGATCTGAAGGTATCCTTTGCAATGCCTCCTTACTGCCCCCCGCCCCACCCAAACATCACTGCCATCACTCATACCAAGAAAAAAAAAAATAATAAAATAAAGAGGCACCTCTGCTCTCCTCCAAATTTTGGTAGGAAAGCCCCAAACCTTGGAAAACCACAGGGACAGACACACACTGCTTGTGTGTGTTTTGGATGGTGGGGAGAGCATGAGTTACTTTGTGCAACCCCCTTTTGCTGCAGTGATCAGGTACAACCAGTATTAGCACGTGACTCTTAGCTAAGACCAAGAAACCAAATTAATTTCATGCCTGACAAACTGAAGCTTTCCAAAGGCACGTTGATTCACCAGAAACTTGGTCAGCATGGAGGATGCAGAAGCTGAAAAGATTCATAATTCCCCCAAACTGCTGATTTTATGGCCAATCCCTAGAACCAGCCAGGGAAAGAGACAGTAGCTGCTTTCTCCAAGAACTTGTCTCGCACATGAAGATGAGTTTTTTTTCTTACAGCATAAGAAAAAAAATCTTATATAGAAAGATCATATTTTCTTACATAAAAACAACCTTCTCCTTAAGTAGAGTACAAGGACTCTCAGCACTGTACGAAATTTAAAGTTATTCCTCCTGATCGTTGCCAGCTATATGGGCTTCCATCGTGACATGGGGGAGAAAGGTGACTGCTGAGAAGCTTGGCATGTGCAAAATGCCCCTGTACATACAAAAGCTTTCAACACAGACCCCTCTTATGAGTGCAGCCAGCAGAGAACCACCATTTGTAAACTCAGCATATCCTATTTGCAGTCTCCAGAGCACTTTGTCCAACATAGCCACCCCTCCGGTAATTTTTCCCCCAGGTGTGTTTTATGCGTGCAAGTATCTTAGCAACTCTTTTCCTCCCTGCCCTCCCTCATCGTCATATCTCAGGATTTTTCAGAGGGCAAGAAGTTATTTCTCTCTTTGACAGTACAATCTGCTACACGCCCTCAGAGAGACGGGTTTGCTATTTAGCTTCTCCCGATAAAGTCATGATATCATGGGCGAAACTTCAGAACACAGCAAGCTCCCCCTGTAGGGGAGATCTGCCTTCAGTTACAAATGATGATTAGCGTTTTCCTTGAGCTTCATCCAAGCTGGATAGATGACAGTGTGTTTTGTGAACAAGAGCACGTTCCATCTGCCTCGCAATTCAAATAAGGGGAGAAAAATTAAAAGCCAGCTAAGCCAGATCTTGTATTTGGATCTCACATCACAGCACGCTCAAAGGGAATTGGGAGCGGAAGTAGAGGACGGGCAGCGCTTTAATCCTGGCACGGACACCCACTCTTTCCTTGGTCTTAGGCAAGGCATTTACATTTCTATGGAGTTCCACTGGCAGCGAAACAATCCGCAATGTCTCAGTTTCCCCAGCTGTGAAATGGGGATAGGAGCACGGTCACACATCTGCAGCAGCTTTGATCCCCCATGTGCTGCGTGAGCAGGAACTGACAAGGGAAGATAGGGCTCGGGGACTTCTGCTACAGAAATCACTGGCAAAAAAAAACAGGCAGAGTTAAAGGTAAGCAAATGCTTATGGCTGTCACAGCACTGCCTGCCACAGGTTCTAGCAGGAAGTCTTAGACATTCATGAGAGTGCTTATAGAAAGGTCTTTTTAGTCCCTGTCAGCTCAGTAGAAGATGTCCAGGCTCAGTGTGTAAAAACAGGCTTTGTATGGGCTGATCTTTGAACCAAAGCCCTTCTGCCTCCCATTCTTCAACAGCAATCCCTCACCCTTAAATCAAATGTTTATTAATCTTTTTTTCTTTGTATCAGCTAGAGACCACACTATCCAAAAATGCTTTTTGATGCCTCTATAAAAGTGGATTTTTTAACGGTTACTTTCCATTTCCTTCCTAAGTAAAGCAACTGAACTTTATGCTTGGCCCCACCATATCTGTACGCCACTTCCTGAATTGTAATGAAAACATGCCCCTGGTTGTAAGTGCTTACAGACACCCGTGCTCACAAAGACCAGCTGGTTTCCAACACAAATTGGAAATACAGACCAACCCAGCTGCTTGTATGATGCTAGATTTCCAGGAAGGGGAGGAATATTTAAAAGCTATTGTGTTTTGGTGTTTGAGGTAGAATCATAGAAGGTTGGAAAAGCCCTCCAAGATCACCTGGTCCAATCATCCCCCTACCACCAATGTCATCCACTAAACCATGTCCCTAAGCACCACATCCAACCTTGCCTTGAACACCCCCAGGGATGGTGACTTTAACATCGTAGGCTAAACCATGTGCTTTTACAAGTGTTGTAAGACAAGCAACACCCTACCGAGCACTAGAAATGTGTTTTGTTTAGTTTAGTTATCATTTGTTTGTTCTTTTTTTTTTTTTTTTTTTTTTTTATGTGTGTGCATGTGTGTTTTGGGGGGGGTATGTGACATATTCAGGCTTCTCAGAGGCCTTTTCTGCTGTTCTACTGTTCATTCTTTGCCTCTTTTCTCTGCTGGAGTAATGAATTAATGAGCATGTTAGGAAAGGACCGATTCCAGCAAACTCTGTTGGGATCTATTCCTCAACAAGGAATATGGCTCAGAAAGAAGCGCTCAAAAAAGATGCAAATATTTGCACTAAACCAACAAGTTCAATAGTCATAACACCAGGTCAGCACTCTTGAATGCTGATTAACGTACCCAGGACGAGAAAGAACATGAAGACACATCATCCAGGGGATGTCCACAGAGCAAAATTGATGGGGCAGGGACCCCCTGGGCACAGGGCCACCCCACAGACTTCTCTTCCAGGGAGGTGCAGACACAGGCACAGACACTGTCCCCACACCAGCCTCTGCAGACTCCCACCCATCCCCCTGATGCCATCCTGATATCCTGACTGTTCTCCCAACTAAATGACAGATGTGGTGTGAAGGGTAAAGAAGAGCATGAACCCCTGCCTGCAGTGGCAAGAGATGTCAGAGGACAGAGCATGAGAATGACTTGCATTTCCTCACGAGGGTGAGGAAATAGAAGTGTCTTGTATTTAAATTAAAGGAAGATTAAGGCATGAACTCTTGGTAGCTCTCAGTGGTGCAGTCTGAGGAGATGGAAGGATAATGGGATCACAGGGTCGCAGGATAATTCAGACTTGAAGGGGCCACTGGAGGGCCCTAGCCCGATGCCCTGCTAACAGGAGACTACAACATCACACCAGGTTGCTCAGGAGTTTATCTTAAAATGTGCATTAATATATATATATTTACATAAAAATTGCATTACTCCATAATATCTAGGCGAGTCTTAGCAGTTTCTGCCTCAAGTATGCTGTCCGGTAGCCTCAATACACAGAGGAACTGGAGGACTTCAATGACAACAAGGGAAGGAAATGACAACCAGAGGGGTCACACCAGAGAGACTGATGGTGAATGGAGTAGTGGGAAAATACAGGTGTGTAAAGCACGTGGCATAGTGGGGTGCCAAAACCAACAAAGTTAGTAAGCCCATAGCTGAGAATAACACTTTTTAACCACATAGTTTATCTTCTGACAAACCCAGCAGATATATCTCTCTTCCCACTTCTAAAATCAACACAAACCCATAGTTCTATACAATCTTTTTTCATAAACGAACAACTCAAAGTATTACAGAGTACCTGAAGAAGATGAGCCTGCAGAGTGCAGAGGATGTAAAATAATAGTGTCTGGTATCAGCCTCTAAAGCTGACATTCCCTGATAATGCTGTTAACATTGCCTGGGATGTTTACTATAATTTCAGTGAGAACATGAGTCTATAACTGTCAAGGCAGCACCAGGCACTTTTTGGCAAACAGGAGGGAACACGAACTGGTCTCACTGTGAAATGTGTATTTCAGTCACCTTCTCAGTGATCCCTTTCCCTTGTAACCTCTGTAGGGTCTCATCTTTACCCTTGGTTCATCCTTCTCTTCCAGGATGCACAGGCAGAGACGGGATGCTTCAGGGCTTTTGCAACGTGAGCTTTTTCTATTCAGGACATAAGGTTAAAAAAATATATATATATTGGAATTTTCACCAATCCACATGTAGAGTGTAACAACAGGTTAGCAAGTCTGTATCACCCTTCACTCCTGTAATGCTTCTTTTCCCCTTTCTGAGTTAAAGACTCATGGATATTAGTAAAGTGCAGCAGCTACCATCGTGAAATAAGGAAAAAAGCTTTCTTACTGTACCATGACCTGAAGCAATGTGCTGTTGGAAGGGAAAAAAAAAAAAAAAAAAAAAAAAAAGCACACCTTATTTCCTAACCTAAAATAAATAAAAAAGAAAGCACGGCACTACTTAAAGCAGGAGGGCAAGAAGTCAAATCCGCAGTAACAGCTCTTGAGAGTCCTGCTAGGGGATCTTGCCTCGTTGATGGACTATTGATCTGCATTGTTATTAATTAGCACTGAAGAGTGAAGTGCTCTAAGCCAAATAATAGGTGAGAGTGGTAATTCCCCTTTGGGGCAGCAAATCGCCTCTACAAAAATAGTTGAATCGATGAGGCAGATGATGTTTGTACTGTCTGCGCTAACAGAAATAGCAGCAAGATATTACCTTTATTGAGACAGACATCATTTGGCAACAAAATATAGACAAAAATGCAGCAAATGGAGGTGGAAAGTAACACGTCTTTTTTACAAAGGAAATATTAACACTTTAGTGAGAGAATTTGCAGAAGCTAAACACTATTTCACTTGAGATCTCTCTCCAGCTCTCTGCCTTACCAATGTACAGACAGCCTTTAACTCAGCTCAGTTTCTGTGGATACATATGCAGATGTGTCCACGCAAAATTCAGATTATTAGTAAAATAATGTGTGTGTTTGCACTATTTTCTCCTTCTGCAGAGGAAATACTTCATTTTTAGTAGGTGTTGAAGTCCATCACTGTTCAGCAAAGCTCTTAAGACATATTTAGGTATGATTTGCTGAATCAGGGCTTTCATTCCTAGCTCCGTGCAAACTTGCTGAAAGGAGGAGTTCACAAAGAGAAGGATTTAGGGTGAAATTCTTTGATGTTAACAGTCCCTGGATAAGGCAATAAGAATCTAAAAAAAAAAGGAAAATTATCTCTAGTACACAGGGGAAACCTCACCAATTTAGTTAAAAGCACTTCACCATACACAGTACCATCATAAGGTTACACCTGAGACACAAGAAATACCCAGGGCTAAAAATAGTTTTTATGTATTGCTGTCTCTCTGTCTTGTGAGATCCTAGATCATCCACATATCCCTGATAAGATGCTGATTGCAAAAATATACAAGCATTAACCATTAACAGAATTGACAAACTATATGGACATTGCACAGCACTTCACTTGGATCCCTTCTGGGTCCCATGTGATAGCTCTTCAGCCCTGAAACAAAATCTTATTTTATGTGTGTTTTCTCTGTGCAAGGTGGCAGGTATCATGAGAAACCTGTGTCAGAGCTTGTTGGAACAATTTTCTTCTAGCATGACGGTGAAGCTCCTCTAGCATGATGATGTTTTGGGCTCTAGGACACGATAAAAAAATATATATTTTAGGCAGCACTGGGAACTGTCCTAGATGGAAAAAGCCAAACTTAAGGTAATATATGTAATATCTTAATATGGTAATATCTTACTGACTGGAGAAGACCAAGAAGCAGATTTTCCCTCCTGTGGGCTGAATGCCTACTATCAGTCAGAGTCCCTGAGGTGGAGCCTCGGAGTACATCTCTTAAAGCAGTTTCATCCAAAAGGCATTAAGTTTGTGAGCTCTGAGAGTCCTGTGGCATGAACTAAAACACAGGATATGAGGGCAAGTGCATGATTCTCCCCAGAAGTGCTTTTCTCATTCAACACAAAACTTCTGAACAAACGCACCCTCAGTTAACGTGCTCCACAAGGAAGCCTGGAAGTGAACTAGCACACATTCAGCGTAGATGCTTGAGAGAGCATCATCTGGAGTGCAACCAAGTGAGTCAAATTGACAGAGAAAACACCGAAACAGCACTGGCCCATTCAGGGCAGAGGCTCTGAAACTCCAATTAATGCAACCTTTCATTTCTAACTGGCATGATTCTGGCAGTTTGGAGGCAGGAGTCGACATGCTAAGGACGTGGAGATTGACTAGGAAGCATTCTGATGTGAAGGCAAGTAATTTAGTTTTTGAGCAACGCATAAATATGCAGGCCACAAGAGTAGAAACAGGGGCAGAACAGGTAAATCAGTATGCTAAGAAGCCGGTCTCTGCATGAGTCTGCTGGGATACGCTGTTTTTTGTTCTCAGTATTTGCTAAGGCTTCTTCACATTTTCAAAAGAGCCCAGCTGTTATTTCCACATATCTCTTATTTTGCCCTCAGGCTTGCACAGTTTCCCACAGAATTTACCCTTAATTCTCCTTATTCCTTCTCTTTCCGAAATGTCAGTGAAGACTAAAGAAAATTGTTGTGATCAAATCATCGAATCAATAGGGCTGCAGCTGTACAAGGACAGAGAAGATGCCCGATCTCAGGCTTTGCAACTGCAGGTATGCATTTCTCTGCATTCATGTTACTAAGTCCTCTTACGCCCTGAACGAAGTGGATGAAGCCAAATTGTTTTTGGAGAATACTAACTCTCAAAATGTGTTAATATTTGGGTAAGCACTGGGAAAAAATGTGCTAGGATATGCCCTAACAACTTAGGAGTGTAATGAGTCAGTTCTGGTGCCTGCTAGTGTTCCTTGATACTCCTTAATTTACTAGTGTAGAAATTACCTAGAAATCGTTCCATCAGTGCTTGTAACCTTTGAATTGGATCCATGGGAGTTTAACACATTTCTTACGTTCAGCTTTGGTACGACACCAAGATCCCATGCACAGTCTGCTGCTGTAGCAGAAGGGAATTCACAAATGGGGAAGAATTGAGAAAAGAGCACCGAGGTGGCTGAAAAGCAAGGGAGAGTGACTTGTGAAGAGGAGGATAACTGTTAGCACTGAAGGAGTTTAAACACCAAAGGGGAAGAAGAATTATTTGCAGGGTCCAATAGAGTTTTACTAGGTGTTAAGAGCTGAGAACGAGTAAGGAATCTTTAGCGAGAACAGAGGGAAGCATTTCATCAACACTGAAGGCTGCTGGACCGTGAAATAGTCTCCTAAAATAAATGGTGGCAGCCCTACAGCCCGGGTCATTTTAAATTAGACTGGCCAAAATACTTGAGTGGATTCTCCAGGGAACATCTCAATAGCGGGTCCCAGGGATGGCCATGTCAACTTCTGACGCGCATGATAATGAGGCTCCCCAACGCCGCTGTGAGCAGAGTGCATTTGAACGCTGTTTGACACTCACACGGCAGCAGATCTTTCACGTTCGGTGCTTGTCATGATATTATGTTATTTATACATTACTTTGAGTTGAAAAGTCTGTGTGAAGAGACAAGCAGAGCCCTCATAAGTCAAACCCCTGGACTATCGAAGCTGATGAAATAGCTTGCATTAAACCTTCTAAACGGCTAGCATCAGTGAGAGATTTTACTGAAAATACCCCTCAGCAAGAAATTATACGTAGTAATGAGTGAACAAGGAACATGTTCGAACTAACAAACATACTCTGACAGACTCTGTGGAGCTTTTTCTTGTTTTATTTTTATTGTATTTCATCTTCTGTCTGGTTCCAAATGCTTGACTGACAGGAGTGTAAGTTGGCATCTATCACTTCTCTTCAAAACAGATAGGAAATGAACATCAACATTTCTCAACACCAATCCAGGGGGAACAGGCTTTCCTAAAACTATAAAAGCATCTCACACCTGTTGCCACAGCCTATTCAGCTCACCTTCCCTTTTGCCAAGAGAGGTATCAGCTAAAACAGAGTTCTGTTGTTTTCTTTTGTTTTCTCCAGGATATCCTCAACTGATGATCAGAAACTAGATGGAGGTGTTCTCGACGTATACTCACTTCCCACAAGCAAGCAAAGCATCAGCTCTCGTGTTCTGATGATCAGATATTACTGGAGAAAACTGTCTGCCTTCCCATATTAGCCAAGTTAATGCCTGGGTTCTGCATCATATAAAAAAAAAAAAAAGGAAAGAAATGGAAACCTGTGGAAATGCCCATTGGACCAGGGGGATCCCTTCTGTGATTTTTTGCGTCTTCTGACCTAAATGAGGAAAGAACACCTTAGAAAACTTATTCTCCCAATTCTGAGATGTAGGATGACACTCTTATCCTCGTTTCATAAGTGACTTAAGATCAGCATGATGAGCACCCAGGTCACATAAGCTGATGGCAGAATTGACATTGAACTATTTCCAAACACTTTCCTAGCACCCTTCTGTTGGGGGACTCTCCATGGGCATCTGCAGCTGATGGTCTCCCATCTTCAATGTCCACCCAGTTAGTGATGATTTATCACCAAGCTGTGTTTCAGCCAGACTCACCTTATATTCATTTGGTCTGAATGACTGACCTCCTAATTGTTAAGTTGGTAACTACAATTAGTTCTATAAAGTGTCTGACATCTGCTGCCTTTCAGGGCTGAGAGGTGATGTGATCAGTCCTGGTAATGTCAGGTTTGGCAGCCAACAAAATGGGCAGCTGCCTACCCCCATGGGCTGAGCTGTTATTGCTGCTGCTCCTCCTGGGGGGATGGAGACAAAAATGGGTGTAGGCAGCTCAGGATAGACAAGTGGCCTTTACTATTACAGGCACAACTCTTTGCAACAGCAGAAGCTCTTCAAATATGCCCTTGGATAACATTGGTAATAGGGTGCTGGTTGGACCAGATGATCTTGAAGGTCTTTTCCAACCTCATTGATTCTATGATTCTTTGATATTTCTGACCTGGCTATTCCCCACTGTAGATGGTAATAGCATGCTCGCTGCTGCATTAGCAGTCCAGGAAGCACAGGAGTGGGATGTGAGACTCCTATAGGAAAGGAAGGAAGGTTGTGGAAGAAGTGGGATGGAAATGGTGGTAGTGCCTGGGAGGGCTTCTTCTCCTCCTCTCTCATCACCTCTGGACCAGCTGTGTCTGTACTGGAAGGATCACCAGAGGTTGTCTGAAGCAATACTGAATTTAGCACCTTTTTTCTCTAGGTCTTTCCAGTCACCAGGCAAAGTTCCTCATTCAGTGGTTATCCATTTCTTCTCAAAGTTTTAATTCTTCCCCCCTGACTACAGGTGCCAGTGAAAGGCATGGGGGGCTAAATTATAGCCATTTGCTATGGCAGAGCTTGTGCCAGCACTGAGTACTGACAATGCACATTACAGTTCAGCTCATGTATTTCTGATGGCACATTTTACAGTGCTATATATAAAGTTGTTATGGCATCTATTATTCACTGCCAATACAGTTCAAGTTAAAATAGGTTTTATATAACAGTTCAAAGCAATATTTTAAGAAATAACACTTGTGTCAAGGCTGCTGTGTCCTACCAGATTTTGACATTTCCAAGCAATAAAGATCTTTATCCAAAATGTAAGGTTTTGGCGAGACATCTCCCTTGCAGACTTCTCTATTTTTAATCTGCAAGCAATATCAAAAGAAGTAGATTTAAATAAAATGAACAGCCAGCTGAACTTCTGACATGGCTGTTATCTTTCTAGGTGGGAACTGTGAACACTGAGAAGTGCCTCAAGGGATGTGCATGACAGAGAACAATGTCCCATTAACCTGCACCTCTGAAGAGATTCTAGAGATGTGGAAAACACACAAGTGGGAAAGAGCTATTGGAATGTTAAGAAGATATCTATTATGGACCCAATTTTATATCTGTTTTTCAGGACATGAGATGGCAAGAGAATTTATTTCCTCATTCTTCTAGCAATGAAAAAATGGTTTTATATGTGTTCTTGCAAAAAAGACAAATTCTACATCTCCAAAAGAAAAGGCCCAATGCTGGTACCAGCATCATGAGCTTCTCTGAAGTTATGTAGTAATCAGTGTGCCCCATAAGACAATGTTCTAGCAATGCTCTGCTTAAGACCTGTGTGTTTCTGGTGCTAGATACTCAGAAAAGTAAAACTCCCGATAAGGCCAATCTACTTGCATAAAATATGTTTTGCACTGCTCTATTCTTCATTCTGGTCCCCAAAGAGCACAGGAGAACAAATGCTATATATCAATTTGGTGATAAATCTAGTTTATTAGTTGGGTTTGACAGTTAAGAATAATGTTTCCTTTTAGCCTTCTTGGTTAGTTACTGGTTTTGAAAACATATTTGAAAAAGTTTTAAGGGTAACTTTGAGCTCAATGAGTCCTTTCTCTGTACACCAACAACTTCTAATGAAATTGGGGAAGTTTTAATGTACAAGATGAGTCTTTTCAAAAGAAATATGTTCATGTGGGTCAACAAACAGAAAAACAAAACTCAGTGAAAATGATTTAAAAGCACCATCTGCTTATTCAAATACAGCTGGGGAGAGGTATGATGCAGTCCAAAAATCCATTTCATTTTCATTATATTTCTTTCAAAAGAGATGTTAAATAAAATACTGCTGGGCCTAAATGCTTTCCTCCTGGGGAGAAATGTTTTAGCTGCATTTGAAATAATGTATGTGGAATGCAGTCCTGCTTACTGGATAAACACAGATCTCAGATAGCAAAACAAAATGGATGCAGCTCTGATGGGGACAGGAAAAAACAATTGGTAAAAACAAAGTGTGCTTAGGAAGCACAAGTCTGAACTTCACTAATTTCAGAAGTTGAATAGGTCATTCAGAGGGAAGCTAATATTAAGTGGAAAGGTAAGCAGAAGCTACCAAATCAATAGATATGCAATCTGCAAAATACATGAGCACTGCATTTATTGAGAAGTTGTATAGCACTGGGACTATATTCACCCAAATTCCTTGGCTGCCTCCTCAGCTTTCAACACAAGCAGCTTTTGTCCAGTTTCCACAAGCCACTGGAAAGCAACTCTCAGGATGCACAGAGGTGTACAATGCAGAGAGGAGACGTCAGAAGTCACCCTGAGTACCCCTTTCATGGCCACGAGGTCCAGTGTGGCACCATGCAGAAACACCATATTGCAGCACAAACACAGAATTTAAACAGTAAAATTAGGATACACAACTAAATTTTATTGTTGTTGTTTTGTTTTGTTTTTCCTGGGAAGGAAACGGCACAGCATAAAGATGGAAAGAGAAAAGCAGTGACTATATCTTAGAATAAACAATCACAACAACATCCTTTTTATCTGCAACACGATGCAGAAATACCATTGCATCCAACCTTCTTGGACATCACAGTACAAGATCATGTCAAAACATGCATCTTCTTGCAACAGAGTTCCCTAGAGTTTGTCCTGGTGGGTGCAAAGAGTTTCCCCACGTATGAAAAGCTCATTCACACCCAAAAATACTCAATATTCTGAGATATGAGAATATAATTTAATATGAGAATATCCTTTCAGAATTTCATCCCTAGTAATGCACGCAAGTGCACAAAGGTCAATCATCTCTATTCAGCAAACCATAACAGAGATTAGATGTACACTAACCTCAACCCACTCCTATAAAACTATCAATATTTCCTACTTACAGGATTGACTCATATGTAACTATGACTGTGTGCAAACAGAGGTCAAACCCTCAAAGCACCAGTCTACAGCAGGAACATTTGTCCTCTTTTACCACTGTTAACTCAATCACAATTCCTGCTACACCACAACCAAAATCCATTCTGATAAAATTAGCTCAATCCCATTAAAGGACAAAGTATAGTCCTTAATTAAATGTTCTGATTTATTCTGAAGCCCTCTTTTTTTGGTTCAGCTTGAGTTTAGGCCTGTAAAAGCATACAAATTATAAAGATTTTATATTCTAATTTTTACTCGTTTATTACTTAAATTTGAGTAACAAGAGTTTCCCAAAGCATAAAAGAGAGGTATAAAAAGAAAAATGTGGGATGTTTAACTCATTCAGACCTCTTTTTGTTCCCTTTACCATATTATATTTATAGCACCTCTAAGAAAAAAAAAAGTGAAGAAAAATCGTATGCCTTCTTTTACCTATATTAAGAACATCCAAATACTGTGACAAAGCAACAATTCTTGAAAAAAAATCAACTTATTTCATCTACTGATTATTCTCTCTAATGTTAAAGATGAATATTTTCTGTCCCAAACTTGACTTTCAATTGTTTCTGCAAAACAAGAAAATTGTTTTGCTGTTCAAAAGCAAGTTCAATTAAACTACCTTACTACAGACCGTTATGGAAGAAGAAAATAACAGCCAATGAAAATTAATTATTACTTGCCATTTTTATTGCAGGTCATATAGATTTCTAGTTCTTCCTTCTGTCACTCAGTTCCAATTTTAGAAATGCCTGATAATCTCTCCTATACCTAGTGATGATGTACAGGCAGCCACGTTAATTAGCATTTCTTTTGTCACATTGAGCAATGCAGCACACAAGGAACCTGCACTTCCAGCTTGCAAGCCCACGACAAGAGCGGTTACTGACCTCAATCTGCTGAATGGCCTCCTCCCGCTGACGGATGGCCTCCAGATCCTCTTCTGTGATTTCTGAGAGCAAGGCTTGATCCTGACTCTGGTTTTGCCACATGCCATCTCCTCCATTAAAGATCTTCTCATCATCGGCGAGGTCAGAGAAGGGAGTCTTAGGGCTCTGCTCAGATGGGGGAATAGAAAGAAAGCAAAGGAAGTTTAACTGTTGTTCAGTTTTGTGTAAACTTCTTGCTGGAAAAGAAAATAGTCATACAATAGATTACATAAACTGTGGTGAAAAGGTGAAGAGAATAACTGGAAGTTATATAAGGGAACACATATTAGGTCTTGAAGATGAGTTAGGACCTGAAGCCAGATCTCTTGAGCTACATTAAAGCCCCAGCAACCAGTTTGTTTTTTGACAGTTCTCACAGAACAAAACTTTTACATGCAACTGAAAAAATCACCCCATTGATTTTCCTGCAAATCCTTCTAGAATTAGATGCTTTCTCAGATGTACATAAGCCTTATGTGTCTGCCTTGAAGACTTCACAGTCCAACTTTCAAAAGAAAACAAAGATGCTATCTTGTTTATTTATGAGAAACTATAAATACAATTAAAAAAAAAAAAAAAAGAAAGAAAAAAAAAGAAAAAAAAGCAATCCATTACAATAATGTTCCTGCACAGCCATCAGTATGAGAACTTCACAGCTTCATGGCGTTTCCTCTGTAGAGTTGACTTGCTTTTGCTTCCACATCAGAAACTGATTTCTAGGTAGCTAGATGTTCATGTTGCCTTTGGGAGCTGTGCTTGTGTTCTGAGCCAGGTTCAAAAAGCCTGCTCGTGATTGAACTCATCTACACTGTGGAGGTTTAGCAAGATCTTCTCACCCTCCCAGCCCTTAGTTTGTGTGCCTGTAGAGATGGTTCAGCATAGATGGGACTGAGAGAATGAACTGGCACAAAGTTGGTATGGATAGTCCAGGTCAAGTCCAAGTCCTAAACTTACAGGCACTGCAGAAGGTTCCAATCCTACAAGTTTATGAGTATTTGATTTCAAAAAATGCACAAGGTCCTTCTGGCCTTGATCTGAGCTTGGACTCCCAATCAAAAGTTACAATAAAAAAGCAATCCGGCTGCTTCCAGCACTATGAAATTGAAAGACGAAACGGCAGTTGCTACAGCACGCTCTTGACCTGAATGTCACCAAAGTCCCCCAAAAACTACAGGAGAAAACAAGCACAACCATTCAGGAGGGTGCTCAATTCTCTGAATCTGGACTTATCTGAAGCACAAACACTGGGGCTCTTAAATGCCCAAAATTCCCCCAAACTGGGGGAAGCAAGGCCATCACATAGCTTGTTGGAAGGGCGTAGGACTGCAAGACTGTAAGGACTGCAGTAGAAGTTGCAGTGAAAAAAATGTCAAACCACCTAGGCACGAATGAGAAACCTAACCAAGCATGCAAGAGGGAGGCAGGAGAATGATCAAAAGAAAAAAGACACTTTTAAGGGGTTTTACTTCGTGCTGTTCTGCTTAGAGATCTGCCTTGGAGGAACTGTGAAGGAGGCATAGAGAAAATGGGTATTTTTTAACTATTACTGTCACATTTAGACATGCAAACTAGGTAGATTTTTAAGAGTATTAGGCACCTGGAAACTGTTATTTAACTCTTTAAAAAGTGTATAATTTCTGCATTTGGAGACTAAAGAACTTTTGCAGTTGCCTAAATATAGACTTTGCCTAACAAAAGCAATTCATTATTATTATCACCATCGTCTAGTTGCAGACGAAGAAAATTATACAATGTGATGAAGTAAGTAGGGTAATGGAAGAACTAGAGGCATGCAGAAAAAAATTGGCAGTGTAGAGTCAAGTATATTTCAAACATATAAACAGAAGATAAAAATATTTGACATGAACATCTTTGTTTCACCTTCTGTTTCCCTGGGATCTGTTATCTACAGAGAAAGGGTATGTTACAGGAAGAAAATCATCATTTAAAATGAGGTTAAAATTCATTTACACTTTAAAAAACGCATTTTAATAGGATTAAGATACTCTGGGGGGTTTTATTCACCAATTATTATGTGCCTCGGACACTAACTTATCTAGTGGAGTGTTTCACTGCCAAAAACATATATTAATGGACTCAAGAAGAAGAAAAGAAAACACACCATGGTGTATTCTGTTGCTTCATTTTTAGTGATAGAGGAGTTCTTGCACCTTCACCAGTTATACTGCACAAGGTGATGAAGGCTGGAAGGGCTCATGTGTCTGACCTCTGAAGATGCAGGAAAGCAATGATCTGGTGAAGTGCTGTGGTCACAAAGCTGCTCTGCCATGGATTTAAATGCATGTGAATGGCCACCTTAATCCATGCTTCCCCATACAGATACATCCATTTCAGTGGAAGATATCAAATTTGCTCATTACCAAATGTTTCCCATCCTGTTCTGAAGTGGGAGCACAGGATTAACAGGAGATTCAGCAATACAATAACCAGCTCCTCAAATGATATTAGTCCCTGCAATACTACAGTTGTATCACAAAGATGCTTGGTCTGGCTTCTGTCAACTGTATCTGTCATCCTCCCTTGTTGGTCCTACTATCTCTAAATAACCCCCAAATATAATACACATAGAGCAATGCAAGTGATGCTGCTCAGTCATCTCTTACAAAAGCCAGCTATTTACGAGTTTAAATACATAATGGTCTAGAAACAGATGTTTTTCTCCAAACAAAGTAGTGGCTTAAGTTAATTTCAGAGCTGCTGAAGGCAATTATGTGATTTTGTGTCCTTAACATCTTTTGAGAAAACCCAACCACAACTGCTGAATGAACGAGTGAACTGTGAAACAACAGAATGCAGGGGGTCTCAAATTGCCTCCCAGCCACAAAAACGGCTCCATAGTAACCTTAACTGTAGTCATCATGACCTGCTAGGGGGATCTGTATGGCAGCCGGCTGTGCGGAGAAATTAAAAGTGATTTTGTGGTTGTTGATGCTAGAGTGGCCCTCATTTCAGTGATAAAGTGAACAAATCCTGGATTTGGAAATAAGAAGAAATCTGATGACTTAATATTTCTGATTGAAAACGGTGTATAAGTAGGTTTATCAGTGTATTTCTTTCCCTTTAGAGTTTTGCTCATTGCCATGTCTGACAAAATCTCTTATTTATAGCAAGAAAAAATATGATGGAGGGCACTCATTGAGCCTCCACAGATAAAGTTCCTTTTGACAATGCACTGCAAGGGGCCATAACTCCCCATACAGGCATTTCTGCATTAAATTTGATTTAGTGCCAAATTTTATGCCCTGTGAATCTCTATGTGATTTTCTGTTGGATTTCCTTTCATAAATTGTTAATTGGATGTGTTTGAAGTTGCTCTTTTGTTGAAATTTGCCTGTGGCAGATTTTTGTCAAGATGTATCTATAAACCAAACACTGCCTGTGAAAAAAAATGATAGGGGAGAAAAAGTTGAGTTTATCTGATATGCTCAGTAGTTCTTTTAAAACTAAATTCTTAGGACTGAGGGTCATACTTTGTTGTTATTCATCATATCTGAAAAATTATGCCCCAGCACAACATTTTTTCTGTTGGATAAAATCTTTTCACTGGGATAAAATCGTTCCTGCTTACAACTACATTTTTTTATCAGATTTATTCTACAAATGGGAAGTTGCTATATGCAGCCGCTGATCGAGGAAAGGGGAAAAGAAAAAAAAAGAAAAGAAAAAAAAAAGGCTTATCTGGAAGGGGCAACTTCTGCCAGCATCTGTATTTTACCAGCCATCAAATCTTTACATCAGATACTGCACATCTGAGACCCCTCTGAAGACAAATCCCCCAATCCAGCCCCGTGTCTGCTTCACTCCCCATTTGTATATTATTTGGGACAAAAGAAGGGTGCTAACACACACAATTTCTTCTCTACGTACACAGCAATATCAGTAGTTTTACAGCCCGCGTCACATAAAACCAGTAAGGAAGGGACTGAAATGACCTCTCTTAATAGGCTCTTAATTCCACCCAGAAGCAGAAATCTAACCTGAACTACACCTCATATAATATCACCTAACCTGCGGGGTTCGTCTTCAGAGCATTAGGGAATATCCTGCAGGTGGGTGCTGGTAACAATTCAGTCCTGTAGCTCTCTTTTACGTCTCTAACTTTAACGATGTGATTTCTGATTGCTCATTACAGCCTGTTCCCTTACCAGAAATTAAAATAATCAAGCAAACAAGGCATTTGGACAGGTACTAAAGGCAAAGGACATGATGTGTTGACTGGATATAGGTGAGAAAAGACTCAGCACCAGTGAGAGTTTTACTGATTTCAATGGAAAAATTCTTTTCCACACTTCAGCAAAACCTGGAACTGAAAACCATGAAGACACGCAGCAAAATTGTAAGGCAGAGAGAAAGAAGGAGACATGCAAATATGTTCCGTTCAGCTCAGGTTAGCTACAAGTAAGATGATTAAGGAGACCAATGTGAGCTGCTGTTGCAGCCTCTCAGTCGTTCCAAAATTATCTGTAAAAGATGTCAATAACCAAGGTTTAATGGAGTTGGGTTTACAGACTGTGTCCCCCAAATGAATGACACAACCAGAGGGATGGAGGGATGAAGGGCTGAGGAAGACATTCACATTTCTACCTTCAGCTTCTGTGTGAAGGCAATCAAACAGGATAGTTGAGCTTAGTGCCTGAAATTAGACAATATAAATCCCCTTCTGCAACATCTCCATGGACTCTGACTTCAACCAAGAGTTGTGTCCTGGAGAAGACAGTTTAATTTCTGAGTGTGTGCAAGAACGTGGGAAGAGGAAGAGCTCTCACCTTGGCACCTTAGGATGGATGTGACAGCACTGCTATTGCCAAAATGGGGAAGGCAAATCTCCTAACTGGACTGAAAACCTAACTCTGGAGAATGTGAAGGAACACAAATAATATGTTTCTGGCTACTTTTCCACTCAAATGCATATTGCAATCAGTTAGAGCTGTCCTCATAATCGCACGGATGGAAGACACTCATGACTGAAAGCTGTCTCATTTATTCTAGATCATCCTGCAAGGTCTCGGAGTTATTAATGTGCTGAAATATTTCGCATTATTGTGCTGAAATATTGTTATTTCGTTATTATTTCACATTATTACCCTGAAACACAAAATTCACTGTGCACTTTCTGTTACTGGAAGTTCACTGAAAAATATCTAAAATCATGAAATCAGGATCAATGCAGAAAGAAGGGGCCTGTCAACTGTCTCTACTGCACAGAGCCACTTGCCTCAGCTCAGAACCATCCCCATACAGAAAACAACCTTTCTTTGCTATGCACATCATAGCTCAGAAATTCCCTGATCACCCCCAAGTTTATACAAGCCCAGGTAGAAGTCGTCTCACTAATAACAAGCTAATTTTGTAGTACATATTGCAGGTTGTTCCACGGAAACCTTGTGCAGCCAGGAAAATAAGAGTATTTTAGAGGTCTTACACGCCTCAGGCAGCACACCAAGAAAAGGTGCTCTGTCTTCTCCAGACTCCAGAAGCTTCCCGTGTCTCCAGCAGGGATATGGCCAGCTCAAACAGTAATCAACGCACCTCCCACACCTCCTGCAAACTCTCCCGTCTCCTTGGGTAACATTTTGGCTCTGGCTTTCACACAAAATGCAAATGCAGAGATGTTTATCTCCTGCTTTATAGTATGTATAGACACATAAACAGCCAGGCTACACTTTATGAGGATATCCTATTCTCGCTAGCATCCAGGCTCAGAGATTCGCATTTTATTGCGTGTAGAATAATGAGGCCAGAGTGCCTGCATTAAAGATCAATAAAATACTTTGCATGGAGGACCACTGTGCAGAATGCTGCCGTTGTTACGCTACTTGCTTGTGCCTGACGCATTTTTAATAGCACGTTGGCACTGCAAGCCGAAGGGGACAAAAATGGCACGGAGTAGCCAGTTTGGCCTGCCTACCTACAATATACAGCTAGGTTAAAAAGACAGATAAATCGAATTAGATAATCTTTCTCAAACCACCCTTCCAAAACAACTCACCCTGCAGACTCAATGAGATTTAGAGCTGTTTCTCACCAAGCAAAAGCCCAAAGCAATTACAGGTAGAAAGGCCTCAGGCAGGCACAGAACAAGCAGCCTGGGACCTCTAAATCTTTTAGAGGAGTGAAATAGTGATATTACAACTTTGCATTATCTTTCACACAGAACATCACAGCAGTGATTGGTAATCTGAGCTCCGTTATCTTAGGAGAGGAGCTTCCCACAACAACGGGGGAAGAAATGCAATCACAAATTAACCATTGCTTGCCCTTCCCTCTCACTCAAATGCTGGGCGCATTTTATACTACTGCCTTTAAGTCCTAAACAAAGGCCACTTTCAGGGGGATATTTTCCATCCTTCCTGCATGCAGCTCGAACACAGGCAAATACAGAAATGCATTCAGCATTTTCTTCGAGTTATGTAAATGTGATTACTCTGCACCAATGTAGCATGAGAAGAAGCAGCATGCAAAAATTAGCATAAAGGGAAGGACTGAAGTACATTTTTATTTAAATTAACTAGAATGTCTCATGTTTTGCTGTCTTCACTCTTGATCAAGTTGTTTACTTTTGAATGATGTGGGTCTGAAATTGAGCAAGAAAATCACCATTTCTACCCGCTTCCTGCTATGGAGTCTGCAAGAAATTACTAGTTTTAGGGAAAATGTAAAAACAGAAACTATTTTGCTGATTCGCTTTTCAGCATTTATAAATTCAATCATTCAAGTCTCTGCAGTCATGAAGGCTAAGAAAATCCATTTAGTTTCCTGGAACTAGAAGAGACTTACTAACAGAGTACCCAGTTCATACCTCCTACTGTTTCTTTCTTCTTTTTTTTCCTTCAAGACTTTATTACTCCACCAAATTCATTTTGAGCAATCCTGACCTCAGCTCCTAGGGCTGCTCTAGTTCAGAGTCGATCTCACTGCACTCAGGGTTGGAGAATTAAATGACATGTCTGTGGTAGACGAAGAAAAGGAAAATAAACCAGAGGCCTGAGGTTTAGCTCTCTGATATCCAACGTGCTTTTAACAAGCGCCATGTATTTTCACCCCAAGGTGAAGACCAAATTTAGGAAGAATGCCCTTCCCACCAGGCTCAGGTGGTGGGGGTGACACCGAGCACAGCCTTAGGTCAGATAATTTGCCCATGGAAAGCGTCAGCTTCTACAGCAAATTTCAGTTTATCACAAGGGCTACATTTGTCATGTATTTTCACTGTGAATAATTCTTCCAGATGCCCCATAAGCGAGAGAATGAGTAGTTCGTCCTATTCCTATTTCCAGTACTTTTCCCTCCTTTCCCTTGACTTGAGAACTTTATCTGCTATGCAAATAGATGGTCCTGTGGCAATGTGAGTGAAACGAAACAGCAGCAGTGAAAAGAGGTATAAATTCCCCCTCTCTGCCACCTAACATCCTTTTATTTTCAAGCCCATTTAATTGAATGATGAAAGTCTGATCACAAATATCTAAACCCATCCTTCCTGAAGCCAGCTGCCTGTACTATCAGCAGCTTCAGGTGTCATCTCCACATATGCAAAGCAAGCAGATAAACATTCCTTTAGGACTGTCTTGAAGAAGAGCATTCACCGGTATTTTTACGGCATCGCATCACATTTCTAAAGCTGTTCCTGCCCTTTCCTAGCTGTCTGAATTATATTCTCATCATTCTCTGGCTCTGCACAGCTCTGCTGCTGGCACTGTGTTTTGGCTGGCACTGCTGGCTGAGAGCTGTACTGTACGTCGTCCCTGGATCCTGATGCTAGGCAGAAAACTCCCCTGCTCGCAGCTCCATCGCTGAGCAGCTGAAGCACCTAACATTTCTGCAAAGGGACCACGCTTGCAAGAGCTTGCAGACACATCACAACTGCCTAGAAGGGACCGTGTTGTTTCTGCCTCCCGGTGTATGTGCCACGCAGCTGGAGAGCAGGTTCCTGCTAGAAAGGCAAACTAGAAGGCGAATGAGTCACTGGCTCACTCGTTAACACCTGTCTAGGGCAAAAAAATAAAAAAGTGAGAAGCCTTTTCCTGGGTTCACATGAAGGCGAGAGCCAAATTCAGCTTGGTTTCCTGCGGCAGAGACAACCCCTAGCACGGGCACAGTGCCACCCTGTAGAGCAGAGCAGGAGAAAAGTAGGAAGATGCTGGAAACGTAAAGTACGTCTTTTTCTTTCACGAAATTCACTGGTTTACACGGAAGGTATGAAAATGGGTGCATTTACTGAATCCTAATAGCTGCTATGCAGAATGGAGCACTTGGATTTGTATGTTAGTGGCAAAACCAGAGTATATTTCTATGCCATGCATTTCGAAGGAAAGCCACTCCTGTTAATCCTCATCGCCTTCTGCTTTTTGGAGTTCTCAGTTACTCTTTTTCAGAAACACAACCGATTCCCACAAAACAAACTGCTTTGACAGCAATCTTTTAATCTCATTTCACTACTGGTGTTTTCCAGGGTTTCAGTGGACTGCTCAGAGTCCAAGGAAACATTCACAGCCTGAGACTGAGGAACGTTCCCATTTAGTGACTGCTCTGCAAAACACCTGCCCATTCCACAGCCCTGGCACTGCCTGCATTCAGGGTTGGGAAAGACCTCCAAGGTCATTTGGTCTAACCATCCCCCATTCACAATACTTCAGCTACTGCCCAAAAGCCTGACCTGAAATGAGGACAAAAGCCAGAGGCAGCTTTTCACTGCCTGTCTGAAGGAGCTTTGCTGAGCATCTGTTGAGATCAGTGGTCAGCTGCTGGGCTGGGGAGACTAGGCAAGGGTCCTGCCTCTTTGTAAGAGTGAGGTCCACCTTTGGGGGAGAGGAGGAGGAAAGCTGGGGGCTGAGCTTGGAGTAACAGGATGGGACAAGGCTCCTTCATCCAACCACAGCTTCTGGAACCACCCACGGAAGAGCCCCCGCTCAAATTATGCCAGCATTATCCTGGGAAAGCAGCAAGATGCTGCAGCACAGAAATGACTAGCTCTGGGACAACAGCACTGCCTCTGCAGGCAAACATAACCTATTTTCACTTACAGGCTTTTTTCAGCCTTCTACAGTTGGGAATTACTATCCACCAGATTTCACCATAAGCAAAAATGAGGCATCGAGACTTAAACAGTCTGTCTTCTACAGCAAAGGATGCTCAGCCCTTTGGTCCACCTCACACAGAATTATTTTAATACTAACTCTGAACAAAGCGGGGCAGTACTACAGGCTGGAAACCTGAAAACATAAAGTCAATGTGATTTACTCGAAATGATCCAGCAAAAGTCAGAGCCAAGCAGAGTCCATCTGAGTAATTAACTGATGACTCCCATAACGTTTTTCCAGCTGAGAAAGAAACCTCTAAATAGAAAGCAAATCAAGTCCCTCAAGTCACGAGGGGCAAGCACTGAGCTCTGCTCTCTGGGGACAGTGACAGGAGCCGAGGGAACGGCATGGAGCTGGGACAGGGGAGGGTCAGGCTGGGGGTTAGGGAAAGGTTCTGCACCCAGAGGTGGTCGGGCACTGGGACAGGCTGCCCAGGCCAGTGGTGTTAGCACCAAGCCTGACAGAGTTCAAGAAGCATTTGAACAACACTCTCAGATATAGGGTCTGTTTTTTGTGTGGTCCTGTGTGGAGCAAGGGGTTGGATTCAGTGATCCTTGTGGGTCCCTTCCAACTCAGAATATCCTATGATTCTATGACCAGAAACTGAAGAGATCAAAAACATCTTGAATAAATCTAGATTTAATAAAGCAAGGATGCTGTGAAGATGACAGAGGAACTCATTACTGACAAACACTAGGTAAATATTTTGTGGTATTTCTAAACATAAGTAGTGCTGAACATGGTAAAACTTGCCTGACTTTTTTCTAGGGTCTTTTTTTAGATTATGTAATAAAGGAGAAAATCCAGGCAAGTATTTTAGTGAATGTCCCTTATCCCCCATCAGTTATAGAAGTGACCTTTAAACAGGTGGATGGACTTTTCTCCACTTGTTTTGCTAGAAAACAGCTTGGGAGCAATGACAAGATCCATCCTGTTGGCAAAGCCATGAAGGCAGTCCCAACACTACTTGAGCTGGTTGTGCCTTCAAGTCCGCTCAGCTGGATCTGGAAGAGCACATCAGTCTGTGTTGAACCTATAGAGGTTCTGCTGTTCCTCTTGGGTCAAGAAAATGACCAAGACAAGGAAAACACAGTCCTTATAGGCTTCTCCTTAAGTCTTATGTCTCTTTTAAGCAACATATTTGCTCAAGCTAGAAAGGGATATGCTGAAAGTGTATAACCTAACAAAAAGAAATTCATTTTATTGTCTCCTCATCCTACAAAACCTGTTATATTTTGCTTTTTGCTTCAAATATGATATGTTCCAGGTCATGGGACACAATCATCCTCTTGGGAGGAAAGGAGATACTTGGAAATTTGCATTGGATTCTAGTAGTTGGGTTCTTAAGTGTATAATCACGGCATGGCACTGCATAGCAGAGCCTGTTTAGAACAGGACTTTTGCAATCAAAAAGGCTGTGGCATTTGTTCCTAAAGAAATACATCCAGTGAAATAAAGAGCACATTTTCAACTATTGTGGTTAAGTGGTTGCTATCTAAGTGCTCTAGGAGCACTTTCTCTGTTCCCCATTAACACCACAGGGGCTCTTTCAGTGGCCATTCCTCCCATCTGTCCCAGACACACAATGCAAGAGCAGAGGAGCCTGGTTCATTCCCCTGACCAGCAGCAGTCCCTGACAAACCCAGTCTAAGCTTGCAACCCATAAATAACCTTAAAAAGGTAAGTTCGACTGAAGGGAATTAAATGCTTGCCCTGTTTTCCGTGTGCTGTGACAGCAATAAGCCACTTGGATCTGAGGACACGGTATTACTGGAAACACTTAACAACCAGTCAACTTAATTTGGAGTATGTAAGTTTCAGTTGCAAGAAAAATGAAGAGTGACAACTTGAATTACAAGTCAAATGAAGTCAGGATATTTGCTGATTTGCAGAAAAACATAAGAACAGCAACAAGAAAATTGTATCTTTCCCCAAGAATAGCAATAAAGTTATTACAGATTTAGACAACATCTCAAGAAAGAGAAACTAATGATTTTAGGTAAATTTAGTTGTAGGTGTATATCTGTGACCAAAATGCCTGCAAAGTGAAATAATAAAAATGAGAAGTATAAACATTGCTCAAGGGAATAAAATACTCTTTCTGAATTAGTTTTTCCATGGAAAATTAAATAAGATGAATTCTGCAGTTTGCTAATTTATCCTGTATTGATGTAATTCTACATTGGGAAAGATGAAGTGAGTTTGACCTTACAAACAAGAAATAGGAAATGCCAGCAGAGGAATGTAATGCAAGCCCACTTTATTATCCTCGTGTGCTCCATGCTGTCTCTGTGCCATACATTTGGAGAGCTGCTAACCTTTTTTAAGCTCAGCCGTTCAGTCCCACACCACACCGTTAGCATATGGGCTTCATGGAGGCTTTCATGAGGATTGAAAAAGCTACCTAAAATGTTTGCAAAACAAAACATTCAGGGAAGGGATTAAGATAAAAAATGCTGAAAGGTTTTCAGCTCAGTGCCTCCGGAATGTGACATGTAACAAAATTGCCCAAATTATGTTCATTTTTTCAGTGAACGTCAGGACAATATCTTAACTGCGTCAAAAGCAGGAGAGGCCACAGATAAAGATTTGGATAATTTCTACCACGCATTTTTATTGGAACTTTATTATTATTTATTTTACTTTTGTACTATTTGTACTATTTTGTACTGTACTATTCACTTGCCAAACTGATGCGACATAAACGATCAACACAATTGTTCCTTATTAGCTTTAGCACTAAACCTACATGTTTCTTTCCCAACATTAGGCCATTCTGACTTCTATCATTTAACTTGGTGAATAATCCACCCAGTCTTCATCTATATTTTCACCTTGAAAGTATTTATAGACTGTAAAAACATCTTTTTTTTTGGTAATCTCTTCTAAACTACTTAATTTATCTCCCTCATTTTCTCATCTGATGCTTTATATTCTATGCTCTGTTTGGATTCTTTTTTGATCTCTCTGTACATGCCAATACCCTTCCCAAGCCATTAGCTGGCAGATTTGATTGCTTGTGCCATAAAATTACGCCTGTCAGAAACTTTCGTGCAAACACCGGAGGAATTTTGTCACATGTTAGAGTGTACTCTGAAAACTGCTGCATGCGTTTTTGGTTGGTTGCTTGCTTCTCGGTAATTTTCTTAACTATTCCACCTAGTCTCCAAGGGCTCGAATCTGGATACTTTCCATTCCTACAGCAATAAAGGAGAAATGAACAGATTCTGCAAGGCTAGGACATACTCCCTCAATTAAAATCATATTTCACTCCCTGAAAGAGACCTCTGTCTCCAAAACCACACTGGAAAAAGATGCTCTTAGTGGAAAGTGGACAGCTTCCTGCTCTTGCTCTGATGGCTAGATTATAGCTCAAGCTTCGAAATACCATATGAAATAACTGCTTAGTGCCAAAATCTGGCAGCCCCATGCCCACAGATCCAACCAGCAGCAAGGGTGAGCATGTATTTGCAGTGGGCACACATGCATACAACACATACAAACAACTGGCCATATGTATCCACACCGACAGGCACATCTTCACCCACCCAAACACAAATGGCACCAACAGCCTCATCCCGCTGCCCTCTGTGGCCGACCAGGAGAGGGCAGGGTATTGCTCAGGCTTTCCTACATGCTCCTACATGTTCCTTTGTATGCATGAACACAAGCTTTTTGTTACATAACCTAAGACATCACACTGCACAAGATGCTCCTTGCTAACAGATACAAGTGTGTGCACAGCATCATGCACGTACCCACCAGCTCTGTCCTCTCTTTTTGTCCAAGGATCCATGAACATATAGGGGAGAAAGATACCACAGGGAACCACAGGAAGGATATTTATAGGGAGTTTATTTCTTCCTGCTCCTGTCTACTCAAAACAGCATAGAGTTTTTTTTGTTTGTTTGTTTGTTTTTGCCTTTTCTCCCCTGATTTTCCAAAGAGCTATGTGCTGCTACTGGAGCTAAGGAGTTATATGCTGCTAACAGTTAACTGAAGCTAGAAACCAGTTTGTGCCACCAGATCAGGTCTAGAGGTATAGATGCATGTGGGATCAGTCTTAAAGTAATTTGAGATGTTTGCACAGTACATATTTATGTCTGAACTCAGCAGCCAAATTGAACTTCGAGAAATCCACCTCACCAAGCTTTACATATCTGGCAAGCACTGACCTCCAAACTCCTTATTAAGACTCCCGTTATATTCAGTGGAGACACGGTCAATAAAGTCAATGGAGATTAGAGCCCTATGCTCCAGATTAAAAAGATTGACAGCTACTTAACACATGAGATTGTATCATTGACTACAAAGGGAGCCTCCAATTTTAGGCTCAGAGGTAGAGACCTAGATGGCACATGCCAAGGTTTGGCTAGATGAATCCCAACCAAGGGAGACTATGAGGAGGGAAAAAAAAAAAAAAATATTTTGCTTCCCCCCTGACTCCAGAGAACAATCCATCCTAGTTAATTCAGATAAGTGCTTTAGGATGTGAATACATTATCTGCTGAGTGTCTATTTCTCTTCACTGGCTGTAGAAGGAATGTTGCTTCCTTCATTGGTGAAAATCTATGCTGTGGAAATATTAGCATAGATTTCTCCAACACACATGGTCTGACAACCCACTAGATTTATCTGCTGCTGGATGAAGACTAAAACAAGACTGTTCTGGGGTGTTATCTTGTCTGGATTCCATCTTCCTGGAAAAATCCTCCGTCCCCCCCCCAGCATATCTAAGAATAGAAAATGTGCTGGCAATTAATCTGAACAGCATAACTAACAAGTGACAAAAACACCACTGTTTTTCTGATGCGTAGTTTGTTTATTCATGTTTCACACAGAATGACCCTCTATCTCACCACAGAGATGCCATATGAAATGTAGAATTTCTTTTGACGTTTCCTTGAGCTGCTGGAGGCAAGCAGCATGCCCCCCACAGACGAGGTCCTTAATAGTCTTAATGATACCATGAGGATATAAAGTGATCTAAGCCATATATTCACACTGTATGAGATCACACAGCATCAAAACTTTGATAGATGCCTCTGCTATTTGCTCATCCTTAAGGAGCAATGACCCGAACATTAGCATGTCTAGTAAATTGTTCTAATGTGTGGTGAAAGGGGACTAATGGATACAGTAATTGATTGTTTGATGGATAGCTGGGGAGCCCTTTGATTATGAGTTTTTGCTACGGTCCAAGACATTTTCATTCTCCAGTTAACCCAGAGCTGATTGCTCGCATGAATTATCTCTTTCTCTGCCTGCAAATATCATTCTCTTAATAAATATTTCATAAGAAACAAACTGATGGTTGGGAGAGAGGAGAAAGCAGATGCTCAATGCTGTGTCTTTTGAAGACATTATAGAGCCTAGAGAACAGACACAGAGATTATCCATGAAATGTGCTCAAGCCAGACAAGAAGTCTTTGCTTCTCCAGGATTTAGTGTTCAGAACAAAACAAGAGGCAGGAAGAAGCCTCAAAGTCAATTTAAATCAGTCAAGGGAGGACCAGTATGACCCAAGAATGATGTACCAAAGTGGAGAAGAAGCTATTTTAAAGTTGGCTTCCTCACGAATTCCACCTTCCTCTCCTCCCATGATCCTGGCTGTGCTTTCATGTTACAAGCAGAGGCCCTGACCAAGAAAAAGAATATCAGCAAGAAAACAGACTTAAAATTTCTAGGATCTAGTGGCTGAAGGCTGAATTTTGATCTTTGTGAAGCTTATGGCAAAATTCTCATGGATCTCAATGAGTGTTTTTTGACTCTTTTTCTTCTCTTGAAAACTCCTTGAAAATTGTTTACTACCTTTATTTGCTTTCATCACATCTAATTATTTCTTTTAAATACCTGAACTAAACCTGCTTGTTTTGTTTCAGCGGGCTGCTTTTTATCATTGCACACAATTACATTTTTGAGTAATGAAGTTTACTACTCTTCTCTACAAAAAGACTACCCCATTCTCCTAAAAGACATTGTAGGAACCAGGCAAAAGATCAATAGAAAATGGACTGCATTTTGCCATTTGCACTCCCAGTCCCTGCTCAACCCCATTTGATATCCCTTCATTATAGGTTTTATTTAATTAGACCCACGATGTCGTGTGCAGCTCCTTCAAAACATCAGTCTATTAGATGGTGAGAGCCTTGAAGAAGGGACTTCATTGTTATATTTGGTTAACATATTGGGAGGACTCATACTAGTATCTGAAATGAAGTAGAAGAGGAAAAAGCCCTCAATGAGTTTGTACTAAGACTTAAAAAATCATTCACAGTCAAGGACTGTTGGCTTTCTTCATATTTCAAAATAGAAAAGACAGCAATGTACACAGAACGTGCTTTTAGCCTCCATTGGCTCAGTCAAGAGAAGAACTTGATAAACGAAAGCTTTAGCCAGAAGTAGTTTGCTACTACACAGAAAGGAGTCACTATACAAGCTAATCCCAATTTGTTTCAGAGCTGCACACTTAATATGCTGAGAACTGCCACACTTTTTAAAACTGCTTTCGTTGAAAAATTGTTGATGAGCAAAATAAATAATGTTCACTATTACTCTCCACCCTGTGAATGTTCCCTGGGTGCTGAGATACTCTTATCTTGTTTTCCTAGCTGTTCCTTCAGCATATTTATATTGTTAGTCTCACAGTAGGTTTCATTATGTCAATAAGCACAATTTAAACATTAATAGTATGGCTATGGGCAGAAATGTAACTGATCGTATCACATGCTATAAACCGGGGAACACATGGCAAGGAATTGGCTTCAACACTCTTTGCTATCAATTCTTCACCAAAATTTCTACGGAGGGGAATAAGTAAGAGATGGGGGAGGAGGAGAGACGGTAACAGAGAAAGAGGCAGAACTAGCTGAAAACATTCCTCCTGCCTTCTGGAAAGGAAACTTTTTTGCCACAGTAAGTGGCAATAGAGAAAATGGCAAAAGTGGTAATAGAAAAAAATGGTGAAAAGAAAATCATTGAAAAAACACTCTTTAAAGGTAAATCCTAAATTGTCTGCTGATCTGTGATTAGAACAAGTGAGGAAACTGTTGACAGATTTAATGCTGGACATTTATTTTCCATGCCCAGTTGTGGATGCTGACTAAGTCCATAATATCACCATGTACTTTAACATAATTGTTAGGTTTCACACTGACTTTCTCCCTTGAAAGTACTCTATGTACCACTGAAACTGCCTGTGGAGGGTGGTGACACTTCCAATCAGTAGAGGCACAGGGATCTGGCTCAATGTTTTTAAATGCCTCACAGGTTTACTATATCTTTCTTCTGGGGTCCTTGCATTTCCTTCCACCATCCATGCTTTTACCCGTGGTGCTGCTTAGCTCAAACACAGTTGTGCTAATATACCAAAGGCACTTATCCAATTCATACCTTTGGAAAAAAAAAAAAATCTTCTTGTGTTATATTTGGAAAATGGAAAGGGGTGAGACCAGTTTGATGCTGACTTACCTCTAAGTCCTTGAAACACATCCTAAGTCAGACTCTCGAGGATGTTGACATGTGGGTTAATTTTTCAGGAAACTACATTTGCCTGAGTTTTGCTAAAGTTTTAAAATGTTCTGAGCATTAGGCACCACCCATCACCCCAGATTATTTTTCAAAGAGAAGTCATGATGATTCTGTTGTCCTTGACAAGCATCGTCATTGATAACCATATCCTGCTAACCAAGACGTGCCTATTGGATTGGAGTGACAATGGTGGTATTCTCCTCCAGTCTCACCTTATCATGCTGTAGCAGTGCCCAGTCCAGCACTCCTCAGAATGTGTCAGCATTCTCAAAAAGAAATTCAAGTCCTTCCACCCCAACTTGCTCTAAATATGCCTCACAGGTCTCATGAGTAATGTACCTACACAAAGAGATCTCAGAAAATGCATGGATTGTGCAGGAACATAAATTTTGACTGAACAAGTGATGAATAAAATGCAGAGCAACATCCTCAGATTTTGGGCAAAGAATATATAATCATTCAGTGGTGTTTGCGAAACATGTCAGGCTCTGTCAGGAAGAAGGGTTATAAATAAGTGTGAGGTAGATACTTAATAATGCTATTTCATATCTATGCAATAATGAACTTTAATTATTTCTTTGGGTTTCTTTCTTCTTTTACTGTAACAGATGAGTCAAGCCCAGATGTGTAATGAAACTGATACTGGCATCACAGCATTTTCTTTAGAGGTGGCTGAAAGAGCTCTACAGATCAGCTGCCAAATCATTCCTTCTCCTGTGGGGTTTCCTTCATGCATCTCACCCAGAATTTAATTTCTCCACATATGGCATGAGTGAATCACGGTGCAAGGAATTTTCCTGATGTAAAAGGTTTTGCAGACAAGCGGTCCTCTAGCATCGCTTGTTCTGCAATGAAGCCAAAGTCCTCTTTGTCATATTTGGAGGAGCGACCTGCCAAGAGGAGCCACTTGGCATGGTATGTAAAGAACTCCATGTATATCTTTGCATTCAGAACATATGGAAGCTAATTTACAGCTTATCAGTAACCTTCTCACCAAATAGTTGTGCCAGAGAACAAGGAGATTGACTTGTTCCCTGCTGAGATGCTGGGAATTAATGGAGGATATCAAAAGGAAAATTCAGAGCCGCTGAATGTAATGATGTTGGATAAATATGAAATACCTCACTCATTCATTGACTCATTCATACTCTTCAGTAGAAATTCAGTGGAATGAACTGAGCAATGCAGCTCGTCACTCCTTTTGTAAAATCCCTTCCTGTCAATGCCTATTATGATTACATAACATTTACGAAGAAGCCATAGGAGATGGACCTCACTGTAAGAGTTTCATTCCCCTTCCCATCTTTCCTACTCTGTAAGCAGGGCCAATGACACTACTGAGAACAGGAGGGGATGTTCCTCAAATCCCCACACCACAAAGACACTATATCCAGAAGTTCTTGATTTAACTCTGCATGTCTACTCCCAATCCCTTACCTAGTACTCCAATACTCAACAGTGGTTAAACAAACCCATGGAACATGTACTCCTCAGACTCCTTACATATCAAAAGTATGCACCTTCAGACCCGCCAATCCCCATTTCCTTCTGAGTATCCCAAATAATAAAAAAAAAAACAACAACACAACAAAACAAAACTGATAACTCATGGCATAGGATAGGCTGGGAACAAATACTTTGTGCTTACTGCAATGACAAAGTCAAATCCCTTAGGCTCAATATAACCTGTTCTATGACCTACACTCTTCATCTTACCTCTGCCTTTTCTGTAAAACAGGGATGGGTTCTTTCCCCAGTAGAGCTGAAATATCTTAAATTACAAAGTGCTTCAGACCTTCAGAAATATTTACTAAAAAATCAGCATTGAAGAATTTCCCAGCTCATCTCCTCCTGTTTTGCATCAATTAAGTAGCATCATTTGTTCATAAACAAAGAAGCCTAATAAAACATTTAAAAAAAAAAAAAAAAAAAAGTAACAACAACAACCAAAGCAAACAAAGAAAAACACAAACTCCTTTACTATGCTTCTTTGACTTGTTCTTTTCTTTGGATGACTACCTTATATTTTATAATTATTTCCAGACTTTTACAGCTGTAGGCAGGGGACGAAGCACCACTGGTGAGTTGTGAGATTCAAGATTGCAGAAGGAGAAAATCAAGATGGCCAAAGGGCAATTAAAGGGATTTTGTGTGAACTTAGGTCTCTACAGGGGGCAATGCCTGAAATCTTGGAAGCAATACTAGGAAGAGAAAAAGGTTTTATAGTGATGGATATCATCAAGAGCAATGACAAAAATAATAAATAAATAAATAAATAAATAAATAAAGCATCTCAAAAGAAGCAGCTTTAGTGCAGGACAAGAACACAAATGAAATCCTACGTGGAACAGATGCAAATTTGTAAAATTACAATATGAGGGACAAAGCATATAAAAGAAAAAGGAAAAAAAAAAATGCCTATCCCAAACTGAACATTTTAAAGCAAAAAGAAAGAGTTCTTTCCTTCCTCTTGAACAGTGCATCATCCTTCCCTTTGCTTGTCCATAAAACCCCTTCTCTTGCCTTTTTTTTTTTTTTTCTCCTAGCCCATGCTTGTCTGACGGCTCCAACCAGGCAAGCATCCAGAACGTGCACACCACCATGAAAACCCCTTGATATCCCCATTACCTCGTATTCACACAGCTGAGCTGAGGTTTATTGTTAATTTAAATCGTTTGGAACCTGTTAAATTCACAGATCAGCACAACTCCATACTGCACCCACTGTCAATGTGCTTCCCTCTCTCCCATCACTTCAGCACATGCTCTTGGCCCCTAACGCACCCCACCTCCATGCAGATTTTATCCCATCTCAGTGCTAAGCAACAACAAACATTGATGGTTTGTCAAGCCTTCTCTACTGCTGCTCTCATCCGAGCACACTAAAACAAGGCTCCTGTATCTGATTTGGGGAATCCTGTGCCAGCAGATGGCACTCCGGAATGTGCAGCATCTGCAGCTTCCCCAGCAACTCCTGGAAAAGGCTTTTTTTTCTGTACCCAGTTCATCACTGATGCTTTTAATTGTGTTTGAATATCGGGGTCATCGAGGCAGCTCACACACTGTGGCCGTCAGACTTCCTGGTCCTGGGCTTCCAGAAGAGGTCAGTATGTCACCCTGCATACAAAGCCAAATTCCCACTCTCTTTCCTCAAATCACCTCACCAATTACCAACTGCTGGGCACAGAAAGGGAGAAAACACCAAAACACCTTAACACCTTCCTCACTTACCAGAAATCAGTTGTGCTTGCAAGCAGGTGCTTTACTTTTTTTTTTCTTTTTTTTTTCTTTTTTTTAATTGGTTTTGGTTTTTTTGTTTGTTGGCGTCTTGTTTATTTTTTTTTTTCTTGAGCTAAATTTCTGTTTCTCATCATGCCAGTATTAACCTCTTCATGAAAAAGTATTCCCATACAGAAAAAATGTAAAGGGGACGTGGAAGTGTGCAAGGTCACAGACATCCAGGAGCTTAGAGTCTGAGTGAAGGTGGAAGACAATACTGGAGCTCTTCATTTTAAACAAATGAAATTAGGGACGCAAACCATAACTGATAACGTGTTGCACAGATTGGAAGCAAGATCTTCACCTTATCCCCATGGAAAGCCAAGTCCATGGAAATAAGTGTTTTTGTCCTATTTCCCGACAGTTTCTCTATGCAGAGGAATAAACCCTATAGGCTTCCCCACCTCTAAGTCTCCATACAGGAGGGAGTTGAGGAACGCATCACACCTCTTATCCTTGAGTTCTGCTTTGGGAAATTGCACAAGTTGGAGCAGGAGGATGGCTCTGCTTTGCTCAGTGTCTGAACTTATCACAGTCCAGGTGTCTGCTATCACAGAATTATAGAATATCCCGAGCTGGAAGGGACTCGCAAGATTCATGGGGCCCAATTAATCTTTTCAAGGCTCCTACCCATCACTTGAATATAAATAATAATAATTATAATAAGCATAAATACCTGCTTAATGCTCATCCCAGCACACTGCATGGTAACACTGCTTTAACTAAGGTGGGATTAACAAATGGGATGCTGCAAAGTTTTGCTGTGTTTTACCGCAGGGGGCACAGTAAGAAGCATTTTTGGCAGCTCGCTGTTGGAATGAGGAACTGCCTCTTTTAACACCCCCAGGAGGCGAATGCCCTGTGCTGGCTTGGCTGCATCGCTCCCCCTGGGATCCATCCACAAGCAGGAGGAATCGCAGGGGTGATGCTGAGCAGGTACCAGCCCCATGACACTGATTTGTTCATGATAGTACCAGTGCTGAGAAACGCTCAGGGTTTAGTCTCTTCATTCCCATCTATGCATATGTGAGCATGTCCTGGGAGCTTTCAGCAGGCTTCACCTGCAGCACGTGCTGGGAACCATCTCAGTTCAGAGCTGGGACAGTCACACACAGCTGGAGAAGCCTCTTTAACTTAAGGGAATTATCTGCTGCCCAGGCGCCTTCTCAAATTGGAGGGAGAGTTATAAGGGAGAACCACCGCCTGTGCTCATCTGCACGCACATTTATTTTATTTATCACACAGGCTATTGCTATCAGCTTAAAAATAACCGTTTGAAACACCATCTGCAGCACATCCCTTATCTCAAAGATCCCGCTGTACTTTATAAAGCAACTATATATAAATCCCCTCTCTGATATATGCCTAGCTTTATGATTGAATTCCAAAGGTGTTTGAGCATCCTGGGGGAATGAGAAGTGAAGATGAAACTCCACAATAAATCCAAACGTCAGCGAGAGCTTAATTTGGCAAAATAATGCAAACCTGGGTTATAGTTTTCAGCCAAGCACCAGAACGAAGCAGCAGAACAAAGAATCCTAATTAGAAGACTGTTTTTGTGTTTGCAGTAAATCAGGAATAATTGTGATCAGTCCTAAAAATCTGAGATAGCCAGGTTGTTTTACCATGCCAGGTGGATTTGGGGCATCACACAGCATTTCACAGACGATATATATTATAGTGGTGATAACAGCAGTGCCCTCTACATAAGAGCCAAGGGGGTTAAATAACTGAATCATATCGTGGACACAGTATTGGTTATTTAGACCATGAAAAGAAATCAAATGGAGCCTAGAAAGGTCACCAAGTCTTACTTTTCACCCTGGCGAGCCAAGGGTTAACCTATTTTCAAATATATTTTGTCATGGGAAAATACCATTGCCATTCACATTTAATCGTGATAAATGCAGCCATCAGAGTGGGTTTAGAAGAATACAATTTCCTTCCTTTCAATAATCCATCTCCACAGGGGGTTTTAAATGTATTAAATAACACTGCATTCACTTTGGAGCAAGGTGACACACTCAGTAAGGTTTCACATTTGTTTCTCCAGTTACTGTGTGATCTTTGCCAGGGCAAAAGTCAATTTAGACTGCTGCAGTGCAACTTCTGCAAGGTAGGGTTGAAGTGGAGGGCATGCACGAGGTCGTACAAGCATCCACATCACACCAGCAAGTGGAACTACTTTCACTTGATTACTGCGTCATCAGGCTTCTGCAAAGGAGAATGATTTTTTTATTATTATTATTTTTTAAAAAGGGAATATATAGCAGAGGGAAAAAAAAAAAAAAAACACACACACACTGAACTAGAGTGAACAAAATTCAAGCTGGCAGACCAATACATGGATGAATTTTTTAATGTTACACTATCAGCATTGTGGTCCAGGTGTCCTACAGACCCAGCCTACATGCACCAGCTCTGAGCTTATGGCCTGTATTTGCCTGTGTTTGCCTTCCTCTTACAGGGCTGTCAGGATGGACCCTCACTAGCCAAGGGTGACGATGGCTTTTCCCATCTTTCTGGGCACAGCAGCCCCTTCCACAAATGAGCTGACTTTGCATGAAAGGAAAGATTGGTATTTGCAACATCCTTTAAATTTAGCACCCGGGAGGAGAAAGGAGCACTGCAACTTCCCAGGCAGCTGGCACAAGCATTGGAAGGAAAAGTACTTAAGTATTTGCAGTGCTATGTCTATGAGGAGGAATTATTCTGTTATTATTCCTATGGAGGAATAATAACATGGGTATCAGTTGAGATGTGGAGGAGAAAAGAAATAAAAGAAACGCTCTGCCTTCATCCTCTGCCCACATAAAAACCTCTGTCCTTTCTCACTTAAATTAAAATAAAATTAAAAAAAAAAAAATGGGAAAAAGGAGAACAACAAAACAAAGCAAAACAAAACAAAACAAAACAAAAAAAGAAAAAAACGGAAAACCCAGTTAATGAGTACAAAACTTTTTGGTCAGGTGCAGATATAGGCAGCTGCAGTTTTTAGCTAAATCAGCAGAAGCTGGCAAGCAATGCAGGCTTATGCCACGAAAGGAGCTTGACAGCTGATTGCTAGGGAAAATCCACAGTGCTGAGGTTGCTGGGGAGATTTCAGAAATGGCAGCTTGGGATGGATTTGGTCTTTTCTTATTTTTCTCCTTCCACAAAATAAGGTGCTATGGGTTCTTAGAAGACTATTTTTTTGTTCGCTTAATTTGTTTGTTTGCAAATACCCTCCTTTTAGTGGGATTTGGAGCTTTTCTTGTTCATTTTTACACGCAGCACTGAGGCCTGCTGCCCCACCAAACGTGTGCGCATCTGCAGACAGCACGAGGAACATGGGCACTTGTCCAAGGGCTTCATCGCAAGCAAGCATGGAGGGAGGATTCTTCATTTTAACTCCCACAGTTGCAAGATGCTGCGTCCCTGATGTGTCAGAGAGGGAGTTTAGTGGTTAGTCAGTCAAGTACTGTCTCGATAAAGCCCACTGGCATCTTCACTGGGAACATAGGGACCATGGAAAAAAAAAAAAAGATTTTAATATCTTTCAGCCCACTTATTAAATTCTTCTATCAGAGAAAGACATATATATATATAATATTGTTTAGGAAAAATGCTTTAATAATTGCCTTAAAAAAATGCCCACGCATAAATAAAGTTGAGAAAAAATAGCCAA
Source organism: Aythya marila (assembly GCF_965140915.1). Classification (NCBI taxonomy): domain Eukaryota; kingdom Metazoa; phylum Chordata; class Aves; order Anseriformes; family Anatidae; genus Aythya; species Aythya marila. The sequence goes on from NC_139043.1 coordinate 154,471,545, forward strand.
GTGATTTAACTGCTCCTTATTGACAGCCCTAAGAAGAGGAGTGGGCTGATTAGAATATGGCTCTTAATGGATGTACACTCATCTAAAACAAAGTTGATGTTATTGAAATAACACCTTTTACAGAAGTAGCTGCATTCAAAATGACCTTGAAAAGGCATAGCAATTACCACCACACATGGAAGATACATTATCGCCAAAGCTAAAGCTTGATTACCTAAGATATACCAGCCAGACTGGAACATTAGGATCTGGGATGAGTGCTAAGATAAGATGTTGGAGTCAATAAAATAAATGAGTAAATAAAAAGCTCCATTTGTCAGGGCAAAAGCCTTATTTTGATTGTGTAAAATTCCATTTTGCATTTCAGAAAAATACACGCCGCAACCTCTCAAGAAGTGGAAGCCAGTTTCAGACTGGGCTTTGGACTTCCAGCACAAAGAGCACCTATCGCATTACAAAGTCATTGTTAATTATCATTCAAAATAGCCTGCTGGCATTTGCTTAGCCTGCGAGATCCTCCGGGTGGCACAATCCAATAGCTGAGCTTATTATCTACCACGATAAGGACCCTGCAAAAACAGAAGCCCAAGTCACTGCAGTCATTACACACACACATACATATATGCAGTTTATGCAGATATTATTGCCAAGAAATTATTCTCCCATAAAGGCAAGGATTGGATCTTGCTGCCCCAAAATGAGAATTTCTCTCTAACCACATAAAAAGAACAACTTCATAAACACAGGAAGAAAGAGAGAAAGGATGCTTCCTGTGATAAGGAAGTCCATTTAAAGCATGAATAAATTGATGCAGTTAGGAGAAAGAAGCTTGTAATGCAAATAGAGGTTTATTACCCATTTTTTTCTGCTTCTAAGAAACATAATTTACTAACCTTTGTGAAAAGGGTCAAGTAGTCTTATGGAATAAGAGACAAAGGCATCTCTTTTGGCAACTGCCATATCCCAGAGCAGTAATTATCCTTCCCTCTTCCCATGAGCGACAGGAAATGAAGAGGGGTGCCATTACACTATGAGAATTACTGTAATTTTGATTTCTAAAAATTGCCAGGAAAGTTTCCTCTTAAAAAAAAAAAAAAGAAAAAAAAGAAAAAAAAAAAAAGTCTCTTCAGATTTTTGACGTGGTTTCAATTTAAAACTCATTCCTCAGCTTTCCTTCCCCTCTCCCAGTCCTTTGGGGAAATTGGCTACAAAGTTCAAATGGTGAGAAACTCAAATTTCCCCTTCAAGAACAGAGAAGGTAAATGGCCCCGTGTGGTCACTGCGGATCCAGGAGAGATGGAGATCGTCTAAAAACATGTCACAGATGCAACGATGATGCACAATATACGCTATCCCTGCTAGGTACTGCCAGGGACAGGTCCTTAGCAGCCCAAAGTTTTTTAGTGTAGACCGCTGCTGGGTTAAATATCACTTGAACTTGTTCAACCATGGGCACAATAACATATTCTTCTTTCAACGGGAAGGAGATGATGTGAGATGAAAAATAATTAAAAATAATTAAAAAGAAAGATTCTTTTCACTGCCTGTGCTCAGAGAGATTATTGGCTATCTTGTGGATTTTCTGCAGGCTATCATTTATTACTTTAATATTATGGATGATCTATTCCGTGCTTACACAGAACATTATCATATTTTATTATACCCAGCTGCTGCCCTGTGGGATGGACTCATTCCAAGAGGAAAAGGTCTATCTAGCTGTTCAACCTCTTCTACCTCTGACCAGGCTGTCCTGGGCTGCTGGGGGACACACAAAATACCTTTTTACCCCAGTGGGCTCTGTGTCTGGAAGGACGAATAGATGCTTTGCACCAAGGTCACTCCAAGGGGAAGAAGGTGGCATCCAAGGGACCTCTGCCCCATACATAGGGAGGAACTGGAGACGACCATCCCTGGACTGGTGTACCACCAAACACCTCACCATCTCTGCAACAGCATTTCTCAAACATGAAAAGGGAAACAGAAGTGCTGCTTTCCAGGATTCCCCTGTGCACTCTCCTAATGAGACTTCCGAGGTCTCATTTTGGCCACCGGGTGAATATTTAAAATTGGTTTAATGGATTCAAGTGAAAGGGATTTTTGCAATTATTTGCCACAACTCACTTTCAACAATGATCATTTAGCATTGTAAAAATTCATGTTTTTCAATACATAACACAGCTATAGAACTAAATTGATTTGTCTACACACAAATACATTCATACAAACATATATTTGATTAAGAATTTATATAACTTCAGGCTTCAAGGAATTTTGGATCAATGCCTTTCTTTTGCTTTTATAAATAAATAAACACAATTAAACATTTCTTACAGCAAACCACAATGGGCAGGAGAATAATTCTGAAGCTTCACTTTCCAATTGTTACTTATTGTACCTACTACTTGAGTCTAGGGAATTAATTATTCTCTTATTAAAGTCCATGCTACCAAACACCTTACCTCTCCCACCCACCAATGGAAGAGAGGAATTATATGGACATCCATATGGAAAAACTAGCATTCTTCAAACCTCCTATAATTTGCTGCAATAAAATAAAACATAAAATAAAAACAAAGCCCTGCAGGCGAGCTGTATTTGAATTAAGACTGGATCAGCACCAGAGTGAAGAAGTTGACCACACAGTCTCACAAGACCCATAAATCAGGTCCCCTTAACATAGGTAGTATTTTGCATTACTGTATAGAGCGGTAACTTTAATGCCGTAATATATGCGCATGCTGGTCCGGTTACAGTTGCTGTGGGAACTATAATTTTGTATGTTCTGACCAATCTGCAGCTGACAAATAATAATAAGTAATACAGTCACCACGCTGCATTCCCTTCAGCAGGTTTCATACATCCAATTTCTCTCATATTTGACGGAGCAACAAAAGAAGACACGCATAAAGCAGCAAATATATAGGGAGCAGCTGATATGGATGTGAATTAACCATCACCCTTTTCAAGCAGTTTGCATGAAACCTTACATGTCCCCAGCCTGAGCAAGTGTCACTGCATGAAAATGGATGTGCTTTGGGGCATGATACACATGAAAGAAAAGCCTTGTAAGCATCCATACCAGGCACATGCAAACAAGTGCGTGAGCCTACTTCAGAGTCAGAAGCATCTCACTAAGGAGATATTACAACACACTTTTGCTGAACCACTTTAACATGTTTTCTGCTGATGCTGCCTGACTGACACCAAATTGTTACTTGTACAGACTCCAAATGGGTAGGATTTTTACCCATTTCAATATAGAAGGGTTTGTCCTGCTCTTCCTCCAGCCTCCCTTTACTTCTAACCCCACCATCGTCTGCCTCAATGATTTTCACCCAACCTTATGTTTTCTTCCTCTGTTAAATTCTGCTCACTCCCAGAGAAGGCTTTTTCTGGAGTCATCAAATACTTTCAATATACAAAAAAAAAAAAAAAAAAAGTTGATTGCATCTAGGTTTATGCCAGGTGCAGGGATGGACAACAGCTATGCAGTAATTAGTTCTCTTCATCCCATTAGCACTGGTTAATGGTTGGTATTGTCCCACACCATGTGGCATAGGCATGGCCTTGAAACTATGTGGTGATCTTGGTGAAACCAGAGCTGTTCCCACCTCTGTAATACACTCCACTGACAGGTTGTAGCCTAACACAGTTGGTTTAAAGCACAAGAAGCAATTTGATATATATTGCATGACAATAAATCACAGCCACATTGTGCAAAATAACCCTCCTTCCCCCCAAACTCAACCATTAAGACGGCTGTTTGACATTTGTGGGATTTGACCATAATTCAAGAATATGCCATTTGTGACCACAGAAAATTCTCGTGTCCAATACTGATCACCAGTTGGCAGACACACACACACAAAAAAACGTATAACATTTCTATAAAAGCATAGCTGAAAATCAACGTTTGTACACAATCAATCCAGCAGTGCCATTGGGAATGCTCCACAAGGGTAAAGGAATACAATAGCACTTTAGCAACTCAAAGGCCTTCAGTTCATTGACACCTAAACCCAAGCAAGTAAGAACAAGGTTTGATGATGAATCATAACTGCTTAAAATCTATCTAATATTAAAGCTCTGGTCCATTGACTTACCCTAATGGTAGGGTCTTCAGTGACATCACTACCCTCCCTTACCAAGAAGCATTAGTGTTACAAATATTTCTTACATACACATTAAAGAGGATTTGGAAAACCATGTAGTACAACAAGGTAGGGAAAAAAGAGTCATTAAAAAAGCAGCAAATCTGTTAACCACCCCGAAAAGAAAAGAAAAGAAAAGAAAAGAAAAGAAAAGAAAAGAAAAGAAAAGAAAAGAAAAGAAAAGAAAAGAAAAGAAAAGAAAAGAAAAGAAAAGAAAAGAAAAGAAACAGAAGAGAAGAGAAGAGAAGAGAAGAGAAGAGAAGAGAAGAGAAGAGAAGAGAAGAGAAGAGAAGAGAAGAGAAGAGAAGAGAAGAGAAGAGAAGAGAAGAGAAGAGAAGAGAAGAAAGGAAAAGAAAGGAAAAGAGAAGAGAAGAGAAGAGAAGAGAAGAGAAGAGAAGAGAAGAGAAGAGAAGAGAAGAGAAGAGAAGAGAAGAGAAGAGAAGAGAAGAGATAAAGATGAGAGTATCAAGGGTATCAAAAATAATTAGTAAAATTAGACATACAGTTCTGTTTTTTTTGGTTGCAAGATATCATGTACAAACACCTAAAAGCTGTTCTGTGTGTAGGACTTGAAAGGACAACCTATTCTCTGCTTGACTCATGCTACAGCTTAACTGATCTCCTAGCATCATACCTCTCATGGAAATCTGTGGAGATGTCTTAAACTCACTCACGTTTATATGTATATATGTGTTTGTATTGCTATGTGTATATATATATGCATATACATGCCTATATACACATGCACACATTTATACCCTTGTTACTTACTTGCACAGACACAGATTTCATCATATATAAATACACACACATGAATGCATGCATGAATCTAAATATAAGCATAGAATTATACATACTCTGACAACATACAGTATTTGTTTATTGACAAACTTCCTAATATGGGGAGAAAATGAGAAAAAAAAAGGTTATATTTGCATATGTTTATAGTTGTTAGCCACAGTTTAATGTAGATGAAGAACACAGAATACATGATTTCTCTTAAAACTGAGGACAGAGCTTTGATAAAAAAACATTTCACCTCCTTTGACAAAATTACACTTGGAGTGTGATTTCACTTAGCCTAGGAGCCCAGCTCCCAGGGTAGTGGGTACAGGACTGTTTTGTTGAATTTCAGAGTAGACAAAACCCCCAGAAAGACCAGAAAAATAGTTCCATGAGACACACACGAACTTACCTGTTTGCTACTTCTCTGCCCAGTAGGAAGCAAAGCTTTGGATTTCTCTGCTATTTTCTGTAAAAAAGGAAAATAAAATTCAGTTCAACCAAAAAGAAACAAAGGAAAGAAAAAAGAAAAAAAAAAAGAAGGAAAATGGTTCAGAAAACAGAATACAAATATTTAGGGAAGAAATCATATGAAGTTATTTTTTCTGCTTTTTAAAGAACAAGACAAAGACAAAGCTCTTGCTGTTTAGAAAAAGAAAGGGAGTATAACTGCATGAAAAAGTTTGGTCTTGCAGGAATTAAAAGTCTTCAAAGCTTCCAGAATGACAAGGTTATCAAAACCGAAACGTATATTTAAGAAATGACAGCTAGGACGTGGATAAGTAGCAATTTACCACTCAGATTGGTTTCCTGACGCAACCGGGCATTCACAAAATGTGGTGGCTAATTTTGGCACTTCTGAATTGATGACAGTTGTGGTTTTTTTTGAAAAGCCACACGTACAGTTCAGATGGATTGTACTCATGAGCATTAAAAAAGTATGAAAAAGGTGTGTGCATAAAGGGGTGGGGTCCTTTACCTGGATCCTTCCAAACTCTCATTTAATGGGATAAAGTCATTTAAAGTCCCCATACTTGAGTTTCTGAATATTTTTTTTTAATTATTATTATTTTTTAATCATAGCCAGCAAAAGTTGGGTAATCAATCAGAGTGGTTCCAATAGAGATATGTTATTAAGTTTATGTTACCAGCCAAATTTCTCTACACCAGTATAATTCCAGCATATTCTTCCCAAACTCACTGTAGCAGTATAAGAAACCAATGAGAGTTTGTGCAGGTTGTATTTGCACAGAACTTGATTTAATGTTCAGATTTGTTATGTGCAGGTAGCAGTGTGGGAGAGAGACGTGGTTTGAGGATGGTAAATTTAGGCTGCTACTACAGTGTTTAAAAGCAAAGCAAATGTGCACATCAGTGGAGTCTCCCAGGGTAAAGTGGGAGAGCAAGATGTTAACGGAAGAGCTGGAGTTCAGGTTTTGTTTGTTTAATTAAACAGCTTGATCTCTGTGACAGGTCCAACCCATAAGATGCATTTGGAAACTTTCTGGCAGACACATAGAGTGGCACAGCCATACAGTGGGCTAACATTTAGCATAAATATCAGCATTGCCCATACATTATCTGCAAACAGAGAAGGGGAAAGGGATGCTGTGCAACCACTTCTTGCTCTCTTATTGAGTGGAGAAATACCCAAAAATGTCATGGCTAAGCCAGGGGTACCCCTGAGCATCCACTAGATACACAGCCTGAAAAGGCACCATTTCTTGTATTTTTTTGCTGTTGTTGCAGAGCTGTTAAGCAGTCACATGCATGTGCATATTTCAATATAATGATACACTACTGGGCTGATAAAATAAAAGAGGGAGGGATTACATGTGAGCAGCTATGGAGATGAGCACTATGCAGATGTTGCACACCTCTGGGAGCCACGCTTGCTCCCACTTAGCATGATCCCAAATTCATGCACTGAAGAGGGGAAGAGAGAGCCCCTTACCTTCTGCACAGCTCCATATCTCTGGATGGCATCAGACAGCTGGTTCTTCAGCCTGTCCAGCTGAAGTCGTTCCTGCTGTATTGGGGAAAACAAAAAAAAAAAAAAAAAAAAAAAAAAAGGACTGGTTAGCAGGTCTGTAGAGATAAATGAAGCTGTTGACTTAACTCAAACCACCTGAGTTGACCCTAACTATTGGGAATAGTTCTGGTGGGAGACACCAAATAAACAAGGTGGACAAAACTGAAAGATGGAATTAAAAAAAATCCAGTTTCCCTGGGGATGCCAGGATGCTACAGTGCCTTGCTCTTTCTGGAAGTTCCAAAAATGTCATCTTGGATATTCAATATAATACTTGTGTTAGGACTACAGCATAGTCTGTGATCTGAGCTGGACACCTTCTGTGCCAGCAAAATATAGGGGAGTATTTTTTCTCTCCAGCCTGCTTACGTGGAAGGAGTCTCAATTCCATAACTGTTCTTAAAGACTCATGAAACATAAGCAAATAAAGACCTTAATACCATAATGAGAAGAAAATGGCTGTAGCATTGTATGCTGCTTCTACTTACTAAAACCCAGCCTCAGACTAAGCAAACAAAACCCAATATATGCTAAAGCTACTACTCCAAAACGTTCACTTTACAGCACTTTCAGCCATTTCAGACAACTGCTTAAGAATGCAAAAGTATATTTTATGAAGGATGGGATAAACATCTTTAATTTTTAATGGTAGTATTTTTGTAGAGAAGAATATCTTAGTTGTATAGTTCATCATGCAAAGATTTAAAACCTTTTTTAGAACAGGGCAAATATCATTACTCCCATTCTACCAATAAAGGTCTATAAACTTTGTTACATACACAAAATAAGACAAGATTGCCACCCTGGAGAGCTGATCTAATGGTCTAGCACTCATCCTACAGAAACCTGGAATCCAGATCCTCTCTATTTAAGCCCTTTGAGATTAGTTTAAACAAAGCCCTAAAATAACCATGTGCTATTTTACATCAGTCTCCTGCCTTGTATCACACTGATCCACTTAGAACAGTATCTTTACTCCTGAAATACTACCAGGTTGCCCAGTTGGGCAATCCTGACTCCAGCAGCACCTGGAGCTTCAAGGGAAGTCGGAGAAACTCCCCCCACGTACCTTGCTGGCTCTGAACTATGGCTGGAAAATAAGGGGCAAATAAAGGTGTTTTTTTGTTAGCTTTCCATGTGTGTGCATTCAAAGCAATACATAGAATAAAAGATTGGAAAGGACTGACTATAAAGCTCCAAATTAATGGAAGGCTTTTCACGCTGTGAGAAATTTTATGGGAAGAAAGTTTGAAATGCTACCCAGATCCCCAAGAGGGACTTGCCGACCCAGCAGTCGATACCCACTAGAATCATTAACTCTACATAAGGGAGAAGGACTACAGACTTTATATAAAAATTTGTAGGTTTAATTATTTAAACTGCACACGGTTAGAAAAAAAAAAGAGTTTAAGGAAAAAAATCTGTTAAATGAATTGACCAGGGAGCAGAAAAAGTTATTATGTGATGCCAGTAGAGAGCGGTGAGTTTATTCCTCATATTACCATAATTGTTTATGTGTCAATTTCCTTCAGCTCCTAAATATTCCCCCTTTAACTTAGCAATTTTTCTCCACATGACAGTAAAAGCTGTTCTGCTGACAGTTTTCAGTGGACACAACATTGGCTTCAAAGGTTAATAATGACGTTCCCTTGTGGCACTATAATTGGTTTTAACGTGCCCTTGGCTGATTCCCTTTTGGTCCCAATTTATGTCACAAAATAGAACCCAGAGATCAACATGAAACAGCCCAGATCTCCACACCTCAAAAAAGACAATTTGTGTTTCATCAGGATCTAGTGTAATTATTCTCAGAGTGTGCAAGAGAAAGGGGAAAACAAAATAGGCCTTGCAGTCCATCATGAACCAAAGTAACGTGTTAACAACCTCCAAACATTAAGGTTGATACCTATAAGTGAAGAACAATCATTTCATGCTTCCCTCCCCGTCCTCTGGGGAACACCACTATCCATTCATTTTTTAGGTGGTTTGATTTGCACAAGGTCTTCTACCAGTTATAAAGGTAGTCTGGGGTGATTTGACTCTTAAATCCTTTTCTGAGATTCCTGCTTGCAAGTAACTTAAATCTGGTCTGTAAAAACCACCTGGACAAAGCCTGGTTCTATTTTAAGAGCAGAGTTTCCTCCAGGTGTGAGGATGGTGAGAACAGTGTTGTAGTACAGGATTTTGGGGAATGGCAAAAATGAGTGAGAGTTAATCCCAATTCGGGTAAATTTCTGACCCAGAAAATACACGGATGCTAGAAGCAAGAACGTGATAGAAAACTGGTGTCCATAGTCAAGGAGAAAAGAATTGTCCTATTTTTTTCAGCTGCTGAATCACCTGCTATGCAGTTGAAACTTCTCAAATCTCACACCAGCTGGAGTTTGCTCCCCAGGGATGCCATACGGCGAGCTGCTGCTCTTCCCCCAGATGCATACCATGGGACAAAGTCAGCAGGAACATTTTGGGGTCTAAAGGTCTTTATGGAAAGGTCAGACGTCATCTGCTTGTCCAGCCCTTGCACTGGGGACCAGGGAATGGGAGGCACTCGTACTCTTTTGACAATGATGTCCATATGAGTTGAACATACTGATGGCAGAAGACCAGTCTATCCGCACAACAGATGGAACTGCTGTAGGGTAAATTGTAATTCAAAATTCAGCTCTGATCTGGCCATACAGCCAGTTATTATCTGCCTCCACCGCTGCCTGCCTGCTAGGATACGGCACTGAATGAATATCATAGACAAATGCACTGCTCTGCTCTTTCTGGATACTTGAACACATTTCCAAACCCACTGGCACCCAGTGCACCTTTACCCAATTACACACTCATCCAATTACACAATCAAGTCTTTACCCAATTACACACTCATGTAGAGATGGACAACTTCTGGAGTGCTTTCACCCAAGCTGTGGAAGCCCCTGAGAAAGATGTCAGCTAGTTTTTGTTACTGAATCATTGCTTTCCAGTCCCAGATGATCCAGGTTTGGGGAAAACTGCTTTATGCAGCTGTTTTTTTCCACTTGTGATTTAAAAACAAACACGAGTTATGCTTATTGTGTAACAGGACAGGAACTTAAGACATGGAGTTAACAGCTTTAAAGCACCCACTTCTTTTTTCATTATTCCTCCCTCCACAAGGCCCAGCACCCTCTCCCAACAGCATCCTTAATGACACATACCCTGGATGAGCCTCTGACAACCTCAGACAGCTGCTTGATGGCTTTGGTGCTAGTCGTGATGGTTTTATTAGTCTCTTGCTGGGTTGCGTGCCTGCAGAGGAGGAGAGACGATGGGAATTGCAATTGAAATTAATTGCATAATGAGACACTTACAGAACTTCATCAAGCTGCAGAGTGGTCGAGACAACACACCACACATCACATGGAGCCACAGCGAGACTGTGCAAGTCCAGGACCTTGAGCAGCAATGAGGAGGCTGTAGGAAATCCTAGAAAGAAGATACCCCAAACATCCCTGTTGTGATTAGCACACAGACAATAGACCTGCAAATTCAGTGGGGAAAGGTAAGGTGAAAATGGAGCGTGGGCAGTTAGTCAGGTCATCACAGACGGTTGGTATGGCGACTGAAATTGTCAAAAGTAGGGTTGTATAGGAGAAAGAGATGGGTTTGGGGAGTTGTCTGATGGCTTGTCCAGAAAAGCTGCACTGCTTAGAAGGAATTCTAAGAGGCAGATGTTGAGCAGGATGAATTTCCTCACTGCGGTCACCTCCCTGCTAATGATATGCTATCTCCAAAGCAGATATTGCAAGCAGTGAAAGAGGCAGGCAAGGAGCCAAATGAGACCGTTCTCCAGCCATAGCTCTCCCCCTCCCTTTGCACCCCAAATCCCACTAACATTATTTCTTGTAAGGACTGGTTGCTGGTGTCTCTGGTCAGTACCACACAAAGTTGGGGGAAGAGACGTAAATGCTGCCCAAAGGCATTTATTACCTCAGTCCCCTGGTTCCCAAGCATCATAAGGTCACTGGGGTATTTTCAGTCTCTAAACTTCTCCAGAGAGAACTTCAAATCTTTCTATTGAGAAAGGGGTGGCTTTCAATTATATTTCAATCAAAAACTCAGGAAAGGATCAAAAAAACACCAAGAGAAAATAATCTTTTTTCTCCCTTAGAGGACATATTTAAGTCACAGTTGTACTGAAAAACTCATTTGTCAGCTACTCTTTTTCAGAGGGGGCGGGATGAAGAGTGAATGGAGTTCCTTGATTAAAAAACTGATAAGACAACTCATTAGGGTCCCTCTGTCCTGAAGACCCAGGGCCAGTCCCAGCCCTTCAGCTCCTTCTTTACTGCTCTGTCAGCACTGATGGAGGCCAAGTCTTTCAAGACTTGCTTTCTGCAGAAAGTGCATCTTGTAAAATACATCTTACAGACCCCAAACCCAGACTTTTTCCAAGCACAACTTCAGCTACAAACACATCGAACCCTCTCAGCAAGCACTCCACTGACTGTCATTTCCACCTGGTCAGAGCAGATGGATGTAGACACCACGAACAGCAATATACATCCCCCTAGGAAAGTTCTCATCCACTAAATCATGTTCCCTGTGCAGACAAAACAGGTGGATCATGTTTTGGATAAAAAATCCTGTCTAGGACAAAATCCTTGGATAAAATCCTCTCTAGGATAAAATCCTCTCTAGGATAAAAGTACATTAATTTAATGCATTGGACCTAACAGGTAGACAAGTGAAAGCTTAGCGTACCATGAAGATGACATCTCTTAGCTGCAGAACAGTAATTCAGATGTAAGAGCAAGTGCAGAGAAGTCATAGCTACCATACAGGAAAGAAAAATAATCTAATATGAAGAGAAGATAGGATCAGATAACTGGTTATTCTGAGCTCTCATTAGTTAAATTAAGATAACATTTCTGGATCCATTTATCAAAATGCATATCATTTTTTTATGATCCCAGGACCCAAAACACCAGCTGACTAATTGCATCACTTTTAATTTGAGATGGAAGAGGTCATATCCACCACAGACAGGTATTCCATATTGTCATCATCACAGGAGAGGGAGCTGGGAATTGAATCCTGTCACATCATCTGCTTTGAGGACTACACAGTTAGCCTCAGCCCCAATGTTTTAATCAAGTAAATCTTGCCACCAAGGGCATGAATTCCTTAAGGAGCCATCTCAAGACTGAGCCTTTCACAACATTGGAGCTGCTGTCCAGACCACATTAAATAATCTGCCTACAAGACAAGTCAGGGATGTGCATAAGAGCAATTGCCCATCCCCAAGGTAAAAAGGGTTGTTAGGCTTTTACATCTGTCCTGCCTAATTTCTAAAGTTAAAGAAAGTCTCCTGCATTTGCATTTTAATGCAAATTTGATGTCAGATACCTTGTGTAATAAATCCACACCTCACACAGACTTTGCACTGGGCTACTACTACAAAAAAAATGGGAAAAGGAGTACAAAAACTAAAACTTCTGCTTTCCACTTCTTAATTCAAAATGCATTTAACTAACATGTTAGTGCTTGATTTTAGCATTACCCACTATATTGCCAGCACAATTAAATTCTTACTCTTTAGCCTCAGAGATATGCTCAGGAATCAGACAATGATTATATTTAATTTACATTAAATGCTATTAAGATCTTCATTAAAAAATAGAGGCCTTAAAACTTGCCCCCTGCAGCATTTTATTTTAATATGTAATGGTAACAAGATATGTCATTATTATTATTGTTATTATTATTATTAGTTTTCTTTATATTCCTCTCCCCATGGAAGTGTGCAAGTTAATTAAAGGGGTGTCTCTGATGAATACAATGTGCTTCAGAAAAAGTCCTCCACACAACAGCAAGTTAAATAGTCTACAGAGATACGGAGTGCCTAAAATATAAATGTTGTAAAAGACTTATCTGGCTACATTGGTACTGTGAAAATTAGCACTCTAAGAGTAAAAACAAAAAGGCCATCTCTTAGGAAGAATAACACCTCTTGCTGCGCATTTCTGTACGCATGGAGATTGCAAAGACAATGCACTAAATAATACAAGAGATAGCACGCTGCTGCCTAAGAGTTTCCTATGGCTGCTGTTTTCTCTACCAGAGAACTGTGGTCCACTGAATCCATAAACCCCAGCATGCAACTGCTTACAGCTTGTTCTTTGAGCGATCGTATCTGTAATTTATTTATCCTGTTCTAAAATGAGCATAGCAGAGATGCAGATGTGGTGGCGGCTGCTTCTGCTCTCTGCAGGGATGGAACGAGGGAGCTTCACTACTGCTTGTGTCGTTTGTTGAGGCTGAATGACCAGGTCAACACAAAATAATCAGACCCCGAATGCAACCACAAAGACCGACAGAGGACAGACTTTGCTCTGCCTCTCCATGCCTGCTGCCACTCACAACAATCCCAAAGAGCTTTGTTTTCTATTTGCAGCAGGTGAAAGGCATTTCCACTTAGAATAGAAGGAATGGCTTATTTTACTTTCATCTACCCCTAATATAAGACCAATAATAAGATTTTCAGGTACAGATCCAAGGATACATTTACAATGCTTGTTTAAACCTCATTAGATTTAGTATCGCCTTTGGGACAGTTCAACTACACAGCAATGGAGCAGGCATTTAAAGAGCTGGGAGGTCAAGTAGGTTTGGGCACAACTAAGCCGGGTAGCACAGCATACATTAAACCCTTCACTTGCCTCTTACACAGCAGCTGGAATGCTTACCACTCCCTGCAGTTTTCTTGTACATAGAAAGGTAAAAATTACAGTACATGGAGCAGGGCACTGAGCAGCACAATCTGTGGCTCAAGCAGAAATAGGTTGGGTATCTGCATTTAAATATATTCCATACTTGTCAGAGACATAAATATGTAAGGGTGCATCAAGCATGCACAAGGAAATTATCTGCATTGTAAAACTTTAGCCAGCCTCTTGCCTGTCGTACAGCTGGATTTTGTAAAGAACTGTGGGGGCTGAAGATAGGACTCAGCAAACTCTAAGTACATGTATATAAGACCTTACACATTGGCCACAGGGACAGCCATGGAGTAGCAAGGAGTACTTTTAGTCCCTGAAGGCTCTGATTTTCCTTTATCCACCTGACCTAGGTGTTCAGCTTTAGAAAATGCCAATTCCAACCCCAAAGCCAACAGAGGTCCTTCATGGTCTGTGCAGAGGTGCTGCAGAGAAGCCCACCCTACAGCAGCAACCCACCGCTTTTTGGGTGTCTCCTACAGTCCTACAACAGAGCTACGGATATTTCCAGGCTGATATGTCCAACAATTGTGTTAGCAAACACCAATAGGATGGAAAGTCGTGCTGCATTAGACTGCTATAGCTCATGGCCACGGACAAGCCCATGTGTCGTCCCCCAGGGCTGCTGGCTCTGCTGCTGCAAGCAGGAAGGGATGAAAGCAGTGGGCATCTCTCACCTCTGAGTATTTATTGCAGATGTAAACAAAGCAGAAAGATGAGCTAGGAGGAACAGTTGTTTTACCAAGCTTTAAATTATCTTTACTGTATTGTTAAAGTCACCAAAAGAAGACTGGATAAATCTACTTCTTCCAGCTCCACAGTGACAGTCAAACTCTTTTCTTTTCCCCTTTTTTCCCTTTAGGAACTGCTTCTGCATGCTGAGGAACCATATACAATAGAGCAAAATAAGAGTTCTAATTCTGTTCCGTCAGCAAAGCCCTTTTGCATGGGTGTAAATCATCTAGCCGAGTAAAACTCAGGAGAAAAATGGACTGCTACTTCCAAGTTTCAAGCCACACAATATTCTATAATAAAAGCATCATAGATTTCCAATTTGCTTGTCACTTGAAAGTATTAGGAGATGTGATGCTATTTTTCTTTGTGGAACACAGGGGATGGTCTGTGGTTGGGTGGGAAGAGAAGGAAGGGGAGGTATTTCACCTGGCTCTAGTGCTGCGTCATCTCTGGAGATGATCATGGCTGTAGGGGGGCTGGATTCTGGATTAAAACATCTGACTTGGAGTCAGATAGAAGTCCTCATAAATTTAATCACAGAAATGTGACCAAGGCAATTAAGACAACACTGCAAACCCTAGTTAAATTTTCCATGGTCTTTTTAATACCTATCAGGCACTATTCTTTTTATTTTTTTATTTATTTTTATTGACTCTTAAAAACAAATAATTAAAAATGAAGAAGCAACTGTTGCAAAAATAAGGAGAACACTTGCCCTAATCAATGCTGCTCTCCTACAGAATTTGACCACTCTTTGCAAGCAGCTTATTCATTGACGTGCTGCCAGGGATGCAGGTTTGTGTTTTTCAACTAAATTATGTCCAGTACAGTATATAAGATCCCCTCTTAACCCTGTATCACCAACAGATTAAATCAGCATTGCCTCGGACTCCATCTGTCAGGTCATTACTGACAGCTCAGGGAGCACTCAAAGCAGGACCCCACAGGAAGCAGCTTAGCGCTGTCGCTACCATTAGTCACAACTCAAGTGACTTCTCCTTCTCTCACCCACACTACTCCCCAGTTCACTTTTAATTTTCCGAGTTTCACTTTATTTCCTAATAAAAGAGCCCCTTGGATCCTTTGTGAATGCCTTGCCAGAACAGAGCTATATTACACCCCCCTCATTAGTCAGTAAGCCTCTTAACTTATCAAAGACAGAAATTAATTTAATTTGCCATAATTTCATTTTGATGAACCCTGGTGCCTACTGATCATGATAGCCATTTTTCCCTGTTGGTGCTAATAAACAAATGACTTCTTTTTAACCATTTTTGCAACTTGTGTTGCGCTGAAGCAGTCTCTTGTCCTGCATCATGTTTCTGCAAAAAGCAGACAGGTTCCTCCTGCCCAGCCTGAGGACCTCATCTGCCTTCTGCAAGCTCTTAATAGTCACCAGTGTTCCTGGTATTACCCCGATAATCCTTTTATCACCCTACAATAAATGTCATTAAACCATGAGTATTCTGATAGCTTCACCCATGCTTTCTAATTCTGTTGTGTCTTTTGCATTTCTGCTCGATGTCCATGATGAAAAGGTGATGGGGATGCATCCCTGCAACAGCTCTCAGAGGCACAGAGGTGGTTGTAACAATACCAGAAAGCAACGTGCAATTTCTATACAGTTGTTACCATGCCTTTCTTCCAGTAATTTACTCAAAGTTTGGATGAAAGCTGTCTTTCTAGGTTTTTCAGGAGCACAGATTTGCTTCATTTTGGACTCTGCAGCAGGACTTAATGGAGCCAGACAACTTGCAGAGAGACACAAGGAGAACAACATGCTTTCTGCGTCCCTCACACAGTCTGCAAACACAGAAAACATTTTATATACTGTACAAGAGGATTAGAAAATGTACCCCTTCCCTGAAATTTCTGGAAAAATAGATGTTGTCTTAATTTTCTAACCCCAATTCTTTTGGGGAACGTTGGCATCCAATTTATGCAAACTTCTGTTTTTTGTTTTTTGTTTGTTTGTTTTTATTTTTCAGAGCAGAGGCTGAAAGCCACAGACACAAAATGCAAGAAGCAATATACCAAAATCCCACGGACTTTGTGCAGATAAAAAAAGCCAACTGTTGGATCTGCTTCAATACGTTTTCTCGTATTATATACTCCTGTAGGCATTAGCTTCTGCATTTGGGAAGAGCACCAGATAAAGAAGAAGCCCGGGTCCCCCTATTTAGGAATTTCTCATAAATCCTTTCATGGCACATGGAGGGTCGTGCACATAAGGACAGGGAACTGCCACCTCTGCTTGTCCCAAAAACCCTCTGACCCTTCCTGGTGCTTCAGTGAACTTTTCACTGCTTTAGTGAACCCTAAACCAGCCCCTTTCTTACACACCAATGCCTTTATCCGTTTCTTTCTGTGAATCCCAACTGATGAAGCAATTTGGATTGACTCGATGAGTGATTTGGGGTGGACGAGTGTGGAAGAACGTGTCCTACATGCAGACATGTATGTAGGAAAGACAGGGACAAATGGGCTGTAGATAAATTGCCTTGCAGATTAATTTAGCCTATTATCCTTCCCACACTTGCTCTCTTAGCTTTAGCATTTAACGTGGGTTTAATACTCAGTACGCTGCTGTGAAAAGTAAAAATGAAGGGCACTTTACTGATGTGAATGAGTGATCGATTTCCTTTGCTCTCCTTGAGAAACTACACTGAAACCATCATTAATAAAAGAGCTGGTGCTTTGCACTTTTGAGTATGAAAAGTTTCGTTGAAGAGATGAAGATCTTTCAAGGCTTCATCCTGTTTTTCTGGTGTATTTTTTTTTCTTCTGCTTTTGCTGTTTCCTGTGTTTTCTTGCCATTTTTTTTTTTTTTCGATGGCAAGAAGATCCAGAGAAAATAGATGAAACAAGGGAATAAATTGTACAAATTTCTGGGACAGAGGCATTTTCACACAAGAAAAGTCATGTTTCATTTAAGAAAAGCCAACTTTGCTTAAAACCAGGCAATTTTAATTGAAAAATGAAACCATTTCACTCAAACGACCGTGAGGTGTTTTGCTATTTTGTGAAGTGAGCAAGAAATCTAAGGCAAACAAACACCTTTCAGCTTGCTGTTATTTTTTGTGTATTTCCAGCTAGAGGTATTAAGGGACTCCTATGTGTATACTTAAATTAAGCAACATGCCTAAACCCAATCCCTTGGTCAGGATTTAAGTGAGAAAAGAAAGGCATTAGCAGTGATTGTACCACTGAATTGTCAATGTGTAGCAAACAGGTTGTCCTATAAACCTGTGAAAAATGTCCATCCTTTAACTAGCAAAAAATCTAAATAGAAAGACAATGACCAAGTAATTCTTTTGTAGTCTAATGGAAAAAAAAAAAAAAAAAAAAAAAAAAAAAAAAAAAAAAAGGTTTATCATCTCCAAGAAGCTCAGCTTTAAGATTAAACATACAAAGATCCATGAAACACTGCACCAGTGAACAAAAGCAAATGCTTCATGTTTAACCACAGCAGGAATTGAGTGCTCCGTATTTCAGAAGGAAGTATATTGGCAAAGGAAATGTATCCAATGAAGTTATATGGACCACCCTGTCCCAGATGACAAATGGAGGAAAAGTAACCAAGAAGCTCACAGCTCAGCTTGAAGGTTTAAAATGTGCTGATCTCCTTGGCAGGCAATGTGAAGACACTCAAAAAAAAAAAAAAAAAAAAAAAAACAGCACAGTGGGGTGTCAGGTTTGTTAGAAGTGCACATTTTAGACACTGAAGGAACCCTTCATGAACCTTCCTGTTGACGTTAATAAATATTTCACCCTAAATATCAGTTTGTTAAACTGTCCACATGCATGTGGACTGGTATTTACAACAGATGTTGAAGATAGATGCAAAATCCACTAATGCTGAAGCATCGTGCCGAGTAACTGAGCATTTAGCAAATTCATTTAATGTGCTTCAGCACCATGAGTGGCAGGGAATACAGCAGAGCCAGTGGCATAGCTTTTGGTTTCCAAGACAGGTGTATAAGGATCCTGCAAGCTGGATTTCTTGTGACATTTTTCTTTTCCACCTGGAAAACCCATCAAGATGGGACATGAAGATTTTGGGATTAGGCATGTGGGATTTCAGCATATCTGGCCATCCCAGAAAAGTCTACTTCATGCATCTGCAGAATCCATGTGCTGCAAGATCTTATCTTCCTAAACAGAAAAAGCATCCTCTGGATCTCTCATATATCACACAGCACATAAACACAAAGACCTTTCTGTCCACAAAAAATAAAAATAAATAAATAAATAATAATAAAAAAATCTTAATCTAGTGACTTTATGTGCTCAAACACATTTCTATTCCTAAACCAGACCCCGTAGCCCCTGCCCAGCTGCACAACTTGGTCTTGTTTTCTCTCTCTTCCTCCTGTTCCTGCCCTGGAAGGGATTTTGGAGAACAGCAGTACGCAGACAGGGAAGCCAGTTGGGGGAAAGAGCCATTTTAAATCACAATGTGAAACATAAAAGTCAAAGTTGGTGAAAAGGTTGGCACCTTCTGAACATATTCCCTTGAGGCACATGTGTCAAGGTTTGATTTTTTCTGATTTTTGAGCAAGAGAGGGTAAAAAATAAAATTAAAAAAAAAGTTAATATATGATGGAAAACAACTTTAAACTCTGTTTGCTTGAAAGTAAATTTTTTTGTTATGGCTTTATTTGTTTTCATACTGCATTTCATTTTCTAAAAGCACAGCGATGACTAAAAGGAATTGTGCAGGGAAGAGAAATGGATCTTCGCAGTCAACTCACCACCTATTGCTCTATCCTGTATGCTTCATATGCCTCTTTAAATGACATCTCTGCAACTTTCTGAACATCAGGGCAAGCTGTGAAATGCAAGGGAAATTAATATATTTATCCTGTGCAGAGTGCAATACACTTAAAATATTGAGTTCTTGATCTCTAAATACTTTTCTTCCTACCTCCTTCACTGTCCTTTCAATTCAACTTATGTTTCCCTCTGCCCTGCATCACCTTTCTAGCAATGCTTTAATTTAGCTGGCAAAAAAAAATGTCTTTGTCTCTTTTCAGGAATGATTAGGTTTCAAATAAATAAATAAATCAATAAATAAATGAGAGAGAAACTCTTAAAAGAAATGCTACTGGTGAGGCTTGTCTGCTGATCAGCCCCACATTTCATCAATTTAAAGATCCTTCAGACTCTCAGGTGACAATAATGTGTAATTCCCAAAGTGCCATGAGTCGCTCTTCCCCACCACCCGCCAGCCAACAACAGATCATAAAACAGCCCAGCAGTTAGATTACAAAAACACAAGGCCCTTTATTGGCCAATAAAACACCCGCAAGAGTAACCATGTGAACGAAGACCCCGTTTTGTGGGACAATAAATTTTGCACTAGCACCCAAAAGGCATTGCTATTATGGGAATTGTGCAAATCACCAGCCATGGTCCATAGCAAAATGTCTCAGGCTGTGGCCAGAAGGACGTGTATTTCCAGGGGGGAGAGCAACAACTAAAATGCACTGCCAGCAGTCCAAAAAATTAAACTTTGAAGAGATATTTCCCTAATAATTGGGCACAAATATATAGCAAAACAATGAACAAACAGGATAAAAGGTCTGAGGAAGTTCATTGTAAACCGACAGGCTCTGAAGTTTGTTTCGGGTAAGGCAAGACTATCTTTTTCTGCTGGCAGAAGGCAATGGACCAAGCACATAATGAACTCAGAAACATCAACCCTCTGTTTACAGTGAAGGACAATGGAAATACCCAGTTGTTTCAATCCATTCAGATGTGAAAACTCTAAATCCCGTTGTCAGAAACCTTTGCTGCTGATAGCAAATTTGTTCTCTGGGGGAAAATGGATTCAGTTTAGGAATTGCTTTTAAGAGTCCACTGCAGGTACTTGAAAGAAGAAAATTACCTGATGAAAGATCAATAATGTTTCTCCTCTTCCTGAATGGAGGCTTATGAACGGAATAAAATATTCCATGACTGGATTCTCTGTTGCCTTGCTGCAACACAAGCTATTGTAGATGTAACTAGGCTAAAAATTTATACACTTACAACCATGTTGTGAAAATCATTGCATTTGTGCAGGTAGGTACACAAGAAGAAAAGAAAACAGAGAAAGTCACATTCAGTGCACTGTAATAGCAGAGCAATCAGCCCAAGCATGCTTCCTTGCACTCTTAGTGCTTAAAAGCCAGCCGTTCATTCCAAATTGTAAGCATGCTAGGTTTATGCAACAGCTGCCAAAGGGCTGTGCACATGGATCCAGCTGACAATATTACCAAAACAAATACAGCAGCATTATCCATTAAAGCACCACAGCAGAGGTGTTCCTGAAGCATATGACCTTTTTTTTTTTTTTAAATAAAGGGATCTTACACCACAACAGCGTCATACTGAAATGCAAGAAGCTACAGGGAGTGATCCTAAATATTTTTATTTTATTTCTTTCCCAAATGGACAGAAAAGTGTTTTTGTTTGTTTG
This sequence comes from Aythya marila, assembly GCF_965140915.1. NCBI lineage: Eukaryota > Metazoa > Chordata > Aves > Anseriformes > Anatidae > Aythya > Aythya marila. Next base: position 154,492,455 of record NC_139043.1, read on the forward strand.
GTTGGTTGGTTTGTTTTGTTTTATTTGTTTGTTTTCAGACAGAAACTGACTTCTGGAGCAGAACGAAGATCTGGTGAACTTCAGGGACATGAGATCTTGGGTAAATGATGCTGGCTTGGCTCATAAGGAACAGAGAAGAGATTTTCACCTCCTGCTTGCTTGCCAGCTAACTCAAGTGTACTACACAGTGTGTGCTGTGCAGTACCAGGAGGCCATGTGCCAGCTCCAAATCTTGGACTGATTTTGAGCCATCTATATTAATAATCCCACAGCTGCCTAAATGAAAGCATTACAGTTAAAGGGTAAGTATAAACCATGAGATTAGGATCCACCTTTTCCCATACGGAAAAAGAAAAGCCCATCTCTTAAAACATATCTCTGGTCCTTGTCCCTTAATCTTGGTGTGCCTATCAGATGGTAGTGCCACATTCCGTAAGTTCCTTGAACTTTTGGCGTCCAAATAACGCTGACATACTGGATTCTAGGTTGCTTTGATTATACACCAAATGAGACTTTGGGTGTAATTGCCATCCAGTGTTACTTCTTTCACTGACATCAAATTTGACAGCTGTCCCAAACCAGTCCTTGTGTTTAGTTTCAGGACTCTGCTCACTTGCACAGCATGCAAATGCTAGATGAGATCCACATTCATAATTTCTAATATATATAACATCCAAGCCATCCACCCAATCACCTAATCAGCCAGGATGACACCACCGTGTATGTACTAACATACATAGTTTGGCACTCTGCTTGCTTAAAGTCCTGTAGGAACTTACTGTCTGCTCCCTCCAAAGGCTTAGAAAAACCTGCTTTGTGGAGACAGGCAGCTCTCCTACTCGTAAAGCTCTCTTGACATCCAGACTGATGGGTTCCTGCACAGAGAACCCCCCAAATCACATCTGCTACTGCCAACCCACAAGTTGTATCAAGTCTTCTGACTGGATCATTCACCTGGGTCTCTTCCCCCTATCCCTAACAGTTTAATACATGAAGGTAAGTCAGCAGAAGGCATGAAGCCAGCATGAACAAGTTATAAGACATTATTGAACCCTGCCATTTTCCTTAACTGAGGTTTATGTCACATAATTAAGACCCAAGCAGTTGCCATTGCTCTTGAGCAGCAGCTTCAATGAGAAGACCTCCAGAAGCCTCTTTTGAGCCAACACCATCCCGTGACTCAGTGAGCTCTGCCTAGTTCACTGGGCTGGTGTTTTTATATATATATAGATATAGATATATAGATACTGCTTCCTGATTATGTGCTTTCCCATATTAATGGCACAAAAGAACATTAAGTCAATGGTACGTGGAACAGCAAAGAGACCTGGTGATATTTTTAGCTGCACTTGTCAAACACAAATGTTCTGCCTATACATTTCACCCCATTAGTCTAACATTAGCTGGATATTTTGTGGTCATAGGCTCCTCTAAGTAACTACATCAGGCAGTGGACTTATGTTCTGTCGGACCAAATGCATTGCCAGGCCCGTGTCTTGACATTCACCTTAAAGTCCTTAAGGTGTTAAGGGTGGCCCTGCAGCCACTCACAACTCAGCATGTTACTGGGACTTCGCTGTCACATGCAAGCACAATTCTGGTTCAGCAAGATTTTGGCAAATTTTACACCCTTGGTGAGGCCGACATAATTTTCTGATGTAGAAGTGGCTCATGATCTGTACTCCTACTTTTCACATGGATGAGTCCTTATCACTTGCTTCTTATCTATCTGCAGACACTGCAGTGCAATGCCATGTCTCCTCTTCCTCTTCTCTCCCAAAACGGGAACACTTTTCCTTTGGGGGTGTTGCTGGGAGCCCTTGATAGCTCAAGGGAGCCTCATGCACCCTGCGTCATCTCACCCTCACACCGGCAGGCTCACACTTCTAGGTCAAAAACACTTTTCTAACCAACCAGACTTAAATAAGGAGATGCTTTTACTATCTCTCACAGAAGATAAAACATTTCTGTCAGGGACTGAATCTTATCTGCCCTAAAAGCTTCCATACAGGGAATTTGCTGAATCAGATGAATTTGATTACTCCTTATCAATCTCTTATATTAATGTATCGAATTAATGCGGCTTTGGAAGTGTGCCTTATTTTTATTATTTTGGAGGTTGAAAGACGTCAGAGACAACTACAAAGAAAGGACTTTCGGACTGTCTCCCCAAAAGCAGAACGTAAATTCAACAAGCCACAGCAGCAGTTTTTGAGCAATGGTACAAAATCAACTTGTCAAATATCTGGATGGGTGGCAGAGAAACTGATGGGGAAGAAGATTTCCATCTCAACTGCTCAACCAGTCATTATGTAATTTTAGGGTCTTTTTTCTTAATGGAGAAAAAAAATACTGCAGAAATACTCCTCTTCCCTTCTGCTCCCCCTCCCTGGACAGCTGCCTTTTTAACACTCTCATTGTTGGTGTGGTAGCTGTCCATATGTGAAGTGGTTGAAAAACAGCAGGCAAAATTACTTGAAAAGAAAAAAAAAGATCAATTAATCTACTAGTCAAATCACCTACTCTTTCTCCCATGGACCAAAATAGAATCAATCTTGAAAAGAGACAATCCAGTAATTTATCAACTCTCCTTTTAATATTGAAGACACCACAGTCTTCAACTCCCCTTGGCTCATGACTCCGGCTCCAATACCTGGCACAGCAAACTGAGATTTGCCAAAATTTCATGCGTTCAGCTATACCTACTATTACTCACCCTTAGGCTTTAGTCCAAGCTGTAGCAGCTACTACCTCTACGGAGCTGGGGATTCGCCATCAAGAAGCAAGGACCTAAGGGAACTCTGTAATTTACTTATTAAATCAGACTGAAATATCACATTATTTTTCCTGTGTCACACTGGTAGTCTTGATGGTCACTCAAGTCAAAACAGCAACTCGTCTACTATTCCCCAGCCAGCCTGGTACTGTCCAGACAGTAAATCAGAGGTTATAAAAATTTTACCACAGTTTAGGCAGCACTCTGTTATAGAGAGCCCAGCAGCTCAGTAACAGCTGTCGTGGACTCGAGAAAATCTCTTTGCTGACGGGATGGCTGGGGGACATTCAAGGTATTTCTCTGCATTGTTGAAAATGCAGAGCATCTTAGTGTCTCCCTGAAACCATAAAGATGTCAAATAATAACAAAAAAGTATTAAAATTGTGGGTTCAGGGGAAAGTAGTGGCCATAACAGAACCTCTTTCATAGATGCTGGCTCTTTCCATATTCTGTATTTAGCAAAATCAATTTCTTATGTTCAAGAAATTAACTACGCCTTACCTTCAGGACAAGGTGAAATTTAACTCTGTGATTCTTCTAGTTGATATATGTATTCCTCCACATGTTGATTGGAAGAACAAAAAAAGTATTGAAAAGAAAAAGAAGGGGAAGTAGCCTTAAAAATGAGATGTCTATGTTGCATTTTCTGCAGCTCTATTCTTTAAAGCAAGATCAAACACTCAGGTCACAAAAAGCTACCACCTTCCAACCACACATCTTGCTGTTTCCCATCAGCAACCCCTTTCCACTTTCTTTTTTTGTTTCCTATTTCATAAATGACTCCAAAGTGAAGCCTTCCACCACACAAACAGCACTGGCCAGGCACACTATGGTCCCCTAGAGAGCAGGGCGTTTGCTTTTGTTTCTAAAATATTACTGGGAAAGGAATGCAATTATGAGCCAAGTTGCTTCTGTATTACAGTTTTGGCTACTCCTCCACCTCAGTTTCCCATTTTGTCATATGCAGAACTAATTTTTGCTTCTGATCTCTTACTTTGTGCACCTTGGCTACTGAGACTGGAGGTTCTAGGGAGCATCACCCAGTACAGCAATATGATGCTCTCCTTTGGACTCTCATTGCAATACAAACACTAGCAAACAATATTGAAATCTTATTTCAGGAGCAAGATGTAATTGGGTCTGAACTTACCTCCGGTCTTACACTGACGTAATTCCATTAGCTTTAATGGAATTACTCTCGATTTGCACTGGTGTCTTGAATTGAGCTTTTGCTTTTCAGGATTTATATATTTTGTTTTCCTAACATTAAAAAAATAAAGAAGCCAGCTAAAGTCATTTCCAAGTCATTTTTTTCTCCAATAAATTCAAGCATTATTTTAGTTTATCTGTGTGACCTCCACTTGCTCTTGTACATCAGCCATCTAATTATTCACGGTTCCTGCAGGACGCTGCATTCCATTATCTTCTATTTATAATCCAAGATGTCTGAGAACAAAAGGGGACAGTGTGCTCCGGTATATGCCTTTCTGGCCTTGTTACTATTTTTCTTAGTTGTTTCCAGGTGCTCTCCGCATATAGTCTCTCCTTTGACCTCCTGAAATTTGTGTTTTTTAATTGTAGCTTCCCACAACCCATCTCATGGCTATTAAAAGGAAGATTCAAAAAGGCACCACAGAAAATGTGTGGTTTAGCAGAAACGTATATAGCAATTTTAATTTTACATCCAGTTTAGTTCAGTCTAGGTGCAAAACCATACCTGGGGATCTGATGGGTGATCAGTGCAAGGTGGGAGATAGCTCCCACACACTCTGCAAATAATACTGAATTATTTACTTCCTTGAAATATAGCGGTGGATTAATTGTGTAAATTAAAAAGAAAAGGGGAAAGAGAAATAAAAAGGTATGGAGCATACCTAGGTACAGTCACCAAACATGAATAACCTAGACAAATACAGGCAACTACAGGCAAACTATATGTCACAAAAAGTGTCTGTTTCTTTCCATTGACTACAGGGAGCTTACATGTGACCAGCTCAGTGAAAACACCTCTGCCAAAATGTGTGAATCGCTCCCTGCAGGAGGGGAGACCTGCTCACCTCCAGCATCTGCCTGTCTTTGCATAGTTCAAGCTTTTCCTTCTGTTCTGCAAATGAAAAAAACAGTTCAAAAGACTTTTAGATACCTGCTCAACCTCTCTTTCATTTCATAAGTGGAATCAGACATAGCATACCAAACCCTCAGGGGCTAGTTTCCCTGAATCACCACACTCAAGGCTATTTTAATTGCATTTTTTCCCCCTTTTAATTCCTCTGTTGTTGACTTCTTATAATTTCTTCTTGTCGCTCCCCTTCCTGCTAGATTTAAGAGCTCTTTAGGTGCCACTGCTTTCTCCCCTTGAAGGTGCTTGTACTTGGTAATTAAGTCACCTCTCAGTCTCATTTCTAATGAACTAAACTGGCTGTGCTACAAGGCTTGCCAAGGAAGATATTTTCCCTAGATCTCAATTATTTCTTCTATTTCCTTCAGATCCTTTTTGGAGTTTTGCAACAATCCCTTAAATTCACCAACACTGAAAATATTACAGTACATTCCAGTGTCAAATTCTTTAGTTACAGAGAGAACAAAAAATCACCTTTCTGCTCCAAACCCAGTATTTAATGGTTCATACAGCTGTGAATGCCATCCCTGGGAATCCATGCCAAGTTCCTTGACCCTTCAGGTCACCACTTTCAACATGCATCCCAGTTTTATGAGCACAGATCATACCAGTTCATACTGCTTTCTCTTAGCTATAATTCTGTGTTTGGATATACAGAGACATGGTGCTAGAAAGAGCTTAGCCTAACACTAGTACAGCTCCTCCAGACTTCTCAGTGCCACTGATCTTTGCATCAGCTCTGAATTTTAGCAGCAATATTTTAACAGGTACTTAGTGCTGACTGGTGAAATGACTTAGCAAACAGAGAAAACCCATTAGAAATGCTCTGTTGTGACTCTTAACTTTGCAGAGAGCTGTCACTCTTATCCTGTCTTGCAAACTCAGTAGACCAGGGAGGAAAACTCCGCTTGGGTGTGTGTATGGGGAGAGAAGGGGCAGAGAGATTTAGGAAATACAGATGATGTGTTCTGGTGACAAGGGAGCATTTAGTTCTTCATCACATTCAGACCCGGACATTTATCATTCTCCCTTGAATCCCCTCTTCAATGGAAAGAAAAGTGGACTGTATGTGATCTTTGTAGGTCATAGAATCATAGAATCATAGAATCATAGAATATCCTGAGTTGGAAGGGACCCTTAAGGATCATCAAGTCCAACTCTTGACACCGCACAGGTCTACCCAAAAGTTCAGACCATGTGCCTAAGTTCACAGTCCAATCTCTTCTTAAATTCAGACAGGCTCGGTGCAGTGACCACTTCCCTGGGGAGCCTGTTCCAGTGTGCAACCACCCTCTCTGTGAAGAACCCCCTCCTGACGTCCAGCCTAAATTTCCCCTGCCTCAGCTTAACCCCGTTCCCGCGGGTCCTGTCACTAGTGTTAATGGAGAAAAGGTCTCCTGCCTCTTGACAACCCCTTACGAGGAAGTTGTAGACTGTGATGAGGTCCCCCCTCAGCCTCCTCTTCTCCAGGCTGAACAGGCCCAGTGACCTCAGCCGTTCCTCGTACGTCTTCCCCTCAAGGCCTTTCACCATCTTCGTAGCCCTCCTCTGGACACTTTCCAACAGTTTCATGTCCTTTTTATACTGTGGTGCCCAGAACTGCACACAGTACTCGAGGTGAGGCCGCACCAGCGCAGAGTAGAGCGGGACAATCACCTCCCTTGACCTACTAGCGATGCCGTGCTTGATGCACCCCAGGATACGATTGGCCCTCCTGGCTGCCAGGGCACACTGCTGGCTCATATTCAACTTGCTGTCTACCACGACCCCCAGATCCCTCTCTTCTAGGTCCCTACTAACCGAATTATTCTATTCTATTCTATTCTATTCTATTCTATTCTATTCTATTCTATTCTATTCTATTCTATTCTATTCTATTCATGATAGAGACATCACATATGTCAACCAGCTCCCAACACGGGCAACTAGGCAATGTATGGTAGCAATGCCAGCAATGCCTCCCACCTACTCTAGATGTAATCACAGTTCACCTGAACTTCCCAGCTGGATTTAAAGAGGTAAAGATTAGGAGAGGAGGAGAAATGCAGAGGAAGCTCTTAGAAAGGACTTTTTCTGGCAGGCTTCAGCATGTGAGAAGTTACATGCCTGCCAGTTCTGGAAGGAAGAGTCGAGTGCAAGCCATTTCTAGCTCCTCACTAAAAAAGAAAACACTCAATTTATTTGGCTTCCCAAAAAGCTTTTCTAAATTTCAGCCCTGAACAAGATAATTAATTCACTTAGAGACAAGTACCACAAAACTCGGTTAAGAGATAATTGTTCCTGATAGCCAGAGGAAGACACCGGGCAATACGCTTGCTGTACAAACCCTACCAGACTGCTGACGCATGTCCATGCAGAGCTTGTACCACGAGGGCCAAATGCCCTCCCAGCCCCTAAATATCTCTTCCTGGTGTGCAAGTGGTGGAGCAGCTTCCATGAGAGCTCAGCTTCACACAAATCACCTTCTGCCTCCAACGGTGTCAGGGATATGACATCTTGGTAGCAGGCCTTTCCCTGAAGCAGGCAGGGAGAAACATGTGGCGCTTTATCCCTTCCACACATGAGCATCCTTCCTGGTACTGATACATGGAAGTGTCTGGTCTTGGCAGCAACAGGGCACGAGAAAACCACACATCTGGTTGTGTGCAACACACTGCTAAAAAGTGCTATCGTTATGGAGCACCAGCCCAACCCAGATCCATCATAATTAAAAGGATTTAACAATCTTAATTGGTGTCATTCAAAACTTTAGGTATTCAAATCCACTTGCAGCACTACAAGGGGTGAAAATTATTTATTTATCCCATGCTTCTTGCTGAATGTTTCTGAGCTTGGCTTTGTGCTGGTTGAGAACATTGACCCTTGCCAACTTTGCAATGCATCTTCACCAAACCCTGCTGGAATCGGGGTGACCTGCCAAAAACCCCTTCACTGTACACATTTCCCAGGATATTGCAGGGGCAGGGAGGGGTTTTCCTCATTCTGTCTGCTGCAAAGACATGGTTTTAAGGGCTGGTACACTGCTGATGCAATCCTGCTTCCTTAGAGAGAACATGCGCAAAGACCTGTTCCCCAAGTGCAATAAAATGAGAAAAGAAAACAAAGCAACCAGCCATCAGTTTCTTTTCAAGCTGCTTCTCCAGCAAACTCTGTGGCCCAAAGCCTCCTGTCCATCTGAGCGCTTCCACAGCCACCCTCCCGTTGCTTTTTTTTTTGGCATTCTGCAGGGTGGGAGCTTTCATCAGCTGCATAATGGAGCTGAACCTTTCCTTCTGGTTAGTCTGAAGAAAAAAGCAACCTGCGTATCCATCACCTTTGGGGAAGGGAGGTTATCTCTGAACAGTTGCACTTATGGGAGCCAGCCAGCAGATGGAAAATAAAGAGTATTACCTCTGAAATCTCCGCTGGCTCTTTGTTGCGGCAATTACTGATTACAAAAATAAAGGTGCTGCTAACGCTGAGGTAAAGTGTGATTCCACTTCTCATTGACTTCACATTTGTGCGTTGTCTTTTTTTTTTTTTTTTTTAAAATGTTCTCCCTTATGCAAGACCTTGAGTATTTATTTTGACAGCTTACATTATTCAGCAAGCAATTAAACTTTCAAATGTATTGTGTTCTCATAGCTTAAAATAGCTTTGGCAACATCAGTTGGGTTTCTCAATCCCCCACAGGATGAAGATAAAGAGCATCTCTGCTGGATCTTTTTGCAGGTTGCTTTTTTAAGCAAATACAGTATTTTAGACAGTCTCCATGTTTTGACGTCTTTACACAAGCCCAGCAAATACTACTTGTGGAATTTCCCCAAAAGTTAACTCAGCAGCAAGTAAATGGAATATATTTTAGTGTAATGGAAGGAAGCATGAGATGTGTGAGGAATAAACTGTACTGGTGGACTCCATAAATTCATATTGTTCACGGCCCTGCCTGTTCTCTGCACACTCCAGCAGAAGGTCAGTGGTGGTGGGAGAGAGGAAAGTATCTCCAGGACCAGTCTCTCCAGTTAAAAGACAGAATTAAAGCAATTGTGTTTGTGTGAGAAGCCATGTGTTGAAGTGAAACAACTGCAAATTTATTTTTCCATTCTGGCTTTGACTCCAGCATGGGACAAAGTAGACACAGGGTAGTGATGTCTTCAGCTGCCATGGCTGGTTTGGAGTGTATAACAGAGCCCTAGACCTCTTCTGAATCATCCCCAATCCACCCCACAAACCTTTTTGCCTAAAGAAGTCCTTCCAAAAACACAAGGTAGTATCACCTACCAAACACGAATAGTTCCTCCCCATTTTCAAACACAACTCCAACGCTGTTTTCCTTCTTCCACCGTTTCCCTAAACCTCCTCATTTTGCTACCTGCAAAACGAGCTCTCTCTTCATCTCCTCTTCCCTTTCTGCTGGCAATCACCACCCACGTGAGTGCCACCTCTGCTCACTGCTGAGGCTGGAGGCACAGATGCACATTAGTGCTAATGTTACTGACCTGCTAATCCACAGAGAGCACCTTTAGCCAGCAATTTGCTGTTCAATTTGAGGACAATATTAAGGTTACTGATTTCCTTCTCCCATCAGATTGTGTTTAAGGGGAGCTACGACAGCTTTCAGGTATTCTTGCTAGCTTTTAAATGAGAGGTAAAGCATCAGGACAAGGCCTCTACAAGAAGTTTAAGGTTTGTTTTTAGCTCCATGGTGCTGGCAGAAAGAAAGGGAAAGGTGAAAATGAAGGGGAAGGAAAAAGGGGAGAGAGGAGAGGAGAGGAGAGGAGAGGAGAGGAGAGGAGAGGAGAGGAGAGGAGAGGAGAGGAGAGGAGAGGAGAGGAGAGGAGAGGAGAGGAGAGGAGAGGAGAGGAGAGGAGAGGAGAGGAGAGGAGAGGAGAGGAGAGGAGAGGAGAGGAGAGGAGAGGAGAGGAGAGGAGAGGAGAGGAGAGGAGAGGAGAGGAGAGGAGAGGAGAGGCAAGAAAAGAAAAGAAAAGAAAAGAAAAGAAAAGAAAAGAAAAGAAAAGAAAAGAAAAGAAAAGAAAAGAAAAGAAAAGAAAAGAAAAGAAAAGAAAAGAAAAGAAAAGAAAAGAAAAGAAAAGAAAAGAAAAGAAGAGAAAAGAAGAGAAAAGAAGAGAAAAGAAAAGAAGAGAAGAGAAGAGAAGAGAAGAGAAAAGAAAAGAAAAGAAAAGAAAAGAAAAGAAAAGAAAAGAAAAGAAAAGAAAAGAAAAGAAAAGAAAAGAAAAGAAAAGAAAAGAAAAGAAAAGAAAAGAAAAGAAAAGAAAAGAAAAGAAAAAAAAAGATGGAGAGTGTTTCACACAATGACGTCCTATGGTTGCTATTATTTCTTCTACAGGTTAATATCCTGGTGACGTTAGACTGAGGGACTCATACCTGGGAGTGCACTGTAACTGGTTATTATACTTGTCACCACTCCCTGTAAACATACCTTTGTTGTCTCTGCTCAATAAAGCAAGGATTAGCTGTTATTTTTTCCCTCTGCCACTTAACATGAGACAATCTCCTGTCCTCCCTCGGATGATCAATGTCCCCAGGTAACTCATCATCCTACTCCTCCTCTTGGTTTCCACCAGCCAGTCCCAGAGAAGACAGCCATGCAGTATTTCAGCTGACATATTCACAGCTCTAAAATCTAAAACCTGGCTTAGATTTTCCACCCTATACAGCACATGTTATATGAAGGATGTATTTACACAGCATTTTGCAAGTAGAGGTTTCCCAAAGGGATCCTGCAATACAGTCCCACCCGGGGAACACAACAGCCATTACAGCTTGCAGGAAAAAAAAAAAAAAAAAAAAAAAAGAGATTTTCTCCTAGAATACCCTGGACAATCTCCATCCTTTCCCAAGGTAACAAGCAGTAATTTGCTATTGTTGTTCTGGTCTGAGAACATATGTAAGACAACGTTTTTAGGTAGAGGCAATATCTTTTATCAAAAAAAGATAGCGCTAGAAGAAGCTTTAGGCCTACAAGACTGGTCTTGTATGTCTGAAGAAAGCTCATCTATTTTTCCAGCTCTAACACTTGGTCTAATAAAAGATGCTAACTCCATCTACAAGCCTGTCCAATGAAAGAAACATGAACTCTTTAATAAATACCCAGTCTGAGCTAGACCAGGTCCTGCTGAACAGCACGATACTGAAATATCTGCCTTTACAAGGCAAAACCTGAGCTCGGTCTCCTACCACAGCCCTCCTTCTCCTCCTCATCTGGTTCCCCCACACGCTCTGCACAAAATGCTGCTTTTCTGACTTGCTTTGCACACCCAGCATTGAGGCTGCTAAGGCGCACAACATTATTTTTTCTTTTCCTTTTTCCCTTCATTTAATGCTACAAAATGAATGTAAAGAGAAAAGCTGCCTCTAATTTGAGTTTTCACAAAAGAAGCCTTTTTGCTAAAGGATAGCAGGATCCCCTCACTCTACAGACTCACCGAGGTCCTGCCTTCGCCCGTGTTCGATCCATGCAGGAGATGCTAAGATAAGGAGCAGGGACTTCAACACGTCGTAGCCACACATGTGCCAAGGACCTCGGATTTGGTCTCTGAAAGGCAGCCAAGGTCACAAAACCTTGGTGTTTCCAATGAGCCATGAAATTTATGGACTCTCATCTGGGCTGCAACATCATAGCCTTGGAGGAAGCTGAAGATGGTGGGGTGGTATATGAGGACCCTGGAAGTGGAAATGTCTGGCTGTTCAGGCAGACATGGCTGGTTGCTTTAGCCCTGTTGATTTTTCGGTGCTGTACTCACCACTCTGAACACTTGGTGCATCCTCTGAGGCTGGATGCTCACCACCCCTGCTGAAATCAAGCCAACTTTACTCCACCAGGAGCAGCCTGTGCAGGTTATTTCAGGTGCAGCTCAACATTCACGTGTCAGGAGCTGGCTCTTACCAATCTGTGATTCGAGTAGTTTCACCACCCCAACCGTCCTCAGACAAGTAATGATCCACAAGCATTAGTCTAATGTACGTGACAAAGACAGTCTAGTAAACAAATTATATTTTATATGAAATTCAGGATTCAGCGTGTGCAGAGGATTATACAGAGTTGGAATACCATCCTGCCAGGCAGAGAAAGGCAAAGTGTTCTAACTCCCATTAGGTTAATAACTTTGTAATAGTTTAGTTCAGTGTCAAGGCAATCAGAGGTCTCAGGGGAGGACACTGAAAGATTCTTTGGAGTAAATCAAGGAATAAAATATTTTGAGGAACTGGAAGAAACACTGAAAAATAAAGGAAAATCAAGAAGACTCACAGAAGGAAAAAAATGAAAATAAAACATAAAGTCAACCAGCAAAGACACTGCAGATACCACACCATGCCTTGAATCAGACCCCCAACAGTCCACTCCCCTTTCACACCCACTGCGACTTTTCCAATTATAGGACTCAATACTCCACAAACAAGTGTGTGAGCATCACAGGGAAGCACCATCCACCATGATCCAGCGTACAATGATGGCAAGGCCACCTTTAACCCAAAGATGTGCAGCATTTTTCTTCCACCAGCCTAAGGAGATGGAAAAGCCAGTCTCTGCACCACAAGCAGCAGCTGGCTGTCACAGCTGAGATGGCAGCCCAGACCTCCCTTCCAGACCTTGCCATTAAGATCAAGACACACGAACGTGCCCTGATCATGCCACTGTGGCTGATACCCATGAACTGTGCTGTGCTGTCACTGTCAGCCAAAAGATACTTGCACTCAAGGCTCTTCACGTGAATTACTAAACCTTTGCAAAGTTCCTCTGAAAGCCACCACTGTCCTCATCTATGCACAAGATAAAATGGGCAAACCATTTTAAAATTCCTCCTCTCCATATCATGTAGGTAAATCTGTAGCAAAACTTGGCATCAAACCAATGCAGCTTGTGTATTAGTGTCAGTATTTGATACTTTCTTGTAGAATACACCGAAGTATCATGAATTGCGTTGGATGTGGCCACTAGTGGTCATCTGGTCAAGCTCTCAGCTTGATGCAAGGCCAGCTGCAGACACAGAAGGTTCTTCAGGGCTTTGCAACCATCCTGGTACATCAGGCACAAGAGCAGATGGGGCTGACTACAACACCTCAAGTAGATGTCAGATATCCTGATGCTACGTATTCATAAAGAAATGACCTAAACATAAACTGAGCACAGATAAGTCAAGTTTAAGCTAGGTTTTTCAACCTACACCAAGGTTTATATCTCATCTTTTCTTTATCACTAAAGTAGAGTAAGGTCCTATATGGATCCACCTGGCACACAGAAAAGAGAACAAAGAGGATGAGGAGAATCTTTGCATGGAAAAGCTAAAAAGCTAAAATGCTCTGTTGCCATTTAATATATTTATTTTTAGTGGAAATAATTTGTAATCTAACAGGGTGAGCACTGCTTCCATGCCAAAGGAGAATCCATTTTCAGCCTTAATTAAACAACTTGAGTTCTCAATGGTTTTTCTCTAGTGCAGAACCTGCTCTTTGTTCAGGAACACACATAATGTGCCAAGCTAATTTAAGCCCACGTGAAGAAGAAGATATTTTTGACAGTAAAAGAAGCCATAGAAGACATTTTAGCTTCTTGCACCATATACTGAATAGCAAGTACCATTTGTTTCTTGCCCTCAGATGTAATGAATAACCAGGGAAAATGGAGCTACATTCTAGTTGTGTCAAAAGCATTGTCCCTTCAGAGAGCTCTAATGCCTGGTTCTGACAAAACACATTCTCATTAGCAGGAGATATTGGTCATACAGCGTCATTCATTCCCCATTTGAAAATCATTTCCCAAATCTGGAAGGACTGGGCATAACACAGAGCCATTTATTATACTGACCTTCACTCTCAGACTTCATCTGAGCTAATGTTAGCTGCGATAACAATTTTCTAGACAATGGCAACTGCACAAATTTGTTCTGGTTGAATGTTGGTTTAGTAATTACAAGTAGCTATTCTCTGTTGGTAGAACAGTCTATTTAAAACTAGGGTAAAACAAGATATGGAGGAGTGCAGACATGAGATGGTACCAGACATACTAGTTTGTAAATACAAATCATGATGCTCCGTCAATGGTCATGCAACTTTGTCAACCACATAAAATCAGCTTTAGAGAGAAAAAAGGGAACAGAAACACTAAATAGCTGGGAACTAACAAGACAAAATTAACAGTAATAACAACTATAACTGCATTATTAATGAACCTTTCTGTAGTAATTAGGTAACTTGGACAATCAGACTGTTACAGTCGTAACTGGACTCATAAAAACTCCATGGCTCCATAAAGATGGTGTGCTCCCTTTACACTAACAAAGTTTGGGGGTGTAACGAAATGCACAGTCTTGGTTTACTGCAAGGTGAGGGCCACAGGGGGACATTAAGGGCACATTTCCATGCAGCTCAAAGGGTTTGATCTATTCTGCTACATCCTTTGGTCCCTAGACTACAGCTATTGTGCTTACCTGAGAGACACAAGCCTGTTCTGAAAATAAAATACTGACTCTGACAGTGACTAAAATACCTCCCAGCAATCTTTTCTCATTCTTATTATTACTACAATTGTTTCTAGCACAGCTGCTGTCCCAATGAAGTAAACATTGTAGGAGTTTTACATGCCATATTTTGATATTCAAAGGACTGCTGACTAAAACTGTAATAAATACCAGGAGCTCGGACATCACTGCAATGAAGGTAGGACAGAGATAAATTTAGGTAGGTGCCACAACCAAGTGCTTAGGTAGTGGTGAATTATTTTAGGCATGGAACTTCACTTGCAATATTTCACCTGGAAACACAGGCTTTAGCCAAGGACTCAAGTCAAAGATCAAATTTAAACCTGGTCGCTTCACCAGGTTGAAGGCTAAATCCAATCCATTTGTACAGAATATTTGTTGCTGTGTTAGTATATAATCTATCTCCACTTAAGCATGTGTTTTTCTTTTCTTTTCTCTCTCTCTTTTTTTTTTTTTTTATATACATTTACATAACAGAACTCTCAGTAAGCGAAGTTTGGATGTGTTTTGATTTATTTTTATTTTTATTTTTATTTTTATTTTTATTTTTATTTTTATTTTTATTTTTATTTTTATTTTCTTAATCTGAGGAATAGCAGAGACCCACGCTGGGCAGGGACACCCCAAGGGACTGCAGCCAGAGGCTTTTTGCTGTGCACATTTAAAACTAGTTATTTTTCAAAGCAAACAAACGAATAAAGCCCCAAAATAAACAAGTAAATAAATGACAGCAGGCCCTTTGTAGTGTGTTTAAATCAGGCATTCCCTAATTACCGCATTAAGGAGCGCTGCACACCCACCACGCACATCGCTGCTGGAGTGTGTGGCAGCACGCACCAAACTCCCTCCTGCGGCATCTCAGCCATGTAAAGCTGTGCAGAACAGGGCAAAGGAGGCCTTTCTTAGCTAATTTACAATAATACTACTGAATACATGGGAATGTTTTCTACTCGGAAAGCAAAGACTTTAGTTCTGGTGACTGGGAACAAGCAGAGAGAGAACAGGTTTCACACATCTTCTTTTACCCATGCATTCCTCTTTTCCCCTTGTTGAGGTATTCGGGGAGTGAATAGCTCTAGCAAATTGGACAAATTGGACCCTTGCATCTATATCTTTAATAAACAAGGTTTCAACAGGTCTGAAACCTTGAAGCTTGGCTCAGTATTGGTGTCACGAGCTTTGTTAGGAACATGTATGGTTTAGGGCTTCTTCATTTCTCTCCAAGAAAACTTAACAGCAAGAAGGAAGGTGAGGACATATTGAATCAGTCTTTTTGCTCTGTATCATTCTAAGACATTAATGATTGTTATAAATTGTACCCATGTGTATTGGGTTTACATGGCAAGGTTTGGGTAGTGGGGGCTGCAGGAGTGGCCTCTGTGAGCAGAGCCCAGCAGCTGCCCCATGTCAGAGCAGAGCCAGCTCCAGCCACTTCCAAAGCGACCTGCTGCTGGCCAGAGCCGAGCCAATAAGCGAAATTGCTTGTGCCTCTGGGAGAGCAGAGTTAAGAAAGAGGGAAAATAAAAACGTCTGGGCAACGGCATCTGGGAGAGAGGATTGAAAACCATCCCTGCAGCCCCAAGGTGAGTGCAGCAGGATGGCAGGAGGTGCTCCAGGCAGGCAGCAGCAGTTCCCCTGTGGCCTGTGGAAAGGCCTCTGGTGGAGCAGGCTGTCCCCCTGCAGCCCATGGATCCCACATGGAGCAGATCTCCACGCTGCAGCCCCCCCATGGGTGGAGGAGCCCCCGGTGGAGCAGGTGGATGTGGCCTGGAGGAAGCAGCGCCCTATGCTGAGTCTGTTTTGCCCATGATGATAATTGTTAAGTGATCTCCCTGTCCTTATCTCAACCCTTGAGCCCTTTCCACCGTATTTTCTTCTCCCTTCCCTTTGAGGAAGAGGAGTGAGAGAGCAGCTGAGGTGGAGCTCAGCTGCCCATCTGGGTAAAACCACCACACCATGATAGGTCTTGATGATCATGAAGGTCCTTTCCAACCTGAATGATTTGACAGTTCTGTAATAATAATAAAGTAATTTTGGAATATACAAAATGCACTGAAGAATTGGGTTCAAGAGATTTCAGAGAGGAACTGCTGCAAGACCCCTTTCCAGTGGTTAGAGATACAGGACAATATTTTTTTGCTTAACATCTTCCTGCTGAATAAAACAGGGATCAGGATGGCCTTGAGGCCAGATTGCAGGCTTCATAGGCAAACAGAAGGGACTGCATTTTTGTTTGTTTGTTTGTCCTTATTCTCACCAATCTAGATTTCAAAAGTCAGAATTAAACGTGCTACAGTACACACAGCTCGGGCTCTGCAGCCATGTATTAACAGCACAAAACTAAAGAAGGGAAAATGATTAAAAAAGGATTAAAAATAATCTGTCTGTTGTTGTTTCCCGTATTGAGTAATCACAGCTGTGACAAGTAAATTGGATTAAAAATGACTTCAGTCCTAAAAAAAAAAAGGCTTGAAGAAAAAATACAACTTGTTACAAGTAGTATATCCTTCCCAAACTCTTAGACACTTACATACTGAGCAGTACCTTTTTAAATACAGAACAACCTTATTAATCCATACAAATGGACATATCCAAACCCCATAAAAGCCAGTGAACAGACACTACTTTTATGCATATGCTTTGATCACATTTTAAAGCTTTAGCTAAGTGAACCATTTATAAAACTAGTCATGAGTGGTCACGGGGAACTAAGGCATCATTTCAATCTGCATTTAATTAAGAAATCATTAATATGTGGCTATATTAAATCCTTGGGTCAGAAGATTATCAAAAAGAGTGCACAAGAACCTACAGAAAATTCACAACCATAATAGATAATGATGCATAGGATGCAAATGATAAGGCAGATGGATCAGAGAAGGACTGCATCTGCATAGGAGGAAGGTGCTGGGCTGCAAAAAGTTGAGCCATTTTATCTACATAAGGCAAGAGAGATGGTGAAGAAAAGGAATAATTCCTGTTAAGCCAATTTATGGGGGAGTGAAAAGAGGCACGGAGAAAGCAAACATGAATGCTTGTATGTACATATGAAAGGACCGAGTCAGCTTTCTGTATTTTATTCAATTTTATTATGTATAATATTCTTTTGAAGTCAATCCTGTTCTTCATTTCATCCAGGAATTATTCAGAGTTTGTGTTTTCTAGGCATCTTTGCAATTTTTCAATCATCTTACACTGTGCCAAGGGTAGTTTAGAATGTAATACGAGGTTCTTTACTTATGTTATTTATTTTTCCTGGTTGCTCTGAAGAGTGTTTTGTTCTTGCTTAGGCAAACTTTGATTTCAGCAAGAAACTCTATTCTTCCATGAAAACAGGAGGTGATGGGGAAAACAGTGAGCCGTTCATATACTCGTCATAAATCTCTCCTCTCTCACAATAAATAGTCCATCATGTTCCAGCTCCCCCTCACATTGATGATTTTCCCACTCTATAAATGCCAGATTTAATGCCTCCTTCATCTCCTACTCCCCTTTTTGTGCCTCCATCCGCTCCATCATTTATGAATAAAATGCTGCCTGCATCATCATTTATTAAGCCACCACGTTTTCTTGATAGGTCCAACAGCTCATACTAATATTAATAAGACACTGCTTATACAGAGAAACCTCATAGAGGAATATCACATCAAAAACTGCAGAACCCCTCATGGGAGACTCAGGTGAGTCTTCTTTCTGTGCCAATATTCTCAGATAAGGCACTTGGACAACTCAGACCAAAGTACAAAGCTAGTAAGCTTGCATACGGTCATTCTCTTCCTTTTTTTTTTTTTTTGGGAGGGCTGGGAAGAGTAAGTTGCTACATCCTAATGATATTAGGGTATATTATAAATGGTATTAGGGCATATTATACCTACCAGACCCTGTAAGTACTCCTACTAAGGTACTAACAAACATGTAAAAGCATCAAATCTGGTGAAACATTCAGAGCATCCTGTACTAAACAAGAGAGGACAGGCTCTCTGGGCCATGTCTTTATTTCCATTGTTTTTTTCTCTGCCCCTAATCAATGCTAAGCACTCTCTCAGTGCCTTAGAAAAAGTAAGTTAGCCAACAGAGACTTGTATCTTCAACTTGACCATATCCCCCCCCCCAAATCTAGAAAAAAAAAAATCAATTTGTATGCAGTCTAAGACAAAAATCCCTCGTGTGCCTCAAACCTCTATACAAAAGAAGCACACTTGCTGCTCCATGAAATTACACAGCAATAAATTACTTTGCTCGGGGGTACTTGTCGTTCACTGTGAGTACTGCGAAATACTGAGGGAAGAGATTAGCAAAGCAGGCCACCAAGGTGCACTTTTCAGTCACCCTACCCATCTACGCAGGAGCAACCTCCTTCTGCTGAGCAGGCACGGCAGCTCATGCATAAACCAGCTCTTTCCAGCTCTCCCCATCCCGCAGCCCCCGCTGAATACAGTGAGGGAAGCAGGTGCATATCTGGGTTTATTTGTGTTTTTTGGATGGGTGGATTGGTAAAATTGCTCTGACCAGGCTGGGGAAAATGTACTTTCTGCAAAAAAAAAAAAAGAGAATCAGGACGACTGCAATAAGAGGTGCTCTGGCTTTCTAAGAGCTGCACAATCACTCTGTGATCTAGCAGCTGGATTAAGGAATATCTTCACAAGCAAATATAATGTGTTTTGCTTTTAGTGGTATATAAGCATCACTGACAAGCATGAGCACTTCTTTTCTTCTCTTTATCCATCATCTTGCCAGTTGACAAGTGTGAGAAGAGCACTGTGCATACTCATCTCATTTCTAAACAACAG
Organism: Aythya marila; assembly: GCF_965140915.1. NCBI lineage: Eukaryota > Metazoa > Chordata > Aves > Anseriformes > Anatidae > Aythya > Aythya marila. The sequence goes on from NC_139043.1 coordinate 154,511,619, forward strand.
AGAGAAAAGAGGGTCAGCAGTCTTAGATGAGAGAAGATTCCAATCCTGGTATATTTAATATTTTATAATTTTTACATATTTGAAATGGAAGAGGAGGTGTATGAACCTATGACCATATATCATGGCTATCTACATAAAGAGATCTCTGTACTTATCCTCATATATATTACCAGTTTGTTGCAGGATGGAGCAGAAGGAAACCTTGTCAGCAGTGGCAGAAACTACTGGAACAGGATCAGGTACTTTAACAGTTCCATTGGCTGCAAATCTGTGTCCCTTAAACCACTGCTGATGAAGAGGGACATAGCTTAATGTAAGCCCCAAATCCCAAATCTCTTTCATCTTATCTCCTTCCCAGCACCAATTCATATGTCTGTATGACCTCACCTCAACACACAAGACATTGAAAACACAACACAAAAAGATTATAGCTTTATATTATCTATAGCTTTATATAGCTTTGATATTTTACATCATTATGTATGGGTGTCTACACACCGTGCATAGATACTATATAAATGTACACTTATATGCACAATTTATATATAGGTATATTATTGGAACACAATTGTAATTAAATGTTAAACTAATGCTTGTTGTTTATGCTGCTTGAGCAGAAAGAAATGGAGCCCCAGTGGCTTCATAAAAATGAGGGTGAAATACAGCTGACATTACCTAGGCTGCAAATAAGACACACCAAAGAGCATGTATCTGACACGGACCTGCAGCACTGACTTGGCATGGAGTGGCCATGGTTATATGGCTATGGCTGGGATTACCAGGTGGTGGCATTATACCTCATCTCCCAAATTCTCCCAGCTTGGAGTGCATGGAAACTCCTGCTTGGGAAGGTGACGTTACCCAGGTGTACCCCAAATCCCATGACTGTTTATACAGAAGAAACCACAGCAGGAAGAGCTGTGCTATTTAAAAACGTGGATTTGGCCATAGGGTTTTGCTCAGAGTTGACTTTCAGACCATGGCATCGAGCTGTTTCATGTGCCAGCCCCCAGCAGTGGCTTGGATACTTGAAAACACATGACAAATATTGTCCTACATCTCTTGGCTTCTCTCTCCTCTTTCAGCAATGAGCCATACGACATTTCCTAAAAGGAAAAGCAGGGAAAATCACAGTGGTCCTGAAGCCCATCATCTCCATGAAAGGATCCAGCAAGCCTGGAAGTTCAGAAGGTACATGTGCAGCTGATAGTTTTTTCATTAGAGCATATTTAAAATTTTCTTCTTCTTTTTTTTTTTTTTTGTTTCCTTCCAACCCCATTTTCCCTCCCTTATCTTCCTCCTCTATGTAGAAAACCACTATGGTAACTAAAATGCCAGAGGCAGGCTGCTCTTGCTGTAAAAACAGATGCTTTTTTAATTGTCCATCTCTCAGGTATAATTGGTTGAACCAAGACACACATAAAGTAGACTGCAGCACTTATGTCAAGGGAGGGAGCTTTCCTCAGCTGGTGCTAGAGGAAAAAATCTCCCTCTGCAAGCCTGAGAAATGCAATAATTTAACTGGACCCACTCAAAATCACTTCTCAGTGCCATAATTAGCATGGTCTGGTCCTGTAGCGTAGTAACCTTTACCCCGTGACCCAGCTTGCTCTCTTCATGGCTTGTTAGTGATGTGGTCACTCAGGCATAGCCAAGAACAAGAAGAGATATTTACAGAGCTATGGGATGGCTGCCATCCGTGGTAAGGTAAAACGCACAGGCATCTACACGCCTATTTAAAACTAACACTTCTTGTCCTATTCCAATCATATATACAGAGGAAAAAGGTTATTCCTTTTTCTGGTCATTTCCTCCTTGCCTGAAACCTTTTTCTCTTGTCATTCCAGTCAACTCTAAATTTAACCAGGACGTAAAGACCCTGCGCTCCCAACTGAGTGAAATCATATTCAATAAAGAAGATTAACAGCCAGGATGGTAGTAAAAAGGATAGGGGGGAAAAAGGAGAGAAAAATTGTGGGTTCTTTTTAATTAAACCTGGTTTGCTATTCAACTGAATCTTCCACACAAGATTGCTTCCCAACTTTTGATTAATTCACTGAAAAACCTTAAAAATTCACAGGGCTTATTTTGTCCATCTGCAAAATGGAGAAATAAAACTAGGAGCTAGATTTTCAGCATTTCAACGGAGGCTTTTAAAATGCCTGTTGCTATAGTACTGCGAATCTTTTACAAATGATTCTGAAATATTATCAGCATTTCAAGAGGTAATCACAAAAGAAAAAAAAATCACTATTTTTTTTCCCCGTGTCCTTTAAAAGCTCTAAACCTAGATTTGTAATTGAAGTGCAAACTGACCTTTATAAACTGTACAGCATGGCTGAAATACATTATTCTGCAGGGCTTGGGGGAATTTGCCATGCTCAGCAATTCAATAATCTTACTTTCTTTCATTTCTGTTCTTCAGACAATGTGACATAGCTGGATTTTCGTTCTTCTCCAGTTGCGAATCAAGCAGGAAAGGTTGAGGGGCTTTATCAACACTATAATCTAAAGCTCCTGTCAACTTGCTGCTGTAACCTGCTTTTTGGCAAATAACTCAGCTGTTTTGCCCACCTTACCCGAATGCCTCAGCAGCTAATACTAACCCCTATTAAATCCCATTTGCAATCTGCTAGCTTAGTTAAATGGTCCACGTGCAGAAATGACCCATCACCACCAGTTTAACCAGCTGAGATGGTTTTATCTCTAACCTTGCCGTAGTATAACACAACTGCAATCATGTGCTGTACCATAAAGCCACAACAAAAATGTCAGGCATCAAACTTTGTTACTGGGTAATTATATTGAAAAGAAACAAGTGCACTTAAAGCTTCACATGGGAAAAGAGCCACAATCCTGAACAGAAGCAGGAAGCTCTCAAAGCACTGATTCTGTGAAGCTCTTCCAGTTCTTGGGATTCCATCTACAGACAATACTTTTAACACTGCCCAGCCAACATCAGCCCTGCTCTTTACCACACAACCCCAACTTCTTGACCAGCTGAGCTTGCACTGTCATCTGCAGATCAAAACTGTTTCTGCTCTCATCTCCTTCCTTCCCCTAGTGAAGGTTCACCTGAGCAAGAAACACCACCTTACCTCTCCCCATCCTGCAGCACCATTTGTGGGGATCAAAATTTTGGTAACCTGCCTTGACCCATTCCTTTTACATCTTTATTCAACCATCCCAACCAGCTTCCTCTGAAGTCCTGCATAAATCCACACTCTAAAAGGCATCCAGAAGTTAAATACAAGCTTAAAAGACAGCCCTGATCAGCTACATGCTATTTTTGGCCATATCCAGGGTTTTCCATTTTGCACCAGAGTTCAGCAGGGGTCAGCACAAGAAACAAAAGCTGCTGCTCCTTCTTTCCAAGTTATGCTTGCACTTCCCCTCCACCCTAGGATTTTCCTCCAAGAAGCAACACTAGACTCCAGCCACAACCACCCCCTCTCAAGGCAAAGAGATCTCTCCAAAAAAGGAGGATCTTTTCATTTTTAACACAATAAACACATTTCCAAGACAATAAACAAACAGGGTGTTAGACCAGCCTTTGGTACACGGGGTTAACATTTCTTGCAGCCTGAGAAAGAAAAGAAAAAATGCAGCTGAAACAAAAGCCTTACTGAATGCTTTACCTTTTGAATGCTTGTACAAGTTTGCTCTCTTTGTCTGCACCTTTCCTAAGGTGGTTGTTGCCATGGGACCAAGTCCACAGCACTCCTGGTACTCAAACACTCAAACTTTATTAACTGTTTGCTGTTGTGCAGTGTAGGGGGCCAGCTGTACAATTTTAACCTTCTGCACTTATTTACTGTATTGCTATTAAAAAAATAACTCTTAAATTCCTCCACTGCCAGTTTAACCCCTATGGACGTGTACTAGGGAACTAAGATTTGTTTCCTTCATCGTCGTAAATCCAGAAGGAGGATTCCTGTTGTGTGACACTGCAATCTAGGAAAGAAGCATGACATTACTTATTCATTATTCTGCAAGAGTGAATGCATGAAGATCACAGGACGTGAAGAGGCAAGCTCTTCATGTACAAATTGTGTCTGCATTTTGTGAACACTGGGAGAGAGAATATAAGGAGACAGTGATATAAAATGTTCTGGTAAACACATATAATCCCTCTGAGGATTGTCTTTCTTCAACATAAAATGCACGTTTGTCAGACACTTGACCTTCACCATGGTTAGTCAAGATGAGGCTGTGGATCCACGGCTGATCACGAGCATTTTCTGGAATAAATCTCCTAAGCCACACAGTAAATTCCCGAAACTGTAACATTACCAACAACCAGTAAAATCTATACTAAAATTATAATTTCTTTAAGTCAGCCACAGGTTCTCTACTCTTTTCTTTGTGGTTTTTATCTGACATTATTCACTTCTCTGCCTCCAAAACATTTTCCCAAAGAGCATCCTCATCTGGTTTACATAGTTCTACGTACAGAATCATAGAATCACAGAATCATTTAGGTTGGAAAAGACCTTTAGAATCATCTGCTTCAACATTTAACCTAGCATTGCCAAGTCCACCATTAATCCATGTTCCTAAGCTCTCCATCTCCATGCTTTCTGAAGACCTCCAGGGATGGTGACTCAACTACTTCCCTGGGCAGCCTGTTCCAGTACTTCACAACCCTTGCAGTGAAGAATTTTTTTTCCCTAAAAAAAAAAAGAAAACAAGTTAGGGCCAGAAGATTAGACCCAGTAATCCAATGGGAATTCCTCCATCTCACGTTAGCACTCTGTGGAAGTGTTTCTTGCTGAAAACCATCTTCTTACTCAGTTAAAACATCTCTTGTCCACACAAATTGCCCAAGGATCTGATTAACCCCTGGTGGTGCCTCAGGTGGTGGGAAGATGAACATCTCTGTGCAGAAGGTTTATCATGGCCTTGGCATAAGCATGGTATAGAAGGGCTCAGCCATTTGAGCACTGTGCTGAAAAAATGCAGTGATGTTAGAGAGCCAGAGTGACTTCTCCAGCAAGAAAAAGCTCGGCAGGCCCCCTTAGTTTTGTCTAAAATTGGACTTTATTTTTCATTTTTCCCCCCACGTCAGCAAACGTTCGAGGATGCTAATTGCTTCAACAGATAGCCTCCAGAAGTACGACTGAAAGATCAGCCAAAGCCACGGATCACAACAAACGTCATTCCCGCTGACAGGATCGCCGCTCCTGGCTTTACAGCTAGCATAAGACTTGGGGAATAAATGAGACCTTACACAAAGCCAATAGAAGTATTTCACTAAACATTAGCATGTTTGGATTAGTGTGCCAGACCCCTGAAGGACTCTGCGGCAAGCTGGATGCTCAGCCCTAACAATGGCACACTCCGTGCCTGCATACATGAATTATTAAACGAACTTCATCCCACAGGTCCCCCAGTCAATCAATATGAGCTGCACTGCTGAATGTGTAACTATAGGCATAAAAACTTACTGTAAACATGCAGCCAGCCCTGCTCTCTGCCTCAGGATTCTTATTTTGGTCTCTGAAAGTTTACAAAACTTATGCTAACGAATCCAGAGGCAAGTCACTCCAACCAGGATCTCATGTCATAAGATAAACTTTCCGCCTGTGGATATTTCAACCCAAATAACAAATTATTTGCCCTCTGCAAGCTGAGCAGAAGGAAAACTTGTCTTTCTCTATCTCTAACTCTGAGAGAAGAAAGAGGCAAAATATTTTAAGTTTAATATATAATTTTTTTGGGGGGTGGATTTCAAACTGTTGACTCAAAATGCCAATATTTAATCTATTCAAATGGCACATTTCGTTTCTAATATGAGAATAGAAAGCAAAATAAAATCAAAATTTAGAAGAAGCATTTTGGCTAATAATAGGAGGGAAGATCTGCATATTTTTGTGTTGAATAAGCTCAGAAATGCTTCTTCAAAATTACCAAAAGTACCGCTATTAGCATGGTGGTCTAAGTGCTGAAAAAAGAGGGAGAGTTTTATTCTATTTATTTATTCCTTCTGCTGTCACCCACAAACACAAATAACATCACTGTGAATTCAGCATTTTCCAGATAAGCATCTTAGAATAAATTTATAAAAAGACCAAGCACGACAGTATTTTTACACACAGCAATATCCAGCTTCGCTTCTGCTAGTGTCGAATTTTCTTGCTACGAGTACAGAACTTGCTTGACAATGTGCTTGGCTTCCAAATTGGGGGTGTACTCTTTTCTTTTCTCCTTAGGCACTGAATCAAAAGGTTTTTTTTGGGGGAGGGGAGAACACTGATTTTTACAGCATCTAGTCACTGGCAGGATACGAAAGGCATCTCTCCATTTACCAAGATCTATGATCTGAAAAGCATGAAGACCCTGGGACATTATTGCAGACCCTATTTCCTTGAGTGTGCATGGGCCTGTGCTCACTCTGTGTAACTGTGTAATTTGTCCTGTTCATCAGCTCCCAAATCTGACATCCCTGGTCTTCAACCAACTGGATCTAAAGCTAAAGGGCAATTCTGCAAATGATGTGGGAGCAAAGATAGGTGGGAAGGCTGGGGCTGCCATGCAACCCATTTGTCACTGGGTACTGGGTCACAGACTGGTTGAGGTTGGAAGGGACCTCTGGGCCCACCTGGTCCTGGGTGGCCTCCAGCATGTCTTGGTGCCTGGGGTGTCTTCTCCCCAGGTGAAAGACCCCACATTTCTCCCTGTTGAACTTCACAAGATTCTTGCCATCCCACCTCCAGCCTGTTGAGGTCCATCGAGATGGCAGCATGGCCTTCTGGTGTGTCAGCCACTCCTTTACTGAGGGTGCACTATGATGGTTAATGAAGATGTTAAATGCCCAGAATTGACCACTGGGGTACTCTGCTCATTACAAGCCACCAACTAGACTTCCCACCACTGACCAGCATCCTCTGGGTCCTGTCATTCAGCCAGTTTTACCTGTGGAGGCACCAACAGTGACCAGGCCCCCATGGTCTCATCTCCATGACTGACCATGACAACAAGGAGAGATCAAAAATCACAAGCCAAGACGTGAGACAAAAAGTCAACATGACAAGTAACAGCAGTAGAAGACCTTCAAGAGCAGACGTTTGGTTATTCTCTACATGCCTTTGATCTCTGTTCTCTTGCTTATACCTCCTGGAGCACTCACTACTTGCCACAAATAACTAAACATCTCTCCATCACCTCATGGCCTAAAATTCACAGCTTATTTCCAAAGGCTGATATCTTGACACGGGAAGATACTGCTTTGGCTAGGATTTCTGCCCATCTCAGACCTCTGGCAAGGACAATTGGAGAGGAAAACACTGAAAAGGAAAACTTTTCTCTGACAGATTGATTTGTAGTGACCATTAGAAGCTGCTCAGGCATGCGAAGGACCTCTCTAAGCAGAGAAGGTGGTCAAAAGGAGATGAATTTATCATCATTGGAGAGTTCTGCAGTTTGTCACCAGCTTTTGCAGTTTATCACAGAGATGTCATATCTGGAGCTTTGGGATTCTTAAGGGTGAGATCTGTCACATAAATACAACTATTAATACAGCAAGTGTATTATACAGTTAAATGCAAATTTTGCAATCTGGCAACCCATTTTTACTGCCAAACCTAGAAGGTTTTCATGTCAGAAATTGATGCCAACAGCGATAAATGGAGGATAGATAAAGTTAATCCGACTGCTTTGAGTTGAACAGGGAAGGTATTACTTTGAAGGGTTTAACATATTAACAGAATCAAAACGACATTTCAAAATATTTATGGAAATCTCTTTTTTTTTTTTAAGCTTATACAAGCAGAATAACAAAACCATATAAAATATTATTAAATCCTACCCTTAATTAAACATGCTGACACTTAAAAGCTTCTGTCTGATTTACTTTAAAAAAATCTTCTTTCAGTAAATTATGTCTTTAAGATATCTTTCTGCTCTAAGTGAATCTGCATTCCACAGGAATTAAAACCTTCTTAACAGAAGCTTGGTGGATTTTCTTTTTTTTTGTTGTTTTTTTTTTATTATTTTTAAGCTATACCTCCAACTTATCAAACGTATGGGTAAGAAAGAAGAAAGAAACAATAAGCATAAATGATAAAATGAACTGAGAAACAAACCTTTAGTGTTTTTAGACAATTCAGAAAACCCAAGGGGTGTGGATACATCTGCCTCCCCTGGAGGACGGTGAGGCTCCTACTGATGAGGACAACCATTCAGCCTCCCTGGAGTACACACAAAGAAAGCTTGGCATGTCCGAAGGGCATTTCAGTCCCCCTGAGGTACAAATGACCCCACAGCTCCCCAGAAAAGCCAGGGTTACTACGCTTCTTCCTATAATATCAATTAGGTGGGATGAATCTGAATTTTCTTAATCAATCACCTAGAAGGTGAACTAGCAGTGGTGATTCTCCCATTTGGTTCAGGGGGACACCTGGTGTCACTTAAGATGTCCTAGGGTTCCACCAGGCCCACGGATGTTATTTCAGAAGCAAATGAACAGCAAGTCCTGTGCTAAACCTGCCAGTCCCACGCGTGTCTCAGACACCCTGGAGCATCTCAATAGCCTCAGGGGTCCTCCACCTTACTGCGATGACCTGAAGCTTGACAGATGCCCTTGGCCAAGCCCACGTAGACACCTACCTGCAGGTGCCTTATCCGTAATGAAGGTGACATGAAGATGTCAACAGCCACAGCTGAATCCAATACACCACTGACTTAACAACCGCGTCCCGAATGCCAAAGTGTTTTCAAAACACTTTCATAAATCCAGCAAAACACTGCTGAGTGAGCTGGAATGGACTGAAGTGCTCATTGTCATTCTTTAATTAATTCTTGTTGCTCAGACAGGCTTCAGGCTGGCACAGAGGCACTTCTCTTCCTGAAAGCAACCCAAACAGGCACCCTGCATACATCATAGGGGCAGTGGTTCCCCAGAGGCATCACTTGATTTCACAAACGTGTAATGATGAGATAAACTGATTAAATGCTTTAATTTACCCCTGCAAATTCTCCCAGTGATGTGGCAAACTTACCGGGGAATGGACAGGAAGATGGAATTCCTCTACTCCCAGCAAAGAATATGGCAAACCATATATGAATTTTGGCTTAATTTGCATTCCTGGGAAAAACAGGTGCCTCCTGAGGTTACTATTTGGCCAAAAGACAGTACAATCAGTGATCCAAAAGCTGCACTTTTTGCCCCTTTCAGGCCCATTGCCCTTGTCTCACCCCTGAGCAGCTCGGATCTCAAACTGAGCTTCCTGTTCAGCAAATACTTTGAATCTCCTTTGCAGTACTGCACCGTAATCAGTTCTGCTGCATAGCCCTAATAAAATCATTAAAGTATTATACATCAAAAAGCATGCACTTTGTCAGTGTTCTGCAGACAGTGACTGCTTCATGGGTATATATCCACTAATACTGCTTAGATGTGACAATCAGGCTGTGGCCATAGGAATTTTCTTAATCAGGTCTCAAATACAGGAGGATCTGTGTCCTTATGGGTTCTCTGATAGCAATCTTGTAGTGTCAGGGTGTCTGATTTTTCCAGGGGACTGGGAGGGATTTGTAACAGAGAGGACTGACTATTGCCAGTTCACTTCTACAAGAATAGGAGGCTTATTTTCATGCAGTGTACAGATGTAAAGCTGAGTCCTCCCTCAGCTGCAGAGAAACATATCTGCATATTTCTATCATCTGCAAATTGGAAAAAAAAAAAAAAAAGGAAGAAAAAAAGGAAAAAAAAAAACAATCAGGAAAAGGAGGTGGAAGCCAATTTTTATTTTTTTTTCTTCAAATCAGGAGAAATCAACACATTTTGTAGCATGGACACATTCAAAAAACTCATCAGTGCTAAAAGCACCAAAAATATCCTCTTCACATCTCTTCATTGAACAGGCAAATTCTCCTGGTGGTGACTGGTAAAGGAACCAAAAAATGCTGCAGCATGAGGAGTCATTGGCTCCAGCCCATCACTTATAAAAGGGGGGTACGACTGTAATTCAATACAGCATCATATTGACCTTGCCCTGAAATAAGTTAAGCTAAGGGTAAGTGTTGAATGAGAGGATATACTTGTGTATAAGCCATCCAGGAAGCCTGGTTTGGAAAGTATGCAATAATGTCATGGTCAACCAGCCAGCAATAAAGGGACTCACAGACCCGTCCTGCCACTAACAGCTCAATCCTGTAGCTTCAAGATATCCATCAAATGATGCTTGCAAACTTTCCTTCTAAATATATATATGTGTGTAATAATAATAATAAAAGCCAACTTTATATTTTTACATTTTTTCTTAACTCATATTTTTCCTAGGAAGAATATCCAGTGGTACATGGGGAAGCCTTATCCTCCCTGCAGCCTGTGGACTGTCTCTTTGAGACAGTGATTTATCCGGGCACTTCACTTTATTTTGCCCAAATTAAGTTACCGTCAGTGCCTAACATCAGGGAATCTCCTGAATCCCACACCCTGGGACCAAGGAGGGAGATAAATTGCTTGGGAGCTTGGATTATTAAACCAATGGTTACGAAAAAAAAAATATATATATATATACATTTTTCTTGCATGGGATCAGTACTTAACAAGTAGTTTGCAGACATGTATCACTGGAAAAAGCTGTCAGCATTGCCTAATGACCCTAGCTCCTCACCCGAGCTCCATGCATCCTTCTTCCTTTTGCTCCTGCTCCTTTCCCAATTAATCCGGGGTCAGTTGCATTCAGCCGACTCCATCTAGAGCTTCTTATGGGCATTTACATTTCACTTTCCTTGCATTTTCTCCTTCCAGCTCCAAGCATGTCACACACAAGTATTAGAGCTGGCTCTGGGATGAGCTCTGACCAAGGTTTCTGACTGCTGGATCTCACATATACCCTGCTCACACATCACCAGCCACCTCTGCCTCACTGTCTAGAACTGGCACTCTGTTTGGGATGAACTCGTCCCAAATTCACTTGCCACAGGTGCAGTCCTTATCCCAAATGACTCAGCTATCAAAGGGAGAGAAGGCATTTCAGCAAAGGGAAGAGCCCGGGTTGACAGTGAGAAGTCTTCCCTCATCTGAATCAGCGTCCCTCTGATGCCCTTATGAGCCCTGTGCGTAACAGGTGGAAAGTCTGGAAGACTTTTTAAAAGTCAGGCAGCTTGGCTTCATGTATTGTTTTTAGCAGGATCCTGCAGCAAGATAAGCAAACACTACTGCAGTGCACAGACTATGGATACTAAACGTCCTTCGTGGCAGGAACATTTCTCACCATGAACTCCTGATCTCAAATATTCTGACCCCCCTCGCCTGCCTGACAGCCTCCCTTTAGCAAAGTGGTAAATAAGTCACTTAGTTAGTATGAAAGAGAAGGTGTGGTGATTTTATTATTTAGATATCCACAAACACTATCATTTTTCTAATAGCCGAGGCTATAAACCTACCAAATGTTCACTCTTTGCTCTCAATCCGTCTTCCAAGTTAGAGGATGTTCAAGGAGAAGCATGCATCAGCCTTTGAAGGAAAGGGGTCGAGTGGCAAAGGAGCAAGAGTTTACGCCATGATTTGCAGCTGGGGAAGCGGAAAATGCTGCCCCAAAGGTCTCACCTGAAGAGCTGACCCTCTGCTTGTTCCTGATCTTAGAGATATACGCAGCCCTGCCGGCTCTCATGATTCATGGCGCGCTGCTTTTTGCTGGTGCAGCTCTCATGAGAGATGGGCAGAGATGCACGCAGAGCATTCAAGGCTGCTCGCACACATCTGGCGATGAAATGGGGTCAGTGTGAAGGACACGCCAGTCTTAAGACAGGAGAAAACAATGGGATGATGGAGGGGAAGACAGCTGCTGGTCCTCCTCTGCTGGGCACCCTGCAACTGTTCAGTCTGGAGACGCAACAAGGAAAATAGGAGAAATCAAGAGAAACCTTCTATAAAGCCTGGGGAAAGGTTATAGATCAGGATAATGGAAGCACAGAGCTGGTGGAATTCTAGGGCTGATGACAGGGACAAGGAAGCATGGTTAAAATAAAAATATGCTGCATTTAGCTACCTGGACAATTAATGATAATTCCAAGATCCAAAATAATCGTTGCAATTAGTGCCTTATGGATCTATTTATGTAACTGCTCAGGAAAGAAGAAAATTATCTAGCCATGTTTTTGAAGCGCTCTGAGGAGCCAAGGAATTGATTCTTAAATAAAAAAGAAGTAGTTTAGGAGCATAAGCACAATAGATGCTCTGGGTGATCGAAAGCCATCCTTGGTAAAAGATCTCCATTAGTTACAAGGGCAGTTTATGCTACAAATAATTTTGTACATGTAAACATCTTTCCTGATTACATTGATCTCCACAGGCTGACTCTTTACTCTTACATCCTCTCCAATCTCCTAAAATTAGATCCAAATCTTCTGACTATTATTACTATTACTATTTTTAATCCTCCAGTTTGCAAAACAGTGTATATGTGAATTAGGGCAGATCTGAGGCACAGATGAAAGCAGTGGAATGGAGAGAGGGAAGAGACTGCAAACCAGTCTGAGAGATTATACTGCGTCGAGAAGGCAAGTCAAGCACATCAGGCACTTCTAAGGAGAATAATGCCAATATAAAGAAATAGAAACCAAATTCTCCCTTCCGTTCACAGCTGAACCTCACTAGGAAATGCAGTCATATATACAAAACTAGAACCACATCCTAAGTACTTGATTTTTGTATGCAGGCTGCATGAAGGGAAGCAGCTTTAATAAATTGTGCTACATTTGGAAAAGCCATTTTAATTCTCTAATTAGCATGCATACAATGAAAACTAACTGTGCGTGTTTGTGTATACACATATCCAGAAGAGAGTTTAATGAACTGTATCTATTGCAAGTGAAACTGAAGTTTCATCTTCTCTGTGCTGTACCATGTGATGCTGTGATGCAAGTTTCAATACCACAGCACACTTTTCTGCCTATAAAATGTCTTCTTGCTCGAAGGAAGGAAGGAAGGAAGGAAGGAAGGAAGGAAGGAAGGAAGAAAGGAAGGAAGGAAGGAAGGAAGGAAGGAAGGAAGGAAGGAAGGAAGGAAGGAAGGAAAGAAAAGAGCTACACAAGCATCCAAGTCTGGCTTCACATCAAAAAACAACAAAATAAACGACCCATACACAACCACAAAAAAGGGTCTTTCACTGTAGGCCATCATTTTCTGTTATCTACCTACCATTCTCCGCCACCTGAAACCAGCACAAGCGGAGCTTTATAGGATCAATACATGTCTTACCATCATTAATCACCAACAGAAAGGAGCAAAATGAAGTAAGCCTGACAAAAAAAGTGTCCAGCTATAAAAAAGGACAGGAAAAAGGGAGAGAAAAATTAAAAGGCTGGGACAAAGAGAGATCTGTAGCAATTCAAAAGAGACTCACAGTCCATCCTGCAGCTCTTGAGTATCGTTTGAGGTCCCCAGGGATCGAAGGCTTCTTTCCAGAGAGGTCACTGTCAACAGCAGAGAAAGAAAGATAAACAAGCAGCACACCTTTTCAAATAAAAAATAATGGATTTTCATTTGTTTGTCTTTTAATTTGTTTCCTTTCAAAACAACATAATGAAGTAGTGTTTAAACAGGTACCTTGTGACACAAAGGGGCCATCAGGCAATGCCCGCTACCCCAAAATGGATAAATTGGGTCCCTAGGATACAGCAATGGAGATTCCACAGATGCTGTGGCATGACGGGACATGACAGCATAGCTGTGAATTGCTCCAAATGGACATTAAGAGCCTGAACTTTATCAGCCATTCTAGTATCTTCTAACTCATTGTTCAAGACTTCAACAGTCCAAATCTTTTCTTTTAGCTCAGATAAACTGTGATGTTTTACTATGATTATCTCATGTGCTCGAGCTGGAGAGCTTCTTGGGCTTTTCCATCAGGAGAGAAGAATGTTCTACCCTAAGTGATCCCAAGTTGGAAACATGGTTTGTTTCGCAATACAAAATAACTTCATATTTAAGAAATATATATAGGTTTGTGTGTATTCACTGCCACATCTTCATTCTCAGATTAACAGAAGATCATTATATTCGGACTTAGCATGTCAAGTATGCAAAACACTTCAAGACCTTCATTAATGAAAGACGGTAAATGAATGAGATTCTTTCTGTTTACACGTGGGGTTTTCTCAGGAGGCTTCCAGCTGTAAAAAAAACTTATGACCAGTTATCAGCCACACTTCAGTATTTAAAGAAGGAAAAAATATATATATTAGAAACGTATCTCAGCTATTCCTGTTGAAATTTAAGATATCCTGTTTTAATGATTACAGTCTTGGTCTCGGTCTACAGCTTTGAACAAATCACTCAACTATTTTTTTCCATTGACAGACAAAACTGAATCCCCTCTTTTCTTCTGGGCTTCTGTGGGTGGACACAAAAAAGCCACAGAAAGAGACAAAAACAACTTCATGTGTTTGGACATGGTATTCAAACAAGCTTGAATATCACCACTTATTTTCACCTTGCTTATTACGCTGCTAGATCTCAACAGCAGATCTCAGTACAGAGCTTGGCAGCTCAGTAAGATAAAGCCTTAAGGAACTGTCTACACTTGAGCTCATAATTATTATCCTTTGCTGGATGCACAATGTTTTAAGCAATAAATTGAGAGTTTTCACTAATAGCCATTTGCTTCTCTAGTTCAACAGCATTGATCCTGCAAAGATCTCATAGATATGATAATACTCTCTCATTCTGCTCCTCAATCCTAACAACTCAATCTCCCATGGAAATTGTCCATTTCTAAGACAAAACTAAAAATACTTCAAGGCCCAGCAGCCCTTCATGGCGCTGCAGAGCACGATGCTTGCTCGAATGTCCTTGGAGAACAGAGAGTGAGTTAAGGTAGCAGAAGCACTTTGTACGTTGAATTTCTAGGAACACGTTAACGTCATGTGTGCAGCTCAAGGAGGGAGAAGAGCAGCTACAGCATCCAAGCACCTTTCTAACCTGAGCTGCAAAACCAAGGCAATCCAAAGTGAAGGACTCTCTGCCAGCTCTTCCTAGAAATGAACACAGGCTTGAGGGAAGACAGATCTGATAGGCGGGTGCTTCTTTGCAAGAGCAGTATGGACCTCTGCTGCTGCCTGCTTCGGAGAATAATGGAGGAGGAAGCAGTTTTCTTTTTGCACTAAACTGTTCAAAACTTGCATGCAGAAGAATCTGAGGCAGGATTGCAAGAGAGGAGCAAAGCACTCATTGGTGAGGTGAGAAAATGACTCAGGTTTAAGTTCCCATCCTAAAATTTGATCTAATATTTTAACTCCAGTGTAACATATTAACACATATACATAAAGGTAAGTTATCCCTATAGGACAAGATATGTGCTGTGGAACACACAAGATGTTGGCATTTGATATGGCTTTTACCTGGGAAATAGCACAACTGAGACGCAAACTTGAGCTGGATCTCAGGGGACTGAGCTCTTTTTGTATTTTGGGACAGTCCTACCTTGTTTTGGATAAGAAGAGCTCTACTGAAATCTGCATGGCTCTTGTTGTGGATACGGAAAGTCCCCCCAGTTTACCAGTTCTGACCATCTGAGCTATCAAAGAAGCAAAATGTCAAGTTATGATGGAGTGATGCTGTGAAGCCGGTGCTAGAACAGACATCTTACTTAAAAATCCTTGTACACTTAACATTAAAAAAGGCATATGCTAGTCTTCCAAGATGAGGCATCCACAGAGATCACTGCTGTTGGATCTGCACTGATTTACATAAACTGAAAGTTTGGCACCACTTGTCTACGCCATCGCAATCCTTAAAATCAATGGGGGATGAGAAACCATCCCTAGATGGCAACGGAGACTTTATCACACCTGGGGGACGCTGAAAAATCCTTTGCTCAGCCTCTCAGATCAAGGTAATGGGACTGCGCCTGGCACCAGCCTGTCACGGGGAGTCATTAATGAGCAAGTAACAGGAATTAGAGAGGGAAGAGACCCATTAGAGCACTCAGGTTCTCCATCTGGCCAGAACAGGTCTGATTCCTGCAGTATATCCTCCAGCGATCAGCCCTTTAGACACGATGCGCCAACCTAGCTCCGTTTACGAGTGTTATTTATTTTACTTATTTATAAGGCATTTACTGAGAGGCAGCTAAAAGCCATGCTCTGACAGAAATGCAAAACCTTCATAAAAATGAGTAGGAAAAAAAGCCATCAACCAGACAAACTCACCTAGTACCTGAGCTGCTTTTTGCGTATGCGTGTGTGTTTTTTTTTCCCACCCAAGTGGAAAAATCAACTAAAGAAGGAAACGTAAAACTCAGAGAAGCCAAAGCCTTATCAGACAAACTTCCCTATGCTCAATAGAGACAGTCCCCAAAGAGCTAGAGACAGAAAGAAGATGCAAAGAATAGGTAAAAGTTCCCTCTACCCCTTGACACTTTTTTAAGAGATGGGTTAAAAAAAGTCCCTAAGCTCATGAACTGGCAGAAGAATGATCCAGTGGCACATAAACAGAACCAACGATCCTGGCTATGGCTTTTATTCAACACAAAAGGAAGATTTCCATATCCACAGCAGAAAAGGGGAGCGGGAGGCATTTATATGTGAGATCTGCCAAGATTAGCTCAGAGCCGCAGAGATTCCCCTTGGTCAGGAGCCAAGTCCTCAACTGCCCAATATGAATTTAAATCACCCCAAAGACTTAGGCTTCTGCAAAAAGTTAGGAGAGCAAGGAGGAACAAGACATGCAGCATTTACTATTTTTGTAGTGACACCAAACAAAAATCAGTGGTGCTTTAAAATCCCAGTATAGAGTTGATTTCTTGTTTCATTAAGAATACTCATTCTTCAAAGATAGAAAAAATGCAGCTGCCCACAACCTTGCATTTTGGAAATTGAAACAACAGAGGCATAGCATGGGGACCTCATGGCACCTTTAGCATCTCAAAGGGGAGAGGAGCATTTCTGGTGCCTGTTTTGGTCTCCAAATGCATTGGAGGACTTGGGAAGCCCCTAGGAGGCTGGGGTAAGGCAGGAAAAGAAGGAAAAAGGGAGCTGTAACTGGATTTATGCAACCCAGAAGGACATTCAACACACTATGCCCAGAGCAACAGGAGCACCAAGCATCATCTGGTGAGCATCTGCAATGCAGCCACCTGCTCCTTGATCAGCCCCTTGCATGGTGGTGCACACACAGCTCTGACTTTTGCTACAAGCTCGGACACAGAGTTTGCTGGATTGGCTGAAGAGACCATATGGTACAGCTGTGCAAGGCAGGAGGGATCTTGGGCATCCTTTCCCATTTTATAAACCTAAAGTTCTCCATCTAGGGTGGATTAGCTTTGCAAAAATTTGAGCAGCACAGCCAGCTTATGAAGAAGCCACACACAAATTGAAGCAAACTGACTTCAGCAGACTCAAATAATCTGGGTAGCGAACAGAGCAACAAAGGCATGGTATCTTATGGGCATTTTCTCAACCTAAAAGCACTTTAAAAACATTATAAATTCATAGATTTTAAAGCCCAGATAGAGCAATTCTGATTATCCAGACTGATTTCCTACCATAAAATTTTGCCCCATCACTCCTACACTGAGGCTGTAGATTGTAGCTGGACTCCAGTATCTCTTACAAAAACGCGTCTGAATCTTGATTTAAAGGTTTGAAGTCACATCAAATCCATCACGTCCCTTCAATAAGCAGTTCTAATGGCTAGTTATCCTCATACAGAAAGATTGAATTTGTCTAGCTTTGACTCCTATCTCCTGATCTCATTATGTGTGAGGATGTTAGATTAATGAGCCCTACGCAATCTATTTGAAGTCTTTCTTCCCACAGAGGTACTTACAGACCACGATCGAGTCCTCTCAAACGTCTCAAACAGAAGTTCGGATGGCATGCATTTTAAAGTCTGATTTGCAGACTTCAAACAGTTGTCTTAGCTCTTCTCTGTACCCTCTCCAATTTTGCAGAATAGTTTTAAGTATAGGTGCTGTCATTACCTGCTTCGGAGAGCACTCGGTGCAGGCACCTCTAACAGAAAGCACATCTTCGTGCACTCTGTACCATCTTAAAAGGAGAAGCAAAGACCACCAGAAAGTGCTAAAAACAGAATTGAGGGGACAAATGCAATTATAAAAAAGAATACAAATATAAATTGGATTGTGGCATTTCAAGAAAGGATGCACCACTCATCTTAAAGGCTTCTCAGCACAAACCCCACTAGGGGAGGAATTACAGCACGGACATGCCTAACGTGGTTAGCTGGAGTATTAATAGCACTTGTAGCCTCAAGCAGGTTGCAAAACTTCATGCTGAGCCCTGAAATAGCCAGCAGCCGAAGTACTGCTGCAATTCAACATTGCCATTGTGTCCAGGTAGCACGTAACGCTGGAAGAAGAAAGACTGGTGCTAACTGAGGTGTTTCCGTATGTAATAACACAGTCATACCCCATCCGTCAACCAAGTACCAGTAAGCATGGTTGGGAGGTTCAAGCTGCCATAGCAGCCTTAAGTCCAGGTCACAAAACTCGAGGTTTCCCAAGGAAAAGCTCGGGTAAAAAGACCTATGAGACCTGGTAGACACCGAGTAGAACATCAAGCAGCAATGTGGCCTTCTGGCAAAGAAGTCCAATGGCATCCTGGGCTGCATTACAAGGTCGAGGGAGGTGATGCTTCCCCTCTGCTCAGCCTTGGGGAGGCCACTTCTGCAGGACATCATTCTACTTCATCCCAAGTCCCATCACTGCTCTCCAGCATTACAGAGGGTACATGTAAGTGCAACTCTAAGGTGACTTGCAATGGCTGAATTTCTCAACTTGTGCTCTTTGAAGAATGTTGCCAAACTTGTACCCAAGCAGTTTTCCAGAAGGCTATAAATAACGTGTTTTAATCTACTGCTTGTTCAGTGTATCAATCAGTTACTCTTCTTAAAAATAACAACCACTAAAAAAAAAAAAAAAAGAAAGAAAAAAGGGAACATGAAGTGTCCATTTCCCATTTTGCTTTTGTCCCATTCAGAATCATCTTATATGTGAGACTTTGACAAACCACTGAAGAATCATAGACTCATGAAGGTTGAAGGGGATCTCTGGAGGTCTCTAGTCTAACGTTTTGCTCAGAGAAGGTTCACTTGAAAGCAAGGTCTTTTTCCAGCTCTGAATATCTCAAAAGAGAGATCCCACAGCCTCTCTGGGCTCCCATTGGAACCAGATGGCCAGAAATGTTTCCATCATATTGAATGTCGTATATTCAATATGCAAGCCAGCACCTATCCTGTCCTCTTGCACCGGATTATTCCATCCAAAGACATAAGAGAAGGTGTGAAGAATTATTTTTCTTCCGATTTTACAGCCAACTGGGCACCTGAATGCCTTCATAGAGCCACCTGGTTTCAGGCCTTCAACTTCACCCTCTGGGATACTGGAGAGCAGTAACATCTATGTTGCAGGAGGTCCTTAAGTTCTGACCCGAGGTGAAGACGATTGTCAAAAGCAAACTCAAACTTATCCATTCCTTGTAGTCATAGAAATCTCTGCACTTGAATTTGCCTGGCAGATGGAGGCATGACTGCTCTGCAGCATGCAAGAATCCTGATAGACAAAAGATGACTGCATTTCAGATCTGCTTCCCATCCTTCTTCGAGCAAGGATTCCTTGTTAGAAAGACAGGGACCTTTCCCCAGGACACATGGGGAGAATTACAACAAGCAGGAGGTCCTGAGATCCTTTACACCTAGTCCAGTGCAATGTCCCACCAGATCCCCTTAGGCACAGATCAGACCAAAGAGAGAAGCTGGCCAGGTAATTCACAACATCATGAATTTAAATCCTTGTCTAGCAGTGGTGTATTTTAGAACTGCGATATTACGGCATTAACAGTTATTCTGCAATGTTCCTTTATATCTACCTGTGAAATACGGCTTTAGATCCCACCCCAACAAGGCGCTGATGAGCCAGAGCACACCTCCAAAGGAGGGAAGCATTCTGCACCTCCAGTGTCCGGGGAGACACGAGCAGGAATAGCATTGCTGCTCCATCTACAGAGTGAAGAATAACAGAAGAGTTTTGGTGCTGGTGTTTTTATAAGGGAGATGGATGCTTTGCAGGCTCGTGTGACAGGCTCTGAACACAGTAGTGCTGCAACACATTAGAAAATGAGTCTGGCTTGTTCCACCTTTCTGCGCTCTAACTCCCCATTGTAACAGATGACACAATTAAAAATAGAAAAGGATGTGGTCTCAGTAAGAATTGGAATATATCTGTGCCTGCTTAATGCAACATATGGTGGAATATTTTTACATCTTATAAAGAACTGTGTATTGGACATGTGCTGGTGCTCGTGAGATGCAGCAGCAAGAAAACTGCATTAATATTTGCTCCCTGACAACAGGAGCTGTCATACGCCGTGTACACGCACAGGAGTCATCAGCAGGACAGCACACAATCGACTAGGAAACCTTTCATTATACGCACCATTGGAGTTAATTCGGAAGACGTTGGCTGAAGTCTCCTGAAATAGTTCCTGCAGTTCGCTGGGATCAATCTGGGTGGCTGCAAAGACAAAAAGGGAGAGACCTGTTAATAGTGGGGACTACCATCACTTTGAAGGGGGGCTCCCCTCCCAGCAGAGCCTCCAAAAGGGGACACCCAGCCGAGAACCTTTACGATAGAGCTGTCACCAAAATGCTATATTTTATACACACACAGGTTACAGCAACGACGATGTGCTGTCACACTCCATGCAGAGAATGGGCAACACCAACACCTGCAAAAAGCCTGCTTAGTCTCACCAGGCACAGGGAAACACCAGTAACACGGGGCTGGAGCACCCACGGGACACAAAGAATATGGATTTTCTCCTGGAAAGCAAAATAATATTTGCTCACTGCGGTGTTGCTTCAGGAAGAAGAGAATTGGTGAAGGTCCCTTTCCTGTCCCAGCAGTGCTGTGCAAACCCACAGCAGCCTGAAGTGTTCCCTACTTAGCTGAAAGATGTAACAAAGCACTGAATCGAAACTCCTGCATGCTCTCTTTCGTTAAAACACTTATTAACCATTAATTCATTGCTGTGGGCTCATCCTCACTGCAAATTTAGGCCAGCTAGGGGGTCGGATGTAGCCTTACACAGCGTGTGATCACTGATCACAGGCAGATACCCACTACATCCCCATTTCCATCAGGCAGCAAAGGTGACACTGAGATACAGCAGATAAGGTTTACACGGATCAAGGCAGCCTCTGCAGGAATTATCGGCAACTGGAATAGAAACGATCTCTGCTCATTTACCAAGTGGGCATGCCAGAGCTGCAAATGAATGAGAAACTGCAGCTTCATCCCCAGAGAAGGAGAGATGTGAAGCTGGACTGGGCTATACCACAGAGAAAGCACACGTTGCTTAAATAAACCTTAAACAAGGGCTGGAGTTTTGGTTGGCAACAGTCCCCAGAGACAGACTCATTTCCCCTTTAGCACCAGCATTACAGCAGCAGCTCTGCAGATTTTCCCAGGTTTTGCCCCATTCTGCCTCCCACCTGGGTCAGCTTTTGCAGGTTTCCTAGAAACTGCTCTACCTGCAACCTTGGCCAAGGCCAAAGCACCGTAGGGCTTGTCCCCCTGACATTGAAATAGTTACAGCACGGAGCTGCAGCAGTACAGACACTCAGACAGGAGCTGTTATTCATGTTTTCAAGTCAGAAGCCTGTAATCACAACATATTCTGCATCCCCTACCCAAATTCCTCTATGCTATTAAAGCACTGCACTCCCAGCCTGCATTTGGAAGAGCAGAAAGTCAAGGATGGGGCAAGGCAAAACCCCACAAATCTCAATCTGAACAAAAAGCCCTCCCAATGTCCTGCTTAGGGTGACCCTGAGGACATCCCCCAAGACTTCAGGACAAGCCTCATGTTCAATCTGGGCATCCAGGGGGTTTTCCACTGCTTCTCACCCACCTCACCCACAGCAATCCTTGTACGAGACGATTCGGCCTTGTCCCAGCCATAAATAAAGTCCTGGCTCGGTCTATCAGGTTGACACAAATCCAGGGCATTAAATGGTGTTTAATCAAAGTGCAAAGGGCCTCGTTGACAGAGATTTTCCCACTCTTCTCCTTCCACACTTCCTCCTAAATCAGCTGTCCCAGACACTCCTCTCCACTGCTTCACGTATCAGGCTACAGAACAAGAAATTAGCTTGGGCTTGTCTGTCCCCCAGGAATTTCACTTGTTACTAACAAGATCCAGCTTTCATTAAATCACTGGGAAAAGAGCAGCACAGGAAAAGGTTTTAGATCTTTACAGGCTGCGCTGACCCTGGTTTCAGGAGGCTTTTCTTGAATTTTTCAACAAAATTTAAATTTCTGGGTTAGTAATAGGGGAGGATGGGCACGTGGTGGCCAGGACAAGGTTTCAGGGCAGCATTTCCAGTTCTGTGTAGTGATCCATGCGTTTTGTGATAGAGGTTCTTTGGATGGGTTCTTTTTGGGGGGAGAAAAAATAGTTTATGTGCTTTTTTTCCATGTTGCTGATTGGAGCTCCAGATAAGCCACCATGCAACCAAGTCAGGGTTGTAAATTCTTCCAAATCCCCAGTTTCAAGCACCCAGAAAGGCACAGAATTACATTAACCACCCTCCAAAATTAGCCCACCCCAACTGCCCAGAAATTCAGGGACTGATCTGGCAGAGCAGGATTCACCCCATCTCCCCTGCATGGCCACGGAGAAACCAATTTGCTCATCCTCTACCACATTTCCCTAATGGAAGAGAGGCAAAATAGGACAGGGCAATGCATGAGGATCATATTCTAAGGACGTGGAAATATTAAACATTTTAAGCCTCAGCAGGATGATATTTATTTTGGCTGGATGCATGAGGACCAAGAGGTGAAGAACTCCCCCTTCCAAGGCTTAAAGTCTCAATCCATAAATATCCAGCAGAGAGACACACCTCACCTCCAAATGACAAACAAACATGAATCAAATAAAAACATAAATAAAATAAAATAGTGGATGCAACCTTTGGCCAGAATTTCCAAACATTTTGAAAATGCAATGCTTAGAGAATTGCTTGTCTAACAAAATTGCACAGAATCTGGCTTACCAGATCTTCTGTGTTTCCCTGCACCTGGACTTTTATTTCATGTTGGAATATTCTGCCAGCTCTGTTTTTCTTTTTCTTTTTTTTTTTTCTTTTTCTTTTTTTTTTTTTTTTCTTTTTCTTTTTTTTTTTTTTTTTTCAGGAAAGATAAGAAAATAGTAGCAGGGATGTTGTTTTACACTGCTGCTGCAATTTCGAGCTTCCACACGTCGAGCAGAAATGTTGTAACTATTCATGGAGGATTCAGCAGTCCAAGCAGACAAGCAAAACAATTTAAAAACAGCAGCAGAAAGCAAAGCAAAAATGCATCTGTACTGCCAAGCTAAGTGAAGACATATCAAGGCTGTGAAAGAAAGTGAATGTGAGGCACATTTGTGTCTAATAAAAAATTAAATGTCTTCGACTGCATAAAGGGACTGCTAAAATATTACAATTCCCTGAGAAGGAGCACGAGGTTGCTGATATGCAGTAAATACTTGCCATGCCCTGACGCTAATTGAGGTCGGCACCACAATTGGGAAAAGGTGACTTTTAATTACACCATGGGTCCTGAAAGCCATGAGGAGTTTGCAGTGGAAATGTTACAGAATCCCGCATCCAAATTGCTTCTCCTCTGTTTCCTTAATTGCCAAAACCACTTTTATAACTTCCCAGTGTTTTCCTCATTTGCTTTTCCAGCAGAATCCCCTTGGCGAGGGACAGGACAAAACAATTTCCAACTCCACCTCCTCCCCACCTAGCAAATAGTGACAAACTGATGCATTTATTTCAGCTGTTAAAGAAGCAGCAGCCAACGATGGCATTTCTGAAATATTCCTACTATTTTGTAGGAAACTAGTCCAAAATAAACATTGAGAGAACATATACACCAGCAAATAAGAGAGAGTTGGGGAGAAAGATTGTATTTTAGTGTTAGCTGGCTCCCCAGCTCTGTTTTGGACCAGCCTTTGCCAAGACAAACTCTGGAGCTGTTTGGGGCACAGTTTATCACAGAGATTGCTTCTCTGGGCAAAAGCAGTAAGACTGAACCAAATTTGCCATTGGATGTGCAGTTCCATTGGGATTACCTGCTCTGTGCAGCTTGCAGCCTGACCCCTGTGATACCTCTTGCACTTTGGGCTGAACAAAACAAAACAATACAAAACAAAAAAAAAAAAAAAGAAAAAATAAGAAACAAAGGAGACATACACCTCAAATACCCTTGTAAGCCTCAGACATTTTTGCAACTCTTACTCTAGAGACCAGAATGCTTTGCTTTCCACATTCCAATGCAATTACAATCCTCAACCAGTACCTAAATCATCACCTCCAGGGGATACTAAGTATGAGAACCAGAGGGATGGAGGTAGGTGATCAGGTTGGTGCTCGGACCAGAATATAAGCAGGGGGCTCCTGGCTCTTGGTTTGCTTCCCCCGTCCTGCTCTAGAGGAAGAAAATGCTGCTGCTGCTGCATGTGGGCATCCTTGGGGCTCTCAGGCTCTTGGACAAGCAGCAATTTGTTTCAAACACCATTGAAAGCAGTTCTTGCAGAGAAGGTATCTGATTTAGCTGGCGAGCAGAAATGTTTTTTGGTTCCTCTGCAAAGCCTGAGCAGGCTTATTGGGTTTTGCCTCTACTGATCTGGATATAATTCATGTCTGAAGGGGACAGCTGGAGGTGCAGGACAACACGCGTGGCAAAGGTATATACAGGAACATCCTTGTGCATAATGCTAATG
Source organism: Aythya marila (assembly GCF_965140915.1). Taxonomy (NCBI): domain Eukaryota; kingdom Metazoa; phylum Chordata; class Aves; order Anseriformes; family Anatidae; genus Aythya; species Aythya marila. Next base: position 154,536,363 of record NC_139043.1, read on the forward strand.
AAAACTGCCCATGTTCCCCACGTTAATCTTCCTTGCCTATTAATTATTTCACACTAATTTGAAGCTCCTAATGGCTTTTCTGCAGCCAGGTGAAGTCAATTGCCTCCATGATCTGAATTTTGTAGCAAACCCAAAATAAGTCAAGAGTTGCAGAAAGGAAGAGACAATAGTTGAAGCAACTCCGATAAAAAGGGAAAAGAGAAAAAATAAGACAAGCATTCAATCTTTCTGCTTACAGCACTAAATGAGGCTGCAGAACTCAGCACCTTGGGTTCAATGCAAATATCCCCAGTGCACCACTGTGAGCTATGTGTGTCTCTGCAACATAAAACACAGTCACAGATTTCCTGCACCTTCGCTCATCTGAAAGATTTAACTCAAGTTGTAACACCAGCTTTTGCTGGGAAAAACCTTTCAGCAGAAAATTACCTGGTAGCCAAACTCCCTTTCTATGCTGTGAAACTCCTACAAGGAGAAAAGTGCCAGCAGGGCGCAAGCTGCATGCCATGAGGTCAAACAATCCACCCTACATCCTCAATTCACCTCTACCGATAAGGATAAAGGACAAGGGGCTTCAGCTGTGCTCAAACCCCATGGCTTAAGCTTTTCACAGCTTACCTTAAGACACAACTCACCTGTCAAGAACCCTGCTCCTTCCCCAGGACCAAGTGACCCATTGGAAGGCTTCAATTCCCCTCTCAAAGACGTCTCACAGGACTGACCTCAGTTATCCAAGAGAGCAACTCTTTCCTGAAGGCCACGATCCGTAACAAGAGCCACGTGCCTTTGGCATTGGGAAATCATAGAATCATAGATTCATTAAGATTGGAAAAGACCTTCGAGATCATCTAGCTCAGCTGTCACCCTTCCATCAATATCACCCAATAAACCATGTCCCCAGGCACCACGTCCAACCTTTCCTTGAACACCCCCAGGGACAGTGACTCCACCACCTCCCTGGGCAACCCGTCCCAATGCCTGACTGCTCTTTCTGAGAAGAAATGTCTCCTTATTTCCAACCCGAAGCTCCCCTGATGCAACTTGAGGCCATTCCCCCTAGTCCTATAACTAGTCACCTGTGAGAAGAGGCCGACCACCAGCTCCCCACATCTTCCTTTCAAGGAGTTGTAGAGAGGATTGACCTCAGGGGAGAGAAAATGTTCATTTCTGGCTGCTGTTCCAAGAGTGAAGGATGTGCTCTAGAACAAAACGCTAAGTTCACATCTTTGATTTTTCCACAATGATTGAAGTAAAAATGAAAAAGCAGAAAAAAAGATGAAGGAAGAAAAGAGCAAAGACAAAGCGGCAGCTTTTTGTGGGGAGGACAGAGAAAGAGCCACAGAAGAGACACAAGAAGTGTTGGGTGCACAGACACAAATGCCTACAGAGACCAGAAAGAGCCCTCATACAGCATCCCGTGGTCCTCCTCTCCATGGACTGTCTGGTTTCCCATGGTTCATGCCAGTCCTCAGCCTCTCGTGTTGCAAGAATGCTCTTCTGCTCTTCAGACCCATTTCCATTTTACATACACCACAGGGACCTCATTTATCCTCATCACCCCTGCTCTTGTGTAGAAACTGGCCAAAAAGCTTTAAGAAATACCAGCATAGAAAGGATTGGCCAAAAGAGTGTTGGGACAAGGCTCCTTTCCTCAAGGAAAAGAGTTTAAAATAGAAAGGGAAGAGGAAGGGAATGAAAGGAGCTGCATCTTGTCTAATGTTGTGAAGTTGCTCCTGGCATGCAAGCTTAGGAGGTTTTTATTTCCTCCTGTTGAAGTTTGAGCGAAATAAGTGATAAAGGGAAATGTAAGCAAAAATCACACTCATCAGGCAGCATGTTTTCCAGCAGCGTTGGAAAACGTGATGCTGCTTCACATGGAAATGCTCCGAAGCTCTATGCTATGGATTTGTACAAAAGATTTGGATGTCCTTAGCTTGGCCCTAACACCAAGGGGAACACTGAGGAGATTACACATTTAAGAAGTGGGTTAAAAACAGTGTTTGCATCAATCTTCTTCCAAACCAATTCTCATATAGTGGGGTCACTGTACTCAGGAACTCAATTACTCAATTAGGTGTGGGTCTGAGTTTGCATTGATGCTCATAAACTCCTGGTCATTTTTATGAACTTGCCTTCCTGGGTTGGCCTAATATCCCTGAAAAAATAAAAGATTTTTTTATCCTGCATTTCTTAGAAATTAAGCTTTACCTGAAGAAGGTATTAAGGCAAAGACATCTCAGATGGGAGAACCCATTTCATCCCACCCATCTGAGAGGGAGATGCATTTAGGTAGTGAAGAACCTGCCTCCTCCTATTCTTCCCAAGAAAAAAATACAAAGCCAAGGAGTCACCCTGCCCTCAAAGCCCTGCTTTGATGAAGTACCTTACTTCCACCTTATCTCCCGCCAGATAAACTAGAAGAAAAAACAGAGAGCAAATGAGACAAAAAACAACCACACTACTTTAATAAATTATTTTTTCCTTGAATGACCTACCAATCTATAGCCAGTAGACTGGGGCAACAAAGATTTATCATTTCCAAACCAAGTTGAATGCAGGGGCTAAATTCAATGAGTGCACGAGACCAAGCAGGTAAAGCAGGCAGGGAGAATCACTTCGGCTTGGAGAGGATCCCGCCCAGTCATGTATTTTTATTTTTTTATTTTTTGGTGTGCTCACTAAGCAAAGAGTTTCCATACATTAACCTTTCTAAACTTCTGAGGTTTGTGCTTTAGTTAACACGTCCCTAGACAAGAAACTGCAACACACGGTGTCTCCACTACAAGGCTTCCTGGTAGAGCTAGTACATTTTAACTGGAGCTCAGCGTGGCTCTTTCTTGGAAGATCCTAGGAAAGAAAAATGCTTACAATTATAAATGCAACACATTTCTTTGAAAGGAATAATAAGCACAGAGCCTACACCTAGGAAGAACAGCAAGAAGCTCAGGAAAGAGGTTATGGAGGCCAAAGTTTCTCACGTAGGTGAGGTCTAGGCCAATGGGACCAAAACAGCAGCTTGACTCTGGTGACACAGGAGGCATCAAAAGGGAGAGGTGGGCATCCCTTGCAGAAATTAAGAGAAGATGAAGGGTGAGCAATAATGTGTAGTAACAGTCAACTTCAAAACAATAATACAGAATGAAGACATTGTCTATCTCATGCACTGCCCAGCTGAGTGAAGGGGCTGCACACACCCTGTGCACTCCCACTTTAAACCAGTCAAGAGAGCAGCCTTTTCCTAAGCCTTTCTCCTTGGGTGCAGTATCGCACCCTGGGGTGCTCCTTGGTACTCCCATCCTCCCTGCCCTGTCATCAGGGACATGCAGCTCCATCCCCTGCAACACCAGCACCTGGTTCTCAGCAAAATGCAATCTTGGGTACCCCCAGAAGTTGTTCAGAGAGAAGGGGAAACATTGGTTATCTTTTTCCAGCACAATCATGGTTCAATCAGATTTGCTTTGCATAGTTGCATAGTTTTTAATTAAGAAGTTTCCATTCTTCCATTCTCTCTCTCTCTCTTTTTTTTTTTTTTTTTTTTTAGCATTAGGTGCACAGCCAGTGCCAGTGTCTCCTCAGCCCTACGGCTTGCCCTGCACATCCAGCAGACCAGGACAGACAATACCAATGTACCAGCTTGCAGGGAGTCTGTCCATGGAGATGAGAACTCATGCTGATGGTGTGCATCAGCAGAGCATCAGAAGCACGATTAGGGAAAGCTTCTGGCATGAAGTGTTACTGAGAAGTTTGGATACACCATAAATGAAGAGACATAAAGGAAAAGGGGTGAGATGATGGAGAAATGCTGGATAGAGGCTGCCTCCAGCTCACAAATACCAACAAAACTCCACAAAAAAGCCCCAACCACCCAACCAAGTTTATTACATTATGACCCTATCAGTTTATTATAATTTATGAATAGTAAATAAATAAAAAACCTGCTGCCTTCTAATTCTTCAAACAAGGAAAGCAGTAGAAGGAAATGTCAAAAGATTCATGAGAACCATTACTGGAAAAAAAAAAATGCTATCACTTCATGGCAGATGATGGCTAAGAGTGATGTTAAAGTGATCTGAAGGTCAGGCTGGCTTGATAGCCCCTGGCAAATTACTTGGTGGGATTCTTGGTCCTGTTTCACCTGCTCCAATCTCCATAAAATTAATAAAGTAATTTGGAGAGCAATGGAAACTTTCCCCACAGATATCCCTGTTTACAGAGATGCTCGTGTCCAAAGACAAGAATTAGTGAACTGTTGATTTTCTGTGATGGCTAACTGCAAAACAGACTTAAAATTGTAAGTAAGACTTTATGAAGAATAAGTACAGATTAGAACTATGCAATGGATTAAGAAGCTGCTTATTCTGGCAGAGTGTGGAATTCTGGCTTTGCTTGGACAGTTTTACAATTAAGAGTTTTCTGCCATTTTTAAACAAAGAGGAAGCAAACATTAAAGGTTTTGCATAATTCTGATGCGTTACCAAAATGTAGCTAAGGAGCTTTTAAATAAAACAAAGCACTTTGATTTTTTATTTTTTTTATTTTTTTTTTCAGTAGAGGTGGATTAGGAGAGAGTTAAAAAGATGATTCATTTTTGATTGAAATAAATCAACGTACTGGAAAATATCAATTCATTTGCAAAATTTCCCTTCCAAATCCCATTGCTTCCTGCTTTCCAAGATGGAAAGTCTAATCATGTTCCCTTCTTCATGCGCCAAAGCAGCAGCAGAACTATGCATAATGGCAGAGCCTGCCTGCATTTTTATAAGGATACCCAAATTGTTGAAAAAAAGGCAATTAAAGTCATTTGGCAGATTTTTATTTTTTTTTTAATGATGATGTGGTGTAAGTATATAAATAAAACCTCAGTGAAAGCCATTTTTTGTTTGCACTGCTATATCCCCAGGATAGTCTGCAGCACTGTGCTAATGCAAACACAGACACAAGCACCAACAGTATGTGAAAATGCAAAAGATTGACTGAAAAACAAAGTGAAAAGGATTGATCTTACACTCACTGCCCAAGCTATAGGAAATGTAATGTGAAGACAGCCAATGAAAATGACAAAGAATACAAATATTTTTGAAATGTTATTATTTGAGGATTTCCAGGCTATATACATTACAAAATAATGTTGTACAGCTCTTAATCAGTTTCACTTTTGGTCTTATTAATGCACTCAGCACTAATTGCCTTACAAAATACCCTTTAAAAGATCCAGGCTATTAACGACAAAATGGAGATGACTGTTTGATTTTTTATTTATTTATTTGTTCTGATTACATCTATGCAATGCAAGGGAGCAGTATCAGAAAAATCAGCCATATGAATAAAAGAGAAACCTTTAAAAACATTAAAACAAGGTGCTTGCCAATTGAAAATATCTAAATAACCATATATTTTTTCATGTTTGGTAAATTATATATTCTATAAACCAAATTCTGATATCTAAACTCGTGTACCAGAATGGCCCCTGAATATTGGATAAAAGGTTAGTAATAAAAATGAATGGGAAGGGCAGGTCCCAGCAGATAATATGTATAATTGATGTTTTATCCTTACTGCCACTGTACCGGAGGGCTTGCTTTGGGGTCAACCATGTTTGTTCCAGCATAACGTTGAAGAAGCTGTAGTGCAGAAAATGCTTCTTCCCCATCTCCTTCCTCTTCATCACCTCCTTTGTTGGCCAGGACAAATAAATTCAGGTCTTCTCAAAGGTACAGAAGACAAATTGTACCTGTTGGGATTAGAATCAGCACCCTTGAAGAGCCCTGCATTGCCCTGGAGGTGTTTTAGCATCATAGCAGAGGTTTTATAAAGCACAGGTCCCAGAGGGATAGAGCGAGAGCTGGGATGGCGAGATAGCAGAAGGTACTGAAAGACGGGGCGGATGCAGTGGGAAACAGCAATGGAGCAATGCCACAGCTGGCATCTACCTGCAGGAAAGAAGAGTGCTCTGTGGAGCAGATCTCCACAAAAAAAATAAGCTCAGTACAAAAGCAGCGAGTGGTGCACCCTCCCCTTCCATGGAGCTTCATCCAGCAGCATAAAAGAAAGCAAGGTAACTTATTACAAGTCCTAAGGAGGACTGAAAAAGAGCAATATCCCCTTTGCCATTTCTTGGTAAGCTTCATCTGTATTTTTAAATAAGAAAACCATATTGATATTTTATGCAGAAAAACACAGAGCGCCTTCCCAACCTTTACTGAATGGAGAACCAGATTAACTTGTTCACCCAAGAGTACCGATAACAGAAACTGGTCCGTGGAACCAGCTCTTTTGGAAGAAATCTTAAAAACTTGTACAACCATTTGGGGAGGACGAAATAACACTATCACTGCCAACCCTTTTGAGAGCTGCCTGGGATGTCCCATGTAGACCTGCTCCTCCTCAGTTTATGGGGTCAGCAAAAGTTGTAGCACTGGCCAGAAGTCATATGAATGGCCATAAAATGTCTTGTTCTTATGAAACTCCTGCTGTAGTTATCTGTGGTAAGGAAAGGCTGTTCTAGGAGGTGCTGCTCAGCTCTTTCTCTCTGGGATTCTCCAAATCCCCAGGTTCTCAGTTCTCGGAGCCAGGAGATATTACTTGCAAGCCCTTCTATTTATCCTATAAACATTACAAAATGGTCTTTTTTCTTTTTTTCTTTTTCCTTTTTTTTTTTTTTTTTCCCCCAAAAATATACAGAGGAACACATTCAGCAACAATCCTTCCTCATCTTCATCAGTAGAGGGGAACACAACTTTGCTGCTACCTGGCAATTTGAACAAATAAATGAACGAACAAAAATGACAAAAAAAATAAAATAAAATCCCACTTTGCTATTTCAAAGACAATTTCAGGCTTAATCTCAAGGGCGTGTTAATCTAGAAGGCATCCTCCAAACTATGCAGAACACCCCAGCCCATCACAATGCTACAAAACAAATAAAAGACAAGAATTTCATTAGAAATTTATGTTATGCTACAGAAGAAATACAGTTACTCCATGTGTAATGGGATTGTAATGGGATTTGAACAAAAAACTTTACGCTTCTGATCTCAAATTAAAAAAAAAAAAAAAGGATTGAAGGATTGCATGGGTGTTAAAGTTTATTAGAAATTTGTAAAATATATATAAATAAATATTTATTTTATATATATATGTATATGTAAAAGCAAGACTGTCCATTCCCTATGGCAGGGGTAACACCACATCTCTCAGCCCTAACCTCAGGCCCGTCTGTGCCCAAGTTATGAGACTAAAATTGGCGTTTTGTTGTTTAATTCAGCAGAACTTTGCTCTCTTTCTCAGCATGACTCACTAAAGATCTGCAGAGCAGATTTTGATCTTAATCTTCATCCAGAAGACTCTATTATGTGCCTGAATGCAGAATTTCTCCCATTCTTCCAAAAAAACAACCGAGACATTGAAGGAAGCATCCGCCTAAAACATAAAAGTCTATGGCACTGAGATACTGACTAATACGAGACAGTGGAAGTGACAGGGATATGATGAAGAAAAGGCTGAATGCGATTTTTTAGACCACTGGTTTATTAGCTAAAGGGCTCTGGTTTAGATCCACAGTTACAAAAGACAAACCCAGTAAGCTGGTTTCGCCTACAAGGTTTTTTTCTCCCTCCCTTCTCCACAGTTGAATGAGCCCATTGCAAGCTTTCAAAGAGAAGCATTTTGATATTTTGGCTCAAAATACCGAGGCTTGTCAAAATTGCCCAATGTTTTAAGGCCCAAAAGAACAACTAAACTGGAAAAAAAAAAAAAAGAGTTTACGTTGCCCAAAATATTTCAATCAGTGCAACTCATCTTTCTTTTTCAATTTTTTTAAGACAAATTCTAAACTTATTTATCAGCCACAGGGCACAAAAACTTAAAAAGTAAATAAAAATCAATTATTTACAACCCCCCCTGCTGAGCAGCGGTACCACTGCTCATGCTGAGAGACATGCACATACAAGATATAGAGAAGTGGTGGAAAACAAAATACATCTTAAAAGGTTTTGGGTTCCAAGGGCAAAACTCCTGGAGATACGCAGCCTCCATGGGAGGTAATCCTTTAGTCCCTTTGAAAATCTCAGGGAACCCAAACCAGACATTTCTTCTAGGGCTGTAGCAGCCTTTTTGTTTGTGCTACTAACCCAAGAAATACCGCTTTGATCTCTGCCATGTCCCTCCTCATCCTGCGGCCTCTCTCCAAACGCCTTTGCAAAGCACTGCGTTCGCTGCTGATGCTCCTCCTGGGACACGTTGCTGCAACGGAGCTCACAGAAACCCTTCCCCATGCACACTCTCCACCAAATGCATTTAAAAGGATTAACATTGTGGTTTTATTTTATTTATTTTTTTTGCACATGTACAACCATTGCCTTTTTTGCACGCCGTTGCCCCAGTAGATCTGAATGCCCGAGCAGCGTGCTGCTAGCAGTGGCTCTCTGAATTTCCATTGCCGTCAGGATTACAGTAACAAAATGGGCTGTTTTAGGTGAGGAAACAGGACTGCTGCCAAATCTCTGCTCCCATGTGTTCCCTCACATCGCTGGTGCCTCAGCTGGTGCTACCTGGCTGGGCAGAAGCAGCCGGGGCTGTGCCCAGGGCGGCCAGGACAGGGGTTGTCCATGCGTAAGCCAAGAGAGGATGTTTGATAGTGACCAACGGGATGGCCTTCACCTTCCTTTCCTCTCCTTTTGCTTCCTCCTCCTCTCCTTCACTCCCTCAGCTTCGCAGGGAACAATTTTCTTCCACCCACCACTCCTAAAGTCAGCAGCAGCCGGCGCTGCACAGATCTTATAGAGATCTCATCCCCTCTTCCCCACTCCTTGGAAAGGCTGAAAGCCAAGGGCTCCTCAGGAAGGGCAGCCTGAAAGCCAAGGTCCTCCAAAACTCCCTTAAGCCCTGCCACCAGCCTGGTGCATCCCCCATGCCCGTGGGGAACTGCAGCAAATTTCAGCCCATCCAGATGCCTGGATGTGGCGCTAGGCAACCTGTTCCTTGTGCTTGAACAGGGGCAAGCAGCGATCTCCAGGCAGGGCAAATTTCCATCCCACAGCCTCTTCTCAACAAGACACACCTGAAAGTGGTGAGCACAGAGGTGCTGGGAAAGGGGCTGCATCCCAAACCAAATTCTTCGTTGCTGGTCAGCATCAAATTAATAAAGACCTGTACAGGAGAATGTGGGAGACCACACGGTGCGTGGAAAAGTCACAGGAAACGATTCTCCCTGAAAACACAAAATACCTCCTGCTGGATATGACGAAAAGAACATGTCCAGAAATGGGATCAGCCCCTAATCATTCATTTGGTTCCAATGAGCTCATGATCATGTTCATAACCTGGTAACTTCACCCAAAACAGGTAGAAATCACAGCTTGGCAGTCCTGCGCTGCTCCTCACAGTGTGCTAAACCTGCACTGGAGATGGTTTCGCATCGCCCCAGAGACACGGGGAGGTCAATCAGCACTTCTCTTCCAGTTCATTGTAACCAGCAGCCCAAGCTGTTAACATCAGTTAGTTTAAGTGAATTGATTTTATCTGAAATTCCTGCCGCCGCCTTCATGCACGCTCACACATCTTTGCAGTTTCTATAATTAGAGCACACCAAGAGAGGAGCAATTTGTAAGGAGAATGACATCTCTAAAACACGTCTTTCTCAGAAAGGTGTTGTGTGCATGTCTGCAGGGAAAAGCCTGCATATTCAGGAGGAAAGCCTCTGTAATGATGCCACTAGGCATTAACTACAAACCTAGTTGGTTTTATCGTACTGCTTAAGAGAGGAGAAAAAAATACACATACACGCACACATGCACACATCCCTCTGCCACCTGTGCTCAGTCAAAGACAAGATACGTATTAAAAAATATAAATATATATTGGCCAACATGGTAAGCCTAGTTCCTTTAGATGCTGTGGATCTTTTTACAGCACAAAAGGAGAGGACCTATGGGAATGAGCTTGGAGTACACTCATGTAGCTGGAGATTTGCATGCGGTGCTCTGGAGCAAGAGCATTTTAGCTTAGAAAATCTGCAAGTTCTTCTGCTCCCAGCCATTTAAGCAAGGCAAGAAGCACTTGTTGGGGAACTGCATCCAACAAAATGTTCCCAAACACACCCAACACAGGCTGCCCTGAGGAGCTGTGGGATCTCCTCCTTGGAGAGCTTCAAAAAGCCACCTGGACCAGGTCCTGGGCACACTGCTGGAGGTGGCTGTGCTTGAGCAGGGGCTGGACCTGATGGTCCCAGAGGTCCCTTCCCACCCCAAGCAGTCTGGGGTTGTGTACGCTTTCCCAGATATCCGCCTTTTCTTCATCTCATGTAATGTTGTCAGGAAAATAGAGGCAACAAGAGTGAGCTCAGATGGGGGCCGTGGTGTTTGTAGGGGCGTTGCATGGTAGCAGCTGCAATTGCAGAATCAGTGTTCAAAAAAAGGCCAGAATTGGGAACATTCCTTTGTGAGGGCTGCAGAATTGTCTTCCCCTACCAACTTCGCCAAAACACTTGCAATAAATTGATAGAGAAGAAAAACACAACTTGGTTATACACATGGGCCCCTGGAACTCCACAGACTGGATTTGGGATTATATTTGTGGGCAGAGAGAGCCCCAAACCCCCCCAAACTGTGGGCCATGCTCTGTGCAAGCTGTGGTTAAGAACGGGATAATGGACCCAGTCCTGGTCCTGTGTGGGTGACCCACAGTGTGAATCCCATCCCTGCTGAAGTGTTTCCACGAAGGTCCAGAAATCCATGGGATTGCTGGTGTGATTTACCAACTACAGACAAATTCACAGTGTAATCTCAGCCAAGCCACCAAATGGCTCCAGGGCTCGAAAGCTAAACAGTTCCCAAATTTAAAAATGGGATGGGGCAGCATCATCCATCCTGCAGGTAAATCCAGGCAACTTCTGGATGCAAGGAGCTGAATGTATGCTGAATAAGGCTGCAGGGAGTTCTTAGCATGCAGGTGATCCAAAAAGACTGACAAAATGATCTCATGATCCCTTCTAGCTTTAAAATCCATAAATGTGAGAGCTGAGAAAAATACCAAAAAATACAGCGTTGCTTACTGTTAATGCCAAGACTAGACATGTTTTCACCCAATGTCGCAAAAGGGCTAAATAACAGAATTTCCAAACTTCCAGTATACTTTTGCACTTATAAACTGGCTCAGTAGGCAGAAAACAACACTTTAAAAAGGAGCCTGTTTTCAGCAGGAACGCGTCATTAAAAGCACACTCTTTCTAAATGAGCTGGGATTATGTCTGGGGATTTCCATGCCATTGTCTTAAAATGTATTTAAAAAAAAAATGAGCTTCGCAGAAAAAGAAAGTTAAAATTCTTGTGCAAAGTTGGAGGCTTACCTTTCCTAAATGGGCTTTGGTTTGTTTTAAAAATAAAGCTTAGGCATGCACTGCCATCTGAATATCCTGCCCACATAAAATGATGTAAGCCCGTTAATTCAGCGTGAGCTGTGTTGCAGTCGGTCTGTCTTCAGCCAGGGATCGGCTGCTGAATGCTCCAGCCCAGTGGCCATAAGCAAGACTCAACTAACTGCTACGGGTTATGTTGCACATTCAGATTAAAAGAAGCAATATTTAGTGTTGCACTATAAGGCATGGCATATGGAAAGGCACAATCCTGTGTCTTTTTAAACGCTGATCTCTTGCTGCTCCATTACTAAGGATATATTGTGCAGAAATAATGAAATTCTCCCCCCAAATTTTGTGAGTTATGCATAATTCCCCAACCACACACTAAAGGGACCACTAAAAATCCCTCTGCCCACTGGGAGGAGATTCCTAGACCTGGCAGAAGCCCATAGCATCATAGCAGTGGGGAACCAAATTATCCCAACACTCCTCAAATCAAGCTCTTGGTACACACCAGCTGTGTTTAAGATGCTCCAGAAGCCTCCAAGGGATGCTCCTGCACTGGTTCCTGCTTGCACACCCCAGCCTTGATTTTTACAGCTACGACAAAAATCCATTTTTCTTGCTTCGATACGAAAGCTCAGGAGGCTGACAAGTGGGGCTGGCACGTGGGGGCAGACGGTTCCCAAAACTGCCAGAGCTTCTGTTCTGAGCAGTGCAAAACTCAAACAGTGGCCAAAGCAACAATCACCTGCAGTCAGCATGATTATATGCTGCTGAGACACTGCCTACAAAATGCCTTATTAAAAAAAAAAAAAAAAAAAAAAAAAAGAAAAAGCAATGCTGAAGAAGAAAATTGTTTGATGCAAGCATGAAGGAGGCACAATCCTACATTCCATGGCTGCATTTTGCTTTTGTTAAAAAACAAACCCCAGTGAGCTCCAAGACTCAAAGGAGATGGAAGAGCTCTCCAACTGCTGGTTGTCCATGTTGTTCATCATCTGTCTGATGAATTTTCTGGAAGAAACCAGCCCAGTTGGGATGGGATGGAAGAAACACCTGAGCTGTAGGGCACAGAAGTGTCTGCACCATGGCAGTGAGCAGAAATACTGGAAGGGAAGGGTCTGGGAGTTCTCCACGCAATGCACCTCCAGCTGGGTATGGCCATCCTTGCCCATACCATGGGGGGTCAGGAGCTGCCCTCATTCCTCTGCTTCCTGGATCTGGTGGCCTCCCATTGAGCTGCATCCACCTAGGAAAGCAACCTGCAAGCCCACAGAGAGCTGAGATACAGCAGGAGGGAGAAGCCAACTCAAATAAATGGCTAATTGCCATTTAACTCCCGTGTGTGAAATTTGGCAAGAGTTGCATTGCATTAAGCCAATAAAGCAACCTGGACTCGAGCTCCATTTGGCAACGGGACAGAGGGATCTATCTGAGAGCAGGCTCCTGGGCATGTGAGGGGGGCTTTGGGGTGGGAACAGAAGAAAAAACACCACCCTTCTGCCACGTCCTGATGGAAATGGTCTTCTGTGGGCCAAAACGAGCATCCAGTGAAGATCCCATTCCCAGTTTTGCTAGTCCAGGCAGAATTATTCGCAGATGAACCCACCCCCTCTGTTCTCTCCCCCCTGTTTAGGAATACAGAGAAATTCAAGCCACTGATGATGTGCTGCTCATCCCCACGGCTCAATTACGCTCTACAGCAGCAAGTAGCCACCTCACCAGGAAGGTGACGCTGTGCCGAGCGCGTCTGCCTGTTATGAATACAATTTAGGAGGCAGGCCCGTAGAAAAGATTTGCTGTCAGGCAGTTGCCTCAAGAGAGCTAATTAAAGCTGCAGGAGAGAGCTGACAATTTCCCTCTGCTGGCTGCCTCACAGCTTGTCACCCCAGCCTGGCCGCGGAGCACCCTGCACATTGCCAGGAGGTGCCACACATGAGGACACCCAAGGGACCCCCCCCCGACAGCAGGCAACACGGATGGCCAGGGTAGGAACAACCATTTTAGATTTTTGCAGCCCAAATCAGTATTAATAGGTAAATTTTATGGCATCTGGCATGGATAGGTATAAAATAATCCAATTTGATTACAGGTTAGACGTCTTTGAGACATGTGGAACCCGTGGGGATTTTTGGCAAGCTTCCTTTGGGGTGGACAACTCCCCCCTCCACTGCAACATAGACCAAGTCCTAGGTGGAAATCAGGTGAAAGTACAGAGTTTGAGATCAGCAGAACAGCTAGGCAGCAATGCAACCAAAATAGAGACGGGCGTAATTTCATATTTCATGCTATTATATTACATTCAGTTGCTCTAGTGACTTGCAGGCCATCTGCCCGATCCAATGGTGACAACAAACTACGAAAAGCAGAACAGAAAACCACGTCAAATTGTTTTTGGTCAGAATATAACCAGGCATTGTGCAGCCTCCCAGGCGCCATGCTCTGACGAATCTCGAACTCCCTGGAGGCTTTGCCTTTGGTTTCAGTGGATTTAACGTCCATAGGGCATAGGCTCTTGCATTCAACAGTGGGATGCACTATGACAGTATTTACCCATATAGACAGAAAAATTGCCTTTATAGAGTAAAGACAGGAACAATCGCGTTCATCTCTTACTGCTCAAAAGAAAAAAAAAATCAAAGTAAAAAAATTAAACACCTTATTTTAGGAATTTCAAAGCCAAGAAAGTAAATTAAAAAAATATATCTAAAGTCTTCTTTTTGCTTGTTAGCATTAGAGTATTAGTAGTAATTTGTCATCGTACAGTAGTTATATGCATGTCATGTGGCTATGTATACACCCAGATACACGTAAAACATGTTTTACTGCATATTACTTTTTCATTGCAAATATTTTCCTGAGATGTCCTAGTGCAAGAGCACGTTAAAAGCACCTGCTATTAAATCTTTGCTAAAACCTCCAAATTTCTCATGAAAATCCAAAGTGTGCTGTTAATGAAATTGTTGAGTTTTTAATGTACGTGTCATTTTGATGAATGTAGAACATCATTTCCATAATGTCTTACATGTTTCACGGACTTCTGGGTATTGCACCATCTTCTTGATATCCAAGGAAAACAGATTATTAGCGCAAGCAGGAAGGAAAACAGAATCATGGAGTGATGTACGGTTACTGAGAATTTGTTTCAAGGTAAGAGTCATAGCGCAAAACTTCCCAAGCTCTTGCTCTGTTCTCCAACCACTAGATTAATACTTTCCGATCTTTGCAATAATTTAATTAAAATGATCAGCCGATGAGAAGTAATACTGCACCACTGAATCTAATTAAACTTCAAGTTTATCCTCTAGAAATCAAGAAATATATATATTTCTTCAAGAAAAGACAGCTATTTATTTTATTCTGACAGAGGAAAGGATAGAAGGAAAAAAAAGCAATCAGTTTTGTTGATAACATCTCTCTTCTGCCTCCCCCCCCTCCCTCCCAAATGACAACGCTTGCCTGGCTAAATAATAAAATAATAAGCATTTTGCAAAGCTAATCTTCCTGCTCTGAGCTGTCTGAACCATTTTGTCCCTTCCCACCCAAGCCATTGTGTGGCAAAACAATAGTGCCTTTGTAAAAATGACAACAAAAACCAAACAGGGTGGGGGAGGAAACCTGCCAGGGAAGGAGAGAAAAATTCAGACCTTCTTATTTCTATTTGGCAATTATACCTCTTGTAAAAGGTTCCCCCTCCACCCTTACCCCACACAAGTGTTAACTCTCTTAGCTTGATTGGAGCTTTGTGCAAAATTGAAGTAGGGATGTTGAGAGGCAGGTTGCCTATACAAAGCAGCAACAGAAGGATGTGGGGACAGTAGGTCCACTTTCTGCTGCCCAAATGTCTGCTGCCAAAAGCAAAACCATAGCCAAAGTTCTGGTGTCATCCAGGATTTCTTCACTGTAGAAGAGGCATGTAAAATCAGCTGTGTTCGCAGACAAGACCACCGTTTCTCCTCCTGGCTTTCTTGAAAAAGCCCAAGAATATCTTGTGAAGAAATTTTTCTGCAGTCAGCCCAGCCTTTTGAACACTTCCACCATTAACTAGTGCAAAAATGTGAACTATTAAACATTTAACTGAATATGTACGACTTCTGAACTGGGCTTGCTCAATTAACATTTTACTGCAGCAGCCTCCAGGGCATACTGTCTTGCTAATTAAGTATTTCCTCTCCATCCCCTTGTGGGGAACAGGCTGTTTTTCCTCTGCCTTTTCTTGTGGTCAAAGAGCAAGTGGATAGGCAGTAAGAGCTGTACGAAAAGCTTTGCTTGGCTGTCTCACACCTTCTCTAGCAGTTTCTTTGCCTCCTGATGCTGCGTCCCCTTGCAGGCAGCTCTGCACCCAGCCTCCTGCCTCGAGCAGGAGGCCACCACACCACAGGAGCTCTCAGCACAGTGGGTTGCCTCTTAAGGATGAGTGGCCAGATGGCTAGAAAATGTAGAAAGGTGGAAAATACGTGTGCTGCTGCACAAGCACTGACCACTTGTATCTCAGGGACTTGTTGAGCAAGAAGTGCTCTCTATGGCTTACTCCACCATGACTTAGCCTCCCCTCTAAGCCATGTACACAATGATGTAACTTGCTCCTTGAGGGTCCTCTCCTTCTCTTTGATCCGAATGTAGCACCTTCTGCTTTCACATGACATGTGGAGACCAAGCGTGACTCTTACTCTTCACACCCAGGGCATGGGCTCAGTATCAGAGTAAATCATGAAGATGCTATCCAAAACCAGTCTGTGCAGGGAACTGCTTTGACAGTGAAGTATTGTTGCAGCAGACCCCGTAGAATCATAGAACCATAGAATATCTGAGTTGGAAGGGACCCAAAAGGATCATCAAGTCCAACTCCCGGGTCCCCAAAGAAAAAATGTCAGATCATGTGTCTGAGAGAGTTTTCCATACACTTCTTAAACGCCGTCAGGCTCGGTGCTGTGACCACTTCCCCGGGGAGGCTGTTCCAGTGCCCGACCACCCTCTCGGTGAAGAACCTTTTCCTGATATCCAGTCTGAAAAAAAAAATTCAGTTCCTGCTGCCTGCTGGGCATGGCCTGGGCTGCGCCATGGGAAGACCACAGAGAGCAGGCCGGGCCAGGCCGCGGTGAGCAGGCCCAGCTCCAACTCCTTCATAAAAACACTTCATTAAGAAAAAAGTGATGGAAAGAAAGAAGGGAAGAAAAATGTTGGGAACTTGAAAGGCTTTTCCTAGTTTTTGAGAGGCTTCTACTACCTCTACTATGCTGCTGCTCCTCTGCACACACTTGTTGGATGAGCCTTACAACCACACGAAGGAAGTTGGCACAACATTTTTCTGAGTCAACAGGTCAACAGTGCCAATCCTAACTGCAAAGCCTACACAATTCATGGACTTGATGGACAAAGACATTCCCAAGGAGGGAGACAGCACAGAAAACCCAGTATTATGGATAACAGAGCACCCTGAGTGGGAAGGGATCCAAAAGGATCCATTGAGTCCAACCCCTGGCTCCACACAGGATCACCCAAAACCAGACCCTGTGTCTGGGAGGGTTGTCCAAACACTTCTTGAACTCCATCAGGATCAGTGCTGTGACCATGTCCCTTGGGGAGCCTGTCCCAGTGCCCGACCAACTCTGGGTGCAGAACCTTTCCCTAACACCCAGCCTGACCCTCCTTTATTGTAGCTCCATGCCCCTCGACAAATCTACTCTCATTGCCTATCCTTGTTTTAATGCTATTCGAGCAGCAAAGCTTGTACTTCATTTCTTAAAAGACTGTGTAACACATCCCAGTGATGATCTATTTTTACTGCAGGCTGAAGAATGACATTGATCTCTCCACAGAAAGCTAAGTTTGCTTGAGGGCCTTTGTTATTAATTGGCCTTAACATGTTTATTGTGGTGCTGCCCAAAACCCAAAGACTGTGCCTCAGACTGCTAAGTGCTAGAATCGACTTTAACTCCTTACAAGCTATTACCATGGTCTTCCTGGCAGCTCAGCTGCATCCTCTCTGAAGGACTTCACAGGCACCTCCTTCCTTCCCAGTCAGGACCTGCAAGCAGACATCTCCTTATCTACTGAACTGCTAAATCCCCTTCTGGATGTCGTACAGAGAAAAATGGAAAATGTACTGTCTACAGATCTACAAGCCCCAAACTCCCATATTTTAATCCTGTCGGTACCTGAAGAAAATTGATTCACTTCTCTGTGAGTTGGTTACAGCATCCATAAAGCAGTGATGACAAATACTGGACTACTGCTCTGGGGTGGCATGAAGGTTACATTAATTAATGCTTGCAGAGTGGATGAGATGTTCGATGAAAGGCAGTAAGCATGGGGAAACTGTTATCATTTGTTCTCACTGGGGCAAAGCAGAGCTTTAATACCGCTATTTCCAGCTGTGTGCACTACTGTCAGTATGGACAAAGCTCACTCCTGTGATGCCAGACCCTGTAAGTGCTCAGCAAAGTCAGCTTTACTGAAACAGCAGAAAATGCACCTTGCCCTCAGTCAGCATCAGCCTGCTGTCCCCACAGAAGGAGGTCCAATGCAGAATGCCAAGGGGACATCTGATCTACAGGTGGATCTACAGGGGACATCTGATCTACTGGTGTATTTCAAGATGTTGTGAGAACTATGTCAAAAGAGGTGAATCAGAGGATTGCAGACTGGTTGGGGTGTGAAGGAACATCTGGGTCCACCTGCTACAGCCCCTGCTCAAGCAGGGTCACCTCCAGCAGGGTGCCCAGGATCTCATCGTGGTGGCTTTTGAAGCTCTGCAAGGAGGAGACTCCACAACCTCTCTGGGAAACCTGTGCTCCATCACTCTCATAGTAAGAAAGTGTTTCCAAACTAGATGGACCCCTGGTCTTCTGCAAGATAGCAGGTCCTTCCCTCCCCCTGCAGTGTCTCCACCACTGTCCACTACTGTTTAGCCCGTCTTCATCTCTCCTGCTGCACAACATGTTGGAGCAAACCGCACCTTGGGCAAAACCCCAACCCACACAGCAGGACTCCCAATTCCACCACTACCTATTTGTCAAAGGCAACACACAGCAAAATGAGATCTTTGAGGAAAGCTGAGCCCACTCAGGTCTTTGATAACAACTTAACTTCCAGATTCAATGAACTCAGCCTACTTTTCATGATGACATAGCGAAGGATAAACATCATTGCGTTATTCAGCTCCCGGCAGTCAGCTTTTGAAGGACATTGAGTGGGTGGCAGAGAAAAGCTGAAAGCAAAGGAAAAAAAATCAGGCTCTGAAGCATGGCATTATTTGGAGCTGGTCTTCTGGCATGCGGTGCTGTTCCTGCTGTTGTCTGCGGGTCTCTTCCTAACAAATGATCTCATCCTGCTGCTCCCCAGGCTCACCAACAATGCCCAGCTTTGCTTCTGTCTGTTGAACATCTCCCAGATGTTTACCCATGTAAACATTAAGGCATATAAAATAAAAATATATTACCAATGCATCAGTTTTCAGGGGGAAGCATGGGGTGTAGCCCCTTCTCCACTGAAAAGGCCAACTTTGCTCTATGACAGCCCACACTACTCCTTGGATTTTTTCAGGGGACCGATGTTTTTTCAGCAGGACAGACTTGAGCATCCATCATGCCATGCAGCTTGGCAGAAGTGCTGGAAAAGAAATTGGTGCACAGCCTCCTGGTAGGACAACCGAGCTCCGTGGAGATGAGCCTGATTCTGGTTCACGCAAAGCGTGGCTGGTAAATCACTTTTGCTGTTCCCAGCGAGAGATCTTCCCAGCTGAGATCCCGCAATGCTAAAGAAATACTGCTCCTGCTCAAGTAAATAACTGGCAGAGTGAAGGCAGACAAAAGCAGAGCTTCAAAATTCCCCTCCCACACTCTTGATGGGCAGCAATACGAGGCATTCATAATTATACATCTGCTTGCTCGCTCATGCACTGGAGCACAAGCTTCTCCAATGCCATCTTTGCACGGTTACCGTCTCCTGGTAGGGTTTGCGGCTTGACGGGGGAAAACCGATGAGTGAATCCTGATTGATGCCTTTGTTGTCGGTATCCACTCCAGTACCTTTACGGACTGTGCTTAATGCATCGGAAAGCGCTGTGGAACGTTAAATTCCCACCTCGAGGATGGACAGCCCTGCAGGACTGAAGCTGTTGTGCTGCCGGCTGACGGGGATGCTCTGGAAGCTGCTCATCCTTGCTGAATTCCTCAGGCATGTGCAGGCTATCCTCCTCTCAACTCCCTCAATCCATATGCGAAGCTGAGCTTTGCTGCTACTACACTGGATCCAAAGACAAAATACTGAAATCGATACTTCAATACTTCAATACCAGAAACAAACACACACGTTGAGGACTCTGCTGCCACAACAGAAGTAGCTCAGCAATGTAAAGGAAATGTTTATTTTTCCCTATCGGTATTAGAGCACTTTAAATCTATTAACTAAACGCTTACAACCACCGCGGCAGAGAGCATCACCGTAACAGCTTTATCAATGCATGTGGATGTGCATAGCCATAAACACACACCCAAGGGTGACCAAATTCAGCACATTTGCTCAAGCTCTGCTCCTTAACTGATAGTTCGACTAGCAGAAATAGTTTTTAAGTCTTCCACATCTCTCCTTGGGACATGTTCTCCTCCAAGAAACAATGCTTTAAACACTAATTTCACTATTGATTATTTTGTAAGTAACACCTAATGAAAGTTTTAACTATTTGGATAAAAACATTCCTGAGCTTGCTTTTAACAGACATAAGCTCAACTTAAGCTGTGCAGCCAAATAAATGGCTTTAGCTCCACCTTCCAGGCTGTGCTGTCACCATCCAGGGGAAGCAAGAGCAGCCTTTCAGCAATGAATCCTGCCCAAGGCCTTCCCAGAAATTTCTCTCTTAAAAGAAGGCATCCTTCCAAAAAACCCTCAAAAATTTGGGATGTGAAATTGCTCGAGGTTGCCCATGTGGCTTGCAGTGCAATACCTTGCAACGGTAACTGCAGGAATGACGAGGAGAAAGAGGAGGAAGTCCTAATCTTGTAATGTCTGGGTCTGAAAATCAAAATGTTTTTGCAAACCTCACTTTATAATATACCTCAAAATTGTGAGGAAGGCAATAATTATATCTAATTTACTGCTGCAGAGAGAACGAAGGGCTCTGACTCACGTGCATTAAAGCTCATGTGCAGGAGCACACACTGTTTTACCCCAGCACATACTTGTCCCATCAGTGTGTCTGTCCCTGGGCAGACACTTGGTGCCAGCCACAGCCCAAAATATTCACAGAAACTCTATTTTGTTGGTCCTTGAAGATACCAGCTGGGTGCAAGCCAGCAACGACAAAAGCACCGAGTATCCAGGGATCAGTGGTTTTGTCCCAAAGGCATTTGGAAACTCTGAAAGTGCTCGTTATGAGTTCTTGGACTGCCACAACAAAAGCAAACTTTCAAGTCTCCATGGCACTAGGAGCAGAGTTTTCCATGCCCATCTTCCCAAATTTGGCTTGAAATATCTAAAGGCATTAACTAGGACCTCAGAGACCATAAAAACTTGCCTGCTGGGAAAAGGAAAGAGGGCTGAGGGTGAGGACATAGACATGCTTTCTTGATAAGCTTGCTGTGCTTTCTTAATCAGATACTCAGGTAACCAATTGCCTGTGAAATAATTAAAAATCTTTACCTACAACCTAGTTATGCATATATATTTTCATTATTTTCTACAGGATTTCACATCACTTCAGACTTTAAAACACATCTAATTGATAGGCATTCCCATCACTTAAGACTCAAAAAAAATGATTTTTTTTTTTCTTTCTTTCTTTCTTTTTTCTTTCTTTTTTTTTTTTTTTTTTTCTTTTCTGCCGGGGAGTTCTTCCACTGCTTTTATCTCTCTGAAGCCGTTTGTGCAAGCGGGCTGACTTCCACAATGCTGGCTGTCAGCACAACCTGGCAGGAGGACTCAGCCCGCGCGCCAGCCAAGCGAGCGGTCAGAAGTCCCGCCAGGGTCTGCAGGACTAGAAACAGCAGTGTTCCAGGTAATTTCAGCCTAAATAAATTCACAAAAGAAAAAAAAAAAAAAGTGTAGCACACACAGAAAAAAAAAAAAAAAAAAAAAGCAAACATAAATATATTATGCAATTGTATGCACACAGAAATGCTGTAATGCATCAATTCTGGATGTGACTGTCAACATGTTACGCATACTAAAGGAGACAACGACTGAAGACAGCAGCATGGTGATGATTAAAGGACTGTGAGCTGAAGGAGAGGAACTCACATCACACACACACCTGTATACACATTCCCAAGGACCTATGGCAGCTCCCGATGACAGCCACACTGACGCCTCTGCCCCGCGATAGCGCCTGCTGCCTTCTCCCACGTTTGATACGGGGCCTGAGAAAAGCACCTACTGTGCTGGGAACACTTTCTGCCAGCAAAAGCAAGGTAGTTTCTTATAAAGGGGCCAAACTAACCCTGATTTATGGAACTGAAATTGCAATTCAAAGTCATTCACAAGTCCAAGAACGCAAATTAGTTCTTATTAAACAACCCAAAATAACAGAAATTTCACTGGTGTGTCAAGCAACTCAGTATTTTAAACCAGAAGAGGCTGCTGATCCTTTATATTACAACATTATTTTTAGAAGTTGCTGAAATGATGACTACCAAAGATCCGTGAAAATGGAATTAGGGCTCCACAAGTCCCCTAAAATAAATCTTTGCCAGCAATGGCACCGTTGGTTTAATACCAGAAGCAAATCATCTCTTCCTCTACTGGTACGGACAACTGGTATCTTTTCCAGAGGTCAGCCTGGACTAACGTATCTATTTGGAGTTGGTCATTATACCTTAAATACCATGCAGAGAATGTCAATGCCCTCTGAAGAGCCATGTAACCATTGCTGTCTCTTATCAAATCATCTTCAGAATTCTGTCATTATTGATGCCGCGACTTTTCCTTGCATTTAGCCCTCATCCAGAGATCACAGAACTTGCAAGAAACTGCAGAAAAGGCAAAACTTTTATTCAAAGAGTACCAAAAATATTCTTAAAAGTCTTTGCCTTTTCTAGAGAGCTTTCTCAAAATTCAGGCAGTCTTTGTCCTTAATTAGTAAAAGAAGCTATTGTCTGTTCTTCTGAACAAGACACTTATCTCCTCAAGTCTAGCAAGGTATTTCTGAACATTGACAAAGTTCCTCACTTCGTATTAATATTTTTATACTTAAGCTGTATCCCAAAATAGCAGCCAATTGTTTCTTCAAACAGCCCAATGATACTGGTGCATAAAGTGCTTGTTTACCCAATAATGCCAAAAGGATGTTACTAAATTCAGCCTCGCATTCAGATGAGATTTCCAAATATTTTGCATCTCAAAAGTAGTTTACATCAAAGTAAACATCTGAAGGTTGATGGAATCGCTCGGCTTCCGCAGAAGGATGTGACCCGGACACAGTCCATACCTCACACAGGTTATACCCAACCATAAGCACACATCTGAAATTTAATGATGACTCTTACAAAAATCACATTTTTCTGGGATATTTTTTTTTCACTTATTGCCTGTGAAGATTTAAACTGAGTTCTCTGCAAGAAATGAGAGCAACAGCTGTCTGTATTTAGGATGGGGACTTGGATGCATAACCAAATTACGTCACCTGAGCTGACGGAAGGAGCAGGACGCGTGCTCTTTGCCAACAGCAAAACAAGATGTGCTGGACCTGCTTACACCCCTGTGAAAGATTCAGGCGAGTGTGTTTTATCTCACATTTCCATCGGGTTCAGCAGACAAACCACAGTCCCGCTGACACACAGCGACTTGTTAAACCGAGGCGGCTTTCCTGCGCTTCAAAGCCTTCGGAGCTCAAATTAAAAAACCTGCACTCTTTGATCTCAGCAAGGAGCAAATCCATTCCTTTTGTTCATCCAGGCCTTTCTTCTCGATCAGAAGCCCATCTTCTTGAGGCAGAGACCACATGCACACGAGGATTTGTACTGCGGGGAAGAGCTAACTACCAGCTCAGTCAACACTTATTTCCCCAGCCCAAATCCCGAGTTCACAGTGTTTGAAACTTGTTGGCAATAAAAAGGCATCAATGAGGCACACCGTGAGCAACACAAAGCTGCTTTATTCACTCTTCAAAATAGAAAAGAAAATCAAATCTGTTGTTTCAGTTTTGCTTTTGTATTCACGCCGCATCACACTGCGCACAGAGGTTGGGCATGTGTTGCCTTCTGGTTTGGTTTGTTTTTGACTCACAAGGTGCAAGTTATCTCCTGAAACACTTGCCATATTCCTGGTTGACAGAGGTAGGGGTTTCCCGGAGTGTTTCTTAAACTAACTTGACATTTCATATAATTAAATCAGCTACTAGAGAGTAAGCATTTGAGCTATCATATTATCCAAGCTTCACATATATAAAAATAATTGCACTATCTCCTGAATCAGGGAAAGACACAAGCAGGCTGGTTCAAACCTAGCATTAGAACTATAAGCGGTTATAATTTTATTAATCACCATTTTTGCACTGGTGCTGCGAATGAATTGCTCCCCGGTGTTCCATCACGCCGAGCACGGCACCAAACACGCATGATTACACGCTTCCTCCCCAGAAGAGCTCGCACTGAATGTTCCTTTGTTCAAACAAGTACATGAATTCGTCATGCGTATAATTGAATCTGCGCTTTCAGAGGGGGCCTGATCCTGCCGACATATGCCTATTAACCGCTCCTGCGAGCTCACTTGAGCGTGAAGCAAGACTGGAGGCCCAACACAAATATTCGACAACATGGTATTTACTTTCTTTAGCTAGCCAGGCCCATCCTCGTCCAGCCAGTCTACTAAATTTATCTGCTGGAAATTGAAATTACACTCACACCACACCAGTGTCCTTGAGAGGGGGACACGGACCACCTTCTCCTGGGAAAAACGGTTTTGAAAAAATGAGCCACTTTCTCTGTCTCAGGCACATCCTGCCAAGTCTGTCTATGCAAGGAACAAAACCTAAAGAGCTGACATACGCAAACATGTGTATTAAATACATTTCTCTGAATGCCTCTCGAGTGCATTCAACCTGCAAGCAACGATGATTTTTCCTCCTGCAATGCTGGAAACAAATTAAACCCTAAAAAACTCAGCTGGTCTTCCGACCTCTCACGTTTTTTTGCAGACTACTGTGATTAGCGCCTGGCCATGTAGTGCATTTGCAAAGCAGAGGGAAGAAGACTGGCCAACTTCTGAGACCTCTCCCGAGGTTGCAAGGACAAGGACTTCATTTTGCTGGAGCAGTTGGCAGCGGTGACGCAAGCTGCGAGGAAGCACCTGCACCGAGCTGGTGCCGCTTCTCTTACCTCCCCCTTCTCCTTCCTTGCAACACATGATAAATTGCTGCGATCTATCATCATTTCACCACTTTCAAACCTGGCTGCGTGTCTCACTACTCTGAATGGAGCAATTATCTCCTAACTATTAAAAATGCTGGCGGGCAGACCAGACCTAAACGTGTTTTCTTCTTCACCAAAGAGACACGAAGCTGCCAGATGCAGGCTGAAGGCTTGTAGCCTCATCATCACGGCATGTCCAACCCCAACAACCCTGCCCGTAGTAGCTTAGGAACAGCACTAAACTACTTATAACCATCCCAAACCATCCGGCATGGCACTAAGGGACATGGTTTAATGACGGGACACAGTCGGTCAGGTTGATGGTTGAACTTTAAGGTCCTGAAGGTCTTATCCAATCTAAATTGATCCTATGGCTTAGCCTCTCCAACAGCTGAAGAAGAGTGCTGATAAGAGCTAAGAGTTGTACACTCTGCAGTTTCTCAGAGCAACCCTGCAGAAATGTTTTAGGACAAGAGAAATTGGCCTCAAGTTGTGCCAGGGGAAGTTTAGGTTGGACATTACGAAAACATTCTTCACTGAAAGGGTTGGGAAACACTGGAACAGGCTGTCCAGGGAAGCAGTTGAGTCTCCATCCCCAGAGGTCTTCCAAGAGATGTGCAGATGTGGTGCTTAGGGGCATGGCTTAGTGGTAGACTTGGCAGTCGTAGGTCAATGCTTGGAATTGATGATCTTGAAGATCATCAATGCCTGATTTTGGAGATCTTTTCCAACCTAAAAGATTCTATGATTCTGTGATTCTAAGTGCACCAAGGGCCTGATACTTGCTCCACGTAAGCCACTTACTCCTCCTTTTTCTTTTCCGAGGAAGAGATACATTTGCAACACAATACCTTGCTCTGGTCAAGCATTTAACTGCTTAACTCTCATTTGGTTTTCTTAAGACATAGCAAATGCTGCTGATCAGATTGATAATCAAAATAAATAGGATTGTGAAAATAAAAATGCCCTTTCCTTCTCTTCTTGCTATGAAACAGCAGGGGGCAGGAGATGGATGGGTAAAATCATCCCAAAGCTCCCTTTTCTGCAGGTGTCTTTGATAAGAAGGACTTATTTTTATCACATGCATATCAATTACACTAGAAAAAAAAAAAAAAAAAGTAGTAATTCCCTCCAAGGGAATTCAGCGCAATCCACGCTATGGTCCAGGAAATACTGGCACAACAGACCACGTGTTTTATGCTCCCAGACTCTGCTTTAACAACCCTTAACATCACAACAGCACATCTTAAGCATCAGTGAGATCCTTTCTGTATTTGCCTTTCCAAAGGACAGTGTAGTTACTGCTCTATTTATAATACCTGGCCCACTGTGGTGGGAAAAAAGGTGTAAGAGTGAAACTTCACTAAGATCAGAAAGGAGTGGATAAATGCACCAGAAGCTTAGCAGAGAAGAGATGATAGAGGCAGCTACAATCCCCGTTTTCCAGGCAATGAATACTGATCCCTCCTGTTAGTTCTGGTCACTGGTGTTCACATAAATACTAACTTCTCATTTTCTTACTTCCTCCTTTATGGTAGCTATCCTTTTGATTAAACTACTCTTCACATTCAAAACTACACCCAAATTTCCCTATTGGAGCTATAAAGCAAAAGCAACAAGGTTCCCAGAAACTGAATACCTCCGGTTGTTTTGTTTGCTTGTTTTAGATGTATGAAATATGGATGCACAAGTTTCCATGCTTGAGAAAGTATGTTTTTGTCATTGCTCTCACTTCATGTGAGAGAAAAGATGATAGAGAGGGAAGGAATGATGCACTGCGACAGCACCTCTCCCCACTACGCCGTTCCTAATTTTAGAAGTCCAACAGCACTTGTTCTATTTGTCTCTTCTTCCAAAACTGAAAGATTTCTCTGTTTCCCATTAAGCCCCCCAGGCACATTTGCGTCTGCGTCATGCCATACAGTAATCACATTTATTCATCTTGCCATGTGGTGCTCATCCTCGCCTTCTGCAGCATGCAACACTAATTTGGGCTAATGTCATCAGAGACAAAGGGTGAGTCTTCAGACCTTCCTGCAGCCACACGTTGGTACTCCAACAAAGCAACCTGGGAAGGATCAGAGCAAGAAAAATTAAATGTGAAGGAATGAAACTTAAAGGAAAGATTGGTTATGTGTCAGGGAGCATTTCTCAGTGGTGAGAATGACTGCGCTCTGAGTTTATCTCCCCGAAGAAGCAGTTGAAGTTTGGTGATGAGGAACACGTAGAAATGCTCTGGATAGCTTCAGGGGAGATGGACTGCAGGGCTGCTCCTGGCTCTGATGATGCCTTAGCTTGAATAATGCCAGCACTTGTCCCATCACCTGCTGTCACATCCATGTCTCCAAGCCTCATTTCAGGTCTCACTGAAGTCTGGAAGAACCTGGTGCTCCTCTGGGAAAGGAGAGAGCTCCATTTTCCCGTCAACATCTGGCATCCTTTTGGCAAGTGCACGCAACACTCAGTACCTTGCCAGAACCCCGTAGGTTGAGTCATGTTTTATGAACTACTCACTCTTTAATTACCTTTGAAAAGCGGAATGCCTCAATTCCACCGCCGACAGATTTAGTGACTAATAAAAATAGCAGATGTTCGTATGAATATTAAACCCGATACCAACGACTACGCCCCTTGTGTGGTGCTGGAGTGGCTTTGGGAGCCATCGATCCTCTTGGCAGCTCCGTCGTTCTCAAAGACCCTGGGGCAGTCAGAGAGTAAGGCACTGCCTGCTTCCCCCAAAAAACAGACAGATAAGGTGTAAAATGCTGTCACTACTTGTCGGAGACAAGCTCGTGTAGTAATCTGGTTTGCAGAGGTGTGGTGGGCTTCCAAGGGCAAGGGCAACTTCTTGCTCTGCTCTACAGCTGGGATAAGGACATGAGGATGCTTGGAGAAAGACCATGGGAATAACCAAGGAAAGAAACAAATAAAAAGTGAAAACTGAGCTTTAGAAATGCTAAATAATTTATTAGTGAAGTGAGACAAAGGAAAACGTGTATGAGATAATGCTTGCAAACATAAAATAAAGATAATAAATGAAGACACCCTGATCATTTCCAGTCCTGGAGCCCAGCTCTTCTCTACAGCAGGAGCAAACAGTGGACGGTCAGTCGTGCTCTCCGTGGCAAACTTCTGGAGAAACAGAAGCTGCATGAAGTCCTCGATACTGTACATTCAGCTCAGCCACTAAAACACCGTTAGAAATGGATAATGAAATTAAGAAGGGGAAAGCTAATAGGAACCACTGCACAGAGGGAGCCCTGCTGGTGCTCAGCAATGTGGCCAGCTGAGCACCGACAAAGAACAAATTGAGTGTTAGGAGGAGGGACATAAAGCAAGCTCCATAGCTCTGCTTGGCAGGAGAAGTGTAATAGATTCTGTCTCGGAGATGTATCAGCATCTGTGGCTCTTAAATCATGGAGGAAGGCAGAGGGGAGCAAAGCTTTTAGCACTCAAAGCAAAATCTGCGACAAGACCTTTATGATGATGAAATGTTATCGGGAGCAGGGGAATTAACGGGATGCAAAACGTCCAGCAGGACCCCAGTCATTCCCCTGTCCTCCTTCTGCCTTAAGATCCTCAAAAAACCTGCCTGTTCCTTCAGGAAGAGTTTGATATGCTTTTTCCTCCTCTCCTGTTGCCCAGTCTGACAGCTTGGGAATGCATAAATATTTCTTTGCAATTTTCATAATCAAAGCAAGATCCTCAGTATGCTTAAAAATTACAAAAGGAAGAGCAATGTGCAAAGTGAGTTACCAGCAGCATTAGGGAAAGAAGCACAGCTCCAGTTTCTCTGAAAAAATGGTGAGGGAGGTGGTATCAGGGGAGAGACAAAATCTTGGGACGTCCCAGCCCTCACCCTTGTCCTGAACACCAGGATAAATCCAGTTTTTACATGTCCCAACCCCTCCTTTCATTTCTCTATGGAGGAAAAGATGGAGTCCTTCTGAGTGAAAAATGGGGAGATTTCTTCCAGATCCTAAATATTTTCAAATTATCAATCCAATTAAGAGATACACAGTTGTTCCTTCAATAAACAGCCTTTTTATTATTTTTTTTTGCCTGTTTTCTGGAGAAAATGAGAAAACAGAATCCACTTTGGGGTGACTGAGCCCTGGCACTGGCTGCCCAGAGAGGTTGTGGAGTCTCCTCCTTGGAGAGCTTCAAGAAGCCACCAGGACGTGGTCCTGGACACCCTGCTGGAGGTGGCCCTGCTTGAGCAGGGGCTGGGCCAGGTGGACCCAGAGGTCTCTTCCCACCTTAACCATCCTGTGAACTACAGAAATAACTTACAACATGGAGAAATCATAATGAGTTGGGTTTTAATTTACTACATCTGCTCCAAGCAGAAGCAGAAGCATGTACAAGACCTGTAGGGCCAGACCCCAAATCCAGACTCTCTCCTTCTTCTTCGCCCACCAAACAAGCGAGCACACCTCAGCCAAACACTTTAAGAGATACTTAAAAGCCACTGGTTAAGGAATTGCCTATTCAAAATAGTTTATCTTCAGTGACATTTCAAAACGCTGCTTAAACCTAATTTAATCTCCACATCAGATGGCAGCTTAACCATCCCATCCCTCCCTTTGTCCTTGCAAACAGCAAATCCATCAAGGCAGAGTCATTTAACATCTTTTTCTGCACCACCATCTCCCTAAGAAAATCAGTTCTTGCACTCTCACTTGCATATCACGAGGCTGCTTGTGCCCAAAGAGAGCACACCATGCTGGTAAAAAGCACAGAAATTATATTGCCCAACTTTACAGTAGAAAAACAAAGAAGCAAACAAACTCGTTTACCTTTTAAAATACCGCTGGAACAGTTAGAAAATGGAGTTTGGTCGTGTACATCTGCATCTGTACCACTCTACACACTAGTGAATAACAGCTGCCCCTGGTGTAAAGCAAGGATGCTGCTTAGCCACGGAGCTAAAATCCCATGTGGAGCTTTCTGTCAAAGCCTGATCAGGACCTTAAGAGTGAAATAATTAATGCAGAACAAAGAACACACACTTCTGAGGCTGTAAGGCCAGAAAGGGAAACAGCAGCATCCTCCAGTCTCACACGAGGTAGATCACGAGCAGGGAAAAGTGTTAAGAGCCTAAAATATTAATTAAGTTAATAGTTTGGGATTTAAGACAGGACATCAAACATGCCTGCTGTATTAAAATCTACCTGCGTGTGCCTGCTCCAGAATCCCTGAGCAAAATGATGTCATTTCATATGCAAGGACACGGGTTACGCTTTGCAGATTTCAATTAAGCAACTTCTCCCACTCTGCCGCGTCCTTTCCTAGCCCGGATGCAAGAAGAAGTTGGCCTTGAAGCATTACAATGAAGGCAACACGGTCAGTATTTGATCCTGCATGAAAGATAATCACCAGGAATACCAGATCATATGTAGATGAACACCTTGCTCTGCCACATTAGGGTCTTATTCTCCCCAAAACATAATCCATTCAAAACCTCCTCATGAGGGCTCACAAACAGCCCCGAGATAAATCCCTGACAAAGGTGCAGAGGAGGTCTCCCGCACCTGCTTTATTATTCATTGATAAGCCCTCAAACAGGTACTGCAAACACTTCTGCACGAGATTTTTGTATGTATCTCATCCCTAAATTTATACAATGACATTCTACACACGCTGCTTTTTGTTGGGTTTTCTTTGTTGGTTTTGTTTTTATCCTGGTTGCCCTTCCAAAGCACCTTCCAGCAGAGAATTTAGAAATGCCTTCAGAAAACTTTCCCCCGTACAAAACTTCTCCCAAGGCAGCCCAGGTATAATACAAGATCTGCACCAGCAGACCACATCAGAAATTCATTTATTTTGATACCTGCCCCCAGAACCTAGAGAGAAGCTGCAGAAATCAGAAATGGAGAGAGAACCTACATGGGAATGGTCTTCAAAGACCCCGTTTTTAGGAGTTTTTAATACCCTAAAGAAAGAGGGTCTAATCTCCCTCTCATTATATATTTACCTCTGAAGCTTTATATGCTCTTGGGGCCACAGAAATAGTTTGTGTTTCTTTGAGCTTGGATGAACTTCTGGCCATGGCAATCTCCTCCCAAAGCCACCCTTGGCATCACCAAGATGGACTGGTGGTCCTGCACGTGGCCACGGCTTGCCCTTGCTATGTGGTTTCACAGTGGGAAGGCACCAAAACCCCCACTCTTACCCTTCTGCCGGATGTGCTGACCCTCATCCTGAACTGATGACAACCACATTTCCATAGAAAATGAGCTAAACACCCAAATTTGTGGTGTCTGCGGGTGCCAGTAGCCATTTCACCTTAACTTTGATATAGCTGGGACTGGAAACATCCTCCTCAAAAAAATGCAAAGCTTTTAGCCTGACAGAACATCCAAATGCAGAATTAGTTTAAAGCTTTCCCTAAAGTACTGATGTTCGAAGAGTAGTTATCATGTATATTAAAAAAAAGAAAAAGTAGAAAAAAAGATGCAAAAGGACTTCTCCATTAGAGCACACTGACCTTCCTTTATTTTTCAGTGCTTGCATCTCCCAACCTGGAGACACTCACTTCTCCTCCCAGAAGACAAGGCCAATATCCTGATCTATTTTTTGACCATCTAAATCTGAGCACAGGCAGAGGAAGCTGAGCTCGAGCTGACTGGGCAGCATTCACATGCTGCAGCCCAATAACCAGCACTGCAATACAGAAACTCTGGTCTGGTCCCCAGCTTGCACTAATCACCACGTTATTTCTCGGTGCTCGGCTTCCGTATAACCAAATTCTGTCTGTGCCTTTTGCTGCAAAGCCTCTCGTTCACAGCTAGGTGTTTCTGTATAGCCATGGATGAGATAAAACTGATCTTGGCCACTGGGGGTCATTAAAAGGCCTGACAGAGCTTCCTCACAGGAACTGAGGCACTTTTTTTATGCTGGAATCTCAAATTTTTGCTCTTCTAAGTATTTGTCAGGACCTCTGCTTCACAACCTGCTAGGGCCAGCAGCTGCTGAATCACCTCCATTTTTCTGCTCTCTTTAGAGGTTTCCTCTCCTTGTCTTCTAAACTTACAAGGTCTGACACAGTCATTGTTCAACTGCAGATTAACACCCAAATACCATCCCGGGCAAATCACTATGCCTTTAAAAAGGGCGAGAGAAGAAATACAACAGCATATGAAGTCTCCTAGCCCTTCTGCTCATTTCCTGCCCACCTTCCTACCTGCAGACGCAATGGGACAACCTCCTCAATGGGAATGGAGACATCCTTCTCCTCCGTCTCCTCTTCTCTGTTGAGAAAACGAGATGCACATGAAGATACTTGATTTATTGAAGGTTATCCAGTAAATCATGGCCATGGCCCACTTTGTACATGTGAAAGCACAAGTCAACGAACAACTCAGTAAACACCACGTTTAGCATTTCTACACAGTTTCATGAGAAATACTCACAACAACCTTGGCCAAGATGACTCTCTCTGGAGGAGAGCAAAGCCCGTATACTTCAGCAGGCACACTAAGAAGAAAATCTATTTGCAGTGCTAAAATGTGCCACACTCCAAACAACACCGATGACACATTATCTCCTTGTGGCACGGGCTTCAAGGGATGGCCATAAATTACCCCTACACGAGGTGTAACACGGCACAATCCATCTAAGCCTACTAGTAGTGGTCCCCATCTTCAACCAGAAATTAAATGGATGTCCTAAAACTAGACAACTTCAGTGCTTGTTTCAACACAGGGAAGGGTTTGTTTTGGTGGTTGAGGATTTCCGTAGCCACCCTTCCCGTGGAAGCTCACAGCCAGAGCTCGCTCCGGGCCATTGGAGATTAATAGTTGGGTTTGAACACAAAGCCTTTCCGCAGTGTGCACCAAGGAGGAGGCGAACATAAATATGCTCGTGCCAAAGCAGGGTAAGAATTTATACAGCGCTGTAAAACAATGTCACTGCCTTCACTTCGGGAAACCTGGCCAAGAAAAGCAGAACAGGCAAGTGAGAAGAAAGGACCTGAGAAAAGGGGGAGAAAATAACAGAACAAAATGAAATATATATATATATTTGGAAACATACAAATGAAACAAAAACAAACAAAAAAAGTGAGTCCCTGCTGTGCCTAAATTGATGGATGTGGAGGTTGGGGGACTTTTAGAAATAATTAGGAAAGAGAGAGATGGCAAATCAAGCAGAAGACCCAGCATTTCTCCCCCAAAGCATGCTAGCTTTTGTATTTAGCCAACAAGAGGAATTCACAGCATGCTATGGGAGCACTATTCCAGCAGCTGAGGAGAAAGATCTGTTGCAGACTGGGAATCCCTTCTGCCTGACTCACAGCCACCCTGATGGAAATGCCAAGGAGGAGAGAAGATACCAGGAGTGCTCGTAAGCCTTTTGATTATTGAAGAGAAGCACTGTCACTGGGTAGTGTGATGCTGGCCTGCTCCTTGTCCCATCTCAGCTCAGCTTTGACGTCTCAGATGTGCTTGGTAGAAGTAAAATGCTGCAGTAAAACAGAGGTGGACCAACGGGAATAGGATGTTCAACCAGAAACCAGAAGCAAAAGGGTTGGAGAGCAGAAACAGGACAAGCAGTCCTCTTCCCGACAGCTATATAGCATCAAATACGATGGTATTTTATCAAAAAAAAAAAAAAAAAAAAAAAAAAAAAAGGTCGGATTTGGGGGTATGGAGGAAAAACAACCCTTGACATAAGACACACTGATAACTCAACATCCCTCATCTCTTTGGAGAGATGCCAGGCATCCCTCAGATCCAACGGAGTTCAACTCTCTGATCTCCAGCAAGTTCAGTCTCCCAGAAGGAAACTTTTTTGCAAGAGTGGCTGTTTTCTTATAAATCTTGTATATAAGGATAAACTTTTTCTCACAGTCAGGATGATAACAAGGCTTGGTTTCTTCTTTTCCAACACTGATGAGCAATAAGTGTGAAAACTCCATGAAGAAAAAAAAATCTCTGTGAAAATACTGAAATTCTGCTAACAAACTCCAAATTAAAAAAAATATATATATGAATAGACACACTTTATTTTAACAGTAAGACTATAAAAGGAGAGGTGTGAAATAACAGTACAACTAAAACCTCCAAATTGCATTTCAAAAGCATACTTACATATTCGTATACATACACTACAAATGCATACCCCTTAGGTAGATATATGTGTACTTTTGGCCATTTTCTATACAGCTTTAGCCATTTTTTTATTAGATCCTGGCTTGATATTATCTATGTATTGTTCAAAACCACAAGCAGGCTACTGTCTTGTTGGTAAAGCAGTGCAGGAAAAGAAGCTGATCATTCCTCCTTCCCAACCTGCTTAACTCTTACTGTGCTTGCAATAAATCTGAAATACTGGCTACTACATGATTGCAATAAACCTTTTTTTGCACCATTTTGTCATAAACCCAAGTTCTTTGCAAACTGTACTTTACAGCAAACCCTCTTTATAAATCTGTGCCTTCTAACTTTTTACAGAAGTGAAAATAATAATAATAAAAAAGAGATCAGTGGGAAAAAGCAATACAGAAGTCTCATTTTCCTCAATTCATCACTGCAGTTGCCTCCATATATGTGGACAACTACGGTAGCTTTGAAATTTTAATGCACCCAGCACTGACTGTCCTCCTTCAAAACCTCTTATCTTGGGGAACTGGATTCCCTATGGTCTTGCCTCAGTGTAACTTCATATACAACAGATTAATTTCCCAAATTCACTGCAATGTGCTAATCCCAATCTTAAAAGACGGATTTATGACTTTTAAAAAATCTTCTTCATATAGCTTTTAGTTCTTTTACTTCAATGGCTGTGTCTCTACTTCTATTTCTGTAACTGTATCTGTGTTAGGAGAGGAGAAGGAATAGAGGATAAATAGAATTTTATGCAGCATGGCTGTGGTCAGCTCTTCAGTCTGCTTCTGTTCTCCACTAAGGCCCTGAGCAAAGTATTTCAGAAAAAAATAAAAATCCCTACCTAATTAAACAAAGTCCCTGCATGTGTCTTCACAATGAGCTTTTGTATCTAAATCTATCAGAATATCTTGGTCTCTCTGGAAACTCAGTCCTAAATCTCACTGGGTAAAGCTTTCAAAGCAATGAACAGCCAAAACATAAAAATATTTCAGGGCACTGAACCCAATTTCAGCACATTTTTGTGGATTTAGGAGCTCTCAGGTTTGACTGGCAATAGAATAGCCCTTGGTCATAGGACTGTATTTCAAGAGGTCCTTAGAAGCCTTCCAGAGCACAAATGGGCCTTGGACTATCAACTCCCATATCTGTACCTCCACCATCAAGTACCTGGAGACCTGTGAAAGCTGACCTCAAGAGCATTTCTGAAAATGGGGTATGGGCTTTAAAAATCTCACTTTGAATATGTTAAACCCACTACTGTAGTTCCCAACCCAAGTCACAAGAATTATCAGCTGCCTTCCCCCCCTTTCAGTGTGCTGCAGGCTTAATTCCCATTAAAAATATGAGATTTAGTATTACTTAAAGCATGTTTAATATACTTAGGATGTGTTCATATAGAAAAAAAAATCATCAGCTTGCTGTGGGCCTCAGCAGCTACAGAAAGGTAAGAAACATGGACATCCAACTCATGTGCTTCCACTTAATGCATCTAAAGACGTTGCACGAAGCTTGTCCCAGTGCCTGACCACCTCTGGGTGCAGAACCTTTCCCTAACCCCCAGCCTGACCCTCCCCTGTCCCAGCTCCATGCCGTTCCCTCAGGTCCTGTCGCTGTCCCCAGAGAGCAGAGCTCAGCGCCTTGCCCCTCCGCTCCCCTCCTGAGGGAGCTGCAGGCCACCATGAAGCCTCCTCTCAGCCTGCTCTGCTCTGGGCTGATCAAACCAAGGCACCTCAGCCTCTCCTCAAACATCTTCCCCTCTAGACTCTTCACCATTTTTGTAGCCTCCTTTGGACACTCTTTAATAATTCTGCCTTTCTTATATTGTGGTGCCCAGAGGAACTGAGCTCCTCCTCACACAGCACGTTTCAAAGGTACGAATCATCCCAGTGCCATGTCTTGTGACTCCCTCCTGCTTCTAAAGCAGCTGAGGGCATTATTTCCATGACGTCCAACCCAGTTACCACTATGCAGAGCTGGATTCAGGCTGGCACATCAGTTCGGCCAGTCCTTAGGTGTGTTTTGAGTTCAAAGCTGATGACAACTGTCACCTGGGAATCATGCTGTGTGCTGCCAAGTGGAGATGTGACACGCAGTGCTGGCCACTGCTCTGCTGGCCATCTGGTGAGATGGCAGTGTGCCCAGCTAGACGCGTGGGTCTTTGCCAGGGACAAAAGGACCAAGTTTTCCAGATAGACTAAGCCCGTTTACAACTAAAAACAGCACCTTTGCCTACAGAAGCTGCTCTGTGGTTTAGAAGAACTGTGGATATTTCCCAGAGTGACGAGACAGCACCATGAGACTGAAGACTGGGACAAGGATGACAGTGGCTAATTATCTTGAAACAAGTAGTGTCCATCTGACACTGACCTCTGAAAGTATGTGGAAAAGCAGGATTTTCTCTTAAAAAATATTTGGGACATGAAACATCGCAGAAAGGGATGGAAAATAAAGAGTAAAATGCACGTACTGCTCAGAATGTCATGACAAAAAGTTGTGAGAGACCCAGGCCCTGCTCTTCACAGCTTAAAAACTCATTACTGAAAGCATTATCTATGGTTCTTAAGAGTGTCTTCAAGTCTTCAAGACCGGTTCTCCAGCCCTGATGTCTATGTGTGCTGAAGCTGTATGCTGAAGGGCAATAACTGCCCTACTTCATCCTCCAACTGCTTCATTTCCAGTGAGGCCAAGGAAAGAAGTTTAAGGCAAGTCACAGTGTCCTTGATGACAACCTATACCAAAATCCCACAGCCATATGAAAGAAGAAGTACCACTTTCTTCAAGTGCCTGTCCAGACTAAAAAAACATCTGGGAAGTAGAGAGGAGCATCAAAGAAGGTAGCTGTTAACCAGTTCTGCTAAAGGATGAGAGAGGAAAACCCCATCACAAACACAGCGTGATAAAGCACAAGGAGAATATTTCAGAATCATCTTTATTTTAATCAAGCTGCTGGCAACTTAAGCTATAATAATAATAATGTAAAAGCGGTACTTTCTCTGAGATGGTGTCCCAAAGTTGTCTTGTTGCTCACTAACAGAGACTCTCCCCTTTGCCCAAGATGAGGCTCTGGAGTGGAGGAAAGGGTACCTGCTAGCAAGTTTGCCTTATCAAGGACTTCCTTTAAAATGTAAAAGCAAATTTACACCTTGTTGGGTTGCTACTGTGCAGATGTTCAAAAGTCCCAGCAGCAAAGCTTGTGTGCAGTTCTGAAGGATGAGCCCAGGACAGAAGCAGCTCAGCTTAAAGCACGACCAGCAGATGACAGCAAGCCCTATGAATCACAAGACGAGAAACTGCCGTCACTAAAGCCATCCCTGTTTTAAGGGAATAATCAGGATCTAAAAGCAACTCCAGTGTGGTGGGGTGAAAAAGATGGAAAATCTGCAATCCAGCACTTGCAAAATATTACAGTATGCACAAACAGCTTAGGATGGAAAGACTCCCCATCTCGTCTGCTAGCACTGTAGAGCTGACGCATTTGTTCAGTTCTTGGATTGAAAATAAGCTGATTTCATTCAAATCTTACAGAGCAACCAGAAGGACAAGCCTTCACGGTGCCTTTTGGAGCAGAATTAAATTTCAGGCTTCACTTCCACCAAAAATAACCTGTGCTTGCATAGCTGTGGAGCTCTGGAAAGCTGGAGAGGTGAGCAGTTAGGGCTGTCTGAAAAGCACAGCTCTACTGCAAACTTACAAACTCTGCTCTACTGCTACTTTACAAAATAGCGTTCACCCAGAGATGGTCCCAGCACCCTCTGTGGCTGATTCAGCACAAGGGGCAAGCAGGAGAGCTGTCCAGTTTACACATGCAACCAACTTTGTGCTGTTTTCCCAGCTAAGCTCATTGCTTTTGGTCATTTATGTATAAATCAGCAGGGTTTTGGTTTATTCCTCCTTCTTCGCCCTCGCTTCTCCAGCTTGGAATCAGCAAGCAATGGGAAACTGGTATTATAAATACCTATGCAGCCACTTGCACACCTCAAAATTATGCAAACTGCTTCTTCTATCCTTCTACAACTGCCTGCACGACTCTCATTACCTTCAGTTACACCAGAAGTTACTAAAGGTGCTCATGAATCCCAACCATAAATACCCAAGTCTAACAGAAAATTCAGGGGAGATTTGCAATATGCACATCCTAACATCCAATCTAAAATCCCTCCTTGCTCCTAAATGCTTTCCATCCAGACTAAATCGCTCTAATCCCCAATCTACCTGCTTACATCTGTCGAGTCCTTCCTCACTGTTGATCTTTCATCCCTGCCCACTTCTAGCTGCCAGCATCTGTCTCCAAGCAAACATCAGCCTGGAAAAAAGAGAGAGTTAGCAATGACATCTCTGGAGTGACAGCCCGGATAAAAGCTTTATTCTTCTCTTTCTGTTCAGCCCAACTTCTTTTTGTGTCACGTACATGTTGGTGTCAGCTGTGTCCACCCCTCATAATGGATAGAGGTGAGTTTGTGTACTTTCTGCAGAAAAATACATCCTTACCTTTAGGTTTCAGAACAGCTATCCACCAGCATGGTATTTCAGTACCGACATAAATCTTCATTCCCCATTTTGCTGGCAGGAGCAAATATTAAAACTCCAGTTGGGTCTTAAAAAAAAAAAAAAAAAAAAAAGGCATACACACAGAGAGAGGAGGATAAAGTGTGTTCTAATAAATTAGGACAGACATATTCTCCATCCTTAAAATTTTTAAAATTTTAATTAATTAGGTAATAAGAAGCAGCAGGAAGGGAATGGGACAAGAATACAGGTAAATTGAGAGATTTGCACAAGAGCGATAGCAGATGTGGTCAAGACTCGGAAGCTCATGATTTCAAGTCCAGATCAAAATTTAAAAAGGTTTTCCCCTCATGTCAAAAAAAGTGTTCCTCGTTCAGTACTGAAAGCCAGTGGTCTGCAGCTCCCAGGCTCAGTATTTTGGACAGGAAAGAAATAGGAATATGCTTGTCAAATGGAGATTATTTCCAGCATGTGAAATATTACAATAGATTGACTGTTAGGTACCAACTAAGTCTAAAACAGATTTGTGGTTTTCCACTATAAAATGCGTACCGTAGCTCTCTATTATAGAGGGGTAAATAATGACATAACCTTATTTTTAAGAGAAGAGCTGATGAGAAACCTTTCCAACAGGGTCCTGTGGAGTAGGCATGGATGCACTGGTCATGTTCAGGTGCCTTGTCCATCTGTCCATCCACCTGTCTGTCCATCCATGCTCACTTGCTCAGTGGGACTTTTTGCTGGATAACAGCACCATCATTACGAATTACATGCCTTTTTTTTATTCCCCTTCATTTTTTTTCCCCTAACACTAGACATAAGTACACTCCAAATCTGGCAAATATTCCGAGCTCCATCTCATCCAGCACACTCTGCAGCACCCACTTTCCATATTACAACAGCACAGGTAGCACAGGTCAAGTTTTCCCTTTTTAAACTTTACCCCAGGGTTCAGATTATTTGGATTTGATCACTCTCACTGCCAGAATCCCAGACAGAAATTCTGCAATAATAAAAAAGATGTCCCTGAAGCAACACTGCTTTAACAGAATATTATTAGCAGAATATAAAGTTTGCTTTGCAGCCCGCAATCAGAGTTTAGCAGTTCACAACCAGCAAGGCACAGTGGAGGTAAATGCGTGGACCTGATGCCTGCCCCAGCAGGGCTCAAAGAGAAATGCTGAGGTAGCATCACCTCATCTGTGCTAACAACCTGCGCTGTGCAAATGTCTGATTCACACCCGGGAAATGTCTGGGACCAAGCAAAACCAAGCCAGGTGCTA
This sequence comes from Aythya marila, assembly GCF_965140915.1. Classification (NCBI taxonomy): domain Eukaryota; kingdom Metazoa; phylum Chordata; class Aves; order Anseriformes; family Anatidae; genus Aythya; species Aythya marila. The sequence continues at coordinate 154,575,961 of NC_139043.1, forward strand.
TTTTAGCTCTCCTTTCAACGCTCAGTAATTTCCATTCCCAAATTTACTGGGGCTGCTACAGCAGTAACAGAGGAGACAGAAGAAACACGAGGTCACCCGTTGCACATTCATGTCCTTGTGCTGACCCAACCTAAGACAGGTCAAGCCGAATTGTATTCCAACCTCACTTGGTTTCCTGATGTGAACATACAAATGAGAAATGGAAAGACCTTCTAGCAAGCTGTAAGGGCAGCAAGAGCTGCCAGCACCTTCCAGAGAACAGGACAGGGAATGCAATGAGTGGATAAACCTGTGCCAGCAGTGCCAGCCTGCTCCTGGATGCCACTTTTTCCAGTGGGATTTTCATCAGGTACAGACAGACTAACATAAAAGGTCACTGGAGGAATCTGCTGCTGCACACAGTTCCATTCCAGCTGGGTGTCCTGCTTCAGGAAGACTTATTTGGAGGCAGAGTGCAAGAGAAATGGTTTCTGATCCAAGCACCTGATATTGCCAAGACACAAAATAGAGGCAAAGCACAGGGTGCAAAAGCAGAGCTATCCCAGAAAATATGAGGAAGGCTCAGAATGCTTCCAAGAATTTAGTAATGTAACCAAGCAGTCACTTACGGCTTGTTAGACAAGGGCTCTACAGCAAAGACCACTCTGCTTTCCTAAGTAGAACCATGATTTTGAGAGAGCTGGCAAACATGAATTAGATTGCACTGACAGGATTAGAGAAATCTCATGAGCATCAGTATCTTCTTCAGGTCTGAACAGCTTAAACAAGAGCAACTACAAACTTTCTGCAAAGTGACAGTTAAGGGGGAGTGTTTAATTGTAAAGACATGCAAGTTTTAATAATTTTTTCTTTGCTTTTTTTGTGACACAAGTTAAAAAAAATGGTTCCTGGCTCTGCCAGACCAACCAGAAGCAAAAGCACTGAGCTGTATTAATCTGAGGAGCTGAAACTAAAGCACAGGACAATCCTCTGCTCCAACATGGAAATTAATCCACATGGAAAGATGTCCCAAGAGGACAGGCTCATGGCCAGGTACCCACTAAAGGAACCACCAGCACCTTCATCCTGCTCTGCATTCTCCACCAAGGTACCTACACCCATACGATGAACACATCAAGGGGAGAACATCTTCTTCAACTACTTCTAATTTGGCTGTAATCAAGTGGAAAATGGAGCAAGCTATTCTGAGAGGATGAGATGTTTAAATGCATTTCCAGCTGAACGCTGCCTGAGGACAAGATTGCGTGTTTGTTTTCTGGTTTTCCACTAAAGATTGGGAGCACCGGGATGATTTTCACATGGTTAAAATAAAACAGCTTTGCAAAAAAAAAAGTTTATCTTTACCCAGGAGTTTGTTTCTATTTTGTTTTGTTTCAAGTGCTATGAGCTGGTCAAAGATTTCATTATTTACTTATTTATTTCAATGATGCTTTCTGGTTTTGCTAGTTATTTAAATAAATACATAACCATCTAACTTCCCTGATATACCAAGATTAGAGTGAAACATTTATTATAATGTTAAAATTGCCAGAAGGGATAGGGCAGAGGTTTTCAAAACAAGCAGTTTCAAAGTTAATTCGTGTATCAAAGTTAATTCTCCTGACAATTTGTTTTGCTATAAAACATGTTGTTCGTTATTCTTTAATATGTTTTCATATGTTTTGGCTTATTAATTCATTAAATCATTGCTAAGATCTCTAAGAAGTGGGTGTAAAACAGAGAATATCTCCTACATTGCCTCAAACTGGACTAAGGAAACAAATGTATAATGTTGGGAATATTGCACAATAGCAAAGAAACACTATGAAACACTACCTCTGTAGATGTTATACGAGGGATTTTAAAGTTGTCTAGTGGGAGAGATCATCTTACGATTTTGAGTATTGTTTGCATCTAGATTTGGACCAGCACTTCATTTCAGGCCAATTAATGATTTGACTAATATGACACTTGAGCCCTCCAGATGTCTGCGTCCCTGTAAATTCAAGAAAATATGACAGGACCCAAGACTCAGAAGTGAAAATCAATCATTAAGACTCACACAAACTTTTTAGACGGCATTTGACAAGCCATTTTATTTTCAGTGTTGTGTAAAATAGAAGACATACCACCTTCTTTACAGACCAGTGAGTAATTGGTGAGTAATATTTGTGAATTACCTACAAATGGCAAAAAAAAAAAGGTGATGATTTTAACTCTGTTGTTTCATTCTATTCTTGATGGGACTCCATCTCAAACATACACTTTGGTTATATCACTGCACGTGACCAAGTCACAATGCAATCATTCAGATTTAAAGGCTTTAACCTTAGTGGAAACAAACAAATAAACAAACAAACAAACAAACAAAAAACCTTTAATGTTGCATCAGTCTAAAGTGCTGAGTTCTATAAAATAAAACTAAAACGTGCCAAGACTTTATTCTTGCTTTGTTCCACCACTGTTAACTCTTTCTTCGTACAATACTTTATACCAAGGAAGCTGAAGCTCATGGTTGGGTTCCTCATTGCTCCAGCGAGGAACATGCTATGAGCAGATTTTGATCATCTTCCACACCCTCTGGATAGCTCTGTACGCTGCAGCAATGAGATAATTCAGTGTTCCTTTAACAAAGCACTGCAGGTATTGAAAGTCACTTGGGAAGTTCGTGCTAAAACAAAACCGTGCTCAGGTCCCAATAAAGCAGAAGCATTAACCACTTGTTTTCTGTTAATTGACCTCGGGGATTCGTTGTGTGTTTAGGAATCCAAGTGCTTCAGCACGCTGCAGGATCGAGATGCAGTGGATTCCTTCCCACGTTCTGCCATCAGACCTCAACCTACCTCAGGAGGGAGCAAAGGAACATGTGGTGGTCAGGCCACAATGCTGGTTCGTACACCTGGCTTTGAGTTTGGTCTCCAGAACATCCACCCCAGCTTTGGCCATCGGTCCTGGGTCTCCATCAGAGCTCCTGCCCCATCCGCACCCCACCAAAGTGCCTACAACCGATGTAAGCACCTCCTGCCCACGCAGCACTGTGACTTCACCATCCTGGATGCAACCATGACCCTCCTCAAGGTGTATTTTCTTCTGAACCACTTTCCAAAACTGCCAGGGAAAGAGCAAAATAGGATTGGACGGGCACAGAGAGGACAGCAGGATGGCCCAACCACTTGACGGGAGGGCATAGAAAATTATAGACCCAATTCCTGGAAAAATATTAGCAGAAATTATATAACAATGAATTGCTAGGTATCACGATGATAATTAGGTGATAAATACCCAGCAAACGCTGCCAAGAACAAGGTGCACAGCCCAATCTAATTTTGTTCTCTGACAAGACAGCCAGCCTAGCAGAGAAACAGGGAGCCGCATGTGCGATATATCTTGAATACAACCCTGGCCAGTGTCCCGCATGAGATCTTCACGAGCAACCAACCAAAGAAAAAATAGTCTAGATGCAGTCACGGCAAAATTAAGCACTGACCCAATGCTCCCATGAGCACACCTGGAAACATTACACCCCTGGAACATGAAATGACCTGTTCAAATCTGTCCTGTAATGGCCAGTGCACAGTAAGGTTAATAAAAACAGCATTAAAAAATACCCTGGCTTGTGGCATTTAAATTCAAGCCATTTGAATTCCCTGACCTCTTTGCCTCCCTGCACACAGCAGATTTTGTTCATTCTCCCCAGAAAAAGCCTGTTTTCGGAAGGATGGGTCTAATATGGCAGATGTTGCACACTTGAGAATTCAGAATTTAATTCCTACCGCTGCACGGTGTTTAATCTCCATTTATTTCAGGTATCACGCATTACTTTAAAAAAAAAAATCTTTTGAAACACTTTTTTTTTTTCCCATTCTCAGGTTTAAATCCTGGATATCCAGCAAAACCATTAAAAGCAGAATATCAACTAGAGGTGCCCAACACCCAGCTCTAACTCCCCATAAAGCTGCCTCTGGGATTCCTCCATAAAATTCTACAAACTGACCCTGTGGATCTCGCTAATTAGGATGGTTAACAAGAGCGACTGCCACAATGCCCAACAATGAGCTGGATCTCCATCCATCATCACGGCAGCCCCGGGGCCAGGGGAAGCATTGCTGTCATTCTCATTTCCTCCATGGAGGAAATACAGCCAAGACAGACAGGTTAAGGCCACCCTCCTGGTAGTAATGTCTGTTATTTTATTTTTAAAAAGCAAAACCTGAGGCCTCTTTGTTCTCTTTCATGAAATTAAAGGGTTCAGAAACCAAATCCCTGGTGATTTCTACTTTTTCCCCATCCCACTGTCTGACCATGTGCTATGAAGAGCCTCCGGCTCCTGAGGTGAGCTGGGGCCACCAAAACCTGGCTGTAAATTCCATTTATTACATTATTCAGTTTATTACAGAAAAGCTATTAAGCAGCAGCATCCCCATCACTTCTGTTGTTGAAAGATCCCAGGGTTTTCTCTTCTATGCCTGAACATTTTCTGCTGAACCACATGCTACAGCACCTATCTGCAGGGATGCTAGTACTTTTTATTTATTTGTTTACTGGATAGAGCAAGAAGAAGAGTTTCAGAGCACACACCGAACGTGTCCATCGAGGTCTGCCCTGCTGTGAGCAGACATCCATACGGCAGCAGGAAGGCCACGGTCTTTTGTTCCAGCCATACCATGAGGTAATGCAGAGAGCAGTTTTTCTTAGCAAGGCAGTCATCCATCTTTGGGAAGCAGGAGGCATACGATGAGCTCTGCGTTGACCCTCTCCTGACACTTAATGACAATATTTGGGGATACTACAAGAGAAAACACTTGGTGTGTGCTGCTCAGACTTCCACGGCGAAGGGGCGTGGAGAGTTATTTAGGCTGAGATATCTCATCTCTGGTTCAGACACAGAAAAAGGAGAAAAGTTTCTTTGAGTTGCCCTTGGCCAAGGATACCAGTCTATTTCTTTTCAGAAATGCCTTTCTGCGATGGAATACAGCGAAGTGATGAAGTGCCTGCTCCAGCCTTGCAATCCCTTCCATAGCCAAGGGTCCCAGGTGGTGTTGAACAACTCCGTGACCAAGTTTTGCTCACCAGGAAAATCAGCCCTGGAGGACCTGGAAGACTTGGCCATTGCATCACCACCCAAGGCCATGTGTGCATGCACAGAGGGGAAATTTCTCACCTCTGAGCTGTGAGCTTATGCATTAAAAGGCTCTGGACAGGCAGCTGAAATGGTTTCAAGATCATGGTCTTAAGAAAGCTTATGTTTCTATGTCAGCTACTTTTTTGCAATCCACCGAGGGTTGTTCAAATGACGGGCAAGCTGGGCTTGATGTGGCACGTCATCAAATACTTAGGAACTGCAAACATCTTGAATTATTCTCTGTATTTGCATTAAAAAATAGTGATCATTTCGTACAGCACTGTAAGTATTCATGTGTTTTGGGTGTTGTTGTTTTTTTAATCCCAAACAACAATGTACCGAGATCCATCTTTTGCCTATTCCAGATTTTGATTCTCTTTTTGTATGGTTCTTGTGCCCAAGCATCCCATTCTTTCTTGCTTTTATGCCTTTAATTTTGCCTTGTAGGACTGCCTAAAAATCACTATTTAAAACTGAACCGTCAACTCATACTTAATTCAATACCCTCTCCCTCTTCAAAGGGAAAAAAAGAAAAAAGATAATTGCACCAAAACTCGTAAGAAAACGCAAAACAACGAGAAACCTTTATGCTTCTTTTATAGATCCATCCAGGGGGAACAGCTATTTGCAAAACAATGAAACATTTCCCGAAGAATATTTGCAACCTTGACAACTTGGAAACCAAGTTAGGCTGCCTTAATGAACAGCACTGCTGAAACCAAAGGCAACATAAGAGAAGAGTGATGGTGATGCTTTTCCCAGGTTCAAAGCAGTAACAGACCGTGCTAGCAGTAATTTTGCCATGCTACAACGTCCCCTTTCCTGATGCTTCTGCAAAGATCTGAACCCTCAGCTGTGTCTCTGTGCCCTCACCCTGCTGTGCAAGCCAGACCCAGGACCAAAACTAAACACAAAAATATGCTCCAGCTCACAGGGCTTGCTGAAAGTCAGCCTGCATTAAACTGCAGCAACTCCCTATCTGGACCAGGATGTGGTGCAGTTGGAGACGTGGACTTAACTGCCCATGCCCACATGGGCTGGCTTCCATCCTTCTTGAACAGTAGCTCAGAGGTGGGCAGGACCTCTTTCCACCTCCAAGCACGAGCCAGCCCTGAATCAACAGGGAAAATGGCACACTTGCAGTGCCTAACACTAATTATTCTACCTACCATTCCTCTGGCAAAGGATGCCTCCTACAAGAAGAGGGCACAGTAGATTCAATGCCTTCGACACACCAAAGCAGGAGGTTATAATCATTAGCTGAGCCCTGTGTTACGGCAGTAACACTAGGAACATGCTTTTATGAAGCACGGCTTTGCCCTGTGCAGTGGAGACCATTTCATATACACAGGCTGACATCTGGATGCTTTTTTTCTTTCTACTTTAGCATTCCTGGATTCCTTTGTGGTAAGGAGGGAACAGATAAAGGAAGTATGTCTGGCGTTCACTTAAAAACACCCCACAAAACCAGAATCTGCATTCATTTGCAAGTTGCTGTTTATGGTTTCAGCATTTCCTGAGCGAGCTTTTATCCCCTGTTGCCTTGCTGGAGCACATTTTGCAGATTAAAGCAGCCTCCCCAGCAGTTAAGTTGTGCCCTGTGGAATCACAACCCTCTTCCCATTGCACTTCAGTCCATCTACTCCCATCATCAGTGCACCTACAACTAGCCAGAGAAGAACTGTTTGGACGAAATTCTGATGAGGAGAGACACAAAAAGGTATAGAAAATGTGTTAAATGTATTTTCTTAATCCCTCAAAACACCTCCAAAATCTTCATCAGTATCACTTTTCCATGGCAATTGGCAAGATACACTGAAACCTCAAGACCTGAGCATGGTCAGATGTTGCGCCTCATTACACAAATCAAACCCAACAAAAGTTTGGTTTTCACCAAATCCGGATCAGAAACAACCTCTGGAGATAGTCTGATATGTATACAACAGCCACACTGAACCTCATTCGGTAAAAACCTCAGTTTTTTAAAAAAGAGGAAGTCTGGTAGAATAAATTACAGCAGGGGATCAATACTTTACCAAGAGGTTGATAGCCTTGTCTCGAAGGTCCTCCAAATGGGTTCCTCCCAAATCCACTCCCATCAATGGATCCATAAGACATTTTCTAGATAGCAACGAATGCAGGGTTGTACTTTAAACCTAAGAGAACAGAGAAAAAGACAAATGCAACACTGTTAGAAGTCAGTTTAATCGTACTACTCTAGGTGGAGGAGGGAAGGCAAATGAAAAACCAAGGGCCTATCTCCAAACTTCAGGATGCCCAACCACAAAACAAAACACTAAAATCCAGGTTTCCTGGACTACAGATGATCTTGGGGGTGACCAAGTCATTAGATCCCTCTCAACCTTACTTTCTCCAGTAATAAAGGGCAACAATTTATCAGTTTCAGCCATGTCAAGACTAATTCCTCGCTGTTCACAAAGTGCTTTGAGATCTAGAGATGGTAGGCATAGACTAGGCACTTGATCAAAACCAGGTAATGCTGTCTTCTGGAACATTATTGCTACAGAGCTGGTGAGGAGTCTATCCATCATACCACAGTCTCGATTAGCTCTCAAAAGAGACAGCTTGCTGCTGTATTGTAAGCTCCTGGACCTCTAGTATAAATATTGGAGCCAGGGTTATTCTTCCTTGCTGGTTTAAAAAAGAAGAAAGGAAGAAAAAAAAAAAAAAAAAGGAAAAACAAAACAAAACCAAAAAAAAAGCAGAAGCAGCGGTAGCAGCAGCAGATTGAAATCAGAAAAGCACTGGCAGAGGAAGGCTTCTCCCCCTGTTCCACTTCACTGTCTGCAGGCCTTGTCTCACCATGAGCCACAGACACCCTCGAGCAAAACATCGGGGTTCCACAACTTTAATATTAAATGTAGCCCAACACTAAGGCATGGAGGTGACAACAGCAAAGGAAGAAAACAGATAGATGTGCCACAACAGAAAGGGCATGATGCAGGACCAAACCCAGCTGTCAGTTCCTTTTATCAAGGCTGGGAAAAAATGCCCCAAATAGGGAAAATCAGGAGGAAGAAGGTAGGGACTTAGTCAACAAAAAAGGGCCCCTCCCGCACTTCATTCTCATTTTTAATTTCAGAGTTTCAAAATAAATAAAAAAAATAGCTAACAGCACTGCTGAGAAGAGCCAGACAGAGGATCTATAGGACTAAAAGAAGTCACTTACCATCCTGTCTTAATTGGGCATGAAAACTAAAAGTGGAAGAAAGTGCATTTGCCTTGAGAGAACACAGGGGTGGGAGCTGGATGTACCAACCACCTAAATATGTTAAAAGGGGATCAAATCCAGAGCACAGCTTCCCACCCAGCCTCAGTGCCCCGCATACACACGTAACTGGGATCTGAGGGTGCAGGTACCTCTAGCACATAAATCCTACAGTTTAGGAAAACAGCCTTCAGTCAGCAATTGAAGTAAACAAGAGCAAAAGTTAAAAGAAACCACCTGCGAACCAAGGGTTACCAAGACACTAAACGGCACAATAGTCAATCGTGTCAAGAAGGTAAAGCCATGGTGGTGGTTTTATCCAGCTGGGCAGCCGAGCTCCACCACAGCCACTCTTTCATTCCCTATCCTCAAAGTGAAAAGGGAGAAAATACAATGCGAAGGGCTCAAGGGTTGAGATGAGGACAAGGAGAGCACTCACCAGTTATTGTGACAGGCTAAACAGACTCAGAATACGGAGATTAATGTCTTTTATTGCTTATGACTAACAGGCTAGAGCAATGAGAAACTAAAAGCAAACTAAAAACACCTTCCCCCTTTTCTTTCCTCTTCCACCTCCTCTTCCCAAGCAGTGTAGGGGAATGGGGAATGGGGAATGGGGAAGTGTCAGTCCCTGACACTTCATCTCCACTGCTCCTTCATGGTGTGGGCTGCCCACAGGCAGCAGCTCTTCAGGAACTGCTCCCACACGGCTCTGTCCCACGGGGTCCATCCCCCAGGAGCAAACTGCTCCAGCAGGGGTCCCCCACAGGCTGCAGCTCCAGCCCGGGGCCTGCTCCTGCAGGGGCTCTCCATGGGCCGCAGCCTCCTCCAGGCCACATCCACCTGCTCCACCAGGGGCTCCTCCACCCATGGGCGGGCTGCAGCGTGGAGATCTGCTCCATGTGGGACCCATGGGCTGCAGGGGGACAGCCTGCTCCACCAGGGGCCTCTCCACAGGCTGCAGGGGAACTTAGTCTGTGATGGACTTGTGAACATATCCTGCCTCTGCCAGGTCTCTTGTCAGCCCACAGCTACAACACTAACACAACCTCCACCACAAATTGCATCCAAGACCTAGCAAGACCCTTACCTTCCACTTGGGAAAATAAGGGCACACAGAAGACAGTTACAGGAACAATTTTGGGCAGGGATAAGATGTTATTTGCTTTATCTCTCAGTGCGGCTACAGATTAAACGTGCTATAAACAGGGAAGGGGAACAATCAAGTGGTTGGAAAACTGCCTCTACACAGAGGTTGATCCTGACCTACCCTCTCTTTTTACAGATGCACAAGGGGAAGCATATGGTGCCACAGCTTCCCCAAGGTCACATACAACAAATGTGGAGCAAAAGTCTACATCGTGTTGTAAGATGACTTGATTACAACTGGGCAAGTGTTCGTTGGCAAACAGTGAATGTGTCTATTTTTTCCCCAACAGAGTGGCGTGAAAGGGGGAGAGGAGGAAGGCATTTACAGCACTCCAAATGTTTCATGTTGATTTTTCATTTTCAAAGCATGTTTCCATTTTAAAACTTTTTCTCCCCGAAAAGGGAGAAAAAAGGAAAGAATTGAAAACAAAATATTTTGTTTTCATTTAACCAACCTTTTTAGAAACAACCACCTCCCACCCCATCCTACTAAGCCATTGAAATATCCCTTATTCACACAGCTCCAGAACCGCACTCCTACCCCATAGTACAGTGTTCACAGAAAAATTTGAGAGCCGATCTGTACACCTTCCTTTTGATTGGCAATAAAAGCATTTCCCTCCCCATCCCCATGGCACCTCTCAATTCTTTTGTCTACAGCTCCTCAGGGAGGCTTGTCCAACTTACTGTGACAGGCAGGTGACTTGCTGTGAAGGCAGTTCATGCAAATTGGAACAAGCATTGCCTAACATACTAGATACAGAAAAAAAGGGAAAAAATAAGAGACTTGATCACAGCTTTATCCCATAACCTACAATGGGAATGAAAGAACCACACCCAAGCCAGACCAAAAGATTGTCCAACCCACCACAAACACGTATGTGCATTTTAATTACATGCAACCATTTATTGCTGTCCATATCCTGTAGAAATCAATCACTCTGTATATTAGAAGGACACATGACCCCAAGAAATGGGTTGGTCTTTGTTTCATGGGCTGGGAAAGCTACTACCAGCAGGCAAACTTAATTAAGGAGTTTCCCTATGCTCTCCATTTACCAGGACATTCAGGTGGTCAGCATTAGTAACAGAAGACAAAAAAGAAATGGGGAGAAGATTTCAGCATGGAAGATAAAAAATAGGTTATAAAGCACTGTAAGCAACTTAGATGTTTGTTTGTTTTATTATTATTTTTATTACTTTTTTATTTTCTTTTAAATTAGGAGGTGCAAGACCAGCTTATGCTGGACAGATGAGCCTTCAAAGCAGATGCGAAGATACAGAAACACAGAAATGGGACATGGTAATAAAGAAAAGATAGGACAGAAAATAAATACTGAACTGCTTTTTCAGTAGGTCAGATCAATGTTTGCTTCTGAACCATCCCCTCAGTACACAAATGACTTGGTGTGGGTAGGAGAAGAAGGAGCTCTTCATAAGTTGTAGCTTCCCAGTTTCATCCTGGAAGAAAAAAGGCTGAGCTCTCCAGTTTGCACTTGGGTTTTTACACCTGTCATCAGGTGGACGAGTCTACAAACATGTTCCTCATGAGGCACCAAGTGTGTCTTTTAGCCTATCTTTGCCTGAGGAATGGCACAGTCGCCACAAAGCGGCATGTTTCTATTTATTACTCAGCTCTGAAACACTAAAATCATGTAGTTTGGATAATAAATGCCTGGCATGAATGAGTGCTGGAGGTGGTGAGAGCAGCAGCACTCCAGCTCGACCACCACTTTGATGATGAAGAAGTGCTTTTGGGGGGGGCTTCAGATGTGATTCGTGGTGACAAAACCTCCATTTCTCGATGACCAACTAAAGAGACATTTTCTGAAGTTTTTAATCCAGATAAAATCCTGTTATCAAGCAGCCTGACTTTCTTCCTAAAGAGAGCAGATCATCTGACACAAAACATCTTTACACATCAACCCCTGCAGACTCTGGTCAGACCAGGTCACCTCTTACCAGAAGAGACTTTGAGGCTTCAGTTAATAAAGGAACAGCCCCGGCCACTCTTTCAAGAGCTGCATCTTCTCACCTCTTGAACTTTGCTGTTTGATCTCTCTGCTGCCTCTTAACCTTCCCTCAGATGAACTGAACAGATTGATCCCCTTTCATTTCTCGTTAGGAGACTTGTTTACCAGCACACACAAATCACAACAAGAAAGGAGAATACTTAGTATTGGCTTGCTTTCCATACAGCTGCCTTAGTTTCCCTGTCTGTAAAATGGTAAAATGGATGGCCAGATGTAGGGCCCTCCTTTTTGCAGGGTGCCAGAATTAACCTGATTAATATCAAAGGTTTGGGTTTCTTCCTTGTCTTTTTTTTTTTTTTTTTTTTTTTTGATGCCACAAGACAGAAAGACATTTACAAACTGCTGTATTTTCAAAACTCCTCTAATGGTTTGTTCCCCGCACTTGACTCTGTCACTCACATCACAGACCCGCCACTTTTCAGCTTCTGCAGCTTCTGTCTTGTTCACCTGGAAAAAATGCCCCTCTCCTTTTTCTCAGAGCGCCTGAATTTATGAACAAGCTCTACTGCCAAAGCATTTTTTTATAAATCAATGGTTTTAACACTGAATTGGTGTAATTGCACAAATCCCCAAGTGCTTACTGAGCCTTGTAACATGACCGGTAGAGGTCAATCAGAATAGCTGTAGGGGATGACTTTCTTCTTTTTCAGGCTGTGGCTTTGAGGTAATTTATGCTCTTCTAGATCTTTGATGCTTGTAATATTAACGTTGTGTTCTCAGGTGGCTTCAGGCAGGCAAGGCGAGGACACAGCACTCCGAAGCTGAGGAAATGACTGGCAGGGAGGTGGTCCAGGACGATGCCCTACGTGCAGCAGGGCAGGGGAGGCAGCTCTCCAGGCAACGATACACGTTTTCCTTCCACTTTGCTTCCCAAGGAAGTTTTAACGCTGATGGAAGGCCCTTGGAGACTGAAGTCATCTCTGCCCCCATGCCCTGAGGAGGAAGCTGTCTAGCCCAGGTTGACATGGCACAAAATAAGGCAACAACATCATCCAAATAAAAAAAAAAAGCCAGGAATTTATAATTATATATTTATATTATATATTTTATATATAATTATATATATAATTATATTTATAATCAGACCTTGTACAAATTGATTTGGCTTCCAGAAGCTTCTAGAGACACATATGTAGTACTTGACAGGCACAACGTCACTTATGACTGTAAACAACCCGATTCAATACACTGAAGCACACTCCTGCCTAACCTCCTCCGGCTGAAGTGTACTACAGAGCGAACGCCCACAGCCTTAAGGCTTTGTGGAGTAGGTGCAAAGTAAAAACAGCTCCGATTATCTAAGAAACAAGCTGCTTTTGCTCTTCTGGAGATTTGCTAAGAAACAATGAGAAAAATCCCTTTTTTTTTCTTTTTCCCCCATTTTTCTTTGTCAAAGCCTTATTTCAGGAAACCATCTGATTACTTTTAGACAGATCTGTTTTGTTCTTTTTTCTTCCCTGTGGTATAGCTGCCATCATACATGTCTCCAGAAGCACAGCAGTTTGTCTCGGGAATAGATCCTATCAGGACAGACTGTGAAGTCGGAGATAGCAGGATAAGATGGACCTGGAGTTTTACGGAGATATACACTGAGAAATATATACAGAGAAAGTCAGGCAGTTCACTGTCCTACTAGGATGACACTGAGGGTTGTGGCTAGCCTCAGCACATTTGATTAAACTGTGTTTAATCTCATTTTTCCACCAGCCCCATGGCACTACGCAGAGCCAACATGCACTGCTTCTACCTAACCCCTTCTTTCATCAGTGGGTTACCTCCATTATGTGCAACAACTGCACCCATCAGGTACACCAGACCCCTTTTTGTTAATCACAAGTCACCTCCATCCCCTCACAAAGGTGTAATGTAAGACCCCCTGTTGACGTTAGGGGACTTCAGATCTGATGGACGATCACACAACAGAAAGGAGAAGAAAATCATAAGCAACAGAGATGGGAAGGAATGAATGCTTGTAAATCATCTGTATTCATTTCGCATCGCACAACTGTCTGTGCATCGCAGACAGGAAGAAGAGAGGTAAGACAAGCAATCTGGAAGCCTGTGGTGCTTCTTTCAAGTCAGTCCCAGTTGCCACTTCAATAGGCAGTCTTCTTCCACATCGACCCTACTGCATGTCTTCTCACAAAAGAATCGAAGACAGTCTTCAAATCTTGCTGAGAGGCACCAGAGACAGGTTGGCCGTAGGCAAATGCCAAGAATAAGGGCTAGAGGTATATTCTGTTCAACTTGGGAACCTCAGATTCATAGACCTCCCATTTCAGCTAAATAAACTTCTTGAGAGCAGAAGTAGCTGGTTAGGGCTGCGAGAGAAAGTCTTCCATCAAAAGGATCACAAATGCCATGGAAAGATGGATGCCTTCCATCTTCAAAGCAAAAGGCAGTACACACTGAAACACTTTGGTTCCCAGGAGCAGCAGCAGAGTGTGATAAATGACAAAACGACTGAACTAGCAAGGTCAAACCCTCAGGACCCAAATTTCTTTTCACCCGGAGAAACAATCAGGCCTCCGTGATACAGAGGTATTTAGATCGAGAGAGAAGAAGGAAGACCAAAGATGTTTTGGAGTCTACTGCCACTGACTTGTATGTAATGTTTTCTTCTGTTTATCTTCAGGCTAAATGAGAAGCACTGCTGAGATGACTTAGTGCCGGGTCATCGTTAGCTCAGTTTGATAGAGATGTGATGTCATCTCTCCTATTTTTTAAACTGACATTAAATAACAGTTAAACAACATATCTCCTGCAGGAGAACACAATCTAGACAGTTCCCAACCCTGAAAATCTTCAGTACAAATGCTCTGAATGTGCCTGTTCAAATTTACCAAGGAATTTATCTTTTTTTTTTTTTTTTCCTGTATTGCCGCCTTCTATTTGCTGTTTTGTGCCATGTTGTCTACTTTTTGTGAACCTTGCATGCAGAATGGTCTTAATCTATCCATATGCTAGACAAACACAGAAGTATTCCATATTTCAGTGAACAGCAAAATTAAATTTCCAGTCAGTTCGAAATCTAGGTTTCGTGTGCCTTTTCAGTGGTTACAAAAGAGGAATATTAATGCTTACTTGCTGTATAAAAATAATAAAAAAAAAAGGAAGGAGCAAAACAGAGAAGAGAGAAAGAGAGAACCAGTGTCTAGTTTGCTACGCTGAATTTAAAGTAAACTTATTAATTACAAAAGACAAACATGCACGAATGGACAAAGACTAAGTGCAATGTACTAGGTCAGCTTAACAAAATTAAAAATAGCGTTTATAAATCAGTATCGGATTTCAACAGACTAAGGAAAAATACATCTGACAACCACTTCTGAGTCCACAGGAACTTCTGAGTCCTCGCTGACACACCTGCAATGCTTTTAGGGGAAGGAGAGGCAGGATAAAATGGAATGCTTGAATTAATCAAGTAATAGACTCCTAAATCTGTGGATCCTGCTCTCCTAGAATACAACTTCACTTTCAATGTACCACTTCCCAAAGGAGAAACACTGCTACTCACTGCACGTGATAAGAATATGCATCAGCATAAGAACTCATCTACATTTATGTTCATCAGTACTTTTATTATAAACAAATCCTGCAGAAGGCTAAATGAGAAGCAGCATGGTCTAGCAGAAAGACACAGTAATTGGTGGAAAACTCAAGAATCTACTTCTTCCTTTGGGAGCAGTTCATTGAGAAACAGTAAACAACTTGGTGTCTCTTGGTGTCTTCATTTCAGTATTCCTACCAAAGCCATGGGATACGGCAGCAGTCAGTTAAGTACAGCGTAACTGAAGTCATATATAGAGAGGAGAGAATTAAAATATAACACATTGGCCATATGATGGACAGCAGTCTCCAAAGCCTAATGTTGATGGGGATGAAGGATTTTCTTTGGGGCTATTCTGCTTGTTTATGTTTAAGTGGGAACTGGAAGAAAACCACTCAGATACTGTGCAGCAGTTTCCCAGTTCCTTTCCAGAGAGAAGCCAGAACTCAGGAAGGCAGAAATGAAACAAGCTCAGAAATCAAATGCCAGCAAACATGGGCAGCCCAGGTGAACCACCGACAGATGCTGAACCTTGGCAGGAGCCGACAAATGTGAGTTGTGGCATCCCCAGGACACCCTTGAAGCAAAGGCTACCCTTGATAAGCTAGAAAGAGGGAGCCACAGACCAACACAAAAAAGGAGAGAAATAAATGTATCTGCAAATATTTTGTGGATATAAAGAGGAGAAAATAGTTCAACACAGTCTCAGGCTGTGACCAGCTTTAATATGCACGGTGTCAACTACTATGTAACCATCGCCAAAGCATCCCCCAGGTCCCCCAAGAAGACAAGGACTAATGATTTCAACCACAGGAGCCACATTTACTTATGCATCTATGTAAAATACCTTTTCAATACTGCATCCAAATATGTACTTCCCCTCTTTATACAAATAATCTTGTTCACAATGAGGTGAGCATGGGAAACTTGTACATACCACCAGCTTCTGATGGCAAGAGTTCTGTCATTTCTACTACTCACTTTTCCTATTGCACTTCTGTAGTTACTCCAACTAGGGATGTGCACATAAGACTACAGAAGACTTCCAAATGATGGCCACGTTGTGTGATTGCATAAAACCAAATAGCAAAAATCCATGTGCTCCACTGATGAGAAAATGCAGAAGATCCTCAGGATTGCGCAGAGACCTATGGCCATCTGTCAGAAACCACAGCCTGTAGTCAGCAATGTCTGTGAGCCAACTTTCCTATCAAATTTAAGTAAATTTGCTGAAAACTTTCCATTGTGACAGTGCACACATAAAAAAATAAATAAAATTAAAAAGCACATTCAGCTTTCCAACTCATCCACATTCTTAAAGACCCTTCCCTGATGGAGAACATAGTTGAAAGGGAAACAAATATTAGCTCAATTTTGCAGGGATGTGAAGTGACTTGTGAGGCTCTGCCTAGCTGGAGCATCTGAGATCAGAAACCCAGCAGGCCTCAGTGCTCAGTTCAAATGTCCCCACTTGTTGATCCCTTGATTATGTCAGGCAATCCATAGCAGCACACTAATTCACTGCTCACAGAATCACACAAAACCACAGGAGGTTGGAAGGGACCTCTGGAGGTCATCTACTTCAACTCCCTGCTCAAGCAGGGACACCTAGAGAAGGGTGCCCAGGACTACGAAGGACAGTTCACAAAAGGATTTTCTGTATTTTTAAACCACATCACAATCTTTGTGGGTTAGAAGGGATGGTGACTGCCTTGGCTAGCTGTATTTCAACTTTTTACCTACCCAGATAAAAGACATCAACAAATAAAATAATTTTTTAAAGCAAGGGATGTTCCTCAGTAGGTGAAAAGTCACAGTCAAGTAAAGAATTGTTGGGGTTGCTTACAGGGCAATGGGATGAAAATTAAGCAAGTGGACTGAAGAGGAACATGGGATAGAGATGTTTTTGACCACAGTCATTCACCAGAGAGATGCAGTAGAAGAACACAACAACAAATTTGCCTAAATCCTGGAAAACATGTTAACAATCCCCCCCTTTTCATCAGGGGATAGGAGGCCTTACAGGACAGAGAAGAGCCTCTTGCCACATCTCCTGCTTGCTGCAGAGCATGGTAGGCAAATGGCAGCACTAGCATAACACGAGAAAAAGAGACTTCACAGGTTTGAAGGCTTACAAGCAAGGACGACAAGACAGCACGCGAAGCTTGCTACAGCATCTGGACGTGTAAATACATGCTGTCAAAGGAGCTCGTCTTCTCCAGGCCAGCTCTGCTCAGACAGCATTTGTCAAGGAAGAAGTGGAGGCAGCTAATAGCATGAGACAGCCTGATGAGAGCTAAACCCATCACATTCTCAGCTTTCTTCCACCCTAATGACAGATACACTTGGGGTATATCCACCATCGTGCTGAGAAAACTGCATCGGTGAGGCCTGCTCTGACACAGTTACTAGGCAGTTATGAACCATAAAAGCCTCGTTTCAGCTCGTTTCCCAGCTTCAGTATCATTCACCGCATACTTTGGGACTTCTTCCTGCTGATAAGCTCATGTAGCACATGATGGCACCAAAGGGAACCAAGTGCAAATATCAAGGAGAAAAGCAGCTTCGCTTCAGCGCGTGACTCATGCGAGGAGAACGCCAAGCCCTGAGCAAGCCAAAGCAGAACAGCTGACTATCAAACCGTGCGTGTAAGCTCAAAGTTGCCCTTAAAAACACAGACTGCAAGTTTTCACCAAAAAAAGCAGGGTGTTTTTTATACAATTTGCCATGGGTAAGACCCTGATGAAGACAACACATAGGGTGAGATGCATTTGCCTAAATAACGGCAAACAAACTACAAACACACTTGTGGGATCATGCTGGAGAGCAGCCCCGCAGAAGGCAATCTGGGGCTTCTGGTTGATGGCAAATTGAATCTGAGCCAGCAGCGTGCCCTGGAAGCCACAAGAAACCGTATCCTGTGGTGAAAACTCAAGCACAGCACTGCTGGCTGGGCGAGGGAAGGGACTGTCCCAGTCTGCTCTGTATTGGTGCAGCCTCACCTCCAATACTGTGTGAAGCTTTGTGCACCACAATATAAGGACTTAAAACTATTAAAGAGTGTCCAAAGAAGGGCTACAAAGATGGTGAAGGGTCTGGAGGGCAAGATGTTTGAGGAGAGGCTGAGGTGCCTTGGTTTGATCAGCCCAGAGCAGAGCAGGACAAGGGGAGGCCTCATGGTGGCCTGCAGCTCCCTCAGGAGGGGAGCGGAGGGGCAGGCGCTGAGCTCTGCTCTCTGGGGACAGCGACAGGACCCGAGGGAACGGCATGGAGCTGGGACAGGGGAGGGTCAGGCTGGGGGTTTGGGAAAGGTTCTGCACCCAGACTTGGTTGGGCACTGGGACAGGCTGCCCAGGGCAGTGGTCACAGCACCGAGCCTGCTGGAGTTCAAGAAGTGTTCGGACACTGCTCTGAGACACAGGGTCTGATTTTGGTGGTCCTGTGTGGATCCAATAGTTGGACTTGATGATCCTTGTGGTTCCTTTCCAACACAGGATATTCCATGATTCTATGATTCTATGAAACAGAGATGCCAAATACCACCTGAGATGCCGTACGAGGTGTATGTGGGGCTAGTAGACCTGAAAGGGACCTTATGAACTGGCAGGAGAGCAGAGACCAGCTTCACATTAAGGCAACTACCTCTCAGTGTGTGTCTGAGCCTCCGTGGCTGCTGGTAGGGATTTAAGTCAACAGTCAGTGGAGCCTGACGAGGAAGTCAAAACATGCAGGAGGTGCTTACTTTTCAGTAAAAAAAAAAAAAAAAAAAAAAAAAAAGGATAAGGGAGGAAGATGGAAAGCTTCTAGGATGGAAAGCTTCTAGGATGGAAACACACACAACAGACAACAACAAAAACCAACCAACCAAACAAAAAACTTTAAACTGCTCCTCCTCATCTCCCTGTTCTGTGTTCTAATTCTACCAATTTCCCTCTAACACAGCAGAAGAACTAAACAGGTGAAGTCTCTTCAGGCTGGAAAAAGAATGACAGGATGCGGAAAAGCCCATAAAATGTTATCCTCTGACATACTAAGTGGCCAGAAAAAGGCAAACTACCCCAATGCCAGGGAACAAAGGTTTAAAACTGCAATGGGACCAAGAGAAGAAAACTTCATCAGGTGGTATTAATCAGAAATGTATCACCTCTGACTCAGGGAACATGGAAAACACTGGAAGAAGCCATGCTCTGATTGACCGCTTCTCATGTTTTTCACTAAGCAGTCATGAGTCATCACATAACTGGAGAGGAACTGGTCCATCTTGCATCGACACATCTCTGACCTGACCCAGTTTGTCTCTTCATATGACTGTCAGAAGGGAACTCTTCAGGTAAGCACAGACTTTTCAAGAACAGCCTGGACAAGGCAGTTTTCAAGGACATCTGAAATTCACCTCTTTCAGTCAACAGGTCTGTTTTGCCTCTATGGCTACTAAGTGCTGTTTCTAAGACCTACAAACTTGGCTTTAGGATCAAGGTTAGAGCCAACTCTGAAACCCACATTTCAAGACAACTGTGTTATCAAGTATCACAAGATCTCTTTCACCAAAGTGGAAAGAGAAACGCTTAGAAAGGAGAGAGCAAGAGCATCACCAGGGACCCACCAGACACCAAAGACTGGTGGCTGAGCATCCTTCTGTGTTCAGGCAGGCTCGAATCTAAATCCATCCACGCGTTAACGAAGGTAAACATAATCTTTAGAGACTGAAGTAGGGAATGGGCATGAAGAAGCTACAGATGCTAAGCTCACATCTGATGAAAAGTGGGCAGCTCTATACTACAAAAGATGAATCTGTATTGCTCTTAAAAAAAATAGAGTAATTATGCTGTACAATTGCACACCTGCCAAGGAAGCATGGGAATCGAGGCGGTTCTGCGGTATAAAAGTATTTAGGTCCCAAAAAAGGTGAGGCGAGAGACAGACCCTGTTGTGCTGTATTTGCTTTCAGCCTGTGATGGTAGTGCCAACAGCACTTTCATCACACAGGCATTCCCTTAAAAACACCATTCCACAGAACTGCAATATTGTGTGGGCATGCACGCATGTGTAGAAATACATACTCCCACACACGCCGTTTTTATTCTCTAACTAAGCTCATCTAAACTCACTGGCCCCATTTTTTAGTGTTGTTTTTTAGTGGATTGATTCTACATAAAGGGTAGCATTTATATTCGAGACTTATTTCTTTCCACTCTTTGTATGCATGCAGTCAGTTTTTACCTATATTCTTTGTCTCACAAACTTCTTCAGGCTGAAGAAAGCATCATTCTGAAAACAGAATAAATAAAACATAAAATGAAGGAGGCTCTGTAATGGAGTCAGGACATGGACCAAAAGAACTTGTAATTCAAATGTTCTATTGCACCATTTGCTTGTGTTACATTCAAAGCTTTGGGAAGCCATCCAAACCTACACAGACATAAAATAATCCACGGAAATTACAGCTGCAAGGTGCCAGCACCAAAGGAAAGTGCTTTGACTGGAAAATGAAACTGAAAACCCAACAATAAAGTGAAAAATATGGAACAGCTTGTGCAGGAAGAGAAATGGTGAACAGAGGAGATCCGACAGAAAAAAAAATAAAATCAAATGACAAAGGGAGGGAAAACAGATCCATGCAAAAATGAAGGGGACAAATGTTGGAGCAGTTTTGATCTCTGCAAATGTGTTGTTTTCTCCCCCTCTTTCCTCTTATCTGAGTGTAGGACCTGGAAGATCCCTAACAGGTTTGGCCATTTTCCTTCCTCTGTGAATCAGCCACAGAAAAGTCTAAAAGCAACGTAAAACTGAGAGGATTGGATACATACAGGCCTTACATGGCTTTGGATCAGACAGAAGCCCCTGGTGAACTGATCACAGCAATAGGGCTTGGCTTTCTGACATAGATCATCACATGGGGCATGAGGTCCATGTCACCTTTCACCTCCTTTGAAGAGCTGCACTGCTTTGGGGAGCTCTTAGGAGAGCCCAGAGGAACCAGCACCTAAAGCTCTCTTAAACCTTGGACAGAAAGTCCAAGGACTTATCTCTTATTTTCCAGAACCACTCTCCAAGTTCATAGCTCCTCTTCTCCACCATTTATGTTCCTCTTGGCAAATAACCTGATTAAATCACATTTAACTTGGAAAAAAAAAAAAAAAAAAAAAAAAAAAAGTAAAAAGATGAAAACTCTGGCTTTTAATTTAAAGAAGACAGAAAAAAAAAAAAAAAAACACAACCCATTGTAACGTTCAAATCAAAACCCAATCTCACTATGCTGTAAGAAAGGAAATGAAAACACTGCTGCTGGAGCATAACCGAAATGGTTTGAGGTCAAATATAACACCAAACAATTCAGGCAATTAAGATCATGAGAGCACAGGGAGGGTGCAAAGAGTTGTGTCTAAAAGGTTCTCATTCCAGGATGAGACCAAGAATATTTATTCAAATTGAACACTGCCTCCCTTCTTGAGCTGCCTTAATCCACGGATTAAATTTGTTATCCGCACAAAGTATGAGAATCTAGCCCCTAATGACTACATGCTCATAAAAATCAGAAGATATTGTTGTTATTTCGACTAAGTATCATAAACAACTGTATCAATTACGTTTTACCAGGCACTGTACATATTGCGGATGCTTCAGAGTAAAATTGTTTCATTGGAAAACAAAGTGCAAGCTCCATCAAGGATGGGTCGTCCCATTTTAAAGTGCTCTAAGGAAATACATGCCTCTACCAGGCCATTATTTTGCAGGGAACGTTTCAAAATCAATTTTCAAATGCTCAGTTCCGAAAGTTGAGATAGCTGCTCTCTGCAGATAAAATTAAGGGAAACTATAAAAGAACGAAAGGCTAAAAAAAGAAGTATGGTCCAGATGGATTCCCGGCTGAATTCTGTAAAATATTTACAGATCTTCTGTCACCAAAACTTACGCTTCTTTTTGATGAGGTGGAAAGCAAAGGCTCTCCACCTGTCCTTTAAAAAAAAAAAAGAAAAAGAAAAAAAAAAAAAGAACTCACAGAAGATATAATGTTATTACAAAAAAGAAAAAAGGCAGACAGAGACTTTCATCTCATCTGTAATTACTGCAAGTAACTCCAATTAATCAATGTTGATTCTACAATTCTGTGAAAAGAGATATTGTCCTTTTGCTTAATTTAGCACGAAGTTATTCCCTAAATTCCAAGTTCAAGAGTTTGTTCATTAAAATAGACTTAGCTCAGATAAGCACAGGCTGATACCACCATCATTCATGTAAAAAATGAACAGTCTAGTCCCATGACAGCGCTGTCTCCAGATACCAAAAGATACTTAATCACGTGTCACAAGGATAAAACATCCACTTTTTCATTTAAGATTAGCCAAAAAGAAGTTCTCAGTTTACTGCTCCTAAAAACTGATGTTCTGTTTGCCAAAACTGAGACTGCCCAAGAAGGAGGGAGCAGTTTGTACATAAAAGACACGAAGATTTACTTTACGTTGGTTGTCGTCCTCCAGCTGATACTGAGGAGGAACATGGGATAGTCTTTTATACCAAAAAGAATCCTGCCAGGCTAAGCAGGAATTTTGGAGAAGGGTTGCGACACCACCAGTAATCCAACCCTTTTGTTTCAGGGTACGCACCAAGGCCGTATTTGGTACCTTTGGATTTGATGTGGAAGGGAGAGGAGGTAACAGCATGAAGGCAGTGGGCTGAAACCAGGGGATGAAGGTCCAGGTCATGGTTCTTGGGCTTCTTGTTCAAGGCTAAGCATGTTTCTTCTTCCCTTTTTCCCCAGTAACCCAATAAAAGATGTTAAAATACCATTTCCTTCCATTACGATGCATGAATTAAGCTTGGACCTTTATCTGTTAGGTCTTCTCAGCTCTGTGCAATACAACTACCTCCCCTAGCATCTCTGCAGGCAGATTAATGGGAAAACAAACAAACAGACCAACCCATTTCACTTATTACCACAAAATGGGAATTTACAGCAAATTAGATGTTAGGGGTTTCTTCCAATTTTTTTTATTTAAAGCTGACCTTGGATCCATTATTCAGTGCAGCATTAAGCTTTTTAGAAGCAAAAGAAAAGACTAGGTAATGAATCGGTCTCCACTGGATGTTGACTTGATGAGCACTACAATTAATTCACATTAACACGCTGCCCTTCCCTTCCCTTCACACTTTCAGAAATGTCTCTCTAAACCAATCTATGATTACCAGTCATACAGAAAAGCTTCAGAAAAATACTCCTCCACAAGCATATGGCAGAGCAAATTTGTCCAACGTTGCAGGCTTTTCATGGCATTTATCTTGAAGAAGGTAGTACACAGCGACATAGACGTCTACAAGTTGGCTACGCTCATAAAGGCACAGAGCTTTTTGCTACCCTGCTGTAGCGTGCCCCATCTCCTTAGGACAGCATCCTGCTTACCAGAGGTGCTTCAGACAGATGGGGACTGTCATCAGCCATCCAGGATCTCATCTGTAACACCCATCCTCAAAACCAAGGCCGTGCTTTCTAGGAGCCGCACTCGACCCCTCAGCCACATGCCATGGCAACCAAATTCAAGTGCACTTCTTTAAAAACATCGCTTATTTTAAAAAAAAGAAAAAAAAAAAGGAAAAAAAAAAAAGAGAAAGCAGTATGTTTAGCTAAGCATTTCACAAACGACATGACTCCCATACTCAATAGTACTAAAAACGTATTGAAAATGTGGCAATAAACAGCACGTTCCCACTGCAGCCTTGCTGCTCGTGATGTTCCTTCCATCTCAAAGTAGGCAGAGCAAGGGAACAGCATTTCATCATTTGTTGCACACGTTAGCTGTCAAAAACACAACTTCAGCCCCTGGTATGAGTTAACCACTGAGGAATCCCTCCTGTATCCGCATACTGTCTCACAACACACCGAACCAACTCAGCCTTCCCGATTTAACCGTGTGACACTGGCTCTTGGGCATGGTGAGATGGAAAAGCTTCTAAAATAACAACTTCAGACAATGTAATTTCATTAAAGCAGGCTGACCCTTGCTGCTTCTGCTCGTGTTCCTCCATGGTATCATTTTCAGGTATTCAGTTCGCTATCGTGCAAACCTCCTTTTTCTTTCCGTCTTTCTAGTTGTCTATACACGTACAGCTTTAGAAATATATATATATAAAAGTGAACACAGATAAATCCTCAAGGCATTTCTCTCCATGCTGGTCCAAATAGGAACAGAAGAAGAACAAGACTTTTCTAAGTGTTACACTCAGCGGTTTGAAAGAGCGTGCGAAGTCTTCCTTTACTGGCTATTTCATTAAAAAAGGTACAAGGACTAACAATGCCTCATGTCTACAAAGAAACCTCTTCTAGCTCAACTGACAGTTCTGAGAATTCAGGGTCCAGAAGTTCTTAATAACTGCTACCAAACCCACACAAACACCAAAACAAAAGCTACCTTTCCAATTTGCTGGGTTAAAAAACCATCTGATGCAGATGCCTAAGATCCAGGCAAGCAGCAGACCCGAAGAGAAGGTGCCATTTCTCCTCCTTCCTGACTTTACCAACTATTTTACAAAGCCTCACACCTTATCTCATCACTGCCGGAGCATACAGCTGCTGCTCTGAAGAGGCATTAGTTAAAACAAAATGCTCACGTATGCCCTGTCTCTCTGCCACTGAAGCCAACAGAGATAAATTAAACTTGAAGGACTCTCAGGAGCTGGAAACTCCAGATTGCAAAATCTAAACTGTCTGAAATCTGCATTTCAAAACGAGAAGGCCTGTTTAGCTTTCAGGCATTTCGTTTTGTAGGATTTTGCCAGTACTGCACACACGAGTTTGTCCTTCATGGAATAACATTTCAGCTTTTCATGTAAGTGAATCTACATATTTTACATTTTAAATTAAAAGTTACATTAATTTTTATTTTATACATTAAATAACCTTTACAGTGACCCAAAGAGGAGACCCCAGCTTTCAGCATTTCTTTAAAACACTGGGATTTCTTAAATGAGTTTCAATCTATTATTCTGACTGCAGTATGGATTTTTTCATCTCTCATTTGTTCATCTCAAGACAAAGCTATAATGAACTGACTAGAAACCCAAGAATCCCCCCAGGAAAGAAAACCCCTATCAGCTGCTACCTGAAAGCCTCTGGAGAGGACAAAGACCTGCCCACAATTTCAAGTTGTGGTTTTTCCCATGGATTTTCCTTTCTTAGCTCTGCCAGAAACCTCCATCCCCACAGGCCAGCCCAACCCCTCCTGCTATTTTACTCACGGGAAAAGCAGAAGCCACATCCACCATCCCTTGAAGAAACTTGTCAAGCCTTTTCACTTAACGAAGTAAAACTGAAATATTTGCATAATTTTTTGATGCCTGACATGGCTAAGTCAGCCTAGACCTTTTCAGCCAGCGCCGCAGACGGGCGTGCAAACTTCATTACACTTCAGAACAACCATCAGTAGAAGAGGAAAGACGATTTTCGTAAAAATTCAGTAAGTCAGCCTCAACCTTTCAAAAAGGACTGAGTTATTTCACCCATCAGCTCCTCAAAAGAGCAATCAGATGGTCACAATTTCTGTTTGCCGTCTAGAGTGAAGGTCAGTTCTCCCATTAGGGAAGCTCTGATGGCCCACATGGATGGACACCATCAAAACGTGGAGTGGTCTTTGCATATTCAGGACGTGATGTTGCCAGGCTATAACCTCTGCAAGAGGGACGAGCCGAGCAAAGGAAGCAGCAGCATTCAGAGACACACGGGGCAGGATTTCCAAGCTGCTGACAAACCAAGCAATGTGCAGAACAAGAGAATGAAACAGAGGAGAGAAGACCGGCACTTGCCTATGAAGAGTAAGGAAAAAAGTTCTGTTGAGGGACTTCAGTCTGACTGGCAGATGCTCGAAGTCTCCTGCTGCCAGGACTAAAACATCCTTAGAATTATTTAATATTACAGATGACAAGCTTCCTAACTCGGAAAGGATTGTGCAGCTCAAGGGAGTTTTGTGTTAGAGCTCATCTTGATATGGAGGAGTTGATCAAAGAAGTGGAAATGAGTGGCTGCTTGGGCAAACGTGACTTGTTCACTTTAAAAAAAATAAAAAATAAAAAAAAAATAAAATCTAGAACAGTAATATAAGTCCTTGCTTTTTCTAAAAGGCCTGTTTTATAAAGCAGAAAAGGAAGAAGAGTGGGGAGAACTGAACCCGTTAAAGGTGAACAAAACATCAGTGATAAGTAGGAATTTGGTAGGTACCCCTTTTTGGATGTCCATAATTCTCAGCTGGGGAAGGCAACCCATCTCACATGGGGAAACACAGACCTTGCAAAACACTTATAATGCTTGTATATGAATTGGTGGGGAAAAAATGGACCAGTTTGGTAAAAAAGAAAACAGCACACAGGACATTTATCTCAAAAAAAAAATAATAATAATAATAACACAAGGGCAAAGGTAACCTTCACAACAGAGTTTGTACAGGACAGGACAGAAGTAACTGAACTCAGAAATAATTCAGGAAAATCATTATACGTTATACAACATTCATAACTTTTTTCTACATTTGGAAAATATTTGGAAAACATTCAAATGCACAATTTCACTGAAAGCTGGTGGAAATTGTTGTTCACCTCATCAGTTGCTCAAAAAAGTTCAAAAATAGCAGCTTAGATGTGATTAAATCCAGCAAGTGTCGGTAACATCCGCACCAACGTAGCTGAAAAAGCCAGCTAAGCAGCGATTTGGCTCATTAGTGCTGATTTGTGACACCATTTGGAAAAATCAAGGAAATTCCAGAAGAAAAGCTAACGCTGAATCAAAGCTAAAGGGTAAAACAGATAATACACTGCTCATTAGCGGCCTGCCAGCCTAACAACAAATCCAGAAAAAGAAAAGGAGGAAAAAAAAAAAAAGAAAAAAAAAAAAAAAAGAAGTAACAGCTGATGTTGGGCTCAGTTATTAAAGGAGAATATTACCATTTCCTGAAGCAGTGGCCAGCTTAACCCTTCTGGTTTTCTCTCCAGCAAATGATGAGCTCAATGCATTGGTTCTCCAAATGCTGGTAACATAACGCTCAGCCATAAGAAATAGCTATTAAATATGCAAATCAGTATGGATTTATGGCAACTATGGTTTATCAAACTGTGATGAATTTTTCTTCCCAATGATCCCAAGTGGCACCTGATAAGGGCGATGACACCGCCGTGATGCATGCAGAGAAGTCCGCAAGGCACGGCACCATCTTGAGTGATCAAAGACAAAGACCAACAGATCCCAGATTAAAAATTTTATCAACCACAAGGCTTTAATTTATCGACATCAGGCTTTAATTATGTGCATGAAATTACCAGAGCTGGGACGTGGAGGCTACTTCTACACTTCTCCACGCTGCACCTGCTCATGGCCGTGTTAGGGCCAGATGCAGTGCCAAGTCCAATGAAACATGGATCAAGCATCAAAAGATGACCCAGAGAACTACTCACTTACTGAAAATAACGTTTTTTTTCTAGTCCTGCTATACGTCTTGGTTCAGCAAAGGTAGATTTTGGTGCAACTCTACCTAAAAAGTGATGTATCCAGCACAGGAGTAATAATTAACTGCCTCTTTAATTAGCCAAACAAGCCAACTAATCACAGGTAAGCTTGAATCTTGATGACAATCTAGAAATCAGAAGATAATTTCCAACGGCAGGGACCATTACCATTGGCAAAAAGCCACTGTGGAGATTAAAAAAAAATATTAAAATGCAATGAAGGATGATCTAAGTTTAGATTTCCCTCCCCCACTTTAAAGATATGCTTTACTTCAGAAGGAGAATACCTAAAGGAAAAAAAGACTTAAGGTATTTGCTATATCAAAGGTCAGGCTAGATGTTGAGAGTGAGTCCTTCTGGCTTTATAATCCACTTCTCGGCTGCCACTGAAATCATTGGAGCTACACTCTGTGGCAGAGCTCAGCACAAACATCCCTGCAAGGCCCATAACTGCCTCGGAGGATTTTTTGGGAAGGAGAGAGAAAAGATCTGGAGAGGCTTCAAGCAATGTCACCCAGCCTCTCCACGGCTCTGCAGCGCGTAGCATCATCTTCATTAGCATCTGGGTGCTACTTTAACAACTTTTTTCTCTATGAAGATGATTTTGCCGCTGACATTCTTGATTAGGGCTGAGCTAACTTGATTATTCGCTGGTAGCCCGGTGTCATTTTGCAGGAAACAAATGGATTTGGGGCAGAAATGAATTTTCGTTTTGATCGAGTTTCTCCAGCGTTTCCGTAATTCTCTTCTCAGAGCAGTAGGCTGATTGCAACTGTGATAAGCAGCTTTCCCCATCTCAGTCCTGCCCACTTGTTTCTCTTCTCTGCCTTTGCTTCAGTTCCTCTTGCCTTTTCTTCATTACAGACATCAAATTAACCACTTAATTTGGGTGCCTCCTTTGAGGCATCTTTTAGGGGTGAAGGGCAGTGGCCTTGAGCTTGCATTGACAAACTCTTTGCTGCACCGAAACTACACAGGGACACACCTGAAGTATTTTTAGCAACAAATAATGATATAAAAAAAAAATGAATAAGATAATCCCTGAAGCAATCAGCTGTCTCACGAAGCCCACTAACCCTCATCTTCCGATAAAGCACCTCCCATCAATTCCAGCATCTTGAAACTTGCCCAATCCCCATTTTCATCTATATTTTTAATGGCTATTAAAATTAAAGTCTCTGAGACGATGCCACTTCTTTCCTTATCCTTCTTCCTTCTTTTTTTTTTTTTTTTTTAAACATCATCTTCAAACTCCATTTTGTGATGCTCTTTAAAGCCAGAGTCCGCATCCAGCCCTCCAGGTCAGCGAGCACAGGAGCCCTGCATCCCGAGCATGTCCCAGCGTGGAAAGGCTGCCAAAACACCTCTTTTCAAAACAAATTATTTCAGAGGCAACTGCCAGCACCTTTCTTTTGCTAAAACATTGCTTCCCCTGGGCACAGGTGGGATAATGCCGATTCGTATCAAACACTTCCAATCCACTCACCAATGAGAGGTAGGAACCACAGCTGGAATCTGAAAATACTAAAAGCCCCTTGAAGTCTCCACTTGACCGAAAGGTTAATTTTGGTTAAGGTTAAACCCTTAATTAAAGGTTAAGAGGTTAATTTTGACTAGATTACTGGGACCAGTTCGGGAACCTACTGTCTTGCATGCAGAAACAGCAAAATTCTTAAGAGAAAGAAGGCATCACCTGCCCCCAGATCCTACCCAAACCCCCAAATCACATGTAGTGAGCTCCCTTCTGGAGGTTTATTGGGATCCAGTGGCTGAAGACAACAGCAGAGCCTAAAGACATGACAGCTTTCCTGCCTTAAGTCCTTAAAAAAGAAATCATCCTCTTCCCCAGTAGCTATTTACATGCTACCCTTGCTTCTATCTTTGTGGAAATGTTTAAGTTACGCAAATAAATCGCATCCTTACTCTTCTCCATTAAATATTAAAAAGTGGTGCTCTTTTTTCTTGTTTGAGCTTTTATTTTTTTCCTTTTTTTTTTTTTTTTCATAAACAGAATGCAAAGGAAGGACTGTGTTCAACTTTCCATTAGCGCTGCTCTACCTGAATTATTACATTGCAAAAATAACATCTTTCTTGCCTTTCCACAACATTAGTTTGCTAATGGGAGTTTAAAATATTCTGGGTATCTCACCTACTAGTGTTTCTTCCAGGAAATCACGACTACAAGCAAAAATCTCTTATGCAAGAATACATAAGACCTTTAACGTTATCCAGTGTAGCATATACAGTAGTAGAAAAAAAAAAATAATTGAGTAGATGCATTAGACCAGGGGACTTGCACATACAGAAAGTTAGAAAATGTGGGATGACAGATCCTATTTTAGGTCATGGCTTGAAACAACTGCGGGTTTTCTTCATTACAGCAGCTCTGGGACCTAGAAAGGAGTCAGAGATGTTGTTACACAGGGTTTGAATTTACAACAGAGCTAAAAGGGAAAAGAAAGGAGAGGTTTGCCATTCTTTCTAGATCTCCGTGTATCACAAAGGATCCCAATATCTGTATTTGCTAGGATCGGAGGAACACTGACATCAAAGCAAATGCCTCAAAATATAGGGTAGTGGCAAAGAGTGATCCACATAGAAATTATGCTTTCACTGGCCTCCTCACCTTGGTGGGGCTAAAATAAATCTGCTCTCCATCCTTCTCCCATCATCTTCCTCCATCAGAGGTTTGGGTTCCATCTATGTAAATCTTCCCACTCCGTTCTCCTCCCTTAAGGATGCTCATATTTATTTCCCTGAGGCACCCCAAAAAAACAGAAACCAAACCCCAATTAACCTCAACCGACTGAACAGGGATACTCAGGTGAAGAAGATGGGGCTTGAAGTCCCCAAAAAGATGGGAAAAAAAAAATAAAAAAATGATGAAATGGTTGAATTTATACAACCCATATGGATATATTCTTTTTCAGTCCTGACCACCATCTCAAATGTTACCCATGTTCTTCTTTGTGCTCCCCATTCCCCTACAAGTTGGTGTTTCTCACTCACCAAGGCCCCCATAGCCCATCCCTTCCTTTCTCACAACACCAAGACATCCAACCCACGATCAACCCTCAAGATGTGCCTCCACCACCTGAAATGACCACTTTCAGCATAGAAGCTGTTTTTTTCAACTGTGTTTATACGCCTCCTGGGGTCTCCCAATCGCTTTTTAAAAGGGCAAAATGGAGCTACAGAGAAATGCATGCACAAAAAAACTAAGGAAAAGCCACACTATCAGATAATGCTCAAAAAAAATGAAGCCATTGATACAGCAGAAAGACAAGTCAAAAAAAAAAAAAAATCTGTACTCACCCCAGCTTTGGTTTTGGCTACTAATGTGCAAAAGATGGCACTCAGACCTGCTCGAGTTCAGATAAAACCACCTTCCACGATGAGTTAAGAACAATGTTAGTCACCGGTATCTGTAAGTTATGATACGAGCTCTCATACAAATGCACGTACATGGATGGATCTCCACTGAGAAAGTATTAAAGAAAATCACCACTTTTGATTCTTAAAAGATGGCTATTTAACAGGTCATTTCAGTGTCTTTCTGGCTATATGCAGCAGAAATTCCTCTTTTTTAAAGTCTACAAGCAAGCTGTACAACCTGCTTTGATTTCTCTGGGAACTTCCAGCTGAGAAAGAGCACCAAGGGAAGGGGTTGGCTGAAATAAAACGACCCAGGGTATTCAAGATCTCACAATTCTCAGCTCAAACTCCCCACATTGACTTCTCTGACACACAGTACCTCCTGCTCACCTTTTATCAGCTCCCCCTTTGCTAAGCAGGTCAGTGCCAGGGGTTTTAACAGCCCCACCAGGTGACCCATCTGGTAACACCAGTCCTATCAAATTCCTCCTCAAAATTCCCCAGTCCACTTGCTCATCACATTGAGCTCCCATGCACCAACATGGCGTGACAGATGGATCTTTAAATTTTAAGCAGCAATTCATATCTATCAGAAATGAGACAAGTGGAGGAAGCAAGAAGGGCATCCCAAAAGAACAGAAAAAAATCAGAGAGCTGCTGATGGAGCGGCAAGGAGGCAGCTCCAGATGTTTGGACACAGCCGCTGGCCAGAGAGCCACAGCTTATTGAAGACTGCGTTTTCCAGCCTGCAAGAGGGCAGCAAAGCAAAGAGCAAACAGCACGGGGAGAGGCGAGACATCCCCATGAGATGCATCGGCAGCTCCCTGCTGTGTCAACATGCCGAAGAATATCGCAGTGCAGAGCTGGGGCCAGAAGCAGTCTACAGCAGCTAGACTGATACACTCCACATGCACATCCTTCTCCACCTCTTCCTGTGGGAGAAGGAAAGAAAGCAGGAGGGAGGCAAAGAGAAAAAGAAAAGCAGGATATAATTTCCCTGAGGACATCTATTGACTCCCCACGCTTCCCCCTATGGACATCATCCACATCTCCACATCTCCATCCCCGTCTCTACAAGAGCGCTGCTTGCCCCTGAGCTGCTAAAAAGGTTATGGAAGCAAGGAAGGAAAAGGGGATTTAATGGAAAAATAAAACACAAAGCTGCCACTGAACAACATCCTCCGGGCAAGGGCATTTTATGCAAAACTCAACTTCTTTGTGGAAGTTCAAATAAATAAGTGAATGCCTAAAAACTTGAGAAGTTTTTCCATCCTTTACAGGATGGAAGAAGACCCCTAACAATATTTTTTGCTAGTAACTAGCTCCGTTTTGCAGTCCCTCTGCATATACCCTGCCTTCCCGCATTACCATCCAGGAGCTCCAAAATGCCAGGTCTTTTATTAATAATAACACCCAAATGCATTTTTCTTCGTTCCTCTCCAGCAAGAGGTGTTTCTTTCTGGAGGAGCGTTCAGACTGCTTCGGTGAGCAGAACTGCCTCGCTTTGCCCATAAACTACCGCATCCCTTCTACATTATTCATACTCTGAATTGCTATTTCTCTGCATTACCAAACAAGAAAGAAAAAAAATATCCGGGGCTTCATTTTGATGTCTCTTAGTAAGGTGAAAATGCTGTCGATGGATTTCCTCCTGAAGCAAAAAGTTTGCTGGACCGACAGCCCGCTGTAATTAAGGTTAGAAACCTCAATTAAACAGAAAAATCCAGCTTCTGGTATTTTGTGTCTTCCCCTGACAGAACGGCTGCTTCTGTGTGTGATGGGTGAATTACGGAATGCTGCCGGATAGAAAGTGTCACATAAATATAAAATGACAGGGATTATTAAAGATTATTCCGAGTTAAAATACACAGGCTGCAGCGGCAGCTTCCTAAAGGTGCTGGACCAGCAGGCAGGGAATCGGAGGTGGGAAAGATGTAATTAGAGGCAACTCCATCCCTTGGCCTGCCTGCCATTCACATCTTTGGGGCATTTTTCATGGCCTGAAGCTTTCACCAGCTTTATATTGACAGATGAAGAGGGGAAAAAAAAAAAAAAAAAAGAAAAAAAAAAAAAGGGGAAGAAAAAAGCTTTATCTAGGAGCTTTTCCACATTAATTAAAAAGCTGCTGATGAGACAGAAGCAACAAAACAAGTCGCAACCTCAAACTGTGGCAGGTGCTGAAAAATGCCGATATTTCTTGCTCTGGGGGAACTTTTCGGGATGTGCTCAAGTTCACAGGAGCTGCATTTCCCTGCCTTTATTTTGCACTGCATCTGAGTAAAAAAAAAAAAAAAAGAAAAACCAACTACAAAGACACAACAACAAATGAGAGAAGAGCAAACGACAGCAAACCAGCCACCAAAAGCAAAGACGGGCATTTTCCAGCTTTGATTGCTGGCCAGTTGGGCTGCACCAAGCACTCACCTGTGATTTATTTTGGCATTTTATTTCTCTGGCAGCTTCTCCTCCGTGGTCAACACGCATTGCCTTGTGCAGGGCTGCAGAGGAGAGCACGCTGCAGGGGGGGACCAAGCAGCAGCAACGTGCACGTGAGTTAAAACCAACAGCATCAAATGAATAAATGTAATGTGTGCAAATATCCCTGTGTATTTGGATAAATTCACATTGAACGTGCTTGGTGTAATGCTTCGAGCAGCAGCAGGTCAACCAGAGCGAGGGGACGTCCCAGCTCGTCCCACCCCATCCACTGCCTGCATTGACCAATTCCCATTGCACACCTAAAGACATATTAGCCTCAGGCAGATTGCCCATCTTTTCTTGAAATCCAGGTGAAATGGATTCAAAAAGCCCTGGGATTTCCCTCATGCCTCACTTCGGGACTACGGAGCATTTTTTATTCTCAGTTTCCTTCGCAGGCTTTGTGTTTGTTAAACATTGAAGACAGGGCGGGAGGTGCAAGAAGGGAAGCATCACACAGTTGTAACACCTAAACAAGTACCTCGCAGAGCTGCAGGGGACAAAGACAGAAAGATGAGGTGTCCAGGAGCATGCCTCTACCTTGAATAAATCCTGCTGCTCCTGCATGCTTCACCAGCACAACTCCAGCCTCCAACAACTTCAGCATCAATGGTGGAGCTGCTGAGCCCATGTCCCAGGGCGTACACCAGCAGGCCAACAGAAGGAGGAGGGATGAGCATGACGAAGCTGGAAGTGTCCCAGAAAGGTGAGTTTTTGCATGACATGGAGCTGTTGGGGTGCCAGACATCCATGGTCAGGCTCCTGCAGCAAAGCCAGCCCGTGTGAAACACCACTCGCCTTCCTCACTGAAAACTGAGATTTTCATTGCACGTGGGAAACGGATAGGGGCTGAAATCCTCAACCACGTGCCACCGTGTCACTTCCAGAGAGTCACTCTTCCAACTACTGCCATACTTCAAATGGCAGCTTTAAAGGTTATGGCTGAGGGGGCACTCCAGCAAAGTCTTGGGTGGACTTGGAGCAAAATGAAAATACACGCACGAACAAGCCAGAGACAAGAGTGAGGTGAGGACAGCACTTCTGAGCAATCCCCACAAATACCCACGGGGCTGTTGCCTTTCTTAGGAAGCCTTCCTGCCGCCCTGCCTCGTGCTGCACTCTCCCAAACTCATTTACTAGCGGGATCATTCATAACAGCATCCAGGTTCAGTAAACTGCGAGGCACATCCTAACACAAGGTCAAGAGCAATCTAGAACGGCAATTCATATCTGTCCAGCCAGGCAACACGAGTGTACAGCGCTGCCCGCATTTTCAGGCAAAATGTTTCCGTTTTCAGATAACTGCTACCGGCACTGAACCGCTCGCAAATCATCTATCATGATACGAGCTCGGAGAAATTTTTAGAGCAAGCAATTGAGGATAACCAAGTTCAAATAGGGTTTGAAGAAAAATCCTGCTAATTCACACTCGGGAACACAGCAAACAACTCATAAATTATAAATTAATCAACTCCGCCCAGCCAACCAGCCTCGCTACCTCTCTAGATTTCGACTTGAGGAATGAAATCCGAAGGGTTTACAAAGCTCTCCAGTCATCTGGTTGGTGTCTAAATTACAGACACAAGTAGGATCTGCAAGGTGGGGTCCTCTTTGGGACCTCCCGACCTCCTCTTTGGGGTTCTGTGTGCAAGCTGCCATGGTGGATTGGAGAAGTTGAGGCTGGGAACTTATTGGGGGCATCCCACCTGTTGATGATGAAGGTTCTCCACCTGGTGAGGCAATAGGGTCTGGCTGCAAAGCATGGGCATGATCTGTTGCTCTTCCAGCTGAGCACGTTGCACAATCCAGATGAGCTGTAGGGAACAGCACCGAGGAGAAGGGCAAGGGAAAAAATAAAGCCAAAAAAAACTAAAGAGATGATTGTGCACAACCAACAGGGACCCACGAAGGGAAGAAAAAGATCCAGCCTTTGATGCAGTGGGATTTGAGAAGTTTTCACGTGGGTATTTAGCTTTTAAGAGCCCATCCTACAGCAAGAGGAAGCAAGTTGGGTCCCCTAACCCAGCAGCAATTTAGCATTTTGTCTAACAAAGAATTCTTCCACCAACACGGGGGTGGTGGGGCACAGATGCAATACTCCAGCAGAGCAACCCTTTTTAGGTGGAGAAATCCTTGAGCACAAATGCACACAAACCACAGGGGTCATACCAGAAATACCTTCCCCAACACCAAGATGAAAGGACGCAAAGCATTGATGGTCAAACCACAAAATGAAGATAATTTTGATGTTCTCCTTTTGTAAAAGCCTTATGGGAAAGGCACAGAATAGCCAGAGCCACGTTTATTCACAGGCATTGCAAGGAAAGGGACAGCCCATGATATTCAACAGAAAGATTTCCACTTGCAGTATGTGCCCTGGACCTGAGATGACCTCTCCACCAAGGACATCAGAGCTACAACGTAAATACAGAAACCGAAAACTTTTTTTTTTTTTCCCCGTTTCTTAAGTTGAATCCCACACAGATTTTTTCTCCCAAGTTATGATGTTGATGCAATAGAAACTTCACAAAATGGTTGGGGTGGGAAGGGACCTCCGGAGGCTACCTGGTCCAACCCCATGCTCAAACAGGGCCATCACAAGGAGGTTGCCCAAGGCCACGTCCAAAATCCACAATCAGAATAACAATTTCTTTATCCCCAAAGGAGTGGACAAACCCTGCGTTGTCCTTTAGGCTGAAAAACAAGAATTTCTGTTGTTTGGCTGCGGCACTGGGTGTGTGTGTTTTCCTCTCGTGGTGAGATAACCCCGAAGGCATCCCACGCAGAAACAGTATTAGCACATTCCCTTTTCTCTTAATGTGGACCTATTTCACAGAATAACCCCTCCTGCACACCACACAGTGCAAAATACTTAAATGCATTGGCCTATTGCTAGGACAGCAGCAGGCAAATACTATTGGGGGGGTGAAATCTTTGCCTTCTTGCCTTGTTCCACTGGTTGCAACCTCAGATGGAGTCACCCACCTTACTTGGGGTAGCTGCCTTGGGATGAAATGAATCATTTTCTAGAACAGAGAGGGACTAAAAGCCAAATGCACTTTAATCCTGTCTGCTGTGGGTAACAGCTGGCTATCGCCCAGCAAACTGTTTTTACTTATTTCCAAGATTTTTATGCTTACCTACTTCTCAGGTCAGAGAAAAGGGACTATGGTGATGGGATAGTGGGGTAGGAAGTGCACGGTTCGAGAGCTGAATCTCCAGGTGCACCAGTGGCAAAATAATTAAAAAAAAAACACCACTATCCATTACCAGTTTGACATCCTCAGCACAAACCATCCCTACAATTGCATTTTGAGTACAAACAAAATCCAGGCATGCAGGTTCCTGCGGCAGCAATACCGCCCAGCAAACACTGCACTTGGGACACAAGGAGGAAGAATCCTCCATAAAGCCTTAAAAACAAACAAAATATCCTCCAAAACCCCAACTAACTCTCCAAGTGGTCGCAGAAACCAGCAGAAATCTCATTGTGGCCACCAAATTTATTGTTTGCCTCTTGCTGCTGCAGGAGTCCAATACCCCAGCTTTAATTTCTGGCTTTCTCTGGACCCACCACCTGCATCCATGTTAGCATGGACCTCCAGCAGCCTTGCACAAGCTCCAGAGTTGTTCTCTGTGTAAATATTCCTCCCCAGTCCATCCCTTCCAGCAATAATCTGTTCCCACTACCAGGTTTGCAAGTTTGGACAGGCTAATCCTAGTTAATCATTACTGGCACCATCCTCTTCATTTTTCAAATCCCCCAGCAAGGTGCACACCTATCCAGGTTTGCTTCCTGAAGCAACAAATAGCTAGCAAGACGAGCAAAGAAAGCAAGATTTAACATGCCATGTATCTGACACTGTAAAAAAGGCTGTGCAATTAGGACCTTGGATGCAAATAATTGCCTGGGAAAATCCCAGGGACCAGGATTTGTCCTCTTCCTTGCCCCTGGGACTTATTCCATTTAAACTGAGTGACAAGCTACAGCACACAAAGGACAGAGGGACCGAAGTTTGGGGAACGATGATGTGATACGGCGAAAAATAATAATCAAGGGCTGAATTTGGCTACATCCACCAGGCAGCCCAGCATCCATCCGCCTCCTTCGGCAGCTCCGTCCTTAGCTGTGTTCTCTTAGGAGAATATCCTGTTGAAAACTACTGTTGAGTTTCTACAGCCTATATATAGCAGTGACATTTTTATTCTGCTAATTGATTTTAAAAAGAAAAAAAAAAAAAAAAGAAGAAAAAAAGGGAAAAAACATCAACTTTTGAACTACCTAAGAGCAATAGCATTTTGGCACTGAATTATGTTATTTAAAACGAGTGCCGAGTCTTTAAAACAGCAAGTCTGCCATGGACAGAGCTCTCCGCAGGCACCTTCTCTTGCCTGCGAGATTGGTAATTATTTTCAAAGAAATAAATCTGACTTGTAGTTTGCAACCTATCTTGCAGCCCTTTTAAACAGCATGATCTGTATTCCTTCCAGCGCAGCACTGCTGACCTTCACACGTATATTATTACATTCATTAAATAGCTATATTAGACTTGTTGCTGAGAAGTGCCAC
The DNA here is from genome assembly GCF_965140915.1 of Aythya marila. Taxonomy (NCBI): domain Eukaryota; kingdom Metazoa; phylum Chordata; class Aves; order Anseriformes; family Anatidae; genus Aythya; species Aythya marila. Next base: position 154,613,929 of record NC_139043.1, read on the forward strand.
CATGAACAACTATTAATGTCCAAGACAGCAACTCCACACAAAGGAGGGACGGGACTGGGGGTAATACGTATCTCAAAAGAGTCTGGATGTTTCTACTTTTCTTATTTTCATGCACCCGCCTTCCACGGGGGCTAGAGACAATTACCAGAGTTACTAATTTACCCCGCTGTTACGTCCCACACCAAAGGCAACTGCAACTCTGCAACAGGGGAAAGCAAATTTCTCTACATTTAGTTATGTACCATTCAGTTTGAAGAATGGAGTTGTAATCATTTACAACTTCGTAATTCTCTGAAGCATTTTGATCTTGAGGAGGGGGGGAGAAGGCGGAAAAGTCTGATTTTAATATTCACATCCAAACAAAGCACATTTTAATGCTTAACAGGGACATTTTGATGCATCGATAGGTGTCACGCCTTTGCAATCCTCAGCAAGAGCGTGTTCTGGGAATTAACACATCATCACCGCTTCTAGGAGCAGCAGAAATGGACCAAAAATGGAATAGACGTTGATATCTTTTGGCCAGAAAATAAAGCAGATTGCTTCTCAGGAACGCGTTTGGAGCCCAACTTTCGAACCTAGCTGCAAGCAGTGCCATAGAATTATTTACAGGCAACAAGGGCCTATCCCAAAACTTACTGAGAGCTCTAGATGTTTTCCATTTCATTTCAAAGTTACTTTAGGTCACCATTTTTCAGCCTACAACCCATGGAATACTTTATACTACGGTCCTTTTTCAGAGGACACCAGGACAAGTCTTTCTGCCCAGCAATCTAAAATGTGAAATTTTAAAGGCATCTAGAACTCCTTCGGTGGATGAACGGATTCAGTGACCAAGAATTTAAAGAGAAGGCTATACACCTTCTGTTAGGTCTTTACCTAGGAGGTATCAAAAAGAAAAAACAGAGAAAACTGATGGCTGTGACTAAGTAATTTGAAGGGTGAGTTCAACGCTTCCATGAAGGGAGTATTTCAGATCTCACCCCAAATTTTTGAGGAATGAAGAAGGAAGAATGAGACTTTTTTTCCAGCTTACTCCAGGAAAATTCGTCAATCACCAGAATTTTTCTTTCATGTATCTCCTCTACATCACTTATGAACTACAAGCAGCATAAGCTTGATAGGACAAAGAACAAAACCAATCCCCAGAGACGAATATCACAGTTTGGGGTTACCAGTCCAGCAGCAAAGGCAAGAAGAGGAAGATAAACAGATCTGAAATGACTCAGAAACCACACCCAGCCTCACTACTGTCCACCTACAGCACCAGAGAAGCCAGATCTCGTAGATCTCTCCTGGGACAAGGAAACCCAAAGAGCTCTGTCTATGTCAAGAGACTCCTAATAAAAGAGTGATTTCAGCGTGAAGTTTGGAAGTAACAGGACAGGATGACCTGATTCAGTGAAGGGGTTTTTTAGATCAAAGCTGTTGGTATCCAAATTTCACTGGTTATTTCCACTTCTGCCTCCAGGAACACAGTGAATGGCCCAAACCAATGGGGATGCGGAAAGGCACAGGAGGACAGTGAGGAAAACATGAGGTCAGGGCAAAAAGAAACACTCTGCAGGTAAGGATGGTGAGCAAAGGACTGTATCAAGGAGAACCAACTAGTCCTCTGCTAATAATCAATAACCAATAAATAACTAATGATAATTAATAATAACTAATAAATAACCAAGGTTGGGGGGAAAAAAATGGCATGGCAACTAATTTTTTAGGGGGGGAGAAAGGCATTGCAGAGAGAAAACCATGGTGGACTTTGTTGAGAAAATTAAAATTTGCCCTAGAGACAAGAGAAGCCACTTAAAACTAGAGTTATCATTGCACTGAAGTATTGGGACTGATCCCACAGATAGCACTTGAGTCCTATTCCTGTAAAGTGTTACCCTAAGTTATTTCCACTTGAAAGAGAAAAGCACATCTCCTCCTCCGAAGGGCATTCCCCAGCCACTCGCCTGAACTGAGAGGAGGAAGAGGATGACAAGAAGCAGAAGAACGAGGCACAGAGATCAAAGATAAACGCCTGTTAGGCACTAAGGTAATCCACGGTAGTGTGCCTACACAGTGGACATGCAAAGACCTCGCAGGGAATCCTGAGAAGGCAAAGAAAAGAGATCACGTAAAACCAAGAACTTCCATCCCCAACCCGAAGTGATGTAAGTTTTAATCTGCAGGAGGGGACAAAAAAAATAATAATAAAAAAAAATAAAAAAGCAGGATTTTGGGCATCCATAAACATCCCATCAGACAACAAAGGACAGATCTAATTGTACCCCAATTCCCAGTTTTTCAGCAATCTTTCCATCAGGATGGACCATGGAGAAGTTCCAGTAGAACCTCCTGAAACTCCCACCCTCAGCCCAACAAAGAGCGGTCTTAGCCTTGAAAATCCCCACTGATATCTAAATTTGGAGTCAGGCATTTCAGAAAGAGAGGAAACGTGGGCTGTTTGCACAGGCCACATCCGAAATTCATCTGGACATCTTCACCTAACAAAATCTCTGTTATCACATAGTCTGTAAGTAGAAAGAAAACTGAAGCAGAGCAGACCCACATCTTGCAGTTGCCTCTTGTAGGCCACCCAATACAGTCTACAAGAACATTACAAAAGTAGCTTAAAATGGGATACAATGACCCCAATCAGCTCTGCCAGCTCTAAATTGCTCTAAGAGGATCTTGAGAAAATTTCATACGAGTCCTTCGAACTCCATGTGCCTGTTCAAGGACCATTACACGCTAGACCTCAAACACTGCATATTTTGCTTAGCCGGGGGCAAAATGCACCAAAAAATGTTGTTTACCAGCTCTTTCTCCAGGAAACCAGTGCAGACCTCACCTGTCAATAGATGCAAGCCTACTTAAACACATCCATTAGCACTGTAAAACACCCAGTGCTCTGTAAGGGCTTGGAGTAGCTGCACAGTTTCAAGATTAATTCACAATACTGATCCCTCTTAAGGCAAAAAAAACATTCCGGAAGGTTATTTTACAACATTTTCCTCGTGATGTCCAGGGAAGGATGACCTCTGCTTTCCTTCTGCTGAAGACCCTTCAATACACAAGCGAGAGAGGAGGGAAGATGGACAGAGGGGTGTGCAGAGATGGGGGACAGCTGAATTTAATGATGGGCCACTCGTGAAGGAGAAGGGCACTTTGGGTGTGAATGTGATGGAAGCAGACAGCTTCTGGGTAAACTGTTCAAAACAATTTTTGGAACATTTTGCTAAAGGCAATGAATTCGACAAGAGCGGGAGTTGTAACATGGACTGATGTAGCTGTGCTTCTACTTTGGGGAAGCCTAAGAATTTAAAAAATAAGTACAAAATGCAAAGAAAAACAAGCTCTAGAAAAGGTTAAGTTTAATTACTGTATTTGAGATATTTTTTTATATTCTGCTTCCCACTCTGCACCATGCGGAGAGATCCCAGAGAGACAGATGAAGGAATTTGGTAGAGACCAACAAAATGCAATGTGCAAGTAAGGTGCTGCTCATTCGGCAGCAGGCCTCTCCCCATACATCTCAGAAGTGGTTTGCAACTGCACCGGGGAAAGGAAGGGGAGGTTCACAACTGCAAAATGAAGCTGAGAAATCAGCAAGTTGTCCGCAGCAGAGCCACTCGCAAACAACAACAAAATTGGTTGCAGCGAAACCTAAAGACTCGGCCTCTATAATATACACAAGAATAATACTGACCTACTTTCCAGAATGCTTGCAAAGCTGCTGGAGATGCTCCGATGAAAGGCACTACAGAAACCCAAAGCAAGACTGCTCCAGATATACAAGAATAAGGTTATCAGTGAAATGCAGCAATGCACTTTCTACCGTGGAGGTAACAGATAAGAGATCAAATAGTGCGGAGCGCGAGACAACTTTTTAGAAGAAATGGCTTTAAAAAGCATTCAGGATGTACTCTTGCAAATGGTGTCCCAGATCTATAATTACCACAAAAAAAGGCAAAATTAACCTTTTTACGTGGTAAGGATTTTCTCTGGAAGAACCCCATGTGATAACCTGTATGGAGCTCTATTTATTAGCTTGAAATACGACGATGAGTGGATCCAGCCAAGATTCACATCTATACGGGAATAAAGGATTAATCAGGTCTTGCGTAATTCAAAGCGAGCCCTCTGTGCTAAAGTGGAGAGATGTATAAAGAACAGAAAATTCTCTGGCATAGTGAAAAGAGGTCTCAGAGACATTGTACAATATATTTAGCTTTGCTAGGGAAAAGCAACGCAGATCTTTAAAAATGACAGGGCTCCTTGCACGCACTCATACAACCACACAGACGAAGCTTAAGCTTCCACCAAGATGTCCATTATAATTATTGTTAATACCGACTTTCCCCTCACCTGTTATAGACACAAGGTGTCTATAAAAAAAATTTCCCAAGTTTCTGTTGCAGCATTCAGAATCATTCATAGAATCATTAAGTTTGGAAAAGACCCCCCAGATCATCTGGTCCAACCATTAAATTTAGTGCCCACCTTGCTATCAACTACGAAACTGCTATTTTTTTCCTCAAAATGTCAGTCTCTGTGGGAAGGGGACTCTGGGGAGTGGGACATGAGCGTGCCTGCACAGGTTGCCCAGAACCAGAGCTAAAGGCAGTGGAACCATCAGGAAAGCCCTGAAAGTGTGAAGAACACCCACTAGCTCTTGCTTCCAAGGACTTTTTTAGTACCAATAAAGGTTTGGTCCATTCAGTTTGGCCCAAACCCAGTACTCAGACTGCCTGCACAACCTCACAAGTCCCTGCAGAAGTCTGGTTCAGCCACAGAAAAAAAGAGGATGTGCACCCAGAAATACTGTTTTCAAAGTGGACTGACCTTCAGCATATAAAAAAAAATAATACATATTTTAAAAAAGCAAAGCTTTCCCAACAGAATGCCAAGAGCCCCCAGTGATGTTCATCCAGGCGGTGTGGATTGTGCAGGGGTTCAGCTGCCCAGCTGGGTGAAACAACCACAAGCGACTATTAGGATAAATTCAAGGATGTGCTGGGAGAGAGGGCAATTAAATCCCTTAAACGAGTGAGGGAATATCAGAAACTAACTATAGAGAAGGCATAAAAAAATGGAAAAACACCCTGCAGTCCAGCAGCACGAAGAGGAGTTGGCTGTTTTATAGGAAATACATCTCAAAGGCAACAGGCTCATCAGCAAGAGCTAACTCTTCTCCCCACCAGCCCCATCCATCCTGCAAGCCCCTGCATATGGAGAAGACGACCCCCATCGTGGGCTAAACCATCCCAACCAGGCTGCCCAGAGATCGATGCCCCCGGGAGACACCTCTCTGCCCTCCGCACTGTTTGCTTTGCAATCATTCAAGCCATGGCGTTTCCAGAGCCTCTCTTCTGAGACTATTTCACACCTTCATTGCTCGCATTTTTCCTCCCAGTCTAATCTTCGGCAAAATTTGACAGGTACAAAAATGTAATAAACCAACCGGTTGGATTATATATATATTACAGTTTGAAAGAGATGAAAGGCTATATTGTTAAGAGAGATAATTCCAGCGGCTTCCACAAGGTAGTCTGTGCATACACACAGAAGAAGAAGGGGAACTGAATCAGCTTATATTTTGTCTTATAAGTCCTCTAAAATAACCCAGCTTCTGATCCTCGGCTCACAGCAGGAGAATGACACTGAAAAGGCTAATAAAGAGCTGCCAAACATCTCATCAGGACAAAATACCTGTGTGTTAACATCGCCTCTCGCCAATGCATCAGCTGAAGTGCTATGAAGAAGGGAAGGGAGACCTGTCTGCTTAAAAATCAAATGTTCAGAAGCAGAAGGAAGCAAACACTGAGCTGTCATATTTGGGTCTATTTGGGACAGAAACCATTGCAATCAGATACAAGTGGTCTGGTGGAGATGAGCAGAAATATGGCCACTGCACACAGCAAATACTCTTCATTTCATTGCTGTTGGTAGAGCTAAGAAAGACTACTATGTCTTGAGGCAGAACAAAATAAAAATAAAAATTTAAAATTAAAAAATAAAAATAGAGCTATGGGTGTTGGTCATGGGACAATGAAACAATGAACTGTAGCTTTTATAGTAATAATAATTTAATCCACTATGGCACTGGACAGCATATGATTGAAGATGAACAAAGGTCTTCACATGTCCAGCTTATTACCAGGCTATTCACTCCATTCAATTACAGAAGCAGTAATCAATTGTTGCAGGAGAAATCGTCAGAAAATCTTGTGCCTTCCAATTTCAGAAGCCAGTTGTAACACCTCCATGAGAAGAGTTTATCTCCGCAAGATCCAAGACATCTTGAAAAGCTGGCAACTCGTAAGGTTTTAGCTCGCCATTGTACAGAAACTGGTATTGCCCTTGGTGTTCAACACAACAGCAACCACAACCCACCCGTTTCTTAGACACTGAAATTCAAATGCAACCAGCACTCACTGAAAAGCTAATTGGGACACAGCTGAAGACACTGCTAATATCATTTAATTGCAGAAGTCTCAGGGCAAGGGGAACTTCACATTTTATAGACTAGCAAGAGTACGATTGGTATTACACATCATCAGTTCATCGCTCTACCTAAGGCGTCTCTTTTGCATTGATAACCCATTTTCTGACTGCTGTCTCTTCACCCCAGTAACTGCATTTCCACCCAGCCTGCAATCCTACTTAGAGAACTGAGAACTCTCAGTCTGGGAATAGCTGATCAAGAAATAAATCTCTTCGGTAGCATAAATCTCTTCAATAGCTTAATGGAAGAACAGAAAAAAAAAGGATAATTTCACAGGTGCCATCAGAGGAGCTCAGGAAAACAGCAGTTTCCTAGTGAAAATGGGGTAGATCTCTGCAGATTCACCCCATGGGGCAAGAACGCCTTCCCATTCATGCCTAAATGACAACCAACTTAAAATCACAAGATTATTTAGGTTCCAAGCGACCTCCAGAAGTCTCTACGTCTATCCTCCTTCTCGAAGTAGCTCCAGTTAGATTTGGTCAGATGTTGCCCAGTTAAGTTTCGAGTATCTCCAAGGATGGAAATCTCACAGCCTTTCCAGCTTTCCATTCCAGTCTTCAAACACCATCGTGGTGAGTTGCAAACAAAAATAATGATGCCTCTGCCGTGTCCTCTGACAAAAATCCTGACAAAATGTCCTCTGGCAAATCTGTTGGATGAACAAATCCAGTTCTTCTTGGCTCTTCTTGTACATCCTTGCTCCAATACTCAGACACCTTGGTGGACTCTCCTGAAGGTGCTTCAAGTGGGGAGCCCCAAACTGGCCACAGAGGCCAGATGCAGTCTCACAAGTATCAAACAGAGGGAAATTATTCCCTTGGACCTGCTAAATATGCTTTATAAACAGGGGATGTGGTTGACCTTCCCTGCCACAACACCCTACTGACTCATACTCAGATTATTATTTAGGTGCTTCATGGTATTTGGGCTCAAAATTCACTGTTTTGGTCTTTTATCTAAAAAATGACCTTCCAGTTAACCACAGTCCTCTGTGCCTTCTTATCAGTGGGGATCACTTTCATGTCGAGACCTTGTGTTCATCACCCTTTGCCATCAGTCAGTTCTCCAATACTCTCTCAACAAAAAAACAATTCCCAGTCTTAAAAGATCAATAACTCAAATGATGGAATTAATGTTTAATGTTTGTTTTTGGTTTTGTTTTGTTTTGGGGGGGAGTAGGAAGGTCCTGTAAAGTCTTGACTATAAAAAACCTGTTAGAAGAGACATGTCACTCAGCACAGGTTAGAATCTCAGTGCTATCCACTCCTTTTTCTTCCTCCTGAATTAGAAACTCTACAAATATAAAGGCTCTCAAAGAGCCTCTTAAAATTAAAAATGATAGGATGGAAGAACTTGTATGGAATTAAAGCATGCAGGGGAAAAAAATGAATTACATTAGTGGAACAGCAGTTTTAAGAATTCATGTTTCAGTTCATTTCACTTACAACCATGCATTCGCTTTCACAATCCATCACAAAGACCACGGAGAATCTGAAAAGGCGAAAGAAGAGCAGCAGGATGGGAAAGAAAAGTTATAGAATCAGAGCACAAACTAAAAGATATTTGGAAGCTTTCATAAATTTATTGCTTGAAAAAGAACATGGAAGCTACCTCCCCTTCTGCAATATAATATCCCTGTTCTTCATTCTTGCCTGTCACTGAACTCCTTCCCCCAGCATCCCTCTCTAAAGAAGTACAACACGATCACAGAAGGTTAGAAAAAGGCCATGTGAATGCATATCTGTACTTTTCAAATGAAAAGAGGATCTCCTTCTGCGTAAGCATTGTTGTTTGATGATGTATTTGAAAACACGTTAAAGAATAAAATGCAACCGAACTAAAAATAATGATCATTGAGCAAAAGCCGCCACGAGCAGAATGGCTAAGGTAGCCGGGAGATTGATTTTGTGTCATCTTTTACATAGAGAAGAATATTACAAAGAGGAAGTTTGACAGATAAAATAAATTTGTTTTGGTTTGACTCTTCCACCCCCAATCAAATACCCGTGATCTATGGAGTGAAAGACAGATAGTGAGAGAAGGAAAAAAAAAAAAAAAAGAAAGAAAGAAAGAAAAAAACACAACACTAGCCCAAAAATGAAATTCTCTCCTGCATTTCTTCCTAATAAGAATCTGAGTAATAAATCTCCTTAGCCAAAAAAATACTAAAATAAGCATTTATACTAAAAAGATAGCAAGTAATGAAATAAATTCAGTCCTATATCAACTATGAAACTTTTTCCCCAAGCACTCGGAGGGCACCTCGGAAGCAAAGCAATGCCTAAAGGTACGAGCCTGGTCCTTCTCAACATCCCAGCCATTTGGGAGACAGTTCCTTTGCCTAGGAACATCAGGATTTGACAGTCCTACAGACCTCCAAAAGGAAGGAAATAAATAAATAGGGTATTTCAGCTGCATTTCTCAGCTGTATCAGGATATGTTTTAGAAGTCCACATAAAGAGCCACCACCACGAAGAAAGGATATTTTGCAGTCTGCTTGAATGTAAGCTCCAACAAAGATAAGGGAAAAGGTGCCCAAAGAGCTTCAAAATGTGATTTTCAGTAGTACCCTCTCTAAAACGACCAAGTGTTAAGAAGAGCCACACCAAGAGGTTGCAAGCAAAAATACGGGGTTGGCTGGTTAATCAAAGAGCACCTCTTAGTCCTACCTTCCACGTACCACAGCTACCAGTATTTCTCAGGAAAACACTTGGCACAGAAGAACGATGCTTTGAGGCAGAGAAAACCCTTCTTCAGGGAAGGAAAAGGGAGCCCAGTGGAAAGTAACACACATTTTGCCCTCAAACACGAAACTTGTGGGTTATGGATGCATGTCCTACAGACTTCTCTTCGAGGTCTGGAAGATGTTCAACAATTTTCTTCCTCTATCTTCATGGAATCTGTAGTAGATCCTGTGTTTTGGGGCTGAAAGTTTTGGTGCAGAATTTATTTCACAGCTATTACAGCGTACATTACGCTAATTACAAGGCACATTATAGCCTGCTATGTAGTGCACCGTGATAAATCATAGAGTGCTATGGTCCATTGTAAACACTGCCATACATCTCTGGACACTATTGGATGTTTGACCACTCTCATAAATATGAGCATTTCCGTAGTACGAGTGTGGTTGGCTACAGAGACTAATTTATTGCAGTTTTCTTTCAGCACATTAACTGTGCAGTAAATTCGGTAGCTTCAGGGGGAAAATAAAGCAACAGCGGGATTTCCTTTAGTAATATAGCATCAGTAGTTTTTCCCCCTTAGTAACGTACCAATTGTTCTGTATTTCCCAAAAAGATATTTGTCGTGTCGTGTCGACTGTGAGGTTTCCAGCTTTCAAGCTTGTTACACCTGAAAAACTGGGGTGAGGGGAGGACAGCAGGTTCTTAGTTGAAAAGGTTTCGGTGGCATTATGAACAATACACATCGTTGTCCTTCCAACTACCCCAACGCCACAGGTTTGCTCGTACACGAAAACGTGTTTCAGAGGTAAATCTTACTCAATCAATCAAATGCTTCCCAAGTTCACACATTGTCCAGCACCCACAAGGGGAAAGAAATCCTGACAAAATATTTCGGCGCGAGAGAAGCCAGATGTTCAATGGTGTGTGTACACACATCAAAATGTGACACCAAAAACCCATCGTGGGCAAGAGAGCACTGCTCAGAGATGCATGGGCTCCTTCCAGAGCAGCCTGGATGTGTTGTTTTTTTTTAGGATGAATCCTTTTTTGTGGCAGGAAAAGGGGGGTCACAGCACCACCCAGCTGAAGCAACGTCTGCTTCATGCATCAGAGCACCACCCAGCTGAAGCAACGTCTGAGCGGCCTAGGATGGGAAGGATTTAATTCTGGAATTAAACACTTGCTCACACAGAGACAAAAGCTCTCTGTATTATTACAAGCTTATTGCTGACTTAGTAGTGCATGGTATCCACTAACCCCCTTGTTCTTCAGCCAGCTGTCCGAAATGTAAAATAAAAAAGCAGGGGATAGAAAAGCCCCATGCCAGCTGTTAACCCCACAGAAGATATTTCAAGTCAGGCCCCTGCTTACCTTCCCTTGGTGAGATTTGTCAGATCTATCCAAAATGCACAACCTAATAAACAAAGGATATTTCTTCAGCCCCACCAGATGCATTAGTAGACAGAAACACCCCGGAGATGTGCAAGGAACTGGATGGGGTTTTATCCCTCCTGGATGCTCCACACTGCCCATTGCCCCAGGAATCTCTCCCATCCATGTCTCTGTACAAAGACCTTTTTTCTCCATCAGAGCACTGCCCTACAGCCCCACAGGGTTCCGAAAGGTAACAACACCAGCAGAGGTTCAGCAAGATGTTGCTGAGTTTGCACGAGCAATCCCACAGGCAGGACAGCTCTGCCCAAAATCATGCAGCCAGCAAAATGTCACTGCTTACAAACGTGTCCCGGACACAAAGGACGAACTTCAAAAAGAGACAGTAACTTTGCCTCCAGCTCCGTTTTACCCAGAGTGAATCGGACTTGAAAGGAGAACAGAGGAGAGTCCAGCCCTTAGAAAAGCCACCAAAAAAAAAAAAAAAAAAGAGTATTGCAAGCAGAAAGTAAGGGGAAGGAGAGAAGGTGGTTTGAAAGGTGACCACAAAGTCTTGTCACAAACTGGAGCCCCAGCTGAGCAGGGAACCCTTACAGGAAAAAGTGACTCAAGGAGACTGAATTACGTCCTTAAAGCTTCACTGAATTGTGATTATGGCGTAGATCCTCCTCATTTATGGTCTGGAAACTGCCATCAAAAAAGGGCATCTCAATTTTTTAAACCCAAGTGTTGCTGAGGGGTATCTCGGAGAGGTCTATGGCCTTTGGTAAGGCCTAGCAAGAGGTGTTGCCTAGCCCAGGCTGGAAGTGTGGGAGAAAATCAGGATGTTCCTCCTACACACCATATAGGAGAACCAAAACCCCCTCGATGCCAGTGGGAGCCAGATAAAGAAAGAGGGGGATCCCCTGGAGGTGTCTTCTGCAGGTCCTGTAGATGGAGGAGGTGACATGAGCCTGGTAGATAGGACTTCGGAGCAAAACGTGAGCAAACGTGAAGAGCATCATGCACAGTTCTGTTCTTCAGACCCCAGCAAAGATTCACAAGGCTGCCAGTCAACAGCCAGCTCAACGGCTTAAATTTTTGGCTTTTGTCCTTTCATCCTCAATCTACTTCCACAGTTCAGGTTCTTCATGAGTTTTCAGAGCTCAACCAGGCCATGACTTGTAATAAACTGTGACTATTTCAAAAGCTGCCATATCAACATCTGTTTCCTAAGAGTATGGTTGTAGGGTACAGCAGTAACAGCAAGCCCTAGGTCAACCCAAAGACCCAGAAAAGTCACAAATGGGGCTCCCATAGGAGAAAACACCGATACTGTGAGCTGCCACTTCACGATGCTGTCATCCAGCATCCCAAAACATCCCGCTACAGGTGCTCCTGCGTGTAAAGTCAGTGAATTGCAACACCCAACCCAATTGCAGGAGCAAACTGCAGATGAAACCAGGGTGTGGTGCTGGATATTAAAGACGGGCACCACCACCTCCAGCTGATGAGGCTGGACCACAAGGGCAACAGCCAGCGCAGAACCACAAAACACCGAAGCATGCTGACACACAATCACTGCGGTCCCAAAACAGCAGCATTTCTCCAGTTTTTGGGCACCGAAACTTTCTTTGGGCAGCGGTTTTCCAGCTTTTATTTCCCAGCCACCCTGGAGGCCCATGAATTGCTTTGGGCGCCGCGCCAAGAAAAACAAGGCTATTTGCCCAGACATCCCTGCTGAGCACCGAGGGAGGACTGGACAGCGGTTAGATGCCTCGCAAACCCCAAATTTATTCAGAACAAGTGAAATCCACAGCCGCAGAACTCTCACAGGACCTGTTTTGTGTTTTTTTTTTCCCCCTCCTGTTTATAAATGTATGTTGTGTCCGACGGCGAGGCAGCAGTGGCCAAGTTGTAATACACAGGTGGAAAGTTAAAGAGACAACCAGACATCTCCATGCATTGTGCCAGCATCTGAAGGGAGGCATAAGGGAGAGAACTGTCCTTGCTGGCTCACGCAGGCAATTGGAAGATGCCCAGACATCCAGGTGGTGCCTTCAGCTGCTTGCCCAGCTCAGAGCATCTCCCTCAGCACCCCCAGCCACCCTCCTCAGCCCATCCTGCCTCAGCTGGGCAGGATAAAACACCTCTGACACCGAGACAAACAGCAGCAGGCAGAGCACATGGCAGTGGCTGAGCGAAATTAAACTTGTAGAGCTTGAGCTGCAGCTAGCCAAAAGCAAAGGGGTTCGTAAAGCAGCATCCTGGCCCAACAGCTGCCCAAATCCCCAGCTGCCAAGAGCTGCCTCCCTCACACCAAGCACAGGGCTGGCAAGGAGCTGGAGTATTTAAAAGCTGATTCAATTTCTGCTATTTTTTTTTTATGCACATCTTTAGACTGCATGCAGTGAAGGGCTGATGCAAGGGATGAGTTTCTGTGTCAGGAGGGGAGCTTTTGGAAGGGTGAGAACCAGCAGGACAACAAGAAATGGACCCGTGTCCATCACAAAACCAGTAAAGGCCACACAGACCAGGACATCTTTTCAACAAGGGACTTTTTTAATGCTGTTAAAGTAATGCTTGCAGCTTGGCAGTAGCGAGGACGCATTTAAACACCAGTGGATGAACAAAAATCTGGTAAATTAGCACAAAGTTAAAAGCCCAGCCACCTCCCATGAGCTGGAGCAGCACAATGGGCATGAAGATCTGGACCTGTAGGTGCAACCATGAAGGTGTAACCTGAAATTGCTCTGCCTTGATCATAATCCCAAATTACAGGGTATCCCAGATGTTAGCTTTAGAAAAATGAAATGTGCAATCAGGTGTAAACACCCATTACCAGCAAGAAGCTTCATGATAGTGCCAAACTCTTGCCAAATGAAAAGTAAGAGAGCGCACTTCTCTGAAACCGCTGAGACTTTCCCTCTCTCTGTCTCTGGCACATTCCCCGTGGCTCTTTCCACAGGTGACAAACCCTCCCAAATTAGTGTATGAGCATTGGGACTGAAGAGCTCTTACAACTACGTGCACTCAGAAACAAAGCAGCCCTACGCCTTAGGCTTCTGCTCAGGAAGGAGAGTGTAGGGGTCACCAATAAAGTTAAATTACCTAAAAATCTACTGGACACCTACATTTTATAGAAATATTGCACATTTATTTTAATGTAAGTAATCAGATATAGCTAGGTGTTGTGTTTTTTTTAGACAAACAGGTGTTTTTTGTTTGTTTGTTTTGTATTTTTTACTAAAGCTCGACATCTCATCAGAAAAGCAGCAGCAGCAAGAAACAGGGCAAAAAAGCCACAGAATAACTTAATCATAAAAGACAGAAAAGTCAACATTAGTTTCTCCAGGTCATGACTTTCCAGAAGTTGAGGTTTTGTTTGTTTTCTGTTGATTAGAGGGACATGCTACTGGCAAAAACATGGGAAAATTATAGGTGGGTTCACAGCACAGGTCTCTGGCCAGTGAACTTCTGCCTGGGTAACATTAGGAGCTTAACAAACCCTACCACAGCAGCGCCAAACCTGATTTAACCAGGTAACAGAGTCAGAAAGCTCTTCGCTGTCAAGATTAATTATGACATAACAGAAGGTCTATCACTTGTAAATATAAAATATTAACTCTCAAAAGCAATTTCAAAACACGCTCATTTTTTCGAGGGAGAGAATTGTTTATCCTCTCGATGCCATGAGTCAGCTGCTCTGATTACCACCTAACTTTTTCCTCCCCTTGCTCTCTTATAATTAGATTACAAAATAAAATGATTAGAGCATACTGCAAATAACACATCAGCCTATAGGTTTCCCTCCCTCCTTCCCCCTCCCTTTTTAACATACGTAATTACCTGCTCATTTAGACAGTAAACTCCGGTGGTTTGCCTTTCATTATGGTTACCCTACAGCAGGAGCAGCAGAGGCTGCACAGCCTGCTGCAAATACAGAGCTTAGAGCTCTACAGAGTAGGTCCAAGCAAAGCAAAGATCAGCCAAGGGAAAATATTTTAATCATCTTCCTAAAATCATAGAATCATTAAGGTTGGAAAAGACTTTCAAGACCATCTGGTCCAACCATCACCCTGCTATGCTCACTGCACAGGCTCCCACGTCCAGCACAACCCAACGGATATCCACCATGCAAGCATGGCTCAACAGCATGCCTTGAGGGGTCAACAGCAGTTTCTTCTTCTATCTGCTTTCACTTCTCCTCACTGGAGCACACTATGTAGACCCCCAGTCCTAAAAAGAAGCCCTTCCCAAGAGAAGACAGCAGTCACTGGGGTCAACACCCAGTTGACCTGCCCAGTTGCCTTCTGAGGTCACCCATTCAAATCTAGCAAAGTCCAACCCCACCACCAAGATCTAGCTGACTGTAAGAAACAAGTTACTGTGAGGTTCATAAAATTCACTCACAAAATCTTACAAAAGCCTCTAGGACCATGAAAAAACATACCCCAAGAGGCACCCAAAGACCAACTGAGGAGGTAGGATACTTCCAGGCCAGATGGGTGCCAATGATTTTCAAGCAACTTCTGCAAACTCTGGGCAGTCAGCACTTCACAGTGTGATGCAGTTTTTACCTTCACTCATAACTTGCGTTATTAAACGTGTGCAGTACCCAGCAAGTGCTTCTGGAGATGCAGCCTTGCTTTGTTTACGATAGACCACGGGGCCATTTTTCAGTCCCAGGGATGCGTTAATACATCTGTCTCTCAACTCCACAGTCTGCCCAGACTGTTTCTTACCGATGTTTTGCTACTGTCATTACCCTATTACTGTTGGAACCAAAAAAATCTAACACACGATTTTGCAGACCATTTAAGAGACAGGGAATCAATGGAAATAACACCCTTTCTCTACCTGGCACCAGCAGGGCATGCAGTTTTTGTTTTAGAGGTACACTCATATGCCAAATTTACTAATCCCTAGAGAAATCAACATCCCCAGCCACCCGTTGTTGTTTGGCAACAGAGGTCTTCCATTTGCCTTAGTTAACTGAGCTTTGATCGATACATGATGTCTTTTTTTATCATGAAAATGCCTACAACGTGACAATGGGCTTGTTATAAGTTAACAGACTGTTAAATATATATATATATATATATATATATATATAAAAAATTAAACAGACTGTTTAATGCTACTTGCAAAAGATTTACAGGAAAGCACAACTATTTTATTTTTTAAACAATTCTAGATAACCCTCCCCATAGAGAGCCAAAAATTCTTACTAGCCACTGAACAACTGCACCGTGTTGAGAAGTAATAATATGGGGAGGCAGAGACAGAATTCTGCATTTGGCAAGGAGATACAGTGGCTGCAACAGCCTCCAGCTCATCAGCTTCTCTGGGGAAGGGTTGACCTTGCCTCTTCTCTTCCATGTTTCCTTCCAACCTGGAGGACAGGAGGAGGAGAGGGTCCCTTAACACAGTCTTTGGCCACTTCCACCATCAGAGCCAGCCTTTGCCAATTTTTGGCTCTGTCTCTTTCCCATGCATCACAATTTTGTCTAATTGGTGGTGAGATTTCCACTCAACTGACTCCTCTCCCTCCAGATGGAGAAAGACCGACATCAACAGAGCTCAAACATAGGAAAGCTGTAAAGCCTCCTGCTTCAGTTAATGAAACGTATTGCCCCCAGCTTTGGAAAGAACAGCCATCCAGACTTTGAGCATTGCAGTCCTCCAGGACACGAGAACTATGCTCCAATAGATTTTGATCAGTCCTTTCCCCCAGTGCTTGCCTGTGCTCCTGCAGACTTTGACGACTGCACTCCTCCAGGATCTGACTCAAAGCACAAAGACTATACTGCTATACACACAGCCCAAATCCTGTGTGTCCAGGATGCAAAGACTCCTGGAAATGCAGTGAAGAAAACGAGCCCATTCAGTGTGCTTCAGTCAAGAAAAGCCGTACAGGACTCATGGAGGACTAGTTTGGACATTCAGACCGCAGCTCTTACCATTAGATTTGCCAGGAAACACGTTGACAGTACTGGACTGAGGTCTGGATTCTTCCCTTCTCCCTCAGCTGGCTTTAAACCAACCTTGTAATTCTGCTGTTACTCAGACAAATCTGATTCTTCACTTGCTTTGAAGAATTGACTGGAAATCTGAAGAGAAGTCTCCCTGGTGACTAATTTATGTGCCCTTCTCTACCCTTTGTGTTGCAGAAGGTCTGCCAGAAGGGCCTGCTTAGGAACTTCTTGGAAAGCAGACATGGTAATTAACCCTAAGATGAGTTCAGCCCCTACCTCTCTTTATTTCCACTAAAAAGCGTTTACAGGAATTCAGGGACAGCCTAGATCAGGCCCCAGACCTCAGTCCCCATCTCGTGTGGTTCATGCACCTAAGTGAATGGACAAGGACGAGGGCAAACACCCTAACAGCTTGCTGAACATCACACCTAAGCCTCCATCTAATGTCTACAATGTTAAGAAAGGTGCCGTTTAACTTGGTAGACTTCAGCATGATTTTCACTCTAGTGTTTGCTCAGGATGAGGCACTGAGGTGGAAGTCAGTTCAAACTACACAAAAGGGAAAACAACTGCTGTGAAGAATATGCAGCAATTTTTGCTTACGACCGTTTTGGTTTAGAAGGGAAAAAGTAAGCAAAGCAGAACATTGTTAGCAAATGGGTAGAGCCCTATCTGTAACTACCAAGGCTGTTCATTAATGGCAATTAGATGCATTTTCTGCAATACCAGTATTCAATTGCATCTGAAATGAGATGTAGTACTTTCCAAAGATGTTTTTAATATATTACAGGTGTAAAGTGCTGCTTGTAGTTTTCATGAAGCATCTTTTCTTACAGAATGCTTAATAAAACTATTTTTCCTTATTACTGAAAAGGTATTACCGAGTATCACAGTGAACTGGGACTGTTCATATAATGCATTTCCCTGCTTAAGTATATCTTAATGTTCATTCTGCAGCTGAAACCTACAGCTTTGTATTCTAACCCTGCTGTAAACAAAGACAAATTGCTGGTGCCTCTTCAGAAGAAAGAGACAATGATGATTACGATCCCACTTCCTAACTGCCCTTCTTCAGGGAGAAAAAAAAAAACAACAACAAACGAACCTTTTCATCTTCTTCTCTGATGGGTCATTCTTGTTTTGCTGTGGAGTCTCCCCAGGCTATTCGCATCCTTCTTAGCCTGGTTTCTCATGAGTGAAGGCAGTATTGTCAAATTTTACAGCCATCAGGACAACAATCCCCTCAATTTACCTACCAGTCCCATAGCGTCTGGTTCTGGATCCTCCAGGGCCTTGTATGAGGTGTGACATGTTACTGCCTCCTCATCCACTGGTTAGTGATTGTTAGCTGCTTTGCTATGAGCAAATTCACAATGGTAGGTGGGGCATCTCCCTACCTACGGGGCACCAGGGGCAGAAAACAGATGGGAAATGGATGGGGATGGGGCAATGACGGTGTTTGGCAGGGCTGGTGGGAGCAGAGGATGCAAAGGAACCTAAAAGCGCTGCCTCTGGCCGTGATAGGGTGAAATAGGGACATGGTGGGGGCTCTCCCAGGATGATGTGGCTGCACTACGTCCTGGATGTGCTGTAACCTGAAAAGGAACCGTTCCATCTCCATTTGAGTTGGTGTGGTGGTTTTCCTTGGCTGGGCAGCCAAGCTCCACCTCAGCTGCTCTCTCACTCCCCCTGCTCAAAGGGAAAGGAGAGAACATACGATGGAAAGGGCTCAAGGGTTGAGATAAGGACAGGGAGATCACTTTAACAATTATCACCATGGGCAAAACAGACTCAGAATAGGGAGATTAATGACATTTATTGCCTATTACTAACAAGCTAGAGCAGTGAGAAACAAAGGAAAGAAACCAAAAATACCTTCCCCACCACCCAACCTCTTCTACGTCCTTCTCCCCAGTGGTAGGGGAAGAGGGAATGGGGGCTGCAGTCAGTCCCTGGCGCTTCATCACTGCTGCTCCTTCACAGTGTGGGCTCTCCATGGGCCGCAGCCTCCTCCAGGCCACATCCACCTGCTCCACCGGGGGCTCCTCCACAGGCTGCAGCATGGAGATCTGCTCCATGTGGGACCCATGGGCTGCAGAGGGACAGCCTGCTCCACCAGGGGCCTCTCCACAGGCCACAGGGGAACTGCTGCTTCATGCCTGGAGCACCTCCTGCCCTCCTGCTGCATTCACCTTGGGGCTGCAGGGCTGCTTCTCACTCCTCTCTCCCAGTTGCTGTGTAGCAGCAGTTTTTTCACCCCTTTCTTAAACCTGCTCTCACAGAAGCACAAACAATCCTGCTTACTGGCCAGGCTCTGGCCAGCAGCGGGGCCCTTAAATAACATGGGGCAGCTTCTGGATTCTTCCCACAGAAGCCATCCCTATAGCTCCCTGCTACCAAACCCTTGTCACGTAAACCCACTATGACATGACAATTCTGATGAGGAGTGGAATATGGCAATCAATTGGATTGAGTGTACCCTCAGCAAGTTTGCTGATGACACCAAGATGGGTGGTGAAGTCGATATGTGGAAGCGAAGGGATAGCATCCAGAGGGGCCTGGGCAGGCCTGAGGGGTAGGACTGTGCAAACCTCATGAGGTTCAACAAGGCCAAGTGTAAGGTTCTGCACATGGGACAGAGCAATCCCAAGCACAGACACAGGCTGGGCGGAGAATGGATTGAGAGCAGCCCTGAGGAGAAGGACCTGGGGGTGTCAGTTGATGAGAAGCTCGACATGAGCTGGCAATGTGCACCTGGAGTCCACCAAGTCAACCATATCCTGGGCTGCATCAAAAGCAGCGTGACCAGCAGGGCAACAGAGGGGACTGAGGTGATTGTCCCCCTCCTCTGTTCCTGTGAGACCCTACCTGGAGTGCTGCATTCAGCTCTGGGGCCCCCCGAAGGGTATGGATCTGTTGGAGTGGGTCCAGGGGAAGGCCACAAGGATGAGCTGGAGCACCTCTTCTGTGAAGAAAGAATGAGGAACTTGGGTTTATTTAGCCTAGAGAAGAGAAGGCCCTGGGAGAAGAGAAGGCCTTATAGCAACCTTCCAGTATTTGAAGGGTGTTTACAAGAAAGAGACTATTCACCAGGGTGTGTAGTGATAGGACAAGGAGTAACAGCAGTTTTAAATAGAAAGAGAGTCAATTCTGACTGGGTATAAGAAGAAATTCCTTACCCCAAGAGTGGTTAGATAAGAAACTGAAACGGGCTGCCCAGAGAAGCTGTGGGTACCCCATCCCTGGAGGTGTTCAAGGCCAGGTTGGATGGGGCTTTGAGACCAAGCTCACAGAATGCTCAATGCCCCAGCTGGCTGAATCAAAAATTGGCAAAAGAGAAAGCTCAGGAACGCAGCTAACTTAAAATATGCTGATGTGCCCTGAAAACCACAGATTGCAGCCAAAACTGCCAAAATATCTTGCCTGATGCAGGACAAACTCATTGGCAGCTCACTACAGAAGTTAAGGTGGTTGCACAGATGTCTTCACTTTTAAGACACTCTACCATGGAGGCTGGGTTTCTGCAAATTCCAGGTCAAAGGAGAAAAATCACTCCCTCCACTTCTTTAAAAAATAAATGCATGAATAAATAAGGCTAAATTGTCAACCCTGTAGTTGGGATGTGTGGAGGGAGGACAAAGACAGTTTCATCTTCCTGTCCCATCTGAGCTGCAAAATAGGGCACTGACAGCCTGAAAAATGTGATGGCAGCCACCAGCAGAGTTATGATGCTGCAGAAGAGTGATCAACAGAGCATTTCCATGGTTAATACGTTTTCAGGTGCCAGTGCTTTGTCCAAACACCTGCCCAGCGCAGGAAAGCTCTCATCAGTCCTTTAACACATGGTAGAGATGAAGCTCATTTCTGAAAAGCACAAACATCCAAGGGCTGTCCTTAGTAATAACTGCATGCCTCTGTATCCCCCTGCATCTCAAAGCAAAGATAAATCCTCAACATACGGGTTTTAGCTATCTGAGAAGTGCTCCCAAACACGAGAAGCGACAGCAGTGCTCACACCCAAGCATGAAGAGCGTTCCCTCTAGTTGCACGCTCTGTGCTGCCAAACCCCACTCACGTTGATGACGTGGGAGAACACCTCCCTACTTCTTGGGGGAAGACTGGTGGTTTTGTGCAGATCCTGGGTCACTTGGGGACAGCATTTCTCAAGAGGGACAACTGAGGAAGCTGAGGGTGGCAGCTCTTCCAAAGCAATGAGGACTATGGCACAGTGATCACCCACCCCAACACGCATTCAGCACGGCTGACACTGGAAGAGAGATGCCATTCTGGTTACCTCCTTCACCTGCAGCAACACAAGTGTTGAAATGCAGGGAAAAACACCAAGATAGGATCCTTTTTGTAGGCAAAGCCCTGTTAACTGAGCAGGAACCGTCTCATGGGTGAGCTCAGGACAGAAATTACCCCAACGCTTAACCGTTACCCAAAATACTGGTTTGAGAAAGCACAAAATATGCTAACAGCCTGGTGACACTGCCCATTGCTGTAAGGTAAATGGTCTGCTGGAAGCTAAACCTCAGGGCATCCAGAGTAATGCAGGTGTGTGTGTTTACTAGATTGGCTCTCCACCCAGGGAGCAGCTTTTTGGGGTCACCACAGCAGCCCCATCACCTGCTGACAGCCAGGACAGTTGCAAGCCATCTGCTTGTCCCCTTCTACACACGCTCAGCAGCATCCCATAAAGGAATACTACGGCTGGGAAACACCTGCGGGATGAAGATATGAAGCAGCATGCTGGGAGAGGAACAGCAGCACCCCAAGTCCACCTGCAAGTCCCCATTACTAGCTCTGAGCCCTTGTGCATGTTCTTGGAACAAGCAGTGTCCCCATTCCTTAGTGCCCTTTAAAACAAAAGAAGTATCCCTATGGAAAACAGCCCTTGCAAAGACCAGAGGGACCAGAGGGGATGAAGAGGAAATGCAACAAGATCTAGCAAGGAGCAGGGCACAATGAGGGCATCACCACCTGGAAGCTACACCTCCATTTGTTTTAGCAAACCCAAATATCTTATGTATAGTTCTGTGCATGCATATGTATTCTTACACACTGATATAAAGACAATTTTTCCAATCATCATGCCTCTATCTGAAATCACAGATGATCAGACAGAGACTAGAAGAAAGAAAAACCGCTCAGCCACATGACAAAAGCTGGCATGCAGAAGCTGATGCTCGCTGTTCCTACCCAAAGAGGTCCAGGTGCAGGCTTAGCCCCCATCAATCTCTCACTTGCGTCACGTGGCTGGAAGACATGGGTCAGGCCACTTGAAGGGTGTCCCCTGGGGACCTGCTGGTGGATTTAGCACAGAGTGGCCTCTCTGGACCTCAGCAGAGCCTGTGTCAAACGTGGAAGGAGAGAGCCAGGGCCAGGGAGCGCGCTACTGTTTTGCTCCAGCTCCAAGGCTGCCTTCACCTGCCTTCACTCCACACAGATCCCACGTGCAAATCGAGGAGCTAAAAACCAACCCAGCTGCCTGGACTTTAGGGTATCAAAAGGCAAAAAACAGCGAGCCTGGGCAGGCAGAGATATGGTCATGCTGCTGCAGATGTCCTTTTGTAGCTCTGCTCCCCAGTGATCACACATCAGACTACCCAAAAATGCGGCTTCCAAGAGCATCCCAAGCCCAACCAGCACCTGGGGTGACCCTTCCCAAACAGATCACAGAATCACAGAATGGTTTAGGTTGGAAGGGACCTCAAACATCATCTAATTCCACCCCATGCCATGGGCAGGGACACCACAAAGACACCACAGAGTTGGTTCTGAAGGCAGATGGGGTTCTGAACTCAACAGGGGCCAACATGCTGCTGGCCCATCTCATGGGAGCTTCCCCCCTGCTGACACCAACCCCACATCTCTCCAAGCCTGAAGCCTTCACACTCATCACGTTTGATGTTCCTCATCATCACCACCACCAAACGCCAGCCAACACCACCCTGCGGGAGCAAGTTCAAAGCAAGACGCAGTAAGGCACGGGGATGCCACATCAGTCCATCCACCCCCACCCTAAAAAAAAACCTAAATCTTGACTACAGCAGCTGCAAACTGGTTTCTACCACGCTGGTCTAGGCAGCTCCTAGAGGCCGCATTCCCACGCAGCCCGTCCTTTCTGCCACGCAGAAGAAACTGCATGTCAAAGCAAGAGATGGAAAGGGAAAGCTATAAAGCTGAGAAGACGCCTTCAGCAAAATTTTAAAGCACGACTAGCTAGCACTGAAAGCCAAATACTGTGGTTTTCAGCCCCGATCCTTGTAGGAAGGGAATTTATGTCATCCCTCTCCATCTAAACATGATGCTGGGAGGCTGTTGAGAACAGTAACACCTCTGATGCTCTCCACGCATCCTGGGGCAATGGGCATTTAGGGCAGCTTCACCTGGATCAAAAGGAGCACCCATCCTGCTAAGCCAGCACCATTGTTCCTGCAGGTAACGCTTGAGCCTGCAGGAATTGCTGTGCAGAGCTCTGCTCCCTCTCCAAACACGAGCCTTGCAGGTGGTGAATCTCAGATGCTGTCTCAAGGGGCATCGTGGACGAGCCATGTTAATCCACACCTCCGAGCGGAGGTGAACCAGATGGGAGGGAAAAGTAAAAAGAACAGTCTCAGGGAAAGCCAGCAGAGCAGAGCTTCTGCTCTCCTGGCCAAAAATGGAGCTGCTCCTTGTGGATCTGCTGCTGAGGCAGATGGCAAATCCCCTGGGAGGCGACCTGAGCATCAGCAGGCATCGCCGCTAGGACCCAGGAGATGAGAGCACACTCGGGCATCGTGGTGCAGGACCAGCCATCCCATGCTTGCCTTTCACACCACACGGGGTCCCAACCAAGCTTTATTCACTCTGGGAAGAGTTTCCAAGATGACGAATGTGAAGTTAAACCCAAAAACCTACAACAGCGATTGTAGCGAAATTCTCAGCGATTTCAGGGACTTCTGCACAGCATCTTTAAGCGCCCAAGTTTCCAAGCGCTGCCATCATCCATATTTCATTTTTTTCTGTACATAACTAGCTCTAGACATCCAAGACATGAAACCATCAAGTGACAAGCACAATGACAACAGCAGGGAACACAAAAATATGGCTACAGCTGAGACACCTCCAGGATAATGCTGTTCTCTCTATGAGTCAAGCTAAGGCACGACACACAGGGACTCCTTCCCCGGCCTCGCCATCGTATCAGCACGCAGAAAATCACCAAACCCTGCCTCACTAGGCTTCTGCAGGGCGGTTGTGTACTGCCTGGTTTGGCACAGGAGCCAAGGATGTGGGAGTGAAAAAAAGACAACTAGCCAGACCACCAGCTATGCCTGAGTAGGTAAACAGGTGGCTTTTTAATTGAGTTAGATAAGTGGTATTTCTAATCACGTTAGCGCAGGCACTTAAAACAGCAACTCCCAACAGGATTGTAGTCTGGGGAGAATTTAGAAAGAATAAAAGGCCTGGCCAGGAAGGCTTTGTGTGGAGAAGGAGGCGCTCAAAACTTTCAAAAAGCAGTTCATAACTCGAACAAAAGGAGGGTAAAGCATCTATCTGTGAATGAGAGCTGGGAGTAGTGCATTTCCCAAGGCAAACACACAACATTTGGATCTGCTGGAGCCTCATCGTTGTGCAGATGTCCCACATCTGCGGAGATGCTCTTACCAAGTGCTTCCTAAGTCCTGTTCCATTGGTCACATAAGACTTTTTAGTACTGGGATGAAAACTGCTTCACCATCATTTCATCACAACACAAAAACCACTGAGGTGTGAGCTCCAGTGTCATCCTGCAGTCTGAGCCGTGCTGTATGGACAGGTACAAAACCACCTGCCGATCCTCAGGACATCACTGCCGAGTATGGGAACAGCATCTCCCTTTTAAAAACTGGGGACACGAAGCTGTAAAGGTCCTACAGGGATTCAAGACATCCAGATCAGCAGAGACCGGGTAGAGAGCTGGTGTTTGTTGCAAAGTACCTGTGGAAAATAAAATGAAATCCATCGTGGGAAACAGGAATCACTTCTTTAACTGTACTGGTTTCTTTAGGACTCTGGTCCTGCCATGGGAGGAGCACTCTGGCCACAACCCACTTAATTATTTCAGTTTATGTTCAATTTGATAGAACACAAAGATCCTGGTTGAATGAGGATCTGCACTTCTCACCAGCAGGTTGTTGCTCTCTCGCTTGCTTACACACACCTACCTTGCAAGAGCTCCCATTTTTAGCTTTTATCCCACGAACTCTCCTTCTTGAAACGCAACCCCTCTTGGCTATAAAAGCACTTGATCCCCCTAGGAGGAAAAAATACCGATGTATTGCCAAGAGGCAGGTCCTGCATCCACTGAAAACTGAGCAGATTTTGAGATGCAACCAAGCGCTGTGCCTACAGCTCCGGGGTTTTCTCTGCAGACACTCGGATGATGCAAGATGAGCATTAGCCAGATAAATGGTGGATTCCTCCAGGTATCCATCTACCTTGCAACAGCTATTTAGCAGGCCGTATTTCTTAATTTACTCCTTTACCAAGAAAATGCAGTGCCCATTTATCAGGCTGTTAGCACAAAAGGCCTTTTGCTTAGCATCCTTCCCACTGCTTCATGCAATTAACGCTGACAAGGAAGCCCTCCGACACCGCTCTGGTCATACTTTGTTGAATTCAATAATATTTTAGGGTATCAATAATACTTCTTATACACAAAGCTTGCTTAAAAATGGATGCAATATCCCCAAGCAGAATAAAAAATCTGAGATAAAATTGCAGCAGTGATTTCTAGCTGCCCAGAGCAGCAATGCCAGCCTTTGGTGACCCCTATGAAGGTACCAAGCCAATTACACGCGGTGACAGCAGGCGTTCCCCTCCTGCATCGGCTTCTTGCTGCTGGCTGTGAGAAACCTCAAAAGGTCATGCAACAAACACACCTTATCACACCCTTCAGGCTACAGACAACTGGCCTAGAGGTTTAATCAAGATTTAGATCAAATTGTGCAAGGTGTTTTTGCAGGCACTGATCTTACTGAGTTGTTACAGCTAGAGGACATAAATCCCAAACACGGTCCCGTTTAACCTATGAAAATCCCCACCAGGAAGCCCAGCTTGACCCGTTCCCTCCATCCCCTTGCTCTTTATGAGCAGACAAGTGGCAATCTAGGGAGCCTTGTGCCACCCATGATGTCCCTAGGTGCAGCTTCTTGTGCTACACCATCACAGCTCTGGTTATTAGGATTCTTTTTCTGCTGGGCATCCTGAAAAGTACCTTTATTTCTTTAGAAGGTAAATAAGCAGCAGGGGCTGGAAGTGGGGAATTTGTGACTTCTAAACACAGGTGATTTCAGCTGTGAGCCTCTTCCTCTCCAGGAACATAAATTTAGGAAAGGTATGGTGAAAAGCAGAGGGGAGACCACTGGTTTTCTGAACCTTACCATCAGTGAGAGATGCACTTAGATGTGAATTTCAGCAGTCACTTTCTCACTGTTCCTGTTTACTGCAGGGCATTGCTAAGAGCAGCTAAAACCCAAGCGATTCTCCACTGGGAGAAGGAAATACAGGAGCATGCACTTCGACAGCCTGAAGCCTCACACAAGCTCTCCCAGGCAACAAGATCCACAAAATCAGCTCATCCTCCCAGTGCCCACAGGGGTTCAGTAACTCCTAATCCCATCTGCTACCCGAACAGCGAAGCCATTCCCTCCTCGTGAAATGTTTACAGGGAGGGAGAAACTACCTCAACCACCCAGCTCACCAGTCACCCAGGTGCTTTGAGGCTTCTCCAATCTGCTCCACCTACGCCTGTCTGCTTTCCCCAGCAGAGCAAAACAGCAGACTTGGAGGGGAGAGATCCATCTGGAAAGCTCACGCTGCTGGAAGAAATTGTGCAAAAGCCTCCAACAGCAGGAGGAAGAGCAGCTCTCCCTAGGTGGACAAACTCACCACGGATTTCAACCCCTATACACTGATATAAAACTACGATGAAAATATCAAAGGCCATCTATTTTCCAGTTCCATGTGCTCTTCCACCTGCTTGGGACCAGGAAGGTGACAACCTTTTCTAAAACTCAAAGAAAATACAACCATCTATGTCCTATGCATTTGAGCTTTCTTTTATTTTTATTTTTTTTTCTCTCCTCCCTTCTTTCCTTTTCTCTTTTGTTTGAAGCACTCAGCCGTGTAAGGAAACAACTCCTGTCTGCACCGATAGAGGAAATGCTACGGACTGTTTAGGTGAGATTAATTTCAGGATTGTGGCCAGGACCGAGGAAATTGGTGGAAGAAATCCTTCATGGTTGGATGATGAGGTTGCAGTTGTATGAGTAATTGAGTTACGTGCCCAGCACCTTGGGTGTGGGTGACGCTCACTCCTTCCCTCCCTTTTTGAATGGAAAATGTCATCCAAACACACAAACATGATATTTATATTAAAAAATAACGAGTTGGAGGCATAGATTTCCTCTTGTTTGTACAACGTCCAATACAGTTGCTGTCCAGAGGACTTTGCCTGCTGGGTTTTCCACAAACATCCCTGATCGGCATCACAACAACACATGTCAGATGTACACATCCCCCAAAACCTGAATCTCCTCTGGGATGTAAACTGGAACAGTGCCAAGGGAAATCAGCCATCAAAACCACTGCCCTGCACACCTGTACTACAAAAAATAGGTAAAGGATGAGAGATCTGAGACATTTGCTTCAAACCTCGTTACCTCAATGAGGTCTGGTCCCCCTTCCCACCCCATCCAGCTACCCTCACACTTCCTCATGCATTTATCTTCACGAAACCCTATGAAGCTCCCCGCTCCAAGCTCCTCGCTGCTGGCCATCTCTCGTTTCCATGCACGGCCCTAAACACGCCATGGGGACCAAGTGTGGTGATGCCATTCCTCTCAGCCTAAAGTGGTGCAAGTCTTCTCAGCAAGAGCAGTCAGGCACTGGGACGAGTTGCCCAGGGAGATGGTGGAGTCACCGTCCCTGGGGGTGTTCAAGGAAAGGTTGGATCTGGTGCTTAGGACGTGATTTAGTGGGTGACATTGGTGGTAGGGGATGGTTGGACCAGATGATCTTGAAGGTCTCTTCCAACCCTCATGGTTCTATTACAATTCTAAGTTGATTGCAGCCAGCTTCCCCTCCCGAGCAACCAAACGCCTGCACACAGAGGCTACGTGAGGTTTTTGTGCTGTCAAAGAAACCGGAGGGGAAGAAGGAGGGCCCTTTTCAGAAGATGTCTCCCCTCCATCTGGACCCATCGCCTCCCATTACTCAGTTGCCTTTCTGGGAATTCTGCGTGCCTTTCCCTCCACCCTGCCCAGGCACTGGATGTGAAAATAGCTTACGACAGTTCCTGCTGGCGTGACACCGACTCTGTTCCTCCTGGAGGATGAATTAGCAGATGGGACCAGCGGAAGATGGCTGAACCAGAGAGCTGGACAACTGGAGTCTTTCCGATCCAGTAACTACAGCCCAAAAGACCAAGGATGCAAAGATCCTTCGGTGTCAGAACCTCTTTCCTAGTGGCAGAAAGGGGGTCAAGGAAGATATCTGCTGCCTGTTGCATGTGGTTACTGATGGGGTACACAGGCTAATTTATGTCTGCATGGGTGGTTTCAGCATTCCCCAAAGCCTTGCTTTGTTTGCTTATTCCCCAGTCGACCCACTGTGCTACTCCAGTAGAATAACCAAAATACCGAAGAGCTTTTTGAAGTTAATACAATGTGCTCACGAGCATCCTCCATCATGCAGAACTAAAATTAAAACGTACACTTGCCCTCGCCTCACTTCCTGAAATTCGGCGTGCGAGGAAGAGATCCATGATGTGGAAACTTCCCCGTGTCACGTCAAGAGATTCCCGACAGCAAGCTCCCAGCTCCACCACCATGCCTCTCCTAGCACAATGTTTCATCGTAGGAGTTATCCCTTTTTGGAGAACAAAGGATATATCCATAGCAAGGTGTAAATGCAAGAAAATATCATCACCTTCAAAAATACAGGTCTGGTGGCTTGTTTTTTTTTTTTTGCAAATGACCTCTTTGTCCACATGTTTGACAGCTTCTCCATGTCTCTTTCCACTAGGCAGGACCACAGCTAGAAAACTGAGACCATCTCAGACACTTTCTGGCTCAGCAAACACAGCTGCCTGCACTTAGGATGCGTATTTTGGGGTTGAAATTGAGATGCAAACTGCTGCTAAAATAACCGCCACAGAGGAATGGTTGCTTTTTCTCCTGAAATACAGAGACACTTCCCATTTCTTCCCTGTCTCCCGACTAATTTTTACCAGCCTATAGAAGGAAATACGAATGGCGTGACTCAGAGGGAGGATCATCTTCTCCCCAGCACAGAAACGCGCACGTGCACCCCAGAGGAGCTGGGTCTTCTGTCTATAGCCACCAGTCTTCAACTAACCCCGCTGGCACAGCTCTGTGTGACATGTCTATAAGAAAACACAAACAAGGTAAAAAGAAGCAAAAGTACCAAGAATTAGAAAATAAAACTGCAGGACTGCCTTGGCTGTGATGAACAGGAGTTTTCCTCTATTTCATTGCAGCATCCAATGGAACATCCTAGGAACCAGCAAGCCAAACACAAGGATCCTCATCCTGTGTGCGAAGGAGAAACGTGGATGGACGAGAGGGAATGGTCTCAAGTTGTGCCAGGGGAGGTTCAGGTTGGAAACGAGGAGACATTTCTTCTCAGCAAGAGCAGTCAGGCATTGGGACGGGTTGCCCAGGTAGGTGGTGGAGTCACTGTCCCTGGGGGTGTTCAAGGAAAGGTTGGACGTGGTGCTTAGGGACATGGTTTAGTGGTGACATTGGTGGTAGGGAACAGTTGGACCAGATGATCTTGGAGTTTTCCAACATTAATAATTCTCTGATTCTAAGTCTGACACCTGTGCATGGAATAGATGGTGTCGGGTCAGGTCAGAATCATCCATGGGATTGAAGTTATGTCTGGGAAGGAAGTGAAGACAACATCCCATCATCATGCCTGCAATGCCTGCTCATATTGTATGTCGGCTCACCTGCTTCACAAGCTCTTAACTTCTGGAATACATCTCTAGAAAGCATCATCTGGCATTTATTTATTTATTTTTTTCATTGCCTCCAGTTTTACTGCCTTCTTAGCGTGGTGCCCAAACACCCACTCATTGAAAAAAGAGAGTGGGGATCAGAAAGACCGTGCACAGAGGCACCAGAAGACATTCCCTCCGATGCAGGAGGCCAGATCCGACAAGAGCTCCTTGCTGTGCTGTGCAAGTCCTCCCACAGCAGCAACACCAGGTATCAGAGCACAAACCAGGTGCAAAACTGCAAAATTCATTTTAAAACTCGATCTCACTGACATGCCAGGCCTTCCAGCACCGCTGCTGGGTATTGATGCAGATATTGCAGCCCCCAGGGCACATTTCCAGCGCTGTTTGCTCAGTTACAATTCCTCCTTGCTCCCAATACAGCTGGCAGCAACACGAGCAGGATCCAGATTCAGTGCAGGGGAAGACAGCTCTCAAAGATATATCTGTATCGCCTCGTTGCAGCAAGGTCTTCAGATTCAGCTATCTGATGCTTTAGACACTCCTGTAATGTTATTTATGAATTTAAAAATGCATACAGGCTTCAACACCCTCTCCCCGTTGCTCTCTGTTAGCATGTGAAAGCAATTTAACACAATTAGGCAGGACAGAAAGCTCACGCCTTTTTACAGGATCAACTGCATTCAGGTTGTTGGGCAAGATAAAGAGACTCCAGGCCAACGGGCAGGCTGGCCAAAAGCACGTCACCACCTCCAGATCTTTGTAAAATTGGTCAGGATTTTGCAAGGAGGAAAAGCTTTCCCAAAAGGCATCGCGTCCTGCTACAGGTCTACACAGGCATGGGGAAAATAATACTAATATTAATAAATAAATCAAGTAACCTTGGATTTGTTGGCTTTAAGTGAAAGTTTGTGTTCCTGCTAAAACCTTAGCTTTGAGACTGGAAAACCCACAACTTCATGGAAGGCACTGGGGCGAGTGGCTTCATGTGCAGCCTTTTTATTTGAAACCCTTAATATTGGGGCAGAAAAGAGGGAGGTGACAGAGCTTCCATGGAAAAATCAGACATTGCTAATTCTGGGTGCATTTTTTCCTATTAAAAAAAAAAAAAATGGAAGACTTATTAATCAGTTCCTCTGGATATACCCATAGCTCCCCAGCGACTTCAGAGCAACTTCAGGGGGTAGCAAAGCTCTCGATGGTCTTTTTTCCAGGAGAAATTCAAGAGCTCTTAGCTTGTGCCTCTTGAATTTTTACGAACTCAGATCAGGAATTCGAGAATAATCAGTGTATCAGCTGTACCTCTGAAAGAGGGCATGAGATGGAGAACCACCTGAGTGCAGATTCCAAGCACCAGAAGCTCGCACACCCAATGTGTTGTAGGTGCTTGAGTCAGTCCTACGTGCCCATACCCCCATTTCCTAACCTAAATCCGCCCTCAAGGTGCTGCCCTTTGTGAAAGGGCTTTGAGATCTCAAGCTGTACTCCGCCAGTAGAGGTACAACTACAGGTAATCCAAAGTAAATCAATCCAGAAAGCTAATGGCGCAGTCTGTCTGAAAATAGACAGAAATCCCCACCAAAAACATCCAAGTCGTCATGATAGAAAAATAAATCCCGGCAGATTGTTGCTAGCATTATATGAATCATCATGTTGTTATAGCAACTTCAGCTCCGCATCGAATCTAAAAACCAAGCACAGCTGAAATAATATAACAGTATTAAGTAAAAATGATATATAACAAGATAAAAATGGATCGGCTTGATCTCAGAGGAGCACCCACACTTCTTTCTCACCCTTTGAAAACATTGCTTTCCTGTATTTAAACAAAGAGAAGAAGACTTGGAGCTTATGGAGGAGAAGCAGAGTGCTAACGAGCTTTTGGATTCAAGGAGAACCTCTGAAATGAAGATTCCCCCCTTAAATAAAACCCAGTTGAAATAAAACTCAGTTAAGACCACCAGAACAACCTCACCAACTGACCCCGTACAGCAAAACTCCTGCGTTGCTCCAACCACACGTTGCCACATCAGCTCAGGAGTCGTGAGCAGAGATCCCGAGCAGCACAGACCCAAACAAGGGGATGCACAAGGTGTATTTTTAAAAAAACTTGCATCTACGTGGGGTTATTTTATTATAAAAAGTGAAAAGCATCACCAAGGTTCCTTCCACGCGAGCAACAAAGGAAGGAAGGCAGCTAAATATTTGATTTCAGGGACTTGGCAGGAAAGCACCGCTCCTCCTAAAGGCAGGAAGATTGCTTTTCTAGGCAGCGTGGCTTTTTTACAGCCCAGTGGATAAAGCCAGGCTGCTCCCCAAAGCTGGTAAAGATTCCCGGCGTGCGATCAGCAGCAGTCCCTCATCTCATGCAGCATCTGCCGTGCTCTGCTTCAGTGATGCCCCATGCAAGGGCCACATCTCGCCTCCTGGATGCCTCAGAAAACACTTTTTTGCCCCAGTTAGTGCCCCGGATACCCAGGAAGCACCGCAAGGCACTGATCTGCTCCTCCTCCCTGCAGGCTGCTGCCAGCGTCTCAGAGGTTTGAAGGGAAAGAAAAAAAAAAAAAAGAAGGGAAATAGCTGGGAGGTTTGCAAATTTTGCTCTTGAGGTTTCACGCAAATTAAAAACAAACAAAAACAACCCCGCAGCTCTAGTCCCAAAGTCCTATTAGTCTCAACAAGAGCACTAAAATATTTCCTGTAACTCAATTAATTAAAAGCTAATAAAAAGAAACAGCCTAACTACTTTTTTTCAGGGTTCATGACAGCACAAGCATCACTCTGCCCCAGACAGGAGAAATGTTTTCTTTTTTTTTTTTTTTTTAATGCATTTATTCATTAAAGTTTCCTCGTAGGCTGTGTAATGAGTCACTTCTCCCTGCTTCTCTAGAAAGTGCAAGGCAATGGAGAGGTACAAGACTTAAAGAGGATGGAGGCACTCACAAAGCTTGTTAGAAAAGCTTCCAAGGGAGCCACAGATAAAGTGAAGCAGCTCTAAAACCCTGCTCAGACGCACAGGTTCCATCCCTTTTTCCTTATCACCGTAACTTTCCCCGGGCTCAAGTCTGGCTGGCGTCTTGCTCGCAGCCAGCACGGAAAAGCCGCCCCCTCTCCCTCACCCAAAAATAACTCCCCGAGCTTTTCTTCCTCCCCAGAAGAGTTTGGGAGGAGAAACACAGAGCAAGTAGGATGGATGCTGCTCCTCCCATGGGCTTGGTGGCTCAGGAATGCAGACAGGGCTACCTCTGCACCATGAAACGTGGAAAGGGAGATGATAGAAGTTGCTGTTATCGATGGTCTTAGCCTGGTCCCACAGTTGCTCTCCAGAGCCCCTCAACTTTCCAGGACCTTCATCCACACCCTGAAGCCCTCCGATATCAAAGGACGCAAACCCAAGAACCAGCATGGAAATGCGACACGAGGCTGGACAACAGGAGCAGCGTGCATACCAGCGAAGTCTTGACATATGTTGAGTGCTGATGGAGCCCCACGGAGATCAGGGTGATGAAATTGTAACCTCCTAACAGAAGAAACACTCAACTTTGCCAACACAACTCTCCTTAGGGATGGAGAGAGTAGAACAGCCCCTGCACAGCCCCAGCACCAATTTATTTACGCAGAACTTGACCTACAGAGCCAGGCCCCTCGGCTGACTGCGGACACAGCACTCGCTGTCCAAGGACAGCAGGGAAAAGCCCAAGATGCAACATAGAGCACGTTGGACCAACCAATTTAACGCCTTCATGATCTACCTGCTAACTACTAGATGCTGTGCAGAAGGCAGCTATGTTCTCTTTGAGCTGTTGTCATCCATTTGTCCAAGACTGTAAACCTCAAGAGCTCCCTACCACTTCAAAAATAAGACCAGACCCCAAAAATAGCACACCCTGAGCCCAACTCTCATCCATGTGCAGCAGTAGAG
This sequence comes from Aythya marila, assembly GCF_965140915.1. Lineage (NCBI taxonomy): Eukaryota > Metazoa > Chordata > Aves > Anseriformes > Anatidae > Aythya > Aythya marila. The sequence continues at coordinate 154,647,395 of NC_139043.1, forward strand.
GACCTGAAGTTGCCCTGGTGGTGGTCATCCTCATGGCATGAGATCTTCCACCTCACCTAGAGTGAAGTCTTTCACTTTTCTAGCGTTTACTTTACCTGGGAAAGAAACAAAATAAATGCTCAAAGCAATTAAAAAAAATATCACAAAATATAAAATCCAAAAAACAAACTGAAGGCAGAGTCAAGGAAAACTTTTTTTTTTTTCTTTCTTCAACCTAGACTCCTTCCAAAGGGTTCACATGCCAATCTAATAATAAAGCTGTCATATGGGGTGATGTGATTTTAGCTTTCAAGCTGAAGGTTGCCATGGGAGGCTGTTCCCAGCAGCAGCGCTGCACGGCGCTTATAAAGGGCCTTCGCAGCACCAGACACCGCTCTGATTTCTGAGTAGGAAGAAATTCCCTATTTTCTTGAAAAGTCCCAGAAAAAAAAAGCCACAGTCCTGGAAAGAAATGGAGGGGAAGAAATGGGGCTGTAATTCAGAAGGCTGTGTAAGTGTGGATGCAGCAAAGCACGGGCTTGGGCACGCCATCAGGGAAGCTCAACCCTGCAAGTTGGTGCGCATCAGCTGAGCCACAGGTGCTGTGTTTGCAAACACGGGTTTGCTCGGACAGGGGAGAAGATGAAAGAGGATGCGACAATCTCACGCACCGCACAGGCAAGGAGCAGAAACGGGAAAGGCGACTGCAACGCCCCTGCAGCAGTGCATTAAGCTGAGGGAAAGTCGGCGCATTTAAATCCTGACTTTCCTATAAAAATGAGGCATCGCTTCCCAACCTGGCGGGGGATGAGGTTTTTAGGATAAATAAGATCTATATACAGGGAGCGGCACAAAGCTGGTCAAATAAAAACGACTCCCTTAAACGCAGCAAACAAGTAAACACAGAAGCTACATTTCTATCCCAAATGGTGAGATTTAAGAGCCCGTTACAACCTGCAGGATTTACAGAGGAAACACAATAAGGAGTTTTACCGAGGACTTAACACAAGGACGGAGCCATGAAGCAGCAGGAGGGGGAGATGGAGTAGCTATTTACCTTCACACACTGCGCTGGAGACTGCTGAATACTGATTTATAAAAGGCTTAATTCACGTAGTCAATGCTGCCAGCCATTAGGTGCTTTAATTCTTCACAGGTTAAGTAAAGCTGAGCTGGTAGATGAGGTATTTGGATAGGGGTGAATGCTTGGAGAGAAAACAAGCTGCTCTCCTGTGGACACATGCTTCTAGGAGGTTAATGTCAACAGAGACACACAACTGCATTATTTAAAGGACAAACTGAGAATGCAATGCATTAATGATGACAAAAATCGAGTGAAAAGCAGCAAATGACTCATCTCGAGCCAGTGCCCAGAGGTGAGGGCAGAGGCAAAAGCTGCCGTGCCCTGTACCTGGTCACCACTTCTGGGCTCCACGTCCCCACTTCCAACTTTAGCTTGAAAAAATCCCCTCTTAACACAGCCCGGGATGTCCAAGACGAAGAAAAGGAAGGATCCCATCCGGGTGAATCTCTGTTTCCATCATCAGTGCAAGGCTCCTACAAGCATACAAGCATCATAAAGCATAGTGATGGCCGTTCTGTAAAAAACAAAAGCTATCATAGAAAAGAAAGAAACCCAAAACCAGGCTGTTATTCACATATTCCCTGTTCAGCCATCACGGCTGTCTCGCTCACGACACTACCCTGTTAGTTCTGCTCCAGGACTGGACCGTCTTCTCCATTGCAAATTGACGACAGGAGATGCTATTTTTACAAAACCACAGCCAATTACAGCGGAACCAATAAAGCGGAAAGCCAAATCCTTTGTGGCTTTCTGTTTGTAAGGTTTGCAGGGGACGTTCGCCTCGCTGTCTCCAAAGCACCACGGCTTCCCTCAGTTCTACCCAAGCAAGCTGCAGTAATTAACTCTCCCACAGAACTTGCCCATCAAGGGTCCACTGCTAAGATGCTTCCTTCAGAGTGAAGGCTGGGACTGAGGGGGTTAAGTTGGACCTATAGTGGCTAGGAAATGGCAAAATAAATTTAATTTACTGCTGCTCTATTTCAGGCAATTCCCCTGTTGCTACTTTAACTTGTCAATGAAAGAACAACAGTATTATGTGTCTGTATATATGCATTTTTTTATGTGCTATGCCATTGTAAAAAAAGTAAAAATAAACCTTTTCCCTTGCATCTTCACAAAGGCACAAGACCTAGATATTACCTACAAGGTCTCATTAGATCAGGGAGATGGTTTTCAAAGGCTATCAGATCACCAGTGGCATCGGCACCAACACCGGCCAAGAAAAAGGTCAGCACCTTGTTTCTACCACAGAAAAACTCTTCCTCTCTAGCTGGGATGATAAATCTCATTTTCTAAGGTTCATTACTGACGTGCTGTCAATACAGCTGAAGGAAATCCGGCTGATGACGCAAGAGTCTTCAGTTCAGGGGATCAGTGGAGCATCTGCTTGACATGGAGAACAGGGAAGCCAAGGTGGGCTGAAAACAGAAGCTGCTCTGTGGCTAGGAGTCAAAAGAAACAGAAGACCACACAGCTGTGCGAAGCAGATGTGTACCTGCAAAGAGATTTGGCAGCACCCTCTAACTACTCAGCATACCTGTCCCTGCTGAGATGCTGCTTCTTTGTCAATGCCAAGAGCCTGCAGGCAAGATCTCCTCCAGGAAGGCTCACAACCTTGATCTTCGGTGATGCCAAAGCTTTTGGACTCAATTTAAACCACCATGTAAGTTATACATGGTGTGATCTAACGACAAGAGAAGGGAAAACAATTTAGTCCACTGTTCAGATGCATAACTGGGATGCTGGGGAAGGGAAATTTCAACAGCACGGATCCAGCTGAGGTCTTGCACTTCACAGATGAGCGTGTCACTTTGTCTGGGTTTGCGACAAAATCATGCCATGGGCCACAGAATCCTTTGCCAACAGAAACGTTGCCAGAAAATACAAATAACTCTAAAAGAAACCTTTGTCAGTAAATCAGCATTAGTGGAAGTGCCCACACACTCCATATTTTTTCCTGAAAATTCTTCATCGGCAGCAATTCTGAGCCCAAAAAATCATAAAAAAAAAAAAAATAGACATTGTGATGCACCAACTACAGCAACTGCTACCAGGAACACATTATCCAAGATAAATTACTGTATTAGTTGAACTATTTTGCTACAAGCAGAACAAATATCTGTAGAAGGCTTCCAAGCCAGCCCGCCACCATCTACCCAACCTTCTCATCTCCTTCTGTTCCCAATGCTCCTCCTTCCCCAGTGCTGCATTAACAAATTCAGGGACATCCTTCCCAATGGTATCAATGCTCTGCCAGCTGAAATTCAAATCAATCAACTCTTGGAAGCAGCCGCAGCAAGTAACTCAACCCTGTTCATCATTTTAACTTATCATATTGATGTATCAGGTCAAGCTTGAAATCTCTATTTATATTATCAGCCTTCCTGATATTAAGATAATCATGCATCAAAAGGTCCTGATAAAAAGTTCCTTGTAACTTCACAAGAAGTTACAGTCTGCCTATTCCAGCAGATATATTCCTATGCCTGGGACAGTCTGCCTATTCCAGCATCCTTTTTTGACCACAGAGAGTACTTCCTTCCCCTGATATTAAAACAAGGAACCCTATGAAGAACAAGAAAGCCTTGCCATGCTGAAACTTCAGCAACGGGGCAGTCTCCAAAGAAGCACAAAGCTCATCTTTTTCAAAAAATGAACACTTGCTGAAAGTCTCTAAGAAAAAGAGGTATTTACGCTTCCTCGAATCACCTTTATTTTACCTAAGCTATACGGAGCGATGATTCTCCCAGACTGATTTTGAAAATCGTTGAAAATGGTCCTCTTAACTGCATCCACTTCTCTCAGCAATGCTTTGATGGGGAAATGAACTCTGTAGCCTACCAAGATGCAGAAATATTCTTCTCATGCTCTTACAGCCCTCTCTCTGTTGTCCCTCCACCAGCCAAATAATATCTGCAGCACCTACAGGCCGTCATCGGGTCAGTTACATCTGGTAAAATCTGACAGAAAGAAAGAAAAAAAAAAAAGAAAAAAGTAATTCCTATCATCTCAAACAACTTTTACTCTGCCGTTCACCTCCAACTAGCTATTTTCCTTCCTACAACAAATAATACAGCATCATTCTGTTATTTCGGGAAATAGATGTTTTCTCCAGCGTGTGGGCAGAGGGAAACAATTTATATCCAGATTTTTGGATTATTTAAAGGGGGAAGGAGGAAAAACGTAAGGACGAACTAATCAAACATTCTTATTTTGGGGAAAAAAGAACAACAAATATTTGAACTGGAGCTCTCCACTTCTGATACCAGCTATTAAGAACACGGATAAAATCTTTTATTTATCTCACATGCAGCAAGAAGACTTTGAAAAAAAAATTAAAAAAATCACAGGGGACATAACCCAACGACAATCTTCTCCATTAACTCAAGAACGATGTTCTGTTGAATATTTCAAGCGCAATTACACTGTAACAAAATGGCATCATGCCACAAAGTCCTATAAATTATTCTCTCTCAATGCCTCCCTTCCACGCAAAGACGCCAGGAGGCTGAATAAATAAAGTGCTCCGAGATCAAACGATGAAAGGCACTGAAGAGACGTTGAGGATCCTTCCAATTACCATGTTTGCTTGAAAGCAGAAAAAGGTTACCTTAATGGCTGGCATCACAACTTCCAAACGGGATCTGGCCACTTGGCCACGCTCACCACCTCTTACTGGAGCTCAGGAAGGAATTCCCACTCTTGCCAGCAAATCTACAGGGCTGGTCACCTGCAAGTAACTGGGATTTATTGTGCCAACAAGATGCCTTCTGCAAAAGAATGTAATGGACAATATTCAAAACAACAGCAACCCGCTACAATGGAGGAGATGGAAGGAGACACACTGAAGGGGTGAATTTAATTCAGAAAACTGACTGAAACCAAACACAGCAAAAAATAAAAATAAAAATCAATAAGCAAGCTTAGGGCCGACAGATCTGGTACCACTGAGCTTCCTTCCATGTACCACAAAAATCAGGAAAAAATAAGAAGTCGTGAAATGCAAGAGGTAAGTGACATTTTTTTGAGAAATTAAACTGGAGCACAGGATGTGAAGGCCAAGAACTTAAGCATCCAAGGGACAGGGAAGTAGGTAACGAGACCAGCCAATGCTGTCATAACTAAGCTGTAACACCAATGCTTAAGCCAGCCTTAGTGATTAACCATCAGGGAAAAAAAAAAAAAAAAAAAAAAACATGGAAAAATAATCACAGCATTTGTGTATCAGGGCACTACTTTCTCGTCTTTTGAGCACACTATTTCTGGTCGTCATCCAAAAGAGAGATTCTGGAGCTAAATGAACCCTGTGTCTCACTAGGCAATTCCTGGGCCGCTTATAATTAAAGGCACCATTAAGCCTTCAGAGACGCCAATCCATGCCAAGGTTGCACAGATGAACTTGGTCCAATTACACCACATACAGGAGATATACCAGATCTCAAATGGATATAATTTTATGGGAAGCTTTCTCAGTGTCCTGCAGTCTTAGGATCATTGAAGATACTCTTGCCTCTATCATCCCTTCAGTGCTGGTTTTAAAAGAAAAGACTTTCCGTAGTCATCTGGGAGCAAGCTTAAGATGTAGTAAGTGGAAAAAAAAATGTAATCACTGATTCTGTAGAGAAACCAACAAGTAAATAATCTAGTTTACATGCAGAAACAAGTATCTTCTCCCCATTTCACATTTTTTGGGGGTAGAGAGGAGGGTAATATTGTGAGATTCCTTTTTGCATGCTTATTTTTTCAGGGTTAGAAAAGCCAAATGAGTGTAAATTCTTGTGAATTGATAAAAGCCACAAGCATAGTTCATCTATTCGTGAATACAGTCCTTTAGAAGCAAAGTAAAAGGGTAATTAAGCACTGTAACAAGGGCTCTCAGGCAACCTGGTCCGAGTAACAGAACATCACCAAATATCTGTTGGTAGAAGATGCTGGTCAAGTTTTCCTCTCTGCATTTAAGGGGCGGGAGGAGAGAACAAACTACAAATCAACTCAGAAACAGCCATCATCTAAGATACTAAAAATATTATCATCCAAACGCAGGAGGGTCAGAAAATAAATTCTTAACTGCCTTCTCAACATAATGCAAAAAAGCAAGTCTATTCTTAAGCATACACCAAGGCCAGTGAATTTGGGAAAAAGACAGATGGGAGAATATGTAGGAGAATATGTTCCTGAGTACTTCCACAAATAGGCTACCAAAAGTTGACAGAGATGCTGTGTCACGAGATGGAGAAGTCACAGAAGATGTCTTTCTTAATGTTCCCCACTGGAAGAGACAAAGAAGCCTTTGGTAATCCTTGTTACCACCACATTGCCTCCAGCCACTTGCCCTTAAACAAAATGGCCTCCCATGGTCATAGGGTGATGGGCACCACCTTCTCAGCCTCCCAGCAACATGATGATGATCACCACAAAGACTTACAGTGATACAAGAACCATCAGTGGTTCATGCTGACTTTCCCATCTATTAGTCCCGTTCTCCTGTCATTTCGGCCATAGCTGTAACTTGAAGCTGTTGTTGGGCAGCTTCAGCTCAGCTGGAAAAAAAATAATACTAAAAAAATCATACAACATAACTACCACCCTGAAAATTGGGTAAAAATGAAGGCTGGAGTAAAGGAAAGAGAAATGAATACATCTGCTGAGAAGGCGAGCACAACTCGACACTTCTAGCAACCACCCAACATGTGGCTTACCTACTGGTAAACAGATAGTAGTTGCTAACCCTACCACAGCTAGCAAGTGGTAGAAGACATGCTAGGAGATGACAGACAAAACCACCAGAAATCAGGCATCTTCTGCTCTTCAGCAGATGGAGCACAGACAGCAGATGGAAATCCTCCTTTTGAGGTTCATGTTTTAGGCATTTATTTTGTTGCATCCCAGGAGTTATCCCCACCAAGTGCAAGGTCACTCCTGGTGGTGTAGCTACCAGTAGTGTTGCCAGTCAATACTGCTTCAGACCTGAGGTCACTTCAGCCTCTTGGATTTCCTCGTGTTCAGGTAGGCTGACAAGCACAGGAATTTCATCGTGTTGCTGCCCACAAGCCATCCATGAGAAGCAGACGCCCCAACAAGCAGAAATCAGAAGACTACATTCATAGAATGACAGAATCATTTAGGTTGGGAAAGACCTCTAAGATCATCAAGTCCAACCATTAATGTAGCACTGCCAAGTCTACCACTAATCCATGTCCCTAAGCACCACATCTACACATCTTCTGAATACCTCCAGGGATGGTGACTCAAACACTTTCCTTGCAGGCTGCTCCAATGCCTCACAACTCTTTCAGTGAAGAACTTTTTTCCTGATATCTGATCTAAACCTCCCCTGGCACAACATGAGGCCGTTTCCTCTTGTCTTATCACTTGTTGCATGGGAGAAGAGAGCAATCCTCGCCCCACTACACTACAACTACCTTCTTTGAGGTAGTTGTAGAGAACAGTAAGGTCTCCCCTGAGACTCCTTTTCTCCAGGCTAAATAACCCCAGTTCCTTCAACTGCTCCTCATAAGACTTGTCTCTAGACCCTTTACCAGCTTCGTACCCCTTCTCTGGATATGTTCCAAGGCCTCGATGTCTTTCTTGTAGTGACGGGCCCAAAACTGAATACAGTACTCAAGGTGCGGCCTCACCAGAGCCGAGTACAGGGGGACGATCACTTCCTGGCCCTGCTGGCTGCACTATTCCTGATACCAGCCAGGATGCTGTTGGCATTCTTGGCCACCTGAATGCATTGTTGGCTCATACTCAGCCACCTATCGACCAACACCCCCAGGTCTCTTTCCAACAGGCAACTTTCCAGCCACTCTTCCCCCAGCCTTTAGCTCTACATGGGGTTGTTGTGCCCCAAGTGCAGGACCCGGCACTTGGCCTTGTTGAACCTCATACAGTTGGCCTTGGCCCATCGGTCCGGCCTATCCAGATCCCTCTGCAGGGCCTTCCTACCCTTGGGCAGATCAACTCATGACTAACTTTGTGTTGTCTGCAAACTTACTAAGGGTGCACTTGATCCCCTCATCCAGATCATATTCTTACTTCTCAAGAGCACGGTGTCCACCCAGCAGACTACACATGGTGCTGTGGTGATTCTACCCTGCTACGCAGCTGACCACCACAACTACTCTCTCACTCCCCTTCCACAAAGGAAAAAGGGGAGAAAATATGATGGGATCCTCCACGGGCTGCAGCATGTGGGACCCATGGGTGCAGGGGGACAGCCTTCTCCACCAGGGGCCTCTCCACAGGCCGCAGGGGAACTGCTGCTGCATGCCTGGAGCACCTCCTGCCCTCCTGTTGCATTCACCTCAGGGCTGCAGGGCTGCTTCTCACTCCTCTCTCTCAGTTGCTGTGTAGCAGCAGCTTTTCCTTTTCTTAAACATACCCTGCTAGAAGCACAACCAGCATTTGTCCGTTTTGGAGCTGGCTCTGATCTGACACAGGGCAGCTGCTAGGCCCTCCTCACAGAGGCCACCCTTGCAGCCCCCCTGCTACCAAAACCTTGCCACAAAAACCCAGTACAGGTGTTTCCAACATAAACCTGTCATTCTTGGACACTATTCACATTACTTTCCCACTTGGTCAAGAAATTGAAACCATAACTAAGCGCAGCAGGAGACTAACAGAAACGTGTAATTCAATTGAACCAATTACTTGATTTTTGCCACTGTACTTCAAAACCAGACCCAAATCACCTATTGCATGAACTTGCTTTTTCTATTTTAAATATTTCTGCTGTCCAACAAACAGCTTCATTTACAGCCAAGTCAGAGAGGCTTATCCAAGCCATAGGTGAGCAGGAGACAAAAGAAAAATCTTTTTTTTTCCTCCCACATATTTAGCAGGCCAAAGCAAACCACGTCCTCTAGTTTCTATGAGTTACATTTATCTATGACCATTCGTAATTCTGAAAGCAAACCAGAAGTGATAATACACAATCCCTCTGCAAAACGAAACAGAGATGGATGGAGGCTAAGAGGTATAATTTAAGACAGTCTATATTTTTCGCAGTTCCAAGAACGCTGCATTCAGGCTGCAAGAAAAGTCGCTGGTAAAGTGAAATCAGCAGAAGGCAAAAGAGTTTACAAGTAATATCTCAACACAAAAAGGAGCTCATTTAGGCATTTAAGGAACAGAAGAAGCAGACAGCAAGTCTGTATATGCAAGAGCCCTCCTCTCCTCCGATGCAGTCATCCTCAGAGGCCCACAAGATCCTGCGATGAAGCATATGAGACTTGCACTGGTGCCATCCATAGTAGCACCCATTGTGACAGAGACCTCCTCCTCACCAAAGCCATGCATACCAACAAAGAAAAACAGTTTTGAGTCATCTCCTGTCTCCCAACTGGCTCGCTCCTTTTAGCGCAGAAGTCTTGGTAGCCAGGATTTTCCTCCAGTGAAGTGGAAAGGATTGCTTCCCTGAGCAGGCTGGGGTTAAGCTCTCAGCCTTTCTGCAAATGCTACAGGAGATAATCAATGTAAAGAGTTCACTTCTTCCCTCCTGAACACTATCATGTGACGAAAGCAGCTTCTCAGGCAAAAGAGAAACTCTTTATGTGGTGGTGTTGGAAGAACGGAAGACAGGTCTGCACTGGTTGTCATCAGCAGACAGTTGACAGACGTCTTCTCTCTTCGATAGCTCTCTTTGATGTCTTCACTGTCCTCCTTTTCAGTTCAAACTCCAGGGGAGTTTCATGCTGAGGACAGGCTGAATCTCACATGGCTTTCCTTTCCAGCTTTGGACCACCTGCATGGACACCATTTCCATGACACAACTTATGGCCTGTAAAACAAAGACAGCTGCCCCGACCTCATGGAGGTGCCGCCTTGCATGTTCAGGTTCCTTGACATCACAGTCTTTGGTTTGCTCCACACAAGCCGTAGCAGCAATAAAACCACACATCTCCACATTGCACAACACTGACTGCTGAAGAGCCACCATGTTCTCAAAGCCAAGAGTGGAGCTGAGCATCCCTGCCCTCTTCTCCTGCAAATCTTCACCTGCCATGATGATCCCGCTGCCCAGTTCTACATCCCCACAACACCTCTGATGTATCCATGGATACTTCACCTCCACAGCTTCAATTCCCACCAATTTCTCAATCCCTGCTCCATAGCACCCTCCCAAACACCAGGCAGGCAGCAAGCAGCATACGTGAATAATCAGGACCCCTACACATACCAACTGGTTGACTGGATGATCCCTAAAAAATAGTTAATTGCTGATTTTCCCTCTATTTCCCTTGAGGGCACTGAGATATTAAGCCTTTATGTGCTTCATGAACAGGCTCATTGATGGCTGGGTAGAGGAGAAAAGCTGAAATCAGCGATCTGTAATCTCTTCTTTGATGTGATTAACTCAGCCAACCTACTAAAGTGGAAGAAGCAGAAAGAGACCAACAGCAGAAAGCCTTAAAAGAAGTGAGAGAATTTAAACCAATAAAAAAAATAAATAAATCCACTCCTGAAAACAACTTAATAGTGCTCATTTGTTCTTACTTCCGTACCCAGGCCCCACACACTGTATTTGTATTTAATTTTCTGGTTCACCAAGTAGAAAAATAACCCCTTTCCTAATGCTTCTTGTTTTATTTACACACACAGTCAGAACCAAGCTAAACACTTAGATCTGTCGTTGAAGGTTTCAGGTGCTCCTAGCTCTTGTTTGCACCCACGGTGTAGCAAAGCATCAGTGATGGACACTTTGTTCTCCATGTCATGAACAATGGCACTGCCCAGAAGAAGCTGCCTTCCATCCCCTCACACCAACCATGGTCCCACCACACCAAACAAGGTCCCTTCATACCAACCATGGTCCCTCCACACCAACCAAGGTCCCTCCATACCAACCATGGTCCCACCACACCAACCACGGTCCCTCCACACCAACCAAGGTCCCACCACACCAACCATGGTCCCTTCATACCAACCATGGTCCCATCACACCATCCAAGGTCCCACCACGTCTCAGTGGCTTGTACTCAGCCTCTTCAGCTGTGAGTGGAAGACTAACCAAACCCAAGCAAGAGCAAAAAGCTCTCACGGAGCTCAAAATTTCATCTTGTCTAGCCAAATTCCAAGCCTTTTTTGTTTTATCCCTTTCGTTTTATTTCTGGTAGGGTTTCGTTTTGAGTGAATTTAGAGCTGGCTCACCACACAGGCACCTGGACACCAACACCAAAACAGACAATAGAGATGGAGCCACTTAAAGGAAAATTTTAAAAATAAAATAAATAAATAAATAAATAAATGGAAACCCTGACTTATATTGGCTTAAAATGATGTGAAACTGCATCTTTGGGCTGCAGCTCCGTGATGCATTAGCTCTGACAAGGGAGGTAAGTTCAGACCTCCCCACACTGCTCCTTCCCTGCCCCACGCCACGCTTGGCTCTCCGCTCTCTTGCTAATACAGCAGCCGGCAGCTCACGCTGTAAATCAGATCAATGAAACATTCAGTTAAAAATAACAGCCAAAAACTCCTCCATTGCAGGAGAGCCTTTAGGATTATAAATGATGAAAGCGTGTTTCTAAAAAAAGCTGAGTCGAGAGCAATTTCTGAAGAGAAGGTGGCAAGAACAGCACCAACCCCAGCCAGCAGAACATGGGGACGGAGAGAATCGAACCTAAATCCAGCCTTGGGTGGAAGGCTCACGCATCCTAAAGCAGGGATGAACGGATCCACGGTGACCTGCAGCTGACACACACACTAAAACCCTCATGAAGAGAACCATAATTAATCACTAAATGCAATTAATACAGTAATGTAAGGACCCCACGTGAATTGTGTAATGTCTGTAAGGTCCAGGGTGGGAGCTGGACACGTCCCATGGGGACACTACAAGGGTTGGGCTGCTCCAAAATCTCCTGGGTGACCAGAATGACCCTTATACTGGACACCTGGGTCTCAGCACCCATAGCTAGTGGTGACCTGGCTGGAAGAGGACATTGCCTGGCTCCCTGTGGAAATGTCACAGGAGGAGGATTTGAATATTTGGGGCACCACCATCTTCCACTTGCGACCATCTCCTCCGTTATTCGTGCTCCGTGGCTGAGAAAAGAAGACTTATTACTCAGGATTTATTTTTTTTTTTACAACTGTTTTTATGATTGATGCTGGAAAACAGAAGGCTTTTGGGGGGAGGGCTCTTTTTCTCCTTTTTATCTGATCTCAGCATCTTCCATCTAAGCACACGTTGAGTAAATAACTGGCTCTCTTCAGCCTGCAAATGGGACCGCCATCCCCCAGATCTCTGCTTCCCCCACAGCAGCTGGGTCCATCAGGAGGATCTGTAATGTCTGTGGCTGGCTCCCAACTTCTCCACGCTTGTGAAAACACACGTGGCCATGCACACCTCAAAGCCACACTGCAACATCTCAGCTGCTTCCCATCCCGTGGCTGGCAGCTGTTCCTGATTACAGGATGCATCCGTGGTGCAGTGGTTGCAGCTTTGAATGCCTCTTGCAAACACCTAACTCACCCTTTATCAAGCACTCAGAGCAGCTACCCCTCCGTTTTACCCACGGAGACACTGAGCTGAAATATTCTTCTGCTTAAACACCAAACCTACAGCTACACGGCGTGACAGTGGCTCAGGACAGAGGAGCTGCTACCACATCACACAGCTCTGATATAGTGTGGCCGTATAACACCGCTCGTGTTATAAAAGGAGAGAACGAGCTTCTAAAGATGCCTGTCTAAACCCGATGTTTCTAGGGGAATTTAAGTTTCATGACAAGCTCTTTTTGCTTCTTTTCCTCATCTTTTTTTTTTTTTTTTGGAGGGGAGGAGGAAGGGGCTGTTCTTTTTCCTGTCGTCACAAGCAAATCTAACTCTTCTTTACCCAAACCGCAGCAAATGCAGGTTTGCTAAACCTGTTAACACACGAAAGGAGTGCCTCCAGCGCCGAGGGACGACAAGACAGATGGCACAGGAGGTGGGGAGGGGACACAACATCCCCCCTGCAGTGGTTTGGCATCATGCCACGTCGCTCTCTTGTCTTTGAGGCTTTTGTAATCTCTCCGAATGGAAGGCACAAACTTCCCAAATTCAAATCAAACTCAGTATTATGCATAAGGTACCCAAATATATCTATAGAAATGCACTCTTACAGTATAGCACGTGGTATATTTCAAACAAACGCAGCTGAAAACCTCCCAGCGACTGCACTAAGGGGTTTTGCTTACCTTTGGTGCTCACGCAGCTTCTAAGAAGTTGAGTCTCTTCCAAGTATTTTAACTCAATTGCTTGGAGAAGCTCACCAGCATGGGACAGTGCCAACAATCCCGTTGTGTACATCTCTGCAGTCTTCCCCAGCTAGAGAAGACTTCCCCCACAAAGCCATCTTAAGGCTTCCTCAGGACCCACTGCCCTGAAAGGCTCCAGCTGTGAGCTGGGCTCTATTTCCAGCTTCCACACTGCCTGTTTTCATCAATTTCTCCCCAATTAAATCCCAGGCTGCCCAAGGCAAGAACCACCACCACTACATGCTATGTCCAGATGCCCCCAGGAAATTTCTGGTACTAAAAGAGCAAGCCATGGAGCTGTGTGTTAATACTTGCATGTGGCTTCTTGACTAAAACAGATGATAAACAGCAAACAAGACCCGATATGCACCGTTTTAGTTGACCTTTGACTCCGAAGGAGCCAAAGCAAGGTGATTCCAGCCTGTAAACATTCCTAATTCACCAAGCAAGAGCAGACTGAAGAAGCTCAGACCTCAAACCTTGCAGGTAAGCACACCACAGCACCGAATCACCCCAGTTGCTTCACCTTAAAGAGACAAGAGGGAGGCGTTGACACTGAAGTGATGCTTTGTGGTGCACATAATCTGTATTCAACTGCCAGGCTTCCACAAACTCTGTCATGTAATATTGTGGATCGGGGAGGAACAGAGACAAGGCACAGTCATCTGCACCTGCCTCCCAAGCATCCTACTGCTGGAAAATGGATAGAAAAGAATCTCAGTTTAATGGAGTGTTATTCTGCTTCAGTACAGCACAGCAAGAAATGGATTTGCATCGTTTTGGTTTTTAATCCTCAACTAGATTACATTTAAAAAAGGAATCACAAACTTAACGAGACACAACAGCAATTAGAGTGAGGGTGGCAAGAAACTGGCGCTGCATTTGTCATGGGAGCAGTTTGGGAGTTACCCTGAACCAGCTCGTACCATTGATCAAGGCATTTCTTTGCATCAGCGTGCTGCAGCACACAGATAAACCACAGCTGCACCGTGCGCATAAACTGCGCTCGGATGCATAAATCTTAACAAAGTGGCTTCTTATTTTGAGGCAAAACCAGAAAGAATTATACGTTGCATTAAACATTTTCTCCTCCGTCCTCCTCTCGACCGTCTGAAAGATCAATTAAAGTGCTTTTGCATAAGACAGGCAGTCAAGTGCTTTCCAAAATAAATAAATAACGAAGCCCCTCTTTGCTTTTAATATGATCCCCGAAGAAAACAAGTACAGCAGCTTAAAAATTCCCACAGCGGAAAAGAAGAAATGGTCTAACCATCCGTTTAAGACTTCAGAAATCTGTTTCATTCCGTCTTATGTCTCTCGCTAAGTTTCGAGCACTCAGATGCAAGTATTAGTAACACACTGCAGCAAGCTGAGTTGTTTCCCCTCGCACGAGAAGATGTGCAAGTCCTTCCCCTGCATGCACACACAGTCGCTGCTTCTGTCGCTTTTCTGCTTGCAAAGATAGCAGAAAGAAACTACAATTTTGATTTTAACACATTCCTCCCCTTCTGAAGCTCTTTCTGTCCTGGATGCCAGCGATCACGCAGTTCAACAACACCACCAAAACATCCTTGAATATTATTTTTTGCATGCTGACCAGCAACATGGCTCAACAGCAAGAGCCTGAGCACTGGGAGAGCATCACTGAGCTTAATGGGAACTGGAGGGAATGGGAACTAGAAGATCATCCCAGCAAACAACCTCAAGACCTACTCTGTTCTTCTTGTGCTGCTCCATATCATGTTCTTGCAAGGAGAGGAACTGCTCCCATCAGAAACACACCTTCCTAGCTTTTCGGAGAGCACCAAATAATTACCCCATCACATCACGGTGAACCTGTCCAAGCCCGTGTCATTGGAGAGCAGTTTTGGGGAATGACATCTCCTTCCTCCAACAGCAGTGGTGTAGGGCGTGAGCGCTCTTCCACTTCGCCCAGGTAATGCCGAGACGTTGGGCTGCCTTCCAGCCGTGCAGCCTGGCAAGGAAATCCCAGCACCAGGCATAATCCCCGTCGAACTCAAAAGCAGGAGAGCTGGCATGGAAGAGAAACCATTGCCCTACTCAACTGAAATAGGAGGAAAAGAGCTTGAGGGATTCAGAATAAAAAAAAAAAAAGAGCTGCAAGGTGAATAATTCATTTGGGCAATGCGCACTGCCCCAACTCTGTGCGAATTGTTTGAGTTTAAGGTTCACAGTTTAATCAGAACTGCAAATAAATAAAAAAAAAAAAAAAAAAAGAGAGAACTACTACAGTCAGAAGTACAAGATTCATCTTGAGGAAATGAAACAGGTATCTCGGTAAGGGACTTTTATTTAAAATAGGAAAAAAAAAATACCTTGCAGTTTGTCAACTGACCAGTAAGGGGAGTCGGTGCCTAGAGCTTCAAGCCAACCACACAGACGCAGTTTTGGGTGGAGAAAATGCAAATAAACAATTCTGAGGCACTGATTCAGAACACGCTGGTGGTTGCCAGAAGATGTGAGAGGTGGATAGGCAGAGAGCATCACGTCCAGAAAAGCCCCTAACCCAAAGTGCTGGAAAAAGGAAAGGAACCGAGGGGCAGGACGGTAGAAGACAGGCATGGTTTTGCTTGAAGATGGGCTTCTCTCTCCTTGTGAGACTTGATGGATAGAATGTGAAGGTCAGGAAAGAGAAAAATAAAGGACAGATGAAATCAAGATAGAGTTTGGGATAAGAAAATAGGAGATAAATCTCAATGTACTTCTGGCTGTGCTAATCTGGAGGTAGAGTGTTCCCCCAAAGAGATGTGGGTCAATTCCTCTGGTAGCCTTGAGGAGACATCTAATCTAAAGGGCAAGACATACCTGGAAGAAGACTTTGGAGGACCAGCAAGGGCTGATCAGACTATTCACCACCGAGTCCCAACAGCAGAAACATAAATATGGGGGGGAAAGAAAAAAAAAAAAAAAAAAAAAAAGAAGCAATGCACAAAACATCTTGCGCGGAGTGGGATTTAATAATATCACAGTGTCTAAAAGAAAATGTCAGCAGTAGGAACTCATTAAGCATTGTATGGGGAACAGCAGCAAAATCACTACTGCGTCTACACCCATGCTGGGCTCGTCAAGAGAAACCAGGCTGCCACCGGCTACGGGGCCACAGAGAGGAGCACTCAAACACTTACGTTTCTCTTTGCTGTTAATCTCATTAACCTCCTATTTACTCCGTTGTGGGTGATTACTCAGGACGCTAATAAGCATACTTTTTGCATACAGTTTACCGCACGTTGCAAATCTGTTTAGCTCTGTATATGAAACGGGGCTGGAACATGCCAATTCTCCCCATGGTACGGAAAACAGAGGTAAAGAAAGAAAATCCTTTTTATAGAGATTTCTTGCAAGGAACGTGATTTCGAGAATAAGAATTAAGAGCACAACACCCAAGTGATTCGGGAAAAAAATGATGAAGCCTTTTAGTTTTTTTTCATTCCTAAAGTATTTTGCGAAGAAGGAACAGAGACACAGACCAAAAATCCCCACGAAAAGACTGATTTCCTACTATTAGACTGGAGCACATGAAATAACTATTCCAGCCACGATACAAATTACGGTAACAGTACCCCAGGTGGGAAAAACAGATGTAGTTTAAGGAAACTACCGCTGCTGCTAAAAACTCTGAAGGTTTTACAAATACAGTCTGTTACGCCCTGAAAAATGAAACTTTCACTGACCATCTGTTCCTAGCAGAGAGCATCCATTAATGCTCGCTTTGGCCAGAAAGCCGAACTCAAAGTCAGCAAATGCATGGCAAGTGTGGGCCATCCTGGAGTTTAATGAACTAGCAGCCAAGCGAGGCAAGATCAGCCACCAGGGGAAGAAGCTGGATGGAGATTTCCCCCCTCCACCTCAATATCAACCACTGAAATCAAGGAAAGAAGCAGAAGATGCCACCCAGAGGGGAACATCTACAAGCCAGGAGCCTTCAACCCTTCCTCCACACCCACCCCAGAGTCTACAAAATACAGCATCCCTGCCAGCGAGTTCAGAAGAGTTGGAGAAAAACAACCAAATCAAACCACCTGAAACAGCAAGGATTATCACAGGGAGAAAACAACAAGTATCTCACCCACACTTTTATTCCCTTGTGATGTGGAGCCACCGGTTTCGCACAAGCCAGCAACAGCACAACAGACCAAAGGCTTGTCTCAGTGGTATTGTCTCTGCGGAGGGAAAAAGAATAAATGAAAATCAAATGAAAAGCACATACCATTTTTTTATTTGTTGTTTCCCCCAGCATGAGGTCAGGTATTCCCAAGACCGAGGTTTTAGCCGTACCTTCAGATCCAAACCCCCTTTCAGGGGTTTTCATACCCTATGAATTTGTTACAGAACAAAAAACTTGAGCAAGACTTCCTTTGGGTCTACACGGTCTCTCTGACAACAGTGTACCACACATATCAAAACAAACACATAGGAAAACTCTTTACCTTTAGTTTCAGAGTGCAAAGCTGCCCAGTGAGAAATAGCAGACAATTTTTCTGCAATTTGTAATTTCACACGACTTTGTCATTTCCCCCTGCTTAGTGATCTCATACTTCATATTCAATCTCAGCCAGTTAAGCAGGATCTGTCGGCATTTCTTCTACATTTTCCACTAAAAAAAAAAAAGCCCATGCAACTACCAGGACTGCTGACCTGACGTCCCAGTTAGAGGCACACAGCTGGGACAACCAGGTGGGCCCAGCACTGAAACAGGACTCAGCACGGAGGAACAAAACCTACACTAGGACAGCACCACACAAAGCTGCACAGAGGCTTCTGTGTTAATAAGATCATGTTTTAAAGCACAGTTTGCAGAATACTGGAAAATCATTACGGTATCTCCACGGTTCATTTTGAATTATATACACACACGATTTAGAGGAAAAATTATTGCTTGGGGGAAAATTATGCGTGTAAGAGTATGTGCACGTGTGCGTAAAGAGCAAAAGACAGAGGTAATGTATCAATATAAACAGATATACAGCCAGCTATTTTATATCGGCATCCATAAAGATCTGATAGCTCAGATCACTCTGGAGTACATCGTAAGCGATGCCCTTAACCCCTCTTTTTCACACTTGAGTAAGTTTTTCTCAAATTCATAAGGAATTTAACATGTTTTTAATGCGATTTTTTTATGATAAAAAAAAAAAAGAGGCTCATTGCAACCTGTAGTATGTTTTGTCGTTACTGGTGTGATAGCGAAATGCAAAAGAAATATGAGGATATATTCTGAATGGATAAACTTTAATAATGTACTTTATAAACTACTTCCAGAAGGATGAGGTGTAGGCACCTCAGGTAGAGGCACTTTTATTCCATGTGAAGTTCAGATGTAGAAACACTATTCCCTTTGTACAGAAGTTATTCCTCAAGTAAAGCGTTTTAATTTTACTGCTGAAAACTTTGGCCTGGTGGTGTGCTTGAAGCAGAAGGAGTAGCACCATGTAGCACTCAGCCTCCTAGGCTCCTCATCAGATCTTCTGATGAGACCTTCTGATGAGACCTTCTGATCCCTCCTTGCGACAGGATGGCGGAGAAGCCAAACCACGTGGGATGACTGACAATGAATGGCAAGAGATGCTGAAGGAGCTCCCTGCCCTCAGATTTCCTACCCTTAGAAGAACCACACAATTACCGTTTCCTCCTCTTTGACAAATTCAAACTACTTCCAGACCCTCAAAAGCCAACAGAAGCAGCTCCAACACATGGGAAAAAAAAAATAAATCATTAGGGGCCTTTAAGTTAAAGTACAGTACCCAGAGTCAGCTTTCGAAGAGAGGGTAAATAAGTAAGACCTTTAAAATCTAAGATGGTTGCTCAGCAACACCTTGTCATGCTACATCACACAACGCTTTTTACTCGTTATTTCCCTGGCCAAAGGTCAAAATTCATCTTTCCAAGAGACAAGCCTTCCTAGAGAGCGAGCGATCAAACTCCCACATCCCGCTATCTCAGGAATAACCCACGTCTCCATCCTGGACACCTTCCAAACATCAAGACGTCCTGAAATTTCTCAAGGAGGCAGTCTTCGCTCTTCATAATTACTGTACCACGACACACGCAGCGCTGCCACCAGAGAGATGTAGGATTCCTTGCATAAATCTGTCTTCTCTGTCATACACGAGGAATCACAGAATGGTTTGGGCTGGAAGATCATCTTATTAAAGATCATCTAATCCCAACCCCTGCCATGGGCAGGGACACCTCCCACCAGCCCAGGTTGCCCAAAGCCCCACCCAGCCTGGCCTTTAGCACCTCCAGGGCTGGGGCATCCGCAGCTTCTCTGGGCAGCCTGTGCCAGGGCCTCACCACTCTCTGAGTAAAGAATTTCTTCCTTATACCTAATCTAAATCTACCCTCTTTTAGTTTAAAGCTGTTAACACTTGTTCTATCACTACACTCCCTGACAAAGAGTCCCTCCCCAGCTCTCCTGCAGCCCCCTTTAGGTACTGGAAGGCCACTGTAAGGTCTTCCCAGAGCCTTCTCATCTCCAGGCTGAACAACCCCAACTCCCTCAGCCTCTCCTGACAGGAGAGGTGCTCCAGCCCCTTGATCACCCAGGTCCTTCTCCTCAGGGCTGTTCTCAATCCACTTTCCGCCCAACCTGTGTTTGTTTGTGCTTGGGATTACCCCATCCCAAGAGCAGGGCCTTGCACTTGGCCTTGTTGAACCTCATGAGGTTCTCACAAGTCCACCTCTCAGGCCTGTCCAGGCCCCTCTGGATGCCATCCCTTCCCTCCTGCATGTCGACCACACCACACAGCTTGGTGTCATTGGCAAATTTGCTGAGGGTGTACTCGATCTTTGTCCGTGTAACCCACAAAGATGTTATTGTGTCCCAATACTAACCCCTAAGGGTCACTACTGATCACTGATCTGGACACTGAGCCATTGACCACAACTCTTTATGAATGCAACCATCCACCCAACTCCTTACCCAAGTCGTCCATCTGTCAAAAGTATCTCTAATTTAGAGACAAGGATATCATGTGGGAAGCATCAATATGAGGAACCACTGCCTGCTGCCTCCCATCTAGACATCTTCCATGCGCTAACGAGTTCCAATAATTCACAAAAAGAGCAAAACTGATCAAGTTATAGACAGCAATGCTGGCAGCTGCGGTTATCTCTTTTCATCTGACCAATTACTCCTTCCTTTTTGTAAAATACTTCAACATTCAGATGATTTATTGCAACTTGAGGTAAGGAAAAAAAGTCAGAAATCTTGCCTCTGGCAGTTTTACGTGGAGGAATCCTGTTTTGCAAGAAAACAGCATTACTTGTCCTGCACTGCAAACTCAGGGTGTTCTTAGCTCGTAATGTAAGAGTTTATCACTTTTACATAGCCTAAGGTCAAGCTTTTTAAAAAAATGCTCCTGCAAATTAAATCAGTATTTTAATTGTTCAGAAGAAGCAAAGACACGTCACACTCCATCCCTCCATGGAGGGATTCACGTCCCTAAGTGCAGAAAGCTGCCTTTTACCCTTGTTGGCCCGGTCTTACAGAACTATCAATATTATGTCCATCTCTTGGAGCACCCCATCATCGCGTGCTGCCTGGGATGCACAGCCCTAGAAGGATGAAAACCAAGATCGAAAACATCAATACGCACTACGTCGCGCTTGCGGCTTCTCTGCTGAACATTGATCCATCTTCTCCTTATCTCATCCTCCCACCCTTCCCATCCTACAGATCTGTTTCTTCCCTGACTATCTTGTCAGGAGGCTGCTCCACAGCAAGGTCTTTCCATGTGCTGGGCACCGCAGACAAACGCAAGAACACAATCTTTGGTTGGCATCAGTGGGAACAACATCGTTATAGGGAGGAATTAATGACAACTGCCTACCTGTTGTTGGTGTTTTTTTTTTTGAAGCCATCGTGTATGTAACTCTCACGATGTAAGTACAGGAATATCATGCTAAAGAATTAGAAAGTAAGGGGTGGGTTTTCCTTGTTTCTATGGTTATAAGCAATTTTAATGACCAACCTAAATAAAAAAGCTGGAAGAGAGAGAAAGTAGGAAGGAGTGAGGTAGGCGTATAATTTTGATTGACAGGACATAGCATAACTAGTTAAGATCTGTCAAATGTCTGCCTAAGATCACAAATCCTCAGCACATTGTATGGCAGAAATAATTAGTCTAAATGCACGGCTTCACAAAAACCTTTCTTACACAGCAACATCAGAGCTCACTATTTCAGATTCCCCACATCAAATAGCTGATAAGATAAATACCACGGGAGACAGGGTAAAGACCAAAAAAATACATACATATATTAATTTTTATTATTTGTCAGATTTTCAAATGTTACTATGCCACAACAGCTTAACTTTTGCTCCTGGGTCCAAAAAATATAGCAAGAGGACAGCATTCCCAAATCATCAGCTACAACAACAAACTACCTGAAACGTATTATCAACTGCATCACTTCAGAATCACGTTCAGTGACGTATAAGCAGAGTAAGAAAATTCCTGCCTTAAAGATGTAAAAGTAGGAGGCTGAATGCATACAGAGTTGCACATAGATTGGAAGGGAAATATTAGGAAGCACGGAGGCAATCTTGCTTGGCAAGACCAACAGAAACACCAGCACAACAGTCTGCTGTAGGTATTTCAGGAAAAAGATAAAAAAAAAAGAATTGGGGAAAATTAAGGACAACCCTATAAATACTCACCAGCAATGCATCAAGAGGGAAAAGCAACACAGCAACAAATATGTGAAGCATTTTAAAGTCAGAAACAGAGATTCATGACCTTGGAGAGAAGACTCAACATCTCAACAAGACGTAAAGCAGTGCACGAAGGGCTCTGGAAGATGCAACCAGCAGCCTGTGTGTAATGACATGAAGATGCAGGACGCAAAAAAAGGACTGACACAACAAAGATGCAAGACACACCCGAACCAAGCTAGGAAGATTTTTTTTTTTACTTGACCGGCACAGTCAAGATACAAGCAGGACACGGTGATCTTCAGCACTCGTGAGAACACGTTATATACCACCACTTTTGAAGTTTCTGTGTACTTTCTTTCATGTTTTACAGCACTGCTATTTTATCAAATGTTGTTTGACTTTTAAGGAGGGGAAAAAAAAAAAAAAAAAAAAACAGGCCGAGAGGATGAGGTTATGAAGAAGGGAAGTCAACAGCTCCTGAGATGCCTGCCAACAGGAACTGCATTTAAACTATCCAATTCTGGCAGAGAACAAACTCAAAATTTGATATTTAAAAGTCTTATGGTGTTGGAATGTATAATTAAACTAAAAGGACACAAGTGAACTAAGAGCTGATCAACACAAACTTGTATCAAAATCGGGAGAACGTGTTCCCAGGAAGACTCAGCCACCTGGTTCTTCCATGGTACATGGAAAGGGAAAAAAATCTACTTTATTTCCACTGAAGATCATCCTTCTCTAGTCTCTAAAAGGTAGAGATCTGTACAATCTCAGACAGCTAAAAAACAAAATACACCATAAGAACTTGCCTCATTTACGGCCAGTTTGCAATCCTAGAGAAACATATTTATTGTGACACAGGTCAATGCTTGACAACGTCCAGTATTCACAATGCAAGAATGACGAAAACACCTACAAATTAGTATTTCTTGAAGAACCACGGCAGTCTCTCCTCAAGAATTGGTATAAATGGAGGGCTCAAATTGTTTTTCTGCCTCATCACCTTACTAGAGCAAGTCCAAACTGTCTCTTAAAATTTTCAATTTGCGAGTGAATAAACTAGAACAGTATGAAATGTATTCATTCAGTGGTTCTACCCTAACCAAGCATTCACACATTGTTGCCTCTAACTAGCAGTATATAAAAAGTCATACAAAGCTTTGCTGAACTGGGGAATGACTCCTTGATTCCAAATAAACTCTTAAGAAGACAACCAAGACTCCTTCAAGCTCCAAACAAAGATCCAGGTCACATTCTCCACCACTGTGTTGGACACATTGGCTTTGTTCAAGTCCAACTATATACCCCATCAAACCATCATAAGCCATAAGTCCAAGACACACCTCAGCACTGGTTCTTTAAGTCTCATAAAAAACACATGCAAGGGCAAAAAGTGCTGGAGGTGTAGCCTTCCAACTCTCCTATCCAACTGCTGTGGACACTAATGCCCCCCAGAGAAAAATATCCAGTCAACTGCCCAAGAAATACCATGAAACCATATAGCCACCCAGCTGTAGCTGCTTGAATACAACTGAGCTTGGGTTGAATGCAACTGAGGGGAAAAAAAAAGGAGAAATGATACCTCTGACTTGCACCGATGGACAGAGGACCAGCTTGGTCAGCCACGGATTGAGAAACACAAAGCCACTGTTTTTAATCTCCTAATTTACAGACATCACTATTTCCTTCCCAGTAGTGCCACCAAGAACACAGTAACCATGAAGATAAAACTGAAAAAGCAATTTATATTATATCCAATACTCCTTACTGAAAGGTTTCAAACAGCCAGGCTACCTATCAGCAACTTGAAGACAAAAGCCAAAGTAGCACTGAAGCAGCTGGCTTGAGCTCATTTACTACCAGATAATACCTCCAAGCCTCCCAGTCCAGCTCTGCAGCCATCAGAGCCATCTCTTCCCTGGACAGTGCCCAGGAATCACCTGTGAATGCAATGCAAGTGGATTTACTGCTTCTGCAACCCTGGAAACTCAAGTTACAGAGGTGACATTACATTTGGTTTTGCCAATGCTAATCTAATACCTTTTTAAAGGTGCACACGTTTCACTGTGTTGGCTTCCAACACTGAATTCCTGGCCCTGCTAAGCTTCAGAATAAACGAGAGGAGTGTGCCCTCTGGGCAAAATCCCTTGCTGTAATCTGTATTCAAAACACACCGCTCCAGAGCCTTGTGCACGTTGCCAAAATCGCCTTGAGGTTTGCTCTTGAGATGGCAATTTGCATATCAACATTTTGCTGCAGAGATTACCCAATGTCCCCGCTATTATTTTAATACTCAACTGTGGGCGGCCCCCCGAGCGGTGCACAGAAGCACACGCTAAAAATACCCGCCTTCCCCACTGGCTCTGCACATGACCACAGCTAACACCGGCTCGGATGCGAAACCGGCAGCGACGGCAGCCATCCGTCTCTCAAGGATGCTGCAGAGCACTCCAAAGTGCCGAGAACCAAAGGGCTCAATAAAACACGCTGAGAACCAGAAAGTACCTCTGCACGGATGGAGGAGGGATATGTACGGCAGCTGGAGGAGGAGAACTGCTGGAGGAGCTGGGTTTGCAGCCACGGAAAGCAGGAGATATTTATCGAAGCACGAGACGTACTTGGGAAAACAAATTAAGAGGTAATAAAAGAAAGCAGGAGAGGGAGGCATCACCGGGGACATGAATTTAAGACTCTGAAAGGAGAAAGGGAAAGAAAGCTCGTGAGAAGAAGACGAGGGGTCCTGGCTGAATGCGAGCATGGTCTGATTCATGCCCCAGAAGGGAGCTCCCTTTCCCCATTGGCAGCACTGTGCTATGAAAGCATACGAAAACCAACAATTGCAAGCTTTTCTATGCCTTCCTCCTGCTCACCCAGCAAAGCCGGGTCTCAACAGTAGTAATTATTTTTGGCAAGACGTAAACAGGTCCAGGCAATGAAACCAAAAAACAGTTATTTACGAGATGCAAGGCAGGGAGTCGGCATCGGAGCCCGGCTATCAAATCAGCAAGCACAAGGTCACTCTCATCTGCTTAGGAGAGCAGTTTTTGTTTTGTTTTGTTTAATTTTTTTTGGAAACTGGTGTGCAAGCCTGGGTCAGCCCAGGAAAGCGAGGAATGGAAATACAGGACACAATAAAATCAGAAAACCTTGCCTCAATCAACCACAAGCACTTTCTTGCAGAGCTGGTGGGCTATGAGATGAGGTTCATTGAGCCTTTAAGTGACCATGAGCATCACCTCCACCACAGGAGCATAAGAAGAAGGACATCAGGTCATCTACCAAAGCTGATGTAGAGAGAGGCACCTGAGGGACTCAAGCTGCACACAAAGTAAGTATGAACACATCCACCACCTTATGCTGAAGGCCACCAACTGCTTCGAGGGAGACAGATTATCATCCCAAATTCCCAGCCCAGAAAGAACCAGAGGTTTCAAGAAGCAATTTGCTTTCAAAGAGCATGGCTCATCTACCCTTCTGCCAGCAGAGAAAGACAGCAAAATCTGAGCCTACCCTGCCAAGGGGACGTTGCATCCCAAGAGAGCTCAAGAAAACAGCAGTATCTCAAGCCCACAAAGTGACCATTGAGGAAAAAGCAAAAGGTCCTTCTGGTCTTACAAGGGCCAAAGGGATGCTAAAAGCCAAGAGGTGCCGGAAGGGAGTAGACAAGCAACCCTAGGTGATGAAGACCTCTCAACTGCTTTCTGCACCCCATCTTTATGTTCAAATGCCTCACCAACACGATCAAGACCCATAACTCTGTCTCCAAGCAAAAAATTACACTAAATCATTATTAATTAACAGAATACCAACAATACAACACACTAGCAATGGAACTGGACCAAGAAAGAAGAGCACGTCTGGACATCTAGCAGTCCATGAGATGAAATAAACTGAGCGCAGAAAATAGGACAAATATATAACAGAATAACATACAAAGCAAGGGAAGAATAAGAAAAGACACTCTTGGTCTCCACGCAGAAAGAAGATCTTTATAATTAAAGTTCTGGTATTTCCATGAGGGGAGAAAAAAAAAAACAGAACTGAAATATTTTCCATTGCTCCATGTTTGTGGCAAAGGAGAAGAAATCCATCCGCTTGAAGCTCTAGCAGCGATAATCAGGAGGGTATTACACTATCTATAGTGAAACTGTCAATCTGCTTTTTTGGATTCACCAGTGCATCTGTCACAGCATCCCATTTTGTTGTAATATTGCGGCGCTGTTCACACCACTTCCTAAGATGCATTTCCAAGGGGGCTAGTTTTGGCACTTGGCTAGGATAGCAATCCATTGTACTTTGAGAAAAATGACTTGTACCTATGAAACTTTCCTGTGGTGCATGATCAATGTTTAAGAGGTCTTTTGAAAGCTCACAGTTGTTCTCTACCACAAATATGTCAAAAAGCAGCAATTCTGGGACTGTGACACCCACATTTTGCCACCTATTTGCATCTTTAGGCGCACTTAATGGAAGTTGAAGGCCCTCCACTTTGAGAAATTGAGCCACTAATATGTGGTGGCCTACACACAACTTTAATTTCAGCAGTTTTATCATCATAAAAATCTTGTTGATCATCATTAAGAGAGGTCCTACTAAAATAATAATTCCACTCTGTCCAGTACAGTTCCGCAGAGAAACAACCGAAGCCACAGAAACACAGAAACTTAGGTTGTCAGTGATGAGTTTTCATGGAATCACAGAATATCCTGAGTTGGAAGGGACCCACAAGGATCATCAAGTCCAACTCCTGAGTACACACAAGACCACCCAAAAATCAGACCCCACGTCTCAGAGCGTTGTCCAAATGCTTCTTGAACGCTAGCAGGCTCAGGGCCATGACCACTGCTCTGGGCAGCCTGTCCCAGTGCCCAACCACCTCTGGGTGCAGAACCTTTCCCTAACCCCCAGCCTGACCCTCCCCTGTCCCAGCTCCATGCCGTTCCCTCGGGTTCTGTCGCTGTCCCCAGAGAGCAGAGCTCAGCGCCTGCCCCTCCGCTCCCCTCGTGAGGGAGCTGCAGGCCGCCATGAGGCCTCCCCTCGACCTGCCCTGCTCTGGGCTCAACAAACCAAGGCACCTCAGCCTCTCCTCATGTCTCTTCCCCTCCAGACCCTTCAGCATCTTAGTAGCCCTCCTTTGGAGATTCTCTAATAGTTTTATGTCCTTCTTATATTGGGGTACCCAAAGCTTCACACAGTGTATGAGGTGAGGCTGAACCAGCGCAGAGTAGAGAGGCTTCCAACTCTACAACTCCTAGCAGAGGAATAACAAACTCTTTAAAAAATAGCATAAAGCCAAACAAAAACTCATGCAGCATATTTATATATATCAGAAATATTTATTTCTACAAAAATATTTTATACAACATATATATTTATATAAATTTAATTTCTCATACTTGTTCTCTGAGCACCTGCTGCCTCAGACTGATATTGGGGCTTCACCATCAGCAACAGGCAGGCGAGAGATCTGTTGGCAATATATTAAGCAGACAGAAGACATCAAAACATTTTGAATAGCTATATGCCTTACCCAGCTCTTTAGCAGAATGTTTAAACTTATATAGATCAGGTATTTTAGAAGTTAGGAGATGCTAATGAAAGTCTACAAATTGAACAGTGACACAAGGGATCACAAATTAATTGCTTTGTGGAGAGGAAAAAAAACCACAGAATTGTACAATACTTGGGATTGGAAGAGACCTTAAAGATCATCTAATTCCAATCCTTCTGCCATGGGCAACAACACCTTCTACTAGACTGGGCTGCTAGACCATTAAACAAGAACTAAACCTTAATGCAGCTTTTGATGGCAGAAAATAATTTCTTCCTAATATCTTATACAAACCTATACTCTTTCAGTTTAAAGACATTACTCCTTGTCCTGCCAGTACAATCCCTCACAGAGTCCCCCTCCAGCTTTCTTGTAGGTCCCTTTTAAGTACTGAAAGCCACTATAAGGTCTCCCTAGAGCCTTCTCCAGTCAAAACCTGCATTAAAGTTTTGTTCTTGCTTCGTTAGGCTTTGCAGGAAGAAATTCTTCACTACGAGAGTGGTGAGGCCCTGGCACAGGTTTCCCAGAGAAGCTGTGGATGCCCCATCCCTGAAGGTGTCCAAGGCCAGGCTGGATGGGGCTTTGGGCAGCCTGGGCTCTTGTGAGGTGTCTCTGCCCATGGCAGGGGGTTGGAATTAGATGGACTTCAAGGTCCCTTCCAACCAAAGCGTTCTATGATTCCATTAAAAGCTAAAAATCTGCAGAACCCAACAGAAGAATATATCTACATGGAAGATTTTTTTTTTTAAAAAAAAAAGATCCATCTATTCTTCAATGCACAGCATCTACTCTTATATAAGATGATTATTTTCTTTTGCCAGCTGTGAATAGAAAACAGTTCATCAGAGTTAACTTCATGCTGTTTTAGCAATTGGCATACTTTTTTTTTTAATAAATGGTTTCTCATTATTAAAGATCCTTGGCGAAAAGAAGGTCATCCCACGTACGGTTTCTCAGCAAGACCATAATGGTCTGAACAAGATAGACTGCAACAAGGAGCATGCTGGTCTCTTCTTCCCCCCATCCTCATGATGGCATGGCCTTGAGTAGTGGCAGGAGAGGTTTAGATTGGATAGTAGGAAGAATTTCATCATGGAGAGGTTGGCCAAGAACCATGGAGATGGTGGAGTCTCCATCCCTAGAGGTTTTCAGAAGATGTGTGGCTGTGGTGTTTAGAAGCATCATGTAGTGATGGGACTCAGTAGGTCATGTTGATGGTTGGACTTGATCCTGAAGGTCTTTTCCAACGTAGATGATTCTCAGATTTTCAGTCAATGGTGGGACATAAAAGAGCCTTTGTGCCCAGCTAGCACTGAAAGCAAATAATCAGCATTATTCTCCTTCAAAATTTTGAAAACCTCCTATACTTTGGGAACAATATGCTCCAACAGAAACACCAAAATTGCACAAACTCAACAGCTCATCGCCTGCGGCTCCCAGTGCCAGGCGGATGGAAGCGCAATAAATAAGGAATAAAGGAAATCCATCACGTCCATCGTCATATTAAATAATTACCCAGTGAGTCAGCACAGTTCTGTTGGGTTCCTGCAGCCTCATCTCTCTTCCCCATTGCCAGGCAGATGCACAGCAGCATTTCTCTCCCCATAAAATTGCAATATTAGAAGAATTCAGAGCATAACAAAACCTCCAAGCTGGGCCAAGGAGGCGTCCACCTGGGGAGCAATGTCTGGTGGGCAGGGATGCTGTGAAGCATTTGGTAATAATTCAGCTTCAACAGATTCACAGTTATCTACAGTTAGTTGTGGCCACTGCTCAAATTGATAAAAAGTCCTATTTTTCACGGCTAATATGTTTTCTGAACAAATTATTCATGCTGAAAATTTCAATAGTGGTTATTTGCTGAGGACTAAATTCAAGGAGGAAATCTGGATGTTGAGTGCTGTTCTTTGAATAACACTGGGGAGGGAAAATTGTTTGCTCACACTGAAGATGCTCCGTTTCGAAAAAGCTCTATCATCTCCAACCTCATTTCCTACACCTCAGCATTTTCCCCTCCACAAAAGTCTCAGCTGATGCTTTGTACTCGACAGCCTGAAAACTCTCCTAAGACTTTTCCTCCAGAAAGTTTTGCCCAAATTTCGAGTCATCATCGCATTGCTTGTAAACCTGAGGAGACATCACCTGGTCTTCTCCAAAGAACCCAAAGGACTTTTTTTTCTCCTCTAAGACATCTTCATTTTGGGACACATGAGCACCACTGCATGTGAGTTGTGGTCACAGTCATGAGGTATCACATGTAATCCGTATCACATGGTAAATAAATAAGGGCTTTCAGGAATGAAAAAAAAATAATAATGGAAAAAAAAATAAGAAAGGTTAAGCTGTGTTCGTGGTTTTATGTCTCCACCACAGAGCTCCTTTCCAACGTCTTCACATTTTTGTTAAAAGCAGCCATTGAGAGCAAGCTTGAGGGTTCCTACGGACCATATCAGTCTGGCATCTCACACAGCAAAGGGAATGACAAGTGGCTTAACCCCAAAAATTTGGGTCTCAGCTCCCCCAGAGCTGTTAGTCACACACAAGAAAATGGACGAGGCACCTCCCTGCTCCATACAGAAGCAAAACAAGAGGGTTCATTTAACGTGGCCCTGGGCAACCTCCTCCAGATGGCCCTGCTTGACCCTTTTGAGATTCTGTGAAAACAACAGGAACTGGGGAAAGCCCTGGTCCAAAACCTTGCTATATAGTGGTTTCCTTTAAAAAAATAATAGGGATATAAATTCTTTGCAACTTTTTGCTTGCAGTAGCCCAGGAGATGAGTAGCCAATGCAAGTAAACGCCCTTTGGGAGAGCTTTGCCCCCAGCTATGAATCCCAGCAAAGCAGCATCACAAAACAACGTTTTGTGTTTTGTTTTTTTTAAGACCCATCTTCAGAATATTTCCCTGAACAATTGATATATTTTTCCAGGCAACTGATAATATATTTAACAATTGATAATATTTTTCCTACCAACTGATCACCAATCTCCGCTTGCTGATGGTGCTGCAAGAAAAACTGACAAGAATATGGAAAAAAAAAATCCATTCTTCCCTCTTTCTAACGTTAATTATTTTTTCATTATCAGAAACACTGGGAGGCAGAGATGTGCCCATGCATTCCAACAACGACACGGCACCTGCCTACTGAATTTCCTGACTAGTGAACCTACCAAGAAAACGAGTTTTAAATAGAAACCTCCCTGCAAGCGTTAAATCAGATTAATTCTTTTACATTATTTTAATCTTACATACCATTTGCAAGGCAAGCAGGAAAAAATAATAATAATAAAAAAAAAAAGAGCAGGGTTCTTATCTTGACCGCCTTCCTTTTTCGGAAATGCTGGGCTTTATTAAAACCCACAAATAACCTTGGTGACAGCAGCGCTGCCGGCGAGGTGGGGCTGTGGCACGCGTTTCATCCACAGCTTTCCAGGCACTCAACATCAAGCTATAGGCACGAGCATCCTTCATCCCTGCAGCACCAACCTGAATTTCTGGCCAGGTTTTTGTGGAGCTGCGGGTGCCAGAAAGTGCGCTGCAAGAAGATGAACTCTGAAGGGTTGGCGATGCTGCTGGAGGAGAAGCTTTGCAATCCTATGCCAGCAAGTGTCAGGGTTTAGGCAAGCTCCAATGCTTCATTTTGAGTCCTGTTCGTGCATCTGGGTGAAGTTTGGGTCCTGCCATAGGTAAATCTGCTTGGAGAGACACCACCAGCCACATCCCACATGGAAGGGACCAGTTTTCCATCCATCATGTCTCCAGCACAGGATCAGGCGTGGACATTAAGTCTGGTGCCTTCACCCTGACCACGATGACCCCAACCCTACATAAAACACCCACAGAGGCTCCTCCTGCCCTTGCTTGTCATGGATTTACACCATCAGTTGTGGATTTACACCATCAATCGTGGAGATACCAACCTCAGAAGATCCCTGAAAAGCCAAGCAAGAGCCATCTCCCCACCTGATGCAGCTGAAGTATAGGAAGGAAGGCAACAAAGGCAGCAAAAGTAAATTCGATTTCTTCAAGTTCTTTCCATTTTCACCCAGCAGAATGCCTTTCTGGTACAGGCAGGGAATCAAAAGCATTTATTTTTATCTTGATATTATTTACCCTTTCCCGCTTGCTATTTAAATATCCCTGAATTCCCAGGAAAATCAGCAATTCAAAATACCATTCGATATATATTTATAAGCAGGGGGAAGCTCAGACCCGTTCATTTTCGACTTGCTCGCTTTTTTTGTTTGTTTTATTAGATTTCAAGTGCTGTAATGTCGACGTGCCAACTTCTCGAGAGGCACAAGTTGGAGCCAGCTGATCCTTCAGCTCCCTTCCAACCCAAATTGTTCTGTAATTCTCACCTACTACAGATTCTTGACCAAGAGGTAAGACAGGATGGGGATAAAGGATTTAATATTCAAGTCCCTGTCCCACCAGTCTCTCTAGACAAATTTCCAGTTGTTTTCATGCACAAGAGGCAACTTTGGACTGCTGGAAAACTGCAGTACAGCGTTACACAGCAAAAATACCCCAAAAAGTGCCTTCCTGGTAGATGTTCCTGCTCCAAACACTAGCCCTGAGCACAGGATTTTGAAATATCTCATTGCCATAATCGCTGCCTGCCCCTTATCCAGCCCGTGCCATCCAAGACATCTTCTCACCCATCATTTGGGGACACGAGCCAAAAAGACTTGGGGAGGAGCAGGGATGGCAGAGGAGGCACAGTTCTGAACTCAGCCTCTCCTGCATCCCTTACAGCCACATCAGCGGCTTTTTTTTTTATTATTATTATTATTATTTTAATTGCATTAACAGACACAAGCAAAACAGCAAGGCCTGGCTGAACGCAGCGGAGGGAATTTGTTGCTCAGCTGATGTCTGGAGAGAGGGAATCAGCGCAACAACAGTGCCCTGGAAAAAGGCAGGGATGAACCTGGACAATTCGGAGGCTCAAGCCACCCACCTGCCATGCTGGCTCCTCACCCAGCACATTCATAGCCCCACTGCAAAGCTTGGAAAATGGTGTAAAGGTGGGATTAAAAACAAAACCGCAACTTATTGCTGTTATTTTTGACAAGGAACAAGGGGAGAGAGGGGAAGTAAAACTAATCCAGGTTAGTTCCCCCTTTGGAGTCCATGCATCACTAAATCAGTGCACTTAGAATGCAAATAGCAAAAGATTTTGCAGGGCACATTTGGCGTGCTCACAGCAGAAGGAAAACATTCTTCTGGGCTGCAAAACCTTTGACTCTTTGCTAGGCACACAAAGACAACAGAAAGGTGATTTTCAGGTGCTGTGAGTTCAATGAACCACACAGCCAGGGCTCAACGTACTGAAATCTCAAAGTATTTTAAAGCACAGGCACACCAACTAAAGTTTCTGCAAGGCATTACCTTGAAGGTTATAAAAATACCACCGTACCCCCCCCAGGCAAGGTTTGAAGCAAACCCAAAGCTCTTATTTAAGTGTACCAAGGATGCTGAAGCAGTTCCTAACCCGGCCATCACACCGCTGCTCAGTCCCGTGTGTTTTGTTGGGTGAAGGCACTGCAGGGCAGTGTCACTGCAGATGGTGGCAGGGGACGAAGCTTCGTCCCCACACGTGGGCTGGGTGTGCAAGGGGCTCCCGTGCAGAGAGGCTTCCTGTGCATGGCCAGAAAGCCTCCAGTTTGCACATGCACACCCCGTGCAAGGCCAGAAAGTCTCCAGTAGGCATTCTCACACCCTGTGCAAGGCCAGCAAGCCTCTACTTTGTGCACTAAAGTGTCCTGTGCATGGCCATAAAGTCTCCAGTTTGCATGCACACGCCCTGTGCATGGCCAACATTCCTCTGCTTTGCATTCTCACACCCTGTGCATGGTCAGAAAGCCTCCACTTTGTGCACGCATGTCCTGTGCAAGGCCAGCAAACCTCTGGTTTGCATGTGTACGCCCTGTGCAAGGTCAGCAAGCCTCCACTTTGCACACGCATACGCTTGTGCATGGCCCCAAAGTCCCTAGTATGCATTCTAACTCCCTGTGCAAGGCCAGAAAGTGTCCACTTTGCACACGCACACCCTGTGCAATGCCAGAAAGTCTCCGATTTGCACATGCATGCCCTGTGCAAGGCCAGCAAGGCTTCACTTTGCATAATGCACACCCCATGCAAAGCCAGCAAACCTCCAGTTTGCCCACGCACACCCAGTGCATGGCCAGCAAGCCTCCAATTTGCACATGCACACCCTGTGCATGGCCCACAAGCCTCCACTTTTCACATGTACGCCCTGTACAAGGCCAGCAAGTCTCTGGTATGCATTCTCATGCCCCATGCATGGCCAGAAAGTCTCCAATTTGCACATGCACACCCTGTGCAATGCCAGAAAGTCTCCAGTTTGCCCATGCACACCCTGTGCATGACCAGCAAGCCTCCAGTTTGCACATGCACGCCCTGTGCAAGGCCAGCAAGTCTCCGGCATGCATTCTCATGCCACGTGCATGGCCAGAAAGTCTACAGTTTGCACACGCACACCTCGTGCAAAGCCAGCAAGCCTCCACTTTGCACACACACACACCCTGTGCATGGCCAGCAAGCCCCCACTTTGCACTCTCACGCCCCGTGCAAG
This sequence comes from Aythya marila, assembly GCF_965140915.1. Classification (NCBI taxonomy): domain Eukaryota; kingdom Metazoa; phylum Chordata; class Aves; order Anseriformes; family Anatidae; genus Aythya; species Aythya marila. The sequence continues at coordinate 154,681,539 of NC_139043.1, forward strand.
GCCAGCAAGCCCCCACTTTGCACTCTCACGCCCCGTGCAAGGCCAGAAAGCCTCCAGCACGCACTCTCACGCCCCGTGCATGCCCAGCAAGCCTCCGCTTTGCACACCCGCGCCCCGTGCAAGGCCAGGAAGCCCCCGATTTGCACTCGCACGGCGCGTGCACGCCCAGCAAGCCCCACTTTTGCACACTCACGCCCCGTGCACGGCCTGAGGGTGCCCGCTTTGCACACTCACGCCCCGTGCACGGCCTGAGGGTGCCCGCTTTGCACACTCACGCCCCGTGCACGGCCGCAGGGCCGTGGTGCAAGCTTGCACGCCCCCTTCCCCCTGCCCCCCCACGACCGCGCGCCCCGCGTGGAACGGTGGGGGGGGGGGAGGGGCGGGGAGAGCCCAGCGCGCGTCCCCGCCGCCGCGCGCGCGCGCGCGCCCCTCACCTGCCGCCGCGCACCCGCCGCCGGCACCCAAACATCACGTGACCGCCTCCGGCCCCGCCCTCCCCGCTCCCCTACCACGTGCCCGCTCCCCTCCCTCCCCGCCGCCCGGGTGAGCGGCCGGACTCCAAGTCCCAGCGGGCATTGCGAGGTGTAGCCCCGCCCCTTGTGCACTCGGGTGGCCAATCGGGGGTGAGCGCGGCAACCCCGCCTCCCGTCCCCTCAGAGCGTTGCTCGCCTGAGGGGGTGAGGACGGGCCTCAGCCCTGCGCTCCGTCAGAGCCCTCTGGGCTCACCCTGACGCGGTCTTTCTGTGCTGTCCGCTTAAAAAACAGAATTATAAGGGTTGGAAAAGGGCCCCAAGATCATCTGGTCCAACCATCGCCCTACCAACACTATCACCCGCTAAACCATGACACGAAGTGTTATGTCGAACCTCTCCTTGAACACCCCCAGGGACGGTGACTCCACCACCTCCCTGGGCAACCCGTCCCAGTGCCTGACTGCTCTTGCTGAGGAGAAATGTCTCCTTATTTCCAACCTGAACCTCCCCTGGCACAACTTGAGGCCATTCCCTCTGATCCTGTCACCGGTTACCTGTGAGAAGAGGCCGACCCTCAGCTCCCCACACCTTCCTTTCAGGGAGTTGCAGAGCGCAATGAGGTCTCCCCTGAGCCTGCTCCAGACCAAACAACCCCAGTTCACTCAGCTGCTCCTCACAGGACTTGTGTTTCAGGCCCTTCCCAGCTTCATAGCCCTTCTCTGGGCACACTTCAGGGCCTCGATGTCCTTCTGGTAGTGAGGGGCCCAAAGCTGAACACAGCACTTGAGGTGCGGCCTCACCAGAGCAGAGCACAGACGATCACCTCGCTGCTCCTTCTGGCTGCACTATTCCTGATACAGGCCATTAATTAAAAGAGGTGTTGCCACTTCATTAAACAACCACATTTTAGCACTGGATGAGCTGATTCTCCTTCAGTATTTAGCAGATGATCCTGGTTGCCCTGTGAGGACGGGATCGTGCCCTCCACTGCAGCGACACAGCGCTTAGCGTTCAGCGTGCGATCAGCAGCAAATAAATAAAAGCCGCTGAGTTGCTGCTGTTAAAGCACTGGCTGTGGGTGAAATGCTGTTGAAAACACCACGATTTGTGGTGTTTCCAAGACCAGCTCAGGCGGCTTTCCCAGCAAAGTGGTTTAACAGACCGGCCTGGCACACACAGCTCCTGCTGTACCTGTACTTATTTGCGAAGTGACAGCAGCTTTACTTAAGCGAGCTGGAAGTGGTTGGCTTTGCAAAAGGAGTTATAAAGCAAGGATTTTCTTCACAGGGCCTTTAAACGACAATTCATTTTAACAAGGGGCTGACAAGCCAGCTGCCTTTTCAGAAATGTAATTCTGTACCGATAGCCCTGCCAAAAAAGTTTTAAAAGGGCTGAGGGGCCACCTAAGCCTCCATAAACTTGTGGGCTTTTACAGCACCAAGCCACCATCAGAGCGTTTTTCTCCATCTTTTGCTGCATTGGTAAATCACTTATTTGTGTGGTCTCAAAAGAAAATCTCTAAGGAAAAAGGCCATAAAAATGCACTGATAATGAAATACAGCTGCAAAATCCTCTGACCACAGTTGCACGTGCAACACGCTTGGCTCTTGCTGAGGGGTTTTCTTGGGAAAGAAGAGCAGGTTAACCCTACGAGAAGCAGAGATCACAGTTCAAAACTCCTGAAAAATTCAGGAAAGTCCTGTAATTTGCAGTACAGATCATATTTACTTTCAGTGGCAGCCTTATGAAAGTAAATAAGAAAAAAAATATTACAATTACAGTAAGATAAAGCTTATATAATGTGTTCTGCCGTCTCTGAATCTTGCTCATTGTGCATATGGTAGTTGAAGAAATACTGCTTGATCAATAAGCGTGTTATTCATACAATAATAATACTGTGCAATTAGGACAATTTTTATTTGAAGACTTTGGGCCTCACATGTGTTCATATTGGGTGCATCGGGATTTGTCCTTGCTATCAGCAGCTGCTTATTGATCTCATAGTTTTCAAAAAGAGGCAAGAGTAGGCTCTTGGCATGGTGCGGCAATCTGGCCTTTAACACAAACAGGCAAGTTGTCTTGCAACATCTAAGCCAATGCTTTCTTTGAATTGAGGAAAAAATATTATCAATTAACAGCCTTGTTCCATCCTATAGCCATAAGGGATTGCTACTGAGACTCTTGGTCGACTCTATTTTTAGGGGATTCCTTCCAGTATTTGAGAGGAATTTCCTTCTGGCTCACAAGTTTATTTTGTGAATCTCCTTAACTCATAATCTTTCAGTAGCTATACTATTAGGGTACTCATAGAAAGGTTATCCTCTTGTCCTCTAAGTTACTTTTTCCAAATATGTGTTTATTTGATTTTCTTGTAGTAATACGTCCTGGCTCTTCATCAACCTCCATTGCCACTGTCTTTTTTTTTTTTTTTCTTTTTCTTTTTCTTTTTTTATTCTTTTTTTTTCCTTTTTTTTTTTTCTTTTTTTTTTTTTTTTATCACCTGATGAGTTTCTTTGTTCGATATATGATAAAAGAAATCATGCTTTTAGGAAAACATGATTGAGAATGTAATAGAAAATGGTAAACCTATGATGGTCAAATATCTTGGAGAATATTAAAAGAGCAATGTCTCTCCTACTAAGTTTCAGTGTAAGAAAAAAAAAAAAAAAAAAAAAAAAAGAACAAACGTAAATTTGTGTTAAATCCTGTTATATTCTTACATATCGCCCAGAGGGGTTTCATTCCTGATAAATTTTGCAGTACTCTTCCACAAGGCAGGAGAATACAAAGCATAACTTACATGAAGAGGAAGGGATTGGCATGTGGATCTCTCAGGCTATAATTCATTTTGCGGTCTTAATATTGCTTCTTATAAAACCAAAACCACGATTAATTTTTCTCCTGTTTTGGATTCACTGCAAGTGTTGGTATGTTCAGGAAAACAGAGGAAATTAAATAACTAAAGAAAGCTTTAATGACTGCTTATTTTATCCAATTGTTGGGATAAATTTATTCCATTAATTATTCATAATTAATTTATGTTATCCCATTATTTTATCCCCTTATTGGGAGGGACACAGCGGCGGTGTTCCTCCCAATAGCCACACAAACTTGGCAGCAGAGCTTTCTAACACAGCAGTAAAGGAAAAGTAAAGAGCAACTCAGCCACAAGGTGAAGAAGAAAGCCTGATGACTTGTCTGGAGTTTGTACAAACCAAATTTCCAGATTTTAAAATTATCTAGGAACTATTAATTTAGTATAGTTCTGCTATATATATCTGCTCCTTTGCTTAAGGAGTCTCCACTTGTGTCCCAAACCCCTTCTTTTCAGTTTTGCCCCAATTTCTTACAGATCTCAAGGAGAAATGTTTTCCTTTCCCCATTCTCCAGACAACTCTCTCCTTTTGCTGTTATTTCTGCTTTCTGCCTAGAATTTGGACAGGGGTTATAGGTTTTCTGACAAAATATAGCTGTTTTTTAGTAGCACTTAACTTTTCAATCCCAGATTAATTGGACAATTACACATTTAGAAGAGTACTTTGGTTCTGTTTTGTTTTCTCTTTGATAAAAATGCTCTTTCCCAGTCAAATGCCTTATATACCAAGCCAGTGGGCTGC